>NC_133685.1:5000-1437500 GCF_048934315.1 Petromyzon marinus | reverse complement strand
GTGTGTGTGTGTGTCTGTGTGTGTGTGTCTCTGTGTGTGAGTGTATCTCTGTGTGTGAGTGTCTCTGTGTGAGTGTGTCTCTGTGTGAGTGTGTCTGTGTGTGTGTGTCTCTGTGTGTGTGTCTCTGTATGTGTGGGGAGCGGTAGTGTAGCGGTTAGCGCGCTGCGCTATGAACCTGGCGACCCGGGTTCGATTCCCGCTCACGGCCAACACCAGTGACGATTATTTGAACCGGTCCCGGGCCTCCCCTAGGTCGACTCAGCCTCAAATGAGTACCTGGTGTGGTGTGTAAACATCGTCACTAGGGAGACAAAGGCGGTCGGGCGTGGTGCTGGCCACCCACCCCCTCGTGTACCGTTCCGGCCTTCATAGGTGCTCGCTAACAGCACTTGCCCCTACAGTCTGTTAAGGCTATACGGGGGATCTTTATCTTTGTCTTTGTCTCTGTATGTGAGTGTCTCTGTGTGAGTGTCTCTGTATGTGAGTGTCTCTGTGTGTGTGTCTCTGTGTGTGTGTCTCTGTGTGTGTGTCTCTGTGTGTGTGTGTCTCTGTGTGTGAGTGTCTCTGCGTGTTAGTGTCTCTGTGTGTGAGTGTCTCTGTGTGTGTGTCTGTTTGTGTGTGTGTGTCTGTGTGTGTGTGTCTGTGTGTGTGTGTCTGTCTGTGTGTGTGTGTCTCTGTGTGCGTGTCTCTGTGTGTGTGTCTCTGTGTGAGTGTCTCTGTGTGTGTGTGTGTGAGTGTGTGTGTGTGTCTCTCTGTGTGTGTCTGTGTGTGTGTGAGTGTCTGTGTGTGTGTGTGTGTCTCTGTGTGTGTGTCTCTGTGTGTGTGTGTCTCTGTGTGTGAGTGTCTCTGTGTGTGAGTGTCTCTGTGTGTGTGTGTCTCTGTGTGTGTGTGTGTCTCTGTGTAAGTGTCTCTGTGTCTGTGTGTGTGTATGTGTCTCTGTGTGTGAGTGTGTCTCTGTGTGTGAGTGTCTCTGTGTGTGAGTGTCTCTGTGTGTGAGTGTCTCTGTGTGTGTGTGTCTGTGTGTATGTGTCTCTGTGTGTGAGTGTCTCTGTGTGTGTTTGAGGGATTCTCAGCATCGCCCCGCTTCAGCCGGAGCATCTTCGCGCTTTCCATTCAAATCCACCAAATCAAAGGCGAATCAATCCCCAAGCGAAGCTCAACGAGAGAGTAGCGCGATGAGCCGATACGTTCAGACGGAGACGCCACACATGCCAGGGACAAATCCGCACGATCAATGAACAGGCCCCGTGCACAGCGCACAGGTGCGCTCAGCGGAAGACGCACGGGGCGACTCTAATTGGCTCCTTCCTGTTGTCACGCGCTGTGCAGGTGGCGCTCACAATTAATTCGCGTGCGGGCGGCACGGCGCTGGTTGCTACGGGGAACCTTTTTTTGTATTTGTGCCATTGAGCCATGGCAACCGCGGGGGCCGGTAAGTCGGGAACACGAGTGAGCACAGACGACGCTTCGCGTCCTCCCCCCCCAGCCCGCACCCGCAGGCGAACCGAGCCGTGGGGTCGAACCTCATCCTCGGCGTGGTGCGTCCGGGCGGTGGTGGTGGCGGCGGCGTTGGCTGGCGGTTGGTGGTGGTGGTGGTGGTTGTTGTATGTTGAACTTCTTTCGCACCGTACGTATAAGCCAACCGTGCTAATCGGAGGTGCGGTTGGTGGTGGGGGTGCTGGCGGCGGGTGCTGGACAGGGGAAGAGGCGGTGGTGATTGTCGGTGGTTGTAGTGGTTAGTGAGTGGTGGTGGTTTTAGTGGTTGAGTGGTGGTGGCGGTGTGGATCAGGAGGTGTTGTGGATGCCTCCTGTCCCCGTCGCCCTGCCTCTCAAAGCGGAGCAGCTGTGCAAGGGGGGCTGACCCGTGGGGGGCCTAAATCCGAAACGACTTTTTGGGGGTCCTCCTTTCAATTTATAACGTGCAATATGTGTACTGCCATGGGTGTACATGCCGTGTGTGTGATGCCGTGCGTGTGATGCCGTGCGTGTACTGGTGTGCGTGTACTGGTGCGCGTGTAATGGTGTGTGTACTGGTGTGTGTGTACTGGTGCGCGTGTACTGGTGCGCGTGTATTGGTGCGCGTGTACTGGTGTGTGTACTGGTGTGCGTGTACTGGTGTGTGTATGTGTACTGCCGTGGGTGTACTGCCGTGCGTGTACTGCTGTGGGTGTACTGGTGTGTGTACTGGTGTGTGTGTACTGGTGTGTGTATGTGTACTGCCGTGGGTGTACTGCTGTGCGTGTACTGCTGTGCGTGTACTGCTGTGCGTGTACTGCTGTGCGTGTACTGGTGTGTGTGTACTGGTGTGTGTGTGTGTACTGGTGTGTATGTGTACTGCTGTGCGTGTACTGCTGTGGGTGTAATGAGCGGCTCAGGTTTGACAGCAGAGGTCTCACTCCGAATCAGTGGAGCGGCATTATCTTTTCATCGGTTGCGTAACGCTGTGTGGAAGTTACCTGGTCTGTCGCTCCGCACGAAGCTTCAGGTCTTCTCGGCCACAGTCATTCCCTCCCCTAATGGAACATCTTCGCCGGTTAGAAACATTTTGGCTGGTCTGCCTACGATCAATCCTGGGTTTAGCCAGGCTGGATTGTGTGAGGAGCTCACAAATCCTTGAAAGATCTGGACAAAGTCCCATCGGTGAGCTCCTCCGGCAGGCAAGGCTGCATTGGCTGGGTCATGTAGCCCGCATGCCCAGCCACCGCATGCCGAAACAGCTTTTTTTCAGCCGGATCGAGGTGGCTAAACGGGCGCGGCACAGACTAGAGAAGAGATGGAGTGATGTGGTACAGGAGGACGTGGAGCTGGGTGAACTTGCCGATGACTGGTACCAGCGGTGTCAAGATCGGCCTCTGTGGAGGAGGCTCGTGAAGGATGCTGCTGGGCAGTTGGAGACAGTCGCCCTCCAACAACAACGGAGGGCGGATGAGCGACGCTCACAACAACGAGCGGAGCGCCGGGTGGCTAAAGCACAGCAAGTTGGCACAGTCGGGGGCACAGGTGGTGGATCGGCCAGTTATCTCAGTCAGTCGACCCGTGGCACCTGCTGGTTCTGCCCCGTGACCTGCCAGCGGGCGTTCGACACTTCACGTGGCCTCAGGGTGCACCTAGCCTGGCGCAAGCGCCGTGGTGACGTCACCGCCACTTAGTGGCGAATGGCATTGTTGTTGTTGTGTGTACTGGTGTGTGTGCGTAATGCTGTGTGTGTACTGGTGTGTGTGTGTATAATGCTGTGTGTGTGTACTGGTGTGTGTACTGGTGTGTGTGTGTGTGTAATGGTATGTGTGTACTGGTGTGTGTGTACTGGTGTGTGTGTGTACTGGTGTGTGTCTGTGTGTAATGCTGTGTGTGTGTACTGCTGTGTGTGTGTAATGCTCTGTAATTCCGTGTGAAAAGCCAATTGGGAGCTGCTTCACCCACCACATACGTCGTTGTGAAGAGACAGAGGCGCACTGAGATGCGAGACGGAGAGAGATGCGGACGAGGCAGGAGTGCGTTGAGAGCGATGTTGGCACGAGGTGGGGATGCCATCAGACGAGAGGACACGAGCTAGAGACGAGACATTCATTCGCTCTCGATGCTAATTTGCTCGCATGTATGTACGTATTTGGAACCTTTTTTCGCACCGTACGTAGCAAACCGTGCTAATCCGATGTGTTGGTGAAGGACAGCAAACTAAACGCAGAAGATCTGAACGCGAGATGATTATTGGATCGTGCCGATATTTTTTGTTCCGTGAATTCTGGGGTCCTCACCAGCTGCTTGGGTGTGGGGTGTGTGGGGGTATGGGGTGTATGGTATGGGGGGTATGGAGGCGGGGGGTAGGGAGTATAGGGAGCATGGGGGTCGGGGTATGGGGGAGGGTGGGGTGGCGCGTGTGAGACACGTGCTGACCTCTCGCAGCGACGGGCGCCTGGGTTCTATTCCCGGGTCGTGCTCCTCTCTGTTGTGTGGAGCTTTGTACGTTTCTATCGCTCCTCCCCCTGTTCTGCATGGCTTTCCTCGGGGTTCTCCGGGTTCCTCCTACCACAGCGAAAGCAAAACCCTACAGCGTCACTGGTATTGGCCAAGTGTTCAAGTCGGTTCTGTGTAGCCACGTGGTGTGAACTCCATAGACCAGGATAGAAGAGTCTCATTTGCAAAAGCGGCCTGGATCTCAAACATTGCAAAATCAAAACAAATCACAGTACAGCAATGAAGCAAAGCAATCTGAACAACATCAACAACAACATCAACAAGAACATCTCTAATGCTGAAAAATGACGCCGCAAATTACTCGATTTGGATCACGTTCAGCAGCAGCAGCATCGCCCTTCCTCTGAAACAATCGCACGCTACTTCTGCGCCACACAGCGGCGCCTTCCGTCACGATCATTATTTTAGTTGTCTTTAGTTTTTTGTCCTTTCCCCGCACCTTGCATCTCTAGCTCACTGGGTCACGTGTCCTTGCATCTCTATCTCACTGGGTCACGTGTCCTTGCATCTCGAGCTCACTGGGTCACGTGTCCTTGCATCTCTATCTCACTGGCTCACGTGTCCTTGCATCTCGAGCTCACTGGATCACGTGTCCTTGCATCTCGAGCTCGCTGGGTCACGTGACCTTGCATCTCTAGCTCACTGGGTCACGTGTCCTTGCATCTCGAGCTCACTGGGTCACGTGTCCTTGCATCTCGAGCTCACTGGGTCACGTGTCCTTGCATCTCGAGCTCACTGGATCACGTGTCCTTGCATCTCGAGCTCATTTGGATCACGTGTCCTTGCATCTCTAGCTCACTGGGTCACGTGTCCATTCATCTCTAGCTCACTGGGTCACGTGTCCTTGCATCTCTACCTCACTGGGTCACGTGTCCTTGCATCTCGAGCTCACTGGGTCATGTGTCCTTGCATCTCTATCTCACTGGGTCACGTGTCGTTGCATCTCTAGCTCACTGGGTCACGTGTTTTTGCATTTCTAGCTCAATGGGTCACGTGTCCTTGCATCTCTAGCTCACTGTATCACGTGTCCTTGCATCTCGAGCTCACTGGATCACGTGTCCTTGCATCTCTAGCTCACTGGGTCACGCGTTCTTGCATCTCGAGCTCACTGGGTCACGTGTCCTTGCATCTCGAGCTCACTGGATCACGTGTCCTTGCATCTCTATCTCACTGGGTCACGTGTCCTTGCATCTCTATCTCACTGGGTCACGTGTCCATTCATCTCTAGCTCACTGGATCACGTGTCCTTGTATCTCTAAATCACTGGATCACGTGTCTTTGCATCTCTAGCTCACTGTATCACGTGTCCATTAATCTCTATCTGACTGGGTCACGTGTCCTTGTATCTCTAACTCACTGGATCACGTGTTCTTGCATCTCTAGCTCACTGGATCACGTGTCCTTGCAACTCGAGCTCACTGGATCACGTGTCCTTGCATCTCGAGCTCACTGGATCACGTGTCCTTGCATCTCTAGCTCACTGGATCACGTGTCCTTGCATCTCTAGCTCACTGGGTCACGTGTCCATTCATCTCTAGCTCACTGGGTCACGTGTCGTTGCATCTGTAGCTCACTGGTTCACGTGTTTTTGCATTTCTAGCTCAATGGGTCACGTGTCCTTGCATCTCGAGCTCACTGGATCACGTGTCCTTGCATCTCGAGCTCACTGGATCACGTGACTTTGCATCTCGAGCTCACTGGATCACGTGTCCTTGCATCTCGAGCTCACTGGATCACGTGTCCTTACATCTCTAGCTCATTGGATCACGTGTCCTTGCATCTCTATCTCACTGGGTCACGTGTCCATTCATCTCTAGCTCACTCAGTCACGTGTCCTTGCATCTCTAGCTCACTGGATCACGTTTCCATTCATCTCTATCTCACTGGGTCACGTGTCCATTCATCTCTAGCTCACTGGGTCACGTGTCGTTGCATCTGTAGCTCACTGGGTCACGTGTTTTTGCATTTCTAGCTCAATGGGTCACGTGTCCTTGCATCTCGAGCTCACTGGATCACGTGTCCTTGCATCTCGAGCTCACTGGATCACGTGACTTTGCATCTCGAGCTCACTGGATCACGTGTCCTTGCATCTCGAGCTCACTGGATCACGTGTCCTTACATCTCTAGCTCACTGGATCGCGTGTCCTTGCATCTCTATCTCACTGGGTCACGTGTCCATTCATCTCTAGCTCACTCAGTCACGTGTCCTTGCATCTCTAGCTCACTGGATCACGTGTCCATTCATCTCTAGCTCACGGGTCACGTGTCCTTGCATCTCTAGCTCACTGGATCACGTGTCCTTGCATCTCTCTCTCACTAGATCACGTGTCCTTGCATCTCTAGCTCACTGGATCACGTGTCCTTGCATCTCTCTCTCACTAGATCACGTGTCCTTGCATCTCTAGCTCACTGGGTCACGTGGCCTTGCATCTCGAGCTCACTGGATCACGTGTCCTTGCATCTCTAGCTCACTGGATCACGTGTCCTTGCATCTCTTGCTCACTAGAATACGTGTCCTTGCATCTCGAGCTCACTGGGTCACGTGGCCTTGCATCTCTATCAGACTGGGTCACGTCTCCATTCATTTCTAGCTCACTGCATCACGTGTCCTTGCATCTCTAGCTCACTGGGTCACGTGGCCTTGCATCTCGAGCTCACTGGATCACGTGTCCTTGCATCTCTAGCTCACTAGGTCACGTGGCCTTGCATCTCTATTTGACTGGGTCACGTGTCCATTCATTTCTAGCTCACTGGATCACGTGTCCTTGCATCTCTTGCTAACTGGATCACGTGTCCTTGTATCTCTAACTCACTAGATCACGTGTCTTTGCATCTCTAGCTCACTGGATCACGTGTCCTTGCATCTCTAGCTCACTGGGTCACGTGTCCTTGCATCTCTAGCTCACTGGATCACGTGTCCTTGCATCTCTAGCTCACTGGGTCACGTGTCGTTGCATCTGTAGCTCACTGGGTCACGTTTTTTTGCATCTCTAGCTCACTGGGTCATGTGGCCTTGCATCTCGAGCTCACTGGATCACGTGTCCTTGTATCTCGAGCTCACTGGATCACGTGACTTTGCATCTCGAGCTCACTGGATCACGTGTCCTTGCATCTCGAGCTCACTGGATCACGTGTCCTTGCATCTCTAGCTCACTGGATCACGTGTCCTTGCATCTCTAGCTCACTGGATCCGCGTTAAGTTTGTCGAGCAGCTGGGCAGCAGCAGAGGCAGTTTCCTTCAGAAACACAAAGAGTGACGCGCGCTGCCGTGGTGACGGCCCTGGCTGATTCGGGGGAAATGTCCCAGGAACTGTAGACGATGCAACAGCTGTGATGATAATCGAGGACTTCGCGTCGTCGCCGTGTGAGCAGAGATAACAGCACGTGTGTATGTGAGGAGAGGTGAAGTAGGTACGTATGTTGAGCCTATTTGCACCGTACGTAGCTAACCGTGCTAATCGGAGGTGCGGGGTTAGCCAGCTGCGCTACGAACCCGGCGACCAGAGTTCGATTACCGCTCACGATCAATAACAATGGTGAATGTGAACCAGTCCTGGACCTCGGCTAGGTTGACTCGGCCTCAAATGAGTGTGAACATCGCCACTGGGGAGACAAAAGCGGCCGGGCGTGGTGCTGGCCACCCATCCCCTCGTGTACCGCCTTCATAGGTGCTCGCTAACAGCACTTGCCCCAACAGTCTGTTAAGGCCACACGGGGGATCTTTGTCTTCGTGTATGCGTAGGCCATTGTGTCCTGAGCTAACAGCGTGTGTGTTCACGTGGCTATGTTTATGTTCGTCTTCCAGCGCATTCACCTGCCAGAGTGTTCACCTGTCAAAGAGCGTGCTCACCTGCATAACAGGATGTCCACTTGCCTAGCGGTGCGCTCACGAGCAGCTGCCCTGATGGTCACTCGCTGTGGTGTTGACCATAACACGACTACTGCATGCCGTCTGCTTCACTCGCAGTGGACGTTAAAGATCCCGTCACGTTATTCGAAAGAGTTCGCCCTCGTGTGCCGGCGGGCAATTGGGGTGACGCAGAACAGCAGCAGCAGCAGCAGCCGCAACCATCGCCCTCTACTGGCAGCAGACGACGTGCCCCAGGTCTCCACTGGAAATGAGGCTCATCCTCGCCTCTTCGGGTCTCGCATCGTTCAACGAATACACCTGGACCCGTGCGTGCGTTCTTACGCGTGCCCGTGCGTGCCCGTGCGTGCCCGTGCGACCCCGTGCGACCCCGTGCGACCCCGCGTGTGCGTGCACCCCCCCCCCCCCAGACACCCCGGCCCAGCGCGTGCAGTTCATCCTGGGCACGGAAGATGACGATGAGGAGCACATCCCGCACGACCTCTTCACCGAGATGGACGAGCTGTGCATGCGCGAGGGCGAGGGCGGGGAGTGGAAGGAGAAGGCCAGGTGGGGCATCGGCGGCATCGTCAGCATCAGCACTTTAACCTTCACTCTGGCTATTGTCATCGTCATCGGTACCACCATCACCGCCACCATCACCAACATCGGCAACAGCACCGGTGGCATCGTTGTCGCCCCCTTTAGCGTCGCCACAAGCGCCATGGAACATGTACAGAGGGAACAGGCGGAGCGCACGTTTCCCCTTCCACATTCTCCTGGCGAGTCGGGGGTATGGCCGCCCAGTTCGACGTCCCCGGGAAGGGAGACTCACAACGCGTGTGCGCTGATCCACCAACGCTCGACCGAGCGCTGGATTACAGGCCACGTGCGTAGGCCCCACGGGTGGCGGTGGTGGTAGTGGTGGCAGTGGTGGTCGTGGTGGCAGTGGTGGTGGTGGCAGTGGTGGTGGTGGTAGTGGTGGTGGTAGTGGTGGTGGTGGTAGTGGTGTTGGTAGTGGTGTTGGTAGTGGTGGTGGTAGTGGTGGTGGTAGTGGTTTCAGTGGTGGCGGTGGTGGTGGTAGTGGTGGTGGTAGTGGTGGTGGTAGTGGTGGTGGTAGTGGTGGTGGTAGTGGTGGTGGTAGTGGTGTTGGTAGTGGTGGTGGTGGTGGCGGTGGTGGTGGTGGCGGTGGTGGTAGTGGTGGTGGTAGTGGTGGTGGTGGTAGTGTTAGTGGTGGTAGTGTTAGTGGTGGTAGTGGTGGTGGTGGCGGTGGTGGCTACGCGCGCCACCGTAGTGAGACGTTAACTACCTCGCCTGCTATACAGGAGGTCGTGGGTTCGATGTGGACCCACCGTGGTCGCGTGGATTTTTCTCCGGGTCCTCCGGTTTTATGCCTCCACATTTAGAATGAAGGTCACGCGTCGTTTGGAGTGATTGGCCGCTATAAATGTCCACGTGACGATAAGCCGCTTCGTTGAGCTCCCATTTGTGGCAGCCAGGTCGCTTCTGAAAAAGAGCCTCACAGCTCGGTGGGCTCTAGCCTGGTGAAAGAAGAGAAACTGTTCAGTTTATATTCATTTGTTTTCAGGCAATTACTGAGTGCTACTAACGTCTGGGAGGAAACCGCAGCACCCAGAGAAACTGACCTGTGCGACGAGCAGCGCCATCCCACACAGACAGCGTGCTGTAGGCGGAGGCCACGTTTTTACCGAACCGCCTTCTCCCGGCGGGCCGGGGTATACGGGCTCCTCTTCGGCGCCCACGGCGAAGGGAGTTTCACAACATTCGTGTGGCGGGCCACTAACCCTCGCCGCTGCCTCGCTGCTGGATCACAGGCGTGCGCCGCCACCCGTAATCCAGCAAGGGAAATACAGTTTGAAAAAAAGCTTTTTAGTTTGAAGGAGGTGACCGGTCGGTGCCACGCGCAGGTGGCTGAAGTTCGAGGAGGACGTGGAGGACGGCGGCGAGCGCTGGAGCAAGCCGTACGTGGCGACGCTGTCGCTGCACAGCCTCTTCGAGCTGCGCAGCTGCATCATCAACGGCACCGTGATGCTCGACATGCACGCCACCTCCATCGAGGAGATCGCAGGTGCAAGCGGCGGCGCGCACGGGTCGAGTGGAGCCCAGTCGGGTCGGGTCGGGTCGTCCGTGACAAAATTAAACCTCGATTCTTACGCTCCCCTCCACGCACTCTCCTACCTCTCCCTCTCATCTCACTCTACTCCCATCCACGCACTCGCAGAATACAGTCAAACCATGTTGAATAGATTAACGCTGGTAGTCTACATTGGTTCAACCCATCATCATCGTCATCATCATCCCTCCCTCCGGGCTTGGTAAAAAGAACACCGCTTTGTGGGGAAGTCAACAATGGTTTTCTCTTTGCCCAGACTCGTCCCTGCCATAGGAATGTGGAATTTCCACCACTGGCTCTGCGGGGTTATCAACAAGAGATGTGTCCCAATGCTCGCGTGAGCGGCAGGAGACCACGTGAACTTGGCTGGGAACGTCACAGCCAGAAGCTGCTGCTGCTGCTGCATTGTCCAACGCCTTGTTGATGTACCTGCGAGTTTACATGAACTGGGAGCGGAGTCTCTCTTTCTCCATCTTTCTATCTCTCTCTCTCTCTCAAATGTTAGCTCACCTGCGCGAGCGCGCATGCGTGCACAATCGCGCAAAAAACAAACACAACAGCACGCGGCCGCACTGCTTTTTGTTACCTTTCCTATAACGCACGCACAGACACACATACAGACACTACACACATACAGACACTACGCACAGACACACATACAGACACTATGCACAGACAGACACTACGCACAGACACACATACAGACACTACGCACAGACACACATACAGACACTACGCACAGACACACATACAGACACTACGCACAGACACACATACAGACACTACGCACAGACACACATACAGACACTACGCACAGACACACATACAGACACTACACACATACAGACACTACAAACATACAGACACTACACACATACAGACACTACGCACATACAGACACTACGCACATACAGACACTACGCACATACAGACACTACGCACATACAGACACTACGCACATACAGACACTACGCACATACAGACACTACGCACATACAGACACTACGCACATACAGACACTACGCACATACAGACACTACGCACATACAGACACTACGCACATACAGACACTACGCACATACAGACACTACACACATACAGACACTACGCACATACAGACACTACGCACATACAGACACTACGCACAGACGCACATACAGACACTACACACATACAGACACTACGCACATACAGACACTACGCACATACAGACACTACGCACAGACGCACATACAGACACTACGCACATACAAACACTACGCACATACAGACACTACGCACATACAGACACTACGCACAGACGCACATACAGACACTACGCACATACAGACACTACGCACATACAGACACTACGCACATACAGACACTACGCACATACAGACACTACGCACATACAGACACTACGCACAGACACTACATACAGACACTACACACATACAGACACTACACACATACAGACACTACACACATACAGACACTACACACATACAGACACTACACACATACAGACACTACACACAGACACTACATACAGACACTACACACATACAGACACTACACACATACAGACACTACGCACATACAGACACTACGCACATACAGACACTACAGACATACAGACACTACACACATACAGACACTACACACATACAGACACTACATACAGACACTACACACACACAGACACTACATAAATACAGACCCTACACACATACAGACACTACATACAGACACTACACACATACAGACACTACACACATACAGACACTACACACATACAGACACTACACACATACAGACACTACACACATACAGACACTACATACAGACACTACACACACACAGACACTACATAAATACAGACCCTACACACATACAGACACTACACACATACAGACACTACATACAGACACTACACACATACAGACACTACACACATACAGACACTACACACATACAGACACTACGCACATACAGACACTACACACATACAGACACTACGCACATACAGACACTACGCACATACAGACACTACGCACATACAGACACTACGCACAGACACACATACAGACACTACACACATACAGACACTACACACATACAGACACTATATACAGACACTACACACATACAGACACTACGCACAGACACACATACAGACACTACACACATACAGACACTACACACATACAGACACTACACACATACAGACACTACACACATACAGACACTACACACATACAGACACTATACACATACAGACACTACGCACATACAGACACTACACACATACAGACACTACACACATACAGACACTACACACATACAGACACTACACACATACAGACACTACGCACATACAGACACTACACACATACAGACACTACGCACATACAGACACTACACACATACAGACACTGCATACATACAGACACTACACACATACAGACACTACACACATACAGACACTACACACATACAGACACTACACACATACAGACACTATACACATACAGACACTACACACATACAGACACTACGCACATACAGACACTACACACATACAGACACTACGCACATACAGACACTACGCACATACAGACACTACACACAGACACTACATACAGACACTACACACATACAGACACTACACACATACAGACACTACACACATACAGACACTACACACAGACACTACATACAGACACTACACACATACAGACACTACACACATACAGACACTACGCACATACAGACACTACGCACATACAGACACTACAGACATACAGACACTACACACATACAGACACTACACACATACAGACACTACATACAGACACTACACACACACAGACACTACATAAATACAGACCCTACACACATACAGACACTACACACATACAGACACTACATACAGACACTACACACATACAGACACTACACACATACAGACACTACACACATACAGACACTACACACATACAGACACTACATACAGACACTACACACACACAGACACTACATAAATACAGACCCTACACACATACAGACACTACACACATACAGACACTACATACAGACACTACACACATACAGACACTACACACATACAGACACTACACACATACAGACACTACGCACATACAGACACTACACACATACAGACACTACACACATACAGACACTACACACATACAGACACTACGTACAGACACTACACACACACAGACACTACATAAATACAGACCCTACACACATACAGACACTACACACATACAGACACTACATACAGACACTACACACATACAGACACTACACACATACAGACACTACACACATACAGACACTACGCACATACAGACACTACACACATACAGACACTACACACATACAGACACTACGCACATACAGACACTACGCACATACAGACACTACGCACAGACACACATACAGACACTACACACATACAGACACTACACACATACAGACACTATATACAGACACTACACACATACAGACACTACACACATACAGACACTACACACATACAGACACTATACACATACAGACACTACGCACATACAGACACTACACACATACAGACACTACACACATACAGACACTACGCACATACAGACACTACACACATACAGACACTACGCACATACAGACACTACGCACATACAGACACTACAGACATACAGACACTACACACATACAGACACTACACACATACAGACACTACATACAGACACTACACACACACAGACACTACATAAATACAGACCCTACACACATACAGACACTACACACATACAGACACTACATACAGACACTACACACATACAGACACTACACACATACAGACACTACACACATACAGACACTACACACATACAGACACTACACACATACAGACACTACACACACACAGACACTACATAAATACAGACCCTACACACATACAGACACTACACACATACAGACACTACATACAGACACTACACACATACAGACACTACACACATACAGACACTACGCACATACAGACACTACACACATACAGACACTACACACATACAGACACTACGCACATACAGACACTACGCACATACAGACACTACGCACAGACACACATACAGACACTACACACATACAGACACTACACACATACAGACACTATATACAGACACTACACACATACAGACACTACGCACAGACACACATACAGACACTACACACATACAGACACTACACACATACAGACACTACACACATACAGACACTACACACATACAGACACTATACACATACAGACACTACGCACATACAGACACTACACACATACAGACACTACACACATACAGACACTACGCACATACAGACACTACACACATACAGACACTACACACATACAGACACTACACACATACAGACACTACGCACATACAGACACTACACACATACAGACACTACACACATACAGACACTACACACATACAGACACTACACACATACAGACACTACACACATACAGACACTACACACATACAGACACTACGCACATACAGACACTACACACATACAGACACTACATACAGACACTACACACATACAGACACTACACACATACAGACACTACACACATACAGACACTACACACATACAGACACTACACACATACAGACACTACACACATACAGACACTACGCACATACAGACACTACGCACATACAGACACTACGCACATACAGACACTACGCACATACAGACACTACGCACATACAGACACTACACACATACAGACACTACACACACACAGACACTACATACAGACACTACACACATACAGACACTACATACAGACACTACACACATACAGACACTACACACATACAGACACTACACACACACAGACACTACATACAGATACTACACACATACAGACACTACACACATACAGACACTACGCACAGACGCACGGACGGGTACCGCAATGCGCTCCATAAAAAAGGCGGCCAAATGCATTCGGAGCGAACGTCTCCATGTTTCTGTCACCTCCGCCAGCACCGCCCTTCAGTCGCCGCTTGCAAATGAATACAGCGGGTGCCGCGTGTGTGTACGTCCTGGACGTTGAACTTATTTCGCAGCGTACGTAGCTAACCATGCTAATCGGAGGTGCGGGTGGGGGGGAGGGGGCGACACCAAACACAAAAACGCTTCTGAAGAAATTAGTTTTCAATTTGGAAAATTTGTATCCGCCACGGGATCGTCCATCGCTGACGGATTCTAAATGGGAGCCTCTGTGCTGGGCTTGGAGCGTCGCCGGGATCCCGCTGGTGCTCGCTTGGGGGACTGACCCGCCCCCCCCCGCTCCGCCACCTCGTGCGTCTCCCGCACGCTTCCCAGATTTCTTGCCCAATTTGTAAAACCCTTCCCGACTCTAAAACTTAAAGCACAGATCAGTCGTCGGGGCAATGAGAATTTGATGGAAGTGAAGTTTGCGCTGGCTGGAGCGGTAGTGCGGCTGTTAGCGCGCTGCGCTGCGAACACGGCAACGCGGGGTTCGATTCCCACTCACGGCCACCAACACCGGTGACGATTATTTGAACCGGTCCTGGGCCTCCTGCGCTAGGCCGACCCGACCTTAAATGAGTACCCGGTGTAGTGCGTAGTAAACATCTAAATGTAAATGAAGTTTGCCCTGGCCGGAGCGGCCGTCCCGTCTGTCGCGCGCAGACTTCGTGTTGGACGAGCAGATCTCGACGGCGCAGCTAGGCGAGGCGGCACGCGAGAAGGTGCGCGAGGCGCTGCTGCGGCGCCACCACCACCAGAACGAGAAGAAGCTGAGCGACCGAATCCCCATCGTGCGATCCTTCGCCGACATCGGCAAGCGCCACTCGGACCCCCACATGCAGGACAAAGTCGGTACGTGGTGTGTGTGTGTGTGTCCGTGTCATTGTGTGTCCGTGTCATTGTGTGTGTCTGTGTCATTGTGTGTCAGTGTGTGTCAGTGTGTGTCCGTGTCATTGTGTGTCCGTGTCATTGTGTGTCCGTGTCAGTGTGTGTGTCTGTGTCATTGTGTGTGTCCGTGTCATTGTGTGTCCGTGTCATTGTGTGTCCGTGTCATTGTGTGTCCGTGTCATTGTGTTTCCGTGTCAGTGTGTGTCCGTGTCATTGTGTGTCAGTGTCAGTGTGTGTGTCTGTGTCATTGTGTGTCAGTGTCATTGTGTGTCCGTGTCAGTGTGTGTGTCTGTGTCATTGTGTGTCTGTGTCATTGTGTGTGTCCGTGTCATTGTGTGTGTCCGTGTCATTGTGTGTGTCTGTGTCATTGTGTGTCTGTGTCATTGTGTGTCTGTGTCATTGTGTGTCTGTGTCATTGTGTGTCTGTGTCATTGTGTGTCAGTGTCATTGTGTGTGTCTGTGTCATTGTGTGTCTGTGTCATTGTGTGTCTGTGTCATTGTGTGTCTGTGTCATTGTGTGTCTGTGTCATTGTGTGTCAGTGTCATTGTGTGTCCGTGTCAGTGTGTGTCTGTGTCATTGTGTGTCCGTGTCATTGTGTGTCAGTGCCATTGTGTGTCTGTGTCATTGTGTGTCCGTGTCATTGTGTGTGTCCGTGTCATTGTGTGTCCGTGTCATTGTGTGTCAGTGTCATTGTGTGTGTCTGTGTCATTGTGTGTCCGTGTCATTGTGTGTCAGTGTCATTGTGTGTCAGTGTCATTGTGTGTCAGTGTCATTGTGTGTCCGTGTCATTGTGTGTCTGTGTCATTGTGTGTCTGTGTCATTGTGTGTCCGTGTCATTGTGTGTCCGTGTCATTGTGTGTCCGTGTCATTGTGTGTCCGTGTCATTGTGTGTCCGTGTCATTGTGTGTGTCTGTGTCATTGTGTGTGTCTGTGTCATTGTGTGTGTCTGTGTCATTGTGTGTCTGTGTCATTGTGTGTCTGTGTCATTGTGTGTCTGTGTCAGTGTGTGTCAGTGTCATTGTGTGTCAGTGTCATTGTGTGTCCGTGTCATTGTGTGTCAGTGTGTGTCAGTGTCAGTGTCATTGTGTGTCCGTGTCATTGTGTGTCAGTGTAATTGTGTGTCCGTGTCATTGTGTGTGTCCGTGTCATTGTGTGTCCGTGTCATTGTGTGTGTCTGTGTCATTGTGTGTCAGTGTCATTGTGTGTCAGTGTCATTGTGTGTCAGTGTCATTGTGTGTCAGTGTCAGTGTGTGTCTGTGTCAGTGTGTGTCAGTGTCATTGTGTGTCTGTGTCAGTGTGTGTCCGTGTCATTGTGTGTCCGTGTCAGTGTGTGTCCGTGTCATTGTGTGTCCGTGTCATTGTGTGTCAGTGTCAGTGTGTGTCTGTGTCATTGTGTGTCCGTGTCATTGTGTGTCAGTGTCATTGTGTGTCAGTGTCATTGTGTGTCAGTGTCAGTGTGTGTCAGTGTCAGTGTGTGTCCGTGTCATTGTGTGTCAGTGTGTGTCTGTGTCATTGTGTGTCAGTGTCAGTGTGTGTCCGTGTCATTGTGTGTCAGTGTGTGTCTGTGTCATTGTGTGTCAGTGTCAGTGTGTGTCAGTGTCATTGTGTGTCAGTGTCATTGTGTGTCAGTGTGTGTCCGTGTCATTGTGTGTCAGTGTCAGTGTGTGTCAGTGTCATTGTGTGTCAGTGTCATTGTGTGTCAGTGTCATTGTGTGTCAGTGTCAGTGTGTGTGTCAGTGTCAGTGTGTGTGTCTGTGTCAGTGTGTGTGTCTGTGTCAGTGTGTGTCAGTGTCATTGTGTGTCAGTGTCAGTGTGTGTCAGTGTCATTGTGTGTCAGTGTCATTGTGTCAGTGTCATTGTGTGTCTGTGTCATTGTGTGTCCGTGTCATTGTGTGTCAGTGTCAGTGTGTGTCAGTGTCATTGTGTGTCTGTGTCATTTTGTGTGTGTAGTGTAGCGGTTAGCGCGCTGCACTATGAACCTGGCGACCCGGATTCGATTCCCGCTCATGGTCAACACCACTGACGATTATCTGAACCGGTTCTGGACCTCCCCTAGGTCGACTCAGCCTCAAATGAGTACCTGGTGCGGTGTGTGAACATCGCCACTGTGGAGACAAAGGCGGTCGGGCGTGGTGCTTGCCACCCACCCCCTCGTGTGCTGTTCCGGCCTTCATCGGTGCTCGCTAACAGCACTTGCCCCTACAGTCTGTTAAGGCTATACAGGGGTCTTTGTCTCTGTGCCAGCCAGTATGTGTGTGTCAGTGTAATGGGGAGCGGAAGTGCAGCGGTTAGCACGCTGTATTCCGAATCCGGCGACCCGCGTTCGAATCCCGCTTATAGCCTTTCTAAGTGACGATTATCTGAACCTGTCCTGGGCTGGTCACCCACCCCTTCGTGTGCCGTGCCGGGCTTCGTAGGTGCTCGCTAACAGCACTTGCCCAAACAGTCTGTTAAGGCTATACGGGGGATCTTTGTCTTTGTTCGATGGCGTCTTACTCTCTCCCATCCCCACTGTCCCTCGTGGCTCTTTCCCTCTCTCCGCTCGTCTCTCTCCCCTCTCTCTAGCGGGGCCGGCCACAACGCAGCACCTGGCCCTTCCCCAGCTGGAGGGCGTCCCAAAGAACGGGACCACGGCTACCTCCACAGCCGGGCCGGCGGGCACCAGCCGCGAGAACAGCAAGGTGCTGCTGGTGCTGCTGCTGCGGCCCCCAACATGCATTGCGCCGCGCCACGTTTGCTGCCGGGCACGACGCCCGACGTTTCACTCCACATGCAGGGAGCTTTTTCACGAGCCGCGCATCGTCGTGTGCCGTGATTATCGTTTCTACCTGCCTCCCCCCCCCCCCTGTGATGACAAATTCCGTAATAATTAATAAGGTCGCTATTACTCATAACGCAAACAAACGCTTTCTGAAGCGCTGTCGGCAGTAATTGATGGCGTGATGATTGCGTGACGTCATCATCTTCGTGGTTAGTTTAATGACGCAGTCCGTTCGGGGTTTGTGTAAGAGACGGCAAGCACGTCCCTCCGCGATGATCGGAGCAGAAGGAGATGATGACTCCACTCAGCTGTGCCGCCATCTCCTGGCGAGCTGGCCTGCAGGCGGGCCGTCAGACGGGCTTGCGGGCATAGGCGCCATCGCCCGGGGCGTGCGGGAACAGCGTGGGTCGTGCTGACCTCCGCGTGGGTCGCGCTGACCTCCGCGAGCCACGTTGACCCCCGCGAGCCACGCTGAGCCCGTGTGTGACCGGGGCTCTCTCCCGGGGTCAGGTCGACCTGAACTTCATGCGCAAGATCCCGCCGGGCGCCGAGGCCTCCAACGTTCTGGTGGGCGAGGTGGACTTCCTGGACCGGCCCATCATCGCCTTTGTGCGCCTCTCACCGGCCGTGGTGCTCACGGGCCTCACCGAAGTGCCCATCCCGACGCGGTGAGCGAGCGTCGCACCGAGACTCGCACCGCACGTCACTCCACGTGTTACGCCGTCCATCGCACCGCACGTCACACCACCCCAGCGAGACTCCCACCGCTCGTCACACCGCATCAGAGCGCAAAAACAAAACAATTGAAAACCAAACGCCCGGCGGTCTTTCCTGGGGGACACCGCCGCCGCTCTCTCCCCCCCCCCATTCCTTGCCCCCCAGGTTCCTCTTCATCCTGCTCGGCCCCTCCGGCAAGGCGCAGCAGTACCACGAGATTGGCCGCTCCATCGCCACGCTCATGTCCGACGAGGTGCGTCGTGGCGCCGGCGCCCACCGCGTCGCCGTTGCCCGTCGTTGCGGTTGAGAGGATCGTCCCGAGTTTTGCCTCCTGTTCTCCCCGCGATCCGCCAACTCCACCGTGACCGAGCTGCCTGACTGTCGGAGTGACCACCGGGGCCTTTTGGTTCGCGTCGTTGTTGGCGCCGTGAAGCGGAGGCGCGTGAGCGCGCTTTGGAGGTTTTCACCGGCTTGTCCAGTCCACGGCGGTTCGTGCTCTCAGCCCTGTGAGCAGTAAAACAAACAACACAAACCTCGTCGCATCCAATTATTCACTACATTTGGCTGGGATTTAGTGAAACCAAGTGAATTAAGTTGCAATCCTGGCAGAGTGGATGGCTTTTTTTGACGGACAGATTCGATGGACGACCTTACTAATTCGGAGCCCAATGCGACTGCTCCGGGCGTCGTGGCTTGGCCCCGCTTGCCGTGCCGATCGAAGGGTTCGCTCGGCCATACTTCACCGCGCCGGTCAGCGCGGGGAGGCCGCTCGCGCCGAACGCCGCGGGCGGTCCCTCGGCCGCCCGCGCCGCCGAGGCTGACTCCGCCGTGACCCCTGGCAGGTGTTCCACGACGTGGCCTACAAGGCCAAGGATCGCAAGGACCTGCTGGCCGGCATCGACGAGTTCCTCGACCAGGTCACGGTGCTGCCCCCCGGGGAATGGGACCCCTCCATCCGCATCGAGCCCCCCAAGAACGTGCCCTCCCAGGTGAGCCCCCCCCCCCACCCCTCCCTGACTGCCACCGCAGCTCCCCCTCAGGGACCGTGAGACTAAAGTTCGAATCCCAGCCGATGGTTGATGAAGGGAATGAATACCGGGCGTGCTAATTCTACCCACCATAGCAGGATAGCGTGTTGTGAACATTGCGATGTGAATTTGTATAAGGATTTACTTCAGACCTCACCCTAATAATTCCAATGCCCAGCTGTGGTTTAGCCTAGGGGACCCCCCCATGGCAGCTCCGGCCTAGCAGTGCGAGTTAATCTGCCAGCAGGCAGGGGAGCGAATTGTGCGCGTGTGTGGGTACAACCGCAGCTCGAGGCGAGAGTAACGTGCGGAGCGAGTGACGTGCGTTGCGAGTGACGTGCAGAGCGAGTGACGCGCGGGGCGAGTGACGCGCGGGGCGAGTGACGTGCGGAGCGAGTGATGCGCGGGGCGAGTGACGTGCGGAGCGAGTGACGCGCGGGGCGAGTGACGCGCGGGGCGAGTGACGCGCGGGGCGAGTGACGCGCGGGGCGAGTGACGCGCGGGGCGAGTGACGCGCGGGGCGAGTGACGCGCGGGGCGAGTGACGCGCGGGGCGAGTGACGCGCGTTGCGAGTGACGCGCGGGGCGAGTGACGTGCGTTGCGAGTGACGTGCGTTGCGAGTGACGCGCGTTGCGAGTGACGCGCGTTGCGAGTGACGCGCGGGGCGAGTGACGCGCGGGGCGAGTGACGCGCGGGGCGAGTGACGGGCGAGGCGAGTGACGTGCGGGGCGAGTGACGTGCGGGGCGAGTGACGGGCGGGGCGAGTGACGCGCGGGGCGAGTGACGTGCGGGGCGAGTGACGTGTGGGGCGTGCGCTGTTGCAGGACAAGCGCAAGAACCCTCCGCTCCCCAACGGCAACGCGGCGGAGGGTGGCAACGGAGGAGGGGAGTCGGAGGGTCTCGGGGGGCAGCCCGGCCACGGGGTGGGTCCCGAGCTCATGAGGACCGGGCGGTGAGTCGCTCGCGATCCCAGACGATCACAAATTGGTAACGCCCACAGCGTCCGTTCACTCGTGGGGAAACGGAGAGAGAGCTCTGTGACCCTACACTGGGATGTTTGACCAACTCACATGCGGGATCCAGATAGGAATCTGATATTGGATGGAATAACAGATGGGAATTAACCCAGTTGCTGAACTGCCATCGCAACCTTGCGGGCCAGGAGATGGCGACTTCGCAGCCCAGCGGGTTTGGGAGTTTCCCGAGTGTGCGTGCGTGTGTGTGCGTGTGTGTGCGAGTGTGTGCGATTGTGTGCGTGTGTGTGCGATTGTGTGCGTGTGTGTGCGAGTGTGTGCGTGTGAGTGTGTGCGAGTGTGTGTGTGCGAGTGTGTGTGTGCGAGTGTGTGCGTGTGAGTGTGTGCGTGTGTGATCCACCAAACCCCCGCTGGGCCACCAGTGCCGGGCAGCACGGTTCCTCTACATGGGGCTGTGAGCTCAGCGTCTGATGGGGCTAGTCCGGTCACCAAGCAGCAGCGATCTCACGGGAAATGAGCCCGGGTCTCCGGGCACAACGACTTTTATATTCGAGAGATACCCGCGGGACCCACGTGACGCTGTGTCAAGCGACGCAAACGTTCGACGGGCCGAGGTGGCATCGCGCGGGATGCTAACCCCCACTGAGCCCATCGATCCACCGCCAGTGTACGGGCGCCGTTGCTCCATTCAAGTTGTGCATGGCCAGCGAGAGTGACGCTCCGCTTGAGGTGGGTGTCCCCGTCTCTGCCGCAGCTTGTTTGGGGGGCTCATGCTGGACCTCAAGCGCAAGCTGCCCTGGTACCTGAGCGACTTCCGCGACGCGCTCAGCCTGCAGTGCCTCGCCTCCTTCCTCTTCCTCTACTGCGCCTGCATGTCGCCCGTCATCACCTTCGGAGGCCTCCTCGGGGAGGCCACCGAGGGCCGCATCGTGAGTCCAGCGTCGGGGAATATGCTGACCCCCCCCCCCCGTGTCGGCCCACCTGGGGCGGCCCACCAGGGCGGTCCCCCTGGGGCGGCCCACCGAGGCGGTCCCCCTGGGGCGGTCCACCAGGGCGGTCCCCCTGGGGTGGCCCACCCAGGTCGGCCCACCAGGGCGGCCCACTGAGGCGGTCCCCCTGGGGCGGCCCACCAGGGCGGTCCCCTTGGGGCGGCCCACGGGGGCGGCCCATGGGGGCGGACTCCCTGGGACGGCCCACCCACCGCTGCACTAGTCGAGGACTCGGGTGAAAGTGATTTCCACCTCTAGTGAGCATTGAGGAGTCGGTGGTCATCCCCCCTGATTACAACCCTGCAGGGCCAGTGGTGGAAATTCCATGTTCCTATGGTGGGGGTGAGTTTATCCAAAAGACAACCCCTGTTTACTTCCTCACAGAGTGGTGCTCGCTTTATTGATCCGTAAGGGACGCTGATGGGCCGAGCCAACCCCCCTTCCCCCACCGACGACCCCACCAGGATTTGAACTCGGAACCTTCTGATCGCGAGCCGCTCGCTCTGCCGTTGGGCCGGGCCCCTGGGCGCCTGCACTGCGGACTGACGGGAGCGCTGTAGAGCAGCGCTCCGCTCTGACTCGAGCGAGCTCGCCTGGCACCACAAGGGCCTCTTGCAGTGACAAACATCACTGCGGTGTGTGTGAGAAAGCACACACGCTTGTGTGTTTCCGCACACACACGTGTGTGTGTACGTACACACACACGCGTGTGTACGTACACACACGCGTGTGTGTGTACGTACACACGCGTGTGGTGTAGCGGTTAGCGCTACGCTGCGCTACGAACCTGGCGACCCGAGTTCGATTCCCGCTCACGGCCAACACCGGTGACGATTATCTGAACCTGTCCTGAGCCTCACCTAGGTCGACTCAGCCTCAAACGAGTACCTGGTGCAGTGTGTAAACATCGCCACTGGGGAGACAAAGGCGGACGGGCGTGGTGTTGGCAGCCCACCCCCTCGTGTGCCGTGCCGGCCTTTATAGGTGCTCGCTAGCAGCACTTGCCCCGACAGTCTGTTAAGGCTATATGGGGGATCTTTGTCTTTTTGCGAGTGCAGCTGCGTGCTGCAACTCGTCGAGGGTTGCCACGCGTCCCGGAATTCCCAGGACCGCCTTCTTGTTGTTGACAAGGCGGCTGCTGGGAACATCTCTAAGTCTTCCCACGATCATTCAATTGCCGGCTGCTGTTGTTGCTGTTGTCAGAGCGCCATCGAGTCGCTGCTGGGGGCGTCCATGACGGGCATCATCTACTCGCTGTTTGCGGGACAGCCGCTCACCATCCTGGGCAGCACGGGGCCCGTGCTCGTCTTCGAGAAAATCCTCCACAAGTTCTGCAAGTGCGAGACTCACACCACACTCACACCACACTCTCACTCACACCACACTCACACCACACACACACACTCACACCACACTCACACCACACTCACACCACACTCTCACTCACACCACACTCTCACCACACTCTCACTACACTCTCACACCACACTCACACCACTCACATGACACTCACACGTCACTCACACCACACTCACACTCACACCACACTCTCACCACACTCTCACCACACTCACACCACACTCACACCACACTCTCACCACACTCACACCACACTCACACCACACACACACACTCACACCACACTCACACCACACTCACACTACACTCACACACTCACACTCCCCCACTCACACCACACTCACACACACACACACACTCACACCACACTCACACCACACTCTCACCACACTCACACTACACTCACACCACACTAACACCACACTCTCACCACACTCTCACCACATTCTCACCAAACTCTCACCACACTCACACTACACTCACACCACACTCACACCACACTCTCACACACACCACACTCACATCACACTCTAACCACACTCACACCACACTCACACCACACTCACACCACACACTCACTCACACCACACTCTCACCACACTCTCACTACACTCTCACACCACACTCACACCACATTCACACCACACTCTCACTCACACCACACTCTCACCACACTCTCACTACACTCTCACACCACACTCACACCACACTTACACCACACTCACATCACTCACACCACACTCTCACCACACTCACACCACACTCTCACTCACACCACACTCACACCACACCACACACACACTCACACCACACTCACACCACACTCACACCACACACACACACACACTCACACACACTCCACCACACTCACACCACACTCACACCCACCTCACTCACACTCTCACACACTCACACACACACACACACACACACTACACTCACACCACACTCTCACTCACACCACACTCTCACCACACTCTCACTCACACTCACACAACACTCTCACCACACTCTCACGCACACTCACACCACACTCTCACTCACACCACACTCTCACTCACACTCTCACCACACCACACTCTCACTCACACCACACTCTCACTCACACTCACACCACACTCACACCACACTCTCACTCACACTCACACCACACTCACACCACATTCTCACTCACACTCACACCACACTCTCACTCACACTCTCACCACACCACACTCACAGCACACTCTCACCACACCACACCTCACTCACACCACACTCTCACTTACACTCACACCACACTCACACCACACTCACACTCTCACCACACTTACACCACACTACACTCAAACCACACCACACTCACACCACACTCTCACCACACTCCTCAACACACACACACACTCACCACACTTCAACACTATCACCACACTTCCACCACACTCTCACCACACTCTCACCACACTCACACCACACTCACACCACACTCTCACCACACTCACACACTCACACTCACACCACACTCACACCACACTCACACACACTCTCACCACACTCACCACACTCACACCACACTCTCACCACACCTCAATACACACACTCTCCACCACACTCACAACACACTACACTCACACCACACTCACACTCACACCACACTCACACCACACTCTCCCACTCCCACCTCACACCACACTCTCACCACCACCTCACCACACTCACACCACACTCTCACCACACTCTCACCACACTCCACACTACCACTCTCACCACACTCAAACCACACTCTCACCACACTCTCACCACACTCTCACACACACTCTCACTAACACTCTCACCACACTCTCACCACACTCTCACTCACATCACACTCACACCACACTCTCACCACACTCACACCACGCTCGCACCACATTCGTACCACACTGACACCACGCTCTCACCACACTGACACCGCATTAGCAACACTCTCACACACACTTCACACCACACTGACACCGCATTAGCACTGCACTCGCACCGCACTAGCACTGCACCGCACTCGCATCGCATTTGATAACTACACCAGAATCCCTACATGGATGGATGTGTGCCAGTGTGGTTTTTATTCAGTAGGTCACACACCGGCATGTTTGATAAGAATGTTCTCCCTCGCCTAGAAGTGTGAGCGAGTTGGTGTGTGAGCGAGCGAGAGGGTGGGTAGGTGGTCCAGCGAGTTAATAAGTGATATAGTCTACGATTGAGCGAGCGAGTGAGTTTGTAATTGAGCGAGCGAGCGAGCCAGCAAACCAATGAGCGAGTGGACAGGAAGGTTGGCGAGTGGGTGAGTAAGCAAGCCAGTGGGTGAACGAGCGAGCGAGTTTGTGGGTGGGAGAATGTGCAGAGAGTGGATGAGTGGGGTTGTGAGCTAGTGAGTGAGCGAGCGGGTGGGTAACCTACCGAGAGAGTGAGTCACAGAGTCTGTGATTGAGCGAACGAGGTTGTGAGCAGGCAGATTGACAAGTTGGTAAGTTTGTGAGTGAGTGAGCGAGCGAGCAGATGAGCGTGAGTGTGAACGAGCGATCGATCGAGCGGACGAGAGGATTTGCGAGCGGCTGAGCACGGAGGTAAGCGGGCGGGCGGGCGGGCGAGTTGAGCGATCGAGCCGTCCCGTGGGTTGCGCAGGGACTACGGCCTCTCGTACCTGTCCCTGCGCGCGTGCATCGGCCTGTGGACGGCCTTCTACTGCCTCCTGCTCGTGGCCACGGACGCCAGCTCGCTCGTGTGCTACATCACGCGCTTCACCGAGGAGGCCTTCGCCGCGCTCATCTGCATCATCTTCATCTACGAGGCGCTGGAGAAGCTCGTGCACCTGGGCGAGACGTACCCCCGTCAACGCGCACAACTCCCTCGACCACCTCACCAACTACAGGTGAGCGGCACCGAGGCAGGGCACAGACGGGTGGGGTGGAGTGGAGTGGAGTGGGTGGAGTGGAGTGGGGGTGGAGTGGGGTGGAGTGGAGTGGGGTGGAGTGGGTGGGGTGGAGTGGAGTGGGGTGGGGTGGAGTGGGGGTGGAGTGGGGTGGAGTGGAGTGGGGTGGAGTGGGTGGGGTGGGGTGGAGTGGGTGGGGTGGAGTGGGGTGGAGTGGAGTGGAGTGGGGTGGAGTGGGTGGAGTGGTGTTGGGGTGGAGTGGGTGGGGTGGGAGTGGGGTGGAGTGGAGTGGGGTGGAGTGGGTGGAGTGGTGTTGGGGTGGAGTGGGGTGGAGTGGAGTGGGGTGGAGTGGGGTGGAGTGGGGGTGAGTGGGGTGGAGAGGGGTAGAGTGGAGTGGGGTGGATTGGTGTTGGGGTGGAGTGGGTGGAGTGGAGTGGGTGGGGTGGAGTGGAGTGAGGTGGAGTGGTGACGACGCCGCATTATTTGTCGTGCGGGGGGGGGGGGTTTCGTATTTCACCCCGGGCGGGCTTAGCCGCACCTCAAAGCGCCACTGGATGTCGCTGTCGGTGACTGCCGCTCCACGATTTGCCGCGTGCCACGTGACGAGCCGACGCGGCGTTCGCTCCGCTGGGCTCGTGACGCCGGACATTTAAAAACTTTGCGACACGTGGTGCTTGGTCCGGGCGTGGTGCTCTGAACCGGCCACCCCGGGAACCGCCCGCCCGCCGGCCCTCGCCGTCCGTGTGGAGCAGTGCTCTTAATGGCAAGGCCCGCGGGCCAGTGGCGACCCCTGACACGTGGCTCCCGACCAATGGTTTCACAAGTGTGGCGGCTCTCACACTCATGACATCTTATCGGCGAAAGTCGCCCCCCCCCCCCCCCCCCCCCCACGAGTGAAGACCGCTGCTGTAGACGGTAGCCAGGTTGAGGATCGACGCGTTAGGGGCATCATCGGTGACCCGCGGCTGTGTGGCCAGGTGCTCGTGCACGGCCCCCGTGAACCCGGAGAACGGCACGCTGCAGTTCTGGAGCCGTCAGAACCTCACGGCCGCCACCATCCCCTGGGGCAACCTCAGCGTGACTGTGAGTGGCGCCACCTCGCCCCGCATTCACAGCAGCAGCAGCAGCACCAGCAGCACCAGCAGCACCGTCATCGTCATTATAATTAAACGAATCCAAACAATATTATTGTATCAGGTAAGGGCCCACTGAACTATTTAGCTCTTTTTCAGAAGCAACTTGCCCACAAATAATTGCTCAATGACGTGGCGTATCGTGTGGACATTTTCATCAGCCAAATGCTCTAAATGCACGTTGATTCCAAATGTGGAGGAACACAACACGGGGAGAGAGACACACACACACTCCAAATACAGCAGGTGTCAGGGTCGGGATCGAACCCACGACCTCATGCGTGCCAGACGAGGGAAATAACATTTTGCCATCATCGATAGCCACTGCTGAAGGAAAAACATCCCCCAAGCACGGCGCCATCTCTCACGGCCTCTGTCTGTGACCGCAGAGGATGAAGTGATAAAAGATCAGGAGGGAGGGAGGTGTGCAGGCACATGGGGCAGAAGGGCAGAGCAGCAGATTCCCAAGCTGGGCACCTTCCTACGTAGAGTTCGTACCTTCTCCCCCTGTTCTGCACGGGTTTCATCCGGCTTCTCTGGTTTGCTCCAAAATCTAAAAAGCCCATTCTGTAACTGGTATTGGCCAAAACATCCCAACGCTGACAAACTACCTTCAAACTACACATTCAGGAATCACACACAAGAGCAGCAGCAGCAGCAGCAGCATCACCTCTGAAAACTTGGCGAACCTCAGCGAGCCATTGCTGCGGCTGCTGTGGTTGCAGCGAGCGCAGACCACAGCCTGCCGACCCTTGACTGCGGCGCGAGCCGTGACTGTGGCTCCCCCTCCCTGTGCCGGGCCGTGCCGCAGGAGTGCTCGTTGTTTCACGGCGAGTTTTCGGGGCGGGCCTGCGGCCACGAGGGCCCCTATGTTCCGGACGTGCTCTTCTGGTCGGTCATCCTTTTCTTCTGCACCTTCTTCCTCTCGGCCTTCCTCAAGGACTTCAAGACCATGCGCTACTTCCCCACCAGGGTACGTACGCTCGGGGCCCAGTAAACTAAAATTATTTTTTACTTTTACCGGATAATGCCCCCACTGAGTTACGTAGCTCTTTTGCAGTAGCGACCTGGCCATCACAAATGATAGCTCGACCAAGTGGCTTATCGCGCGGAAATGTGTAGCAGCAAAATATGCCCAATGGCCGGATTTAGATCTAACCTAAGGAAGCTACTGCTTAAGGCCTCACATTGTGAGAGGTCTCTAAATACGTTTCAAGTTTTACATAATCGGTTGAAAAATAAACAACATAGGGAAAAAAGATTCCCCAAAATTGTAATTTTCGTTCCGATGACAAAAATATACAGGCGTTCCTCGATGGGGCCTTTAGAGCTTCACATAGCTTATGGCCCTAGTGACATCATAATACTTAGGGCATGCACACAGGTATATATCGAAGGGGGCAAAATAAGGTTATATTGTTAAACAACAGCAATAGTAATCATGTTGTCATTTGTCTTTTTCCAAACGGGATGGTGAACATTATGGCCTTGAGTTTGTTCCAAGATGTGGCCCGAACGGACGCCGTTTGCCCACTAAGTGGTGGAAGGCCCCCGCCGAGTGATGTGACCTCTGAACCCTCACCGAGTGAGCTCCGCGTGACCCCTGAACCCTCACCGAGTGAGCTCCGCATGACCCTTGAACCCTCACCGAGTGAGCTCCGCGTGACCCCTGAACCCTCACCGAGTGAGCTCCGCGTGACCCCTGAACCCTCACCGAGTGAGCTCCGCGTGACCCCTGTACCCTCACCGAGTGAGCTCTGCGTGACCCCTGAACCCTCACCGAGTGAGCTCCGCATGACCCTTGAACCCTCACCGAGTGAGCTCCGCATGACCCCTGAACCCTCACCGAGTGAGCTCCGCGTGACCCCTGAACCCTCACCGAGTGAGCTCCGCGTGACCCCTGAACCCTCACCGAGTGAGGTCCGCGTGACCCCTGAACCCTCACCGAGTGAGCTCTGCGTGACCCCTGAACCCTCACCGAGTGAGCTCCGCGTGACCCCTGTACCCTCACCGAGTGAGGTCCGCGTGACCCCTGAACCCTCACCGAGTGAGCTCCGCGTGACCCCTGTACCCTCACCGAGTGAGGTCCGCGTGACCCCTGAACCCTCACCGAGTGAGCTCCGCATGACCCTTGAACCCTCACCGAGTGAGCTCCGCGTGACCCCTGAACCCTCACCACGTCTCCCCCACACTCCCTGCGTCCAGGTGCGAGCCATCGTAAGCGACTTTGCTGTCTTCCTCACCATTCTCACCATGGTGCTCGTGGACTACGCGCTCGGCATTCCGTCTCCAAAGCTGCAGGTCCCCAGCGTCTTCAAGGTGAGGCGCCCTCGGCTCCCCTCCCCTCCCCTCCACTCCGCTCCCCTCCACTCCCCATTGCGCTCACTATGAACATCACACAGGGGTGTGATATTTTATCACTATTGTGGGATGTGTCGATACTGCCACCGATGTTCTTATTCGTATTTTTTTGCATGAGTTTATTGATAATGGACAACAACAACTGAAATTCACAACCTTGTTTCAAAGCGCGCCTGGCCTGGCGTGAGTGCCATTTTGATGTCGCCACCAGTTAGTGGCTAATGGCAGTTATTGTGGTAGTTGATGTCGTAGTAGTCGCAGTAATTATAATTTATTATAAACAACTTAGTACGTTGGGTATCAGTGCCATTCTTATAGTGCAGGGCTATGGCGAATGCGCCGCTGTGTTTCAGAGAAGGGGGGATGCCATTGCTGCTGCGAGTACGTATGTTGGACTTGGATTGCACCGTACGTAGCCAACCGTGTTAATCGGAGGTCCGGGGGAAGGACCACAAAGCAAGTACAATCATATATTCTTAAGAAATTAGTTTTCAATCTGGATGATTTAAAAGTGCATAGCTCTAGTGGCTTCCTAATATTGGAAGGAAGAGCATTCCAGACAGCTGCAGCAGCGCACCTGAAAGTTGCCAATGTGGTGACTGCCTTTGTTCGATGGCCAGCCAAGTGCCGCTGCGAGGATGAACGGAGTTCGTGTGAAGATTTATGCTCCTTGACGAGGTCTGCAAGGTAATAAGACTCGATCCCAAATCGATCCCAAATCGAGTAATTTGCGGTGTAATTTAAAGTTTAATCAATTTGTACCGGGACGCCGGCACACAACGGCCTGCTCTTTTCGATGACGTCCCGGGACGTTTAACGTCCGCTGCGCAGCGGGGCGGCGCGTAGTATTTTATGGTTCATGCGCCCGCAGTATTACCCAGGGCGGCCTGCCGGATTTGAAGCGCGACCCTCTGCATCGAGCGCGCTCCCACTGGGCCAAGTTGCTGTTATCATTGCTGCTGCTGCTGCTGCTGTTGGTTGTTTGCTTGTTCTGTTGTTATTTACTTGTTATGTTGTTTACTTGTTCTCCCAGCCGACGCGCGACGACCGCGGCTGGTTAGTGGATCCCATCGGGACGAACCCGTGGTGGACGCTCCTGGCGGGCGCCATCCCCGCGCTCCTCTGCACCATCCTCATCTTCATGGACCAGCAGATCACCTCCGTCATCATCAACCGCAAGGAGCACAAGCTCAACGTGAGCGCGCTCGCACCGTGAACGCCGAGCGCGCAACGTCGTCATCGTCGTCGCCGTCGTTGGCCACGGTCAATCTACCCCCCGGCTGAAGGCCTCCGCAGGCAGCTACCAAACCCTTCGGCGACGTAGAGCAGTCGTCGATATGTAAACCACGCAGTGGCCGTTTTACCGGAGCGGAGTCGGGGCAACCGATTAGGAATTCTTTAAAGCCGGAGGGAAGTCAGTTTAACACGTAGGCTTTTGCAACCAATATCATCCATAATAGAGGTTTTTTTTGGGTGAAGAGGTCCTCCTTAAATAGCGCGGCGTCGGACGTTCTCGCACGGACGCTGTCACCCCTGCCGAGTGCTCGTGGCTCCCCCCGTTAGCTCGTGCTCACTTAAAACTGGAGCCTTGCTGTGCACGTGTGCCTCTACGTGCGTGCCGGTGCGTGCGTCTGTACGTGCGTGTTTAAGTGCGTGAGCATGTCTGTACTCACTTCTGTACGTGCGTGGGCGTGTCTGTGTGCGCGTGAGCGTGTCTGCGCGCGCGTGAGCGTGTCTGCACGCGCGTGAGCGTGTCTTGCGCGTGCGTGAGCGTGTCTGCGCGTGCGTGAGCGTGTCTGCGCGTGCGTCAGCGTGTCTGTACTCGCGTCCGTTACGGGCATTCTGTACACGCGTCCATCCGTGCGTGCGTGCGCGTTCACAGAAGGGCTGCGGCTACCACCTGGACCTGCTGTGCGTTGCTCTGATGCTGGGGGTGTGCTCCATCATGGGGCTGCCGTGGTTCGTGGCGGCCACGGTGCTCTCCATCTCGCACGTCAACAGCCTCAAGCTCGAGTCCGAGTGCTCCGCGCCTGGCGAGCAGCCCAAGTTCCTGGGCATCCGTGAGCAGCGCTTCACGGGGCTCATGATCTTCCTGCTCATGGGCTGTTCCGTCTTCATGACCACAGTGCTCCAGGTGGGGGCGGTGGGTGGGGGGGAGGGGGGGAGGGTGGCGGCCGGGTCCGGCTGTCCGGGTCGGTGATGTGGCAGGGTGGCAGCGCGCCCTCGTGGCACCAGATTGGGCTCGGGTTTGGTTCCCGACTCGGGCACCTTTCTGCGCGTAGAGTTTTTGCATTCTCTCTCTCTCTCCCTATTGTTTGCATGTTTAACTTCTTTCGTGCCGTATGTAGCCAACAGTGCTAATCTGTCGTGCGGGGAAGGAAAACAAACGAAACACGAAACGCAGTTTGAAAGAAATGAGTTTTCAATCTGGATGATTTAAAAGTGCATCGCTCCAGTGGCTTCCTAATATCAGAGGGAAGAGCGTTCCAGACGGCCGCAGAAGTGCATCTGAGAGCGCCGCACGATGCGGTGACCGCCATCTCTGTTCGATGGCCAGCAGCCAGAAGCCACTGCGAGGATGACCGCCGGAGTTTGCGTGATGGTTTATGCTAATTGCAAGGTTTACTCCAGGTTGTTCGGTATTCTCCCATAGGTAAAAGAAAGCAGAAATTGTAACCGGTATTGGCCCAAACATCACAATGCTGAAAAATATCTTGCAGATCACACAGCAGCAGCAACATCGCCCCCCTACTGTGATAAATTTGGCAGGAACCTCCTGAAAAACAATCACAGTAGCAACAACAACAACAATAATGATGTTGATGAGTAGTAACCTTGCAGAGAACTCCGCCCGTGACGCGCGCTCGTTTTGCGTGGCCACAGTTCATCCCGATGCCGGTGCTGTACGGAGTGTTCCTCTACATGGGCGCCTCCTCGCTCAAAGGCATCCAGGTGAGTGGGCACGGGCACCTCGGCACGCTGCGCAACCGCCATCGCCTTGACCTCCGTTGGGGCGCACTTACGCCGCGCTTTGTTTTAAACCGCTCTGGTGCAGCTATAGACACGATCGCAACGAACTTTGACCCTCTGTTCGATTGCGCGGCGCCGCGTCCTGTCGCTTCGGCCCACGCTCGCTCGCAATGACGCCCGCAGTTCTTCGACCGGCTGAAGCTGTTCGGCATGCCCGCCAAGCACCAGCCGGACTTCATCTACCTGCGCCACGTGCCGCTGCGCAAGGTGCACCTGTTCACCGCCGTGCAGCTCACCTGCCTCGTGCTGCTCTGGGTGATCAAGGTGTCGCCCGCGGCCATCGTCTTCCCCATGATGGTACGCGCGTACCCACGTGCCCCCGCGTGCCCCCGCGCGCCCAGGGAATGTGAACCCAACCGATATCCCCGACCCGTTAGGAGCCAAGTGTTCCGGGAATTTCTGGAATATCGGGCTCCCCTTTCCGATAATGTCGCGAGTATTTTACGAAAAGGTGGCCGGACCGTGGTGAGTGACGGAGACGAGTTGAAAAGCGTGGACCTGGAGCGGACACCGGGGGCAGTGGCTGGAGGAGTTCTCAATGCTTCTTCACTCGTCAGTCACACACGACCACACACACCTGTCATCATCATCATTATTATTATCACTGCTAAGATGATTTTTCAGGAGGGCCATGCCAAGTTTTTCACAGTAGGGAGCGAAGTTGCTGCCATTTGTAAATCAAATGGAGTTATTTGCAAGGTAGTTTTTACATTTTCTTTTCGGCTTGTGGAGGAAACCAGAGAACCCGGAGGAAACCCACGCACAGAACAAGCGGGAGAGAGAACACGCAAACTCCACGCAGAACAAGCGGGAGAGAGAGAACACACAAACTCCACACACAGAACAAGCGAGAGAGAGAGAACACGCAAACTCCACGCAGAACAAGCAGGAGAGAGAGAACACACAAACTCCACGCACAGAACAAGCGGGAGAGAGAGAACACGCAAACTCCATGCAGAACAATCGGGAGAAAGAGAACACGCAAACTCCACGCAGAACAAGCGAGAGAGAGAGAGAACACGCAAACTCCACGCACAGAACAAGCGGGAGAGAGAGAACACGCAAACTCCATGCAGAACAAGCGGGAGAGAGAGAACACGCAAACTCCACGCACAGAACAAGCGAGAGAGAGAGAGAACACACAAACTCCACACAGAACAAGCGAGAGAGAGAGAACATGCAAACTCCATGCACAGAACAAGCGGGAGAGAGAGAACACGCAAACTCCATGCAGAACAAGCGGGAGAGAGAGAACACGCAAACTCCACGCAGAACAAGCGAGAGAGAGAGAGAGAACACGCAAACTCCACGCAGAACAAGCGAGAGAGAGAACACGCAAACTCCACGCACAGAACAAGCGGGAGAGAGAGAACACGTAAACTCCACGCAGAACAAGTGGGAGAGAGAGAACACACAAACTCCACGCACAGAACAAGCGGGAGAGAGAGAACACGCAAACTCCACGCACAGAACAAGCGAGAGAGAGAGAGAACACGCAAACTCCACACAGAACAAGCGAGAGAGAGAGAACACGCAAACTCCACGCACAGAACAAGCGGGAGAGAGAGAACACGCAAACTCCACGCAGAACAAGCGAGAGAGAGAACACGCAAACTCCACGCAGAACAAGCGGGAGAGAGAGAACACGCAAACTCCACGCACAGAACAAGCGAGAGAGAGAGAACACGCAAACTCCACACAGAACAAGCGGAAGAGAGAGAACACGCAAACTCAACTCAGAACAAGCGGGAGAGAGAGAACACGCAAACTCCACGCACAGAACAAGCGGGAGAGAGAACACGCAAACTCCACGCAGAACAAGCGGGAGAGAGAGAACACGCAAACTCCACGCAGAACAAACGAGAGAGAGAGAGAACACGCAAACTCCACGCACAGAACAAGCGGGAGAGAGAGAACACGCAAACTCCACGCAGAACAAGCGGGAGAGAGGGAACACGCAAACTCCACGCACAGAACAAGCGAGAGAGAGAGAACACGCAAACTCCATGCACAGAACAAGCGGGAGAGAGAGAACACGCAAACTCCACGCAGAACAAGCGAGAGAGAGAGAGAACACGCAAACTCCACACAGAACAAGCGAGAGAGAGAACACGCAAACTCCACGCACAGAACAAGCGGGAGAGAGAGAACACGCAAACTTCACACACAGAACAAGCGGGAGAGAGAGAACACGCAAACTCCACGCAGAACAAACGGGAGAGAGAGAACACGCAAACTCCACTCAGAACTAGCGAGAGAGAGAGAGAACACGCAAACTCCACGCACAGAACAAGCGGGAGAGAGAACACGCAAACTCCACGCAGAACAAGCGGGAGAGAGAGAACACACAAACTCCACACACAGAACAAGCGAGAGAGAGAGAACACGCAAACTCCACGCAGAACAAGCAGGAGAGAGAGAACACACAAACTCCACGCACAGAACAAGCGGGAGAGAGAGAACACGCAAACTCCACGCAGAACAAGCGGGAGAGAGAGAACACGCAAACTCCACGCAGAACAAGCGAGAGAGAGAGAGAACACGCAAACTCCACGCACAGAACAAGCGGGAGAGAGAGAACACGCAAACTCCACGCACAGAACAAGCGAGAGAAAGAGAACACGCAAACTCCATGCACAGAACAAGCGGGAGAGAGAGAACACGCAAACTCCACGCAGAACAAGCGAGAGAGAGAGAGAACACGCAAACTCCACACAGAACAAGCGAGAGAGAGAACACGCAAACTCCACGCACAGAACAAGCGGGAGAGAGAGAACACGCAAACTTCACACACAGAACAAGCGGGAGAGAGAGAACACGCAAACTCCACGCAGAACAAACGGGAGAGAGAGAACACGCAAACTCCACTCAGAACTAGCGAGAGAGAGAGAGAACACGCAAACTCCACGCACAGAACAAGCGGGAGAGAGAACACGCAAACTCCACGCAGAACAAGCGGGAGAGAGAGAACACACAAACTCCACACACAGAACAAGCGAGAGAGAGAGAACACGCAAACTCCACGCACAGAACAAGCGGGAGAGAGAGAACACGCAAACTCCACGCAGAACAAGCGGGAGAGAGAGAACACGCAAACTCCACGCAGAACAAGCGAGAGAGAGAGAGAACACGCAAACTCCACGCACAGAACAAGCGGGAGAGAGAGAACACGCAAACTCCATGCAGAACAAGCGGGAGAGAGAGAACACGCAAACTCCACGCACAGAACAAGCGAGAGAGAGAGAGAACACGCAAACTCCACACAGAACAAGCGAGAGAGAGAGAACATGCAAACTCCATGCACAGAACAAGCGGGAGAGAGAGAACACGCAAACTCCATGCAGAACAAGCGGGAGAGAGAGAACACGCAAACTCCACGCAGAACAAGTGAGAGAGAGAGAGAACACGCAAACTCCACGCAGAACAAGCGAGAGAGAGAACATGCAAACTCCACGCACAGAACAAGCGGGAGAGAGAGAACACGTAAACTCCACGCAGAACAAGTGGGAGAGAGAGAACACACAAACTCCACGCACAGAACAAGCGGGAGAGAGAGAACACGCAAACTCCACGCACAGAACAAGCGAGAGAGAGAGAGAACACGCAAACTCCACACAGAACAAGCGAGAGAGAGAGAACACGCAAACTCCATGCACAGAACAAGCGGGAGAGAGAGAACACGCAAACTCCACGCAGAACAAGCGAGAGAGAGAACACGCAAACTCCACGCAGAACAAGCGGGAGAGAGAGAACACGCAAACTCCACGCACAGAACAAGCGAGAGAAAGAGAACACGCAAACTTCACACACAGAACAAGCGGGAGAGAGAGAACACGCAAACTCCACGCACAGAACAAGCGGGAGAGAGAGAACACGCAAACTCCACGCAGAACAAGCGGGAGAGAGGGAACACGCAAACTCCACGCACAGAACAAGCGAGAGAGAGAGAACACGCAAACTCCATGCACAGAACAAGCGGGAGAGAGAGAACACGCAAACTCCACGCAGAACAAGCGAGAGAGAGAGAGAACACGCAAACTCCACACAGAACAAGCGAGAGAGAGAACACGCAAACTCCACGCACAGAACAAGCGGGAGAGAGAGAACACGCAAACTTCACACACAGAACAAGCGGGAGAGAGAGAACACGCAAACTCCACGCAGAACAAACGGGAGAGAGAGAACACGCAAACTCCACGCAGAACTAGCGAGAGAGAGAGAGAACACGCAAACTCCACGCACAGAACAAGCGGGAGAGAGAACACGCAAACTCCACGCAGAACAAGCGGGAGAGAGAGAACACACAAACTCCACACACAGAACAAGCGAGAGAGAGAGAACACACAAACTCCACGCACAGAACAAGCGGGAGAGAGAGAACACGCAAACTCCACGCAGAACAAGCGGGAGAGAGAGAACACGCAAACTCCACGCAGAACAAGCGAGAGAGAGAGAACACGCAAACTCCACGCACAGAACAAGCGGGAGAGAGAGAACACGCAAACTCCACGCACAGAACAAGCGAGAGAAAGAGAACACGCAAACTCCATGCACAGAACAAGCGGGAGAGAGAGAACACGCAAACTCCACGCAGAACAAGCGAGAGAGAGAGAGAACACGCAAACTCCACACAGAACAAGCGAGAGAGAGAACACGCAAACTCCACGCACAGAACAAGCGGGAGAGAGAGAACACGCAAACTTCACACACAGAACAAGCGGGAGAGAGAGAACACGCAAACTCCACGCAGAACAAACGGGAGAGAGAGAACACGCAAACTCCACTCAGAACTAGCGAGAGAGAGAGAGAACACGCAAACTCCACGCACAGAACAAGCGGGAGAGAGAACACGCAAACTCCACACACAGAACAAGCGAGAGAGAGAGAACACGCAAACTCCACGCAGAACAAGCGGGAGAGAGAGAACACGCAAACTCCACGCAGAACAAGCGGGAGAGAGAGAACACGCAAACTCCACGCAGAACAAGCGAGAGAGAGAGAGAACACGCAAACTCCACACAGAACAAGCGAGAGAGAGAGAACATGCAAACTCCATGCACAGAACAAGCGGGAGAGAGAGAACACGCAAACTCCATGCAGAACAAGCGGGAGAGAGAGAACACGCAAACTCCACGCAGAACAAGCGAGAGAGAGAGAGAACACGCAAACTCCACGCAGAACAAGCGAGAGAGAGAACACGCAAACTCCACGCACAGAACAAGCGGGAGAGAGAGAACACGTAAACTCCACGCAGAACAAGTGGGAGAGAGAGAACACACAAACTCCACGCACAGAACAAGCGGGAGAGAGAGAACACGCAAACTCCACGCACAGAACAAGCGAGAGAGAGAGAGAGAACACGCAAACTCCACACAGAACAAGCGAGAGAGAGAGAACACGCAAACTCCACGCACAGAACAAGCGGGAGAGAGAGAACACGCAAACTCCACGCAGAACAAGCGAGAGAGAGAACACGCAAACTCCACGCAGAACAAGCGGGAGAGAGAGAACACGCAAACTCCACGCACAGAACAAGCGAGAGAGAGAGAACACGCAAACTTCACACACAGAACAAGCGGGAGAGAGAGTACACGCAAACTTCACACACAGAACAAGCGGGAGAGAGAGAACACGCAAACTCCACACAGAACAAGCGGAAGAGAGAGAACACGCAAACTCCACTCAGAACAAGCGGGAGAGAGAGAACACGCAAACTCCACGCACAGAACAAGCGGGAGAGAGAACACGCAAACTCCACGCAGAACAAGCGGGAGAGAGAGAACACGCAAACTCCACGCAGAACAAGCGAGAGAGAGAGAGAACACGCAAACTCCACGCACAGAACAAGCGGGAGAGAGAGAACACGCAAACTCCACGCAGAACAAGCGGGAGAGAGGGAACACGCAAACTCCACGCACAGAACAAGCGAGAGAGAGAGAACACGCAAACTCCATGCACAGAACAAGCGGGAGAGAGAGAACACGCAAACTCCACGCAGAACAAGCGAGAGAGAGAGAGAGAACACGCAAACTCCACACAGAACAAGCGAGAGAGAGAACACGCAAACTCCACGCACAGAACAAGCGGGAGAGAGAGAACACGCAAACTTCACACACAGAACAAGCGGGAGAGAGAGAACACGCAAACTCCACGCAGAACAAACGGGAGAGAGAGAACACGCAAACTCCACTCAGAACTAGCGAGAGAGAGAGAGAACACGCAAACTCCACGCACAGAACAAGCGGGAGAGAGAACACGCAAACTCCACTCAGAACAAGCGGGAGAGAGAGAACACGCAAACTCCACTCAGAACAAGCGGGAGAGAGAGAACACGCAAACTCCATGCAGAACAAGCGGGAGAGAGAGAACACGCAAACTCCACGCACAGAACAAGCGGGAGAGAGAGAACACGCAAACTCCACGCAGAACAAGTGGGAGAGAGAGAACACGCAAACTTCACACACAGAACAAGCGGGAGAGAGAGAACACGCAAACTCCATGCACAGAACAAGCGGGAGAGAGAGAACACGCAAACTCCACGCAGAACAAGTGGGAGAGAGAGAACACACAAACTTCACGCAGAACAAGTGGGAGAGAGAGAACACGCAAACTCCACGCAGAACAAGTGGGAGAGAGAGAACACACAAACTTCACGCAGAACAAGCGAGAGAGAGAGAACACGCAAACTCCACGCAGAACAAGCGGGAGAGAGAGAACACGCAAACTTCACGCAGAACAAGCGGGAGAGAGAGAACACGCAAACTCCACGCACAGAACAAACGGGAGAGAGAACACGCAAACTCCACTCAGAACAAGCGGGAGAGAGAGAACACGCAAACTTCACACACAGAACAAGCGGGAGAGAGAGAACACGCAAACTCCACGCACAGAACAAGCGGGAGAGAGAGAACACGCAAACTCCACGCAGAACAAGCGGGAGAAGGAACACGCAAACTCCACTCAGAACAAGCGGGAGAGAGAGAGAACACGCAAACTCCACCAGAAAGGCGCCCGGGTAGGGAGTCAAACCCCAGGTCCCAAGTTGCTGTGAGGCACCAGTGGGCCACCACCCTCCTGCCCAGATGCCGGCGTTTCTCAACTAGCTCCGGTCCACGTGACTCCCTACGACCACGCCAGGAGAGGAGCTCGCGGACAGAGTGACTGGAGCGACCGGGCCCTCGGCGTTTGACTCGGACAGTCAAAACCAAACTTTAAACTGTTTTTATTTTACCAAGTAAGGCCCACTGAGCTATATTGCTGTTTGTAAGCAGCGACCTGGCCATAAATGAGAGCTCAACGAAGTGGCTTATAATGTGGAAATGTTTCCTGGCTAAATACTCTAAATGAGTGATGTTGATTCTAAATGTGGAAGGGAAAGCCATAGGACCCGGAGACATGCACACTCAAAATATACAGCAGGCGTCAGGGTCGGGATGGAACTCACGACCTCCTGTATACCAGGCGAGGTAGTTAACATCTCCTAGCCACCGCGGCGCCCGGCGGCACCCGGCCGTGTCGGCGTGCGGCCCACAGCCACAAGTGTGGGCAGCGAGCGTGGGTAGCAGGGCATGGGCAGCGGCAGCGGGCGGGCGAGCGGGCGGGTGGACAGGCTGGCGGGATCCTTGAGGTCCGTGCGCGGCTCTTCGATGGGCTTGCCTCCCCGCAGGTGCTGGCCCTCGTGTTCGTGCGGAAGCTCATGGACCTGTGCTTCACCAAGCGGGAGCTCAGCTGGCTGGACGACCTCATGCCCGAGAGCAAAAAGAAGAAGATTGACGACGCAAAGAGGAAAGAGAAGCAGAAAGAGGTGAGCGCCCTCCTCCATTCCGTGCCCCCCAATTAGCCCACACGATTCGATCGGCATGTCCGTCGAATCACCGATTGCGGTTGTCGTTGTTGTTGTCCTCGTTGTTGTTGTTGTTGTTGTTGTCGTCATTGTTGTCGTTATTGTTGTGCTTGTTGTCATAATTGTTGTCATTGTTGTCATTGTGGTCGTTTTCATTGTCGTTGTTGTTGTCGTTATTGTTGTGGTTGTTGTCATCATTGTTGTCATTGTTGTCATTATTGTGGTCGTTCTCATTGTCGTTGTTGTTGTCGTTGTCGTTATTGTTGTGGTTGTTGTTGTCATCATTGTTGTCATTATTGTGGTCGTTTTCATTGTCGTTGTTGTCGTTTTTGTTGTTATTGTCGTTTTTGTCGTTCGTGTTCCAGGAGGCGGAGCGGATGCGGCATTGTCCGGAAGCAGAGAGCATTCACGTGCCCATGGAGGAGGTCAACCTCATCAAGGTCCCAGTCCTCAACGTTCAGCAGAGGTAACGCGACGAGCACGCCGGGCGCGTCGTCACGGAGACGCGTCACGCGCTCCGGTGTGTACACGCTCCACACACCAGCGGCCGCATCAGTCATCCTATCAGGGGCCTAAGGTTAATTGGAGGTAAGGGCCTAAGTATGTATTACGTTTTCAAAAAAAAATATCTTGAAGTCATCACACATTTAAGCTATGTAAAATTAACTCATTTAGTCGACTCAAGGTACATTGAACTTCATGAAACATAAATCACTTTAGCTGTGGCACAGTCATAAATGTTGTCATCCTAATTCAGGAAAAGAAAAAAAAAATTCTGATGGCCACGCTCCCGTCGCCCTTCAACGTGCAATATAAGGACCTAAAAGACGGCCTACAACATCTGCGGGCCTAAGGCCGTGCTAGCCAATGGGTTAATCCGACCCTGTCCACAGAGTAAAACCCACGCCTTAATTTGGCATTAAAAAATATATATATAGAATGGTCAACGTTTTGGGCAATGACTCTTAGAACATGCATCGTTCATGCAAATGCTTTAAAGTTCACAGGAATCGCGCGCACATAAAGAAACCATTTTTAAAACTTTAACATTTCCGTTGCGCTGACCTTTTGCCACACGTCGGGAAGCATGCGAACGCTGTTTCCATTCTGCATTTACCCCGCGAAAGTATGCGCGGTAATAAATACAACGCTCACGGATTCGACGGCGCTATTAGTGGCACCGCGACCGTGTCGGCGCGGCTGCCAGCCGACACTTAGCGGCTAATTTTACTCCCCTCCCACATTTCCCCCCCAGCCCCGAGGACCCCTCCATCATAAACATCTCGGACGAGATGGCGAAGTCGGCGATGTGGAGATCCGTGGCGACGAACTCGGAGCCGGCCGGAACCTCCCAGAGGTAGAGCTGCGTGAGCTGGAAAACCACGTTGTGGCTGGTGCGGCCGTGGTGGTGGTACATATGTGGTGGTGTTCCCGGTGGGTGCAGGGCCATGCCTGGTATTTGTGAATTATTTGGTGATTCTGCTGCTGGGTTGGCAGCGGTGCACAAGCACAAATAACAACAACAGACTCAACACATTTGTTATCAACTGCACTGCCCCAAAAAGAAAGAGTATATGACAGGCGACGTTTCGGGTAATGGCCCCTTCTTGAGGGCACATAGAGAGGCTCTTCCCATTTCCGTTTTGGCCGATGGCAGCTAAGAGCCAAATCTTCCCTCTGTGTCGCAACACCGGGACCTAAACAAAGCGAGCTTGCCTGGGCCGGCGTGACGCCCGCGACATTAACATTCACCTCATCGTTCTTTACACAGCCGGGTGAGAGCCCATTGGGACAAACACTGCTTTCCCATGGGACGCCCACCTCGAGTTGACCCCGAGGTCGGCCTGATTTCTCCCGGTGCTTCAGCTGATAGGCAACCCGAGCCCGTTTCCAAGCGGTTGCTTGCATGCTTTGGCAAGCAACCCCCCAGTTCAAGTCGAACGAGGAGTGCGTTTGGCATCCGCGTCGCTCTCGTCGTGCAAGGTGGGGTTATCACGAAGGTGCTTCGTTTCGGAGATGATTACGGTCTGCGGTAGTTTTGCAGTGCGAGGCGAAGCCATTGCGTGATTTCACCGATTGAGTAATTGGCCAGTGATTTTTTTTTTTAAATTGGCAAAATTCCGACCAGGATGCCAGCGCACATGGGTCTCCTGCTCCCGCTCGTACGACGTCGCAGGATCTCCAGATGGCACGCGTTTGGTTTGTGGTTGATACGCGTTTGCGGTTAACACCGCGGCATTAACACCGCGGCATTAACCGCAGCAGCTGCTGAGCTCGAACCCGTGGACCTCTGGAAGGAGCGGCGAACGCGACACCGCTCCGGCGTGTGGGGCGACTAGCGCAGCCTTTATTTGGAAACACCGCAATGGGGGAAAGCTGGCCAGGGAATGCCTGCGTGTGAAAGCTCAAGACCATGTTTCTGACAAAACAAAATAATGATTTTAAATGTTAAATTAGAAATGCAATATTCTTGGTTCTTTCGGTAAAGTCACGTAGAACCAAGAATATGAATCCCTGCAGTCACGAAAGCTTTAAATCATAATAGAAATGCAATGTTCCTGCTGCCTACAATGTTTTAAAATTATATTTTAAACATCTTTGGCGACATTTTCTCAGTGCCCAAATTCTGACGGAGGGAAATTCAAATCGAGGCCCCGTGGGTGCAGCTCGCATTCACAGCCAAGCTGACGGTGGCTAGGAGATGTTAACTACCTCGCCTGGTATGCAGGAGGTCGTGGATTCAAGCCCAACTCTGACGCCCGTATATATTGGAGTTTGCGTGTCTCTCTCCCCGTGGTCACATGGAATTTTGTGCGGGTCCTCTGGTTTTTCCCTCCACAATTAGAAATATGCATTTAGAGTATTTGGCTGCTATAAATTTCCACGCGATAAGCCACTTTTTGAGCTGTCATTTGTGGCCAGGTCGCTGCTAAATAAGAGCTACAGAGCTCAGTGGGCCTTACCTGGTAAAATAAAAATAGTTTAGTTCGGTTCAATAGTATAGATTTGACGAAACGTACAGAGACACATGAGCGGGACAGCAACCCCAGTTCAATCTCAAGTTGCGCGGCTCATGGGAACCAGGTACTGCAGTGTTATTTGTCAAGGGGGACTGGGCCATGAGCAAGGTACACGTACAGGGGGATTACGTCACGCCTAGGCTACGATTGCTTTGTGCAGTTTTGGCCAGCTTCATAACAGCATTCAGCTCGGCAAACATTCACAGATCTGCTCGGTGCCAACAGAGGTCACGACCGTTGCGACCACCCTCGACTGTCCAACCCTCGCCGGTTGGCATCGATGGCCCGCGACGCTCGTGCTGCGAGTGCAGCGAGCCTGTTAGCGAGTCCCGTGTGTTCCAGTACGCTTTGCCCCCGTTTACAAACCCCACAATGCACCACCACTGCCGCAGGCTGCTCGCGATTCCGCTCGAGAGACTGAAAGTAACCGCGCACTGACGTCGATCCATTCTCATCGGCGTGCGCGCGACGTGTTTGGGTTATATCGATGCAAACAAAAATCACTTTGTACGTCACGCAACATTCCCAGAGGACGTGAACTCTGCAACGCTTCTTAACGAAGTCAACTTTGGATTTTTACCCGGTTCTAAGACCCAAACATGTAACGTGCCGCAATGACGGGTGGCTGGGCTTCACTTCTCGTGAAATATGTTCCAGGCCCCCCCCCCTACCCCCGTGACAACGGGGAGTACCGAGGGGGGTGGTTGGGGTGGGCATGGAAATATTTTCAGGAGCTCTGCCCCGGACAGCTTCCGGGTTAAACGAATCCCTGCGGCTGGCGGAGCGTGCGGGACGGCGTGGTGCCCCTCTTCCGAAGCGCCGCCTGGCAGACGAACCTGACCCACGCCGCCGTCTCCGCGACGGTTCATTGTGAACGGCGGCGGCTCCCGGTTTTTTTACGCAAACGAAGCATTAAAAAAGCGCTTAGGGGAGCCCCAAGTAGCTGGGAGTGCCCCCGGATTTCGTGTAAACGCATGAAGAGGGAACATGAAACGGGCCAGCCCACACCGGTCGCCACGACGCGTGACGGGGCTCGCCCGCACGGAATCGCCGAGCCCTCCGCCAGCCGCTGCCGCTCAGGCGCGTAGCGTCGTGGTCATCGCCGCCGTCTCTAACATTCCATTCGCCCCGCGCACCTGCAATCGCTGCGCACGCGTTGATTGAGCCCACTCTCAAAAAGACAAAATCGGCCGGTTTGAGCCACGCGCTCATCTCACGTCGGGCCCTTCCGTGCCTCTGTCGCCTCGACGTCCGCACAAATCCCCCCGCCCCCCCCCTCCTCCAACCCCTGCCCCCCTCCCGACCCCGCCCTTTGCATTGTGTTTTTGTACTTCTGATGTCTGAATGATTTCCTTGCCGTTACTAAACGCTGTTCCTTTCTCTTGTAGATCGTAACGTGGAGTCTAACTGGGTCTGTATTTCAAAGCATTTCCGCATTTAACACCCCCTTCCCCCCGCCCGGTATTCTGAACGTTCCCGACGACATCGCACTTAGCCGTCTCTAAATGCGTTTTCAATCCTGGTTTTCGTCCCAGTTTTACACAACGGCTCTCTGTCACAGCGTCCGCGTGTGCCGTAAAATCCCCCTCTCCGGGAGGGTTGAGTGCCGCGGCTCTACTGGATGAGCGAGACGCGTGGACGAATCCGCGCGAGCTCCAGCTGGCTCGAGCTGGCGAACTCGAACTAGCTGGAGCTCCAGACAGCGAGCTCGAGCCAGCTGGAGCTCCAGCCGGCGAGCTCCAGCGTTTCACCAAACGGCACCTGAGGTCGGCCGCGTGCGTTCGGCCCGGCGCCATCGTTAGAGGCACTCCGGGGCCGTCATCGCAAAGGCCCCCTCGCTCAGCCTGGAGTCCCTTGCTTGACCCCTCGAAGGGGAATTCTCCTTCATAAAAGGGTTGTTTTAGAAGACTCGCTCTTGCGTCGATCGAGATTTTTGTTTGTATTGCGTTTGAGCATGTTTACCTGAGTGTCCTGTAACGTTTGGCAATAGCATTTTACTGCTTCAGGTATATTATATGACAAAAAAAGTTTAAATAAATGAAGCTGTTCCTGTAGAGCTGAATTACATGTGAGAAACAACGTAAATGGAATACTGTATAGCACTTGGGGCGTCGCAATGCCCACGCCGCGTGGAGAGAGAGATATATAAACGCATCTATTTTCACAGAGGTGTCACGTGACGTAAAACTGAGTCGTGACTAGAGCGTGAGACGTCATAACCGTGTGCTATCGCCGAAGTGTGGACGCCTCCTCTGCAACTTGATTGTTAAGCACTTACGCGCAGCAGGAGACGCACTTAACGTATATTTACGTGTTGAATGTTCTAAAGGAAGTTCCCTTTCGTGGCTTGACATGAAATGATTATAACTCTGAAATATTATCGTCGTGCTTTTTGGTAGCTGTTGATTTTCAATATTCTCACAAATCAATGTTGTTGTCTTCTTCGTACTTTGTTTGTTCATCTTTAACCGATGTCATGCTTTTTGTCGATTATATTAGCCAATGATAGACGTGCCCATTGTTCAGACCTTTGTCAATTCACTGCTGGATGAATGTCTCCTCACACCATGTCTTTCACGGGGTTCGTTTGATGACCATGGGTGGCGGTCACAATGTTTTGAGAACGACATATTGCTGGTTTGCCCCAATCGAGACTTCTAAATAACATGTGGCAGCCATTACCCACGCCCAGCGTGCCGGTAATCCTAACGTACCGTCTTGTCGGGTTTGTGCCGCGTGTCGTTCTGCACGTTGTCCGACGTTTCGCTCCGCGTCCGAGACCGTGCCGAACCGCACGCGGCGCAAAGCCGATGACGCGCCGGGAGAAGCCGTACGGCGGAACCGTGAACGCCTGCTTGGTCGCACTCCACCGGCTCGCTGGCTTTGCCATCGGTAGCCGTGTGCGCGACGCATTAATTCATTCCCGACGACGCCTGCTGTATATTTCGAGTTTTGGTGTCTCTCTCCCGAGTGGTCGCGTGGATCTTTCTCCAGGTCCTCCGGCGAGTCCCTCCGCATTTAGAATCCACGTCACGCGTTTAGAGTATTTGGCCTGCTGCTATACATTTCCACGTGATTAAGCCACTTGATGGCGAATTCGCTTCTGAACAAAGAGCTGCAGAGCTCAGTGAGGCCTCGCCTGGTAAAATAAATGACGTCAACGGTTAGTTTGTGGGTGGAATGTTCTCCGTGTCCTTTTCACGGAGAACATTTTGGCCGCTACCCTCAACGGCATCCGCAACGGCAATTTCCTTGTTTGGAAACTGTGTTTCGCGCGCTGTGCGTATTGCTGTTTTTTGGAAGTCGGAATGATCACCTTTGCGACTCGATTTGCCAAAACACTCTGCTTCAGCAAGCGGACGAGTGTTGAATGAACGGGGCGGTTCACAACGGAGTAAGGGGACTTGGCGCGCTGCGCGGTGAGCACCGCTGTAACGCTCGCTGTTGTGTGCAATGTAATCACTAGCCCATCGCTGAATTGCGTGTCTGTCATGATGTATACTGTACAGTGAAACCTCGCTATAACATTGGCACTTTCTGTGTTATTACGAATCTAAAAAAATCAACCCAGGTCCAGAGTCAACTTTAACTCGGGGGGAGGTCGCTCATTCTCTTTTGCTGCCCCCAAAGTCTGGAACTCCCCACGAGCCACCCGTGCCGGCGACTCCCGGCTCATGTTCAAGTTCAGGATCCAGATCTTTATCTCTTCCACCTAGGACTTACTGCCTCTCTATGAAGGACATACAGATTCCCCCCTGTTCCTGTACAGCGTCTTCATATGCGGCTGCATTGAGACGCTGTTATAAATCCACGTTGAATTACATTGCAAAATGTCATTTTTCAGAGTCTCAAACAAAATCCCCATTCAGAAAATGTATCAATCAACCAATCAAATTGTATTTCTTTAAGGGTACCTTTCTGTGAAAAAGAACTTTATAGCTCATCGAATTCCTCCAATCTGATTAAAGAATAAGATTCTGAATTCACAAATCCCCCCAAAAATCAGGTTCAGCTGTTCAACCGTAAATTTTACAAACGCTGCATTGAGGTTTCCCTGTACATCGCTAACGCGACAAATGTTTGGTTTGGTCTGAACACGGTTTGCCGTACTCTCCACAGCGTCGTGCCGCCGAGCTGCACCGGGAAGCGTAGCGCGTGGCTTTACATGCAGCTGGAGCGGGAGACGAGCTTGTGACGCGCAGGCACCGTCTCCCTCGTTGCTGCCACGACCCGCCGCGGCAGCGCCTGGCGCGACGCGCCCGTTTCACGCGTGGCGATAATCGCGACCCAGAGGTTGTCGTCTTGTTCTCTCTCCCCCCGTTTATTTAGTTCAACAAATAGGGGTGTGATCGTGGAGCATCGGTCCGTCGGCTAATGTTGCGATTCTCAAGATAAACGAAGGACGCTGGCGTAGCTTCGTCCCTGCCAACGTGCGTTGTTGGGGTTGTTGCCGCGTGTTGTTCGGCGCGATATCCGGAAATTCGCTCCACGCGCTGCCGGGGAGATTCTCCGGCTCGTGCAGCGAAACGTCGGACATCGTGCCGAACGATACGCGGCACAACCTGACGGCACGCGTGAGAAATAAACGATACATGCATCGAATCGTCCGTTGAAGAATACAGGGTGTTTAGATCTTTGGATGGTGAACGTATGGGATTGGACCTCCTCCAGCCTCTAGGAGCCACTACATTAACCACAATGTATAGAAAGAAACGACAATCACTATTGCGACCCCCAATCGTGACAATTAACTGAATCGCGGGGTGAGCGAATCGTTTACACCCCTATTAATATTCTATTTACACGAAGGATATTGTATTCCTAAATAAGATACGTTAACTCCTAGATAGTCCACTAATGTCTAGACAAGGTAAGACACCGTGTCTCTACGGGCGGCTGGCGACGCTTCACAGTATTTGTTGCTGTATTTGACCCCCACAAATCGCCGTGCTGTCCTCCAGTTGCTCATCGTTGATCATTCCACTTGTACCGTAAGCACGTGCTCTGTCTGCCACCAGACTCAATCATGCCTCGAACGCGTCGCAAACATTCCACCGCATTTATTTTCACACACGTCGTCCAATTTACGAGACGGTTCCCTCCCTTACGTAGTGGGTTGTTGATTTTTTTTAGTGTGATGTTTTGTTTATCTTCGAGGTAGCAATGTTTATTTTGTAACGTGCCCACCTCGCCTCCGATGGAGTTCACAGCAATAGCGCGTGCGCGTGAGAATACAATGTGCAGGTGGAACCGGGTCTCGCGAGAGCTGAGGATGGCTTTAAATGTCGACGTTAACTTGAGTGGGTTATTTTGAGTCTGTAATCTTCCCGGACGCGCTTACGGTAAACGATGTGCCGGTACGATGCAATGAATAAATGATGCAGCCCGCAGTCAGCACGCCAGGATGAGAGAGACCTTAGGCTTTCGTAGGCCTACGGAAATGGCTTTGCTGATGCCCTGACCTTCCTTGCGAGCCACTCTAACGTCTGGGGTTATTCGCAATTTCATTCACAGTGTGTCCTAGAAGTACCGGGTTAATCCAGGAGCAGATGCCCCAATAATGTTACATCCGTCAACTTAACAAAGCCCTCGTTATTTTCACGAACGCCAGAAATTGGCTATTAGCTCTTGGCTCATTTACAACTCCTATCGTTTCTCTCATTGTTTAACTTTGCAACAAAAAAACACATGAAAGAAAGTTACACCGAAAAAAAAGAACGTGACCGAAATCACCAAAAGTTACAAACCAATTCTGAACGCACAACCCCAAATCCAGAGCCGTCACTGTGCGCGCGGGGCAGCCCTATGCTGGGGGCTACGCTAGCGCGTGACGTCACAATGCAGGGTGTAGACGGAGGTCCAAAACAAAAGTCCGCGTGCCTTTTGATCGCCAGGAGTGCGGTTTAAAAAGAAAAATTGTTCCACTTTTTTCTTCTTCCCCCAAACGTTTTTGGTGGTCCACCGAAGAGCCACGGTCATATGCGGAGGGCACGGTACACCCCCCCCCACCCCCGCCCACGTTATCTCGAGGACACGCTCTGCATTAGGATATGGGAACGATTGAGTTCTTCTCGGCTTATATTTAAATGCATGAACCCAGTGGAAAAAAAGCGCGTCAATTGATTTCTGTGCGTTTGTACAAAAACAGTTGTTCGGGAAGAATCCGCCCGCTCTACATCACCACGACCAGAAATGGGTGGCCCCTGCACGTTGGGCATTTGCAGGTTTAAAAATCCGCCACGGTGCCGCTCGCTTGCAGCCAGCGGTCATGGGTACGCCACCATCAGCTGACTGTGAGAATGCTGTTTAACTCGACTCTCACCCGTGTGCCCTTCCTTACCCGTGGATCAACTCAGCCACGGTCAGTCTGGGTCGGTGACCTGGAATATATTTCGGCATTGGGCAGCATGCTGCAAATTCAGTGCGCTGCTTGCTACGGCTGCCAGCTGCTGCTGGTCACGTGCCCCACCTACTTGCACTCAACCAGCAATGTGGAAAATATTGCCGTGGGAAATATTAAACCCTGCATCTTGCCCGTGCGAACGAGCTGTCTGGCGGTGTGGCATAAGTCACCACACGAGCCCTGATGAAATAAATGGTTGCCTGGTGGCGAGTGAGTGGGTCGCCTGTCCCACCACCCAGCCTGGCTTGGCCTGGCGAGCATGTTTGAAACCTTCACAGGGTGGCAGCGATAACCGCTTTAAGACGAGATACTGGAATATCAATCGGTTGAATGGAATATCAATCGGCTGAATTCATCTGTTTTGGCAAAATATTCATATTTAAACGTTGAGAAATTGACATTTCTAACCAGGTTTTACCTGTGGTTTCATCAATTCCGTTACACTAACCCGCCTTTATTTCCATTCACGTAGGAAGGACAAGTGCGGTTTAAATAATTTGTTTCCAGTTTGTAAATTTCACACCACTGGGCGTGGTCCTGGGCAGACGAATTGAAAGACCCCACGGTTTCCCCACACAGTACATACCGACAACACTAAAAAGTGTGCGCGCTGTCGTGCTTAAGTATGCTCGTGCCCGGTCTGGATGAATGTCGCCCTGGTCACGCCGCGTTAACCTTGCCTCCTGTGTGATGGCACAGGCCGGAGTGATGCATGCCTGTCCCAGCTTACACCGGCGTGGACGAACAACCGAATTACAGTACCCGAGTTGCTTCCAGGTGACGGTGGCAACGTGACAACAGGCTTAGGTTTTCTCGTTGGTGCTGATGTAAAGCTCTCCAATGCTTTCTCGGGTCGTACCGCGCATTGTTCGGCACGATGTCCGACGATTCACCCCCACGAGCCGCAACCTTTTTTTTCAGGAACGGAACTGGGTTCTTCAGGAACTGAAACGAGAATATTGTTCTTTTCGGGTTGTACCGCAAATTATTTATTCGGCACGAGGTCGCACGTTTCGCTGCAACGCACTTGGGGTGATTTTTTTTTCAGGAGCTAACATTTTAAGTTTGGGGACTGAATTGAGATCCCAAAGAAGCTCCCGTCACGTGCAGCGAAACGCCAAAACACAATGCCGAACAGACACCACGCGGTAGGACAACCCGAAAATATACCGTAAGAGAAGCTTTAACTTGGGGCGATCACTCTTCTGCTGCTGCTGCTGCTGCTACCGCCACCAAGGCGAGGCCTCCAATGTGTGGATGTGAGATCGTGATATTGTGAGAGACCGAGATGGAGAGCGCCTTTATTGATGTTCACTCCGAATGATCGGCTTTATGGGCATGAATAGCTGTGAGCATGCAAGGGCAGACTGTGCCTCCCCAGCCTGCATCGCGTACACCAGTCACGTATGTGTCGCATTGTGCGTCGGTTGCGAATGGAACTGTGAACGCGGCAGGGCATGGCGAGTCGAGTGTTTTTTTGCAGGGGGATTCAAACAAATAAAAGGTCTGCCAGGGTCCCCTTGTGGCAAATTGTGTCCAGGGCCCAAAATGTTGTTGTTTAAAAGTTGTCGGCAGAAGGATTTTGGGCCCAGTGCTGCCAAAGACCTTTCCCCCGCATTATTCGCTGTACCTGCCACCCCCGGGTACAACAACAGCGCTGCTACAATTAATGAATTTCCGTGGTCAATGTAACGTATATTCTTTTTTTAGATAAATAAAGATGAACACTTTACGACTGCTTTCGGGATATTTGTCTTTTTTTGTCACTTTCAGCAGCCTCGCGCCAGCTCAAGCTTTGCACGGCATTCCGGAAAAAAAATATTTCATCACCTAAGTAGTACGGAGTTGGCCAAATTGAATGAAGGCGATTGTGTGGACTTGGCAGTGATTATCCGCTCTGGCGAACCGTCGTAGAATCTATTGTGAGACGAGATGAGCAGAGTTTATGGATTTTTTTATGAAGTGATGTGAAAAGTTATGATTCATTTCTCCCCTATTGACTGATTGAATTATTTGTCACAATTTAGAATTCTTAACAATGCTGTGAATTGCAGTGCCTCTAGTGGCTGCAAGGGTGATGTGAACCCATCACATTCATAATCTTTATTGTAACTGGAGCAATCCGATGAGCTATGAAGCTCTTTTTCACGGATGTCCAATAATGTACAGTACTGAATAAATGAACAATACTGAATAAGTGAACAATAACACACGAGTCTCTTCCCCTTGACAATTCGATTATTAGTCACGATTCGTGGTCGCGATTCGATTCAAGAGCCGAGTGGTCACCATGCGGTGGTGGAACACAGCGTTACCGTCGGCCGCAGGCGCGGCGGTCGCGCGGATTGCAACCAACACCGGTCGGTTAGCACGACTCGTCGCGTGATGAGCGAGCGTGGGAATCGATTTGAATCCCTTCATTTAAATCGCTTCTACTGGGCATGTGTTTAAAAAAGGGCTTTATAGCTCATTGGATTCCTCCAGTATAAATATTCTGATTCGACCCGAATGCGACCGCAGTCCCACGATCCAATTACTGACGTCAGTGCTCGGCATCTCTGTACGGTTATTGAATCAGAATCTTTGTTTAGACCGGAGGAATCCGATGAGCCATTAAGCTCTTTTTCATCAAGTTATAACAAATACATGTGTAATGACGACTTGATACAGTTCTCTTGAGATGGCACTTTATTGAAGACACGTTCACTTGACATCAGGCGGAGACCCCCACTGCAACAGCCCCTAGTCTCCCACGCATCTCCCCCTTATATACCGACACGAGGCCACGCCCCCCTTCTCTATCCTTCTCGCTGACTCTGGACACTCGCTCAACCGGCAGACTCCACTGTCCTCTTCCGTCACCTGACCACGCTCCCTTCTCGATCATTCTCTTCGCCACCAGTCCCTTCACACACACAGCTGACTCCCCTGTCATTACCTCCCGTGGCCACCAGTCCCTTCACACTCACAGCTGACTCCCCTGTCATTACCTCCCGTGGCCACCAGTCCCTACACACACACAGCTGACAGCCCTGTCATTACCTCCCGTAGCCACCAGTTCATTCATACTGCAGGCTGACTCTCCTGTCATTACCTCCTGTAGCCACGAGTCCCTTCGCACACACAGCTGACTCCCCTATCATTACCTCCCGTAGCTACCAGTCCCTTCGCACACACAGCTGACAATCCTGTCATTACCTCCCGTAGCCACCAGTCCATTCATACTGCAGGCTGACACCCCTGTCATTACCTCCCGTAGCCACCAGTCCCTTCGCACTCACAGCTGACTCCCCTGTCATTACCTCCCGTAGCCATCAGTCCCTTCGCACTCACAGCTGACTCCCCTGTCATTACCTCCCGTAGCCACCAGTCCCTTCGCACACACAGCTGACTCCCCTGTCATTACCTCCCGTGGCCACCAGTCCCTTCGCACACACAGCTGACTTCCCTGTCATTACCTCCCGTGGCCACCAGTCCCTTCGCACACACAGCTGACTCCCCTGTCATTACCTCCTGTGGCCAACAGTCCCGTCACAATCACAGCTAACTCCCCTGTCATTACCTCCCGTGGCCACCAGTCCATTCGCACACACAGCTGACTCCCCTGTCATTACCTCCCGTAGCCACCAGTCCCTTCACAATCACAGCTGACTCCCCTGTCATTACCTCCCGTGGCCACCAATCCCTTCTCACACACAGCTGACTCCCCTGTCATTACCTCCCGTGGCCACCAGTCCCTTCACACTCACAGTTGACTCCCCTGTCATTACCTCCCGTAGCCACCAGTCCCTTCACCATCACAGCTGACTCCCCTGTCATTACCTCCCGTAGCCACCAGTCCCTTCGCACACACAGCTGACTCCCCTGTCATTACCTCCTGTAGCCACCAGTCCCTTCACACTCACTGCTGACTCCCCTGTCATTACCTCCCGTAGCCACCAGTCCCTTCCCACACACAGCTGACAGCCCTGTCATTACCTCCCGTAGCCACCAGTCCCTTCCCATACACAGCTGACAGCCCTGTCATTACCTCCCGTAGCCACCAGTCCCTTCGCACACACAGCTGACTCCCCTGTCATTACCTCCCGTAGCCACCAGTCCCTTCACACTCACTGCTGACTCCCCTGTCATTGCCTCCTGTGGCCACCAGTCCCTTCCCACACACAGCTGACAGCCCTGTCATTACCTCCCGTGGCCACCAGTCCCTTCGTACACACAGCTGACTCCCCTGTCATTACCTCCCGTGGCTACCAGTCCTTTCGCACTCACAGCTGACTCCCCTGTCATTACCTACCATGGCCACCAGTCCCTTCACAATCACAGCTGACTCCCCTGTCATTACCTCCCGTGGCCACCAGTCCCTTCAGCATCACAGCTGACTCCCCTGTCATTACCCCCCGTAGCCACCAGTCCATTCGCACACACAGCTGACTCCCCTGTCATTACCTCCCGTAGCCACCAGTCCCTTCACACTCACTGCTGACTCCCCTGTCATTGCATCCCGTAGCCACCAGTCCCTTCACAATCACAGCTGACTCCCCTGTCATTACCTCCCGTAGCCACCAGTCCCTTCGCACTCACAGCTGACTCCCCTGTCATTGCCTCTCGTGGCCACCAGTCCCTTCACACACACAGCTGACAGCCCTGTCATTACCTCCCGTGGCCACCAGTCCCTTCACAATCACAGCTGACTCCCCTGTCATTACCTCCCGTGGCCACTAGTCCCTTCACAATCACAGCTGACTCCCCTGTCATTACCTCCCGTGGCCACCAGTCCCTTCGCACACACAACTGACTCCCCTGTCATTACCTCCCGTGGTCACCAGTCCATTCGCACACACAGCTGACTCCCCTGTCATTACCTCCCGTAGCCACCAGTCCCTTCACAATCACAGCTGACTCCCCTGTCATTACCTCCCGTGGCCACCAGTCCCTTCACACTCACAGTTGACTCCCCTGTCATTACCTCCCGTAGCCACCAGTCCCTTCACCATCACAGCTGACTCCCCTGTCATTACCTCCCGTAGCCACCAGTCCCTTCGCACACACAGCTGACTCCCCTGTCATTACCTCCCGTAGCCACCAGTCCCTTCACACTCACTGCTGACTCCCCTGTCATTACCTCCCGTAGCCACCAGTCCCTTCCCACACACAGCTGACAGCCCTGTCATTACCTCCCGTAGCCACCAGTCCCTTCACCATCACAGCTGACTCCCCTGTCATTACCTCCCGTAGCCACCAGTCCCTTCGCACACACAGCTGACTCCCCTGTCATTACCTCCCGTAGCCACCAGTCCCTTCACACTCACTGCTGACTCCCCTGTCATTACCTCCCGTAGCCACCAGTCCCTTCCCATACACAGCTGACAGCCCTGTCATTACCTCCCGTAGCCACCAGTCCCTTCGCACACACAGCTGACTCCCCTGTCATTACCTCCCGTAGCCACCAGTCCCTTCACACTCACTGCTGACTCCCCTGTCATTGCCTCCTGTGGCCACCAGTCCCTTCCCACACACAGCTGACAGCCCTGTCATTACCTCCCGTGGCCACCAGTCCCTTCGTACACACAGCTGACTCCCCTGTCATTACCTCCCGTGGCTACCAGTCCTTTCGCACTCACAGCTGACTCCCCTGTCATTACCTACCATGGCCACCAGTCCCTTCACAATCACAGCTGACTCCCCTGTCATTACCTCCCGTGGCCACCAGTCCCTTCAGCATCACAGCTGACTCCCCTGTCATTACCCCCCGTAGCCACCAGTCCATTCGCACACACAGCTGACTCCCCTGTCATTACCTCCCGTAGCCACCAGTCCCTTCACACTCACTGCTGACTCCCCTGTCATTGCATCCCGTAGCCACCAGTCCCTTCACAATCACAGCTGACTCCCCTGTCATTACCTCCCGTAGCCACCAGTCCCTTCGCACTCACAGCTGACTCCCCTGTCATTGCCTCCCGTGGCCACCAGTCCCTTCACACACACAGCTGACAGCCCTGTCATTACCTCCCGTGGCCACCAGTCCCTTCACAATCACAGCTGACTCCCCTGTCATTACCTCCCGTGGCCACTAGTCCCTTCACAATCACAGCTGACTCCCCTGTCATTACCTCCCGTGGCCACCAGTCCCTTCGCACACACAACTGACTCCCCTGTCATTACCTCCCGTGGTCACCAGTCCCTTCGCACACACAGCTGACTCCCCTGTCATTACCTCCCGTGGCCACTAGTCCCTTCACAATCACAGCTGACTCCCCTGTCATTACCTCCCGTGGCCACCAGTCCACTCACACCGCATGTATACTCTACTATCATTACACAAGTAGCAAAAAATGTCAAGAGTGACAATTGAACACGTACTTGCCTTACCGTCACCTCGTAAATATGTACATTGTATCTGGACGGCTTAGAAGAGGAGCTGGGGTTGAGCAGGACACGAGGACTCGATGGTCGAGACGAAGTCTGGAGTGGCGGCCAAATCCCAACACGGCTTTCATCCAGCAGTGGACTGCAAAAGTATCTGACCATCAAGCATGTGCATGATTGCCTGACACAAATTATTATATATATAAAAAAAAACGTTTTATAGTACGTGCTAACATTTAATTTGTGACGTTCATATGAATGTTCACTGAATATTAAATTAAAAGGGGATTGTGCCAATATGATTGTATTGGCGTCCGTGACGTAATTCGCGATAATTTTCGAGGTCGCCGAAACAGTTGCGTGACGTCATCGCATCAACATCAATCCGTGACGTTCCTGCCGTACCGTGACGCCATACGCGACATCCCTCGCGGCATGGGTGACGGTAGCGAGGCCCCTGACTCCATTAAACGTCACCGCACCTGTGGACTCGTGTCACGTCAGCGCGCCTGAGGACACGTGTTGACGTCTCCGCGCCTGAGGACACGTGTTGACGTCACCGCGCCTGTGGACCCTTGCGACATTGCCGCGCTTTCAGACCCGTGTGACGTCGCCGTGCCTGTGGACAAGTGTGACGTCAACGCGCCTGTGGACCCGAATTGACGTCAGGAGAAGCACAGCGGCGCAGTCCGTGCGCGGCAACGGCGCTGCAATCGACGTTCGCGAACATGGCCGACAAATTCTCAAGGTTCAACGACGATCGCGAGTTCCAAGTACGTGTCCTTGTCGAGCGCCGCTGACGACGCGAACCCGTCGGAGAGCGCGGCGGAAACGAGGCAGGGAGAGATGAGAGGCGACGCGGAGTCGGGGTCGAGGCCTCAACCCCCCTCCCCGCGGCCGTCCCCACCGCCTCTCGCTAAGGCCGTGGTCCCGCGCCCTCCACATTTCCCAGTCCGCTTAGGCGCCACAAGTTGTTATGCGCGGCTCTGATTGGCTCCCCTTGCGTCACGTGGAGTGAAGGTAGCCAATCGCGCGCCGGCAGTGACGGCCGACTCGCCTATGCGGCGTGGGAAATTGAGTCGCCGTTTGTCACTGGGGCGTGGATGATGGCTGCGGGGTTTAGCGCTACGCGGGGGCTTCGTACGGCCAGGGGTTGAGGTGTCGGGACCTCAGTTGCCGGTGTCCTCGGCCGAGGGATTGAGGAGTGGAGGGTTCGAGTGGCCGGGCAGGCCTCGGGTGGAAGAGAGATCAAGGCGCAGGCGGCGGTGGAGTGAGGAGACAATGGGGGGCATGGCCGCGGGGCAGCTCCGGGCAAGGACGCGGGGCCCAATGTGGCTGGGCTCGAACAGGGAGGGCAATCTGTGGTGAGGGCAGAGAGCAAGGCGGCCCGGGCGACGGGTTGGGACGGCGAGGCAGCATGGGCCTTGATAGCGCACGGCGTTCACAGAGCAGGGAAAGGGAGCCAAGAGGGATTGGGACAGCTTTTGCATTGGGAGAGATTAGTACAATGTAGCAGGGAGAGGGAATTCTACAACGCACTATGGAGATGTTGTTAGTCCTGTACAATGGGGCAGGGGACCATAGTTGTGCAGTGTAGCATCGAGACACCATTGCAATGCCAGAATCATAATACGTATGTATACTGGAGGAACCCGATTAACTATACAGCTATTTTTCCACGGATGTACAGGGAGATAGCTGGACAATTAAGCAGGGAGAGAGGGATTAGGGAGACAGAGGAGTAATGCAGATGAGAAGCAGGCTAAGGGAGCAGTGGAAGGATGAGGGGGGGGGAATGGCTGCTTGCTGATCAAGGCCTTGAAAGTGGTGGGCAGACGCGGCCTGGCAGGCACTGCAGCAGCGAGCGGCACGGCCACGTTGCTGGCAGCAGCAAGACGAGACGAGCCCTCGGCCGCTGAGGAGACACGGGGCCTTGTGTCCTTCCTTCGTGGACGGCTGTCGGGCAGGCAGCTGTCAAAATACGTGTAATCGGTTGTGGTACACGTCGTCCGAAGCAAATCCTCGCACAGCACACGAACGAGTTGGCGTGTGGTGATTGTGTACGAGTCCAAGCCAGCCGATGTTCTAATTATAGTGGGTTCATTTGGAGCAACCTAATCGCGCGTTAAAACGTGTGTACGCTTGTGTAATCAATACCCATGCAGTTGTCCCGAACCCCTCGGCAGTAGGAATGTTTGTCACACGGCGCGTGCGCATTTGGCGAGGCGCCGTTTGATGAGTGTTGCCTCGTTCATAAAGGCCTTGGTTTACAAGAGACAATGAAATGGCCAACCTTTGGCCATTTGCAAACACATCCCTCGCACATAGCAGTGCACAATGCTGGCGACATTGCTTCTTGAACGCATTTCTTCATCAGTTACAGTTCAAAATCATATTTTATTGTTTCTCTTCCACGTGACTTTACCGAAAGAACCAAGAATATGAATCCCTGCAGTCACGAAAGCTTTAAATCAAAGTAATGACAATGCTAAACTCTCTTATGAAACCGAGAATACTGCCAATACTCAGACCTTGTTATGAAACAATCTTCCACCTACTCCGACGCAATATACAAATAATACTAGAGATAGAGGTGGCCCTAGGTTATTGGCAGCGGTTAAAGGAATTTTAAATTTATGCTATTTCGCTACCATTACGTCATGTGGAAACACATTGCATAATTGTTAACGGTGGGTTGTGTTTACTAATGAGTGCTTTTATAATTTGGTGTCTGGAAATAGCTTGGTCAATAAAGATCAATCAATTCGATTTTCTTTTTTACTTATGACCAAGATTAATGACCCATTTAGTCCAAAAAAATAGACTATTGAAATTGCTTGCACAATTTGTGTTAATTACGCTTAAATAAAAACAAGTGGCAGGGGTAAAACATTTTACTCGTGCGTGTGACTGTATTCGAAATAAATGTGAAATTGCTGAACACTCAAAGTGTAATTTAAAGCGGTAACGTGAATAAGCCGTTCATTAATATTTTAGTACATGTTTGTCACGGCAAATATTACAAAGGAAGATCACCCGACCACTCCAGGGATGTCCACCGTATCTCTCTATGACCTCAAATTTATGTGTATGCTGCACATTCTAAGTATGTTTCAGGCTTAGCAATAATTGAAGAGTCATTTAGTCGTGATCCTTTTAAAACACTGCTATATGTTAATAGCATGTAACTAGCATGCGACTGCGTTAAACATTTACATTTGAAGCTGCATACGGATTAGCACGCGTGGCTACGTGCGGTGCAAAATAAGTTCCACGTACATACATGCGTACGACATCGTGCCTTTCAAACGTGATGACGGTGCAACGTGAATCTAAAAATATTAGGACATGCGTCTGTCATGGCATTTGGCTCCGAGTTACACATTTTGAAGACTTGCTGCAAGGACATGCGGGTTTTTTTCGCATCAATATAATTATCACTTGTTCACTTGTACTCATTGAGAATGGAGTACTGTCACGCCACACATTGCTCTGACCTTTATTGATCAATGACCAAGTCACGTGCTCAATCTCGCCAGACCTCCGATCCCAAGCAGGATTGAGGCTGTGTTATGGGCAGCGGAGGGTACTGCAGGAAATCCACTGTTTTGCTGTACTTGCTCCCATCTCTTTGCTCCATACCTTCAACCAACCGCACCGACCAGCAAAATAAAGTTTGCTCGAACCACCCCTACGGTACGCGGTGAAACCTTCAATCCATCGGAGGATTTGCAAAATGGAACATTCATGCACTGGGCTGCTACAAAGCGCTAAGCTTTGGTCATGTGATGTGTTTCCACAGGGCAGCCACTTTGATCAGTATGAGGAAGGCCACCTGGACCTGGAACAGGCCTCCTTGGACAAGCCCATAGAAGCGGTAAGAGCTACTCCTGAGTGAGCGTTTTGGGTGCCCAGTCACCATTAGCGGCAGCACACGGTAAAGTGTCTACCAGCCGAGGTAATATACGTTACAGCCACCGTACACCGATGCATGACGTGCTGACATTTGGCACGCTGCTTCTTCCCGTATATCGTTCGCGATTGGATGAAATCGTTGCGTAGAATGTTCAATTTTTTTATTTGTACTTCCGCCACCTTTGATAATTACTTAAATATTCTGTTGGTCACATTCGATGTGCGAGTGTTTTTTGTTGATTAAATGCGTACATTTTTTTTACCTGTGTTAAGCTTCCCGTGGGCTGACGGTATCGAAGCTAATAACGTCCATTGAATAGTTCAGTTGTTCGAGACTCATTTAAATACATTCTACGTGAATATGTTTTCGCTACAGCTAATTACTATAACAGTCTTAATAATAATGAAAATAACAGTTATTGAATTAGACAAAATGTTTGTTTTTCTTTTAATCTGCAGTGGATCAAAAAATCCGTATAAAATAATTTCTTTCTGTAAGTATTTAACATCTGCATGTCATATGAAGTATCATTTAAAGGTGTGTGATTTGGTATAATCTGTGTATTAAGCTCTCGCTGTGTGTGCTTGAGACGATGTGTGTGTGCTATTGAACAATGCGGCACGGTGTTTTAGCGTGGGCTGGGGAGGAGGGGAGAGTTGGTTTGGAAAATCTGTCCATCCTCTGCCTTCAGATTTCTCTGCAGTTTAACCAATGGTTGGGCAGCTTGTGTCACTTGTAGGTTCGTACAGCCTGCTTTGCCTCTCTTCCTTAGTCAAGTCTCAGATTTTTGAGCATCGCAGACATTTGCTTGAACTTTACCTGCATGCTATTCGGTTGCATGTGTGTCTCTGTGCGTTTTGTGCTTCTCGCGTCTTGGATTTCCTCTAGAGCGGCAATGCAGAAATCAACTCAATTAAAAACACTGGCCTCGCCGTTGGCAGTTGCGTAATATTTACAGCAGTCTAAATTAACATCACGTTTCTGCATCGCTGTGTTGAGCTGTTTGTGTCGGTCGTGAGTTGGCTTTATTTTTAAATATATAGTGTAGTGATTTATACATGCTTCGGACATGTAAGTTGAATTCATGGAACAATTTTTTTAATTAACCGGAACACACAACAAACGTGTGCTGAACAATTACAAATATGCTTTTTTTTTCCCCACCCCAAGCAATGTAACGCAAGTAAGTTTGAGAGATAAAGAAAGTGAAATCCTTAATGCGTTTTGCAATCCATGAATTCAAGAGCAGTTTATCACACAAAGGAGAAGGTCAGGTCCCTTATTCAGGCCTCAGCCCTTTTGTCATCAATTCTGTAGCACTGCCACTTGCTGTTTGTTATCGCCTGCTCATCCAATGGCTGTTTGGTTCATCTGGCTTTCATTACCGTTTGACGTAAATAGTGTTGAGTGTGCTGACTGGAAACTGAATGGCCAGAAGTCCTATCTAAAAGTCTTCTCTGAAAGCATGAATTAATCACGTCCAGCAGCAATCAAGTAACCGGGTGTGGCGAGCGCGTGTACTTATTGTTGTGTTGCCGGGGCCCCCTCCTCATTCCTGCTTTAAACCGAAAACAAACCCGTCAATGATGTGCCCACCTGCATTGCATTTCTTTAGTTTTCTTAACGTGTCACCTTGTATTGTTAGTCACCTACAAGAGTTTTTTGTAGAATGCAGAAGTACCCAGTATTTCAACCACAGTTTCTTAATTTCTGTTACATTTTAACTGTTTTTTTGACAGCCCAAATTTTTAAAGCAAGGTTCGTATTGAAATGCTTTAAGTCCCCTTGCACCGCTTCTAAAATGGCATTTGCTTCATTTTCTTTATTCTTTTCATTTCCCCCTCCCTCATCTAAAACCCAAAGAGAAATTTATTCATTATGTTACCAAACCCACGGTGGATAGTGGCTGCTCAGCAGAGTCTTGCAAATTAACTCGGATACTCTGGTTGAGAAATATCCAGTTTCACACGTGTCCGTAACTCTCAACCTGAATGCTTCATTCTACTCCGTGTGTTTCGTGTCGTTTATGTGTAATTTTATTTACTTATAATCTAGAACTTGCTGAGGACCCACCTACGGTGACTGCTCAGGCATAAAAAAAGTGTTTGTTTACCCCATTCATTTTGTATTTTCCCGCACTAACAGCTTCTGCTTTGAGAGCCTGTCAGTTTTGCTTGCTCAGCTTTTTAAAACAGTTGGTGTACGAATTGTGTATTTGTCCAGTAAGCGTAATTCTTAATCTTCACATGGTGTGCTAACATCCAGTGTTTATTTTATATCCTGCTAACACCTCGTGTCCCCCGTTGATCAATGTTGCCTGCATGTCATATGTTGATCCCAATCAGTTTTATTTCCTGAGTTTTGGCAGTGGCTTTGTTTGGGCTCTTCTGATGGGGCAGTTACTTGCACTTATTAATCGTGAACAACAAATGCTTTCTGCACACTAGTAATGAGCTTTTTATTTCTGGTTAAACAAAAACAAAAATATCTCTATTTTAAGCTGCTTTTAGGTAGTGTGTAACACTTGGATCAAAAGGGCTGCAAATACTGCTTTCAGGTCAATATGTTTTGCAGGCATTTTATGCAAGGACTTTAAAATCTTTGTTTTGTTTGTCTTAAAGAAACACGTACTGTATAAATTACATCGTGATTGGGCCTGTCATCATTTGTAAGCTTATTATGAACTTTGAACAGCGTACTTGCTTTTTTGAACGTCAAAAGACGGCGGTGTGTAATGTAATGGAACGTGTCGCCCTGCATACGGAGCACAGCCATGCAAGTGTGGTCATGCAAAGTGGTCTGAAAGCATTTTTGCCAACGCAGTAGCGCGCAGTTGGTTGCTGCACGTGGTTAACGCATCTGCTCGCCTGGAATAGGTGTTATGGGAGGCCTCTCTGTTTTGTTCGCCTCTCACAGGATAACATCGGCCACCGGCTGCTGCAGAAGCATGGGTGGAAGGAGGGCAAGGGCCTTGGGAAGAACCTGCACGGTGAGTCACTGCTGCAGGCGTCCGTCGTCGGTTTTAAGGTCCTGATTTCCACACCAGAGTGTATTCAATTAATATGAATAAACAATATCATATTCGTTGCAATTGATATTCCACGAAGCTGCTGTTCAATGGGGTTGACTAACGTTTGTCGTATGTCTGTTTTAATATTGAGATTTTTATTTCATCAATAGAAATACCCACCACAATGTATGGAGCAGCATGCAATAATAGTTTACAGGGACTGAAATAGGAGCTGAGGCTGACTCTAAACTTAACCCCTAAGCACGCTGCTTAAGCCTGCCCAGGCCTTCTAAGGGAGGGCGTGCAAGGTTTGGTCATTGGAAGTGAATGAATAGCACTTACATTAACCATTCACTTTTAAATGTCCAAGTGTAGTCTTCCGGGTTCGGCAGCGTGTTGAGCTTATGTTCTCTCAGTTTCTCACCACTTGAATCTGCGGGAATCTTCAGGAATACGATGGCCGCAGTCAGAGCCGTCCATAGGGGGTCCGAGGCCCGGGGCAAATCCCACCGTGTAGGCCTCCCGACGCCTTCAAACTTAACCGGAAGCGTTACATCTGACACCACCGTGACATCGAAGCGCGGGACCCCCCACAGCGTGGGGCACGGGGCTGTTGACCCGATTCGCCGTACCCTAGGGACGGCTCTGGCCCACGGTAGTGCTTGGCGGAAGATGGAGAGGAGAAAGGCTCAGCACGTGGCCTAACCCAGAAAGGCCACACTTGGATTACGAGTGGCTGCGAAAACCTGCGTGCACTTTGAACTCTTGTGAGTGCACTAAAACACGGGCCAACGGATTTTGCATCTACAGTTACGGTTTTAACGGGCTCCGGTGAAACATTTGAAGAAAAAAAATTCTCCCCTTTGCAGTGTGCAGACTTACTTTTAAAAAAAACAATCGTATGTAACTTAGGACAATAACTACTTTCGTATAAAATGACTGCGTGTTTTAATTAGATGTGCTCTCATAAAGCGTGTCGCTCTATTGTAAGAAACCAGAGGATTTGCAGGGAGAAGGCAGGTGCAGGGGAGGGTAAATGCCTGCTTGAGCAGCTGTTCCTTGCCCTGCCTTTGTGAAGCCAGACACGTCCACGGCTGCTTCAAAGTTGTTCACTTGGTTTGTTGCAGTTAAGGTCTGCAGAGTGAATTTACTCTGTTGTGAAGTAAAAAAAAAACTAAAGTAATTCATTTACGTAGACAGGAAGTACAGGGCACACACCGTTCAACGCGTTGTTGTCTGTCGTAGCAGAATAAGGACACAAAAACGGTTTAATTGGTCGAACAGCAAAATGGAAAAACCACGAGAAGGCGATCGACAACATCGTACAATGTGAACACCAGGCCGATTCTTTCCTCCAGTGATGGAGGAGGCAGTAAGCTCCCACCTCACCAATTCCTAACCGGCTGCCTCCAAGGAAAAGTGTTTGATGTTTATTCATCAATATTGTAGTTTTGACAACAGGTGAGCCTTTGTCTCCTCAGCCAGCAGGGGGCAATGTTCACTCACGCTTTGTTATCAATTGTCTGAAACAAAAAAACACTTAACCGTAGTAGTCCAGCGTACGTACGTAAAGGAGAAGTTCATTTGCAAGAGCTGAACCAACGGAACAACTCTTATGTGTTTGCATTTTTGTGGCCGTTTCATTTGGTAAGGACGTTCACAGACGGGCTACCATTCATATAATGCTTTGGCAGTGTCTCCACCAGTCGATGTTGCATCCTTGGAATATTACCCGATCACCTAACGTCACCATTGGCTTTCTTTTTGTTTTTATGTAAGACTGCCACGGTTAGTTCATTCTAACTAGTGCTTTCATTCTTTTTGCAGCAGAGTGAGCCTGGAAGTGTTGGTTGATGGTAAATTTGATCGTTTTGCTGCCCAAAATATATTTTTTTGCACATATCATGGCCACAAACATAGTGGACACTATCGTTCGTTAAGCACAAATTACTATAAATTTGTGTCTCCCATTTTTCCTTCCATGAGTCCAATGCTACCGTATGTGTGTGTGTGAGTGTGTGCTTTTATAGAAAGTAATTTCTAATTGAAAGCTGACTTGTTTAGATCCCGTGATCTAAAATGCTATTTAAAAGCAGGTAATTGCTTCGGGGCTTGGGATCTAATGTTTTCCGTACTCTGATGTTTCGTTTCAAAAGCATTACATTTTTGATTTTGTCCACTAATGTTTGTCTTTTTCACAAAAGCTGTCAAATATTTACTCTGTCAGATTGTCTTTTCAAAAGGAGTTTACTAGACTAATGCTCTGACTTTGCTTTTCATATTGTCGGGGCCAAGGGCATGCAGGAGACTTGTTGTCAATTTGTGAAAATACCACAACACTTTGAGAAAAAGACAAACTTTTGTTTGCTTTGGGTTATCATTAAACAATACAGCTGGATGACTAACACGTTTTACACCGTTTAGTTTTCCTACATTCTCAACGTTTAACTTTTACAGGAAGGAGAGACCCGATCCCGATTATCATCAAGAATGACTACATGGGCATGGGCCGGCTGGAGATGGAGGTGAGAATTGGATTTGTCGCCAATCTGGTTGCGTTGTGTAACAAATATAATGTGTCACGGGTGTGAAACATTGTGCCACCCAATCATAAACAGGTTGGCCTTCACATCTGCTAAACATAAATTGTTCCATTAAACATTCTTTTTTGTTAAAATGATTTCAACTACTTAATAGATTGCGGAACATATATTCTGGTGAATTACATTGCGGTGGTTGTGTGCTGATCATTGCTTTCTAAAACTATCAATCATTTATAAACATGTGTAACCCATTTAACTGCCTGTAGTGTAAAGGGGGGGGCGGGTAAGGGAATGCAACAACAAAACAATATTCATCATGGTCATAATAATATCGATTGGACAATCACGTTAGGATGGCCAATGCTAATGTGGAGGAGCTGTAATTAGACATCACCTTGGTGTAATGGGTGCTCTTTCACTATCAGCTCTTGCTGTTAAAATTACCAAATCATTACTGAGCATTCTAGTGCGGCGGGAGTGTTGAAAACCGTTCATTCTGAACAAGCCGAGTTAAACTTTTATTTTACATTGAGAAAATATCATTAAAGTCAAATTATTTGTGTTCATTTTCGCCAAACCGTAAGTACCTAGTGCTGGACTATGTACATTTACAATGTAAAGTGTTTTTTTTTTACATTATCTTGAAACTTTTGGAAATCCGCCTAATCATTTGTCTCACATTTGCAAACAAGTTTAACGTGTTCCCTTGAAAATCCAATTCTCAAAGTGCAATCCAGAGCCGTGAACCGACTGTTTAGTAATTGTGTTCCCTTGAAATCCTAGTGAAATTTTACACCGCCTGCTGTTAATGGTTTTTGTGAAAGCATTTAACAGTTAAAACATTATAGCAGTGAGCACACAGTGGAATGTAAACGTTATGTAATGGTAAATATAAGCCATATGTCCGTGTGCCTAAGGAATAATGCGTTTAAGCAGCATATATATTACCTCCATTGACGTGGATCATAAACATGAAAACTTAAAACGAAAGTGGAACAAAGAGCCGAAAAGTACCCGGATAAGCGTGAGGGGGAATACATTTCAGTTTACACTGCGACAGAAAGAGGAGCACATCGGTCAGCGAGCAAACGCAAATTATAGACATCATATTGCCTGTTCGGTAAAGCAGCTGGACTTGAGAAACCACCCCAATAGCAGAGGAGTGATGGGCGGTGGTCAAGGCTGGTGACGGAGCGGCAGCCGAAGGAGAGAACATCCCCGAAGGGAATGGTCACCGTGGAGACGGAGCAATGAGATATGGAGGTCGTGTGCAGGACCCAAATGGGTGCTTCCATCACGAGGGCATGAGGGATGTCGTCAACTCGTAAATATGCCTTGATCTAGCAGTGCAGAGAGCGTGGCTGATGGGTATGATAACGATTGACATTGGTTCAGATGTGCACGGGCACAAGCGCTCATTTCTGATGAAAATACTGCTGCGGAGGGGAAGTCGGGCAGAGGGCATTCATTCGTGCGTATTATACATTTTTCAGAGGTTTTTGTTTTTTTACCAAAATAAATTGTGTATTTTAGTGAAGTGGAAAAAAGTGCGGCGTTTTGATGAAATTGAACTGGCGTGTAAAGGAGTGTAATCGACGTGAAGGTGGTTTCCTCGTGAGGTCAGGGGTCAGCCGAGGTTGGCAGTTAATGCAAGAGGTCATGAGCAGCGACCCGATCTTGTGGGTTGTTTGAGCAGTCCCAGGAAAAGAAGCCGCAGCACATTTATTTATTTACGCAAGCCTTTTATTCCAATTAGAGTTGATGGTACAGAGGGCTGAGGCTGGATAGTGCTTGCATGCGGGGTCATTATACCGTACGTAAAATGAGTGCTATTGGTTTCTGTAAGTCTACATCATAAACGGTAAAGGGTAGTGCAGCAGTATCAATTGTTGTACTGCACTGTGCTCCCATGTCTATGCTGCACTGGCCAGTACTGTCAAATAACCCCCATCCAGTAGAGGATTGCCAGCTGAATATGGTTACGTGTGTCATCGGCTAAAATAATGAGATAAATGATGAAAAAGCACTGTAGCTTCATGTAAAAATGAACATTGGACAAGATTGATTTCTCAGAAACTTAAAATCAACAGATAGCCAAAGCACAACGATAATATTGTAATATTCAAATAATACATTTCAAAATCGTTAAAGGCTGTTTGGAAGATTCAAGATACGTAAGAAAGTCTGTCATCCATCAGTCGATTAACACAACGTGCTTCACATTTACAAACTATAACTGATCTAACAAAAACAACATTGTCATCTATCCCTGGTAGTCCATGAATCCAGATCAGATATTTCACTTGTCTGTACCACTGGACTTGGCATGACTTTAGTCCTTCCATGTTGCTTATATGGCCAATAACATTGATTTCAGTGATAACGATTTGAAATCCCTTGAGTTGTTGTACAATTCACTCTTATTTGCCGTATACATATATTTGCACGACTAACGTACCTCAAGTGGTACCGATTTTTGCTCTGGACCACGGACTATTAGCAGCAATGATTGTGGAATCTCCACTGATGCCCTGGCTGTCAACGCTGCTCTCATGCCCGTCCTTGGCAGTCTTTGTCAGCTGTTGTGCCAGCTCATCAGTCCACGTGGTCATAGTCGTCATCCACCTGAGATCGTGGGTCATCCTTGCGCAACGAATAGTACGGTTGCAGATATGAGATCGTGCCCCTGCAATTGTGGGTAACTCCTTGCCACGTCTGTGCAGATGGATTTTGCTGAGGAGGTCACGGAGCGGCGTCGGGTGATGGAGATCGAAAAGGAAGACACCGACGAACTGAGACAGAAGTACAAGGTATGGCGGCAGTGACGCATCGCTAAGCACTTGCTCCTTTGCGTTTTAAACGAAACCCCATGCCACTACTCTGTAGGATGTTCGCGGTCGTGCATGTGCAGCTCTCTGATGTGTTTTCGGGTTGTACTGAATGGAGCGGCTCGAGGGAGAGCTCCATTACGTTCCTGAAGAAGCTCCCACCATGCGGAGCGAAACGTCGGACACCCCAACCAACGCACGATACAACCCAAAAAGCACCGGAGAGCTGTACCCCCCACGCTCTTTGCGCTGCAGTTTATTTCCTAGTCAACGCGGTGGAACCTCTACGGAAGTTTCTTCAGCACAGCCTCTGTAAAAACACTGGTAAAATGTATGCAATGCAGGATCTTGGGTATCTCTCAAACTAGGAGGCTTTTCATCTCTTTCACCTACGGTGATGTGCACACCTTCACTCATCACCACCTCTTGGATGCATCCTCACTCACCCGCTCGTATCCAGTGGGCACGATTGCCCGTGCAGCACGGCGTGACGTTGCTGCGCTTTGCTTTCAGTTCACTTTCGTCCGTTACCCACCATGTGTTACGTTTGTGGAGCGCAATGGAACGTCGTCGAGCGTTGCATCTCAAGAGATGTGCCAAATAGCATGCGAAGTTAAAGTGTAATGTTTAGGTTTGCCACAGTTTATTATGTTCTATTAAAGCCCAGAACCCATTTAGCCTGTCTTAAGCCAGTTTGCCCGATTGATGGTAACTGTTCCATCGGCTAATTATCTATGGCCAATCAGGAGAGCTATAAAATTGCAGGAAATGCCATAAAACACATTTGTTGTTTTTGGCAAGTGCTAAAATAACCCATAATTGTACATTTATAAAATATTGGCTCGTATATGATTTCATTTAAAGTGACGAAAATGATAAATGGATGAAAGAATGCCCTATATATCTTTTCAGTATTATACACTGATTGTAATTTACAATATTTTTCAATGGGTAATCTGTTGGACAATGATGCAGGTAAGTGATAATTCATCCCTTTTTTAATTTATTTTCGACGTGCACTTAAAGTGCCTCGTACATCACACCATCTGCTGCCCCGCAAAACTCCGTAATGGTTGGATCAGGACATTCTTTCCAACGCGGTAAGTATCACCCCCACCGCCACGGCCTGCCAAAAGGATGCAGGAGTAAACACAGCGGAGAGGGAGAGAGAGAAGCACAATAACAAGGGAGATGGTGGCAGTTAAAATGCCACGCTCGCTCAGTGGGTGGTTTTAATGTGTGGTGCCTCAATGAAGTTCTCCTGATTATTGCATTAATCCAACGGACAGCTTCTCTAATATGAGATGCGCGTGTGCGAATTGTCTACATTGGGTGGCACGCGAGCGGCGTGGTGCTTGCAAATTAGACCTTGGGTTTCAACTCGAGCCGTCGTCCGCTGCGCAGCACTACCAATGTATTCCTGCAGCTGCGAGCGCGTGTCGTTCGGCACGAGCTTCGGGACGTTTCGCTTCCCGGAGAAGCTCCAAGGATACGCGGAGAGCGAAACGTCGGGCGTGGCGCCGAACGAGGCGCGGCCGAGGCCGGATCACGGGACATGAGCAGAGCGCCACAAACGTCTATGCTCTTTTCGCCGCTTAGCGAGCCACCTTGGCTGTCCACAGCTTGATTGCCTCAAAGATTTCTCATTTCAGTCGCGTGAAAAATAGGGGATCAGTCAAACATAGGAGCGGGGGTTTATTCATTAAAGATGAAATGTATGTATGACTTTGGCAGTTTATTTCAGAAGCAGTGTTTCTTCTTCATGTAGGGAATGTAAATACACTTTAGGAAAAAAAACTGCAGCGTTGATTGCAGTATGCTTGCCCTCATGGCATTGCAAAGGGCAGCGTTGTTTTGAGGGAACTTATGCCAAATATATTGTCTTGGTATAGAGCGTAGTATCGTGAAGTTTGATTTAATATTTTTTGCTCACCACAGATGTTTGAAAAGGCGTTATGTGACCTATATTATGCAGCCAGTGCAAATGACTTAATTACATAATCGTCCTTTGGGAGCATGCTACAGCTGTCACATTTATGTATTTTACGTTAAATTGTCATGCGTCGCGATTAAAAGATGAATTCAAGTGGAGAGTGTTAAAAACCTTTGGCACCCCCGTTTCCATTTTCGGTACCTTTATGTTCCATCCTCAACTCTGGCACACGTATCACTCTATCCAATAACAGTACCCTTTTTTATTATCAAAGTGATGAGTTAAAAGCACGAGCATTTAAAAATGGTCCATTACTTGTGCGCTCCTGTGCTGGAGTGCTGTCATGAGAAAAGTACAAATAGCTGCCACAAAATGAAAAATGCACGAATACAGCGGCCGGCGAGAGTCCTCTATCACCCCTGGACTCCTGCTGTCTTTATTTGAGTCCCTTGAACAGGCTCCAAACGTGCGAGTGACGCGTGACGGATGATTCACGTGTGGGAAGCGACGCTTTGATCTTTGGGACCAGTGCAGGTCGGCATTCCGTGCGTGGCAGAACGTCATTCCGCAAAAGCCCTGCCAACATTGTAATTGGTTCATTGGTGCGCCGATATGGACGCTCATTATGTACACTAAAAACAAATGAATTCTTCACGCCATTTTTATCAATCCATTGCTGGATGAAGGCCTCCTCATGCCGTGTCGCTCAAGAGTTATACACCGTATTACACCGTATTTGACCACACCGGTCTTTGCTGGTTGGTGAATTGGTTTGAGGGGCAGGGTCCAGTTCAGAGGTCACTCGCCACTGATGGTAGTAGTGGCTGGGAATTGAACTCCAGTTACCAGGTCCATGGTGTGGTGTGCTAACCATCGTGTCGCTGCTCCACGCCACTACGCGTATCAGCGTTCATTACATGGCTTTACGTTATAAATTTGTACCCAACACTCATAAGTGTAAATATAAAAGTTTTATCTGCAGGAAAACTCCTGTAATTTGTTAATGGAGAATGAGCCGGTATTGTATGAGACAGCAGACTGTGAGCTCAATTTACATTGATCTGCAAGATCTATTGTACGTCTTAAGTGTAGCTTAATAATCATACGTCATGCCTTCGTCAAACATTAATCTAAGTGAAATTTACAGTAAATGCCTCTCGTTGCTGAAAACCCAGCGTCCGTGGGACTTCCAGATCTTCAATTATTCATGTCACTTTAGAAATCGACTTAGAATTATAAAGGTGCTTCTCAATTTATGAATATATATCACAGCATTGCAAGGCCACTGATGTACGGACCCCAAAGACACTGGGGGATCTGAAACGTGTGTGGATGCCCTGGAAAAAGAGCACCCTTGCCACCATAGATAGTCAACAGTGGGCAGTGCTGTACTCAACAACGTGCATAATGCCAGTGGAGTGGCAAGTGAAATCGAGAGGAGGCCTCTGCGTCGAGTGTGTTTATGATGCCGGGGGGGCAGTGGAGCGAGCGTGCAGCCACCAAACCGATTTGCTGAAATGCAGAAATTGGATGTGGCAATTGCTTCTCGGTCTCGAATGAAATGATTGATTTTCTTCATCTTGTCTCAATATTAAGTTCCCCATGATGTAGTTAGCTATAGATTTAATTTGTTGCGTGGTAATAGTTTATGTATTTTTTTACAATATGTAAATAGCCTCTGCAGCTTGTGGATGGTTACACCTTGTGATTGTTGCGATGACGCAGGTGTGGCAGCCTGCTGTTTATATAAATAAAAATGTACATTCAGCAGTTGAAATCGCAGCGTTTCAAATTGCCCTAGGTCTCATTTTTGTCACGTTGTGGTGCTGACTGCTAAAAATACACTTGCAAGATTCAAATCCAGTCTAACACGTCCGTGAGTTTCTGCTCAAATGGGCATTGAGGCAGTGGTCATCTCCTGATTACAGCCCTGAGCCAGTTGTGAAAATTCCGCATTCATATGGTGGGGGGGAGTCTATACTTAGGACCACCTCTGTTGACTTTTCACGAGTGGTATGTAATTGATTGACCCCAGAGGTATGATGGGCGGATTCAACCCCTAATCAAGGTGAACTTGCAGCCTTCAGTTGTGAAGCGATCTCTTACCACTCAGCCACATGGCCAGTTTTCCTTTTACATGTAACATTTTGATTAAAATATGAGCGTACAGACTCTCAAACATTCATTGAAATGAAACGATATTACAGTGTCACGCTGAACCACAAGCACGTGACTGGACTATGGCTTGACGTGTCCTGTACCCATTGTTCTACGTTGTGTTCCCTTATCACCATCATCATTTCGGTTGTTAACTGCATTGTTCCACCGTTGTCTTTGCTCGAACCTCCACGTGACCAGAGACATGACTCTGGAAACGTTTCGCCACTTGTTGTTATTTGGGTTCCGCTCCCTACAAGGTCATTCATAACCTTATCAGAATACGTTGTCACAAGAGCCTGCAATCTCGAACCACAATCTGCTTACTCTCGCGTGTACCTTTTCTGGTTTTCTGACTTCACGCGACCTTGAGAACTCCTCCGTGTGATTTTCTGGAGATATGTTCCAACGTCCAGCACCAGAGTTGCTCGCTCTGAATTATTGCACTAAGTGGTGTGCCCTGTGATCGATGGCGAAAGTCATCAGTGTGATGTATCGGCCGTTGATTTGCGTTCCACAAAATGCAAGGATTTTGAAGGCTTTCTTCACAGTTGATTTTCGATCTTGCAGTTGCTCAGGATGCCACTTCGTATGTCACCGTTTGCCACTTCTGATGATTGAATTACTGCTATGTAAACATGAGCTGCTTACCGAGTCTCAAATTTCTCAAAATTCTTGGCTTCTTAATTAAATTTATCCATGTGTTTTCCGTGTCATTATTGTCCCTGCCCTATATCTGTTGCTTCAATGATTCATATTTAACGGTTTGAATTTGTCACTGTTTTCAAACGCTGTTTGATTTAAAGACATCCCACCGTGTAATCGTTGACATTCATTTTTGAAATTAATTATTTAGTTTGGCTTTGCCTTTATAATTAAACCATTAATAAAAAAAAATAGAATAAGCCTGACATCCTAAAAGCAAGTGACTGAAAAGTCCAGGTAACTAATGACTACAGGCAACCCACATTTAACCTCATAATTAAATTATCAGCTGCAGTGCATCAGGATTGCGTATATATGCGCTCCGTCCAATTGACGGTGTTAGATTAGCTTTGACCCAGGGACTAACAGGTCGGTCATACACGATGTACCCTCCAAACAAGGAAACTTTAAAAATAACATTAGGGTGCAAAGCTTAGTGCATAATTTGTAAGAAGCATAGGGAGCACATGTCTAAGTGAATTACCGTTGTAGTACTGCACGCAAGCTAAAGTCTTTGTGTATATATAGAATTAATTATCAGGCATTGGGCAGTCGCGTTGTATTGGTAGGAAAAATAAACAAACCTCGACTATATTGCATTACTTTAAAGAGCATAAAAACATGGCTGTGCATATAATCTGTGAAAATAGGAATCGCCGTTATTGCTTTGGGTTAGAACGAGGCGGGAATGTGCTTTGTTTGAGAAATGTAGTTTTTGGTTTACCTAATTATCATTTCCGACATCATTCCACTGCTCCGACTTCGGTACACGAGTTTTTAATTTGCGATGCCGTCACATTGCGCGTGTGGCATCGCGACGGAACCCAATCTGGTGTGTAGCCCAATTATTATTACCCGTCTTTGAAAATGACTGATTACTGCTGTGCTGCTCCCTTGAATTACCGTGATGATTGTGAGCACTTCATTTATTTGAAACATAATATATTATACGCTGCTCTCCTGGGGCTGCCAAGTGAGCCCTCGTGTCAGCTGTGTTCATTTAAAACCTTCGCCGCCAAATGTATTTCGTGAAGGGGCTGTAGAATGTAGCCGCCGCCTTCCCGGTGCCTTCAAACAAGCAGCGAAAAACATATATTACGCTGCGTTTCTTGTGTTTAAAGATAGTGTTCATCATTCTTGACAGTGGGGAAATAGGTGTGCCAAAAGAATAATGCTTAGAAAATTCATCCTGCCTCGAGAACTACTTAAAATCCCCCAGTCCCCGAGCGTTGATTTCTAGTTTTATGTTTCGCTTGTTGGCAGTTTAACATTTTCCTGTTAATTCCTGTCTTCCGCGTTTCACTGCATTTTGATCTTGCGAATGGGACACACCTCAAAACATTTCCGGAGCAAATATGCCAATTCTTCTGAGAAGCTCCGTCGCCCATATGCCCATCTTTGGATTACCAACGTTGATTAAAGTCTTTCCCACTGACATTTCATTAAAGTCTTTGCTCGCTAGCCATTAGGCGCAAGGCTGGCTGTGACTTAACAGAAAGACCTATAAGTGTCTATTTTATGGCCCTTTCATCGTCATGGCAGCTCTGCTGAGGATGGCCAGGATGCGTTTTTAACTCGCATGTTTATGTGACCAATGCAGAATTGAACGCTAATGAGCGCGTGCTTCCCGTATCTGTAGCAAATACAATTTACAACAAGTTTTTCTATATTCTGTGATCTGCACAAACAAAGCGTTGAGCTTGCACCTACGAATGGTGGTTTGCTATGTAAACAGCATTCACGGACCGAGTGTGAACATACCAAACATTCTTTTATACACTGCCACCACTGTGCGTTTCATTTTTTAATCCTCACCACTGCCATTTCAAAAGGACTATCTGGGTACATGCCAGACACTACAGTTTCTCATTTAATAAGCAATGTTCCCTTGACTGAATTATTGTAACAAGCTTAGTGCCATATCTCACAGGTATAGTTTTACCCACATTCTTCGCTGGTTTGTGCTTGTAGACCTGCTTTGCATGGAAGGAATGTCACTTCGTAAGCAGTCGACCGTGGTTTCTAAACTTGCCATCTTGTGCCTCGGAACCGGGTGTTCTGAAAGACGTGGACTCAAGGGAGCATCGTGCGTGCAGGCGGGCGTGCGTGTGTGTGTGTGCGTGCCAGTCTTCTGCCCATGATAGAAACTGCAACAATGCAGGCTTGAAATTAAGAAACTTTTTAGTTTATTTTTAAATTCAGAGGTCACCGCTTTGATTCCATTTTCCGGTGTGGCAGTTGAAACGAGAAGCGAATTTCATTAAAACCGCTGACCAGTGTTCACGGGTAAACCACACCGCAGGTCACGTGTCTCGTCGTAGTGTGGGTCGTTCCACCTGTTCCAACATGTCTGCTCCACGTGGAATGTGTGACCAATTACTCTCATGGAGGCCCTTCCATCAGCAGTGGCATGAGCAAGCAATTGCAGGGCTGTACCTTCACCAATTTAAAGATGTTTTTTTTACCGAAAAGTCACCGGTGATTGAGTGTCAGCCAGTGGAAGGATTGCACCCGAGAGCATGACGATTGTGGAGATGGAGCGATGAAATGAGCTCTTGTGTAGGAGTGAAGGATTGTGATATCTCAAGACCGCCAGGGATGGTGATAGCGTAGGGAAATCTTCAACCAACAGTGGCTAGAACGTGGTTAATGTTTCACATATTTACCTACTGGAACCCGACATTTAGCAGGGACTGCTTTAAGAAATAAAGCGGATTGTGTTCTCCCAAGCTGATAATTGACTAAACCAGTTGTTGACAATGATAGTTTGTGTAAATTAAGAGTAATCTCCGCTGAGTTCCGGTCTGATGTTTCAGCGCAGCGATGGTGAGCTGCAGTCGACAGTGTACACTGAAGCAGCAGGCTTTCTGTTGTTTTTGTTGTCGCTGCCGCAAGAACACAGCCAGCAGCACAGGCTGCCCGGGAGGCAGCTTGCGGCTTGCTGGTGGCACTTGGAGGGGCAATGAAGGTCGTCGAGGGCGGGAGGGAGAGGCTTAGGGGGCACAGACGGGTGTGTGGGAGGGGAGTACTCGGGCGTGCGATCAAACCCGGCCCGTGTCTGTTCCATCATGCGTTTTTCTATTGTTTATAAATTAAATATATATTTTTTTAACTTATCACCACCGGCACCCCCAGCAATTCGATTAATTTTCGCAATTCAGGATGGCTGTTAGGTTCAAGAATCACGTTTGTTTTCGTCTTAAATTGTGGTAACGTGGCGGCCACTATTGGCTGCAGGAGTCATGTAAAACAATTATTTTACATAATACAACTTTGACTTGTGCGATGTGGTGCGTGTTTCTTGATGTTAACCGATCTTCATGAATCAACCAGTGAATCATTGCACCTGTTATTTTCTAAATGTTTTTGTTAAATGTATTTAAAACATTATGGTAATATAGTATTTTGCCTGCAGTATAAAAAAATACTTTTCAACGTAGATTAATCCTTAATGGATGAATGATGTTAAATGCCTCAACTTTTGGCGGGTGGGCTTATTCAGTAGTGTTCCATATCATTCTCAAGTTATGAACATTCTTGCAGATGGTTTGAAATGGCAATTATTCAAAAACATAATTAATTTCTGGCTGCGGGCTGCCATTTTAATCTGCGAGTAGCCCATGAACCACTGGTGTGGAGCTCTCCTGAGGGTGCAGCTTACAGCGTCCGGGAAACACGTGGAATTGGAGCCCAAAGTGTGCTCCTGCTGTACGCGCGCACCGCCATGTCCGTCATCACGCCGCTGACAACACCTCCGATTCGTGCGGCTGGCTTCGTACGGCGCGAAAGAAGCTCAACATCCGTGCATACGTACAACACAATGCGCTTTCTCCCACAGACGTTGCGTGTGCACCGTGCGCAAGGCTTGGCAGAGTCTGCTTATAGTTGATAAATGAAAAGTGAAACGTTCACTTGTAGCCGTGTTGGTTTACGTCCCCATTGTGTTGACTCCGTTTACCGTCGCAGGTGCAGGCGTGCGTGCGTCTGTGTACGACAGGGTGGAGCCCGAGTGTAGTGGCTAGCTCGCTGCGCAACCTGTGTTCGATTTCCGCTCATGGCCAACATCGGTGACAAATACGTGAACCGGTCCTAGGTTGAGGCAGCCTCAAATGAACACCTGACGTAATGTGTAAACAATAGCACTGGGGCGACAAAGGGTGGCCGCTCGTTGTTCAACCTGCACCACCCTGTCACCCGCCTTGCCGATATTAGTAGGTGCTCGCGACCAGGCCTTGCCCCATGTATGTATGTTGAACTTCTTTCCCACCGTACGTAGCCAACCGTGCTAATCGGAGGTGCCTGGGAAGGACAACAAAAAACAGTCTGTTAAAGGCTACTACACTGGGAATCTTTCTATTAGTGTGTGTGTATGAAAACCTTGTTTTGCATGGCAATGTAACATTTCGTGTTGTAGTTCTATGCATGTGCGTGTGTGTGTGCGCACGCACGCGTTAAGCATTACCGTGAGAGATCAGAGTATAGAATCCTGATCTTCGAGGCACCTTCCCGGTATTTTCTGGATTTGTGACATTCTCACTAAATTCCTAATTAGCATTACAGAATGCCACTTGGCCCGGATTCCATTGGATGCTTCATTTTACATTTTGTCTGCCGGTCCCCTTGTGAAGAAGAAGAAGAGAAAAAAATTGTGCGTCGACAATTGGTTCTGCTTGCATGCACTGACGATTGTAGATCATTCTCCCTTAAACAAATCTATAGCCATCGGACCTCCAAGGGATCCATAACAAATTTCCTTCAGCACGGCTGACGGTAAAGAAATAACTAGCGGAGCATCACAGCTGTAAATCTGATAGCCGAGCAGCAGAACAGGATACATGTCTTTCCATTCTAGTTAATCTTGCACATCTCATCAGGGTCTTCGTGAAGGAGTGTCGAAGTCGCCCATTCTTAATTGTGCAGCTGATAAATGTAAGCGTGGCCGGGTAAGAATTAGGAGTCGTCGTCCTGTGTATTTAGTGATTCGGGTACTCACTTTCGCCATGCTGCAAGCGGACGGCTTAATTCATCAACGTGATTTTGCTTTTGTTGGTTCCAAGTGGTTTCATTTTATTCCACAGTATATTTATAGGGCGGTGACGCAGCCCATTGGTAGGATGCTCGCCGCTTGTCGCAGAGTTTCACGGTTTGAATCCGGCGACCGCCCTAGTTATTCGTCATCATCGCCATCCAGATAGCTCGTAAGTGTCCACTGCACATTTCGTCATTTGTTTTCACTTTCCTCTGCTTTATGCCAAAAGCTCTCTTATGTCGTCGTCAAGCGATTCTCTGTTAGTTCTTTCTCTCTCTCCTGTTCCTTCCATTTTTCCGAAACGACACATTTGGAAATTTTCTTGTGTCGAAATAGTGTCAGTCTCCTTCTCATGACTGCCCGCATCATCAGGTCTTCTTCTATGTGCAAACCTTTTTCTTCTACGTTGGTCACTCGTATCATCACTGCGTGCGTCGTAACCGTAATAACACCGCGCTCCGCTTCGCAGTGGATGGTGCCTTGAGGCATTCGTGGAAGGTGTCTTAGAAATGAATGTAAATTATTATTATTGTTTTATATATTTTTAAATTATTTTATTGTTTCCCTTCTATGTGACTTTACCGAAAGAACCAAGAATATAAATCCCTGCAGTCACGAAAGCTTTAAATCCAATTTTTTTTTATTATTGTTAAAGATCCTCTGGCATCATTCGCTGGAGCAGGCCGTTCCGTGCCGGCGTTACGGTCCAATTGTGCAAAATGCTGGACATCCATGCTCAACAACATACTCTGCAACCCGAAAACACAGCGGGGCTGCGAAAACCGATGTATTAGCAACATTATATTTATTAATAACGGCTTGCATGCACGCTTTTGAAAACCTTCTAAGTGCAAATTAATCCGGACCGTCGGCAACTTTGATCTCATGTTCGTTTTTCTTTGTAAATGCGTGCGCGCAACAGATTTGTATTAACGACGCGATTCCACTACTTGGATGGGTGCTCGACGCTGATAAATATGGCTTTGCTTTGATAAAGAAAAAAATACATTGCTAAAAAGCTCTCTTGTGTGTGTTCATTTGTCATAACAATTGCATTGAGATTGTGGCTTCGGCTCACCTCTAGACAAAGTACATCATCCATGGCTTTTTCAATATTCTTTGGTTCTTTCGGTAAAGTCACGTAGATAGAAAATGTAAAGACCACGACGTTTCGATCGCAACACAAGCGACCGTCTTCAGGTGACAATCTTGAACGACGCTCTGCATTCACCAGTAAACGACAGCCTCGCCAGACGCGGGAGTACAGCATTGTAAAGGATGCGCAGAGTGTTTTGGTTAATCTTCCGATTACATAGCTGCTATCGTTTAACTCATCAGTCAGTATTCTTGGTTCTTTCGGTAAAGTCACGTAGAAGGGAAACAATAAAATAAACTTCATTGTTTCCCTTCTACGTGGCTAAATAAATTTTATTGTTTCCCTTCTACGTGACTTTACCGAAAGAACCAAGAATATGAATCCCTGCAGTCACGAAAGTTTTAAATCAAAATTCATCAGTCAGTGTCAACTTTTCTGGGTAATAATTTTCTGAAAGTGTCTATTGAGGCCTGCAGTATTGCTCAGATGTAGGCCGAGTTACAATTACGACATGCGCAATTAAACAGCCTTTGTCAAACCACATCACCTTCCTCCTAAGCGTCTCGTAGCCAAAATATAAAGAAAGCATTACGGTGTCGGTGTACACGCTGTTATTTGTGCGGGACCACAGATTTTTAGTGACTTTCCAGTCAATCTCAGTGTTACAAAACATCAATATTCCCTTAATTCATGTGAAATCCAGTAGCCTGTTGCATTAAACACTTTTTGTATTGAATTGCACCACTTTAAACGTCAGGCTAAGGAATATATGCACAATGAATTTAATGCAACCAGCCGTTGGGGCCTTAATACGTTTCCTAAGTACGTACAATAAATGCACATGTGCAGTCAGCAGAATCGATCTACCCGATGGTGATGATTCGGTCCTCGCCAGCCAGGTTGTATTCTGATTTATGTTTACTTCATTGCTGTACCGTTTTTTTTACTTATTTTGCTTTAGTCGTTTTGGTGACCCGGGTCACTCGTGCGTTCTGACCCGGTGACAAGTGAACGTAACTTGACCATCTATCCACTGCTGGAGGAGGGCTTCCTCAAGTTGTTGCCATACCTCATGGTCACGGCAATGCTCGCGAGCCGTGATGACGGCTCGTGCTCGCGAACCGATCTCGTAGCGCCACCACCTCAATTTGGACGTCCACTTAGTCGTGTTTACTTCCTTTTGCTGCCATTTATTTACCCCGTCCACCAACCATCATCCCTTCTAGCGGCAGTCAATGTCGTTTCTTCACATTACCAAAATGAAATGTTTTCCTGTGCTGTTTTGAAAAAATATGTATGCTTATGTAATTGAACATCAGTATTGTTGGGTACAAGTTGGAGGATTATGCTGCTAAACAGGTCTTAAATATGTGTATGAGTGTAAATAATATCGACCACGTGCAACCGTTTGGTTTTGGCATTCACACGGATGCTTGGAGCATCTACGTCTTGCTTTGCGGGCACAGGCACAGCACCTACTGCACAGTGCAATGCGCGCGGTGAGAGAAATCCCTTCGCCGGGTGTCGTTTTGTGTCCGACTTGTTAATTCTGCTCACCGCCGGGCAGCAGATTGCCACTTGGAACTAACAACGTAATTGAAGCAAATACCATGAAGTACAAATGGATGCTGCAGAAATTGCCTGCAGAAGCAGCTTAATTTACTCGAGATATAACCGCAGCCCCAGACATGAACGTTTTGAAATTTCCTCCGCCGAAGCGGGCGAGCGCCGTTCGCAAACGTACGCACCACTCGCATTCTGCTCCCGAACGTGTGGCCCTAATGGCCCTGCCGTGTCTCTGCCGTTTGGCTCTTCCACTCGGTGCTGACGGCTCCCCTTGCCGAGCCGTTCACGGTGCCCCGATGCTAGCCGGCACGTCTCGCCGCGTCTCCGTCCCTGCCCGAGATGCCCGTGTTAAGTTATTTTTGTCTAAAAATAATGGGCTTGCTGTGTTGCCGCCAGCAGCATCTGTTGTCTGGATTGTGGTTAGTGGCTGGGCAGCAGCAACATCATCAGCAGCACCAACAGCAAAACTATGGCCTTCCCAAAGAAACATGCTGCGATTTCACGCTTCATTATTCCGTGCAGATTTTATTGGCTCGTGTGCGATGCTTGGGGAGGACAAAGATGTTGGCTTAGGAGAGTTGGGGTCTGCGACTAGGCCTGAACGAAATAAACCCCCCCTCCCCTCTTTATTAACGTTATTACCATGAAACCGGCAGTTATGACATCTGCCGCAAATCTCCGAGAGAATGTCAGCCTCTCTGAGCATTGCGCACGCGCCCGCGCTTGTACGAGCGCCGTCCACGCGTACAAGCCTGCCGGATGGGATCACAGGAGCATGTAGAAAGATTTAACCTGTGGATTCACATTTTATTGCCCTTATGATTGAATTTCAGTCACACATAAAGCAAGTTGGCTCAGTATTGCTCGGTGGCATCCCTGGTTATTTATGGTCCATTTCCCCCCCCCCCCCCCGTACTGCCTTTAATTTACTGAAGACCACGAAGCGCTTGCTGCAATAAATATTTACTGTGCGTGAGTGAGGCTGGCAGAAATTACAAGGCCGTGCCAAATACAGCAAGTACGCTTCCTTGGCATTTACAACTTTTACATTGCATTTGTTCCTTTCAACCAACTTTGGTTAGCACCGTCGTTTGATGCTCTTTAAAACCCAACAAATTTTCCTTTTTTGCCCCGGACACTTAATGTCCGTTTGTCGGTATCAGCCTGGTGCATGTTTTAGTAGTCCATTTGCTCATGCATTGATTAGCTTACGTACTCATTCACATATATATCGGATGTACTCAATAGGCGAGTGCCGCCTGGATTTGAGTTCATTACGGCAGGTTTGTTGGTAAATATGCCGCACGTACCGAATAGCGTCAAGGATTTTTTTTAATCTTCTAAGGCGTCAACGAGTAGGGTTAGCGAGTGATGAGCCCGCACAACCACGTTCTTAAGTTCAGTGAGTTTATGGTCTCTGCCCAGTCGCCAACAACGGCATGAAAGAGCCCAACATGTAATGTTTTATATTGTCCAGCTACCTGTGATGGGCTACCATTATTTTTTATAACAGGGAACGTGGGAAAGTGCAATTCCTATGTCATTAAAGCAAGAGGTCACGTGAATGGATCTCAGTATGTACGTATGTATGTTGAACTCCTTTCACACCGTACGTAGCCAACCGTGCCAATTGGAGGTCTGGATAGGTGCATGGTGTCTCTTCCACGGACCATTCTGTAACACACAACGTCCATGTTGCCATCAAATTGAGAAAAAAGGGGGGGGGAATAATACATTTCAGGCAACTTTCTCACAAGTAATGTTATTTATAATGTTATTTTGAAACCGTACGGACATTTTAAAAAATGGGATTTCTCCTTGATCAACTTGCGTACATCATATTTCTGCATTTCGCTTTTAAAAAAGTGTAACCTCCACTTTAAGAGTTCAGGGAGGAGTGGATTGGTCTAGGGGCATTTGAAAGCTAATTAAATGTGGTGTTGTGAAGGCTTCGGGCTGTTCTATCCCGTTGCTCACTCCGAATGGCTTGCACACCCGAATCTGAACGTGCGCGAGCATCGTGCGCTTGTGCAGTCATTTATGCTATCGCTTAGATTTCACCAACCATGGCAATCGTTAATTATTTAGTAATTTGACTTGATGCAGTTTTTTTTTCGTCATCCGAATGCTACGCATTTGTCATGCCGTTTTACACTTGGCTCGCATCGGCGACACGTGCTGCATGCAGAATCATCCCATAAATGAGATGTTGCCTCCTAGTTGCGCATCACGAAAAAAAGGGGTTTATATAATAATAAAAAATATGAGTAGTAATCGGTGTCAAGCAGATGGCGGGGCTTTCTGCGCACGAGCAGAGGAGGCATCCCAAATGCGCAGTGTGCCGTGTGGCAAACGCGCAAGCAGCGCATCGTAATGTATCCCATTCCTTTGACATTTAAATGTTTGAATAAACGGGTCGCTGTTAACAGACATTGCTGCGCACGCCTTGGTAACGTTGCCTGCGTGCCAACGCAATTCCACCCTTTTTGGGGTTTACGCACGCCGAAGACCAGTGGCACGGACGTTGCGTCCCTCACTTCTTGAAACGGAAATACGTCGCTTCGAGATTATTCCTGGCGTGAAAATATGAAGTGAGCAAGGAATGGCGGAGTGTAGCAGACGGCGTCCCCCAAAGTGTTAGCGCAGCTTATTAGTAGCAATTCGTATAAACGTCAATCATTCTCGCGTGGTGCGCGCCGTGTTAACCCCTTCCAGTCTTTTACGCTGTGCGGTTTACATTTTTCGCAAGGGTCTTCACCACCAAACCACGTCTTCTTGAACTCCGAGCGGTTTCAATTAAACGGTTATTTTAAACGAGTGGAAATGCACGTGCAAGTTCCCCTCGATTAGCCGTGTATTTTAAGTGCTCACGCTATCGGTGCTTCCATCGAGCCGCCAGCGGGGAACTACTTTCACGACGGAGGCGGGGGGGGGGGGGGAGAGGTCCTCTCTGTTGACGAGATGATCGCTCTTCCACGGCGAAAGCGGTCCACGTTGCCTGGAGACGGCGCGCCGGTGACTCATGCCAGTCACAAACGATGACCAGGGCGCCGCTAGCTGGTTAGGGTGTCGAACCCGAGAGAGCAAGCCTCCGAGGCGCACTTGCAGTCCCATTTGGCACCATTTCATCGCCTGCCGTTGTGGAGAGAAGGCTTTCACAAGGCACTCAGCCCGTTGAAGAGACCGCTTTGACTGCATGCCTGCAGCTTCTTGTACAATAGAACAGGGGCCACTTTACTGGTTTTAATGATGCACACAAGAAGAGGATCATGTACGACCTGGTCCCTACTTGAAAAAAAAAACACCCCCTGCCATTGTCTTTCCTGTAGCATGATCAAACGTCACGCTATCATATGGAACATCCATCCCTTGTCTCTGATGCAGATAGAGCGTGCATTGTTAAGCCTGCCAAAGCTTTGCAGCTTTGCAACAAGCAATGCAGAAGTTGTGGGCCATTGGGTAATGACAGGGTTATGGCTTTAGACCTTGGGTTCCAGTCGCTTGGTGATCTCCAGGTCATTTTTGAACATGTGACGTGTTTGAGTATTCTCACTCCTGGTTGGAAATGAGGATAAAAAAAAAATCTAAGTTTTAAAAATGTATGCGTAAAATTTAAAAGGGTGTTTTAGCACCCGCATTATTATTGCAATGTGACAACGAGTAGGACTCTGGCACTGGTTTATTGGTTTTTGCCATTACGTCGCATTGCCTGGCTATTGAAAACTATCCAGTGGGTTGCTTCCAAACTGCCAGAATGCTTCCAATATGTAGATTGTTGATTTGTTTTGCATGTACATTATAAATCTATATCGCACAGGGTTGAAGCACTGCTGGTGAACAAGAAATTCAAGATAATTTATTCAGCTGCAAAGGGCCAATACCTGGCCACGAGTGGGACTCCTCCCTTATATTGAATCTCTGCTTTCAACTCTCTCGTATTGCCAGAGCCACCAAATGTTGATGACTATAAATAATCTCGATGTTAATATATTTTGTCACAAACTAAGAGATGTGCGGCGCTCAACCGTGCATTGTTTCTGTTCTCACGTATTTTCATGCTTTTGTCTTTGGTAACCTCTTTGTCGTAGTGCCGATGTGGTTTGAAGCATGAAAATAGGTTGCCGAGCCAATCCAGTTGCAATCCTTCTGACCGTTCCGTGTAAATAAAAAAAATGATAAATGCAAAAATAATATTTGTTTATTTGTTATGAGTTTAGTGCCTGCAGGTGTCTTCAAAAGGTTTGGCAAAAGGTTTTCACCTTATCTCAGAAATTACTTGCAACAGATACCAGACAACGGTTCAAAAGGTTATCCACGGGGCGATTGTTCAGTGACCTCACAATGCCACGCGCGTTCCTCTGTCCGGCATTACCTCCTAATTGGGTGTTCCTGTTTTGATGCTGTTAGATAGGGTGGGGGGGCACGCAGGCCGAACACAATATGGTTACTTGCTCAGGATATGAGGCTTGTAGGCTGTGTTCCAGAAAACATTTCCACGTCGTGTCGTTTTGTTGATTCCCCTTTGCATGTTTGTTGTTGCTGCAAGTGTGCTGGTCGACGGTGGGGCATTTAATTGGCAGGCGCTACAACTTTTTCCACCAACACCATTCCTTGTAGATTTGCAGACAGCTGTGGTGGCATATTCCATTGTTTCTTTGCAAATATACTCTGGATTTGTAAATAAAATATGTTTTGACCAATTAGGTGAGTTCCTTTGTTTTTTTAGGAAAGCGGCGGTAAGAGCAGATATGAAAGAGAGAGTTTGGTTAACTTGTCAGAATTTTTAATCTCTCTGAGCCGGTGACGATTCAAATGTGCACGTGCTGCCCCAATGCCCATGAATGCTTTCATCCTTCCATCTGCCTGCTTGGAAAGGGATGCCAATTCACTGTGATGGTGGTGGCGGCATTTTCGCCCCAAAAAATCGCACGGCCTTCACAGCGCACAGCCATCATTCAGTATGTTTACACCCCGTCATTTTAAGACAGTTTATTTTCGCTTGCGCATTGCCGCCTTGTTAAGCAGCAGTCGGGCTGCACTTCTTTGCGAACGGTCCCTGTGGTATTCAGCTTTTAAGTTAATGGGAGCAGCAGCAGCAACAATTAAGTAATTAAATAAATACTGCATGAAGCTATTTTGATGGTCACTTGACCGGAGAAGCTGATGCTGGCCCTAACTTGGCACGGCCACTTTACGCTCATTAGTTTAATCCTTGGGGACCGGGAAATGCGCAATGCACAGCTTGTTTCTCTGATCCACAGAACTCGGTGAAATTCATTAAGATGGTTTATGTAAAAATGTTGTGAAATTTGAATAATACGATTCACCACATTTGTAAGAACAGACGCTTTTTTTTTTCTTAACGTTGACATATTCTGTCGCTTGGAAATGGCTGGCTGCACACAAAATTTATCAACATTCATGAGAAGGTCGCAGGGTTTTTTTTCACAAGGGTTAAGAAGAGCTTTGGAAGGAAATTGTATCGGCGGGATGATATTAGCTGAACACAGATTGAGTGAATTTGTAAAGTACCTCGACATTATTTCCCATGTGCTCACTTTGCTTCGCATATTCACAGCCGGTTTGAGCACAGACCAGACGGCGCATTGAGCTCATCGGTTGTCCTGAGGTGGCTAAGTCACTTAATGTCTTGTCGAGGCTGTGTGCGGGGAGAGAACAAAATTAACCGCAAAGGGTAGTGATTAAACCTTTCTTGCCAAGCTTCATTTGCCCGCCACAAGCTCTACGCTGAAGCCGTGAGATTTTGGCCACTGCAACGGAAATGGCTTCTCCCTCAAACTCTTGTGCCATCACTGCTCTGTGAAAGCGGCTTTGACCGAGCTAAAAGCTTATACAAAATAATGGATTTTCTGTTCTCCCTACCCCAGCCGAGCTCAACTGAGTTTAGTGCCATGCTCTTGAAGGTTTTTGAATACAACTAGTTCAAAGTCAATAGTTTGGAAAGTAAACAAGCTTTGCTGTGAAGAGATGTCTTCGTCTGAATGTTTAAATTGCCCACACGATACACAACGATCGGTGTGCGGCAACTTTAGTCTAATGTTGAACGCGCAACCACTGTCGCAATCTCGTGCTTTTCCTTTTGCCGTGTTTGGCACTAGGCCAGCCGTAAGTCGGTTGATTCGGTAAAAGGCTTGCCTTGGCCACTGTGGGTCATTGTTTTTTTCGTGTACCCTAAACATTCGTGCTTCCAGGCGAGCAGTGTGGCCTGTGGCGTGTGATGCCTGTGGCTGGTTTGATGCTCCGTTGCCTTTTATGCACCTCTGGGGAGAAGCGATGGTGTGATATTTCAACTTGTTACTGTGAGTAAGAACGGCAGCAGACGCTGCCCGTTCTGCGAAATCACAGCAATGTCTCGCTGATTGCAAAGTGAGCCACTTACGCCGTGGTCTGGCTAGTTCATAAAACGAGGAAGAAAAATCATGCACATGTATGGATCCTATTAATGCTTTTCAACATGCGGTTGTCCTCAGAGGGAGGTATTTAAATTGGAATAAAAAAACGCTACTTTACGATCCGCACTTGAGGACGGCACACGCGTGGCATGTGAAGACGCGAGATGACATCACGCAATAACGACACGGGGAGGCGATGCGCGCAAAATGGCATGTAACTTCATCGTCTTGGTCGAAAAGGCTTAACTACTTCTTGCCGGTTTTTAATCGGTGAGCTTTGGGCAACACTTTGATCCGTTTGACCGGCTTTCAATCACGTTTAGTCCTCAATCGCAACGCAAATGTATACTAAAACCTAATTTATATTGGATCACCTTTACGAGAATGATCGTGTGCCCCTCCTGCTACAGACAGACCGACGGAGCTCCTGCTTAAACGTATTCTACCCCAGTTGTAAATCGTAAAAAAATAACATCCATGGTTCATTTTTCTTAACTGCCTTACGGTGCCGTGCGCAGTTGTTCATCCTTGCAGTGGTTCATGCTGTGCGCTGATACCTTTAATGTAAATTGTACAAGAAACCATCAATCGTTCAATTAACTGCATCGGACATACCTGGCAGTGCACCGTCTGCGAGACCTGTGCTGCAATTCTCAATTTTTTATCAGATTTTTATTGCCAAGCTTCTCCACGTGTGCGTGTGTGCACATACAGAGCAGTTCATATATACCTATAATACTGTACTCGTTCGCTACGTAGCTATCTAAAGCATATGCGCACTTGGAGAAGAGCAGGCAACTGGAATTGCCATCTCTCCTTTCGCTCTGCGACAGTAAACAAATCCCCTTGTTATTTCTAATTGGTTTGTTATTCTTTGTGTACGTTCAGTAAAACAGCAGAATAATACTTCGTGTTATAATGTGAGGGGGGAAGCAGTTGTGCTGTAGTGGCTAGCGTGCGGCACCGTGAACCCAGCATACAGGAGGGCTGATACCGACCCGCTGCTTAAATCGGTGGCTGACATCGGAGTGATATCTGCACGGGTCCTGGCCATCCTCCCATCACCAACCCGCACTGCCCAGCATGCTGAAGTCCCGTCAAACAACCCCTGGGGCTGACACGGTGTGCGGAGGCCTTAATTCAGGTGGAATTGACAAAAGGCTGTGAAATTATTGTTTTTGTTATTATCTTTCATATAAATTATTCAACTAAATTTAAAAAAAATACCAGGTGAAGAAGCGATCTGGCTGCCACAGATGTTAGCACAACAAAGTGGTTTGTCATGTGGATATTCATAGCAGCCAAATACTCTAAACCCATGTCTCGAAATGTGGAGGGAAAAACCGGAGAACCTGGATAAATATCCACACGACCAGCGAGAGAGAACATGCAAACTCCAAATATACAGCAGGAGTCAGGGTTGTTCTCGAACCCATGTCCTCCTGCATACCACGAGTGGTAGTTAACGTCTCGGCACCCTATGCCCATGAGGTGAACCGCATATGCCATTGTTCTACATTATATCTAATTTAGAGCTGTTGTTTCTGTAAAATATGCTTCAAATTATTGTTAGCCATGCTCAGTCCACTGCTGAGTGATGGCCTACTGAAGGCACCACCGCATCTTCGCAGTGCTTTGTGTAGATCCAAGTAACTCTCGGCGGTGATCTTCAGGGGTTGCGTGCATTTGTGTGGCCTCGTGAGAGCTTGTTTACTTTCAGTTGTTGCTTGAATATTTGTTTGTGGTGCCTAATGCCGTTACTAACGAGTACTATTGGACGGTAACGAATTCGTTTTGTTTTTAGTCGATGCGGCGTTGGGGACTGCATTCTCGGTCGCAATCGATGCAATTATACAACCCTCCGGTAATAAATAGCTCTGGTGGAATACTAAACTCTACAGTTCAATAGCTTAATTTGAAAATTAGCCATTACCCACATGAAATGGTGAAGCAGAGCAATATTTGAAAACGGTGATTGTTGCATGGTGTTGAGTTAAATTGGTGCTGTGTGCGCGCATCCCTTCTTTTGAACTCGGGGACGATGGCGAATGAACCACGCGGTGACCTGACGCCACCATGCTGTTTGTTCGTTCGTTCGCACGCACGCCAATCGCACGCCAATCGGTGCGTTCCGTTGAAAGCGAACATCCGGTCCGTGATTTGCAGAACCGGTCATCGCTTCTGACAGCGGTGTCCGGGTTTCAGTTATCGTTTAACAACATTCGCGTATAAGTTTATGCAGTTTGTCCACGACAACGTAATTAAGCTTCATATTGAATGTTTGTTTGTTAATTTGTCTGCGTTCAATATGTTATGGTTGTTAATAGTTTCAATACGAAACTACAGATGTTTAAAGAACCAATAAAGCATCTCTCATATCAATTCAATTACTGGAACGCGCAGCAAAATTTCATAATCTCGTTTGAGTCACAAGCTGGGTGTCTGCAAAGTCGCGTGTCATAGATTCAGGTTACATCTGGCGCGTAAAATGAATACAATGAAATGAGTAACATTGATTTAACTTAATAGCCTTACACAGATTCAGGACATTGGTCATTATTTGACCTGTAGTCTTCTGGAGGAGCTGGTATTGATGGTGATTTTGTGAAACATCCGTGTGTGTCTGTGTGCATAGATGACCCGCAGAATAGCCGTCAGAGCGCTGTCCGCTAAACCAGCTTGAGAGGGGTCCAAGGTTCGATTTGCGCGTTGGGCTTTCACTTGGTTAACTAAAGGACACTCAATCGCTGATGGAATAACTCATATGCTGACCCTACAGTGCCCTTCTTAAAATGTTGTTTCAGCAAAGGGCATTACGGGTAGTCAAATTAGATTTCCTTCAGCCATAAAGGGATCTTGACTGTCTTGTTGACTAACTCTGCAGTTTTCATTCTGCTGGTCAGTCGGAAGAAATGTTGACACAGCACCGAACAGAACAAATTTGTTGGGCATTTGTGGCCACCCCCTCTGCTTTGATGAGAAGCCGTCATAAAATAACCCTCGCAGGTATATGGACAGCCTGCCAAAGCTTGTCACCGTATTTGTCACCGTTGATTTATCGATTCAGAAACTTTTATGCTCAGATCTCGGTGGCAAAGCAATGCTGTCACTTAATGTATCAGATTGCCGGGAGGCTCTCCCTTCCCAGGAAGAGTTTATTGGCACACTTCTCGGCGTGCGATGTGCCGGCGCCGTGCGTTGGGGCGGGGTGTGCGCACGCTCTCCCCAGCTTTGTCCTTGTGCCGGCCGCTCGGCAGCTCAAGGACCCCAACGCCAGCCAGCGGCCTCTCTTTATCCTCGTATGCCGCCGCTAAATTACCACGGCCCTGGGTCCAGCCGAAGCCACTGCCAAATTACCATGGTAATAGCTTTACCTCCCAACTATCGTTAAATTACCTTGTTGATTGTTTTACCCCCCTGACTAACGCTAATTTGCCATGGTAATTGTTTTTTTTATTTCCATCGACTGCCGTTGAATTGCTGTGGAATTGTTGGCGGTCGCTGGAGCGTGGGGAGGGGCAGGCTTTGTGGTGACCGGAATTGCAGATATTATTCACATGAAGAAACTCAATTTGTTTTTCTGCTTCTCTTAAAAATTTATCCACAATGTGGGAATGGACTTGTGAAAGGGGGTGAATTCCTTGGACAAGAGCGATATTTTTTGTTAATCAAAAACAGAGCACTGATAAACAACGCTGGGCGAGGTTTGTTGTAGATTTTCTCGATATTAATGGGTCTCCTTTTCAACTGGTACGCGGTAATTCTCTTTTGATTACAATGTCAAGATTGCAAGGGTTGCTCGACAGATAAATATCTCATGTAATTTTTGCGTGCCGTGCATGTATAAGGAATCGGAGTGAGACATTGCACAACAATGCAATTTGGATTTATAAAGCATCTAAATGCAAACATTTCTCAGGCCCTTGTACTTTTGTCAGGGTGGGAGGCGGGGGGCGGAGATGCACGTGTCGGATTTATTGAAAGAGGTAATTTTTGGTGGATTGTGGAGGGTGTCGTGCTGGATACAAGGTTAAGAGGTGGACATGAAATGACACTGCGATGCAATAGAGGCAAGAATGAATGCACCGGGTCGGGAGAGGCAGCCGTGAGTGGAGGAAAACAGAGGAGGATTTGACCCTGGACTTAAATAAGGCGAGAGAGTCAACAATGCAATCAGAGGGTGGTGGGGGTGGGGGGGCAGTTGCAGACAGCAGAGGAGAAGGGGAGCAATCTCTCATTGGGAAGAGGTTGACGATGAGGGGTGTCGAACCGGCAGCGTGACCGTCGCCCAATGGCTGTCGTCGTGAAGGAGACAATTATTTGCCTTTGTGCGATGGTGCGCGTTTTAAGAGCCGCGTCTCGTCTTTGCAAACTTTGACTGATTGACAGGATAATATGGTTTTTGTAATTGCATTCCAGTTAAAGAACAAAGCCAGAAAATGAACCGTGAATAAAATGAGAGCTTTATATGATCTGAGCTTCTCGCAGTGAATGTTAAAGAGTATGAATGTTAACTTCTGGATTTTGGTGACGCGGGGGAAGGACACGTTAAATATTGCATTGACTTCTGCATCAAGGCATATGAAGAATTAATACGATCTTTTTTCTTATCTGACAGTGGTAGTTTCCATAGGATAATAATTGAAACGGTATTTAAACTGATATGCCTATTATGTTTACCGGTCGGCTTTTGAACCGAGCGTATCAGGCACCCCCGTAAATGCACGCTGCCTCAGAACTGTCCTTTTGTGTTTACAATTTTATTCCCTTAAATTGATGGGTAATAAGCAGCAATCGACTAAAAGCATTGTGCGACTGATGGGGCTGAGAGCCACGATAACGAGAGAAAAGTAAATGTGGCGATCCCTCCCGAGAGCTGGGAGGCGACTCATTACTGGAGACTGACCGTGCGATTGGAGAGCACATCGGCCCAGAGGCTCCCTCCCCTTCCTCCCTCCCCCCTCCACCGCTCGCTCCTCAACGCGGCCCTCTCCAACGCCCACCCACCTTTTCATTAGTCCCCACTTGACGTGTGCCTGCGTGCCAGCACGTGGCTCCGGCGCGTTCGGCCACGTTTCCCCCCGGCTTTTACGTTTGCTCTCCGTAATGAGAATTTACTCCGCCGGTATTAGCGGGTGCCCGATCGCCCCACTCCGTTAACGCCGCCGCCACCGTCCTCTTCCCCGGCCGCTGTCTCCGCCGGGGTCTGCGATGAATCGCGTCTAATTGAAATGCTGACGGGCTTCGTGGAAGCCTCGTTTTAGTAGGTTTCTGTCTTGGGCGAGCGTCTGGCTGTGTGGGTGGAAGGAGCCCTCTGTGCAGATGTGCCCAGGAGCTTGGGTCGCCTTGACTCTGGTGTGCAGTCCTCACCCTTCCAACTGCCTTGTTGCTGGCTGTCTTGCGACCAAGCCAAATCAATTCCACCTTCGTTGGATTTCTTGATGAGTGACGCGCAGTCACAATTCTCCATGGACGCGCACGCCCGGGACGCTTTTGCCATTTGAAAGCTTTAAGCAGCAACAAATGCCTTTTTAATGGCAACGCGCGCTTTACCGATTCAGTCCTTTGAATAGCCTCGGGACAATAGCGTCGCAAAAAGAAAGCCTGGCGAACCGAGGATCCGTTTTGCTCATAGAGAGAGAGAGAGAGAGTCTGTCGTCGGGCGATGAGACATATGACTTTCCATAGCAGCCTTACGTCAAACTTGCGCCGGGCTGCCAGCACTCGGCACGCGGATTCCTGCGCAGCACAGCCGTTGCTGTGGGAGCCGTGCTGCAGTTTAACCGCGAGCGCCGAGCGCGGAGCGCCGAGCGCGGAGCGCCGGACGCGTGCCGAGGCTCAAACGGCCACGCGCTGCCGGCAGCAAGCGGCAGCTTTCTCCAGCGCAGCCACTCCATTGGCTCACTGGCAGCCTCGTCACCGAAGGGTTACCACATTTAACACCTCCACGCAAGACGGCTGCAGCCGAGCTACGGTCTGTGTGAAAGAAGGAAGGGACGAGCAGAAGAGGAAGGGAAGGAGAGCGACGGATTAGCCCAGACTTGGCTTAGAAGAATGCGTGCGCCGCATTTTGGCTTGGCCAGTGGAAGAGTGGCGATGTTGAATTCCTAGAGGATTGGATACTCACTTGCGTGTGATGTGCGATTCATATTCCCTGCTGTTCTTTGGTCCCGCGAGTCGTTAAATACTGTCGGCACGACAACCCTCTTTACTCCTGGTGCTTTGTACAAATCTAAGCCGTGTCTTCGTTCGGAAGACGTCCACTTCCTGTATGGCTTGCTACTACCTTGTGATCAGCTCTCCGCATCTCAGCAATGGACATGTTCGGAACATCAAAGGGGTTTTTCGTGGACCCCTCTGCAAAAATGGCAGCTCATCCTTGGTGAGTGTCTCATTTATTATGACTTTTGGATGAATTACCAGCATTTTAAAAACAATACAAAATGCTTGTCGAGAGTGAAGGAAAAATCCTGCTGCAGTATATAAATTTAACTAAGTAACATTGTGCATAAGAAAACCGAATTGAATTGCGATTGTGCTTAACATATGTTTTACTTATTCTTGGTTCTTTCGGTAAAGTCACGTAAAGGGGAAACAATAAAAAAATAAAAATATAAAACAATAAAATTCTCACGACGTTTCGACTGCAACACAAGCAATCATCATCAGGTGGTGAAAACCACAGCAAGAAAATGTTGGTTTTCACACCTGATGATGATTGCTTGTGTTGCAGTCGAAACGTCGTGAGAATTTTATTGTTATATATTTTTATTATTTTATTGTTTCCCTTCTACGTGACTTTACCGAAAGAACCAAGAATATGAATCCCCGCAGTCAAGAAAGCTTTAAATCAAAATATGTTTTACTTGCGAAGAATGCTAAATATATTATAATGGTGCAACTGGTTTTGCTTTGGGCGGTGTTGGTGTGAAATGATGCGTCGCCGGCATTGTTGTCGACATAACAGACGACAGAGATTCCAGGTGATTGCATTTTAATTGGAAACCTCGTGACTCAGGGTTCAAAGGTGATTTATCATTGTCACTTTGTTCACATGTAGTACAACAAACGCCTTCATAAATGTTCCGCGGGTGAGAAATGCATCGCCTTTATGCAGAAAGTGTTTAATAGGACACCTGAAAATTACATTGTTGTGCGGTCGCATGAAAGGGAGCCGGGTTGAATTATTAAGGGAGGCCTCGCAGTGGCATTTGTACCACGGCTGTTGTGCTGACTCCCGCGATCTCTGCGCTCGGTTGTGTAGCGACAGATGCAATTATGGCACCGCGGCCGTGTTGCGTGTGGCTACGTCACGCGTGGCACAGGGCACCGGGCGAAGCGCGCCGTGCGTAATAGCGCCCGTGCCGGACGAGCCAGCGGCCTCTCTGCCGTTTACAGCGGAGAGATTTTGCTCGCATCAACCGGCGCGAAGCGAGCGCGGCCGTCCGCGTGTACCCATGTGACGCGAGCCCTGCAGCGGGGGGAGTCCTGCGGTTTCCGCTCGCGACGTAATTAAAGCGGCGGAGGTGATGGCCCCCACCGCTCGTGACGGGAAGCAGGAGGCGCTCGTTGATATTCACGTTTTGCACTGGCGCGCACCGACAGGCGTGACTGCTGCGGCGCACGGCCATGCGGTTACCGGTGTCGTAGGCGCTAGGAATTGCGACCGACCAAGATAATCCCAATCTTTTTTTTATGGGCTATTAGCGCTCAGCCAAATTCATAGCATTGCGCAAATTACAGAAGGGCATTGCTTTCAAGGGTCTTTTTGCTTTTACTGTTGTTTCGACATGTAAAAAAAAAATCCGCTTGTGAAAATTGCGATGACGGCTGTTCATTTGTTCCCAATGACGGCTTTGAAAAGTTAATCGTACTCTAGAGAGATTTGAACATCACATCTCCAATAACAACTGTTTCCGCGTTGAGTGTTACAAACAATGAGATGAAATGTAGATTTTGGAGATGGTTTATTATATACATCGTTCATTACAATTGGTGGCAGGGCACTTGAAAATAAGTGTCAAATTGACAAACGCCTAAAACAAACGTTACCCTATTTAATGAAACTTGCAACTGTTCAAGCATTCCCGTCTCTTTACATCCTTGCCTAAAGTGGACAAGGACATCCATTGGAATAGATGCAGCGATTGACTAATTTTCACTGCAAATATGGTCTCTTAAATAATAAAAAAAACAAGCCAAATATCCTCCGCTAAGACGCTTTGTTTATTAAATTCTCATTTTGCAACAACAAAATACTGTGCCAGCTGAAAAAAAGTTATTGATAAAAAAAACCCCATTGGATATCTTCCTTCCGAAAATGAAAATGTTTGTGTGCTGACTCGGGTGGGCGAGCTGCTGAGTGCGTCGCGAGGCTGTGAGGAGGAGGAGGAGGGTTTGGTGGGGAGGGGGGGGCAGGGGGGCGAGGTGGGGAGGCGGCTCGCGGAGCTGTGCTTAAGCTGCTGCTGCTGCTGCTCCCGTATGGGAGCTCTTAAATCAGACACGTCGCCAAATGGTGCATCGCAATCTTCACACTTCATAACCCGACAAGTTAATGCCTCATGCTGGTGGACAACTCGCTGGGATTTGTCGCCCGCGATGATTGGATTCTTTAAAATGCTAAATAATTCATTTTACAGTTGATCAAACATAACTGTAATTAGGGTCTGAGAGAATCCAGTCATCTTTTTGTGGCGCGTGTTTGACTTGATTGGTGGTTGAGCAGATTAAGGTGATTGAAGGCTGTATTATCCCAGGACATCCGTGGGTAATAGAGCTAATAGAATGGGCACGGATAGCATATACCCTCGATTGTGTTCTGCCAAGCCTTACATAGTACGTGGAAACAGTTTTACCCGAAAGTATTTCATACAGAGAGGAGGAAGGGATCGGTGATGTGGTGAATACCATACCTGCTACCAACCGCGGTTACCCGAGTTGGGTTCCCGGTCATGGCTGACATCAGTGGCGAGTGGTATCTGAACCGGTTCTGGAGCCGTTCCGCCCCTTCACCATCCGGCACTGACCAGCGTGGTGAAGTATGATCAAACAACCCCCATTACCGACACGGTGTGGCGAGTCCTTCATCCAGCAGTGGATTTACAAAGGACCGCAAATTGTTGTTGGTACATATTTCCCAACATTTAACCCTGCGACTCATTTGTTTCGGTGGCACCTGGATTCACTTCGCCACTTCTTACACAACCCGTCCCACCCCCCTTGTCATCGATGTAAAGAGCGATAATATTTCATGAAAGGCATAAATATAAGCTGTAATACTAATCATAAAAAATACATATATGGATCTATGAGCATATGAACATATATTGCACGCGTATACCATTGCCGTACATGTGTACTAAAAAATACATATATGGATCTATGAGCATATGAACATATATTGCACGCGTATACCATTGCCGTACATGTGTACTGCGTCTGTGTCACCTTTATCATTGTGTTGTAATCGTTGCAACGGTCTACTTGAAAATAATAAGTTAATATTTCAGGCAAAGCCGCGATGTGGTAAAGCCGGTGAGAATCGCCGTCGCCCTGCTGGTCTCGCTGTGAGAAGCACCACGGTATGCCGTGGTGCCGCGAAACGACAATTACACGTCCCTTGAAAAGTGTGCGCGGCAGCTTATGTTGATGTTAATTACGCAGTGAGTTATTGTGCAGTATGAAGGTTAGGATAATTTATTTTGGATTATTGCAGCTGCTCGGACTTGTTGAATACAAAAAGCAATTGTGCATTAAAAAAAAACACGTCCAAGTCTCTCCGTTTGTTCCGCTTGTGTGTCTCTGCCAAGCACTTCCTAGACATTTACAAGTTGGGAAACTCGAGACAAATATGTGTAAGACTTATCGCCACAATTTTTTTAATTAAAAAAAATAATTCACCTGTTTTAAGTGTTCTTGTAAGATCATTCTGCATGCTGTTATTCCATTGCTGGAGCAACATAATTAAAATACACAAATTAATCACTTTTTTTAATGAATGGTTCCAATATTATGGTTAGGAATTTTCCTTGTGATGTGCTGTGCTGACAAGTCTCGATCATGATCCAATTATTACACACGCATTATTTTTTCCACTAAGATTAATGAATGTCATATTTAGCTTTCCACACTGCCGAGAAATCCGCCAAGTATGACAGCAGGTAAAATGCTGTTGTTAATAATTTATTCAGAATAGGATTTCGGCTTCCGCGGCACCAGCTCATTCGCAGCACACAGCATGCTTCCCCCGATTGATTAATTGCCTCGGGTTTGCAAGCTTTTACTTTAAGCCTCGCTCAGGAGCGTGCCTGAGCCACGGGTGCCTTGAGTCACTAGAGATGGGGGACTAATTGTTGTAATCTTCACAAGTCAGCTGGCAATTGGCTGTCTTGCCCATCTCCCGAAGCAGGATGCACCTAATTTATTGGCCGCTTTCCCCACCGCACCAGGTTAATTTATTTTTGTTGTCATTTATTCCGTCGGCCCATTCATCTCCCCCCCCCCCCATTCACCTCCCATGCATGTGCAATATTTCTGGGTTCCACAACATCAAGAATACGGAGTGCACCTTGACGCTTTTCTCGCGTTTTTTTGCTCTCCCATCGAAACCGATATAATGTTGGCTAAAGGCACGCGCGCACGCACATTGCAGTCTGTTCTCTTGATAATGAAATCAAAGAATCTTCGGAATATTTTTAGCACTTGCTGCGCCCTCTTGTCAGCTTGCCATAGGTTCACATGAAGGTTTAACCATACTTTTAGTTGGCATATTTGTACATACACAGCCGCAGAGTAAGCTATAGTGTCCTGATAATTGTCAAATGGAAGCTGTTGAAGCAGTGTTTTGTACAGCTCTTGCGGAGTAAACTGCTCTGTAAAGCGGCACTTGACCTGCGCAGTGTTCAGTGTTAGCATTTATCCAACAAACCTGTGCCGGACGACTCCACTTATCGGCTTTCTCCCACAAAACATCTACAACTTGGGTGCGATACAGATCACATCTCGTGCAGCAGGACAAGGTTAGAAGCAATTCCCTGTGTAGCTGTGATCGGGGCAGGCTGTTGGCGGACGCTCAGGAGCGTGTTGATAGGAAATGACGAAGACTCGCACCGTTTTCATATTGGCCACGCGTACAGGATGTTTGCTTCTCAGCGAGTTTTTTTTTGTAAGTTTAGTTTCTCCCACGAATATTGTTTGTTTTGTTGAGTTAACAAACTACCACCATGCATGCACCACATCTAATTCCCAATCACTGGAGGGATAATGGTGTAATTTTTCTGTGTCATAAACCATGCTCTCCCACCTGCATGCCACTCCCACCATGTATTTTTTTAACTGCATTAGTGGAGGGAGGGTCACATCATTCTCACAAGCATTCAAAGAGAAATACAAACCAATTTCCATTCGATAAGCTAGCTCATTCGTTTTCTTTTCGTGTTATTTTATTATTTTATTCTCATTCTACGTGACTTTACCGAAAGAACCAAAGAAGATGAATCTTGCAGTCACGAAAGCTTTAAATCGAAATTTAGCTCATTCGTTCTTTAAAAAAATGTGTTTTCATGCAACCCTCCTAGAACAATCTCTAACACTTGTCCTTAACCATACATCATCATGCTGCGGACCTCAGAATTGCCTTTGAGCAGCACATGACGTGTCCGCGCCGGGGCATTTTTGCTCGATCGTAGCCGAACGTCCCCATTGTTTTGCGCCCCTTCGACTTTGCAAGAGGCAAACGGCAGCCTGGAGAATCTCTCGGTGCACGGCCTCCGGAGCGGCCGTCATGGGCCCCGTCCGCGTGCTGTCACGTCGGAGCATGCCTCTCCGTGATGTAGGGCAAGCCAGACTTTTGTTTTGGGGATAACGAGCCGTGCGTACGTGCTAAGTGCAGGGCAGCCGCTGTTGTCTGCGGCGGCGGTGACGGCGGCGGCGGCAGAGAGCTAACGAGGGCTGTGGCCCGGTAGTCTCAAAACACGGGCGCTATTTATTTCCCCCTGGGTCGTGCCTCCGAATGTTTTTTTTATTATTGAGCGGTGATGGCTGCCTGCTGGTGTGCTTTGATGCTGGTGGGTAATAATGAACCCTGGCATTTAGTCACGGGTATCGTTGCAAGGCGGACACTTGTTCTGTTTATCGTGCCCGTTGCACCGGCGTGTACCGCCTGTGGGCTGTTTTGTGTTTTTTTTATTTGCCTCCTGGCCTGTCTGGCACGCATTTCTAAAATTAATCGGAAGCGCTCTTGAGCATCCGGCCACTCGAGTTTGCCAACGTTTTCCTTGGCAACATCGCCCCCTACCGTGGAGCCACTGCAGACTATACTCACCTGTGAAACGTAGCACCTCCGTGACATCCTTGCTCCGTAGGTACGGCGCCAACACCAAATGCACGCATGCTTTTATTTGATTCCTAGTATTCTCATTCACCCGCAAAGCCACCTCACGGTTGCCCGGGAAATTACTTGTGCTCCTCGCTGACTGTTCTGTCTTGTGCTTTGTTGCCTGTGGCCGGGGATTTGCACTGCCCGCGTACACCTTGCAAGCCTTAGCAATAACATCCCGAGTTTTCAGAGACGCTCGTCAATGTAACAAAGAGCACCGGCGAGCGGGCGTCTGGGGGCCGAAAATGAATGTCACAGCTGTCGAAACGTCATTTTCCCCAACGACTCGTTTTGCTTGTCGTTCGTAAGTCTGTCCGTCCACCCTCTGGATTCCGTTCGGGGTTCCAAGCTATAAAGCTACACACTCTTTTTCACGAGGAAGTTGAGGAAGAGATATGTACTCCCTGTAGAGTTTAAGTTCCACACAACTTTCAAATGCAGCGGTTGGTTCTGTATGTTGCTAAAACTTCATGAGAGAAAAGGAGGTCTCATTCTTTTTCGGGGTAAAATAAAATAATGAAAATATGACTCGACAGCCGCGTGCAAGTGTTTTTTTCCCCCCCTCTTATTCCAATATAGATTTATTTTAACACCTCGCGGTCGCCTTTGCACCCGAGGTGCCGAACAGCGCGCCCCACTAGCGCTGCACGCCAAGTCCGCTGACATGGGGGAGGCTCGTTAGATCCGGGGGGGTTTTTTGCCTTCAAATTTTTTTGCTTCGAAGTATCGGCCAGCAAGGTTGTGTGTGCGGTAATTATAACACACTTGGGAGTCAGCACTCGCAGTGCGTTTTCCCTCTCCGTGCGTAACCGTGCTGGGTTTGGCATAATTTCGCAAGTGTTCGGCCTCCTGTGTTTGGTGTTTTTTTTTTGTGTGCCCCCACCCCGGACGTCACAATCGATGGTCGAGACGGGGGCGAGGCCGGTCTCGTTCGTCCACCGAATGTGACATCCGTTCGGACTCGTGTTTTATCTGTTCTTTTTTTCTTCCGCGGGACGTTATGTATGCTTACACTAATGAACGCCGAAGGCAGAGCGACCATTTTCCCTCAGCGGGTGAATGTTGAACTGACACGGCGAGGTTAGCAAGGGCGCATGAGGTGCCGTTTGCTTCACAAAGGTGCATTTGGGCTTTTGCGGGCCGGTTCGCTAATGAAACTAAACAACCAAGCGATTGTCACTTCGACATGTGCATCGTAGTCATTGCACACCAATAGCCCTCTTGTCTTTCTGCCTAGGTGCCCTTTTTCGCACCCGTATGTTCGTTTTGCAGAAAATACAAATGTGCGCATGGGTTTACAAACAAAAAAAGCCGAAAAGTGTGTGTGGAATTTATCCCTCCTTCGTGATAAAGTGTTCCTCGGACAATGGATATGCAATAAAGAGTGGTGGAGAGAGGCTCCCTAATGCTCCCGGTTTGGAAAGTGTGGGTCCCCACTGTTCACCTGCAGTCAACATACACACTGAGGCTCCCTGTGGAAATAAAACGCCCTTTTCCCACTTTAATTAATGGCTCAGTATCTGTGCTTTTTTAACATTGGGTGGAAGTATTCCGTTTGCCGTTATTTATTGTTCATTGCCCAACGCTCGGTGGAGTGATTTTGAAGTGTTACATTTTTTACTTGCTTTGATTTGTTTTCAAATGGGCATTTTTGTGTATGTGTTTCTCCTTAAACGTTCCTTCATTAAAAACAATCTTACACTCATCATCTCCGCCGTCATTAATTGGCACAGGCAGCACTTGAAGCCAACGTAGCTATTGGTAATGCTCCACCTTGCTGGAGCCCGAGGAGATGGTGAGAAACCTCGGCCCTTCTTTCTCTGTCACAGCAGATTTAATGGAGATCAACCACAATTACCTTTTTTTGGAGGGTTGAGTTGTTATTGTGACAGACATTACTTGCCTCTCACCCAAAACCTCAAACCGTTATAGGCGGTTCTTTATTAAACATGATAGCTGATCCATTAAAAAAAATTCCCAACAACGTTTTTTCCCGCGGAATGCCCATTAAAGCCCTATTATGTTTAGACCGACTTGACTTGCCCAAATTACCTGGGGCAGCCACATAGATTTCGAACCTCGTCCGTACCACTCAATATCCAAATACGGTAATTTTATTTAATCATCGTCATCGCTGACTCCGTTTAGTAGTGTCATCTCGTTTCATTGACTCGCGGCTGAAATTGCAATAATCCTCGCTTCCCCCTCCCCCCCTCCCGTGCGTAACTGGCACACACTCGTCGGCGTTCATTTGTAATCCCGCACCGAGAGAAATCGGCCCCTCAAGGATGCGAAGATAACGCAGCCATTAGTGGAGTTATCATATTTACTCCATTATCCGCATTTTTCTTTTGGAGGGAAATTGGCACGCCCTTCCCATCACGCCGGTCGCCCCTGCATCCCCGTTCACGCCGTGGCCGCGATAGAAAATGTCAACGTAGCAAACTTTGTTGAATTTTCATTTGGAAAAAGCCCCTGTACCCATGCTCCACTATAGACAATGGTACATCACCCGAATGAAAATGCTTGTCACAAACAATTAATCAACTGCACATGATTGATTCGGAGCCAGAAAAGAGCATTTGTTAGCCGACGTTGCTTGCAGTTGTTGCTTCAGCACATTCATGCCTGTAAAATGGCCCCGCACAGGCTGTTTATACCGCTTTCGTACCACCTTGCAGGATCCTGTAACCAACACAAACCACGTGTTAAACAGATATCCTTCACTTGTAAAATCTTCACAGTGCCTGTATTTACATCGGCACGGTCTCGGTTTTGACGCTCGGCGTTAACGCTCTGTCTGCCACGAGTGGCCCATTTTTGACCAGGTATCTATTTGTTTGGGCATACGAGCAGAATATTTAATGCACTTCTACCATTGCCGGTGTAGACGCATGTAACGTTAAGCTCTTACCACCTATCCCAGGTGTCTTTGCGGGCAACCTCTGGAGCCTGCTCCTCTAATCAAGCATAATTCCTGAGCAGATGGAATGTCTTGTGTTCGTATTACATCTGACAGGTCAAGTTTCATCGTGGACATTGGTTTTTCTTTTCATGTGGCTTCTGTTTGGGAGGAAGGCATCTTGGCATTACCTTGAATGGGATTTTTTTTTGGTCTTTTACCAATTATTGAATGGAATATCTGTGGGGAAAGCCTGCCATATCTGGCGTTCTTGAACGCTTAGAGTTGATTGTGTGGCCGAAACATACGGTGATTATGTAATGCACCGTAAAATAAATCCACAGTAGAAAATAGAATACAATGGCTCGGTGAGATGGTGCCAAGCCATCCCCTCCCAGTGCTGATTGGAAATCCAGAAAATGAAATACCAGCAGAGGACGGTGTGATGGACGTTGATGTGGTGAGTTGGCCATTAGCCCAAGTGCTTATTAATCCACTTTATAGATCCATGAATAGATACAGTAGCCCATCAAATATCCCATCATTGATGCATCGCCTCTCTGATCTCTTACATAACCAGGGACTCACTTTATCACTTGTAATCCTCTGCTATGCAGGCCTCGGTAGTTGAATCACCGCAGGTTTGTGGTTGGCACTCCTGTGCCAACTGCACTGCGAGGTGGCGAGGAGAAAGTCAAGGCGCTCTGTTTCCTCTCACACAGCTTAAAGGTCGCGGTCTGAGCTTGGCTGTGTTCACTCCAGCGCTGTCCTCTAGACAGCCTGGTCCCTTCACCTGATGAAGGCCGCTTGTGTTGTGGCCGAAACGTCGTGTTTTTTGTTGTTTTATTTTTTACCTACGTGACTTTACCGAATAGAACCAAAGAGTATGGATCCTTGCAGTCACGAAAGCTTTAAATCTAGAATTGATTGTTATCCCCTCGTACCCATGAGCTTTCTCTGGGTACTTCACTTTCATAACATTTGTCCGTGTACCATATTTTCGCCTCCTTTAAGGACATTTGTCCAGCATGGAAGAGTAGGCCAAATACCCTCTAGACTGGCTCTTTAAAGCTGCTTGTAGTTGAGGCACCTTTCCATAAGCAGTGGCAGTGGGCAAGCAATTGCAGGCCCGCGCCTTTAAGCTCCCCCCATAGTTTCTCTTGCAGGATATAATTTTTCATTTAAATGTTTCGTGAAAAGAATGTCATTCCTGCAAAACATTATTATTTAAACATTTTTTATTATTTTTAAGCAATGCGGGGTTTTTTTCTAATTACCAAATTCAATTGCAAAATGCGTCAACAACAAATCCGGGAAATCCATGTGAGAAGCAGCGCTCACTCATCTGTGCGTGCAAGTCGAGCAGTGCTCCAGCATAATTGAAGCAGGCCTCGGTTGGAGTGACTCACTTGCCTAACCGCTTTCGTTCAGAAATGTATGAGAATTATTCTGGTCTTAAATAGCCTTGGAAACCTAGCGAGCCTTGGCAACCTCACGACACTTGCGTGAAATGTCCCATTAGCAATCAAGCCATCAATTAGCAATCCCAATGCAATGGCCCTCCATCTCCAGGGGAATTAATCCGTGAACATATTTGTTGTCGTGAGTGTTGCTGGGCGTCGGTGGATCGAGCAGATTTGTTTGATCCTCAAACCCACGGGGGCTGCATGGTGGCCACGAGACGGTAGTGCAGCAAGTAGGTTTGTGAACCCGTTTTTGCTGGAGCATTGAGCGCTATCCCTCTTGAAGGCACAGATTATTTTCAAATGCACGCCCCCTCCTGCAGAAAAATGTTGACTTTGCAAAGCCTTCCGGGACAAATAAAGGGCCTTACGTGACAAATAAAGGGCCTTACATTTGGTTTACTCCGCATCCGTGCTTTGGAATTTCAACATTGAATTACACAATTAAAAGTAATTTGCCAATGTGGCTGAAGAGGAAATAAAAGTCGGTGCATTATTCGTGGATGAGAGACGTGGACACAGACGTGGAAAGGTCCATGCCGTGAATTATACCGGGGGACAGAAAGTGGAACAGACATATTAGAGAACATTGCACAAATGAGATACATGTTGTCAGTTCAGGAAAGTAAGTGTGCTCAGGAAAACACATTTCGAGGAGGGACAATAGCCAATAGAAGAGACTGGTAACGGAATAATAGCCTAAGAAGGGAATGCGCTTCAAAGCAGGACCACCACGGAAATATCTCGTGCAAGAGATGGACTGTGACATCACAGATGCGTTCCTGAAATGTGCCACGTTAAGCGAAAGCAAATAACTGGGGGTACGCTGCCACGTTAGTGTATCATTCCGCGTACTGTATAACACCGCTCAGCCGCACAGCTCACAAAGTAGTTTGTCGTCGACCGCTCAGAAACCGCGTTGTAACGGGACGCGTACCGCGTTGTAACGGGCGCTTATGCGAACAGTGTTCCAAAATGGTAGAACCGCGTCATAGCGAAAACGCGTTAGCCGCGGACTTAACCTACCTGCTTGCTGTACTGCCATTTCGGCTTGGGGTTTAACACGTTATACACCAACCTTTTGCCTTGAAAGCACTGGAGTAGAGGCATATGTGCCCCCTTCCTTGGCGTAGTTATCAAGTTTATCAATTTTGATTTAAAGCTTTCGTTACTGCAGTAATTCATATTCTTAGCTCTTTCGGTAAAGTCACGTTGAAGGGAAACAATAAAATATTAAATATATATAAAACAATAAAAATTCTCACGACGTTTCGACCATAACACAAACGGTCGTCATCAGGTGTGTCGGTTTGTGTTATGGTCAAAACGTCGTGAGAATTTTTATTGTTTTATATATATTTAATATTTTATTGTTTCCCTTCAACGTGACTTTACCGAAAGAGCTAAGAATAAGTTTATCAATGTTTTTATTTGCCTACGAATCCACAGATTGCCCCCCACCACTCTGCCAACCACACAGCAGGGCCTCTCTGACGACGAGGCTGGTCCATACGTCTGGATTACCCTGTTGTGCAAAGTTGAGCGCAGTGTCATGCGTAGCTTTTGTCCGTTCTTCTACGATACCACGTCGTCATTATTATTCCCTGCTCAAGCACAGTAGTGAGTCGAGAGTTAATAGTTTTAAGTATTTTAATTCCATTGAGACTCGTTAAAAAAGGATTCTAAATTTACACAATTTAAAGTTCACAGTTAAAGTTCATGTTTATTGTTACGTCCTTATGTAAACCAGGGTCTAATGATTGTGCCAAACTGAGAGCATGTCAAGAATTAAATTCGAAGCACTGAACAACACGATCATATTTTATGTAAATCGCCTCCAACGAGATGTTTTGGTATTCAGCATTGATTTGCTTTCTGATGTCCCTTCAAAGTGTTGGCTTGTGAAATGCGGCATATACAGATGCTCTCGCGGGTAAAGATTATCATGATGATTGCAGGCTAAAGATGTATTGTAAATTGCAAACGTAGTGTCAAATCCTGGCATCCTAGAGTCTTGTTATCATTGTGAAGCAAGCCGTCTGAGAAAGGCCAGCTTCGCTGCTCATTTGCATGGTTTTACAAGTGCTGTTCATCTGCTACAATATCACTTTTGCAGATCGTGCTTCCCTATTTGTGTGCGTGTTGTGTGTTTTCTATTCCCCTTTCCGGACGTCATGAAGCTATTGACGCCTTTTACCAAAGCGCTGCTGCACAGGTTCCTGGCAGCGTTGACAGGAGTAATGCGCGCGGAGTTATTTGTCACGGCGGAGGCTGACATTCTGTAGGTGTTTTCTGCCCGCAAGTGGATCTGATTGCACACACCCACCCCCCACCCCGTCTGCTGTGCTTAGTGCGCCTCGATCGATTGCAACGCTCCTGCACATGGAGCTCAATTGATCTTCCGTTGCGCGCTCTCCTCGTCAGGAATCCGTTCCGCAGAAATTGGAAGGTGTGCTTCCTCGCCTTCGCCGAGCCTGCAAACTTTGTCGCGGCTACAACAGCTGGCAGTCACCTTCCGTGTCGCGACGCCCTCGCGCGTCGCGACAGCCTTACGCAGCACGCCACGGGCCCTGGAAGACGGGATGCCGATTGCCCCTCTGCGACGATCGCGCTGCTGATTGGGCTAATGGGCCGGTCGATGAATTCCAAATTTTAATATGTGCGGGCGGACATGTCATTTGCGTTACTTTTAAGCCAGTGAAATTGAGCGTCCCACGGAGGTAAGCGATAGTTTCGATATGACTGGAACTATATTTTTTTACCGAAGCAGTAGGACTTGTTTGAATGTATGCCGATATCTCATCGGAAGCAAAGCGGGGAGGGGGTGGGGGGTGATGGGTTAATATTGAAAAAGGATGAAAGTGCATAATTTATTAGCTCTCCTTTGTGCTGCGTCTTTCCTCCTTCACTCCTTTGCTTTCGCCATCAATAGTTTGGTATTTCTGTGATGGTGCGTCTCCTATCGCCGCCGTGTCCTTTTTCTGGGTGCCTTTTTTGTTGTTGTTGCCACACAGAATATTGCATTTGTAGTTCACTTTGTACAGTTTGTTCATTTAAAGCACGAATCTCCACCGCCCCCCCCCCCCCAGTGTGAGTAATGGATTTGTGCCAACATTAAACAAACGTTGCAACCCTTTGCCTTGCACAAACATTCGTGGCCGATTGATGGCCATTGTGAAAAATTCAAAGATTTTTATTTTATGTGCGTAGCTATGTAATTGGCATTCCTTCCACGAGGATTTGTTTTATGTGTGCCTTGAAAAGTTGGCTGCAATGTGGAACTCTGTCGATAATTGTGAGTACTCGGAGAGATTTAAAATGAGTCCAACCAGGCGTGCGGTTGTCACTAACGAGTTAATGCATTGTGCTGCGGGGACTGCTGAACATTTGTAAAAGTCTGGTCTGCATACTTTACAACAATGAGCCAACAGCCACATGGCTGTTGGATATATTTGAAGAATAGAATTGCTTCCCCGTCAGTGTTTTCCTTGTTTAAATTGAATAAATAACGGAAATTTTACATGAAAAATATCGTGTTGACCAATTGCGATTTGAAACCAGACGTGGCCCAAGAAAACAATGCAATCAAATTCAATTGTAATTTATGTAATCCTCATGAGCCGAGGTAAATAATGCATTACATCGATTGTAGACTTAAACCAAGCGGCTTTCAACATTATTGCTAAATGAATTGTTTATACGTGTGCTATATGTGCCTGTGAATAAAGCGCTCGGGACGCGCCCAATCTCATCAGACCTTGGAAGCTAAACACAATTGATCCTGCAGAGTGCTTGGATGGATGACCACCCTGCACAACAGGATGGCTGGTTTCGGCTGCAGGGCTACGCACTACGCATTGGGTAGCAGTGGGCAGTGCAGGAAATCCCTTTGATGTCCTCTTACACACCCACCGTTACTCTCTCCTCGAATGGTGAAGTATGGCCAAATATACCCCCAAGATCCGCACGGCACGGGGAGGTTCTCAGCCGGCGGTGGATTGACAAAGCAGCCGTACAGGTCCACGGTGGTGCCAGCACCGAACGTGAGCATCCTCCTTGCCATCTCGGTCTTTGTAAGGACCGTGCAGCTATGTAGCATCCTCCTCTTGCCATCTCGGTCTTTGTAAGGTCTGTACAGCTATGTAGCATCCTCCTTGCCATCTTGGTCTTTGTAAGGACCGTACAGCTATGTAGCATCCTCCCCTTGCCATCTCGGTCTTTGTAAGATCTGTACAGCTATGTAGCATCCTCCCCTTGCAATCTCGGTCTTTGTAAGGTCTGTACAGCTATGTAGCATCCTCCCCTTGCAATCTCGGTCTTTGTAAGGACCGTGCAGCTATGTAGCATCCTCCTTGCCATCTCAGTCTTTGTAAGGTCTGTACAGCTATGTAGCATCCTCCCCTTGCCATCTCAGTCTTTGTAAGGTCTGTACAGCTATGTAGCATCCTCCCCTTGCAATCTCGGTCTTTGTAAGGTCTGTACAGCTATGTAGCATCCTCCCCTTGCCATCTCGGTCTTTGTAAGGACCGTACAGTTATGTAGCATCCTCACCTTGCCATCTCGGTCTTTTTAAGGACCGTGCAGCTATGTAGCATCCTCACCTTGCCATCTCGGTCTTTGTAAGATCTGTACAGTTATGTAGCATCCTCCCCTTGCCATCTCGGTCTTTGTAAGGTCTGTACAGCTATGTAGCATCCTCCCCTTGCCATCTCGGTCTTTGTAAGATCTGTACAGCTATGTAGCATCCTCCCCTTGCCATCTCGGTCTTTGTAAGGACCGTGCAGCTATGTTTCAGCTATGTTGCAGCGGCGCCGCCTTGGGCCTGTATCATCCTGCCCCCCCCCACTGCCCCCCCCCCTCGTTATTGCGCTGCTTTATGCAGCTTGACAGGAGGTGAAAGGGAAAGGTGGCTGTGGCTTTATGAAAGGGGGATGTATTATTTATTGCCGTATGATGAAGAACAAAAGAAGGGCTGGCATCGGCTGACCTCTGCAGTCCCGGTGCGGTGTATGGCGCGCGCAAGGCAGCAGCCTCTCTGTGCACGGAGAAGTTGGGCTTAACGCAAACTCTGGCAGACGCTACAAAGCGGACACTCGCACTGAGCATCCTTTGAAGCCGTCGCTCAGCAAAAGGTTGCAGCTTTGTGCTACGTTATTGCATTGTAAGGCAGGCGCGTAGTGCTCCTGAATGTTTCACATTCGCTGACCGTTTGTTCAATTCGGCAGGGCGTCAGATGGGCTGATTGCGATTTCAGAATTAAAGAAATTATTTGGCAATGCCACTGCTACTGCTCAGTTAGCGGTGGTGCAAAAGCACAAAGGACAGCAAATTCTCACAAACACGTCCGTCAACAATACCGCCTGGTAAATGCCCTTCTGCACAGCACATCAATGTGCTATGTGTGCTATGAAGTAGCAAGTGCTATGAAAGAAGTCCATTTCCCCAAATGTCACCGATTATATAATTTTACTTTTAAGGCCACACAGTGTTATTGATGAACGTGTTGAGTTTTTTTGTTGATTGTGATTTGTATGTACAGCCCGGGCGCTTTGGGTATCGAGCGCATCACAGTCTGCCGTCTGGCATTGGCTGCACGGAATAGGCCTTGGACATCATACGCTGAATGATGTATTGAAGCTGACGATGAAGCCAGATACTTTAACACACCGCCAGGCTCATTCTCGGCTCGATACCCACATTCGGCAATATCTGCCAGTGCCAATGTGAGTTGTTCACAACACTGCAGTCAATAGTGTCACCTTGGTCTTATCGCTTTGACTCGGACCACTCGCAGGACATCACACTGCAGGAAATCTGTGGCCCTGCCTTCGCAGTTTTGGATGTACCTCCGGTTGGCACGGTTGGCTACATACGGTGTGAAAGAAGTTCAACATACATAGTTGTTTATTATTTTATTTTATTGTTTCCCTTCAACGTGACTTTACCGAAAGAGCTAAGAATATACATAGTTGTGTTTTTCACCTTACTGGTATTTGAAGAGGTTCTTTTTGTTCACTCGTTTACATTGAACACCGAGAACTAAAGCCGTGTAGTTAACCAGATGGTATGAACGCACTGGCCTCACGTAGTACGGTGACCACTTTCATCTGCTGTCTTCAAAATACCGAAATAGCAACCCTGCAAAAACAGCACAAATGCCACACTACCAAAAGAGAGCGGAGCGGCAACGGAGGACATATCCTGCTTGTGATGATCCAACCGGGTGGCTCAGTGGTAGAGAGGGCAGATCGGAGTCATCCTATTGCAAATTCACATACTGGTTGCGGGGGTTGACTCAGCCATCATTCCTCTATGGTCGATATAATAAGTATCACTGTGGGAAAGTCAGCCGTGGTTATCTTGTGGTTAGGCTCATCCCTGCCATCGCAGTGCAGAATTTACACCACTGGCTCAGGGCTGTAAACGGGGGGTGAGTACTGAATCGATGCTCATTTGAGCAGGAAATCTCAGTTCTGTTTGTAATTAACTTTCTTTTTTAACTTTTAGTTCAAGTGACCCCCTCGGGATTGACAAATGTGCAGTGTGATTGGGTACTTGCTGTTTAGCATCTGCGTCCTCTCATGCCGTGGACATCGCTGCCACGTTCTCACACCGGCCACCCGGCTCTTGAGATCCACACAGGGTTGTATGATGTGCACATATGGCTCCCTGTCCAACAGACTTTGGCAGAGCTGAAGTTATAGGTGGGTTAAAATTGGCGCCACTAAATTATGGTAATTTCAGCCTTTGTTGACAGCAGATTTCCGTGGAGTCGGGACGATAGCTATGACCATGCTATTTGGTCAAGTCAAATAGCCCAACGCATTTAACTCTTCACATCACAATCACCACCAGCACCATCATCAGTCATGAGCAATCCACTGCTGGATGAAGGCCTCCCCAAGCTTTCGCCATCTTTCACGCGAATTTGCGATTAAATGATCCACGTAGCACCCGCGCACGAGTTGTTTCAATTGCTCCATCTCCACGGTGAACGTCCTATCGGGGCGCCGTTCCTGCCAGGTACTTAGTCTTAAATGTGTTAATAATATCGGTACAAATGGTTGGAGGGTCACTGATCATTTTTACGCCATGCTCGAGTGCTGTTATTAAGTACATTGACAGCGCTGGTTAAAAGCTATATGGGAAGACAATCGGTTAGAAATAAGATACAGTACATTGTACATTACTTCCAAATTCTGTAGGAAATAAAATGCACGAAAGTAATTCATTCAGACAATAGCCTTGTTCATGCCAAGTGCTGCTGTTTTATCTAGCCCCTTAATTTAACATTGAAACGTGGTGTGAATTTGATACAATCTGTGTGTTGGCAATGTTTTTGCATATTTGGCACTACGGGAGTTTCGATGTGACATTTGTAAAACGTGGCATTAAACCTGCAATTTATTATTTTTCATCCAGTGCATTAATTTACTAACGTTTTTAAGGTATAAATTATCTCAGTAGCTTCTGCTGCTGCTGCTCATAAAGTGCCGTCTTGTGCAAAAATACCAGGGGTAGGAACAAATAAGAGTATATCTACACATGTATGCAGCTCTGGTCCTCATCTAAACCGCAAAATGGATTGGGTTGAATATTTTTCACACGTTTAGTGAGCGTGCCCAGTTGGCAAATTGTGTAAAATTTCGTGTTTTTATCTCGAGTCACTTTTGATTCATTCGCTGTCGGAAGTCACTTGACTGTTTCTGGAGCTGCTTATCCCAAACATTCACTAAGCCCCCGCTGCTGGCAATAAATATTATATTACGTGTAAGTACATTTTCTGCCAATAGTGGATATATTTTTAGTATGAAAGTAAAACAAAAAAAATATTTAAATGCTCGGCAATCACATTTCTGACAGATTTGTGAGAAAAATATCGCTATGCAGAACACTTATTAACTTGCCTTGCAATTACAAGCCATTCGTGGGAGAAATGATATCAATGTGGTAGGTCACCGCTGCGCCGACCAAGAACACGACGAGATTCGCGGTGTCGTGTTCCAGTTGTTGTCCCTCGCTACGATCGCCAGCCAGGCGGCTTGGGGCGGAGCTGCGTACGCATCGTGACGGCCATCTTCTTGGCGGCCTCGGCGCGACGACGCGACCGTAGGAAATGCGCTTCGAACCGCCGCGTGCCTCGTCGCTCGGCGATTTTTATTCTACACATATTTTATATAGATTTTTTTTTTGCCGGCGTTTCCACAAAATCAACCCCTCGGGCAATTTGCTCGCCGTTGGGGGGCGGGGGGGGGTGACGCTCGCCCCGCGTGCGCCGCGAGCGCGACCCCTCACGGCGCACGGCGGCGCTGCCCGCGGCCGTCGGGGCCACGATCCCGGCCCCCCCCTCCTGCCCCGTAATTGAATTCCCGTTTCCCGGGCCCTTTGGAATTGTGGGTAAATGGGTTAATAGCTCCTCGGCGCGCGACCTGAACCCATCCGTCCGTTAAAAGCTGACATCCAAGTTTAATTCCCAAATGGACCGTTTAATGCTATTCAAGACTGTCTATCTCCCGAGTAATTTTTTTCTCTGTCACTCTCCCCCAGCGGTACCGCTTGAGTGATTAGACAGGTCCTTTAGGAAAATGATCTGATCCCGCTGTGACAATGCTGTTGTATTACGTATATGAGGTGTACCTTGCCGGTTTGCATGTGTCGCGCGACATGTACACTTTGTGTCACAGCCCCGCTGTGTTTACTCGCCGTTGCCTCCTTGGCAGGGCTGGCTGCAGAGTGCCGTGATTGCCGACTAATAACAGTTATTAAGAATGCGTGAATGGCGGCTGGGCCACCGCTGTGTGTTTCTCGCCGGTGCGCTGTTTTGCATGCAGCGCGCGCGCGTTCGCCGTGCCGGGTGGGAAGGCGCTGACAAACTGCCGGCTGCTATCGCTTCAGCAAAGATATCCATTTATAAAAGCGATCTGCCCATTAATCTATGCGCGCGTGTTGTAGTAGCTCGCCGCGTGGATGCATTTTTGACGGCTCACCTGTGGGTAAGCCACGGAAAGGCTTGCGCGAAAGGTTTCGCCGGCCCTGCGTGTTGGTCGACACGGACTCGCGCGATGAGAGCCTGCCCTGTTTCATTAAGGTGGCCGTACGCACGTTTGCGCGCAGCCCACTAGTTATAAAGTGAGCGTAGGCGAGGTTTTCCGCTTTCAGTGTATTGACTTCCGCTCAAGCAGTTTTTGTGTTCTTGTGTAATCAAGCTTGAGGATTGTAGAATATGAAAGTGTGATACGTCACACGTCTGCAGTAACAATCGGGCAAGGCAACAGGTTCACTCGCCAGTGTACATTAATGGAACTGCCGTTATTGATGGCAAATCATTGCAAGCGAAGACTGCATTAGATTTTATAACACGCCAAAGGTTTGCTGTTCGCAAACAGCAGGACGGCACAGGTCCTGTCATGCCTTGCTTGCATGTCACGTGACCACCGCATTGCATGTCCAACGCTCTCTCGGCCCTACTCAGTCTTCCAGCTTCAGAGCGCTGAATGTGTGGCCGTATTTTAGGCTTTCTGATTTTCACCATTCAGGTCACAGGATGCACTTTCTGCTGCAGCTCATTGGAATGTAGGCAGTGGCAGTGTACACAGCTAATGGAAAGTGAATCAACAAAGCCAATGCATGATGCAATTTTCTTTGAAGATTTGGAGTGGGGGGGGGGGTTTGCTCGTTTTTTAAAATCTAATTTCTTGTTCTCTATTTAATCTTAACAGCCGCGCTCGCCAAGGCAAAACTGTTATTGATCTGAATCAGTGATTTTTTTCGGTACGTTTTAAGCTGCGGTAGAAGTGCTTGCGGATGGTGCCCGTTTTTCCGCAAATTGGCCCGTGGGCCCTGTGGCATGGCGCAGCCTGAACCACGAGCTGCTCCCACGGAACGGACAATTCTCTTTGGTGTATGTTGCCTTTTTCTTCACCGCCTTGTAGCGTTCAGTGCCCACTGAAGCTTGCTGGTTCGACCCCACCTGCCACTCCGACGGTGGAAACATTTTGCAGGTTTCTTAAATTCTCCAAAACCTCTGTCCACCTGGCATTACAAATGGGTCCACCGCAGTTAGTCGATAGGCAGGTCGCCTGCTCTGTAGAGCACTCGCTCGAGCTCCTTCTAGCGGATTCCCGCACTCCGGCAGTAGCATGAGCAAACAATTGCAGGGCTGCACCTTTACTTTCTCTTCACCACATATATTGGTTATGCCATGACAGCAGTGTTACTTTTTATAACTATACAGAGCACGGCGTATTTATATATTTTTTCCACAATGGGTTTTCTTGTTTTTTTGAATATTTCATTCTGCTCACCTCGCCAGCTTTGCTTGCCGCTTATCGATTCCAGAGAGAAAATTCAGAAGTGTAATTTTTTAACATAGTTCTCGGAGTTATTTCTTCAAGCCAAAATAATGTTGCCGTGTTGACTCATGCCTCTGAAGTTGCCCTTGCGGCATACGATGGGTCGATGATTTGTCTCGGGATGCAGAAAGGTTGTATTACAAGAGCCGCTACACAATGCAACTGATGCGACAGCCACTCATGGCTCTGCAAGATTTGTCAATACTATATGCATGTCTTTCTTTTGGGAAGAAAAAATCCATAGTGAAGTAGTGGGTCTCACAAGACAAAGTGTTTGTTTCGGGGAAAAATATGGTACAGTACTTAGAGTTGATGAGCGTTTGGCGAAGCCTATTAAGTTCGTTGGACACATGCAGGATGGACGACAAAAGGAAAATTAAAAATGTGTCGTTTAAAAAAATGTAAGAAAGCGGAAAGGGAGGAAGACCTAACAGAGAATGGCTTGACAGCGACATCAGAGTTTGGTGCCAGAATTGTGTGGCACTACCTGAGCATATTGGCACAAGACAGAGGAAAGTAAAAACAAATGACAATCAGCAGTGGACACCTTCAGGCAGTCTGCCCGTGGACCGTGATGATTATAATCATCATTTTGAACATAGTCATTTTAACATCCTTTTTTACACGTGAAAGCCCAAAGTACATTTTATCAGCAGGGTCCTGCTTTCAAATGTTTGGCCAACTCCATGAAAAAAGCGCTTAGCTCGGTGTGGGAGGAGACCAGAGTGCCTTGAGAAAATCAACTCACTCGAGTGGATAACACTCAAAACTCCACACAGATGGATTAATTCAACGTGGGTACACAATTTAGCAGATCAGCAGGCCACGTGAGGTGGGGTAAAGTGTGGGTACTCCCACCACCTCTTGCAAGATGTCTGGCCGGCTTGCACGAGAATGCCAGATACTCTCCTAGTGGAGGCTCTTCCCCCAGCAGTGGCTTCAGCAAAGCCATTGCAGGGCCGTCACCTTTACCACCCCAATCCAGTGATGCAATTCAGCGGTGTATTTCATGTTCAATAAGCAGTGTGCCATTGGGGTATTTAATGTCTGCTTATTGTTTTGCAGTCTTGGGGGGAGGAGGGGGGGGGGCGTGTAAATGGGCTCTAAAAAATCCACAGCGTCGTCGGTGAATAATTAAGTGTTTCTGAAAAAGGTGCAACAGAAAAGAAAAGCGCAGCTTTATTACTTCCTTGTTCAGCGAGCAGAATGGGGGGGGAGAGTTTGCGAGTGGCAGACGAGTCAATTTGCAGAGACACTGAGGCATAGCGCGTACAACAGCACTTCGTACAGCACCCCATTTATTTGCCATATGGCTTTGTGTTACGAAAACTCATTTAGGGGTATTCAGGACAAAACGCGTGGAGCGTATCATGTTGGGAGTTTTCGTGAGAGTAAAGAGTGATGAAAGGAACATAAGTTGTTGGCTTGCAGCTAATAAGCAAACTGCGCAAAGATATAATATATTTTTTAGAGTGTTCGCAGAAACCACCCGGCATAATCTCAGAAGGTAATCATTGTTTGGGAAAATGCGCAATACTGCAGAGGCATTTCATCAGAGCGAAAATGTAAACTAGATTTATCCTTGAGCTTCAAGCAGGGATGCGATGATTAACACATAAAAACTATGTCTTGGGATATGATGTTATCATATGTGCGCAATGGAATTACTTCACTTGGGCGGAAGTCACTGGCGATTGATCGTGGCAGTAGCTTCCCAAATGCAACTTTGTTCTCCTCTCGGAGTAATTGTGCAAAATTATTCTATTAAAATTAAAACGCACAACATTTTTCCCAGGAACCGAATGTTAGTTAATCTTGAGCAATTGCAACACTTGTCGCCTCCTTTTTTGCAGTTCGGATGACGCATCGATATACTCGCTCTCCCGCTGTGGGCGTTGGATGTGAATATACATATTTATCATAACACAACCCACCATCCAGTGACACGCAACGCATCAATTCATTCGCACCGAGTCAAATTATTTTTTTTTTTACGATCTGCAGAGGCTGCACATATTCCCGACCTCATCTTTACTCTTAGGGAAAGTAAGTGGGGTGGGACGGGTGAGGTCGCTCGAAGGATAGATGGCCAGCGGGTGAGACTCACGGCGGAACGACAGCCAAAGAGGTGAACACGCCCGAGAGATAGGTCTAGCGTGGAGATGTGGCCAAGGGGAGATCGTCTCGTGTGCAGCAGTTGCGGGATGGACCGTCGCAATGCGAAAACCAGCAGTGGAAAGGTCATAGTTGATTAATGATGATATAAAGCACAGAATAAAAGTGGAATACCGGGCGTGCACTTGTTTTGAACAGATGTTTAGAACGAGCGGGCTTCATTTCAGGTAAATGTTCCTGGGGCGTTTTTTTATTTTTTATCGTTTTAAAATGCCTACGCGCGCACGCACGTTTATTTTATTATCATTAGCGCAGGAGAGGCAGAATGTAAGCGGAGAGAGCGAACGCGGCGGTGGCGGCGGTCTCACACCGAGGGCTCCCCACTGTTTCTGGCAAACAGCATGGGGTATCTCTAATTGTCGTTACGGAGAAAGCTATAGAAGCGATTAACTCATATCGAAACTAAACAATCAAGACAAAGTGTTGTCATGGAGTCACGTTTAACTTTGGAGGAGGAAAAGGAGTTAAAATTACTCCTTTTTGTACTGGAAACATCGCACTTATTCATTTTCTCAAAGTGCTTATTCTTCCAAAACTTTCATAATTATCACCTGAAGTCTATCACGTGTTTGTGTCTTGTGCAATTTCATGAATAATAAACAGGTTTAATTGCATCAGTGCCCAAGTGAAATTCGGGAGAACAGCCTGGTCTGTTTCCCCCCCCACTCCCCACACCAACCCTTTAAAACATTACGAGGCCTCAACAACGCCGACTGCGGCCGTGTTTGTGGAAGCTGTCCGTTAATCACGTGGATTAATATCTCGCTGCATGTGCTGGGTGGAGGTGGGTGGGGAGGAGTTGGGGGGGGGTTGGTGAAGTGGTGATGTCGCCTTGCTGGATATGTGGGGCTAGGAGGGGATCTTTTGCCGCGTCGGTGGCGGTGGCGAGGCCATATCTAGAGAGATGGATCTCGAGCCATTTGTAGCCGCCTTCGTGGCAGAATTGGAACAGGACTGATTTGGGGCCCTGCCACGTTATTAATGCTGGCGCCCAAACAGTCCGCTTTAATGACTTTCTGTGGGTGTTGCCGTGTAATTTGAAACCCGACAAGATAAACCCCCCTCTTTGGGGCGCAAGCTGTCTTGTCCCGACTTGCGCGGTAATAAAGGAATGAGGAACCGCCTTGCCTGCGCTGAGTGAAATTTTGATTATTAAAGCATAATTTAAGAAAACGCTTAGTTTTTCTTGCTGAAATATTTCGTGCCTATTTTCTCGCTATGCAAATTGCGCCTGTGTGATGTCGTGCACTGCAGCGTCAATTATAAACGCGGTGTCGTTTACACGGCCGACGGGTTGGGTCCTTTGTCTCTTGTTATTCGCTGTCGCCTATTACAAAGGGAGTAAGAGTCATGATTATTGTGTTTTTTTGTTCCTACGTGACCTTTCTAATAAGGTCATATGTTATTACATTGCAGTGCAAATAAATGCTGTCGGTGGCTGCTCATACTATTTTAAAGCAATTACAGAATTACGTATATATTTAACATTTTTACGTTTCAACTCCTCTTCGCAGCCTGGTGTTAATTTTTTCCGTTTTCACTGCGCGCAATTTTTCACGTTACCGTTTTTTCACAACCGAGGCAGTTGGCCTTGCCTACGATCAGTAACCTGATTCAAGCAACGCAGCTGAATCAAAAGCCTTGGAACGCCAGACCCGAGCGCAGTTTTTCAGCGCTTCCTTACTTCGTGGATTAAACGCACGCGTTACAGTTAATTTCACACCGCCCACAGTCATTTATTTAAAATAATCTCTTAGAGGTTATTTAAACGCACGCATTGTGCGTGAGAAAAACCAAATAAATGAGCGCAGGCGCGCGAAAATTCACAGCAGCGGATGAAGTATAAATTGTATTTATTGCCGTCGCACTTGTAGTCGAAATAGTCTGATAATTTTAGTCATGCGATGCCTAATGAAATCGTGTCTCTGCAAATCCAATTAAGTAGCAGGAATTGCAGCATGAGGAGCCCAAACTCTACCGCCGTGCCTTCGTCCGGGCTGGAGCCACTCGCACGAAGAGTTGTTGTCTGCCTCTGTGTTCCATGGATCATTTATTGAGCGTTGAATTTTAATTAGGTCACGTGTCTGCACGCTGCCGTCCGGGCAGTGCTGCGGTGCCACCCCCACCCCTCGTCCCCCGCCCCCCTCCTCCCTCCTCGTCCCCCCCCACCCCAGTCTCCCGAAAGGGAGAGGACCCTCGCATATGAGGCATTATCTGACCTTGTTAAGAGTCGAGAGGACGTACACATTAATTATTGAATTGCCTGTGATATTTTTCTTTCCCACAGCAGTTGGCAGAGTATCTTATATGAAGCAGTAACGGTCGGCAGACATGCGCACACTGATGAGTATTAAAATGCAATACATCACTGTTGGTTCCATTCCACTGATTTACAGCGTGGTGGGGAGAAGCACACAGTGGGTTATTTATGACCAGGGGGTAGGGATGGACTCGGAGGGCTGTGTGCACACTGCCATATTATATTCGTTAATCAATCTAACCAGCTCAAAGATAACCGCCGATTACTGACACTCCCTAACTTGGCTGGAACATCTCAACTCATTAAACTGGAATGTAATTTGTAATGTATGCGTCTGTGATTCCAAACTTTTTGGTCGTCGTATATGAACCGGCGACGACACACACCGATCGGGTGAGTGGACGTTCACGAAGAGCGTGACGCGAAATCTGAAAGGTGCGCAGAGAAGCGTTCTCTGAAGTTCACCGAAAGCCAGAAAGAGGATCGCACGGATTAGAGAAATGTACGTGGAGTAGGTGGGGGGGGGGGGGAATGGTTAATTTATGACTGTATTCCTATTTACTGAGATTTCACTACTTGATGCATCAGGCTTTTAAAGGAAAGCTCTGTATGCAAAACCCTGTCCATGCACCGTAGCCTCGAATACCAATTCCATCATTCTTCCAAATTTCACGCTTAAGCTGTGAGCTTTTCCTGAGAGATGTCTTCATATTTTATGGAATAAATAAATAAATGCAATGAAAAATGTAATAATCTCTTAATGGTGTTCTTCCCACTCGGGGGAGCGGGCTCTTAAAGCAAATACCGATTACCCAGATTACAGGAAGCATTTGTCTCCCTGTATATTAAAGCAAACGGTCAGGGGGTGCGTCTTATAATCAAGAGAATTCATTGTCCTCCAGAAGCCGTCTTGAGATCTAGTCGCTCAGAATCGATTGGAGCGAGGCAGGGGGGGGGCGGGCAACCCTCGCCGTACGACCTCAAGCGAGAAGACGGAGGCCCACATTCGCTGCTGGCAGTTGCTAGCGAGCCGGAGCAAGGCCATCGTCCTCGGCCTACCATCTCGACCGTGGTCTGGCGCGCACGACACTGAGCAGGAATTTCTGCTCGTTCCAGCGAAGCACAGCCACAGCACAATCGCGCCGCTCTCTCTCTGCCTCTCTGGCCCCGTCTCCTCAACAAAATCTGCAGGAAGGGAGCACCTTGGCCGCAAGCTAAAAAGTCGTGCCGTCCGATTCGGCAACTCGGAGGGACATTCCGGGGCGGCCGACGCTCAGTGCTGCCGGTAGTTTGCTCCGCAGCCGGGGACCCACTCTCCTACTTGGCTCTCCAGCTCACGGCACACAGGGAACAGTCGATGTCCAGTCTGAATGGGACGATGAGAATCATAGCAGGCGCCGCCGCCGCCGCCAAGCTAAAATCAATACCCCCCACAGTCTGGCTTGCCCGTACGCTCCCATAAAGCCCCAGCAATACCTCCAGCACACTCCGAGAATGCACTCGGCTACCAAGACAAAGAAGAGCTGCCCCGTCCACACAGACTTCCAACGAACCTCCCTGGTAATGTACCCGAATTCAAGAAAGCCATTCTCGACTCAGCGGCACGCTTTGTAGACCCGTGTATCTACTGCGAGCGGGTTCTCCGAGGGCATGAGCGAGATTCACGTGTTGTGCCAGGAAAACAGAATCTGGATTTACAACCTCGGCATCGATTTATAGTTGCCACTCAATTCACACCCATATAAAAAAGAGGAATAGCAATAAATTTCCACCCAGAAGACACCACCAGCTGTTCAGAACCATCTTCCAGAAGACATCTCTTCTCATTTTAAAGGAGTACAGTTAATCATCTTCCGGAAGACGGCTCTCCATAGTAATGCATGATGTTCGAAAGACGTGTTTTAATCTAATTTTTCTTAATTATCTTCCAGAAGAAAATCTCTCCATTTTAAATCGGCGCATTCATAATCATCTTGCTGAAGACGGCTCTCAATAGTACCAAATTCTCTCGATTGTAAGACAAATTTCCATTCAAAATGATCCCAAAGTTTGGGCTTTCTTAACTCTCCGGCTCGTCTTGTAATGAGGAGGGGACGATTTATTACAGCTCAATTTAGTTGGTGCCCATGTGTTTGATATGAAGTGTGTTCAGCTGTCACTTGAGCTGGTTTTCCCGTGGAATTCCTCATCTCTGCTCAGTGACCTTTTGAAAGCAAATGACAAATGAAAAAAAAACAAGATGAAAAATAGCACTGACATTTACCTATTTATAACAAACCTTTTGGACATATTATTTCGTGCTTTGTGTGTTCCCGTCGTCAGTTTTATTGCTCTATTCTGATTTTTGACGCTACCAGTGATTTGTCAGCGAGACCTCGTGTCAATATAATGATTACTCACTACATATTATTTTTTATATTTCTCCTGATTTATTTTCATATTGTAAGAGTCCACAGGTGCTGTTGCATTTCAATTAATTTCCCTCTCCTTCCCTCCCCCTCATCACATGTATATATCGGGTTGTTCTGTTTGTCATACAGAAGCGATGGTCAGATCGGAAGTTGATAAATATACTTGGCTTGATCATGAATCTGGAATGCTGACAAATGACCTTTGCTACAATTTCAAACATAAATTGCTTCGAAGTTAGCTGCTGAACGTTAAATATCATGTCGGAGCTGCATCGCCGAAAGGAAGCACCATATGCTCAGCCCGTTTGTCACTCCGCTGCTCGATTGACCAGAGTTGGCCAGCATGGGTTTGTGAATCTGGAGCCGGGAAGGGGAGCAGGATCGATTCGGCTATCACTCGCCACTGAGGTTGGCCGTGGCGGGGAATCGAAACTCGAGCCCGCTGGTTTTATACCGCAGTGCACTAACCGCTGCACCACTGCTCCACCACCCCTTACGGAAAGTAAATGCACTTAATTTGGGTCACGTGAAGAGACGTTGTGAAGGTCAAATTTATAAATACTACATTAAACCTTGGTGCGTTTTGATAACAGCCCCACGATCTATGCCTCCAGGCAGTATGCACACAGCAGTTTACGGGAATGGTCCTGTACACTATAGGTCATCACCAGACTAAAAACAAGGCATGAGAGTTAGTATATTCGTACTCTCCATGTGTTCATTTATAAAGCTTGTGATGCAGTCACCTGAAATTTTAATGGACGGCAGGGGGCAGTGCGGCAAAAACCATTGCTGTACTGCACTTGAAAGTTCCGATGCCTGTGATACCGTCGCCTTGACCAACCCGCACTGACCAACGCGGTGACCTACGGTGAAATATAACCCCCACGACCCGCAGGGCATGGCTGAGGTGCACCTCATCCAGCAGATGGATTGAAAACAATGCCTAGACTTGTACATGCATCTTTAAAATATTAGCTTGCCGGAGAGAATTGTGCGTTGCGTGAAGCCTTATTTGAATGCATCCCTGAACTCGTACGTGAACTCTTGAGAAAAGATCTTGGGTTCAAAAGACTTTGCTACTTTGAAATTGGTCATGTGATACACACAGACACACACACTGATTTGTCTAGACGACGGACGTTCAGCTGCTCGTGTTGGCCGGGTAGTGTTAGCTTGTTTGAAAGTACATTTTTATGCAATGGATGTCTAGGTGTTTTGGCAAAACATTTTTGGAAGCAGTGATCCAAATCAACTAAGTTCGCATCACTGGGCTCGTGTTTTTGCATTCAACTGTGAAACATTCTATGCATAAAATCGGGGCCTAGTTTTTTTTTCCCCCGATGCAGCAATTTTTTTCGTCTGCGTGTTTTTATCCTTGTCGGGTGTCTCCGTTGCAGCCATTGTCTCTCGTGTCTGAATTATGACAGGAAAAATAAAGTGTTTGCTTATTCGAGGCTTTTTTGTGCTCATTGTACATTTTTACGTAACGGCTCCCATATTCATTTTTTTTATTTCGCGTCTACGTTCCAGAGCCCTTTATCAATCCACTGCTGGATGAAGGCCTCGCCCTATGCTGTTTTCGGTCATTGGGTTTGTGTGACCATACTTGGCCACGCTGGTCACTGCGGGTTGGTTAAGGAGGAGGAGGGGTTAGAAGTGAGGTCACCGGGTTCGTCGCGTACCGCGCTCGCTCACCACCGTGCCACTGCTCCGCTTGGAGTGTGTATGCACACATATGCACACAACAGACACGCATGCTCTAGATGAACACTCATGTTGCATGTTAATGTGCTACTTATATGCGTAACCATAATATCTTTGACTTTATCACCAGTAGATTACGCAAACACTGAAAAAATGTCAGTTTAATTTCTTTACTTTTTCCTGCCTAAATTGTATTAGCGTTAACAGCCGAATTTTTTTCCACACTTTTAACACTGCATTAACATTTTATATTCCACTTTACTGTTATTTATTTATTAAAGTAATTTAATCATTAAGGACCTGATGTATGATGCATGTCGTTTTTAAGCATGCTGTTTAAGTCTGCCTATTAATGGTTTCATACATTTAAAATAGCTTGGTAAATGATCTGCCAGAAGCACTATGATGTATGCTTCCATTACGCCATCTAAACGGTGTGGCATTGCACGGCCGCTTTCAACCAAAAGTCCACAGGGACTCGGTTTGATTCCCAGTCGAGGACAGTTGGGAATGTTTTCATCTGGCATTGCCTGTCTGAATGGGGTGTAACGATTTGCCCCCTTAGCAAATTCTATGAATTGTCACAATTCACTTTTGCAGTTTGATTCATCCATCAATTATTTAACAATGTGGTGAATGCAGTGGCTTCTAGTGGCTGGGGGGGTTGTGTGAACCCAGTTACATACGACATATACATGAATAGGGAAAACATTGATTCTTACACGAATTGATGCATGCAATCATGAGCTTATGAATTGATGCATCATTGCATTTGTCTCACCCGTAGTAAATAGGTTGCATGGAAGTAAGTCGTTTCACAGACAGCCGGAGTAAAATGTGGGTATGACCTCGAAATTCTACGTATCTGGCCCATGTAGAAGGAGAACAAAAGCCCTTTTAGATGGGGGAAAGATGCCTCGGTGTTTGGGAAAGGAACGGATTTAGTTTTAAAAGTCGCCACCCTTCGGGGAATGAAAGCCCGCTGTAATTCTTAGCGGAAGAGTTGGCTGTAATATTGATGTTGGCGTGCATAAGTGCTTCGAAATGATTTACTTGGAAAAAAAAGAAAACTTGAGCCACTTTCAGATAATTTTGACGCGCCTCGATTCTCGGTAAGGGTTACATTTTATTTGACAGAAGATGAGCTCACCTGCGGTGATGCAGCATGCCATTCCTTTATTCTGGGATTGCCGGCGCCGCCGCCGTCCGCAATTCATCGCGCGTTTGTTAATTAGCGCGGCTCGCATCCATTGAAGGGGTGCATGGAGGGGAGGCCCTTTTCTTGAGGCCAGGAATCTGTAGATCCGCGACCCCCCCCCCTCCCGGGAGATGTTCCACTCGCTATGTAAAGCCGGTTCAGCTCATGAGCAGTGGCAAGCTGTCGGGTGGAAGGGTGGCCGTCAAGATTTATTATCCCTCTGTGCCGGACAGGGCCACTTGGCTCGCTTGCTCACTCGCTCGCTCGCTCGCTCCTCTTGGGCTTTGAAATGCATCTCTCCCATCTCCGGAGGACAAACTCTTGACATTCCATGATATAACTGAACTTCTTTGTCCGACGCTTTGCAGAATCATAACCGTACGTGAATATCAAAGAGTCAATAATTTTGGATCTCTAAATGGTGAAAGCTCTCATTCCCATCGGGTTGTACACAATTCGATGTGCATAAGAAACAAAAATCCTGCAGTTGCCTTGGGAGCAATAACAAAAAAGTTAATTCTACAAAATTTACACGATGAATAATTCTTTGCACACATTATTTCGTGGCTATTAACATTTCCTGGCTTGCATAAAAGTGGAGGCGGAATATTATGTAAATGTTACTGCATTTTTATTTCGTAAGCAAACTCTGCCACTTAGGTCATTTAATTTTCATCAAAGATCCAGAACACCGAGCCCTACCTCACTGCAGAGCTAAGCTCCTCACTCTCCATCGTCAATTACAGCAGCAACAGTCGTGCTTTATCCACTGTTAGATGAACTTGCCCTGGTATAGCTGTAGCCATTAACATTGCGCGGTGAATTAACCGTAAAGTTCGTGCCGTCGGACGTAAAAAATTAGGTCATGTCATTCGAACAAAGAGTGGGCTGTGTGCGCTGGCTTTATGATCCAATTTTTGGCCAAACTAAAAACTTGCTTGCAAATTACTTTCTTTGGGAAGGTGGCAATCGTTTGGGCCCTGACTGTGAAAACAGCAGGATCCTCCTGAGAGAGAATGATGAAACTCGGGAAAGGCTTTGCTGGGATAGTAAGCATTGCAGTAATACTAATCATAATTTTACCAAAACAGCAAATAAGCGGGACTAGTTGTATTCTATATATGATGGAAAATATAGAGCCAGTTGTGCTAATTGTAACAATATCAGATCGCTTGCCGAAAAAAAAATATACGTGCAGAAATGAAAATCTCGGCGACGGCATGATGTCTGCTGGCTTCTCCACCTCGCATGGCCGCCGTGTGACGGTCATCGTCAAGCGTTGGTGATTAACCTCTCTCCTCCACCTGCTGGGATTCATTCCTGGACGAGAGCCCACTGATACTAATTCCGTAACGGCCGCAGAACTCGGGGGAGAGAGACGCTGGGGACTCGGCTACATCCTCTGCCTTGGAGCAGACGGCTTTCTCTCAGGGAATTGGCTCTCGCTACCGCATTCTGCCCATCCGCCATCCAATTGTGCGTCGGAACATTACATTTAAAGCTTATCAAACCAGTTTTCATTATTTTTTGGTTTGATTCTGCAAAAGTAAGTGTTTTGCGAAATTGAAAACAAAAAGTGAGAAAAATTGAGCACATGAAAGCTTTGTTTTGAGATGTCCTGAATCTTGGTGCTTCATCATCATCATCCATAATCAATCCACTGCTGGATGAAGTTCTCCCCAATTCGCCGCCATCCCTCGCTGTCCTGCGACGCAACAATGCTCCCGCTCACAAGCCGATCTCATCGCTCCATCTCCACGGTGGACGTCCTCTGGCTCCTTCCCTTCTTTGGCTGCCGCTCGGTAGTCAAGTCTCACCCCCCGTCCCATCGCCCATTCTAGCTACACATCCTGGCCGTACCTACTTAGGCGGAGCGTTGCCCCGCTTAATTTTAATTGGAGCACCGTATCCCCCGTGTAGTTGACATTCGCCTCCCGGGCCACGCGGTGCACACCTAACTGGCGGCGCCAACAGTGCGTCGTCGCGTCCGTGAGAATTACCGATGCCACGCTAATTGATGGACTTGAATTTCAGGGGGCGAGTGGCGGGGCTCGAGAGCTTGTGCCGTGGATGGGTGGGTGGGAGGGGGTAGGGGCGAGGGCATCGTTCGCGAGGTTGGCTTCACAGGCCCTCCGGTCTGGATGAGTGGCGCTCCCCACCCTAATTATAAAATAGCAAGTTAGGATAAATCTGCACACGCGGCGTGGATTATGTAACGCTTTGCAACGCGGAAGGATTTAATGAACCGGTGCGAAAGCCGACGGGGTAGCTGTCGGGGTAAAATACTTTTGCATCTTTGCAAATTGTCTTATTTGATTTGGTTTGCATCTTGAAATTTGGGGCAGCCCTTTCACCATTTTGGCCAGTTTTCGATAGGGTAAATTTGGTAATTGACCCCTCTTTACCCAGGAAAGCCTGCATTAAAGAAACCAGAGCACCAGGAGAAATCCCGTGTGTATGATGGAATGTGTTGCTGTGGGTAATGGCTACTTCTCTGCGCAGATCTACAACATCTAGCATTCCCAGGTAGTCTCCCATCCAATTATTAACCAGGATGAACCCCACTATTTAGGGTGCGTTTTGGGTGATTTCATAATGTGTGCTTTCCCTTACCGTGCACCGCTCGGCGTGTCAGCGGAGAACACGGTGGTACCGCGTTAGCTAATAAAATGTACGTCATGTAAAACCAGTGGGACCATGCCCAAGACACCATACACGCAAGACAAAATTAGTTTTTTTTAATATGTACATTTTTGCTTTTTGCAATCGCGGTTAGTTACGTTTTATTGAAAAACGCAAAGCCATAATCTGCTTGCATCTGTTTTTTTTATGAAGCAGTCCCAGGCGTGAACTTTTATATTTAAAGAAACAAGTTTTATCTGCAAATCACAGTCGGCCGTCAGATGAATGTCGAAGCTGTTGATGGTTATTGTTGTTGAGAGTTTTTGGGAACGTCATACATAATGCATTCCGGAAAATCGGAGGACCGCATTGATTTGTGAATGTTCATTTTGCTGTCCTCCCAAAGGCTCGGCTGAATCTTTTTTTTAAAGCGTGTGCAGTTGAAGTGTAGGTTTATTTTGGTACAGGTAAATGCTAATTTTCAATGGGGGATTTGGTTACACCATAGGAACCTGGTTACTCCAGCAAAAGAAACCACATAACCCAACAAACAAACTGTGTGTTCCCAAAGGCAAGGTCGTGCATTAACATCTTGGTGCAACCAGCACAAAGAATACAAGATCAATAGAACGCATCGCATACACACGTGGCCGTGACAGCCGTGATGGTGGTGGCCAAGACGGCGGAGGAACCATCGTTTAACTCCTGTGCCGGCTTCGGCAGTTTTCCCTTGCAGTCTGGCCACAGAGTTTGATGCCCTACGATACCACGGTGAAGACGTTAACCGGTCTTGAGCACCGGGCTAACAGTTTCAGACTGCTCCATTGTAACTTCTCTTCTCGCTGTCCGACGTGTTTTCGGCTCGTACCGCGTGCCATTTGCCACGGTGTCCCCAACGTTTCCCTCTCTCACGTGCTGGAAGCTTCTTTCGGAACCGGAACGTCGAGACGTCACGCGGAGCGGCACGCGGCGCGACCCCTGATCGCGCCGCTCCGGAGAGCCGTGCTGCGCGGCCGTGATAAACCAATGGAGCGGCGTTTCTCTTGTTCCTAGCAGAGGCGGCGAACAATAATGCTGAGGCAGTATTTGCCGCCGGCAGGTAGGATACTTAGCGGCGGTGAAGGCCGCATCCCCTGTGCCACGGTGCAGCACGGCATCGGCCGGTGTTAGTGTTCTCTTTGAAGTGCCGTCCCGGGTGGCTGTGTGGCGCACGGAATCTTGCCGGATCCCACCGCGGATTACCCGCGGGCCACGGAAACCCATTGCCCCATCCCTTTAATTGCTGTGAAGTTTGAACGCGTAGAGCAGGCGGTGAAAGGGTTTAGTCTGCATTAAATTAGCATTTGAATGTAATCTATGGGCTCAATAAACACAGGCTAGCGAACACGGTCCCCGTTCGTATAACTTACGCCGCGTACGATATTTCCTTGTGCGTGCACACTCACGTGCATTGAAGTTAGATGTTGCTCAAAGCGTTTCGACAAAGTAACGTATTACAAGCTTTAATCGCACGAGTTTGCTACCATTGGAGCTGGGCGCTTAGTTTGGAGACGTGCCGAACTCTCTCCGTCGGGGGCCGATCGTGATGGCGGACCGTCGAGAGCGTCTGGGGTTGCCAGAGCGCACAGCTCGCGTATTTAAACACCTCCGACGTACGCGTTTTTTATGTCGTCTTTAATCATCGCTTTAGAGCCTGCCAGTTGTATTAATGTCGGCCGTCCCCTGTAACTTTTATGCCTGGAAAGATTTTCATTACAGAACCGTGGTAGAATGTCTGGGTGCCGTGTGGAGCTGGCAAGACGGTCACTCCTGCTAACTAGGGAGCCATGGATAGTGAAGAATGCTGAAAGAATTGTGTAGAGGTGGGCACAAATGGCCCAAGGATGTGTCTACAGAGACGGACTAACAGAATTAATGTTGTTGCGTCTTTATTGTCTGAGCCTCCAAGGCCCTGCGAGCCTCAGGAATCTATAGTAATTTGTGTGCCTTAAGTGCCGCAAGGAGCTTGCAGTCACCCGGGCAATTAATTAGCACGACTGTGTCGCCGTTCGTGCCAAGCAACTCCACTTGACAAATGAGCAAAACGCTGATCTGTTGTGGGGCTTTCAAACAGAGCCGTCATCTGTCACTGGCAGATTGTAAGTTGCGTTGGCTTTTCGTCGGATAAACAGTATATGTAATAAGTGCGTTCAAAAAACTTAATGTCAGGAAACGTGCGGCCGTTAGGATTAAACCGCCGGGCGAGTTGTGTGTTCTGTTTGCGTGCAGTTGTTTCCCTTTCGCGAAGCTCTTTTTAAACCCCGGCACGTTAGGGGTCGAGGGGGGCATCGCCGCGATCGGAATTGTCAGCGTTTAATTGTAATCTCCAGATTAATCTTGAAATAAATTTGAGAAGGGGGTGGTGGGGAGGTTGAGATTGTGGCGAGGCTTGAAGCCGCGTGGGCATTGGATTGGGGCAGTCGCGCGACGCAGACCTGACAAGGGCACCGCAGGGCTGTGGGATGGATGAAAGCATTTCTGCCTTGAAAAAACTGTTTTTTTGCGACGGCTCTCATTAACATTTAAAGAAGTGTTGCTCCAGGGATCGGTTCAATGTGCCTTTCCCAAAGTGCGAGGAAAGGCTGAGAAAATATATTGTGTTGGAGTCCTGGTGGGGTTTGCATTGTTCCTTGGCTTTGTTGGCTGTGCAATTATTAATGGCTGTACAGGGAATCCCTAATGAGTTTTAATTGTGTAGGGTTTTCTTAAAAGAAGCTCGAGGCCGATAGAGCGTTCTTGCAAGTGCTGCGGCAAATTACTGTTATTAAGTAAAGCTTATATAATGAGAACGCATTTAAGTGCAAATCCGTCACTTTAAAATCATCAGTAATGTTTGGAGGACATAATTTCCGTCGGCCGCGTTTCCAAGCCGGACCGTTAGAAATGGATGTTAATGCAAGTAAGCCTATCGACCAGCACAGTGGCTTGAGCAGGGCAAGAAAAACGCAGAGCCTTTGCCCCATATTCAAAATCCTCTTAAGAGGTATTTTTATGGAAGGGAGTTCTTTTTTTCACTATAATCTTGCATTCCAAGGGTATATAATAAACCACTCACTCTCACTGCAGATAATGGTCCTCACTCGGGGTTCTAGGCGGGTGCTCCGTAAACACTGTAGCGCCTTGGTGTGAGGCTGCATTTTTATGGCTAGCGGGCCTCCTAATGTGATTTTGCACATCTGCCGAGACTGACAGCTGCCCACAGGCTTCGAGAGGGCCTCTTCGTTCCGTCTGTTGCAAACGTAGCAGCGGTGGTGCACAGGAAAGAGCGCTTTTAAATTTGGCGTTAGGTTGATGAATGTTTAAAATGTTTAATCTTCCATAATTAATTTGCCAGGCTTAGCGTAGTTATGTAACGGCGGTTTATAATTTATTCATACCGATGCCAATGTAGGTAGCGTCACGTAAACCACCAATTCATGTTGTGTCCCCGTTTGAAGTGCCGTATTTATTATTTACGGCAATCAGGCGTATTATTTCAAAGCCAGAGGCGTTCCAAAAAGAAAGTCGTCTTGCAAACAGCAGCAGATTTTGTGCTTCAATTGCGAATGCACATTAACCCCGCGTCTGCCCTGCCAGCCACGTGGCATCAGGGGATAATGGCGTGCGAGTTAGCGTTACCGCACTGAACGTCTGTCGTGGCAAAGCTCGTGACACGATCGGCTTTCTGGCGACGCGTTCGAGTGGTGCTCTCATGTGAGGCCACGGTGGGTCATCCTGCAGCCCTCGATGTGTTTTGAGCAATAGAGCAACGTATCTCTAACCTGAAATGAAAAAAAACCTTCCTTTTTTGTTTTTAATACTGCAATCAAATGCAATTGCTCTTAGAGCGTTGCGTTGCCATGGTCGGTGTTTGTGCAAAGCTGGGTCCAGTGCATCTGTTGGCACTTCTGTACTGTGGCGCCTGGAAATTTATTCCCTGCGAGTCAGAGGCGTGCCCTTAAACTGCCTTTGACCCTCTATCTGGGGGCCTGTCAGAAGAGCAGATATCTATTTGACAGAGATGTTTGTCTCAAGGACAGCCTTCACTCCGGTGCAGGAAAACAGCATGGGCTTTTTGTCCCGGTCCTATTCTGTGATTTCTGCACATTCCGCAACGGGCAATTCATCTTATTTAGTGTAGCATTTGTTGGTTGTGTACTGCGAAAAATCAGCGTTGAAATAAAATCATTACTGCAATTATTTTTAGTTTAGAAAAAAAAGCCCAATGATTAATAGCTCGCCCGCTGTTGGAATAAATTATGGACATTTTTATGTCGTTCCGCTGGCTGCTTGTTGTTCATAAAACGTTGTCTATCAGACAAAATGATACATCGTGATTTAAAATAATTAACATGTAATCAATAACTCCCGGGCTTGCAATGTTTTCCCGAAAGCTTGTAAAGCATTAGCGTTGTTGTCTGCTGATGAATATGACAAGAACAGACATTTATTAATCAGTGTGATTAAATGTTCTACTTGTTCCCATTCTGTTGGAAGTTTTAATTCTTTAAACACTAACGCAAGCATAATTGCTCGATCCAATATCACACATTCATCCCTGTTACAATCCAGTTTATATTTTCATATATCACATGGCCTGTGACAAAGTCGTCTGGAATACACCCACCCAGTCTTGTCACATCTCAGCATTGAGCCTGGATAATGCGTGGATGGGTGACCACCAGACATTATAGGCTGCCGTGGGACTCCATATGTTAAACTTCTTTTGCACCGTACCTAGCCGACCGTGCTAATCGGAGGTGCATTACAATCCGTTGTTGTCCTGTACTTCTGTGCTCACACATCTATGCTGACTATGTTCACCAACCCAGACTGACCAGCATGATGAAGTATGGTCAAACAACCCCGCATGACCCGCACGGGGGTGGGGGGGTGAAGCCCTCGCTGACCAGTGTATTGACAAAAGCGCTGTACGATCGCTGTACGAGTGCTGAACTCTGGCGACAAAATCGTTGCGTTGGCGGTGCCGGCTCACGACGGGCCGCTTCCCTCGCTGTGCTCGCAGGATTACGCCGAGAAGGAGAAGGCGATTGCAAAGGCGCTCGAGGATCTGAAGGCCAACTTTTACTGCGAGCTGTGCGAGAAGCAGTACTACAAGCACAAGGAGTTCGACAACCACATCAACTCCTACGACCACGCGCACAAGCAGGTGAGTCCTGGCGCAGCAGCGATGCCCGGCGCCCGCGTGGCGTCGTACGCACCCTTGGCCTACGGCGGACGCGAGTTACAAACGAACGAGCGTTTTCCCGCGATCGGTCCAGCTGTCGAGTGTGCAGGTGGTGTAACAGCACCGGCAGCCCATGAGCACGAGCGGGCCCAGACGCCGGGTTATAAAGTGAGAGGGAATTGATCACAGACGGGGTGGGCCCATTTAGTTCCTCGCTCCAGGGCCCGTGCCAACTACGCGATGCTGCTGCAGCCGCTGCCTAAAGGACGACAAACAGCTGCGTGACAATGCATCGATTCGCTCTTACGCTACATCGACGAGTTGAGGGTGTGAATGGTTGTATCGGCTGTTTCATTTCATTTTTGCACAACTGCTCGCCCAGATGTGGGCCCACCTGCAGAAACCGTCCGATGGCCGACGACATCCTGGAGAAGGCCACGCTGCCGCCTTCGGTTGGTGGCAGGGTGGCGCAGCAGTAACACGTGTCCCTCGCAGCAAGAAGGGCCTGGGTTCTATTTCCAACTCGGGTGCCTTTCTGCGTGAAGTTTTGTATGCTTTGCATGGGTTTCTTCCCTTACAGGTTCTCCAGTTTCCTCCCGTAGCTTAAAAAAAAAGAAAACCCATACACTGTAACTGGCAAATCTTGACTTAAAGCTTTTGTGGCTGCAGGAATTCATATTCTTCGGATCTTTCGGTATAGTCACGTAGATAGGTTCAAAGAAAATAACAAAAACTACGACGTTTCCATTGCAACACAAGCTGTCGTCACCAGGAAAACGGGGATAGCTTCTAATGGCAAACTGTTTATAAAGGTTTGAAAAAACAGCCTACTTTTACTTATGCAGTTGGGATGGCAGAGAGCAGCATGGCCCCTCTCCTGTGAAAACTTGGCAGGACCCTCCTCAAAAAAAGAGTCTTGAGACTCAGGTGAGGCTTTCCTGGGGTAAACAAGCGGTATGATGATATTAATAATAATAACGCAGCCTTGATGTCACAAGCAGTCTTTGCACTGCACTGGCCTTAAGGGAACTCATAGCAAAATGCCATGGCTGGTTTGGTTCCTACTGGAGAGGAAAATATGTATGGAAATTGGTCTTAAGATAGGCTGCACCAGAGGGTGGCAATGTAATTTACTATGGTGTGCGTGGCTTGCGTGTGTGGGTTTTTTAAACGCTGTAACGACCTGAATATGCCGTCCTAACCGCAGCATCACTCAGCTCTAATACAGTTATCAGAACGACGCCACAAACGGTGCTAAATCACAGCAGGGTGCCCTGGCAAAGCACGTTAAAGTAAATACATGTTTTTGAAAAGGGCTGATGGCTGTTCAGTACGAAAGTAATGATGAATCGTGCAGACCGCGTCTGTGCTGTGTGCCAGCTGCACTGGGTTTGTTTTCCTTTGCCATGGCCTTGCATGAACACAGGAGCACATCGGTTGTGATGCCTGTGCAGAGTGGCATCTGGCTATTGAGACAGAGAGACGTTTTATTTTTGTTCGTAGGCTACTCGAGTGCCAGGGTGCGCCGCACGCCAACGCCGCGTACGCGACATTAGCGCTACGCGGCGTTGCTTAATTATGCAACCCTAATTGTCTCTGCACACTTCACGCCATTTATTTAATTAATCACGTTGTTACTTATTTAAGACGTGCTCAGTTTTAAAAGGAATTTAATTCACAGCATTTTCAAACGCACGCATGCTAGCACAGTTACGCGTCGCTGCTATTTAAGCAAAATAGGCAATTTGGCTTTCACGTTTTTTGCTATGGGGACCCACGGTGAATGCAGAACTAAATTGCATCCGTTTGTCTAAATGCAACGTTAAACAAAATTCCTTGGACAACTTTGACGATTCTACAGTTTTATTTACTTGGGCAAAGCCGTGTTTAAATTTGGAATTGTGTAGAGTGCATAATTATTATAGCGTGCACCTTCTCAATCTTCCCAAATAACTCCCAGGGCACCGGCAATGCACGCATCGCCCTTAGCCAGCCGGTTCAAGTGTCTCGCCGCCGAAATACAGCGTTGCTCGCGTTGTCTCTCGGCACCTGGATGGGTGTTTGCATTCAGAATAAGAGTGCGCGGAAGATGCATTAGTCTGCACAGCCCTAGGGGGCCAGCTACTGCTGTGTTAAACGTCATCAAACATTCATAAGTACCTGCAGCAGGTGTGCCTTGGGCCGCCACATGTCGTCTCACCCGATGGCTGTTGCGCTGCTGTACCAGAGTGTGCGCGCGTGTGCCGGCTAAGCATTGAGCAGGGCAGCGAGCGCTTTTTATGCTGGGCGTATGATCACAGTCATCACTTGACATTGCTTTTGCAGCAGATGTCGACATACACATTCGGCCTTTCTGTGCCGCGTCATTTCGGAATCGTAGCCGCCGGGTTTGAGTTCTGCGCACGTTCACATTGTTCACATTGTTCAGCCGTCTATCGTCGCGTGAACTTGCTAACATTCTGCGTGTCGGCTCGATTGCAAATTGCTCAAGTAACCGGCGATTCCAGTTTATTTGCACGTGCACACCGAGCCCTTTTAGTCAATCCACTACTGGATGAGGTTCTCCCCATGCCGTGCAGCCCCATGGGGTGTTACTTGATAACGCTTCACCATGCTGGTCAGTGTGAGGGCATAGCTGTGGGAGCGTAGAAGCACAGTACAAGACGAGATGTTGCTGCATCGCCCACCACGTTAGCCCCACGGCCTACAGACACGCGCTGTGCATGGTCGTGGCCCATCCAAGCACTATTTCGCGATCCCGGGCACTCGGCCGTCGGCTGGAAATTGCATGACAAGCTAATTCCCTTTTTAGAACGCAATCGTGAACCGCTCCCGTCGGTGTTTCGCGAGCGTCGAGGGGCCAGCTCGCTGCTGTTTGCGATCGCTGCGGGTGAGCGCGCGCGAATGCCCGCCTGCGCCCGCCTGCGCCCGCCTGCGCCCGCCTGCGCCCGCCTGCGCCCGCCTGCGCCCGCCTGCGCCCGCGTGTGTCGTGCCGCAGCCGTAGAGTGACAACCGCCCCCCCCCCTCCCCGCCTTTCGTCGCCGTGACCCCGTCCTCCCACGCTCTCTCCCACCCACTTCTCGGCTCATGTATAATGTAGTTGTGGCAGAGATCTGCTTAGTGCACCCACGGGGGACGTCGGCCTCTGAATAAATGACTTACAAGTGCACGCGGCGAAGGCGTTTTCCATCACGGCTTGCCGCGGCTCTCCGGGCCGCCGCGGCAAGCCAATCTCAGCCGACTCGGCTCACTCGCTGCCTCGCCGGAATAATCGGCACCCGGCCAATGCATTAACTGGGCACCCGAACCAAATATATCACTGTCACGTTAATGGGCGCCGGGATTTTTAAGTTCGTCTCGTGATTGTTTGAATTCAGAATTTCCCGTGGTCGGTGTAAGTGGCAAGTTGATTTACTGGGAGGGGATGGGAGGGGGGGCAGTAATGTATTTTGTTTGAAGCATTATGCATTCGAGGCTGAATAAAACTGCAAAAGGGGATTTGAGTTATTCCAAGGCGTGTTTTATTGTGCTTTTGGGTCGACTTTCTAAAGAACAAGTACATAGTTGCATTGGGAACAAAAGTTACGAAGAAAAACGAATGCAGGTCCTTATTTTGAAGAGTGCGTTGAAAGTGGGGGGAAAAAACGGCAATGTGATTTGTGAAGCGGTGAGACATAATCGGAATAGCTTGTGATGGACGTGGCTCCGGCTGAGCTGGCGAGCACCGGTATTTTTCCTGACAGGGCACTTGGCAGCAAAATAAAGTAACTTTGATAATAGATGATCCCTGTTAAGATTGTTGTACTGTACAAGAATGCGTAATGAAAAGTGTAACTGCTCGACAACAACTTTTTCCGGGGCATGCACTCAAACCGCCCGCGTGCAGAGCCCCAGCGTATGTTGCATTTGTCAGAGGAGAGACGAGAAGGGCAAAAGTTGGGTTACGTATCAGGATTACGGGATGCCAAATAATTTCCCGCTGCAAATGCTCTCGCCTCACGGAACCAATTTGCTTTATTTTTTATTTTTTGCTTTTTTGCAGAGGCTGAAGGAGTTGAAGCAGCGGGAATTTGCACGCAACGTCTCCTCGAGGTCGCACAAAGATGACCGCAAGCAGGAGAAGGCCCTGCGCAGGCTGCACGAGCTGGCTGACCTACGCAAGCAGACGGAACGGTGAGGCTCAGCGCCAGCTCCCGCCTGGCACCACCGCCACCACCACCACTACCACGCCGCCGCCAGCGCTAACAAACCCCTTCCCAAAGAAATGCGAGCCTTATTTCCCAGTGTGGGAAATAAGTTCTGAGCTGCCATCGCAAGGTGTCCTTGGATGCCTTTATTCATTGTTGTGGGCACATTATTCAAGGAACTTGGGCACCCTTAATCAGGGATCCAGGCCCATCGGCTGACGTGAAGAGAATGGGAAATCTCCAGCCCCTGCACTTGCCGCTCCCATTCCCTATCGTTCACTTGGGGGGCATCTCCGTGTCAGAGCCGGCCAAGCTTGTGTACTCTGTAGAGTGCACCTCGTAGTGCAATTGAACGACTGCGCTGATAATTGCTTCTCGTAAAGAGCCGCCCCCTCCGCCGCCCGACCTACGGGGCCCTCCGTCAGACCGGCCGAGCGCGCCGTGAGCAGGGGAAGCGACTCGGCCAGTGTCGAAGACAAATTGAACCTTCGGAGTAAACGCGCGACTCCTCCCCACCTCGGAAAAATAAGGTGTCCACGTGCAAATATCCAACGAGCAAAAACATTTAATGTTTGACGCGTTTCCATGCCTCGTCCCGAAATCATTTTGGTAGCTTTCAGGATGGAGGTGATTTTTGCGGCCACGAAGCGCGCGTGTCGGCGCCATTGTAGGATCTCTCCGCAGCCCCCCAACGGTTTATCCAGCGAGACGCAGAAATCCGAGCGCAGAAGTGGCTTGGGTTCGTGGCAGAGCATGAAACCAAGTCCTTGCTGATCTCGCCAAGAAACATAAAGCATCATCTTGCAGTGCTGGCTTTTGGCTGACCGTCGAACAAAGACGGTCACCTTATCGTGCTCGTTCAGATGCGCTTCTGCGGCCGTCTGGAACCCTCTTCCGATATTAGGAAGCCACTGTTGAGCTATGCATTTTTAAATCATCTAGCTTGACAAAATAATTACTTAAGAACTGCTTTTCGTGTTTAGTTTGTTGTCCTTCCCCCCGCACCTCCGACTAACATGGTTGGCTACGTAGGGTGCGAAAGACGTTCACTACACACACCCATACGTACACATACAAGTCGCCTCGATCGGGGCGCTGAGCCGGCCGCCGTCGCAGGGCCGTGCTGGCACCGGCAATTTACGAGACGCCTGCTGCCCCCTTTCCCACGAGGAGCGTCGCGCGCTCGTCACATCACAGGGCCCCTTTTGTTCTTTTGTTAAAGGCAAAGGATCTGGCAAACGCATTGAAGCAATCTGTTTACAGAACGTTCCACGATATGACACAAGTGCAAATGTTGGACTTGACAAGCGACAAGGGAGCGAAGGGGGTCCCACTTCATTAGCGGGGCTACGTGCACGCGCGCGTTGTGGTACGTCGCCCGAGCCGTGTTGTTTCCCACGCGAAGCGAGCGCTACATTCATCACGCAAAGTAGCTTCAAGATCAATACGTTTGTTGCGCCCGTCAGAAATTAGATTTGCGATGCAGGGTCAGAGGGATGGGGTCGCGTGGTATAACGCGGTTATCCGGTTTAACGACGCCCCGCATGGCGCCCCCCCCCTCCGGGTTAGCCGTGCCGCAGAAGAGCGGGAAGCTGAGAGATTGGCGGCGCGTTGATTTACAACGCTTCGCATTCCGAGTACCGCTGTAACTACGTTAGCAAGCGTGTTCTTGTGGCGGGGGGGACCATTACCGTTTGCTCTGCCAGCGTCGCCGTAAATTCCAAAGTGTTCACATTAATTGAAGTACCCATCTCTCACGTGTCACCACTAATTTGCTACACCCCTTTCCTGAGACGGAAATACTTTTTAATTAAATTTGCCCCGTTCGCTTCGAAGAAAACTTTGCAAACATGGTAAGCTCCCGGCGTAGTGCGTAACTACAATCCCAGTTGCTGTTAAATTTTATTAACGTCTTGATGCAGTGGCTCCTTTTAACTGCTTTGTATGCATGTAAATCAATTAAATATAAATTGATCAATTAGGATGTAGGATGCATGCCCTTTGAAGTTCGAATGTGTGATGTATCCCGGTATAAATCTTTAAATGTAGCGCATGAGAGTTTTATTTTCTCACTAATTTGCCGTATTGAAATTTCAGCATTTTGTTTTAGAGCCTGATAATTGTTTTTCTTTTACTGCAATCGGTAGTGCTGCTTTAACACAAGGGAAAAATAATGAAAATGGAACAAGATTAATGGGTTTTTTTGCTTCCACTGCAATGTTTACCGATCCAACGTGATTCCGAGTCGTACGGCGCGTCGTTCGGCATGTTGTCCGACGTTTCGCTCCACCTGCCGACAACTTCTTGGGGAACCGATTCCTCTGGGCAAAGCGTCGAACATCGCGCCGAACGACGCGCGGCGCGACCCGAATACAAATCGGAGAGCCTCACGGGCATGACCGCAAACAAAAAAAATCCTACGTGGCGCCGTTCCAATGTTAACCCATCGCCCCGTGTCGGCCTGCGCAGATCTCCGGGCAGCACGTTCAAGACGCTGTCGGAGGGCGAGTCGGAGGACATGTTCTTTGGCGCCGACGAGCTGGCCGAAAAAATGGGCCTGTACGCCGAGTGCGCGACGGACTCGTCGCCTTGGGAGAAGGGCAGCGAGTCCCCGCACAGCAGCACCAACAGCCAGGGCGCCACCGCCATCCAGCCCTTCGCGCCCAAGGGCGACGGCGACAGCCCCGCCACGGCCACGCAGAAGCTGGGCGTCTCCTTCTCCTTCTCCAAGAAGAAGGCTCCCTCCAAGCTCGAGTCCTCGGCCTCCGTGTTCAGCGAGAGCAACGAGGAGGTGGTGGAGTCCAAGGAGGTGACGCTGAGCTACAAGGGGAAGCTGACCTCCCTGCCGGAAGGCGTGGTGCCCACGCCGAGCGAGGCCGAGGCCGAGGCCAAGGCCAAGGCCGAGGAGGAGGAGGAGAAGGAGAAGGCGGCCGCGGCGGCGGCGGCGGCGGCCGAGGCCGGCCGTCAGCGGCGCCGACCCAAAGAGCCGGAGATGGCGACGGTGATGGAGTACTACTACTACACCCCCCCGGCTCACTGCAGGGTGAAGCCCAAGTTCCCCTTCATGATATTCTGCAAGTCGGCCGAGAAGGTGTTGGATCACGACCTCGACCCGGAGGAAAAGAAAAAGGCCGAGGAGGAGGGCGACAACAATAAAGCCGCGGCCGGCCAAGCCGGTGACGACCCCGGCGAGGCGGAAGAGAAACAGCAGGGGCCCGGTGACGCGCCGCAGGCTTCAGAATCGCCGGCGGAAGGTAAAGATGCCAGCCAGCCTCCGTTGGAGCGGCCTGATGAAGAAACCGCAAGCACGGACGCCTTCACCACCGCCACCGCCGAGGACGACGTCAAGACTGAGACGGACGTCAAGGATGAAGCGCACTGCTCCTCCTCCACCGCCACCGCTGCCACCACCTCCGCTGCCGCCGAATCACCGGAGGCAGATGCCGTGAAAGTGGAGAAGCCGCGCAAGGCGGCGGAGCCTTTTTTTTCAGTGCTGAGCCGAGATGAAACGACCACCCTCCAGTGGCCTTCAGAGCTACTCCTGCACACAAAGACGGAGCCTTCCGTCTCGTACAGCTGTAACCCTTTATATTTCGAGTTTAAGCCGCGGCTCAGGCAGCTTAAGGGAAAAGTCGGTCCTGCGGTTCCGTCTGAAGGTTGCGAGCAGCCCGGCGAGCAGCCCAACCCGACGAAGGCCGAGGCGGAGGCTGACCGCGAATGCAAATCTGCGGAGGGGGCGGCGTCGGAGGGCGCCGCTGACGAGGCGGTCCGAGAAAGCGGCTCCTCCGCGACGGCGCTCCCCTCGCTGGACACGGCCGGGGAGCCCTCGGCGGCCAAAGGCGGCACCGCCACCCCAGAGGTCCGGGGCCTAGCACCGCCCGCGGCCTCCAAAGCGGCCAAAAAACACAAGAAGCACAAGAAGTCTGGCAAACATTCGAAACGCAAATCGAGCAAGCAGAAGGGGGGGAGCAAACCTGGCAAACCCGGCCCGTCAGATAAAGAGCAGCAGGGCGCGGGGGTGGGGGCGGGGACGTCGGGGACGGCACCCGGGCTGCAACAGCGATCGCTTAAAAGCAAACACAAGAAGAAGAAAACGACAGAAGATAAGCCCGAGAAAGCGGCGGCAAAAGAAGAAAGTGCCAGAGCGGACAGCGGTGCGCAGGCGGATGAAAAGGAGGCGACACAAAAGAGGCACAAACACAAAGAAGCGGGACAAGCCCAAACGAACGCTGACGAAAAAGGTAAGAAGGCAGATCCCACGCCCCAGTGTTCAAGTGCCAAAACCCCGAGCAAGGAGAAGAGCGGCGACAGCCTCGAAGCGAAAACGCCCGACGGGCCCGGCACGAAGAAGTCATCGCGCTCGAAGCCTAAGAAGAAATCGCGGCACGGCAGCAAAGCGCCCGAGAGCGACGCCAGGGAGGGGCGCGCCGAGAAGAGGTCGCCGTCGTCCCGCCGCAGCGCCCCGCGCGGCGGAGACTCGGACAGCGATCGCTCGCGCGGCGGCGGCCGGAGGTCGGCCTCCAGACGGCGCCGCTCGAGCCACGGCTCGGACTCGTCGAGCAGCCGCGGCCGCAGCTACGACGGCAAGCGGTCGTCGGAGCGCGAGGGCTCGCGCCACCGGCGCCGCCGCCGCCGCCGCCGCCACTCCTCCAAGCGCAGCTACGATGCGCACGATGACTACAGTGGCTCCCAGCGCAGGGCAAAGCGGCGCAGGTAAAAGAGTGAAATTGTGCCGAAAGCAAAGTGAGCGCCGTGCCCATTGCCTCTCACCCTCCCACGTTTCTTTCCCCCTACGCACGTCACGCACGCGGCACGACCTGCAGATGTCGACGGAGTGTTTTTTTCTGCATGGCAAATAAATCATTTTTTCCTCCATTTTCACATCTGGAATGCAGCATTCGTCCATTTTTCCGCGCGTTCTTATTCGCGGGCAAACGATGAAATCCATCCCTGAATATCGGTAACCGTTACTATCGGCTCTTGGGCGATTGGCGTTCGCAGGTATTCGTCTTCGTCCGACGCGAGTTACCGCGGGAGAAGCCGCAGCAGGTCCGGGAGGAGCTACAGCCGGAGACGAAGCGGCAGCCGCGACCGCCGCCGGCGCGGCCGCGACGACAGCAGCAGCCGGAGCCGCAGCCGCAGTCGCAGCAGGCGCAGCAGCGCCAGGCGCTCGCGCTCGGGAGAGGGCAGCGGGCGCGGGCGACGCGGGGGGGGCAAGTGCCGGGACCGCTCGTTCGAGCGCGGCGCCAGGCGGAGGGGCGGCGACGACGACAGCAGCTCCGCGTCCCGCGAGCGATCCTTCCGGAGCCGCTCGGGCAGCTCCCGCGCGGCGACGGCGTCGGCGGCGGCGGCGGCCTCGGCCAACCGCCCGGGCGCCTCGCGACGGGAGTGCAGCCGGCGCAACGACGACAAGAAGCCCGAGCCGCCGCAGGCCCCTCCGCCGCAGCGCTCCACGCAAGCCCAGAAAGAGAGCGTGGACACGGCGGAGCAGCGTCGCGAGACCACGCAGGAAGAGCGCAACCTGGCGACGGCCAAGCGGCTGCTGGAGCGCATTCGCTCCAAGAGGCAGGAGCTGAACTCCCTGGACGGCGAGGGGGCCTTTGCCACCGCCACCAAGGTCGGGATCAGGCTCAAGGACCCTCCGCAGGGTTTCTTTGGGCCCAAGCTTCCTCCCACCATGGGGAACGTCGCCGTGCTGCCCATGATCGGAAAACTGCCCATTTGCAAGCGACCGTGCTTCAAGAAAGACGGCGACATGGACATCTGCACGATATTTTCCGATCCTGAAAAACCCACGTTGGAATCTTTCCTTCCTTTCTCTCTAAGCGCACTCGAGGTCGAAGCACAACCGCCGTTCTCTGACGTGTCGCCCACGGTGACCGAATTGACGCCGGGTAATGACACTTGCGCAGCTTCGAAGCAAGAGGAGCCTCCGAACGATAACGCCACGGTGCAAGACACCTGCACCAACATGGATCTGGAACCCGTGGAACCGACGTCGCTCGCCGACAGTCAACCCCCACCGCAACTGCATCTCCAGCTTCCACCTCAGCCCCAGGTGTCGCCACGGCCCCTACCGCAGCCTCAGCACCAGCCACACCAGCCCCAACAGCCCCAACACCAACACGAGCCCCAGCCACAGCCCTACTCCCAGTACCACCCCTGGCCACAGTCGAGCCCCATCATATTTGAGGAACCCAAGAGCCCCACGGAGTCCCTGGCCTCGTCAGAGTCGTGCGAGAGCGAGCGCTCCCACGACCGCCGCCGAGCCATTTCTCCGCCGCTCTCGGCCCAGCCCATCTCCTTCGCGCCGGAGGAGATGGAGAAGTACTGGCAGCTGCAGCAGCAGGCCCAGCAGCACATTCAGCAACAGCTGATGGCCAGCAAGGCCAAGAGCATGCCGCCCGTGCCCGTCATGTCGCCGCAGGTGCCGTCGCCCACGCCCATCATCCAGCACGTGGCGGTGCAGCCCCAGCAGCAGCAGCACCCGGCCGTGTCCATCTCGACGGTGCACCACACCCTCCTGCAGCACCACGCGGCGGCCGTGGCGGCCGGCCTGCACCCGCTCGCCGCGCACCACGCGCACCACGCCCACCACGCGCACCACGCCCACCACCACCCGGGCCAGATGCAGATGGCGCAGGTGCACGCGCTGCCGCAGCACCACCTGGCGCACATCTCCCTGGCGCCGTTCCCCGCCCACCACACCTTCCAGACGGGCACGGGCGGCCTGGTGCATGTGATCCCCGCGTCGGCGCTGCACCCGACGCTGGCGCTGCACCCCATGAGCATGCACCACCACCACGCCACGGCGTTCGTGCCGGCCATGCTGGCGCCCCACCACCACGCCTTCCAGTTGCACCCGCTCATCCACCCGGCCGCGTTTGCCGCGCAAGACGTCCACCACCACCATCAGCCGCCCTCGTCCTGAGGGCGACGGCCGGCGCCGGTCGCAAAGCATACCGGCGCTCGTAATTAACGCGACGTCGGCGCGCGGCCGGCGGACTTTGAGAGCGCGCGGACGAAGATGGCAATGCGTGAGAGGCGGGCGTCCTGCGGGCCCGACCGCGACGGACACGTGGTCTCTCTGTGTGTGCGTGCATCCCGTTCGCATCGGCGCGGTGGTCTCCGTGGCGCGCGTGACGTTAAGCGCCGTAGTCGCTGCCCCGTCCCCCACCCCCCCTGCCCTTGTCCCCTTCTCCTTAAGTTATGCTCTTGCCCCCCTTGATTTCTGTTGTGCCGTTTTCCGTCGCCCGGTAGAAAAGTTAATGAACACAGAGTTAAAAAAAAAAAAACAATGTAAATGTCAAAGGTGAGTTTGAGAATTGAGGAATGGTGTGGCTGCCCGGCACCGTGCCTATCGGGGAGACGAGGGTGGGGTGGGGACGATGCCCGTCTCCGTCTCGGCGAATGCTCCGTCACCTCGTGTTCGTTCCCCACGTCATCGCGTCCCACGTGCCGTTCGTTTGATGACGGTGCGTTCCTTCCCGTGTGTTGACCGCCACGAGGACTGGCCGTCAATGTCCCACCACTCGCACCCCCCTCGCCGTCTTTGTCAATGAACAGCTTCATCGTTGTTTTAAACTCATCGTTACTGTGAAGTGTAGGACGGTTGTGTTGGTTACTTTTTGTTTTGTTTGTGGGGTTTCTTTGCGTTGTTTTCTCGTATTACGTCGGCGCCTGTGTGTGTGGCGCGTGGCCGTTGCTTTTAAACACCCGCAAGAGAGAGGAACCGTCGCGTCATCCCGGCAATAATTTTGTAATTCGCCCATCTCATCGTGCTGCGTTATATATTATCAGTGAAACGATGTATCATTGTACGGTAATACAGTATGCAAACAATGGAGCTGCTGCTGGCTTTTTGTATAATGTAGAAACTGCACAGTTGTAAAGTCTTTAAAACGTGTGTGATGTTGGTGATGCGTACTGTCCATTTTTTCTATAATAGCCGACTTATGCCCTGCCGTGTCAAACACTCGTTTATCGTGACACGCGGTGGGGGGCGGGGGGACTTAAGTATAAATATTATTTTAAAGGTTTGTAAAATTATTGTAACTACTGTAAACCGCGGGGAGGTACAGGAGCCTTCGAGACAAATGACCCTTCTATTCGGCCGTTCCGCGTTGGAGCCTCAAATGGATCCCATCTTACAAACCGCAATCTCGTTCACATTCACGAGAGGGGGGGGGGGGCTCGCGGCTAAGGGAGCCGCCGCGTGTTTTGATGCCATTGAGCCCGACTCGCACTGCAGATATGTTGAAGAGAAAATGTATGTGCAAGGCCACGATGGTTAGAAAAAAAAGATTTTGTTTCAACCGGCGATCTTTATTGTGCGGGGTTTACGCCCACGCTGCACGATCCTGCCGAGCCGCTACGACGAACGGAGACCCGTAACGCACAAATCCAATCCGATGACTTGCGGGCAGCGATAGGCACTGCTTTGCTCTTTATTTTCTGAACAAGAAACAAAAAGCAAAGTTTGGAGATCCCTCGGCTTGAAATGTTTTCTTTCGACACTGGGCAACAATTGGGACTGCTTTGAACCCCCTCCCTACACAATTGGATAACGCTGAAAGGAAGTCCAGCCTGTTGGCACCGTAATGAAATTTCGCTCTGCCCTGCAATCACAGTCGCTCGCGTGGCCACTTACAGCTGACAGTAGCTAACCCTATTGCTCTAAAAGGGCTGTCTCGTACGGTTAATGTAGTAATGCCGGGCTCATGAGGTGTTGCTATGCGCGCACGTCTCGGCGTTCACCGATGCAATAATAGCGCAGTGTAGCAGCGTTGGCAAATGACGAGCGAAAATCAAGTGGAATCAGGAGCAGGGCAAGTAACTCGATGATGGGGCTACCCGTGGAAACTCGGCATTATGGGTGTTCGTCCGAAGGCTTTTGTATCTCCCGGCAGCCTGAAAAATGTCATGGAATACCTGCCATGAAATTATCATTCTGAGTTCTGTGTTCATTGTAAAGGAAATGTTTTTTCTTTTGTTAATAAAAACAAATGCTTTCACAAACGCTTTAACAAACGCATGTGCGGCAACAAGGTGTTGAGTGGATGTGTGGGGGGCCCTAATGGAGCCTTGACAAATACCGGGTTTCCTATTTATATTTTTGAATCGGTGCCGTTTATTCAAATAAAAGGGGTGTTCGTTTTTGTTTGCGTGCAGAAAACTGCTCGGACCGATAAACATTGTGTTGGTGCCTTTCCAAGGCACGCATCCGCCCCGCGAACAGGATAAACCTGTGTTCGACGATTATACGTCAGGCACACACACCCATGTTGAACACAGACATTGGGACGCATGCTATCCAATCACAGCTACAATCAGGACGCCACTGTAAAATCAGCACAAATCACATGGTGGCGCATGGCTCCAGGAGTAGACCGCTAATTATAAACAATTCCCGTTTTCAAAAAGTTGAACTGAGATTATTGTGAACAACATTTGTTAGTTTAAGCCAAGTTTCGTTCCGTAAATCTTCACGGCACGCCGGTAAATGTCCCTCGGGTACGGCGAATCGGGGCGACTGCCCCGGGCCCCACGATTCGGGGGTGCGGGTTGCCCCGGGGCCCGCACCTCGTTCTGGACGGCCCTGGGCGCTGCTCCAGAACCAGTCGAGCGATAGCCGGAATAAAACTCCGTGCTCATTGTGCAGTCGAGAGGCTTCGCATTTGGAAAGTGCATCAGCTGTTCTGAAGCCATATGGTGTAATCCTGCAACCCATAGGTGTGCGCCGTCGATGGGTATTCAGATCAGACGCGGGGAGGGTTTTTCTTTTGTCTCCTAATCATGCAGCCCCAAATCCCTCTTGGATCCGTTTTTTTTCGTCGAGTAAATGCAAATGACTCTGGTGAGTCTGGAGAAATATTTAGTGGGGAATGTTTCATTCACATCAAACTCCATTAGGCAGCATTAACAAGCCATAATTTCACCATTGTTATCGTAATTTGAGCATTTGTTCTCATTAATGTATTATGAACGTAATTGATAGCGGCGGTAACTTGAGTATTGTGTCGGATGGCTGGGCGTGCGTGCCAGAATTGTAAAGGGTTTTTTTTTTTACTCCGGGTCCTGATCGCGCCCGCAGGTGCTATTCGGCTTGTTTGAATCGTGAGGTTGGCACGTGGGGAGAGAGCTGGGGTTGCCCACTTAAGGGTGTTTATATGGACCGTTAGAAAAATGTAATGTTTAAATTTTCTAGAAAATTATTGAGCAATGCAACAAGAGGGAATCATTGCAGAACTGTCGACAGCATTTTTATGAATGAAACCTGAAGGCTCGTGTTTGGAGCAGATGCACGGAGCGACGCATGCTTGACATTCTATTGAAACGCACGGAGAGGAACGCGTGACTGAGAGGGATCAGGAGGTTTAGGACATAATCTGTATTTAAGGAGAGTAAATAAGCTTGGGAAAGACGCGTCGCTGGAAGGGGGGGGGGGATTATGGCTGGGTTGGTCGAGGCTCGCGTGGCGGTCAAAGGAGGGAACGATCTCAAGAAATCGTCCAGCGTGGAGATGGAACGATTAAATCTGCGCGTATGCGGATGATAAGTGGATTTCTGCATGGTAGAATAGTGAAATACGGTGATGGTTTGGCGAGGTCTTCATCCAGCAGTTCATTGATCCTGGCTGATGATGGCAATGATGAAACCTGCAGTCTATAACATTTCTTAACCTTTTTTCATCTTAAACCTGAATATTGCATTTCTTCCAAATGTGAATTGCAAACGCGTTCTTGGCGCATAAAATGCGTCCGAACTTTAAAGGAAACGGTCACGACGAGCAGGGGCCTCGCGGGGCCTCGCGGGGCCTCGCGGGGCCTCGCGGGGCCTAGTGGGACCCTGGAGTGGGGCCCGCACCACCGCACCCACCTCTGACCCCCCCAAGTTCACTCTCCTGGGTGGTCTGCCACTGTTATGGGTGCCCCGTGAGGAGTGGTGGTGCAGCGGTTTGTGCGCTGCGCTACGAACCCGGCAACCCGGGTTCGATGCCCACTCACGGGCACCGCCAATGACGATTATCTGAACCGGTCCTGGGCCTCCCCTAGATCGACTCAGCCTCAAATGAGTACTTGGTCGGGTGTGTAAACATCGCAACTTTGGAGATAAAGGCGGGCGGGCGTGGTGCTGGCCACCCACCCCCTCGTGTGCCGTGCCGGCCTTCATAGGTGCTCGCTAACAGCACTTGCCCCAACAGTCTGTTACAGGCTACACGGGGAATCTGTCTTTTTCGGGTGCCCCCCCCCTCACCACCCTCCGTGCGAGAAGAGCTGCAGCCAGGCCTGGTGACAACCACTCGTACTGGGATGCGCACGCCACGACTGGGCTGCGTCATTCAGGCACAACGATGACCTCAAATGGGCTGTGTGCAGAACGGTCTCCATCCCTTTTTCTCTCCCCAGCTCTCCCCCACCCCCTCCCATTACTCACCCGCCTTCATCTGCTCTTGCGGCGATGAGCTTTACTCGCAGAGAGCGCCCGGGAAGTTGTTGATCGACGACGGGCAGCGGGAGGCAGGCGGCAGCCACGGCCTCGCCTCCCACAGCACCCCCCTCCTCCTCGGCAACCCAGAGTTCCCCCTACACCACCTGGGTTTCTGAGCTACTTACAGCTGGAGTGTTCATAACTCATACATTATTCAAATTCAATTTAGTCATTTTAGCCCCTTAATGATGTCTCATTAAAAACGCGGCATAAATGACTCGGGGATTATATGCAAAAATAATTGCTTCTTGATGAAGAAGGAAAGATTGAGGAACAGTGCCCGGTGTTGTGCTTACGGAGCGGGGGGGGGTCGAGAGGGTCGAGTGGCCACGAGTTGACCGCGCGCGGCGGGCGGTGCAGTGTGGGCTTGGCCCGACCCTGGGCCCCGCGCGGCTTCCCACTATCAGCGGCCCTTTCCCGGCGCACGCGACGAGCAACGAACGGCAAGAAGAAGAGCGCCATCGATCCGGTGACACGAACTTTTGACAGAGGCGTTCAGTACCCGCTCGCCCGAGACGAGCGACAGACCCAGACACGATGGTTATTTTTGTGTCACCCCCCTTTTTTAATAGGATGCCCCAAATGAGTGATGGTCCGGCGCAGCGGAACGACAGGCGCCGGGCTGACGTGCGCCTCAATGTGCCGTCCGGACGCCAGCCTCTCGCTCTCCGTGTCTCTCTCTCCGTCTCGCTCTCCGTGGCTCTCTCCGTGTCTCTCGCTTTCCGTGTCTCTCTCCGTACCTCTCTCTCCGTGTCTCTCTCTCTCCGTGTCTCTCTCTCCGTGTCTCTCTCTCCGTGTCTCTCTCTCTCCGTGTCTCTCTCTCTCCGTGTCTCTCTCCGTCTCTCTCCGTGTCTCTCTCTCCGTGTCTCTCGCTCTCCGTGTCTCTCGCTCTCCGTGTCTCTCTCCGTGTCTCTGTCCGTGTCTCTTGCTCTCCGTGTCTCTCTCCGTGTCTCTCTCTCCGTGTCTCGCTCTCCGTGTCTCTCTCCGTGTCTCGCTCTCCGTCTCGCTCTCCGTGTCTCTCTCTCCGTTTCTCGCTCTCCGTGTCCCTCTCCGTGTCTCTCTCTCTCCGTGTCTCTCTCCGTGTCTCTCGCTCTCCGTGTCTCTCTCCGGACACGCCGACGCCGCCGCTAATGACGGCGGCGTCTCGAGCGGGCGGCTGCCTCTTGGCGCCCGGCAGTGTCGGATTGAGGGCAGAACGATTAATCGATTTGAAATCGAAATCGCAACTTGAAACAATGCGATTAGCAAATCGCAAAGTCTGCGATTTTTTGCGATTTGAAAAGTCCTCTTGTTGGAATTGTTTTATTATTTGTATTATTATAACTTTATTTAACTTACATTTTCTATGTTTGATTGTTCTATTTCAATTTAAACATTTTAATAAATACATGTTGGAAGCAATTCATATATTTTAAGTTCTCATCCTTGCATTAGAATATATAGAGCAGTTCATGATGGTATCATGTGGCAATGCTCCATCACATGTTTTAAATATATTACACAGTGAATATTGAACTTGACTTATAAAAATTGTATCGCAAATCAAATCGCAATGTCAGAAAAATCTCAATTAGATATTTCCCCAAATCGTTCAGCTCTCCTCGTATTGCCGTCACAGGCGCCATACTCTGCCAAGCAGCGCGCGTTCACTGGCGCCGGCCCAGTAGGAGGCAGAGGGCTTGGTCCAGTAGGAGCAGAGGGCTTGGTCCAGTAGGAGCAGGGGGCTTGGCCCAGTAGGATGCAGAGGGCTTGGTCCAGTACGAGCAGGGGGCTTGGTCCAGTAGAAGGCAGAGGGCTTGGTCCAGTAGGAGCAGGGGGCTTGGCCCAGTAGGAGGCAGAGGGCTTGGTCTAGTAGGAGGCAGAGGGCTTGGTCCAGTAGGAGGCAGAGGGCTTGGCCCAGTAGGAGCAGGGGGCTTGGCCCAGTAGGAGGCAGAGGGCTTGGCCCAGTAGGAGGCAGAGGGCTTGGCCCAGTAGGAGGCAGAGGGCTTGGCCCAGTAGGAGGCAGAGGGCTTGGCCCAGTAGGAGGCAGAGGGCTTGGCCCAGTAGGAGGCAGAGGGCCTGGCCCAGTAGGAGGCAGAGGGCTTGGCCCAGTAGGAGGCAGAGGGCTTCGCTCTGCTCGCCGGGCCGGGCCCAGCCCCCCGTACTCCACCGTGGGGGGCCGACACACGGGCGGGTCCCCCTTCACGCAGTCTTCCAGCAGGTCCTCCTTGAAGTGGGTTATTATTTAAAGATATACCGTCCTGTGTGTGTATATATATCTCTCCAGCGCCGTCTGACACAGCTGAATAAGTCAGGCGCTGTCCAGATTTGACAGCGCCGTGCAGAGAGCAAACAAATCGGCGATTCCCTGCCCAAATGAGCGTGGAGGCGGTGCTCAGCTGCCGCTGTTTACAGCCCCGAGCCAGCGGGGGAAACTTCGCGTGCCTTGGAGCTGAGTATCAATTGGACCACCGCCGTTGTTGACTTTCCCCACGGTCGGCGCTCGTGCCTGGACCCCAGCGAGATGATGCTCCAAGTCATCCCGCAACGAGGATTTGAACTCGCGAACCTTCCGATCCGCAAGACGCTCGCCCCGCCCCCCCGCCGAGAGGCGGCGTAATACCGAGGAGGAGCAGAAGTGATTGCGACGCGCGGTGTTTGTTTTGGCGATGCTTCTCGGCTTCATCAAACTGGGGTGTGCGCGATAATAATCAGGAGGGGGAACGAATTTGCAGGAAAGGGAAATTTCCTTCCTGTCCATCACGGCCGCAGACTGCGCGCGTGAATAGCGGCGTGTGTGTGGATCACGCGCTGCGCATCAAACTCGGCCACCCGAGTTCGATTCCCGCTCACGACCAACACCAGTGAGGATTCTCTGTGTAGTGAGTTCGACTGAGTCGCAGACGAAGACTTGGAGGCAACACATTTATTTAACTCCAGCACACGGGGTAACTGCCCCCTAACAGAATAACAACCTGTGGTGGTGACCACCAGGCTACCTACACTAGTTACTACACTAGTTACAACACTAGTTACCACCACCAGGCTAGCTACACTAGTTACTAGTGTAGCTAGCCTGGTGGTAAGGTAAAAGGTAAAAACAACAAGCCTACCTTTACCTTACCTTTTACCCTTACCTCATACAAATTACCCGATTACAGGGTAATTACTGGGGTACTACACATGAACAAGGTTTATAACAGGTAAATGCTAGGTAGAGTGCTTTATTCATCTATAGAATACTCTCGATTATTCCAATTTTACACGCTTTCTTTAAACTCACTGTTGTATCTTCAAATCTTGTAACTAAATTTTAACCCACTTCCAAATGTGGTATCGACTGCAAACTTGGTGTACTTATGTCATACTTATGCCAATATTATATTCTACCATTAAAAAGAAAATAAAAAATATTTTTAAACATTTTTTTTTATGTTTCGGCTTGAGGCTAATTGTCCACTGTCAACTGACGTTGGCTGTAATTGCCCACGGTCCCTTACGTTGTGGCAAGCTTCGGGGCCACTTCCTGGAATCGTGGAGTTCTGTCATTACTAGTGCGGTACATTTCATTAAAGCGTGTTGAAAAAACGTTTTTTAAAAAATATTACTTATTAAATGGAGGCCACGGACTGCGCCACGGAGCTTTTAGCGGTAAACAAGGCACCGTATTTACCGGGAAATACTTCACGCTACCTTTACCCTACCGGGTAATTCTTACAAGCTACCTTTACCCTACCCTTTACCTTTCCCCTTGGCATGTCGACACCTTAACCTTTACCCTTTTACCCGGTGAAAAAGGTAAATTACCTTATCTTGCCGAGGCCTAGTGACCACCAGGCTAGCTACACTAGTTACCACGTGACTGGTGTAGTTAGCCTGGTGGTGACCACCAGGCTAACTACAGGCTGGAGTCGTTTCACAGTGGGGTGATGTTGCTGCTGTGTGTGCGTGTGATCCCAGTCGAGTCATTTGCGGTGTAATCATTAACATTTGGACCGTGACGACGGCAGACAACGGCCTGCCCTTTTCGAACGTCACGGAGATCTTTGACGTCCACTCTCAAGCAGACGGCGCGTAGTAGTAGTATTTTTTACGGCTTTAATACAACCGCAGTGATAACCAGGGCATCCCACGGGGTTCGAACCGCGAATCACCGCGACACCGACGTCGCCGTCTGGGTGATGCCCCCACAGGAGGCATGCAGCCTTCGTCAGCTGGGGCCCACGTGGTCCCAAACGAAGGCTCGCCGCGTCCGCGGACAGCTGCTCACCGCGACTGATCTCCCGTGAAGCAGCTCCTGCTGCTGCTGTTTTGTAGATTTATTTTTGCTCAGAATCCTCACCGGGCCCGCGGACAGACGTCCGACACGGACCCCCTGGGCCCTCCAAGCACGGCAGTGCCATGACAAACCTGGGCAGTGTTCTTCCTGGGCAGTGTTCTTCATCTGTGAAGGATCCCACTTCTGGACGGAGGCGATGTCAGCAGCACGCTTGAGGTGCCTGATGACGAGAAGGGCGAATGGCTCCGTGTCTCAGTGCGTCTTTATTTTCTCTCTCCGTGTCTATCTTTCTCCACGTCCGATAGCGAATGGGGGTTTACACGCCCGGGCTGCGACGTGGCCAGGTAGATGGCGGTACAGCGACGGATTCTGGAATCTATCTGTGCGGAGCTTTGGGTGCAGTGTCCTCGTTCGGGGTGGGGGTTTTCTCCGGGTTCTTCTGTTTCCACTCACACGAGGCCAAACTCTCATTCACGGCTATGAATGAGATGCAACGCGACCCTCCCTTAACATCATCTTGAGACTCGGCGAGGCCCTTTTTTATTTAAAAAAAGGTCACTTATCATCTGTATCTCGGGCGCAGGGGAATTCCACGGCCGTGTTTGTCTCGAATTGCATGCGGCCGACCTCCCGTGCAGGGAGTCGAACCGAAAAAAGAGGGTCGAGTCTCGAGCCGGGCTGGGAAGGCATTCGCATTTGCCCTTTAAAGGCCCCTAGGGTTGACTCCCAAGACGCCGGGGTCTTGTCAGTGTGGGTTTAGGGGTGGCGAATTCCCCCACAGGATCAGGATAACAAGCCCACGGGGGGAGTGGGGGAGGATCACCGTGCTTTACAAACCTTGCCGCCAGGAGACTGCAATGAGGAGGAGGAGGTTTGACTGTCAGGCGGGAGGGGTCCGGCGGCCGCACGGAATGAGCTCCGTAAGGGCGGCTGCTGCGAGGCTCTTAACAAGAGGTCCGTCCGCGTGTTAAGAGATTTATATCCAATTTGTGCGGAGCCACGCGGGGGAGGGGGGGGGTGCCACCCGCCCCACACTTCTCCGGTGACCCTGGTGGGGGAGGGGAAGGTCAGGGGGCGTGCCGCTCTCTGCAAGGAGTCGCTGCATGGGATCCCTGCAGGTGGAAGTGACGATGCTGGCTTCAAGGGTTGCTGGATCACCGCACCAATGTTGTGAAACTCCCTTGCCGTGGGAGTCGAGGAGGTGCCGTACCCTGGCCCGCCAGGAGAAGGCAGCACAGCAAATGGGCTAATCGCCATCTGTCTCCATCTGTACTGGGATAGAGGGTTGTCCCCTCGCGCAATGCCTGGGTTTTCTCCGGCCAAGGCTAACAGCGGTGAGTGATGTCAGTACCGGTCCTGGGCCTCCCCTATGTCGACTCAGCCGTAAACGAGTACCCGGTGCGGTGTGTAACCACCATCGGCGCTTCTAGGGAGACAGCTGGCCACATTGGCCCACATCGCGCGAGAACGTTCAGTTTCAGTTTATTTTGGTATAGCCCTGTGAGCCATTCGGCTCTTGAATCGGGTGCAACCACAACAAACAAAAAAACACGAACAAGAAAAACATCTTAAAGTGACTATGTGACTGTGCAAACAGAAAATCCATGGAAAAAACAGCAAAATATTCCAGAAAAAAGCACCGGACACCGACGCTGTGTGCAAAAAATCCCAGTGGGATGCAAGTCAAACAACAACCACAAGAAAACTTAGAATAAGGCCATCAGTCTAACTCCGTACTACAACAAAACAAACATGTCCAAACCAAAAAACTTTTCCAAATCACCAAAAAATAAAGCCATAATTGCAACGTAACAGTGATCACAAGGACTGTGACCGAATTTTTACAATAAACTACATAAATAACATGTAACACCAAATCCTAGAGCCGGCCTTAATAGGCGCTCGGCCTTAATAGGCGCTCGCTAACAACACTTGTCCCAACAGCCCGAAACGTTTCCACGGTGGGGGATCTTTGTCTCTGTGTGTGTCACTCCAGGGAACGCACCATTGGGTGTGGGCGTGACGTCATCGCCAGCGGCTTAGGAAACAAGAGTGTTCGGGTGAGGGCTCTTCGCCGAGTGAAACGTTCACAGAGCCTGGGGCGTTTTGTGAATGTTCAGCTGGCGGCCTTTGAGCCGAGCGGCTGCTTTACTTCGGATGCGCTTCTGCGGCCGTCTGGAACGCTCTTCCTCTCGGTATTAGGAAACCACTGGAGCTGTACACTTTTACATCATCTCGATCGACAAATTCGCTTCTCTAGAACTGCGTGTTTGTGTTTAGTTTGTTGTCCTTATATCCCGCACCTCCGATTAGCGCGGTTGGCTACGTACTGTGCGAAATAAGTTCAACATACATACACATATACATACATACAGACATATATCAATACATTACTGTACGAGGCACCGTCGGAGACGAGATGGAGCGGGGCCTCGTGCGCGGGGAGCCGGGGACAGTGGCCATGGGAGGGAGACACCTGGGCCAGAGGGAGCACTCCCACACAGGTGAGATGCGTGGAGGAGCCGTGGCCGGGTTGGCTGAGTTCGGTGAAGGAGTCGAACGGGTGACGAATGAACCGAGGAAGGGATTGACATTGACCGTCATTGAGCGAGTGCGGTGAGAGTGGTGCGGGTTGGCCCGCGTTGGAGAAGTTAACGCGGATGAGGAGCACGCTCTTAGTCGGGGTTTTATTTACACAATCAGGTTTGGAAGTCGCTTGCCCGTGACGTCACTGGTGCGCTCAATAAAAGTAAACGCGTTTGTCTTGCTCTGGTGTGGCCATACACGGCCAGAGCGTTCGGCCGCATCTCGGAATTCACAATTGATGTTTGCGTACTGCTGTGGCCACGTGTGTGTCGTGAAAACCCTCCACCACACGATAGCGTCGACTACGAAAACCCACGTGCTTAGTTGACTGAAGTTGCGAGTTCACATCTCGGGGGTGGGGCTACACAGCCCATCGTCATCATCGTGCAGGGTCGATAAAGTCGGTACACCGTCATGTACCACGTTCGTGAGAAGGCAAGAGTTACATTACCACGAACATCCTGGCACACGTCGTGGAACTATGGAATTTCCACCGCTGGCTCAGCGCCGCCGAGACAGGAAAGAGGTGGGCGTTGCCGAGACACTTTGCTCGCAGGCTGCCGCAGATCTCTTCTGCTGGGGGGTTCCGCGCGTGTCTATCTGCTGGGGGATTCTGCGCGTGTCTATCTGCTGGGGGGTTCCGCGCGTGTCTATCTGCTGGGGGGTTCCGTGCGTGTCTATCTTCTGCGGACCGGGGCGCCTCCACGTGACTTGGGGCATGGCAAGGAGAGCGCCAAAAGCGAACATTCGTCAAGTCAGTTAATACTCTTATGTTGCCTTGACTATTCAGTTCCATGCGAGCAGCTGTTATTGTGTTAATTGGCCGGAGTTTAGGGGGGGGGGGCTGGTGGGGGGCAGTTTGTGGCAGGAGGAATCCACAGGTGACGAGTCCCGCCCCCCACGTGCTTAGCGACGCTTGCTGCGAGGTGCGAGAGGAGAGGACACGAATCGATGCGCGGCCACGTGGCCCGACCAGACCACGCGCACAGATGCCACAATTTGTCAACACGGGGATCGATCTGCAGAGCAGGACAATTCTGATGAAGCCTCGAGGTGAGGGTCAAGGTTGGGGTTAGGGCTGCGATTAGCGCCGCGGTTGGGATTCATGTTCTCGCTCCTCGGTTCGTTCGCGAGGCATCGCGGTGGTAACACTCGCGCCTCGCTGCGCTCGAAGATCATCACCTGGGTTCGATTCCCGACTCGGGTGCCTCTCTGCGTGGTGTCTGTTCTCTCTCTCCCTGTTCTGCGTGGGTTTCCATCGGGTTCTACGTTTTCTTCCCACAGCTAAAACAACAACAACACAATGTCACCGGTATCGGTGAAACGTTCTGAATGCTGAAAAATGACGATGCAAAAATAACTCAAACGGGATCACACGCAGCAGCGACTGCGGAAACTTGGCAGGACCCTCCTGATAACAAGAGTTGAGACTCGGTGAGGCTTTGCTGGACGGACAGATGCGGGCTCGTGTCGTTCACGCGTTCAGCCTTCATTTGGAAAGCGTGAAGGTTCGCCCTCGTTCGAACATCACTCTGCGCCTCCACGCAACAGCTCCTCCGACATTTCACCCCATTCTGCCAATCCCCCCTCCCCCCACCAGCTCCGCCAATTACCTCTTAATGGCATGCGCGTGCATTTATGCGATTATCAATTACAGGCACGCGCATTCCCGCCCCGAGATTTACGCACAAACGCCGCTGATGGTGCAGGAATCGTAATGCGCGCTAATTGCAGAGCGTGACACCGCCGCGTTACGCATCGCAGGCAGCAGCCACTTTACAGGTCAGCAGGTGCGCGCGCGTGCGTGAGTGTGAGTGTGCGCGCGCGTGTGTGTGTGTGAGTGTGCGCGTGTGTGTGTGTGAGTGTGCGCGCGTGTGTGTGTGTGAGTGTGCGCGCGTGTGTGTGAGTGTGTGAGTGTGCGTGTGAGTGCACACGCGCGCGTGCTGCCACACACTTGAGATAATTACTCATGATTCAGTAATTGGCGTACAGGGTGGGTAGGCAAGACGTACCGACATCGGTTGAAATGTCGTCAAGTGGTAGAGGCTGACATGGACTCCTCGTCCACCCCGTACAAGAGTATGAGGTCCATCCCGGCTTGGAGGGGAGTTGGGAGGGTTCATCCAACAGTGGATTGATCATGGCTGATTATATGTTGATGTTTTGCCCTATCCTGGAACACCCTGCCCAGATTAAATAAAGAATAAAGCACCGGGTGAGATGTATACACAGGGGCTGGATGGGTTGGTGCATTACGAGGCGTGAGAGATGATCCATCCAACATTGGATGGATCATGGCCGGAGACGGTAATGATAGTGGGACAATGCGGTAGTAACTGAGGTTGTAAAACCAATTTTAAAACAATTGCCCCAGCCTTGAGCGGGTGGGTCGGGCAACTCCACCTGGAAAAAAATATCCTCCATCAGTGTCGGCTCGCATCAACCTCCAACCGCACTCACGTCACCTGCTGCAGTGCTGCATTAGTGAATAACTGTGCTCGATTACACCAACCTATGCCCTCGACCACAGCTCTTGTCATATAGCGGGTCACAGTTTCACAGGGATGTCTGCTGCTTGCCGCCACGAACGCTGCGCTTTACGGGCTCACGAGCAACGCCAGGGCTCGATTCTGCGCACGGCACACCACATCCAGTATACCCTTTGCTACGGCTGCGGCCACCGGGACACAACCACGAGTGAGAAATGTAAACAACAACAAAAACAGCCCTTAGCAGCGTCTGCATTGAGAGTGGCGCTCTCAGCCGGTGGATCCAATTTACCCAGAACTCAGCGCGCGTCGCTTGTGAGCGCCAGGCAGCACTTAGCGAAGGGTTCCGGCGCAGGCTGTTTGCAAACCGTCGTCTCGAAAAATATTTGTTTTATTTTTATTCACGGAAGCAATCATCTCGCGCCGCGACGAGAGCGAGCCAACGGAGCGCGCAGCAGCGCGGGGCTCGGAACGCGCCGTCGTCGGTGGGTCTCGTCGGCTGCGCGAGACGGTCGCTTGTGACGCAATCGCAGTGGCATCGCAGGAGCGCGCGGGGCGCGGTCACGCACGAGGTTGAGAGGGTTGCCGGCTTCGTCCAGTGTGGGCCAAGTGCTGTTGGCCAGCACCACGCCCGGCCACCTTCGGCTCCCCAGTGCCGATGTTTACACACCGTGCCGGGCACTCGGTTTGAAGGTTGAGTCGACCTAACGGAAGCCCAAGACCACTGGTGTTGTGGCTGGGAATGGGACTAGGGTTGCTGGTTATGTTGAACTTCTTTCGCACCGTACGTAGCCAACTGTGCTAATCGGAGGTGCCGGGTTGGGGGGGATTGCGAGACGAGTGGCTGCTGGCGCTGGGCTCAAGCAAACCGAGCAAAAGCTCAGCGCCCCAAGCAGCTCAGGGAACGAGGCGCTGAGCCCCGACAGCCAATAGAGACGCCGCAATTATCGCAGGGCTAAACAACAACAAAGGAATCGACTCGACTCCTGTATCGTATCGTACAAAGTTTTGCTGGCTGGCTGTGTGGCTGGCTGGTGCACATGTGACGTCACCGCGCAAAACCTGCGCGGTGACGTCACCCGCATCCCACTGACGTCACGCCACCCCCCCCCCCCGGCCATGTTGAACGCTCAGTGGGCATTGCCTGGTCGGATAAAAATATATATTTGTATATTTTTGTGTCAAGTAATTTGTTTACCTTTCCTCTACGTTGCACTCCTATCGTGTGTTTTTGTATTTGTTGTTCTGACCCCATGCCCCTACTGGACAGCTGTGGGGAAAAAGATGTTTGTTTTATTTGGTTCTTTCGGTAAAGTCACGTAGATAGAAGAAAAATAAAAAACACAACTTTTATTTTTATTCACTTTAGTTATATCCACTTTATTATCTACGGGACTTTAGCGAAACAACAAAGAATATTAATTCCTGCAGTCACTGGCTGAGCCAGTGGGGGGGGGGGGGTGGCACGTGGCCCCCCAATGATCCGATCGAAATCCCTCATTTCGATCGGATCATTGGGGTTTATTAGTAATACATCGGCATTTTGCGACCCCCACTGCCACTGTGTAGCATATTATTATGTGCCAGGGTCTCTACGAGATGATAGGACAATAGTCTGAGTCCATAATTGGCAATGTAACGGCAAAGCGGTTATAAGAGACTCATAATTGTGTGCAGTTGCGTATACAGTCCACGACTTCCCTGAAGGCATCAACACCTTCAGCGAGCGCGATGCCGATCACACAACGCGGTTCGAATTCGACCCTCGATCGATGGCTGCGCCATCGCCGCACACGCGTCGAATAAAAACGCAAGGGACAAGTCCTTACTAACAACAACTATCATTTTAATTGCTGGAGGGGTTGCCCCCCACCCCCCTACCTGAAAATCCTGGCTCCGCCATTGTCTGCAGTCACGAAAGTTTTAAGTCAAAATGTAAGATCTTTGTAGCTCATCGGATTCCTCATCCTCCTGCTGCAGCAGTCTAAGGACAAGATTGTGATTACGGCCTCACCGACAGCATCCCCCGGGCGAGCTGCAGCCACTCAGCAACCCCCTTCATCACGAGGCCCCACAGAGGCCAACGCGCAGCACGTGGCACGCGTCAGCAGACGCGCTCTGTGCACGACTCGGACGCACGACCGGCGACTGTGAAAGGCCCCCGGTCCTTGGAGGGCGCCGCCAATTGAGAAGCAACGCGGTGCGCCTGCCCCCTGCTCACTCCCGCTCCTGACAGCCACGTGGCTGGGCCATCCCCAGAGCTTCGTTAGTAGTGCCCGCTCACCCACCCCCGCACCCACCCCCTCACCCAGCCCCTCACCCAGCCACGCACACACCCACTCACTCACCCCTTCACCCGTCCGCCTATTCTCTACCCGCCCGCTCACCCACCCGATCACCCGCCTGTCCCCCAACTCCCCGCACTGCAGGGTACTGTGCCAGCGAATTGCCGTACCTATGCGGAGCGAGCTGCACAACCCGTGCCAGTGGTGAGAGTGGCACGAGTAGGGCACGGGTGGGGGTAATTCGTGCCGCCTCTCCCCGGGGGAAAGCTCCGTGGCGCTGAGCCCTGATAACTCAACCGTGGCAGCGGGTAACGGAGACAAAGTAAAAGCGCAGCCCTGCAACTGCCTGCTGGCGCCACTGCTGGCGGATGGGGCCTCCACTAGGAAGCCCTTCTCGCGGGTTACTTGGCTTACTCTTCTACGCTGGCTCGATGTCTTGGATAATATGCGAGTTCTCACACTTTACCTCGCCACACGTGACCCGCAGCTCGACGAACTGCGGTGTCCCAGGACGACCGCTGGGTGGACAGGGGTGGAGGGGATTTAAGAAACGTGCCCCATTGGTTCAACTGCAAGTTCAGTGCGCCCCTGGGGTGTGTGCGTGGGGAGTGTGGTCGGGGAGCGGTACAGCCTTCACAGCTTGTTAAGGCTATAAGGGGGGTCTTTGTGTGTTTGGGAGGGCAGGTGGAATTCCTCCCTCTGCCGTTAACCATCTCCTACGGCCAACGAGACTCTGGATGGGGCAGCTGTGGGTGCAGCCCCCCACCCCCCACTGCCCCCCACGGGCCCCCTCTCCATCACCACTGCGCACGGAATGTGCAGCGTGAGAGTGTGCGGCAGTAGCTACTGCAGCAGTAGCAGCAGCAAAGCACTTGTGTTGATCCGCTGCTGGATGAAGGCCTCCCCTCCCCCCCGAGGCGTCGCGACGTCTCGCACGGTTCCTGGCGGTGCCGCATTCCCTGCCAGCAGCGGCGCGCGTGCCGACCTCGGCGCTAGCTCCGTCTCCCCGCTGGACGACCTCTCGGGCCACTTTTCCTCCGCCTTGGCTTTTGCCGCTCGGCGAGTCGTCCGTGGGCCGCCACCCCGCGATGCACCCCCCCCCCCACCTCCCCCCCCACCGCCCCTCGAGCGACAAGGCGACCGTCTGCGCTTCGCTCTCCTCGCTCGCTGTATGGTGAACAAAAACATTTTTAAATCCACACGCAGAACGTTGCACAAAACGGGCTTTGATTCGTCGTGATGAATGTGCGCCGGCACAAACATTGACCGCCCTGCCTTGCGTGCCGAGCCACGCGTATTGATCCGTAGCTGCGGGTGGGGGTTGTTTTTGTTCGCTCCCGTTTGGCCAAACCGCGAAGAAACACTGACACAGCAGCTTGCCAGTGCATGCTGTCTTCGAATTTGTTGTTTCAGCAACAGGGGGGCGGGGGGGGGTGTGGATGGATATTACAGCCGCCTCAGCGCGCGTAGCGAGAAAAACGCGCAAACAGAAGCCATCGGAATAGAGGCGGCGTGGGTCGCTTGGCTCCACGGCCTCCAGCGGGAGGGAGCGGCTCCGTGAGAACGACGACGATGCTCAGTCCGGTCAGCGCCACACCGCGGGCCTCGCATCCACAGCTCGCTCCAACCATCTCCACCGCTCCCGAGTCTCGCTCGGTGATCACCGGCGCCTCGCCGCGTCTCCCTCGAGGGGGCTGCCCGTGCGGAAATATTCTGGCGTGGAAAATAGAATCGTCTTGAGATGTTTTTCTCTTTCTCGGGTTCGACTTCAGGGTCAATGGGTTGCGTCCACGAGCTGCCCGCAGTGGCCGCCCACGCGTCCAGGGCTGCCCTCACTTCGTCTTAACCGCACGGTGTTCCACCACCACACTGCAGTTCACAACACACCAACCTACACACTCAACTCACTCGTACACTCGCCCACCCACTCACCCAGACAACTCAACCCACTCACTCATACACTCGCCCACCCACTCACCCACTCGCCCACTCACTCACTCACCAACTCACTCACCCACATGTCTATGCACCCACTCTACCACCTACTCACCAATCAGCCACCAACTCAAATGCCCACTCACTCACCCACTCACTCACTCACCCACTCATTCACCCACTCACTAACCGACTCACCCGATCACCCCCACTCATCCACCCTGCACACTGCAGGTCATCTCACGTCTCAGTCTGCGTCTGCCCTCGCACCGCTCCACTCTCGAATTCTCTCCGCCATCACCATCGCCCCCCCCGCCTCTCACAACAATAACCTCTCTCTAGTCAAGAAACCTATCGACTATTTTCTACTCCGGAACGTTGATGGTGCTGTTTGTTACTGGCCGCGTGACGTTTTGTGCATATTCGGAGCCTGCGAATCGGCGGCTGTGTTCAAGCAAATAAAAGCCGTAGAGCAACAGGGACTACATGCGCAGTGCGCGTCAATTGTGCTGCTGCTGCTGATCTCTCGCGCATGGCTCTTAAGTAATCTGCGCTCACCGTCCGCTGGGGGATTTGCGATGCAGAGGTTGAGAGGGGGAGGTCAGAGCCGGGAGAGAGAGCGAGAGAGCGAGCGAGGGCGAGGGAGGTGACAGTGGACCGACTGCTCCCTGCACGGCCGCTCAAAGTGACTCGTCCAGGATTCATGCTCTGCCCGACAGCTGTCCACGCCGCGCGCGTTCAAGAAGAGTCACGGCGACGGCGCTCGCCGCGGCCCCATTTACAATCCCGTCTCGAGCGGCCTGCACGGGAGCCCCACTCCTGAGGCCAGCGCTCGTGTAAGCCCATTGCGTGGGGGAGGGGGCTGGGTTAGGGGCCTTAAGCAGAAATTATTCTTGCATCCCCCCTCCCTCCTCTCTCCGCCCAAGTTCCCCCCCCCCTCCCCCCAGCTCCCTGAGTTTGTAATCTTCTGGCGGGGTGATTGAAGGGATACAGGCAAGCGATAGAGATGCAGAAGGATGAGAGAGAAATGTGGACACAAGATCGAGGTGCAGTGAGAAGAGAGGGAGGAGATAACATATTGTACTGAGATGTAGAGAGGTGAGAGAGAGAGATGTAGACAAGCGATAGAGCTGAAGGGAGATGGCAAGACAGCTGAGCGAGGAAACATCGATTCATTATTGCCTTGCCATCCTTATGAAGATATTAAATCGCGATTATAGTTGCTGCATTTTTATTTTGTGAATGAATCCGCGGCCCCTTGCGCCGCTTGGGCCTCTAAGATTTCGCTTTATTCTCAATTATGCCCTGCGCCACCTTCCACAAGTGGCTCTCCCAACAACCCGGGACCAAAAACCTCCTCCGTCTGGCTCGGGAAGAGACGGAACGCCGCCTCGCTCGCCGTTTAATTTGTCCAAATAGTTTGTGTTGCCGCGTCGAGAGTTTATCCCTAATGATTACAAGCGATGCACAACACGCGACCCAGATACGATCAATGCGGCTGATGAATCGCCGTGATTGAACATTCATAGAGCGGGGCTCGGCTCGTCGGAGCCACACGGGCCCGGGCACGATAAATAATCTCCTACAACAGCTCGCGAGCGGCGGCGGCGGCTGCAGCCCCGGCCGTACGTCATCCACGGGGAAGAGAGCAATTACCGCTGTTTATGGTAATGCGCCATCGCCGGCTGTCCGTCTGCATAGCGCGCTGCGGTCCGCAGAGAGGGCAGCGCGCGGGGCCCCATGCTGGGCCCCATGCTGGCCCCATGCTGGGCCCTGCTGGCCCATGAAATGGGATCTCATCAACACACCCCCCCCTGCCGCCGCCGTTCCCTACCGGTGTCTCAACATCAGACGAGCCACGTGGAGGCGTTGGTGCTCATCTCAAGTTTACAGCCCTGGGTGATGATGGGCTGAAGAGCTGAATCTGCAGCCCCACTATACCCAGAGTGCCCGCGCCGATGGAGAGAGCTGCGTGCTTTGAGGGGCAATGGCGCAATTCCCAAGCTTCGTGCGGGGTAGGGGACAGGCGGTGGTGCGGGGTAGGGGACAGGCGGTGGTGCGAGGTAGGGGACAGGCGGTGGTGCGAGGCAGGGGACAGGCGGTGGTGCGGGGTAGGGGACAGGCGGTGGTGCGAGGTAGGGGACAGGCGGTGGTGCGAGGCAGGGGACAGGCGGTGGTGCGGGGTAGGGGACAGGCGGTGGTGCGAGGTAGGGGACAGGCGGTGGTGCGAGGTAGGGGACAGGCGGGTGTCACGGGCTCCTCCGCGGGGCTCCACCATTAATGATGCGTGGGAGGCAGCGACTTCATTTCCTGCGCCGTGGGGAATTCCTCGTGCAAATCTTTCTTCAGCGACACTTGTGCTCCCTCTCTCTCTTTCCCTCCCTCTCTCCCTCCCTCTCTCCTTCTTTCTCTTCCTCCCTCTGTCCGCTTTTTGTTTTGCCAAGCCGCTCGCTTGGCCGTACGAGGCTGCCGTCGCTATCCGTGCTGGAGCCATGCGTACCCCAACTACGACCCGCGGGCCGGCGTGGGTCTGCAGTGGTCCTGCGAGTCACCCGGTCTGGCCTTGGCGCTCCTCCTCGGCGCGAGTGATGTGAGGTTGGCAGCGTGGCTCTCTGACTGTGGTTGCCACCTGTGTTGATTTTCCCCGAGATCGCCCCTCTGTTTGCGACCATCTGCTGTCCCGGAGTGTCCCGGAAGGTTACAAGTCCAATTGCCCCCTATCACTGACCCTACCGAACCTGGTGAACTCTAACCCCCCCTCCACTTGGGGGAGAATCGCCCAGAGGTTGCGGCTTCCGTCCTCGCGTTTCCCCTCTCTGTTGTGTTGGCGCTGCGGGTCCAATACAAAACATTCAAAAGTTGAGTTATTGACGATGATAGTGACAACACGAACAATTCACCGATCCAGACAATGAGTGGCGGACCGCCCGGGTGGCCCAGCGGTAGAGCGAGCGGCTCGCTGTCGGAAGGGTTTGAGTTTCATTCCTGGTTGGAGTTGAGGGAGGAGGGTTGACTCGGACCATCAAACATCGGGAGTCGATCAAATAAGTAACCACTCTGTGGTGAAGTCAATAGTTGTGGTGTCCTGTGGTTATACTCGCCCCCGCCATCTGAACGTGGAATGCCCAATCAATGACCTCGGGGGCTGTGAATGGTAGACGACACCCCACCGCCTTAACGCGCAGCTGCCGTCCCTCGAGGGATCTTCTCCTCCTCTGTGCCGGTGACTTTGGCCGCTCGCGTGCGGCTGCAGCTCCTCCCGTTCGGTCGCTCGTTTGTAGTCGCGCGAGTGTCCGGACCCACCACTTGACCCGGCCTCGCGATCGGGGTTCCTCACCGCGGGGCTGCCCTTTACGAGGGAGGCTCCCGCTTGCTCCCCCAACTGCCCTCTCGACGCACGAGCCTCTCGCCCGGGGTATGGCGGGGCCTTTAAACCCAAATGGTGCCACGGGCTCTCGCTCGGCGCTCTGCCCTTCTGTTTATTTGCACGCAATCCCAACCGTATTCGGGGCGGGGTGGGGAGAGAAAAACCACAGCAATAACAACAACCCTCGCCTGCCATGTAATGAATGGATGGCCTTGCGGGTGGAGTGGCCGAGCAAGAGAGAGGGGGAGAGAGCAGCGATGCGGGGCGGGGGGGGGCTCATTCCCCCAGGGCGTGGGGTGGGGGAAGGGGGGAGCGGTGGTGGTGGGGGCTGGGAAGCTCCGTAATCTCTTAAGCATCGAGAAGGCACGCGCGCGCCCTGATTGGCCTCCGTTGGCTCCTCTTATCTCGCGCCGCGGTGAAGGATAAACATTAATTCGTCTCCTCGCTCGGCCGCGTGTGCCGTGAGCGGCGGGCTGCGGCGCGATTCTGTTCGAGAGAGAAAATGTTTTTTTTATTAAAGTTGTAAGGTGGGGAGGGGGTGCCCCCGTTTCCGTGCCCGCGGCGCCGCTGTGAATTTCGTCGCCGTTTTCCAGCCTCGTTTCGTTCGAGGCTCAGCCGGGCAGGCCGTGGCGGGGAGGTGGGTGGCGGATTTTGGGGAAGCGATCGGAGTGGAGAGCTGGGAGGCAATCCGCGGTGGCTAGGAGATGTTAACGACCTCGCTTGGAATGCAGGAGCGCGTGGGTTCGATCCCGACCCTGACGCCTGCTGCTGCTGTATATTTGGAGTTTGCGTGTCTCTCTCCCCGTGGTCACGTGTATTTCTCTCCCCGTGGTCACGTGTATTTCTCTCCGGGTCCACATTTATAAACACGCGCTTAGAGTATTTGGCTGCTATAAATTTCCACACGATAAGCCACTATGTTGAGCTAACATTTGTTATAGCCAGGACGCGTCTGAAAAATAACTCTACAGCTCAGTGGGCCTTAACTGATCAAATAAAAATATATAGTTTCGTTGTTGTTTGTTTTAATCAATTGAGAGCTGGGGGGTGTGATCGGTAGAGAGATGGATCGCTGGGAGGCAATCCAACATGAGATGCGGGATGCTGGAAGATTCCAGAAAACTGAATAGCCCCCACGCATGCACGCATGTTAGACTTCTTTCGCACCGTACGTAGCCAACCGTGCTAATCGGAGGTGCGAATTGGATAGCTAACATAGAGTGCATAGGAAAGTAGGCCACTTGAATAGATGTCAATGGGATTGAATAGACGTCACGTGAACGGTATCTATGCGTGGACTAAAGCAGCCTTGCTGCGCCTATCATCGTCTCCGCGATGATGATATGGAGATCAACAAGATGTCCGACGTTTCTCCCCGCAGCCTCACGCCGATACGACATCTGGTCCGCACTCGGTGACCGGAATGGCACCGCTGCATTTTATTCACGACGATTGCGAGAAATATTTCTGCCTCAGGGTCATCAGAAGAGACACGAGGACCGAACCGGAGCTCCGTGCCAGCGGCTCGCAGCCGCTTGAGATGGGCGACACCCAGGGGGCCTGGGTCGACTCGGCCTCAAATGAGTACCCGGTGTGGTCTGTTAACGTTTGCACTGGGGAGACAAAGGCGGCAACCGGGCGTGGTGCTGGCCACCCACCCCTATTGTGTGCCGTGCCGGCCTTCATAGGTGTTACTCGCGAACAGCACTTGCCCCAACAGTCTCTTCAGGCTATACGGGGGATCTTTACCTTGCTGCGGTGAGCGGCACTGCCCTACGAACCCAGCGACCCAAGTTCGGTTATCGCTCACGGCCAGCAACACCAGTGGCGATTTATCTGTACCAGTAATGGGCCTTCCCTAGGTCGACTCGGCCTCAAGTGAGTACCTGGTGCGATGCGTGGTGCTGGCCACCCACTCCCTCGTCGGCCTTCACCGGTGTCGGCTAAGGGCACTTGCCCCCAACGGTCCGTAAAGGCTACGCGGGGGACCTTTGTCTTTATTGTGGATTCCCGCGAGCTCGCAGCCACCGCAGCCGTGGCTCGGCCGCTGCGATGGGAGAGGCGCTCCATGCCCAGCCCGTCGCTAATTTGTCCCCGTGGGTCCTTCGGCCTCGACGTCACCTCCTTGCGGGCCGCGCGACTTGAGACGCCGTGCCTCTGGTTGCAGACGTCAACGCGGTTTCAGCACCAAGCTACTGGTGGCATTCACCGCCTTCAAGGTGCTCTGCAGACTCGCCCCTTCTGACGACCTCTCCCCTCTCACTCGACTCCCCTCCACGCACTCTCCTACCTCTCCCCTCTCATCTCACTCTACTCCCCTCCACGCACTCTCCTACCTCTCCCCTCTCACTCCACTCCCCTCCACGCACTCTCCTACCTCTCCCCTCTCATCTCACTCTGCTTCCCTCACCTTACTCGACTCCCCTCTCACCTCACTGGAATCCCCTCCACGTACTCCCTACCTCTCCCCTCACTCTACTCCCCTCTACACACTCTCCTACCTCTCACCTCACTCCTCCAACCAAGGCTGTAGAAGCCCCACCTTCAACCTTCACCGTGATGTCGGCTCAATAACGTCCTTTTTCCCTATGTCTCTGCCAATCTTTCCTTAGAATACACAACGTGATCGGATCCCATCTGTGAAGGACAAGATTCCTGACATGCAATATCACGGCGTCTACAAACTAAGCTGTATCTGCGGCAGCAGTAACAATGGGGAAACGAAGCAACATGCCTAGGACCGTGTTCGTGAGCATAAGGCAGATTTGAAACACGGTAGGACCAATACTTCTGCCGTGACTGATCATTATTTTAATGCGACTGGCTCGCACGAAATTGATTTCTCTAAGACGAAGGTACTTTGCAAGCCCACTGGCTATCAACAAAGATTCGTTCATGAAGCCATCCATTTCTACAGACACAATTTCAACCGAGCGGATGGTTATAAACCCGGCAATCATTGGAAAGATGTCATCAACCACTTTGGGCCGTGACTTGATTTTGTGTTTTTTCTTGTTAAGGGAGCACAGCTCAAGTCATGACTTGATTTGTGTTTTCTTGTTACCTTACCCCAGGGCACATGCCCCGCCCACTCGCCTGTGACACCGTTGGCGCGTTGTTTACGTGGCCCTGCATGTTCCATGCCTCCGTCGGAGCGCTTGTGCCACGCCCACTTTTTTGAAGCCTTTAAAAGCGGTCGCCTTCTGTGACCTTCCCCCTCTTTGCTCCTGAAGACAATCGCTTGTGTTGTGATCGAAACGTCGTGGTTTTTATATGTTTATTTTATTATTTTTCCTATCTACGTGACTTTACCGAAAGAGCCAAAGAGAATACACCCCAGCAGCCACTAGTGGACGCTACATTCACCACAGCTTTACAATCAAAGGCCAGTGAATCAAATCGTGACTGTGAATTCCAACAATGCTTCGAGTTACCAGAGCCGAGAGGCTTTGTTCACCCAGAAAAGCTGCTCCGAGTCACAAGTCTCTTTATCAGGAGTGTCCTGCCAGGTTTTCGCTGTAGGGGAGGGGGGATGTCAAGCTACAATGAGGGAAAAAAATATTTGATCCCCTGCTGATTTTGTACGTTTGCCCACTGACAAAGAAATGATCAGGCTTTAATTTTAATGGTAGGTTTATTTGAACAGTGAGAGACAGAATAACAACAAAAAATCCAGAAAAAGCATGTCAAAAATGTTATAAATTGATTTGCATTTTAATGAAGGAAATAAGTATTTGACCCCTCTGCAAAACATGACTTAGTACTTGGTGGCAAAACCCTTGTTGGCAATCATAGAGGTGAGACGTTTCTTCTAGTTGGCCACCAGGTTTGCACACATCTCAGGAGGGATTTTGTCCCACTCCTCTTTGCAGATCTTCTCCAAGTCATTAAGGTTTTGAGGCTGACGTTTGGCAACTCGAACCTTCAGCTCCCTCCACAGATTTTCTATGGGATTAAGGTCTGGAGACTGGCTAGGCCACTCCAGGACCTTAATGTGCTTCTTCTTGAGCCACTCCTTCGTTGCCTTGGCCGTGTGTTTTGGGTCATTGTCATGCTGGAATACCCATCCACGACCCATTTTCAATGCCCTGGCTGAGGGAAGGAGGTTCTCACCCAAGATTTGACGGTACATGGCCCCGTCCATCGTCCCTTTGATGCGGTGAAGTTGTCCTGTCCCCTTAGCAGAAAAACACCCCCAAAGCATAATGTTTCCACCTCCATGTTTGACGGTGGGGATGGTGTTCTTGGGGTCATAGGCAGCATTCCTCCTCCTCCAAACACGGCGAGTTGAGTTGATGCCAAAGAGCTCCATTTTGGTCTCATCTGACCACAACACTTTCACCCAGTTGTCCTCTGAATCATTCAGATGTTCATTGGCAAACTTCAGACGGGCATGTATATGTGCTTTCTTGAGCAGGGGGACCTTGCGGGCGCTGCAGGATTTCAGTCCTTCACGGCGTAGTGTGTTACCAATTAGTTTTCTTGGTGACTATGGTCCCAGCTGTCTTGAGATCATTGACAAGATCCTCCCGTGTAGTTCTGGGCTGATTCCTCACCGTTCTCATGATCATTGCAACTCCACGAGGTGAGATCTTGCAAATAATCGCACCAATTGTTGTCACCTTCTCACCAAGCTGCTTGGCAATGGTCTTGTAGCCCATTCCAGCCTTGTGTAGATCTACAATCTTGTCCCTGACGTCCTTGGAGAGCTCTTTGGTCTTGGCCATGGTGGAGAGTTTGGAATCTGATTGATTGATTGCTTCTGTGGACAGGTGTCTTTTATACAGGTAACAAGCTGAGATTAGGAGCACTCCCTTTAAAAGTGTGCTCCTAATCTCCGCTCGTTACCTGTATAAAAGACACCTGGGAGCCAGAAATCTTTCTGATTGAGAGGGGGTCAAATACTTGTTTCCCTCATTAAAATGCAAATGAATTTATAACATTTTTGACATGCGTTTTTCTGGATTTTTTTGTTGTTATTCTGTCTCTCACTGTTCAAATAAACCTACCATTAAAATGATAGACTGATCATTTCTTTGTCAGTGGGCAAACGTACAAAATCAGCAGGGGATCAAATACTTTTTTCCCTCACTGTATATATAATCCTAATTGAGTAATGTGCAGGCAATATTATTTTCTTCATCAGCAATGGGACGCATGGCCGATGCCACCTACATTGTATGGGCATCTTTATCTATTTATCTGCCGGAATTGTTCGATGCGGGGTTTACAAGAAGGAGAAGCCTTAATTTGCCAGTCACGGAGTTCTGGCAGCCTCACTCGCCGAGTTGAGCCATCGATAATTAAACTCGGGCAGAAAGTGGCACGCGAGGTGGCGGGGGGGGGGGGGCCGCTGGGCTTCTTTGGCAGAAATCGTTTTGCATTTTCTCTCTCGCTCGGTAAAGAGTGAGCGGCGGCTTCTACAGAACGCGACTGGGGAACTCGTCCTTACCAAGGAGCGAATATCACTTTCAAATGCTGCAGATATCCTTTTTCCTCCTCATCCTCCTCCCTTCCTCCTTCCTCCTTCCTCCTCCTTCCATGATACGTGCCGGGACTCTGTAGATTGGTTCTCAGTGTTGCCTCTGATCACATTGGCGTTGCCAACGATGTGCTCGTTGGTGTACTGATGCGAGGAGGCGCCATGTCAAGTCCCACAGGTGACGATGGCGACGAGGTGGCCGCGGTGGAGCGAGGAGGCCACGGGCACGCCTCCTGCCTCTCGGCCTGACGGTGGTCGTCGCCCGTTAGTGGTCCGGTCCCGGCGCACGCTCTCCTTCGTTTCCGACGCCACGTCGCGTTACGAGTCCGTGCCTCGTCGATGATTTTGTGTTTCATTTTGGCGCTGGATCCGAGGGGGCATCTGCAACGGTGATGTTGTTGTGGGTCACATCCGACCGACGGTTCAGAACGCCCCACCAAGCCCAGCCCAGCCCCCCTTGCTGCTGTTGCTCGTTTCTGTCGGCGGTCACACCCCAGGGAGGATCATCCTCCAAGCCGAGTTGAACTTAACTATTATTTTTATTTTACCAGGTAAAGCCCACTGAGCTGTGTAGCTCTTGATTTAGAAGCGACCTCGCCACAAATCATAGCTCTACGAAGTGGCTTTTCACGCCAACTTTTATAGCACGCGAAAAGCCACTGCATTGAAATATCGCTTGTGGCGAGGTCTCTTCTGAAAAATAAATAAGGCGAATATGAACGCGACGCGTGGCCAGCCTGCTCACCAACTCTCCTCTCCCCCCCATCTCCAACGACGGTGGCACGTCGTCTTTTAATTGTCTCGCATCAACCGCAGTTTTGTTGACGACGAGGAGAGGTTGCGAGAGGCCCGGCCGACTCTGTGCCGCGCTGCCCCTTCCGTGGGCTCGCCGTGAAAGCCCCCAGATGGTCGCGCGTAATGACGAGGGCCCCGCGCCTGACCCCCACGCGCGTGAGTGACGTCTCTAATAATGGAGTGGCGCTAATCTCCGTCTCAGGCCCGGCCTGCCTTTCTTTTATGCTTACAAAAACCCGCCCACGACAAGATGACAGATCTTGAACTTACATCTAATGCAATCAGGTGGAGCACTTTACAAGGCAAGCGGTTTAAATCTCCTCCAGGAGCCGGCCGGTACGCCACAAGCGACGCCGTGGAGTCTCCGAGGGTTTTGCTTTTTCTGCGGCTCATCTCGAGCCCGGTGTCACCGCCTCCGAGTCTGACACAGAAACTTCATCACAAGATGTTATTTTTGTTCGTGAAACGTTTGCGGTAGTTGCTGCTTGAACGGCTCTCCGTTGTCCTGCCGTGCTGGTGCTCGCCCCCAAAGTGTCCGACGTTTCACGCACAGGCAGCTTCGTCAGAAACTGTTGCTGGCCAACAACGCGAGAGGGCCGATGCTTCTTTGCGCCACGCTGCCGGAGATATATCTGACGTCACAACGACCCAAAAACACGTGGGAGAGCTATGCGTGGTCTCCAGCCAATCAGAACGCGCGCTGGGAGGCACGAGGCCAAACAGACAGCCAGCAAAACTTTTTATGTATCTTATTCAATAACATTGTTGTGAGTGTCGCGGCCACTAGTGGTTGGCGGGGTCCACTGAACTCATTACATACATTATATACGAATTGAAAAACATGGATTTGTACACACGTGATTCAGTGCATGAGTGTGTGGTGAGCGTGTATACAGTACAGTATATCCACCGTCTAGAGCAGTGGTTCTTAACCTGGGTTCGTTCGAACCCCAGGGGTTCGGTGAGTCGATCTCAGGGGTTCGGCAGAGCCCCCGCCACGGAGGTCCGGACACACTTGAATTATTGTGTAAATTTGTGATGACACACACGGCCCGCTTGGCCATCACTGGCTGCAGATGATCATGCTACACTGCTTGGCCAATCAGCGCTGCGGGGAATTTAGTGCGTACTCAGTAGTCAACGTGTGACTGTTGTTGTCGTACGTCGTGTGATTTCTTTAATATTTTATCCATTCTAACTATGTCGGGCAAAAGAAGAAAGTGGTCGGACGAATATGTACAACATGGATTCTCATGTATCACGGAACGTGATGGGAGTGAGCGTCCTATCTGCATGATTTGCAACGCCAAGTTGAGCAACTCTAGTCTTGCACCGGCAAAACTAAAGGAACACTTCTTGAAGCTGCATGGAGACGAGGAATACAAGAACACAACACTTGCTGAATTCAGGGTGAAGAGAGCCAGATTCGATGAAAGGGCCACTCTGCCTGCTCTTGGATTTGTACCTGTTAACAAACCGATCCTGACAGCATCGTACGAAGTTGCTTACCTGATCGCAAAGCAGGGCAAGCCACACACCATTGGTGAAACACTTGTGAAACCAGCTGCATTAAAGATGGCGAATCTGATACTCGGAACAGCGGCCGAAGGTAAATTATCCCAAATTCCCCTTTCAAATGACACCGTCAGTGACAGAATAGAAGACATGAGTAAAGACATCTTGGCTCAAGTAGTCGCGGATCTGATTTCAAGCCCGGCAAAATTCAGCCTTCAACTCGACGAAACCACAGACGTTTCTGATCTAAGCCAGCTTGCTGTTTTTGTATGCTATGTGTAAGACGACATGATAAAAGAAGAGTTTTTATTTTGTAAGCCTCTTACAACAACAACGAAGGCAGCCGATGTGAAGAAGCTTGTGGATGACTTCTTCAGAGACAACAATCTTTCATGGGATATGGTTTCTGCAGTTTGTACAGACGGAGCTCCAGTCATGCTGGGAAGAAAGTCTGGTTTTGGTGCGCTAGTAAAGGCCGATGCACCACACATCATTGTGACGCATTGTATTCTGCACAGGCATGCGTTGGCAACAAAAACCTTACCTCCAAAAATGGCAGAAGTATTAAAAACTGTGGTGGAATGTGTGAACTATGTGCGAAAAAGTGCTCTGAGGCACCGCATCTTCAGTGAGCTGTGTAAAGAAATGGGCTCTGAATTTGAGGTACTTCTGCTCCATTCTAATATTCGGTGGTTATCCCGGGGACAGGTGCTGAATCGTGTTTTTGCCATGCGTGTGGAATTAGCCCTGTTTTTGCAAGAGCACCAACACTGCCATGCAGATTGCTTCAAAAATCCTGAGTTCATTCTCATTTTAGCGTACATGGCTGATATATTCGCAGCTCTCAATCATCTCAATCAGCAGATGCAGGGTGGTGGAGTCAATATCATGGAAGCGGAAGAACACCTGAAGGCTTTTCAAAAAAAGCTACCGTTATGGAAACGACGAACAGAGAACAATAACTTCGCAAACTTCCCGCTTCTGGACGACTGTGCAAGTAAGATCGAAGATGTGTCTGGAATCGGAGATATTTCTGTATCCACGGAACTGAAGCAAACAATTGCCACGCACTTAGATGAGCTTGCAAAGTCTCTCGACGGATATTTCCCTACAAGAGAGTCATATCCAGCATGGGTGAGACAGCCGTTCACGTTTGCTGTTGAAACAGCAGATGTCAATGATGAATTCCTCGACGAAATCATTGAAATTCAGCAGAGCCAGGTTCAACAGCAACTCTTCAGAACAACAACGCTCTCAACGTTTTGGTGTCGACAAATGAACAAGTATCCAGTTATTGCTAAGAAAGCCCTGGATTTTTTTATACCATTTGTTACAACATATCTTTGTGAGCAATCCTTTTCGAGGATGCTGGACATAAAAACGAAGAAAAGGAACAGACTTTGCTGTGAAAATGACATGAGAGTGGCACTTGCCAAGGTGAAGCCACGCATATCTGAACTGATCTCTCAAAGGCAACAGCAGAAGTCACATTGATTTCCAGGTATGTAATTTGTTGTGAGTTTATGCATTGTGTTGGTTTTATTCTTTGAACAAGGTAATGTTCATGCACGGCTCATTTTGTGTACCAGTAAAAAACATATCTATGTCTTGAATTTGAAAAAAATCACATTTTATTTTTCACTAAAGAGGGGTTCGGTGAATGCGCATATGAAACTGGTGGGGTTCGGTACCTCCAACAAGGTTAAGAACCACTGGTCTAGAGGGAGCGCTCTTGCCGATAACAGCTGCAGTCAGCAGCGGTGGTTCTTGTCTCGTCTAGCTCGACTGACGAGCCCCAAGCAGGTCGAAACCGATCCAGAGTCGTGTTCTTCTCAGAAACCACTGCTGCTGGTGGTGGTGCTGGTGGTGGTGGTGGTGCTGGTGGTGGTGGTGCTGCTGCTGGTGGTGCTGGTAGTGGTGCTGGTGGTGGTGGTGGTGCTGCTGCTGGTGGTGGTGCTGGTGGTGGTGGTGCTGCTGCTGCTGGTGGTGCTGGTAGTGGTGCTGGTGGTGGTGGTGGTGGTGCTGCTGCTGGTGGTGCTGGTAGTGGTGCTGGTGGTGGTGGTGCTGCTGCTGGTGGTGGTGCTGGTGGTGGTGCTGCTGCTGGTGGTGCTGGTGGTGGTGGTGGTGGTGCTGCTGCTGGTGGTGGTGGTGGTGGTGCTGCTGGTGGTGGTGCTGGTGGTGGTGGTGCTGCTGCTGGTGGTGCTGGTGGTGGTGGTGGTGCTGCTGCTGGTGGTGCTGGTGGTGGTGCTGGTGGTGGTGGTGGTGGTGCTGCTGCTGGTGGTGCTGGTGGTGCTGCTGCTAATGATGGTGGTGGTGCTGCTGGTGGTGGTGCTGCTGGTGCTGGTGGCGGTGCTGCTGGTGCTGGTGGTGGTGCTGGTTGTGGTGCTGCTGGTTGTGCCGCTGGTGTTGGTGCTGCTCGTGGTGGTGGTGGTGCTGCTGGTGCTGCTGGTGGTGCTGGTGGTGGTGCTGCTGGTGGTGCTGCTGGTGGTGGTGCTGCTGGTTGTGCCGCTGGTGTTGGTGCTGCTCGTGGTGGTGGTGCTGCTGGTGCTGCTGCTGGTGGTGGTGGTGGTGCTGCTGCTGGTGGTGCTGCTGCTGCTGATTAATACAAAGTCCGCGCGGCCGATATCTCAACAGAGCCAGCAGCAGCAGCAGCGGCGGCGGCTCGATGTTTCATCTTCACGTGGCCATTATTGAAAACCGTCCGAGCGATGTCCCAGTTTGTTTATCGGTCGCGAGCTGCGATGGCAACGCGCGGGCGGGGGGGGGGCTCTCCTGCGCGCCCCCCCCCCCCCCCACCCACCGAAGGCCCCCACCCGAGTTCGTGATTTGTGTGCGGCGTCCCTGGGCCTGATCGATACGAGAATGAATTCCCCCCGGCCTGTGGAAGCAGCTGGCCCCCCGCGGTGGCGCGGCGTTGCATAGTGATTGCAATCCCTTCCGCGCCACGCGAGACTTTCGTGGATTTGTTTTCCCCTTCAAGGGAGACTTCGTTACAGCCCCGGAGAGGAGAACGCGCGGAGGGGAGGGGGAGGGGGGCCGAGTTACCGCGCCGCGTCCAGAAACCTCCCCCACGGTGCCGCCCGTCCAGCCGGCCCAACAACACCAACACCAACAACACCAACACCACCACCAACACCACCAACACCACCACCATCACCACCACCAACACCACCAACACCACCACCATCACCAACACCAACACCACCAACACCACCACCAACACCACCAACACCACCAACACCACCACCAACACCACCAGCACCACCAACACCACCACCAACACCACCAGCACCACCAGCACCACCAACACCACCAACACCACCAACACCACCACCACCAACACTACCAACACCACCAACACCACCACCAACACCACCAACACCACCAGCAGCACCACCACCACCACCACCAACACCACCACCACCATCAACACCACCACCACCAACACCACCACCAACACCACCAACACCACCACCACCAACACCACCACCAACACCACCAACACCACCACCACCACCACCAACACTACCAACACCACCAACACCACCAACACCACCACCACCACTACCAACACTACCAACACCACCAACACCACCACCAACACCACCAACACCACCACCACCAACACCACCATCAACACCACCACCACCACCACCAACACCACCACCAACACCACCAACACCACCAACACCACCACCACCAACACCAACACCACCAACACCACCAACACCACCAACACCACCACCACCAACACCACCACCAACACCACCACCACCACCAACACCACCACCAACACCACCACCACCAACACCACCACCAACACTACCAACACCAACACCACCACCAACACCACCAACACCACCACCAGCAGCACCACCAACACCAACACCACCAACACCACCAGCACCAACACCACCACCACCAACACCACCACCACCAACACCACCAACACCACCACCAACACCACCAACACCACCAACACCACCACCACCTGCTGTGTTGTTTCACCTGAAGACGGTGGCTTGTGTTGCTATTGAAACGTCGTGATCTATTAGCTCTTTTTTATATCGACGTGACTTTACCGAAAGAACCAAAGAGTAAGAATGTAATAACAACAATGTGATAACAACAACAACATCCCCTTCAAGGGAGACTTCGTTACAGCCCCGGAGAGGAGAACGCGCGGAGGGGAGGGGGAGGGGGGCCGAGTTACCGCGCCGCGTCCAGAAACCTCCCCCACGGTGCCGCCCGTCCAGCCGGCCCAACAACACCAACACCAACAACACCAACACCACCACCAACACCACCACCAACACCACCACCAACACCACCACCAACACCACCACCAACACCAACAACACCAACACCACCAACACCACCAACACCACCACCAACACCACCAACACCAACACCACCAACACCACCACCAACACCAACACCACCAACACCACCAACACCACCAACACCACCACCAACACCACCACCACCAACACTACCAACACCACCAACACCACCACCAACACCACCAACACCACCACCACCAACACCACCACCAACACCACCAACACCAACACTACCAACACCACCAACACCACCAACACCAACACCACCACCACCAACACCACCAACACCACCAACACCACCACCACCAACACCACCAACACCACCAACACCAACACCACCAACACCACCAACACCACCACCAACACCACCACCAACACTACCAACACCAACACCACCACCAACACCACCAACACCACCACCAGCAGCAACACCACCAACACCACCAGCACCAACACCACCAACACCACCACCACCAACACCACCACCACCAACACCACCAACACCACCACCAACACCACCAACACCACCACCAACACCACCAACACCACCAACACCACCACCACCTGCTGTGTTGTTTCACCTGAAGACGGTGGCTTGTGTTGCTATTGAAACGTCGTGATCTATTAGCTCTTTTTTATATCGACGTGACTTTACCGAAAGAACCAAAGAGTAAGAATGTAATAACAACAATGTGATAACAACAACAACATCAGTGTAATAATAACAACAACATCAGTGTAATAATAACAACAACAAACACAAACTCGCGATTCAATCACCCCGCGTCGAATCCGTGCTCCACCCTCGCCTCCCTCCGAGAGAAGGCGCTGAGCAGCTGCGCTCCACCACCACCACATGCGGTGTTTGTGTTTCAGGACGGGACGAGTTGTTGTTGTTATTGTTGTTGTTGTTGTCGCAATTACGTCACAAATACAATTTGCACTCAGCGGGCGGTCGGGCGCGGGGGGTATGAGAGGGGCACCGGCGGGAGTGAGAGGGGCACCGGGGGGTGTGAGAGGGGCACCGGCGGGAGTGAGAGGGGCACCGGCGGGAGTGAGAGGGGCACCGGCGGGAGTGAGAGGGGCACCGGGGGGAGTGAGAGGGGCACCGGGGGGAGTGAGAGGGGCACCGGGGGGAGTGAGAGGGGCACCGGCGGGAGTGAGAGGGGCACCGGGGGGAGTGAGAGGGGCACCGGGGGGAGTGAGAGGGGCACCGGGGGGAGTGAGAGGGGCACCGGGGGGAGTGAGAGGGGCACCGGCGGGAGTGAGAGGGGCACCGGGGGGAGTGAGAGGGGCACCGGCGGGAGTGAGAGGGGCACCGGGGGGAGTGAGAGGGGCACCGGGGGGAGTGAGAGGGGTACCGGGGGGAGTGAGAGGGGCACCGGGGGGAGTGAGAGGGGCACCGGGGGGTGTGAGAGGGGCACCGGGGGGTAGTGAGAGGGGCACCGGGGGGAGTGAGAGGGGTACCGGGGGGTAGTGAGAGGGGCACCGGGGGGTGTGAGAGGGGCACCGGGGGGAGTGAGAGGGGCACCGGGGGGAGTGAGAGGGGCACCGGGGGGTGTGAGAGGGGTACCGGGGGGTAGTGAGAGGGGCACCGGGGGGTGTGAGAGGGGTACCGGGGGGTGTGAGAAGGGCACCGGGGGGAGTGAGAGGGGCACCGGGGGGTGTGAAAAGGGTACCGGGGGTAGTGAGAGGGGTACCGGGGGTAGTGATAGGGGCACCGGGGGGTGTGAAAAGGGTACCGGGGGTAGTGAGAGGGGCACCGGGGGGAGTGAGAGGGGTACCGGGGGGAGTGAGAGGGGTACCGGGGGTAGTGAGAGGGGCACCTGGGGTAGTGTGCAGGGCCCCCAAGTAGCTCAAGGGGCCCCGGATTCTTGACAACAACAACTCTTTGGTTCTTTCGGTAAAGTCACGTGGAAATAAAAAATAAATCATCGATCACGACGTTTCGATTGCAACACAAGCAACCGTCATCAGGTGAGAACTGTTTGTAAATGCAAGCTCGGAGAGATACATACAGAGAGAGGCAAACACAGAGAGAGACAAACACAGAGAGAGACATACAGAGAGAGAGAGGAGAGACACATACAGAGAGAGACACAGAGAGAGAGAAGAGACAAACACAGAGAGAGAGACAGAGAGAGACAAACAGAGAGAGAGACAGAGAGAGAGACAAACACAGAGAGATACATACAGAGAGAGACAGAGAGAAGAGACAAACACACAGAGAGAGAGACACAGAGAGAGAGAAGAGACAAACACAGAGAGACAGATACATACAGAGAGAGACAGAGGGAGAGAGACAAACACAGAGAAAGAGAGAGAGAGACAAACAGAGAGAGAGACACATACAGAGAGAGAGAGACACAGAGAGAGAGACAAACAGAGAGACACATACAGAGAGAGAGAAGAGACAAACAGAGAGACACATACAGAGAGAGACACAGAGAGAAGAGACAGACAGAGAGATACACAGAGAGAGAGAGACAAACAGAGAGAGATACATACAGAGAGAGAGAGAGACAGAGAGGAGAGACAAACACACAGAGAGAGACACACATGGAGAGAGACACACAGACACGGAGAGAGACATACAGAGAGAGACAGAGAAAAGAGACAAACGGAGAGAGACACACAGAGACACACATAGAGAGAGACAAAGAGAGAAGAGACAAGCACACAGAGACAGAGAGAGACACGGAGCGAGAGACACATACAGAGAGAGATACAGAGACACACAGAGGAGAGACACATAGCGAGACACGCAGAGAGAGATACACAGAGAGAGAGAGACACACATAGAGAAGAGACAGGAGAAGGGGCTGCAGTAACAGGAGATCGGTAGCATGGGGGAGAGTGAGAGGGAGGGGGGTAGAGAAATGAGCCGTCAATGAGAGGCAAGGGGGGGATGGATCTGCAGCCGCCTCTCCCCCGCCTCGCTCCTGTCCCTCCCACGCAGACTGCGGCACCCGCTCGGCCGTGACGGTGCCGAGCAGCACGGGGGGCGGGCGACTCGATCCGGTGTCGCCCCCCGCCCTCCTCCCCTCCGCCCTCCCCCCCTTGCAGGAGGGTCCTGCCAAGTTTTCGCAGTAGGGACGGCAATGCTGCTGCAGTGTGTGAGCCCAATTGAGTAATGTGCAGCTGATTGTTGTTCAGCGTTGGGTCCACATTACGGCTTCTCGTGGCCACGGGAGGGAATCGGAGAACCCGGTGGAATCCCACGCAGAACCCGTGGAAAGAGAAGACACAAACTCGACACACAGAGAACACAAACTCCACACACAGAGAACACAAACTCCACACAGAGAACACAAACTCCACACAGAGAGAACACACAAACTCCACACAGAGAGAACACAAACTCCACACAGAGAGAGAACACAAACTCCACACAGAGAGAACACACAAACTCCACACAGAGAGAGAACACAAACTCCACACAGAGAGAGAACACAAACTCCACACAGAGAGAGAACACAAACTCCACACACAGAGAACACACAAACTCCACACAGAGAGAACACAAACTCCACACAGAGAGAGAACACAAACTCCACGCAGAGAGAGAACACAAACTCCACGCAGAGAGAGAACACAAACTCCACACAGAGAGAGAACACAAATTCCACACAGAGAGAGAACACAAACTCCACACACAGAGAACACAAACTCCACACAGAGAGAACACACAAACTCCACACAGAGAGAACACAAACTCCACACACAGAGAGAACACAAACCCCACACAGAGAGAGAACACAAACCCCACACACAGAGAGAACACAAACCCCACACACAGAGAGAACACAAACCCCACACACAGAGAGAACACAAACTCCACACAGAGAACACAAACTCCACACAGAGAGAGAACACAAACTCCACACAGAGAGAGACCACAAACTCCACACAGAGAGAACACAAACTCCACACAGAGAGAACACACAAACTCCACACAGAGAGAGAACACAAACTCCACACACAGAGAGAACACAAACTCCACACAGAGAGAGAACACAAACTCCACACAGAGAGAGAACACAAACTCCACACAGAGAGAACACAAACTCCACACACAGAGAGAACACAAACCCCACACAGAGAGAGAACACAAACCCCACACAGAGAGAGAACACAAACCCCACACACAGAGAGAACACAAACTCCACACACAGAGAACACAAACTCCACACAGAGAGCACAAACTCCACACAGAGAGAGAACACAAACTCCACACAGAGAGAGAACACAAACTCCACACAGAGAAGACACAAACTCCACACAGAGAGAGAACACAAACTCCACACAGAGAGAGAACACAAACTCCACACAGAGAGAGAACACAAACTCCACACAGAGAGAGAACACAAACTCCACACAGAGAGAGAACACAAACTCCACACAGAGAGAGAACACAAACTCCACACAGAGAGAGAACACACAAACTCCACACACAGAGAGAGAACACACAAACTCCACACAGAGAGAACACAAACTCCACAGAGAGAGAGCACAAACTCCGCACAGAGAGAACACCAACTCCACACAGAGAGAGAACACAAACTCCACACACAGAGAGAACACAAACTCCACACAGAGAGAGAACACACAAACTCCACACAGAGAGAGAACAAACTCCACACAGAGAGAGAACAAACTCCACACAGAGAGAACACAAACTCCACACAGAGAGAGAACACAAACTCCACACAGAGAGAGAACACAAACTCCACGCAGAGAGAGAACACAAACTCCACGCAGAGAGAGAACACAAACTCCACACAGAGAGAGAACACAAACTCCACACAGAGAAAACACACAAACTCCACACAGAGAGAGAACACAAACTCCACGCAGAGAGAGAACACAAACTCCACACAGAGAGAGAACACAATCTCCACACAGAGAGAGAACACAAACTCCACACAGAGAGAACACACAAACTCCACACAGAGAGAGAACACACAAACTCCACACAGAGAGAGAACACAAACTCCACACACAGAGAGAGAACACAAACTCCACACAGAGAGAGAACACACAAACTCCACACAGAGAGAGAACACAAACTCCACACACAGAGAGATCACAAACTCCACACAGAGAGAGAACACACAAACTCCACACAAAGAGAACACAAACTCCACACACAGAGAGAACACAAACTCCACACAGAGAGAACACAAACTCCACACAGAGAGAGAACACAAACTCCACACACAGAGAGAACACAAACTCCACGCAGAGAGAGAACACACAAACTCCACACAGAGAGAGAACACACAAACTCCACACAAAGAGAACACAAACTCCACACACAGAGAGAACACAAACTCCACACAGAGAGAGGACACAAACTCCACACAGAGAGAGAACACAAACTCCACACAGAGAGAACACAAACTCCACGCAGAGAGAGAACACACAAACTCCACGCAGAGAGAGAACACACAAACTCCACGCAGAGAGAACACAAACTCCACGCAGAGAGAGAACACAAACTCCACACAGAGAGAGAACACAAACTCCACACAGAGAGAGAACACAAACTCCACACACAGAGAGAACACAAACTCCACACAGAGAGAGAACACAAACTTCACACAGAGAGAGAACAACAAACTCCACACAGAGAGAGCACAAACTCCACACAGAGAGAGAACACAAACTCCACACAGAGAAGACACAAACTCCACACAGAGAGAGAACACAAACTCCACACAGAGAGAGAACACACAAACTCCACACAGAGAGAGAACACACAAACTCCACACAGAGAGAACACACAAACTCCACACACAGAGAGAACACAAACTCCACACAGAGAGAGAACACAAACTCCACACACAGAGAGAACACAAACTCCACACAGAGAGAGAACACAAACTTCACACAGAGAGAGAACAACAAACTCCACACAGAGAGAGCACAAACTCCACACAGAGAGAGAACACAAACTCCACACAGAGAAGACACAAACTCCACACAGAGAGAGAACACAAACTCCACACAGAGAGAGAACACAAACTCCACACAGAGAGAGAACACACAAACTCCACACAGAGAGAACACACAAACTCCACACACAGAGAGAGCACACAAACTCCACACAGAGAGAGAACACAAACTCCACACAGAGAAGACACAAACTCCACACAGAGAGAGATCACAAACTCCACACAGGGAGAGAACACACAAACTACACACAGAGAGAGAACACACAAACTACACACAGAGAGAGAACACACAAACTCCACACAGAGAGAGAACACACAAACTCCACACACAGAGAGAACACAAACTCCACACAGAGAGAGAACACAAACTCCACACATAGAGAGAACACAAACTCTACACACAGAGAGAACACAAACTCCACACAGAGAGAGAACACAAACTCCACACACAGAGAGAACACAAACTCCACACAGAGAGAACACAAACTCCACACAGAGAGAGAACACAAACTCCACACAGAGAGAGAACACACGAACTACACACAGAGAGAGAACACACAAACTACACACAGAGAGAGAACACACAAACTCCACACAGAGAGAGAACACACAAACTCCACACAGAGAGAGAACACAAAGTCCACACAGAGAGAACACAAACTCCACAAAGAGAGAACACCCAAACTCCACACAGAGAGAGAACACACAAACTCCACACAGAGAGAACACAAACTCCACACAGAGAGAACACACAAACTCCACACAGAGAGAGAGAACACAAACTCCACACAGAGAGAGAGAACACAAACTCCACACAGAGAGAGAGAGAACACAAACTCCACACAGAGAGAGAACACACAAACTCCACACGGAGAGAGAACACACAAACTCCACACGGAGAGAGAACACAAACGCCACACAGAGAAAGAACACACAAACTCCACACAGAGAGAACACAAACTCCACACAGAGAGAGAACACACAAACTCCACACAGAGAGAACACACAAACTCCACACACAGAGAGAACACACAAACTCCACACACAGAGAGAACACACAAACTCCACACAGAGAACACAAACTCCACACAGAGAAAACACACAAACTCCACACAGAGAAAACACACAAACTCCACACAGAGAAAACACACAAACTCCACACAGAGAGAACAAAAACTCCACACAGAGAGAACAAAAACTCCACACAGAGAGAGAACACAAACTCCACACAGAGAACACAAACTCCACACAGAGAAAACACACAAACTCCACAGAGAGAGAACACAAACTCCACACAGAGAGAACACAAACTCCACACAGAGAGAGAACACAAACTCCACACAGAGAGAGAACACAAACTCCACAGAGAGAGAACACAAACTCCACACAGAGAGAGAACACAAACTCCACACAGAGAGAGAACACAAACTCCACACAGAGAGAGAACACACAAACTCCACACAGAGAGAGAACACACAAACTCCACACAGAGAGAGAACACACAAACTCCACACAGAGAGAGAACACAAACTCCACACACAGAGAGAACACAAACTCCACACACAGAGAGAACACAAACTCCACACAGAGAGAGAACACACAAACTCCACACAGAGAGAGAACACAAACTCCACACAGAGCGAGAACACAAACTCCACACAGAGAGAGAACACAAACTCCACACAGAGAGAGAACACAAACTCCACACACAGAGAGAACACAAACTCCACACACACAGAGAGAACACAAACTCCCCACACAGAGAGAGAACACAAACTCCACACAGAGAGAGAACACAAACTCCACACAGAGAGAGAACACAAACTCCACACACAGAGAGAACACAAACTCCACACACAGAGAGAGAACACAAACTCCACACACAGAGAGAGAACACAAACTCCCCACACAGAGAGAGAACACAAACTCCCCACACAGAGAGAGAACACAAACTCCACACAGAGAGAGAACACAAACTCCACACAGAGAGAGAACACAAACTCCACACAGAGAGAGAACACAAACTCCACACAGAGAGAGAACACAAACTCCACACAGAGAGAGAACACAAACTCCACACAGAGAGAGAACACAAACTCCACACACAGAGAGAACACAAACTCCACACACAGAGAGAACACAAACTCCACACAGAGAGAGAACACAAACTCCACACACAGAGAGAGAACACAAACTCCACACACAGAGAGAGAACACAAACTCCCCACACAGAGAGAGAACACAAACTCCACACAGAGAGAGAACACAAACTCCACACAGAGAGAGAACACAAACTCCACACAGAGAGAGAACACAAACTCCACACAGAGAGAGAACACAAACTCCACACAGAGAGAGAACACAAACTCCACACACAGAGAGAACACAAACTCCACACACAGAGAGAGAACACAAACTCCACACACAGAGAGAGAACACAAACTCCCCACACAGAGAGAGAACACAAACTCCACACACAGAGAGAGAACACAAACTCCCCACACAGAGAGAGAACACAAACTCCACACAGAGAGAGAACACAAACTCCACACAGAGAGAGAACACAAACTCCACACAGAGAGAGAACACAAACTCCACACAGAGAGAGAACACAAACTCCACACACAGAGAGAACACAAACTCCACACAGAGAGAGAACACAAACTCCACACAGAGAGAGAACACAAACTCCACACAGAGAGAGAACACAAACTCCACACACAGAGAGAGAACACAAACTCCACACACAGAGAGAGAACACAAACTCCCCACACAGAGAGAGAACACAAACTCCACACAGAGAGAGAACACAAACTCCACACACAGAGAGAGAACACAAACTCCACACAGAGAGAGAACACAAACTCCACACAGAGAGAGAACACAAACTCCACACAGAGAGAGAACACACAAACTCCACACAGAGAGAGAACACAAACTCCACACAGAGAGAGAACACAAACTCCACACAGAGAGAGAACACAAACTCCACACAGAGAGAGAACACAAACTCCACACAGAGAGAGAACACACACTCCACACAGAGAGAGAACACAAACTCCACACACAGAGAGAGAACACAAACTCCACACACAGAGAGAGAACACAAACTCCACACAGAGAGAGAACACAAACTCCACACAGAGAGAGAACACAAACTCTACACACAGAGAGAACACAAACTCTACACACAGAGAGAGAACACAAACTCCACACACAGAGAGAACACAAACTCCACACAGAGAGAGAACACAAACTCCACACAGAGATAGAACACAAACTCCACACAGAGAGACGCCCGGGTCCGGAATCGAACACAGGCCTCGTCTTGCTGTGAGGCGTGAGTTCCCCGCACCCTCCACCGGAATGACACAACAACAACAATTACACAACAACAACAACAATGACACAACAACAACAATGACACAACAACAATGACACAACAATCTCCCACTCTCTGCGCAGCAGTCCCCCTGCTGCACCTCCGTTCCTCTCTCAAGGCCTCGCGCCTCTTCTCTGTTGCCCATCCCCTTCGTGTCCCCTCGCCCCTCCACTCCTCCCCGAGAGCCCTTCCGTGACCCCTAAGACGCATCCCTCCATCGCCGCCGCCGCCGTCGTGACTCCTTCCCCAGTGCCCGCGTGCGGGCGTCCCTCTGGTGACGGTGTCACGTGGCGGGCAGCACTCACCTGCCTTCTACCAACTCGCGGCCCGTGCTCCTCACTCATCGCTAAACTTTCGCACGGAGCCTTCTTAAATATTTATTGCTGCATTAGTCATCAACGGTTTGGGGGGGGAGGTGGGGCAAATGATTAACGTCGTGAAAAATATCTGTACTTAAAAAAAAAATGTATGTATAAAATGAGTAAATGATTCATACTTAAAATAAACCCACGTGGAAATAAATCCACGGCAACGTGGAGTGGCCGTGCCCCAGCATCGCCGCTGCGCGCGCCGCACGTGCGCCCACTCGCCGCTGGTGCCGCGTCTCGTGCCAATAAGCGCACTCATGATGATTGATTGCCTCTCCACGAATGCCAGCTGCGTCTGCGCACTTCAATTAAAAGTCTAAATCGTAACAGATTATGCGTTCCATTGATGGGCATCAATCAGCCTGCAGCCTCGCCGCCGCCGCTATCGCGGGGATCTGGGATGCGAATGTCCCAACCCGCGCTCGCCGCTTCGCGCTCTGCGCTGTGGATTAGCCGCGACGTGGAATATCGTCATCATTGTCGTCATCATCATCATTGTCGTCATCATTGTCGTCATCATCATCATTGTCGTCATCATCATTGTCGTCATCATCATCGTCGTCATCATCATTGTTGTCGTCATCGTCTTGGCGGTGCGTCTTGGTGGGTACGTCTTGGTGGGTACGTCTTGGTGAGTACGTCTTGGTACGTCTTGGTGGGTACGTCTTGGTGGGTACGTCTTGGTGGGTACGTCTTGGTGGTACGTCTTGGTGAGCACGTCTTGGTGGGTACGTCTTGGTGGGTACGTCTTGGTGGGTACGTCTTGGTGGTACGTCTTGGTGGGTACGTCTTGGTGGGTACGTCTTGGTGGTATGTCTTGGTGAGTACGTCTTGGTGGGTACGTCTTGGTGGGTACGTCTTGGTGGTACGTCTTGGTGGGTACGTCTTGGTGGGTACGTCTTGGTGGTACGTCTTGGTGAGTACGTCTTGGTGGGTACGTCTTGGTGAGTACGGCTTGGTGGTACGTCTTGGTGGGTACGTCTTGGTGGGTACGTCTTGGTGGTACGTCTTGGTACGTCTTGGTGAGTACGGCTTGGTGGTACGTCTTGGTGGTACGTCTTGGTGAGTACGTCTTGGTGGGTACGTCTTGGTGAGTACGTCTTGGTGGGTACGTCTTGGTGGGTACGTCTTGGTGGGTACGTCTTGGTGGTACGTCTTGGTGAGTACGTCTTGGTGAGTACGTCTTGGTGGGTACGTCTTGGTGGTACGTCTTGGTGAGTACGTCTTGGTACGTCTTGGTGGGTACGTCTTGGTGGTACGTCTTGGTGGTACGTCTTGGTGAGTACGTCTTAGTGGGTACGTCTTGGTGGGTACGTCTTGGTGGTACGTCTTGGTGGTACGTCTTGGTGGTACGTCTTGGTACGTCTTGGTGAGTACGTCTTGGTGGGTACGTCTTGGTGAGTACGTCTTGGTGAGTACGGCTTGGTGGTACGTCTTGGTGGTACGTCTTGGTGAGTACGTCTTGGTGGGTACGTCTTGGTGAGTACGTCTTGGTGGGTACGTCTTGGTGAGTACGTCTTGGTGGGTACGTCTTGGTGGTACGTCTTGGTGAGTACGTCTTGGTACGTCTTGGTGGGTACGTCTTGGTGGGTACGTCTTGGTGGGTACGTCTTGGTGGTACGTCTTGGTGAGTACGTCTTAGTGGGTACGTCTTGGTGGTACGTCTTGGTGGTACGTCTTGGTGGTACGTCTTGGTACGTCTTGGTGAGTACGTCTTGGTGGGTACGTCTTGGTGAGTACGTCTTGGTGAGTACGGCTTGGTGGTACGTCTTGGTGGTACGTCTTGGTGAGTACGTCTTGGTGGGTACGTCTTGGTGAGTACGTCTTGGTGGGTACGTCTTGGTGAGTACGTCTTGGTGAGTACGTCTTGGTGGTACGTCTTGGTGAGTACGTCTTGGTGGGTACGTCTTGGTGAGTACGTCTTGGTGAGTACGTCTTGGTGAGTACGTCTTGGTGGGTACGTCTTGGTGGGTACGTCTTGGTGGTACGTCTTGGTGAGTACGTCTTGGTGGGTATGTCTTGGTGGGTACGTCTTGGTGAGTACGTCTTGGTGGGTACGTCTTGGTGAGTACGTCTTGGTGGGTAGGTCTTGGTGAGTATGTCTTGGTGAGTACGTCTTGGTGGGTACGTCTTGGTGAGTATGTCTTGGTGAGTACGTCTTGGTGGGTACGTCTTGGTGAGTACGTCTTGGTGGGTAGGTCTTGGTGGGTACGTCTTGGTGGGTACGTCTTGGTGAGTACGTCTTGGTGGGTACGTCTTGGTGAGTACGTCTTGGTGGGTACGTCTTGGTGAGTACGTCTTGGTGGGTACGTCTTGGTGGTACGTCTTGGTGAGTACGTCTTGGTGAGTACGTCTTGGTGGGTACGTCTTGGTGGGTACGTCTTGGTGGGTACGTCTTGGTGGTACGTCTTGGTGGTACGTCTTGGTGGGTACGTCTTGGTGGGTACGTCTTGGTGGGTATGTCTTGGTGAGTACGTCTTGGTGAGTACGTCTTGGTGGGTACGTCTTGGTGGGTACGTCTTGGTGGGTACGTCTTGGTGGTACGTCTTGGTGGGTACGTCTTGGTGGGTATGTCTTGGTGAGTACGTCTTGGTGGGTACGTCTTGGTGGGTATGTCTTGGTGGGTACGTCTTGGTGGGTACGTCTTGGTGGGTACGTCTTGGTGAGTACGTCTTGGTGGGTACGTCTTGGTGAGTACGTCTTGGTGGGTATGTCTTGGTGGGTACGTCTTGGTGAGTACGTCTTGGTGGGTACGTCTTGGTGAGTACGTCTTGGTGGGTAGGTCTTGGTGAGTATGTCTTGGTGAGTACGTCTTGGTGGGTACGTCTTGGTGAGTATGTCTTGGTGAGTACGTCTTGGTGGGTACGTCTTGGTGAGTACGTCTTGGTGGGTAGGTCTTGGTGGGTACGTCTTGGTGGGTACGTCTTGGTGAGTACGTCTTGGTGGGTACGTCTTGGTGAGTACGTCTTGGTGGGTACGTCTTGGTGAGTACGTCTTGGTGGGTACGTCTTGGTGGTACGTCTTGGTGGGTACGTCTTGGTGAGTACGTCTTGGTGAGTACGTCTTGGTGAGTACGTCTTGGTGAGTACGTCTTGGTGGGTACGTCTTGGTGGGTACGTCTTGGTGGGTACGTCTTGGTGGTACGTCTTGGTGGTACGTCTTGGTGGGTACGTCTTGGTGGGTACGTCTTGGTGGGTATGTCTTGGTGAGTACGTCTTGGTGAGTACGTCTTGGTGGGTACGTCTTGGTGGGTACGTCTTGGTGGGTACGTCTTGGTGGTACGTCTTGGTGGGTACGTCTTGGTGGGTACGTCTTGGTGGGTATGTCTTGGTGAGTACGTCTTGGTGGGTACGTCTTGGTGGGTATGTCTTGGTGGGTACGTCTTGGTGGGTACGTCTTGGTGGGTACGTCTTGGCGCTGGGAGCCGAGTCCCGACTGCGACCTCCCTCGATCGCCCCGCGCCGTCAGCCGCACTTGAGAAGCGTCGCGAGCCAGAGTGGCTGTGAAATCAGATTTGTTTCCTTCTCCATTCAATACTCTTTGCTGTTTTCGCGGCTCCAATAACACACAAAGCTGCTGCGCACGAACGGTGACATGATGAGAACACGTGCTGCCAGCGAACAACGGGCAGGAGGGGGGACGCCGGCAGGCAGGGGTGGTGGTGGTGATGATGATGGTGGTGATGAGGGTGGTGATGATGATGATGAGGGTGATGGTTGTGGTGGTGGTGATGATGATGATGATGGTGGTGATGATGATGGTGGTGATGATGGTGGTGATGGTGATGATGGTGGTGATGATGATGATGATGGTGGTGGTGATGGTTGTGGTGGTGGTGGTGATGATGATGATGGTGGTGATGATGATGGTGGTAATGATGGTGGTGATGATGGTGGTGATGATGATGGTGATGAGGGTGGTGATGATGATGATGGTGATGAGGGTGGTGATGATGATGATGGTGATGAGGGTGGTGATGATGATGGTGGTGAGGGTGGTGATGATGATGATGAGGGTGGTGATGATGATGATGGTGATGAGGGTGGTGATGATGATGGTGGTGAGGGTGGTGATGATGATGATGATGAGGGTGGTGATGATGATGATGGTGATGAGGGTGGTGATGATGATGATGATGATGAGGGTGGTGATGATTACTGCGAGAGTGGCCCTTGACGGACAGGCTGAGTGTGTAGCTAGGGAAGATCTAAAGCCTGGTGGTGACGGCACAGAGAGATCGTCTCCCCGGCGTGCAGGCGGTGCAACTGCACTGGAGCCGCGTGTCCGGGCTGCCAAGAGGAGGAGGCGCCTCGCGCCAGGGTCCGTGCCAGCCACGCCTACGGTCCGATGGCGCGGCGTTGGTTGTGACGTAGGTTGGTTGAGACGTAGGTTGTGACGTTGGTTGTGACGTAAGTTGTGACGTAGGTTGCGATGTAGGTTCTGACGTAGGCCGGTGTATTCGAATTGGGTTGTGAGATGGGCAGCAGATTGAAGTACAGTAAAAAAAGATTATTGTATCTATCTGTGTAACTTCACCCCTCATATGTTGCTATTTTTCCAGAATCGAGGATGGAGGGAGAGGGGGGGGTTCAACCAATATTTTTATTTTAATTAAAATATTTTACTTGGCTAGCCCCTTGAGATGGACGAACAGAGATGATCGCTGCCATCCTCTCCATCCACCTCTTCAGATTCTCCCATTCTCACCCCCCCCCCACCATCTCCCACGCATCTCCCTCCAGATCCGGAACCGCCCCAGAGCTTCTCATTACGCATGCTCTAGCTGTAGCTGTAGCTGCTGCTGTAGTTGTTGCAGCTTTTGCAGCTGCTGTAGCTGCTGTAGCTGCCGCTGTAGCCGCCGCTGTAGCCGCATCTGTAGCTGCTGTAGCTGCTGCTGTAGCTGCTGTAGCTGCCGCTGTAGCTGCCACTGTAGCTGCTGCAGCTGTTGTAGCTGTTGTAGCTGTTGTAGCTGCTGTAGCTGCTGCAGATGTTGTAGCTGCTGCAGCTGTTGTAGCTGCTGTAGCTGCTGCAGCTGTTGCAGCTGCTGCAGCTGTTGTAGCTGCTGTAGCTGCTGCAGCTGTTGTAGCTGCTGCAGCTGTTGTAGCTGCTGTAGCTGCTGCAGCTGTTGCAGCTGCTGTAGCTGCTGCAGCTGTTGTAGCTGCTGTAGCTGCTGCAGCTGCTGGAGCTGCTGCAGCTGCTGGAGCTGCTGCAGCTGCTGGAGCTGCTGCAGCTGCTGGAGCTGCTGGAGCTGCTGGAGCTGCTGCAACTGCTGGAGCTGCTGCAGCAGCTGGAGCTGCTGCTGCCGCTACCGCCACCACCTCCGTTCATCGGGCCGGGGTGCGGCACCGTGGAAGCCTCCATCGCTGACCCCGCACGCGCGCGGGGTCACGCCCCCCCCCCCGTGCTGTTTGTGAGCCAAGTCCCCGGAAGAAGAAAAACTAAATCAAAATCTACGTTGTGTTTGTTATGTTTTTAATAGCTGCCTGTGCCGCCAGGCAGGTTTAAAATACACACGAGTCAGCGCCTCCTCGTCCCCAGTTTCCTGTGTCTTCAGAAGCAGCGAGGTGATATCGGTAGCCGTGGGCTTGTTTGTTATTTATGCAAATGCAATACATTTGATCAGGGCTGAGGAGCAACCGCGGAGAATCCTTGCTCGAGGCAGCGGAGAGTTTCACAAAGATCCCCCAGCACAGGCCTTCAACAGACTGTTGGGGCAAGTTGAGTTAACGAGTAGCACCTGTGAAGGCCGGCACTGCACTTGGGAGTGGTGGATGGGCAGCACGACGCCCGGCCGCCTTTGTCCCCCCAATGCTGATTTTCACACACGGCACCGGGTACTCATTTAAGGCTAAGTCGACCACGGGCAGGCCCGGTTTAAACACTCGCCACTCTTGTTGGTTGTGAGTGTGGGATTGCGTCGCTGCACCGCGAGCGTTAACACTGCGCGCGGCGAGGCGGGGTGGAGGGGCCCATTGGCGTCTGGAGCGGCTGCGGCCGCAGGCCGGCGACTTGGTGCGGAGGCCTCCGGCTCGCCGCCTCTGCCCCTGCCTCGCCGCTGTTCCGGCGGATTGTCCAGCGGCTCCGTGAGCGCGGGGCGCAGTTCCTAAATCACGCGGTGACACGTGCAGGGCGAGTTGTGGGGGGGGGGGGGCGGGCGCGGGTGGAGGGGAGGGGTGGGGGGGTCATCGGTTCCGCTACACTTCGCGTGCGGCCAGGAACTGCCCGGGAACTGCCCAGGAACTGCCCGGGAACTCCGCGTGTGGCCCTCTCGGTCACGAACCGCGCTGCCCGTGCACCCTGGAGAGTCCCGCTGCTGCTGCTACATTGGGGGGGGGGGGGGGGTTGTAAATTATTTTTTTATTGATCTTACTACGCGGCGGCGGCGGGGTAGATGGAGGTGTACAACTTCCAAGACAGCTGAGTGGTGTATAGCGGGATAGGCGGCTCGGACAGACGACGGGGACGTGAAGGACCGTAGCGTTCTGTGGTGCGTGCTGTGTCAGATCCATTTTCTTCGGGGAAGGAAGGGGGGGGGGTGGAGTCGGTCTCAGTTCAGTCGAGTAAACTCGGGGTCTCTGGAGCGGCATTCACGAGGGGGCCCCCAGATCTGGGTGAACTCCCCTTCCATATTCCTCAGTTTCAGACGACATCGAGTGTGTATTCGTAAGATGTTTTCAGCCAATTCAATGATGCGTTCTGTTCATTGTACCACGTGGGAAGAAAGCGGAACCCCCCGGAGAAACCCCACGCCTTGCGCGAGAGGGGCAACACTTTATAGCCGTAAAGATGGGAACAGATGGCGATTAGTCCACTGGCTGAGACGCCTTCTCCTGACGAGCCAGGGTCCGGCTCCTTCGCGAAGCCCACGGGAAGGGAGTTGCACAACGTCTGTGTGTGATCCACCAGCCCTGGCTGCTGCCTCCACAGTGCCGGGTGACAGGCGGCCACCAACACCGCCCCGCGACTGAAGGTGTGACAATAATAGTCGCGGAGTAAGAAGTAATTCATTTCGAACGGGCAAAATGACCATCGCCCCCATTCCCTGCACTTTACACGACGAGTCTTTAATGATGCCCCGCGCACCTTTGTCAACTCGCCGCTGGATGAAAGTTTCCCCATGCTGTTGTGGGTCCAGTGGAGGGTTGTTTGACCATACTTCACCGCGCTGGTCAGTGTGGGTTGATGAAGCGGGTTCACGGGGTCAGGAGCGGTCGTCTCGAGTTGTAACTCGCCACCGATGTCCGCCGTGGCTGGGAATCGAACTAATGTGGCCGGGATAATAGTGCGCGGTGCGCTGAACCGCTCTGCCACCGTTCCATACGTACGTAACTCACTGCTATTGCATAACGTAAAACATTCTTATTATACAGTAGCACAAACTGTGTTATATAACCAAACAGGGTCTAACATAGGTGGAACATTTGCGCGCAAATGTATCTTAACAAGTAGTTGTTAAACGCCAATTTTATGATCCATATTGAAGTTCATAATTCATTTGGGTTTCGGCCAAACCCAAAAACCAACGATCAACTGGCGTTGTTGTTGTTCGTTGTTGTTGTTCGTTATTGTTTGTTGTTGTTCGTTGTTGTTTATAATTTCTGAGCTTTTGCAATGCGCACTGCAGAGATTTCTGGTGGGGTTTTTTTATCTCGTCACCGATATTTCTTCATTCACGTCTCCATCTCACACCGCCAGGACACGGCAGTGTGAACAGCGCGATAGCACGTACAGCCACACAGCCACCAGCTCCCAGCGGACCCGACCCACCCGCGGTCCCGTCCACCGGCCTCGCCTGAGTCGACGTCGCGCCCACGGAGTGGGGGGCTCCCCCCCCCCTCCGACAGCCCGGGTCGCTGTGAGACTGCGGTAGGTGGCACTGTAACTGGGGGAGCGGTGGTGCAACGGTTAGCGCGCTGCGCTACGAACCCGGCGGACCGAGTTCGATTCCCGCTCATGACCAACACCAGTGACGCGGTTATCTGAAGCGGTCCCTAGACTTCCTTGAGGTTGACTCAGCCTCAAATCAGTACCTGGTGCGATGTTTTAAACATCGCCACTGGGGAGAGAAAGGCGGCCGAGCTGGGTGCTGGCCACCCCCAATCACCTCGTGCGCCGTCCCGGCCTTCCTGGGTGCTCGCAAACAGCACTTGCCCCAACAGTCTGTCGAGGCTCTACAGGGAATCTTTGTCTTTGCCACATACAAAGAGCCCCCCACCCGCATCACGTCACCGGTTGTATCGGCCACGCAATCCCAGTGCCGAAACGTCGCCGACCCACCGCCCACCCGACTTCACGTCGCTGCGTTGGCCCCAACGGCGTCGCCTGCCGCCACGGAACACTCGGCAAGAGCCACGAGTCTCGAGGAGACGACTCTGCGAGGCGTAAACAAGCGACAAGTAAACAACAACAACAACAACCCTGGAAGTGACCGGCAACCGCGCTCCTCTTGGCCGTGACCGCGGGCCCTGTCCATGTGGCACCAGGGGGGGGGGGGGGGGGTGGGAGGTGGTGGGGGTGGAGGTGGGGGCGGTGATGATGAGAGACGTAGGGCCGGGGCGATGTGGGGTGAGGGCCAGGAGTGGGGGTGGGGGGGTGACTTAATCTGTCAGGGCCGGTGGGATGGGGGGGCATGGGGGATGGGGGGGGCACGGGGGATGGGGGGGGGGAATGGGGGATGGGGGGCACGGGGGATGGGGGGGAGGGGTCGCACAGATCGTCGCTCGCATCTCAACTTTATTTAATTCCGTGCCACTTAGCGCATCGCTCAGCCCGGCCTGTCCACTTCCCCCGCGATGCCGACTCCATTAGCCTCACTCATCCTGACGACGCGGGCCACACGGCGACTAGGAGGGGGAGGAGGCGAGAGTGGTTCTCTCTCTCTCGCCCTTTTTGAGTCGTTCGCTCGCTCTCCCCCCCCCCCCGCCCACTCATCTCCCCACTCTCTCATCCCGTCTGCCTCTCCACTTTGGCAGCGGAGCGAAGCGTGGCTCTCGAATAACGCGACCGCGTTTTGACGTCAAGATCAGTTTCCATCCGCGACGGAGGCTCCGGCATACAAAGCGCTCCGTGTGAGTCCTTCGAATCCTTCAAAGGTCAAAGCGCGTTGACCTTTCGGATTCCCCATTGTGAACGTATTGACTTCACGATGACCGCCTGCTCCTCTACGCGACACGTTAAACCCTGGCCATCATCTCGTGTGACACACGACGCTCTGCTTGATGGGCAGTGGTGTGCACAAGCACAATTAACGAAAACTAAACTCAACACATTCGTCAACAACACTGTGGCCTTAAAGGGACAAAAGTAATGTTAAATGAAGAAGAGGGATTGTCCGAAACGTTGCCGATTATATATTTTCCTGTAAGACCACACAGGTATTAAATATATATCGTGATGCAATGTGCAGACATTGTCTATCCACTGCTAGATCAATGTCTCCCCACGCCTATCGGCTCTGGAGGGGGGGGGGGCTATTTGACCATACTTCACCACGTGGGTTACTGCGGGTTGTTTCCCTCGCCACTGAGGCTCAAGTTCGCTTAACTTCTAAATACTTGCTCACACTCAATATGCTGCAAATACTAGCGGACATTCCCTTACACATGTACACTCTCAAAGATCCCCCGTGTAGCCTTAACAGACTGTTGGGGCAAGTGCTGTTGGCGAGCAGCACCTATGAAGGCCAACACTGTGGCACACGAGGGGGTGGGTGGCCAGCACCACGCCCAGCCGCCTTTGTCTCCCCAATGGCGCTACTGTGTTGATACCACCGCATTCGTTACTCATTTGATGATGAGTCGACCTAGGGGAGGCCCAAGACCGGTACAGATAATCGTCACTGGTGCTGATCGTGAGCGGCCGAGTTGACCGACCTGCTGCCCCAATGTTAGCTCAAATACGCGTCACTGTTGTTGGTCGTGAGCGGCAATCGAACTCGGAGTGCCGCTTTGCGAGCGCAGCGCTCTCACCATTGCGTCACCACAGCCACACGCAAACGCACAAACACATGCTTATGTAGTGTATGTTGAACTTCTTTCGCACCGTACGTCGCCAACCGTGGGAGTCGGAGACGCTTACGAAGCGATGTTGACCAGGCGTGCCGAAGCCGTGGACTCTTGAGAGGGGCCGCTGGACGCTCGGGGGGGGGGGAGGGGTTGCGGGCGAGACACAACGAGCCCGCGCGTGCGCACACGACGTCTGTGTTCTCACTTTAAACATAAAAAATAATAATGTAAAAATGTGTTTAATTTCACACCTTGGCATATTGTAAAAGGGTGAAGCAATATTTTCCTACATATTTATTTATATCTAAAACGTCCAATTTGAATTTTATCTCCCCCCCCCCACCCCCCGGGGCTAAGCTAGTCGCACAATATCCACTCTGTGCGCCTCGAGAGAGCGTGGCATTAGCACGACCCCCTCCCCGCCTCTTGTTTCGCGGGACAATTATACCGTTTAATATCTCCGCGGCCCTGCAAATTCCTTGCAACCTTTCGCAATTTCCATTCCGCACATCTCCGCCGTTGCTTAGGGCGCGGACTGAACTTCAGCACTCGCTCGCCTCGTCTTGTGATTTGCTATTTGTGGCAGAATGCGAATAACGCTCCCCCCCCCCGCCCCCGCCCAAAAGCCCCACTCGACCCCCCCCCCTCCACCCCACACCTCGGGATTTAAAGCCTTAGTATTTCGGCGCGAAACCAACAAATATAACAATATAACAATATTACAGGCCCCTTTGCTTTAATGACTCTCCGTGCATTCGCGGACGAAGCTGGTGCCGTGGGTGCGCGCGGCGGCTGCGGCGTTGCTCGCCCGACTCCCCCGCGCCAGCGGTGCCGCTGCTCACCGGGCCGGTGCAGGCGACAGGATCGCTGTTGACGCCTCGCGTGAAGGTCGCCCCGTAATCATCATGAAGTGGCCGCGCCGTCCCAGGTCTACCCATTACGAGCGGGCCTCGTGCCCGCGGAGAACGCAAACTCAAATGTTGTGAGAGGCGCGCGGTCGTGCGTGTGACGGGGGAGGCCACGTGGCCCGTGGAAGCGCCCCGCGCTTTGTTCCCCCCGCCGCCTCGCACCCAGGGCGGCGGTAGCAGCCGCCGTGCGGGCGCCGTGTGCTGAGACGCGGCGGCTGTGGGAGTCACCCGCGCGCCCGCGACGCCTCTGGACACCTTCCCAAGCGATCGAGCTGAGCGCGCCGCTGTTTGAAAGGCGCGCGAGGGCAGTCGGCAGCACGTGGGTTCATCGCCGTTACGTTTCACCGGTTTGAAATGTGCCCTAGAGTTGAGCCTCGTGTCATCCCCTCGGTCTCCCAAGTCGGTGGCCGCGCGTCGCAGCCGGCAGTTGCCGTCACCTGAGGACGCGGGCGAAGGGGAATGACACCCACACGGTCCATTGAAACAACAACAACAACAGCAGCAGCAACAGCAGCAGCAGAAGCCCTGCTAACCACTCGACGAATTGAGTGGGGTTCATAATGAGTTTATGAATTATTTGAATAAAAACATTGTCAAACAAGAATCTCTTTACAAAGATGTGATATTTTTTTTCATCCCTATTTGTTTACATTCAATTTTAATTATGATGAGGATGCATTGCTTAATTATTGTGTTGCTGCGACAAAAATACGGTATTAATTTTATAAGAGAGAATTTTGCTGGCGCAGTTGTGCAAGTGTGCACGCGTGTGCGTGTGTCGCTAACAGCACTTGCCCCAACAGTCTGTCCAGCTTATACGGGGGTTATTTGCAGGGACGGAGCCAGGGGGGGGTGACAGGGGTGACATTCTGCGTGTAAGTGTACGACACTCGGTCTGGCGGACTCCGTGCAACTGCATTGTCAGAGTGTGTCGCCAACCGATGGCGTCTAGTTCAACAGCCTGACTCTAATCATTCTTGAAATTAAAATTTGTTGAATGTCACCCGGCCTAAAATCCTGGCTCCGCCCCTGGTTCTTTGTATTTTTTTCGTGTGCGGTGCGGTAAGGTGAGCGGTCGTGTATCGGTTAGCGCTACGTTGCGCTACGAACCCTGCGACCCGGGTTCGATTCCCTCTCACGGTCAACACCAGTGACCATTATCTGAACCGGTCCTGGGCCTCCCGTAGTTCGACTCAGCCTCAAATTAATACCTGGTGCGGTGTGTAAACATCGCCACTAGGGAGACAAAGGTGGTGCTGGCCACCCACCCCCTCGTGTACCGTTCTCGCTATCAGCACTTGCCCCAACAGTGCGTTAAGGCTACACGGGGGGATCTTTGTCTTTGTGCGTGTGCGCGAGCTTGCGGTGGGAGTTGTGTTCCCGTCATGAATGCTTCTGAAAGCATCATTAGGGGCATGCGAGATTAATTGGATTGCGGATCAACCGCTTGTCGGAACGTCTCGCTGCTGCGGCAAAGGCGGTGGGTGGCCCGCGATGAATCCGCCAAGACGGCTGAGATGACGCGCCGGAGGGGGGTGGGGGGCGGGGGGGGGTAGGGAGCAGCACTGCGGCTGATCTCCTTACTGCTCCTCCACATCAAACCCCACTGAGCCAAATTCGCTTGTAGCCGGATATCCGGTGGAGATTGGGCTTCCCTAAGTGGTATGCTGGAACAACGTGGAAATAAGTAAGTTGGTAATAGAATACAAAACATTTTTATTCAATTAAAAAAAAAGTTTTGCGGTTAGGCCACGTAATTATCTAATTATATACGTCGTCAAGGCCCTCCACCAACCCGGCATACAGTCACATAAAGGAATCGTCACATGGTGTGCATGCGTTCGTCTCTCACACCTACGGGAGGTGCCGCCGTGCTCCTGGCTCTGGGGCTGCTGCAGCCTCCCAGAGAGCCGCGAGAAACCAAACCCCTGATGGGCTGGTGACGTGTTTACAGCTCCCGGACCAGCGGGGTGAAGTATGGTCAACCACCCCCCCCCCCCCCCCCCCTTGATGGCTCGCTGATGGTATTCACTGTGGATCATCTGCCACTCTGCTCCACGTCGGCACAAGTGGAGCGCGTGTAAAGGGACATCAATGAATCGTCTAAAGTCGATTGCCAAACTCGTGAAGCATCCGTCCCATCGCCTGTGTAAGAATTAAAGGGTTGTTTGTATTCTAATCGATTCATATAACACCTGCAGCCACCAGCGGCCGCTACATTCGCCGCATTGTTAAAAAAAAAATGGAATCCTGAATCTAACAGTTATAAAGTCACGTAGGTAAAAAATAAAACAACAAAAATCACGACGTTTCGGCCACAACACAAGCGGCCTTCATCAGGTTGTCTCGAGGACAGCGCTGGAGTGAAACACAGCCACGCTCAGACCGCGACCTTTGAGCTGTGTGCGAGGAAACAAGGTGCCTTGACAAAGGAATTAGCATAAAAATTAGCATTTGATTGGCCGACTTAGCATGATGAACGGCGTAGAGGTGGTGTACATGCGGGTGAACATGCCGGTTGGCGCGGGGGGGAGGGGGAGTTTACCTATTGATGGTGTGAAAAGGGAATTTTTAAGAGCTGCGAAAGTTTGGGGTACCACTACTTGAAAAATATACTGTACCATTGAAAATTAGTTAAATGTTTGGTTAGATTTAGAACATCTTTCCAATGGTTGCTTAATTTGAAACCATCTTCTCGGTTGAAATTGTGTCTGTGTTTGTAGATCTGAATTGCCTCGTGAAAAAATCTCTGATAAAAACCCGTGGGTTTGCAAAGAACCCTGGTATCGGAGAAAATTATATCGTGATCAACCACAGCGTTGTAATAGTGATCAGCTACGGCAGCTTAAAGGTCGCGGTCTGAGCGTGGCTGTGTTTCACTCCAGCGCTGTCCTCGAGACAGCCTGGTCCCTTCACCTGATGAAGGCCGCTTGTGTTGTGGCCGAAACGTCGTGATTTTTGTTTTATTTTTTTACAGCTTAAAGGTCGCGGTCTGAGCGTGGCTGTGTTTCACTCCAGCGCTGTCCTCGAGACAGCCTGGTCCCTTCACCTGATGAAGGCCGCTTGTGTTGTGGCCGAAACGTCGTGATTTTTGTTGTTTTATTTTTTACCAACGTGACTTTACCGAATAGAACCAAAGAGTATGGATCCTTGCAGTCACGAAAGCTTTAAATCTAGAACTAACAGTTATAATCCATCGGATCCTGCACGAATGAAGCTGTGATTTTTGTATATCCAGAGCAAAACCCTTAAGGATCCCAACAATGACACAGCAGTTCTGAGTCAGGGGTAGAAATTCCACATTCCCATGGCGCCTCCAAGTATTCCCACCGGACAGCAACACTGTCGGTCTTCTTGCCGAGTCATGCTGTGTGTGGCCTGCTGGCAGGCATTTTGCACAATCCCACAGGGATGATGGCCTGGAGTGGACCCAGATTGTAATGCGAACTGCACGCGACACACCGCACGGGCAGCGTCTATCCCAAGATATCGATCGAGTCTTAACCAGAGCTGTGCAAAGCGTTTCTTAAAACGTTGAATCGTATTTTTTGTTCATTAATATATACTCTCTCTTTTTTGTTATTTTTGATCGGCGCAATTCTACAGAATCGGACAGCTCCAACCGAGGCGTGCCATCGTCACGGTGTCCTTTATTTTATAAACTAACGTCCGTTGTGCGCAATGGGTTCACGTGACACCTCAAGCCACCAGAGGCCGCTACGCTCACCGCCGATTTTAAATAAAGAATTCTCGAAATTAATTGGCGATGAATCGGCATTCAATTGATTCGTTCAATCACAAGGGAGGTGAATCATTGGATCTCCCGAGAGCGCGATAGGATCGGCTGACATCTGACCTCCATCGACCCAAAGGCAGTGATGGTGCTGACCCATTGGGGGCCCGAAGCAGAAATCATTTTTGGAGACCGCCTCCCACCCCTTTCAATTTATAAACTCCCAGTGAGACGACAGGCGAGATGTAAACAAGAGACAGAAATGTTGTGCAATAAGAAAGATGCGGAAGAGAGGTCATGGGTGCAGTGACACGAGAGAAGACAGGATAGAGATGAGAAAGATTAATTGTCGTTTTATGTTAATTATGGCCTGAATTCCGTACGATATTTGGTTCATCATCATCATTAATTATTATTATTTTTCTTATACGTGAACTGGGGGCCCCCCTCTTGAGCTACTTTGGGGCCCGGTACCAACAGGGGCAACCAGCCTTGCGCCCGGGAGGCAGTGAGTGAGCGCGAGCAGCTGCCACCACCGACGCATCCCAGAGAATGCGTGGCGTGCCACCGCTTTTAAATATTTATTCTTAATCAGGCACGCGTCTTCTCTTCTCCATCTCACGTCTGACTGCTCGCGCTCCAGATGAGTGCAGATTAGGCGGCCGCGGCAGATCAATCGCAAATGGGCTGCGGTTTAATGGTTCCCTCTCTAACGCGAGAGTCAGAGATGGCCATTAGTTAGTAAATGCGCGTTACCTCGCGGTCTTTGTGGTTTATTTTATTTTTTTATTATTTCGTCATTAAAACGGGGGGCGTGAGCCAGCGGGAAAGGTGACTTATTTTGACTTTGCCGTTTTTGAAAGAGTGCCCTTGTCAAGAAATATTCGAAACCGTCACGCGCACACGAGCCTGGCTTGCACGAGGAGGCGAGGCGCCACGTAGCCCGCAGCCAAAAACGCATCGCACGGTGAAATTACCCCGGCAATGTCTTGCAGACTCGTATCACTCGGAGAGTAATGTTATAACTTTTCTCGCGGCTTTCGACCCAAACTGCAGCGTTATTGGACGAGCGAGACAAAACTAATGAAGTATACAGCGTGCGTGCGTCCGTGCGAACCCTGTAATGTTCGCCCGGAGAAACTCTCTCTCTCTCTCTCGTTTGTTGGACTTTTAAATCTATGCGATCCGAGGTTCGGCCCGAGGATAAGTTGCCCGGTTTATGTGCGGGTCAATTCTTAGCAAATATTAATACGGTGAATTATCATCGATAATTCATCTCATCAATTTTTCATCTCATCCAGGAGTCGGCAATCAAAATAACAAGAGAAGCCATCTTTTTTCGAATTCGGTCCAAAAAAAAACCCTTTATATTTCAAGAGCCGCAGTGCCACGTGGAGACGGCGGTCCTTAATAAATAACGTCACGAAGCAGTCCCTAATGAGCCGAAGGTTTAAAGGGGAGGGGGGGAGCACGACACAGTCGACGTCAACCACTCGCTCATGCCGAAGCTTGTAAACAAGTCAGAAGAAAAGCAGCCGCTACCGCTGCTGCTAGTATTGGGTGGTGTTGGGTGGTGGTGGGTGGTGGTGGGTGGTGTTGGGTGGTGTTGGTGTTGGGTGGTATTGGTGTTGGGTGGTGTTGGGTGGTGTTGGGTGGTGTTGGGTGGTGTTGTTGTTGGGTGGTGTTGGGTGGTATTGGGTGGTGTTGGGTGTTGTTGGGTGGTGTTGGTGTTGGGTGGTGTTGGGTGGTGTTTGGTGGTGTTGGTGTTGGGTGGTGTTGGTGTTGGGTGGTGTTGGGTGGTGTTTGGTGGTGTTGGGTGGTGTTGGTGTTGGGTGGTGTTGGGTGGTGTTGGGTGGTGTTGGGTGGTGTTTGGTGGTGTTGTTGTTGGGTGGTGTTGGTGTTGGGTGGTGTTGGGTGGTGTTGGGTGGTGTTGGGTGGTGTTGGTGTTGGGTAGTGTTGTTGTTGGGTGGTGTTGGTGTTGGGTGGTGTTGGGTGGTGTTGGTGTTGGGTGGTGTTGGGTGGTGTTTGGTGGTGTTGGTGTTGGGTGGTGTTGGTGTTGGGTGGTGTTGGGTGGTGTTGGGTGGTGTTGTTGTTGGGTGGTGTTGGTGTTGGGTGGTGTTGGGTGGTGTTGGGTGGTGTTGGGTGGTGTTGGTGTTGGGTGGTGTTGGGTGGTGTTGGTGTTGGGTGGTGTTTGGTGGTGTTGGTGTTGGGTGGTGTTGGGTGGTGTTGGGTGGTGTTGGTGTTGGGTAGTGTTGTTGTTGGGTGGTGTTGGTGTTGGGTGGTGTTGGGTGGTGTTGGGTGGTGTTGGGTGGTGTTGGTGTTGGGTGGTGTTGGGTGGTGTTGGGTGGTGTTGGGTGGTGTTGGTGTTGGGTGGTGTTGGTGTTGGGTGGTGTTGGGTGGTGTTGGGTGGTGTTGGGTGGTGTTGGTGTTGGGTGGTGTTGGTGTTGGGTAGTGTTGTTGTTGGGTGGTGTTGGTGTTGGGTGGTGTTGGGTGGTGTTGGGTGGTGTTGGTGTTGGGTGGTGTTGGGTGGTGTTTGGTGGTGTTGGTGTTGGGTGGTGTTGGGTGGTGTTGGGTGGTGTTGGGTGGTGTTGGTGTTGGGTGGTGTTGGTGTTGGGTAGTGTTGTTGTTGGGTGGTGTTGGTGTTGGGTGGTGTTGGGTGGTGTTGGGTGGTGTTGGTGTTGGGTGGTGTTGGGTGGTGTTTGGTGGTGTTGGGCGGTGTTGGTGTTGGGTGGTGTTGGGTGGTGTTGGTGTTGGGTGGTGTTGGTGTTGGGTAGTGTTGTTGTTGGGTGGTGTTGTTGGGTGGTGTTGGTGTTGGGTGGTGTTGGGTGTTGTTGGGTGGTGTTGGTGTTGGGTGGTGTTGGGTGGTGTTTGGTGGTGTTGGTGTTGGGTGGTGTTGGTGTTGGGTGGTGTTGGGTGGTGTTTGGTGGTGTTGGTGTTGGGTGGTGTTGGTGTTGGGTGGTGTTGGGTGGTGTTGGGTGGTGTTGGGTGGTGTTTGTTGGTGTTGTTGTTGGGTGGTGTTGGTGTTGGGTGGTGTTGGGTGGTGTTGGGTGGTGTTGGGTGGTGTTGGGTGGTGTTGGTGTTGGGTAGTGTTGTTGTTGGGTGGTGTTGGTGTTGGGTGGTGTTGGGTGGTGTTGGTGTTGGGTGGTGTTGGGTGGTGTTTGGTGGTGTTGGTGTTGGGTGGTGTTGGTGTTGGGTGGTGTTGGGTGGTGTTGGGTGGTGTTGTTGTTGGGTGGTGTTGGTGTTGGGTGGTGTTGGTGTTGGGTGGTGTTGGGTGGTGTTGGGTGGTGTTGGTGTTGGGTGGTGTTGGGTGGTGTTTGGTGGTGTTGGTGTTGGGTGGTGTTGGGTGGTGTTGGGTGGTGTTGGGTGGTGTTGGGTGGTGTTGGTGTTGGGTAGTGTTGTTGTTGGGTGGTGTTGGTGTTGGGTGGTGTTGGGTGGTGTTGGTGTTGGGTGGTGTTGGGTGGTGTTTGGTGGTGTTGGTGTTGGGTGGTGTTGGTGTTGGGTGGTGTTGGGTGGTGTTGGGTGGTGTTGGGTGGTGTTGTTGTTGGGTGGTGTTGGTGTTGGGTGGTGTTGGGTGGTGTTGGGTGGTGTTGGGTGGTGTTGGTGTTGGGTGGTGTTGGGTGGTGTTTGGTGGTGTTGGTGTTGGGTGGTGTTGGTGTTGGGTGGTGTTTGGTGGTGTTGGTGTTGGGTGGTGTTGGTGTTGGGTGGTGTTGGGTGGTGTTGGGTGGTGTTGGGTGGTGTTGGTGTTGGGTGGTGTTGGTGTTGGGTAGTGTTGTTGTTGGGTGGTGTTGGTGTTGGGTGGTGTTGGGTGGTGTTGGGTGGTGTTGGTGTTGGGTGGTGTTGGGTGGTGTTGGGTGGTGTTGGTGTTGGGTGGTGTTGGTGTTGGGTGGTGTTGGGTGGTGTTGGGTGGTGTTGGTGTTGGGTGGTGTTGGTGTTGGGTAGTGTTGTTGTTGGGTGGTGTTGGTGTTGGGTGCTGTTGGGTGGTGTTGGGTGGTGTTGGTGTTGGGTGGTGTTGGGTGGTGTTTGGTGGTGTTGGTGTTGGGTGGTGTTGGGTGGTGTTGGGTGGGGTTGGGTGTTGTTGGTGTTGGGTGGTGTTGGTGTTGGGTAGTGTTGTTGTTGGGTGGTGTTGGGTGGTGTTGGGTGGTGTTGGGTGGTGTTGGTGTTGGGTGGTGTTGGGTGGTGTTTGGTGGTGTTGGTGTTGGGCGGTGTTGGTGTTGGGTGGTGTTGGGTGGTGTTGGGTGGTGTTGGTGTTGGGTGGTGTTGGTGTTGGGTAGTGTTGTTGTTGGGTGGTGTTGTTGGGTGGTGTTGGTGTTGGGTGGTGTTGGGTGGTGTTGGGTGGTGTTGGGTGGTGTTGGGTGGTGTTGGTGTTGGGTGGTGTTTGGTGGTGTTGGTGTTGGGTGGTGTTGGGTGGTGTTGGGTGGTGTTGGTGTTGGGTGGTGTTGGGTGGTGTTTGGTGGTGTTGGTGTTGGGTGGTGTTGGGTGGTGTTGGGTGGTGTTGGTGTTGGGTGGTGTTGGTGTTGGGTGGTGTTGGTGTTGGGTGGTGTTGTTGTTGCGTGGTGTTGTTGTTGCGTGGTGTTGGGTGGTGTTGGTTTGGGAAAACACGCGACGATCATTGCCCCGACAGCGAAACTTAACAGGACCCTCCTAACAAAGAGTCTTGAAACTCAGTGAAGAAGCTATTGGGTAAAATAAATATTAAATGCTATGGGGGGCTGAGCGATGAGACACCCTCCAGTCCGCCCTCCCCCTCCCGAACCTTCCGGGCATTGTGAGACCAAAGCACTCGCTCCAAATGGACATCGCAGCCATTCAATCGTGGCACCATTACTTACCGAACCGAAGGGGCAGGTGAGCTGCAGTCCATTACGGGTGATTCCTTCAAAAAAATTCCACTAACCCCCTTGGAAATGGCCAGATTGCGATGATAAAACCGCAGAGTCTTCAAAAGGGACAAATCGTTACGGCTAATGCAGAGGCATAGCCCCGAGCCTCTCCCCGGGCACAGGGGAGGTATCTCTGCTCTCGGCGAGTGCAGGAGGCGATGATAGTGGGAGGCAATCAATGGCAAGAATTAGGAGCTCAAACTCGGCCTCGTGACCCTCGCTTGTCAGAATCATCAAAGTCCTCATTATCTGCTGTCATCATCCATCATCATCATTATCAGCGTTGTCCGTTATCGCCTTCAGCCGCCCTCGTGATCCCACCCCACCTGGCCAAGGGCTCAACACATCGGGTCGCGCTGTTCCGTGCGCTTGAAACGGTAAAGGCGCAGCCCCGCAAGCGCTTGCTCGCGTCACGGAGGCGGAAGGGCCTCCGCTGATCCGCTGAAAAGGAGCTCTCCAGAGGGTTGTTTTGGCCTCATCATCCAGCGATTCTGGCCACGCATAACCATGAGGGCCCACGCTAGCACGGTACGGATACGCGCGGTGGAAACGGGGGAATGAGACCCTGGCACGGCACGGCGATGGCGCGCGAATCGCTTCTGAAGCGCCCCCCCCCCCCTCTCCCGCGGTCGCCGTGAGTTAATTTTTCAAGCGAACGAAAATGAAGCTGTTTCCCTGTTTCATTGGCCACAAATATCTCGAGCATTACATTATTTCCTGCTCGTGCTCTCATTTGCATCTGATTTATGGCTCTGATTAGAGGGATGATGAATAGGTTGCCAGCATCATTACTGCGGCTGCATTGTGCGGCGCACTCCATTGTACATCGGCCAAAAAAAACCACAAAACCTGTCCATCTAAGAAGCGCAAATTAGCCCTTGCTTTTGAATTAACCGACGAAGGGTTGGTTGGTGAGAAGGAAGTCACGCAACGCTCCAATTAATCTCGCGAGAATATTGCGCAAGACCGCCCCGCGTGAGCAATTTGTGGTGAGCGGTATTGGTGGTGGTGTTGGTGGTCGTGTTGTTGGTGGTGTTGGCGGTGGTGCTGGTGGTGGTGGTGGTGGCGGTGGTGTTGGCGGTGCTGCTGGTGGTGGTGCTGGTGCTGGCTGTGGTGGTGGTTGGTGCGAGGTTTTACATCTCTTCTGAAAAACCCCATCACGTTCTCCGTTACTCGCGCCTAGTCCGCTGCCACATCGTTAACCTTTGGTTTGTGCACCCGTGCGTTGGGAGTGCTGCCCAGAGTGCGCCGCGGTTTTAATTGCGGGATATAATTTGCGATATCCAGCGCAGTTGATCACATTTCTAGCGCAGGACTTGGGCGCGAGGGCGGCGGAGAGCCCCCCGCGGATGAGGTTCGACAGCGCAGCGCCCGCTCGACTTTTCCGCTCACTTGACCCGCTCGTCGGATCGGTGCGCGCGGCGGAGTGCGTGTCCAAGTGGAAGAATCTCGCTCTCTCTCTTTCGCTCTCTCTCTTTCGCTCTCTCTCCTTCGCGCTCTCTCTCTCTCTCCTTCTCGCCCGTGCGGATAATGCGCAGCGCACGCCCGACATGTATTTATTTTGTTATCCATGTTTATTTATTTTCTTCGCTCACCCCCTATGAGAAGATCTCCGTCGATGTTCGCGCTGACGACGGCGGATTGGAAGTGGCGCGCGAATCCACGCGGCAGGCTCTCCGCGGTTGTATTTTTACTTCGCAACTTCTCTCATCGTGACGTGCGCTGCAAGTGAACAGAGCACGCTCCTTCATTCCACTCGGCCCGCTGCCGCGGCGAGGCCTCTCGCTTTGAAACAGCCCCGCGAGCATCTTAGCCGCACTTCTTCGTCTTCTTCCGTACGGCTGCTGATGTCGACGCAGAGCGACAGCCGCAATGTCACTCGCATTCCGATGGTCAAGCCGGATAACCGCGTCAGGAGCAGTAGCGGAGTGCATCGCTGTGATGTCTCCTTCGTCGTATTCGTGGCTCGGGCGTTGAGTCGTCATGGCCTTGTGTACGGTCTGTTCTGGATGACCACAGTCGCACACTAACTGGAGAGATTTTAACATTTTCTATTTGTGCATCACCACCATCACCAGGGGTATCCACATCTGCTGCTGCCATGGTTTGTGCAGTGGATGTGGTTTAGGGCTGACCACGAGAATCGTGGAATATTAAAATCAAGGGGTCTTCGGCGTTGGGTCTTTCACAAGGTGTTTGTTTGTGAGTTCGACCTCCACGTAGCTTTCCAAGCTTTATCGGGATTGAATTCCCATCAATGTGGAATGAGTACGGGTAGTGCGTGGGGGATATTCTTCACCTTGCGACAGCGTTGCCCTCCTGAGTTTTGGCCCTGCGCTCGGCCACTTCTTTCGCTGCGGGAGCCTCGTGCGGTGACGATTGTCGCGGTTCAAACTCAGAATCAGAATCTTTATTCATCCGGGAGGAAGCCGATGACATGTGAAGCTCCTTTTCACAGATGTTCAGTAGGGGCGGGTCAGAACTTAACAACAACAACAACAAACAATACAACAACACGAGAGGAGTGCAAAGTATAGGGAAGGAAACTCGTCCCCTGGCTCCCAGGCCCCGTGGGTCGTTCGTCCCCGGCTGGAACGTTCTCGTGTCAAGGGCCGGACCCTTGCCCGGCTCACGAGACACATGACTCTGCGTGACGCGCACGTGACGCGCACACGCGCTGTGTGACGCTACGTGACGACTCTGCGTGACGACGCTGCGTGACACACACACGCGCTGCGTGACGCGACGTGACGACTCTGCGTGATGACGCTGCGTGACGCGCACACGCGCTGCGTGACGCGCACACGCGCACACGCGCTGCGTGACGCTGCGTGACGACGCTGCGTGACGCTGCGTGACGACGCTGCGTGACGCTGCTTGACGTAGAAGTTCACGGTTCGTATTCTGTGCAGGCACGCCCTGGTTAATATATCGCTGGAGTTACCAATCGTGACCAAAATCCTTCGTGCTGTTCGCTTCGCAGTGCACGTTAAAGGGTCCCCGACACGTCACTGTGTTCCGGCGTCATGGTCCAAATTTGCGATTTTTTTTAAATTACGGCCGCAAACGACTCAACATGATGAGAATACCAACTCTACTAGGTAATTATCATTATTATTAATGGTATTTACATTAGCAAAGCCAAGGTAGCATGGTTCGCCGCTGCTGTGCGATATTGTAAGTTACACGATGGTTGTTAGTGAGCACCTATGAAGGCAGACACAGCACACGGACGGGTGGGTGGCCAACACCACGCCCGGCCACCTTTGTCTCCCCAGTGGCGATGTTTACACACCACACCAGATATTCATTTGAGGCTGAGTATACCTAGGGGAGGACCAGAACCGATTTAGATAATTGTCACTTGTGTTGGCCGTGAGCGGGAATCGAACTCGCCGATTTCGTATCGTGGTGCACCGACCACTACGTTACCGCTCCCCACACACGCACATTCCTGTGTTAGTTCCCACATTATTTTGGTCGGTCTCCCCACCCGTTTAAGTCCGTGTTTGTATGCACGAACCCTCCCCCCACCCCTCCCCATCAATTCTGCGAGTTATTTGGCCGAGAAGGCGCGCGCTCTCTCGCCGCTAATTGATCCGGACCGATGCCGCTCGCCGCTCCGGTGGTGCCCGTGCGTAATGTATACGCGCTCCGCTAATGGTCCTCTCGTGACGCGTGTGCGCGGGTATTAAATAGCCGCTTGATTAATTACGCCTCGCCGCTTGCCTCCCGCGCTGGTTAAGATTCCATGCGCCGCCGGTGCGGTCTCGGAGGTGAGCGAGGCCTGGCCAGGAGGACTCCCTGGCACAGACGGTTCGGAGACTGCTGAGCCACATCGTGATGATGATGATGATCGTCGTTAGCCGCCGCTAGGCGAAAGCCTCCTACTCCGCAAGGCGCCGACGTCTCGCACGGCCCTGTGATGAGAAAGCAACAGCCGCAGCACACTGGATGTTCAGTCTCGAGGTCGCCGGTTCGATTTTCCGGCGCGGCAGTTGAACGAACGGCGCGAATGTCTCAAATCTCCCACCAAACCTCCGCGTCTCAAGCCTGGGGCAAGTTTACACGTGGTGGGGAAAAGTGTGGGTAACTCCCCAAACTCTTCCAAGATGTCCTTGCAGCTAGCGCTGAAAAGAAGACCGAATACCCGTGAGCAGATGCTCTCTAGAGCGCCCCCAAGTGGAGGCCCTTCCCAGCAATTGCAGGGGCTGCGCCTACATCTACTTGCATGTCCCTGCAAGAGGGCTGTGGGCACGAAAGAGAGCGCGCGGTCTCCATCCACGGTCGATTTGGGCACGAGAGGGCCCCGAATCTCGACAGTGCCAGGCCACGGTGGCTATTAAAGAAAGGACAATTTAATTACACAAAGGTTACCGGTGTTAAAACGCGGTAATGACTGGCGGTTGATGCCAATCCTAATTAACAGATTTGCTCATTAATATTTTAATTCGCCCATTACAAAAGGCAGCAGGGGTGGCGCAGCGGTGAGCGCAGTGCGCTGCAAACCCGATGACCAGAATTCCACTCCCAGCCACGGCTAACATTCGTGGCTGGGAGTGGGACTTGGTACAGGGTCCGTGTCGCTTTCGTAAGACTTTGAGAAACAGCGATGGCTTGGGAAGTGGGTAGATCATGGCTAATGATGATTATTGATTATTGATGATAAGGACTCCTCTCCATATTGGCACAAGCCACAGCGCCTGCTGTCAACAATTTTCACGCACGATGTGGCAGGTGGTTTATAATGAATAGCAGTAATTTCGTAAAACGTGGTGTTTGTGCCAAAGCTAACACACAGGCGCCACGATTCACACAGCCTGGAGAATTTAAGAAATTTGCACCGTCGTTTTAACTGCCGCGCCGGAAGATGGAACAGGCGAACCTCTGAATTACAAGTCACGTGTATTGACCCCACTACAAGTCACGTGTGTTGACCCCACTACAAGTCACGTGTACTGACCACACTACAAGTCACGTGTGTTGACCCCACTACAAGTCACGTGTACTGACCACACTACAAGTCACGTGTGCTGACCACACTACAAGTCACGTGTACTGACCACACTACAAGTCACGTGTGCTGACCCCACTACAAGTCACGTGTGCTGACCCACTACAAGTCACGTGTGTTGACCCACTACAAGTCACGTGTGTTGACCCACTACAAGTCACGTGTGCTGATCCACTGCAAGTCACGTGTGCTCACCCACTACAAGTCACGTGTGTTGACCCCACTGCCAGTCACGTGCGCTGACCCCAAGGTCGAGATGCGCGGTCACGCTCCTACGTCCCGCTCCTACGTCACGCCTGCACACTGCCGGGGCCACGCTGGGCGATGCGCGTTCGGCAAGACGACGAGCGGCTCGCGGGCTCCTTTGCACTGCCCGCGGTGATTCAGTTCTCTGGGTGTCCGCGTTATCGCCCCCCTGGCGCGGCGAGCTCATCGCCAAGGGAGGCGCTGCCCCGTCTCGCAGCCACAGGCTGCAGGAGCCACGCTGGTGGCGGGGGAGATGTAGCTGCCGTGCGCGTGACACCCTTTGAATAATTCCTGGGTAATTCTTCTCATTTGGCAAAAACTGGACCGTGACGCCGGCACAAGATACCATTTTTAGATTCGAAATACATCACGCGTACGCGCTGCCGTGTCCACGTTCGGCACAACGACGAATGTCGGCAGTGGACGTCTTTCCGGGCATGCTCCCTCCTTGTTGTGTGTGTACGTGTGTGTATTTTGAACTTCTTTCGTACCGTACGTAGCCAATCGTGCTCATCGCAGGCGTGATCCGAATTGAGTAATTTACGGGTAAGATTTTTCAGCGGTGGAATATTTCGGCCCAATCCCAGTTACATTGCGTCTTTGTGTTTTTCGCTATGGAAGGAAACCGAAGAGCCTGGAGGGACACCCATGCAGGAGAGGTGGAGATCACACACCCTCCCACACAGAACGATTCCCCGTGTCGGGGACGAGTGGCGCCACTGCAGCATCACCCTGCCACAGGCGGCGTGACAGACCTCGTGTCCATATCCCACTCTCTCGCAAACTTTGAGAACGACCTATGGGCGATGCGTTTGCCACGCAGACGCGAGTTGAGCGGAGTTTCTGAATGCGGTATCGGTGGCACTTGGCACGCAGCACGGGTGATGGGGTTCATGTTGAGGTTTTTTCCCCCCTCTTTCCTCGAAAGCCCGATGCCTGTCCCCGCAAGGTAAATAAATCATAAACTCGCTGCAGCGGGGTTTTTTTTTCTTTCTGGGAGATCCATCGATAGACCTTCACAATATATCTAGATATAAATAGATATAAACCCAGCGAATAATCTCAAGGTCTGGCTGGCTTAACAGAGGCAGAGGAGGAGATTACAGATCTCATTTTGCCTGCCTCGTCTACCTTAACTGCTTGCCTGCCTTGCCTGCCTGATTGCCTTGCGTTGCCTTCCTGCCTGCCTTTCTGCTTGCCTGCCTACCTGCATGCTTGACTGCCTTGCCTTGCCTTGCCTGCTTGCCTGCCTGCCTGCCTGCCTTGCCCTGCCTGCCTGCCTGACTGCTTGCCTTGCCCTGCCTGCCTTGCCCTGCTTGCCTTGCCCTGCCTGCCTGCCTTGCCCTGCCTGCCTGCCTGCCTTGCCCTTCCTGCCTTGCCCTGCCTGCCTGCCTGCCTTGCCCTGCCTTGCCCTTCCTGCCTTGCCCTGCCTGCCTGCCTTGCCCTGCCTTGCCCTTCCTGCCTTGCCCTGCCTGCCTGCCTGCTTGCCTTGCCCTGCCTTGCCCTTCCTGCCTTGCCCTGCCTGCCTGCCTGCCTGCCTTGCCCTGCCTTGCCCTTCCTGCCTTGCCCTGCCTGCCTGCCTGCCTTGTCCTGCCTTGCCCTTCCTGCCTTGCCCTGCCTGCCTGCCTGCCTTGCCCTGCCTTGCCCTTCCTGCCTTGCCCTGCATGCCTGCCTTGCCCTGCCTTGCCCTGCCTGCCTTGCCCTGCCTGCCTCTCCCGCGGCCACGCCTGGTTCACCTTGACGAGGGCGTTCGCAGCGCGCCGCTGTTCGCCGCCCGTCGTCATCACGCCCCTCGTGCTTCTCCGCGCGTCTTCCCAACGACGGCCACGTGGCTCTCCGGCCCGCGTGGAGCCACCCGGCGTGGGCGCCGCGGCACGAGCGCGGCTGCCGCACGGCCGTTAAGACAGCGCCCAACCCTTCACAGCCCAGTGATTTATTACCGGCGCGCTCTTATGCTGGCACTTAGATTATACGGTAATAGGTAATCTACTGCCGTTGTGCGGGAGGTCACGGAGGGCCAGTGCTTGAGTTGGTGGTGATTTATGCCAGGGTTACGTGGGGTTTTGGGGTTTGGAAATAGGGTTAATATAAGGTTTATCAATAATGCATGGGGCGGAATGAGTTGCCTTTTAAAATAAAGGATCGCGGCGCGCAGATTGTATTTAAGGAACGGGCGTCGAGCACAAGTGCCGGCACGCGTCACCCGATCGCAGGGCCCACGCCGAGACATCGGAGGGGGGTCAATGGCGCGATCTTAGCCCAGCGTCGACCCAGCAGCGTCCGGGAGGGGGGTGAGAGGGGGTGTAGGGAGGGAGTGGAGGGAGGGGGTGGAGTGGTGGGGGTGGAGGGGGAGGGGGTGGAGTGGTGGGGGCCTTCATCGGCGAGGGCCGGGAGCCGCGTCCCCCTCGCTCGAAGCGACGCCGCCGCCGCCGCGTCGCGATGACCCGGCGGTGACGCTGAGCAGTAAGCCGGGGGGGGGGGGGCGGGGGGGGGGTGGTTTTGTTCCCCGCGCCAGGCGAACGCGGAATGAGGACAAATCTCAGGGCCCCGAGGAGGTCAGCGGGCAGCCCTGGGTTCATCATCGGGGTGAACCAAATATCGGCTTGAATTTCAACATCCTGGCATCAAAAAGGCAATGAAGGTAAACATCTAATCTCTCATCTCCATCCCTGTCTCCATCCCTGTCGCCACATCTCCGTCTCGTTTGTATCTCTCTCATCTGGCTACACCTTTATCCACGTCTGTCATCTCACCGCATTCATCTACTATCTCTTCCGTCAGCTCACTCGGAGTTTATAATTTGAAAGATGTGGGAAGCGGGGAAGCGGGGAGGGGGTGGCTGGCATCCAAAATTAATTTCTGCTTCGGGCCCCCAAATGTGGCAGCACCAGCGCGGTGCGGCTCGCTCCCAAACTTGCTGCGGTGCAGCCGTGGCGCTGCAGGAGGGTCACCGTGGGTCATCCCATCACCCTAAAGTCCCCCGTTGGCTCGGTTTGGTTTTCGAGGGGGGTTTTTTTTCTTCTCTTAAATGATTTAATTCCATCCCCGGCCGCGCTATGGGCGTCGCGGCGTCAAGACCCGAACGATCCGTTTGGGTCCCTCGTGGAGCAGCGCGGCCCCCTCGTGCCGGACGAACGGCTCGCGGAAGCGGATATCACAGAGCGACGTTTGAGACTCCTCGTTCTCTGCAATATTCATGTCGTCGTCTTTCGCGTTGTTGCTGCTGCTGCTCACGCAGCACCACGGATCGCCCGCGCAAAATGGCCGTGAAACAGGCGCAACGGGACCGCCATCCGTGTATTCGAATCAAATAAACTCAAACACAGTCGTGGGTGCCACTTTTTTCCCAGCCACTCTGTCACGTGAGCGTTCTAACCCGTGTGTGAGCGCGACAGTCCAGCCGATCCATTTTCACTCTCAGAGCTCGAAATCAGCCAAAATTACACGGGGGAAAATAGATTTTGTCTCGTGCGGTCACTGCTCATCGGACAGAGTCCATGACCTCACTACACTCGACAACGAGGATCGAGTTCCACGTTGGCCTCTACCAAGCGACCGCGGCCAGGAGGCCCGGGCCGGGGAGGGAGCGGAGCGAGGGACGCGGCGCGCTCGTGAAGCCCCCGGCGATGGAACCGCGCGGACGCGAATTTTCCTGCTGATCTTGGGGGTGAAACGATCTTGAAACATGTCGCCTGCTTGGAATCACAAAGCACCCTCGCTTTAAACGCAACGTCACGGCCTTCATTGTAGCTTATTTTAGTTTCATATCTTGAGGCTCATCGTCTTTGGGGCGGGTGAGCCTTTTGTGGGCGAAGTTGTGGTGGGTTTTTTTTTAAGTTGCCAAGTTCTCCCGCGTTGTGATTGATGCGACCCCTGTTGTGTGAGTGGCGAAGGAAGTGTCCCCAACTTGAAGGTCCTCGACTCTCCGTCGTTATCACGACGGAGTTCGAAAACGTCTCTCGCGGACCATAACGTAGTAGCATCGACCGCAGGCACACGGAGCGTGCGGGTGTAGGGGTACACGAGGTACAGTGGGGGGGGGGGTGGGTGATGGGGGGAGGGTGTTGGAGGGGGTGGGAGTGGGCGGTGATGGGGGGGGGGGGTGTTGGAGGGGGGGGCACTTAGCACCTGGCAGCACCACACCACCTATCACGGCGATTTCCATCTCGCCACTGACAGCTGCAATCTAATGCCTTTTAACGCATTAAAAATCAGCTTCGCCGTAATGTTATGCACACGGGACGCCGCTCGCGAGAGGCGTCCGCTCCGCGACAGACAGACAGGCAATTCGGCGACGCGGTCGAAGGCACTTTTCTTCACTTTTGTTTCAAGCGCAGAAATCGCGGCGTGGCAGCGCCATCTTCCCGGCACGACGCGACCACTGCGCGTCGCGTCGTGCCGAGCGAGCGAGCGGTGCGGGACCCGAGGAGAGGGGCGGGCGAGCGCGGCCCCCGCTGCGTTCGCTCCGTGCACGAGGAGCCCCCCCCCCCCCCCCCGTTGTGAGCGATGGTGGCCCGGGGCGTCCCGCATTGCGTCTCCCTCCTCCGCCCCGTCTCGCCAGCAGCTCACCTGTCCACCTGCCGCAGCGGAGCAATAATAACAACAACAGCAAAAATAATAATAACAAAATAACCCAACACAGTCGTCAATGACACCGCGTGTGGCCTTGATAACAAAAGCATATTTATTTATGAATAGGCGACGTTTCAGGCAATGGACATTCTTCGCAGTGCATACAAAGAGGGTGGCTGGCGTTGATGAAAAGCAAGAGCTGTGGTTTACACTGAGATGGTTGAGCCACTGAGATGGTTGAGCCACTGGGATGGTTGAGCCATTGAGATGGTTGAGCCACTGGGATGGTTGAGCTATTGAGATGGTTGAGCCACTGGGATGGTTGAGCCACTGGGATGGTTGAGCCACTGGGATGGTTGAGCCACTGAGATGGTTGAGCCACTGGGATGGTTGAGCCATTGAGATGGTTGAGCCACTGGGATGGTTGAGCCATTGAGATGGTTGAGCCACTGGGATGGTTGAGCCACTGGGATGGTTGAGCCACTGGGATGGTTGAGCCACTGAGATGGTTGAGCCACTGGGATGGTTGAGCCATTGAGATGGTTGAGCCACTGAGATGGTTGAGCCACTGGGATGGTTGAGCCACTGGGATGGTTGAGCCACTGGGATGGTTGAGCCACTGGGATGGTTGAGACACTGGGATGGTTGAGCCACTGGGATGGTTGAGCCAGATAATTGGTGGAGCCACTGGGATGGTTGAGCCGGATGATCGTGAGAGTAGTGGAGTTGTCAGTCATTCCGACTGTGATGATACCTCCTCCGTCTTGTTTGTGATTTTGGGCATTTATAGAGTGGACCATCAATTTACCATCATTGGGTATGAATGAAAATTATTGTCATTATTGATATTCTTTACAAACTCTGAATTTATGCCTGCATTGTTATTTCAACTTAAAAAAACAGGTGGGACGATGTCACCATCAGCCTTGCTCAATCCACGGCTGGATGAAGGTCTCTCCCCGGATCGTCGCCACCCATCACAATTGTGCGAAAGGAGAATCCACCTAGCACCTGCAGGAACGATTTGATCTCCTCATCATCACCATCATCATTCCTCCATCACGTACGCATGATGCGCAGTTCCCGCTGCGAATAAAATCGAAGGTGGTCTCAGGGCACGGCGAGAATGGACGATTGCCAATGGGGTCAAGAGGAGACACGGAGCGGCAGCCAGGGGTTGGAGCGCAACCCGGAGGAGACAGACGGTGGTGGTGATGGTGAGGGCGATGACTGACGTGATGGCTGACGTCATGACTGACGTGATGACTGACATGATGACTGACGTGAAAACTGATGTCATGACTGATGTCATGACTGACGTGATGACTGATGTCATGACTGATGTCATGACTGACGTGATGACTGACGTGATGACTGACGTGATGACTGATGTGATGACTGACGTCATGACTGATGTCATGACTGATGTGATGACTGATGTCATGACTGATGTGATGACTGACGTGATGACCGACGTGATGACTGATGTCATGACTGATGTGATGACTGACTTGATGACTGATGTCATGACTGATGTCATGACTGACGTGATGACTGACGTGCTGATTGATGTCATGACTGATGTCATGACTGATGTGATGACTGATGTCATGACTGACGTCATGACTGATGTGATGACTGATGTGATGACTAATGTGATGATTGATGTCATGACTGATGTCATGACTGATGTCATGACTGATGTCATGACTGTCGTGATGACTGATGTCATGACTGATGTCATGACTGACGTGATGACTGACGTGCTGACTGATGTCATGACTGATGTCATGACTGATGTCATGACTGATGTCATGACTGATGTCATGACTGACGTGATGACTGACGTGATGACTGATGTGATGACTGACGTCATGACTGACGTCATGACTGATGTGATGACTGATGTGATGATTGATGTGATGACTGATGTCATGACTGATGTCATGACTGATGTCATGACTGACGTGATGACTGACGTGATGACTGATGTCATGACTGATGTCATGACTGACGTGATGACTGACGTGCTGACTGATGTCATGACTGATGTCATGACTGATGTGATGACTGATGTCATGACTGATGTGATGACTGACGTGATGACTGACGTGATGACTGATGTGATGACTGACGTCATGACTGACGTCATGACTGACGTGATGACTGACGTGATGACTTACGTGATGACTGACGTGATGACTGATGTCATGACTGACGTGATGACTGACGTGATGACTGACGTGATGACTGACGTGATGACTGATGTAACAGCAACGCAGCTCTGGCTTTAAACACCCCCTGTTCTGTGACGAACCCAGGTCTGCGGCTCGCGAGTTGCTGCGGGAGCAACTGATGCCAGTGGCGTCCTGACAATGGCAAGGCCCCCCCCTCCCCCCTTATTTCTCTCTCACTCTGAAAGCCTCCACTTCAATTTGTTTGCATATCTCGAATGCAATCGCGCGAAATACTCCTCGACTTCATAATGTTATTTTGACCGCTACTCTTAAATAATTTCTAATCGGTTTAAATAAAAAAAACGTGCACTGCTTCTAATTTTAAACTTCGCCACGTTAATTTTTTTAAAGTAATTTAATAACCATTTTGGTACATTTTCCCTCGGCCGCTCCCTTAGCCTTGGCTTGCCGCCCGTGTTGTGGAAGCCGGCAACCAGTACCGGATTATCCTCCTAGTAGCAAAAGTATCTGCTGCGTATGCAGCTACTTTTGCTACTAGGAGGATATGTAGTAGTAGCTACTACATATGTAGTAGCTACTACTACATATGTAGTAGCTACTACACATATAGTAGCTACGGGACCCGCATTATCAAAGGCCCCGCGCTAAATGCTTTCAAGCTATCAATTTAGGTTCAGTGATTCTGCACTTTGCTCTATTATTATAGTACTATACTGCCTTCAACTTTTACGAACGACTGGGTGTTTAAGGTTAGCGATTTGTCGTATTATCTGTATAGCAAATGAAAAAAATACAATTACTTTACTATCCAAGTAAAAAAATTGTGTTTAAATATTTACGTGTTTATTTTTTTAATGTAGGGCCCCTTTATAACAAACGCTACAAGCCCCGCACTAGCTTAGTCCGGCATTGCCGGCAAGGTAGCACGGACGGTGCGTCTCGAGACACCGCTGGTCACAAGTCACGTGGCTGCAGTGCGCGGGTCAGCCACCTCGTCCACCAGAAGAGGAGCTCGCTTCTACCGAGGGCTGACGGTCGAGTTGAAGATTGAAAAAAAAATTCTTCACAGTCTCGGGCAATTTGTGTGGCCAAAGAAATGCCCCAGCCCCCCCCCCCCCCCCCAAGTAATTAGGAGTTTGACATCAACTCTCATTATTACACGGTAATCTAAAAATAAAGCTACGACCGGGCACTTCGGAATAAAGAGGACACGATTACATGGGTGGTTAGACTTATTTGAGAGAGGCTGCGAAGTCGTTATTATCATTTTAATGAATTCCGCTTTCCCGTCGAGCGGCCGGGGCCCCTGGACTGACATTTTCCTAATGAAAGGAAAATCCGAAGCTTTAAGTAATTCCAAGAAAACGTTAAAATCAAATAACCCCCTCCACTGCTTACGCCCCTCTCCTGCCCGGCTCTTCGGGGGGGGGGGGGGGGGCGACGCGTGGGATAACAATTGCAGATCGCGAAAGCTCGGAGCACTGAGGAGGCCACGGACAATTAGCAGCGTAATTGTTTTTACTTTTGTGAGCTCCGATCAATGGCGATGCCCGGAGTGAGCCTGTTGATGGTGAACCCCAAAGTGGAGAGCTGAGCAGCCCGGCGCTGCACGGGGTGCAGACACGCGGTGGCTCGGAGATGTTAACTACCTCGCCTGGTACACAGGAGGTCGTGGGTTCGATCTGGACCCTGACGATGCCTGCATATTTAAAATTTGCGTGTCTCTCTCCCCGTGGTCGCGTGGATTTTTTTTCTCCGGATCCTCCGGTTTTTCCCTCCACGTTTAGAATCACGCGTTTAGAGTATTTGGCTTCTGCTATACATGTCCACACGATAAGCCACCTCGTTGAGCTGTCATTTGTGGTCAGGTCCCTTCTTAAAAAGAGCTATACGAGTCAGCGGGCCTTACTTGGTAAAATAAAAAAAAATATTTCGATTTAAAGCTTTCGTGACTGCAAGGATTCATCTTCTTTGGTTCTTTCGGTAAAGTCACGTAGAATGAGAATAAAATAATAAATTGATAAAATAAAATAACACAATAATATTCTCACGACGTTTCGGCCACAACACAAGCGTCCTTCGTCAGATGAAGACCGCTTATTGTGTTATTTTATTTTATCAATTTATTATGATGAAGGCCGCTTGTGTTGTGGCCGAAACGTCGTGAGAATATTATTGTGTTATTTTATTTTATCAATTTATTATTTTATTCTCATTCTACGTGACTTTACCGAAAGAACCAAAGAAGAAAAATAAAAAATAGTTTTTAGTTTCTAGCGGTGCAGCCACGCTCGGGGCGTGAAGCGTTCCACGTGGCCTGCTTGGATTGCGTCCGGTGGCACTCAGCTCTGAAACCATCAGAGTTTGAATCCGGACCACGGCTAACGTCAGTGGCCAGTGGCATCCAAACTACTTTTATTTTACCACGTAAGGCCCACTGAGCTATGTAATTATTATTTTCAGAAGCGGCCTGGCCACAAATGGTAGCTCAACGAAGTGGTTTATCGCGTGGAAATTTATAAGCAGCCAAATGACACTAAATGCATGATGTTGATTCTCAACGTGGAGGGAGAGAGACACACAAACTCCAAATATACAGCACGCGTCAGGGTTGTGATCGAACCCACGACCTCCTGTAGACCAGGCGAGGGAGTTAACATCTCGCCACCGTAGCGCCCATCTGAACCGGCTCTGCCCCCTTCCGCACTTTGCTGATTTTTTGTCTGTTCGTTTGTTGTCCTTCCCCGCACCTCCGATGAGCACGGTTGACTACGTACGGTGCGAAAGGAGTTAAACGTGCCTACATACATTCGACGAGCAGTGGTGAAGTATGGGTCAAATAACCCCCCCACGACCCGCACGGAGTGGGGGGGGGGGGTGCTCGTCCAGCAGTGGATTGAGAGGAAGACTGCACATCGCAATTAGAACGAGGAGTGGAACGCCTGAGGAGGAACGTCGATCTCGGAGATTGAGTGAAGAGATGAGCGAGCCGTGACACGGAGCCAGGCAATGAACAACTCTCCTCTGTTCGCACGCGGTTCAGGGGAATTGAAATGTACAATGTAATGCAATGTGGATTTATATGGGCGAACAATCGACTGCATCTCGAGACGCTGTACAGGAGAAGTGGACGTGCCTATTTTGCAGCGAGACGGAGAGAGAGAGAGGCGGTCAGTCATAGGCAGAGGCAATCAGGGAAGGTCGTTCTCCTTGCACCTCAGCAGCGGCAGGGAGTCGACAGCATCGGGGGCAGGGGGAGTGCGGGTTTAGACCTTGACGGGCGGCAGCAGGACGCACGCTTTTACCTGTGCGTGTGTCCTGTGAGTATTCATCGGTGGTGACGACGTGGTGCGCTTCGAACCCGGCATACACGAGTTCGATTCCCGACCACGGCTAACCAATCAGTGGCGAGTGATATCCGAACCGGCCCTGTGCCGCCCCGCCGTCACCAACGCAGTGTCACCGGGCGTGGTGAGACATGGTCAAACAGCCACGTGGCGACCCAGTGCGTGTGGCTCAGACAACCCCGATATTTCGATTTAAAGCTTTCGTGACTGCAAGGATTCATCTTTTTTGGTTCTTTCGGTAAAGTCACGTAGAATGAGAATAAAATAATAAAATAAGGCAATAAAATTCTCACGACGTTTCGGCCACAACACAAGTGGCCTTAAATTTTGATTTAAAGCTTTCGTGACTGCAGTAATTCATATTCTTAGTTTTTTCGGTAAAGTCACGTTGAAGAGAAACAACAAAATAACAAAATATATATAAAACAATAAAAAATTATCACGACGTTTCGACCATAACTCAAACGGTTATGGTCGAAACGTCGTGAGAATTTTTTATTGTTTTATATATATTTTGTTATTTTGTTGTTTCTCTTCAACGTGACTTTACCGAAAAAACTAAGAATACAAGTGGCCTTCTTCAGGTGAAAGAACAGAACTGTCGGGACGACGGAGCTTCAATTAAAGCTGCTAAGATTCGCAGCGTCTTTTAAGCTCGGTGAGAGGGGTAAAGAGCCTTGACACAGGAGTTTACCTATCAAAGCAGGAGAATTTAGCATTGAAAAAAGCTGAGGGATTAGCTTGTGACAGAAATAGCTATGTTAAAGTCAAAGTTTAAATATCAACAGAGGCATTTAGTATATGGACGCCAGAGGACTCCAACTACCAACTATCATAAAGTAAACCATAGCGTATTCTAAGCTCCGTGAAAGGAGTGAAGAGCCTTGACAAAGGAGTTTACATATCAGAGCAGAAGAATTTAGCAATAAAATAGCAGAGGGATTAACTTGTGACAGAAATAGCTGTGTTAAAGTATGTATACCCAGTTGCTGTATGATTCATAGCTCAGCTTATTGAAGAATATATTAAGTACATTTATTATATTAATGTGATATAGACTATCTTCACATCGGTTTGCTTTATGATAGTTAGTTGGAGTCCTTCAGCGTCCATATACTAAATGCTTCTGTTGATATGTAAACTTTGACTTTAACACAGCTATTTCTGTCACAAGCTAATTCCTCAGCTTTTTTCAATGCTAAATTCTCCTGCTTTGATAGGTAAACTCCTTTGTCAAGGCTTTTTACCCCTCTCACCGAGCTTAAAAGACGCTGCGAATCTTAGCAGCGTTAATTGAAGCTCCGTCGTCCCGACAGTTCTGTTCTTTCACCTGAAGAAGGCCACTTGTGTTGTGGCCGAAACGTCGTGATAATTTTATTGTCTTATTTTATTATTTTATTCTCATTCTACGTGACTTTATCGAAAGAACCAAAGAAGATGAACCCCGATATTGTCAGAGGGCGGTAGTGAGAGTGAGCCAGTCCTGTCCGAGCGTTGTCCCCCAGTGGATTGTGGGCTTCTCTCCGGGCACTCCGGTTTCCTCCCACGCGCTCAAGACTCTTCGATGATATTGGCCAAACATCCCAGGGCAAGGTCCTTCTTCACTCATAATCTTGAGACTCGGGGAGGCTCTCTGTGGATGGCCTTGTGAATTGTTTATTATTATTGTCAATAAAAGTGTGGCAGGACACGTCGCGGCTGTAAGGCATTAGCACGGTTGGCCACGTACGGTGCGAAAGAAGTCCAACATACAAGGAATAGTAATAATAATAAAAAGATGGTCACTGGTCAAGACTAATAACGAAGTGGCAGCCAAGGAACGGAACGCGTCCGAGAGCGGCACCACCGGGGAGATGGACCGACGAATTCAGCTCGTGGGCGCATTGTTATACATCGCAGGCGCCGGTGCACGCTTTGGGGAGGCCATCATCCCAGCAGTGGATCGACCCTGGCGGATGACGTTGAGATCACCGCGAGCGAGTTCCGATCTCGGGAGCCGTCGGTGCCTCCCTCGCCCGTGGATCGCGGCGGAGCGCTCAGAACGCGCAGGCAGCGGCCTCTGGTGGACAATGGCGTCGAGCGCAGCCTCAGCCGCGCACTCGCCGCGTAGGAATCGATTTGAGTGTTTAACGGAAACGCAAACGATTCGCCCACCAGTGCGCCAATGTTATCTTTAGTGCTGGTAGCACAGCTGTCAATCCATACGGTTTACCCCGTATTCTTGTACAGGGAAATTGAGTTTGCAGGTCCGAACGGCGTACAGCCGTTTCAATGCGGGCATTTTTGTTGTTGTTTATTTGTGTCTCCCTTGTGATGGGATTTTATTGGTCACTCCGTGCCGTTGAGAAGGGCACGGGGTGACCAGTAAGCTCTGAATCGGTGTGTGATAAGGTAGGGGCACTGATACGGGGTTGACAGGTGTGCTGTATGATGGAACAATCGAGACCCATACAAGCGAGGCGATAGACGCAATGCAGACGAGAAGCCACGCACACAAGATCAATGTTAACGAGACCGTCAAAATCTGTTGGTTTCGGGCAAGGCCCATTGAGCCCAAGAAGCTCGTCTTGGATGGCGATTCGGCCAAAGTGGCAGGCGCATTGCACGCACTGTATGTATGTTGAACTTCTTTCGCACCGTACGTAGCCAACCGTGCTTTTCGGAGGTGGGGGGAGGACAACACACTAAACACGAAAAGCAGTGGTAAAGAAATGAGTTTGTCAATCTAGATTACGATGATGTAAAAGTGCATAGCTCCAGTGGCTTCTTAATATCGGAAGGGAGAGCGTTCCAGACGGCCGCAGGAGCGCATCTGATGGTTAGCCAAAAGCCGCTGCTGTGATGATGACGGGAATTTGCGTGATGGTTTTTGCCCCTACATGGAGATGGAGTGTTGACAGGGGCTGGCCTGCAAACACTTGTGTTATGGGTGACATCGGTCGCGACTGCCTCGGTGTGAGATTTGGCTGCAATGGCTTTGGGGGCACCGCGCCGTGGGGAGAGACGTCTCGGTCCAGCAGGTGGCAGTCCGCACCCGTGGCCCGCTCCTCAAGCTGTCGTGAGTGTGGATCTTGGGGACAACGCTGGAGAAACGAACCACCTCGTGTTAGCCGTAGCCTCCAGTCTTGCCGTAAGAAGTGCCGGATTAAGCGAGTGCGGGGCCTGTAGCATATCTTATCAAGGGGCCCTAAATAAATAAATAAAACACCTAAATATTAAAACACACATTTTTTTATATTCTTGGTTCTTTCGGTAAAGTCACGTAGAAGGGAAACAATAAAATAATAAAAATATAAAACAATAAAATTCTCACGACGTTTCGACTGCAACACAAGCAATCATCATCAGGTGTGAAAACCACAGCGCGGGGCCCCGCACTTCCAAGGGCCCCACGCTAAACGCTTTCAAGCTATCAATTCCGGTTCAGTGATTCTGCACTTGCTCTATTACTATAGTACTATACCGCCTTCAACTTTTATGAACGACTGGGTGTTTAAGGTTAGCGATTTGTCGTATTATCTGGCTGTATAGCAAATGAAAAAATACAATTCTTTTACTATGCAATTTACAAAATGTGTTTTAATATTTACTTTTTTTCATATTTCGCGCCCCTTTAATAACATCATGCTACAGGCCCCGCACGAGCTAAGTCCGGTCCTGCTGCTGCCGCTACATTCCTCACCGCGTGGCTTGACCCCGGCGGGAGTCATTCGCACCTCCGATTGGCGTACGGTGCCAAAGAAGTTCGACATGCGCACAGCAACGTGCACCTATCTCCGGATAATCGGATAGCACGAAAACAACTAAAACATCATCATTGGCGAACACATGAACTCGTGCCATGACGTCACCCCCCTAAGTCGACTCAGCCTGGTGCGGCGTGTAGACATTAGCAGTGGGGAGACAAAGGCGGACGGGCGGGCGGGCGTACAAGCACAGTGTTGGCCACGCGTCCGTCTCACGCATCGTCACAGCCTTCACTGACTTGCCCACACGGCTTGTAACCACTATACGGGGAATCTTTGTCTTTTTATTATTTTCACATTCACTTTGCCGAGTGAGTGGCCACAGCGGGCGCGGACTCTCTGGTGGTGACACAGTTGGGGCGTCCCTGTTCAACCGGCTCCAAGCAAGCGACCTCTGCGTGACATCCACACACATTCATTCCACCGCGGATAAAGCCACCCCGCAGATTGCCATCATCGCTCTCCGCTGCCGCGCCGCTCGGTGCTGTGGCGGCTCTCCCAGCGGCGTCGCGCTGCTGTTTGTGCCCTGCAGGGCGAATCCTGGTCACTTGGGGGGGGGGGGGGGGTGAGGAGGGGGCACACATCTACAATACTGTACTGCCCCCATCACCACCACCATCATCCGAGAGGAGCTGGAGCCAGGCCTGGTGTTCAACATCATGGACTTGGAATTTTAGGAATAAATGAAACAAAACAAAATGTCAACATGTTTTGGGGGACTTCCTTTGACTAAACGAACCCACGTTCAACCAAACTCCACTCGTGCTGTGGAGACGTTGAGCACTCGTGTCCCTTGCCAAAGCAAAGGGAATTAAACGTGATAATTGGCAGCGCGCGTCGCCGTGAGAACAGCTGACGAGAGAGAGCGATGAGAGATGAAGTCATCACCGGTGCAGAGAGAGGTGGCGACAGCAGCAGCGGCAGCAGCAGCGTGGAGAGGAGGCAGCAGAGTGCGGAGGTCACTGCTGGACCCAAGCAGCTGGGGAGGGAGAGGCAGGAGGAGGAGGATGGAGAGAGGAGGATGGGGATGGAGAGACAGGAGGAGAAGGATGGGGGAGGAGGATGGAGAGAGGAGGATGGGGATGGAGAGAGGAGGATGGGGATGGAGAGACAGGAGGAGGATGGAGAGAGGAGGATGGGGATGGAGAGACAGGAGGGGGATGGGGGAGGAGGATGGGGATGGAGAGACAGGAAGAGGATGGGGGAGGAGGATGGGGATGGAGAGACAGAAGGAGGATGGGGGAGGAGGATGGGGATGGAGAGACAGGAAGAGGATGGGGGAGGAGGATGGGGATGGAGAGACAGGAGGAGGATGGGGGAGGAGGATGGGGATGGAGAGACAGGAGGAGGATGGGGGAGGAGGATGGGGATGGAGAGACAGGAGGATGGGGATGGATAGAGGAGGATGGGGATGGAGAGACAGGAGGAGGATGATGGAGAGAGGAGGATGGGGATGGAGAGACAGGAGGATGGGGGAGGAGGATGTGGATGGAGAGACAGGAGGAGGATGAGGAAGGAGGAGGGTGGGGGGGGGAGGATGGGGAGGATGGGGGAGGTCATTGCCCAGCGGTGAGAAGTTACGGGCGGACTACAAGGACGACACCGACGTGTATGCCAGGGTTTAAATGCTCATATCGACCCCTGCAGAAAATAACTGCAGCCTGCCAATCGGAAAAAAATCCATGCAGCGAGCGATCGACAGAGGTGACGCGTGTTCTGTTTTTTTAAATTCCAGGTTTTGACAGAGGCCCTGGGGGGGAGGGACGCGGTTTGCTCGCGGCAGAGTGGAAGGGGCCGCTTACATGTAGCCGCGTTTCCGCAACTACTCCACCGCGGCTGAACTTGTCAGAAGACTTCGAAGAAGTCGCGACCCCCTCCTGAACGCGACCACATCATTTACACTCGCTAATGGTCATCACCATCAGTCGGGGTCAATCCACTGCTGGATCAAAGCCTCCCGCCACCGACAAGAAGCCGCCGCAGCAGCAGCCACCACCTCTCACGAATCCTGCGCCGCGGCAATCCACCCAGCTCCCGCGCACGAGGCGGTTCCATCGCTCCATCTCATCGGTGCCGGTGCTGCGATAGGAGGCAAAGTTTGCCTCTTGGCTTTCGTGATATCGATATTAATTTTAGTTCGCTGGTCAGTTGTTGTTGTTTTCGTCTCCCCTCGCAGAGAAGGCCCCATCGGTCAGAATCAGAAAACGCGTTGATACGGGAGGAACCCGATGAGCTATACATCTCTTTTTTTTCCACAGATTTCTCGTATCGGTAGCCGCCTCGTCCTGTGACCCCAGAGCAGCAGCGAGGAGCTCGCGAGCGGGGTGCCGGGTTCAAACCAGCACCGCCGTCGAGACGCAGCTCGCCACGCCGACGCGGGCGCTGAGTGCCCGAGAGAGGCCGCTCAGTGGCCGCCCTCGCCGAAAAAGCCCCGACCCTAACCCCCTCCTCCCTCCCTCCCTCCTCCCCCCACACAAGTCTCTGGCCACTGACTATCATCCATCCAGGGCAACAGCCAAAGAGCCCCGTGATGGTCACAGTGAGTTGAGGGGGGAGGTGACGCACTGGCACTGACACCGTGCACGGAATATCCGAGCGGGTGGAGGCAAGTTCGTCCATCGAGCCTCCGACGTCAATAAATTGAGTGCCAACTTGTGGTGAAAGCCAACGGCGGTTTTTCCACGGAGTAAACTCGACCCCGCCACAGGAATGTGGAATTTCCACCGCAGGCTCAGGGCTGTTAAGCAGGAGATGAGCACCGCCTCCCGAGTGCTCGTTGGAGCGGCCAACTCCCTGGGGCTGTGGAGGTAGCCACCGGAGTGAGCGGAATGATCAGCGGCTCGGCTCAGCTCGGACCGGGCGGTGGCACGCCGCCTCGCGACCTCGCCTGTCGCGTTCTCCACGGCTGGCGATCTTCGTTAATGACGAGCAATAATTCTACCGCCACCCATCCTACCTCCCTCCCCTCCTCCGCCGCATCGACGCCCCACACCGACCAGACACATGGTGACGTGTATGGGTCAAACCACCGCCGTAACTGGCACGGCGTGGGAAGGCCTTCGTTCATCCAGCAGTGGATTGGCAGAGGGCCCGCCGCGTGTGCTTCTCCGGTCACCTGCGGCGCTCGCTCCCTCCCTGCCCGCCCGCCCGTCGGCTTCCCGGCGCCACGTGCGACTCATAAAATATGCAAGGCCGGCCATCTGCTCCATCAGTTTTTTTTTAAGAACTCCGAATAAAACAAAGTCCGCCCCCCCCTCCTCCTCGCCCCCCCCTCGCCCCTACCCCCGCGCGTCAGTCTAAATTATTAAGCAGCAGTCTGTGCAGGCATCGCCCACGTGGCCTTATTGGGGGGGAGAGGGGGGGGCGGTTGCGCAGATGCCACGCTCAGACTGTCACGCGCGAGCGATGGAACGCGCCGTGAGAAGTTCTCCGCGCGTTACCGCCGCCGTCTCGCTCGCTCGCGTAGATCCTCCCCTGGCACCGTGGTCATTGCAGTGAGCGCGACACGAACGCGTTGGGTTCTGGGCGATGCGGGCGAGACGCGGTACACGTGGGGAGGAACGCGCGCTTACAACATTCTCTTGGCGAAACAACCAAAGCCCAAAAGTGCAACTGATACATTTTTGTTTTATAATTGAGTGCATTTGCTGTCGGCGAGGGAAGGCGCCGCCGCTGTGCTTCACGGACACAGCGTGCGGCTATTCCACCGTAGGGGGGGGGCGATGTTACTGCTGCTGTGTGATCCCAATCGAGTCACTTTGCGGCGTCATTATTTCTACGTTGGCACACTTGAGCCGCGACGCCGGCACACACACAATGTTTACTATTTTCTCATGGCGTCACGAGATCTTACCAACGTTCCCTCTGAAGCAGACGGTGGATTACACACCCGCGGTATTTACCAGCGCGGCCTGTCGGATTCGAACCGCGAACAGCTGGGCCGCGTCACCGCCTCATTATCCTTGGGGCACCAACTTCGGCGGCGGCTTCGTCGCTCTCTCGCTGCCCCCGACCGCGTGGACCAGAGGCCACTTGGAGGGATCTCAGTCGTCGCTCAGCGATGTCCGCTTCCGTGTGCCGCTCACAAATATCGTTTCTTATTTATATAATTTATAGAGCGCCTTGGCTCAAGGCGCTTTACATAGTTTTAAAAGCGGTAAGAAACCTCGAATGATTTAGATGACAGGGGCAGTGCAAGGGCCGAGGAATTGAGGGGCCGTCACAGAGACAACGTGGTGGGGTTCATGGAAGGGCTATAGGGGAGGGACGGGAAGGAGCGGAGGGGTGAGGGGAGGCGATGTGCGATGGAGAATGGATTCGCTGCTTCCGAGATTTCCGAATCGATTGTTCGTCTCATGCCCACGCCTCCGCATCATGTCGGACACGCGGGCTGTTTGACCAAACTTCACCGCACCGACGAAGCCTGCGAAGTCGGTGGAAGCTCACGGTCTCTTCTGGGCCCTCGGCGGCGACAACGTTCACCGTGGTCGGGAATCGAACTCGGCTTTTCCGGATTTCGCGATGCAGCGCGCCACCCGCTGCGTTACTGAGGGCCAATGCAGCTCCTCTCCAATCAGAGATGATTCCTCACACGGCTCCGCATTCTTAGCTGCTGCGCGTGTGTGTGTGTGTGTTAACCGAGCTCATCTTTTTAAATCATGTTTACAATGCGCTGCTTAAAAAGTCCTAACTCTGCAAGATTAAGCTGTGCGCTGTACGTAATGCAGGCCCAATTAGGGCGAGTTGAGGAATAGCTCAAGAGATTGAAAAAAAACCCCATAAAACATGTACTATGCATTTCCAGTCGTAATGACTTTCACAAAACACATTTAATGCGCAGTTGCGTGTCCACGAGAATGTTGAATGCGCACACAGCCACGCGTCTCAAGACGTCTCGTGAGGAGGGCGCTGCTGGACTGGTCTGTGTCCACGTGCAGGGCCTCACTGTGCGTCTCGCGATTCGTTCAGGGCGGTGCTCAGCTCCCATTCACAGCCCTGAGCCTGTGGTGGGAATTCCACATTCCTATAGCGGATGCGAATTGTAAACACGTTGGTTGGTTGGTTGTTAAGAGAAGCGAGGGCAGGACTCGGGCCGGGGCACATCGCAAGAAGAGATGAGCGCACCTCCGATTGGCACGGTTGGCTACGTACGGTGCGAAAGAAGTTCTACATACGTACGTACGTACATGATGTCCGCCCGAGGGTCGAGACTCAAGGCGGAGTGGCAGTGAATCGAAGCGGCACGTGCCCAAGAAAGAACCCCCACAGAAGAGATGGAGCCGTGTAACCATCTCGTGTGTAGCTCCTGGAGGGGGAGGGAGCGGGATCGTTCCATCGCCCGACTGTGAGTCGTGGCGGCGACGGCTTGGGCAGACCTTCATCCAGCAGTGGATTAATCGTGGATGACGATGATGAGGACGATGATGAATGCGATGGCATCTCCATGGCGCGCGCGTCTCCAGTGCTCGTGACTCACGGTGCCGCCTAATTAATGGGGATGGGTGGGGGGGGGCAAGGGGGGTGCAGGGGGGGTGCAAGGGGTGGGGTAAGGGGAGATGCAAGGGGGGGGGGGTGCGGGCGGTTTTTGCCCGGCCGCTTCCCCTGTCTGCCCCGGGCTTCTCGGAAGCGATCGCGTGGCTGCCAGAGTTCGCCACCGCGCTGTGAGTCACGGCGAGCGTCACTGTCGCGCATTCATCCATCCGCATGCCCGGGGAGGAGGAGGAGGAGGGAGAATTGGTTCGAGCCCCTACTTGTCAAACCCCGTTGATTTGATTGTATTCGTTGACGCGGGTAAAATAAAATAAAAATAAAAACTCATTCGTCCCCGAGCTGGTGACAAGAATGACCTTCGGGGGACCTTGGTGAGAAAAAAAGTAAGTTACAGCAAAAAAATAAATCACAAAATCACAACATTGCGGACACTGCGTAGCAAACGCGGCGGAGGAAAACAACAACGACAACAACGACAACGATCAGGCCACGCGTGGCTCCGGTAACCCTGGCAGGCGATGCGCATCGACAATGAAGCACCGAGTCGCATCGAGTCACAAATCACGAGTAGAGCACCGACTCGCACGTGGCCCGCTAACCGCATTGTGCAAGAGAAGCCGAGTCTTAGATTAAGGAAGTGTCCGTGTGAATGCTGCGCGCACTGTACGTGCAATGCGGCTGGTCACACGACACGCACAGAGAAGCCATGTGGGTTGGCAGTGGTGTCTTCTTGCTGTTGTGAACGCAGCCGTGGGTGTTGCTAGACCTCTTTGAGTTGGTGGTCTGGACAAGGCTGAGAGCATTATACTGCTGCCGATGTTGCTGCTGCTGCTGCTGCCGATGCTGCTACTGCTGCCGATGCTGCTGCTGTCGATGCTGATGCTACTGCTGCCGATGCTGCTGCTGTCGATGCCGCTGCTGCTGTTGCTACTGCTGCCGATGCTGCTGCCGATGCTGCCGCTGCTGCTGCTACCGATGCTGCTGCTGCCGATGCTGCTGCTGCTGTGGGCGCGCCACGTGGCCCCGTGTCCCGCGCGTGCGTGGCGGCCCCTTGGCGCCCCCCGTGATGGATGGTGGCGCCGGTGCTGCTGTTGAGTGCCCTTAATTGGGGCCCCAAAACCTGGGAACCTGCGCGAACCTGCGGGCCCGTGACGGATGTGCGAGGCGCAGCGCGGTGGCAGCCCGTGACGCTGAGACTTGAATTGGACGAAAATAAACAAAACGCCGCTTGCAGCGAAATGACAACAAGCCAGGCTCTGACAAGGCGCACCTCCGATTAGCGCGGCTGGATACGTACGGCGCGAAAGAAGCTCAACATACATGCAATTTGTGAGTCGCGTGAGTGCAATTGTTGGTCGTCATTGACTATTCAAAAAGGAAAACGAAATATCAAACGAGAGAAATTAATTACGCGTCAATACAGCGTGGTGGGGGGGGGGGGCTCTATCCGGCAGTCAGTTAACAAAGTGCCGCACATTGCACTACACGAGTCATTATGTCACGAACAATTATAATTGAGTACATGTGGTATTCGCACCATTCCTACGGCAGCGCAGGGCTCTCGCACACGTAGCGGTGTTTCACAGACGGGTAAAGTCTACCGGCAGGAAGCGATCTTGTTATGTTTAATCTCAATTTGAGGACATTTTCCATTACAGCCTACACATTTTTTTGATTTGGACCACGGAGCCGGCACACAATGGGCCACCTTTATATTTTTTTCAATGTCGTCAGAAGATGTTTAACATCCATGGCTAGTCGGTACACACTGCAAGTATTAACCGGGGCGGTTTTTCCAGAGTCGAACCGCGAAGCTCTGCAACCAAGAGGCGAATGCGCGCCACCCGCTACGGGCCGCGTCGCCGGGTCCACATCATTTTTATTTTTTTTACACTCGCAGCTAAAAAGGCAAAGTGATGAAGTGCGGCAGGGGCCGATTAGGCGGAGCGCGCGTGCGTGCAGGAGGCCTCTCGCCAGCAGCGGGGCAGCGGGGCAGCGGCGGCGGCGGCGTCGTAATCCTCTCTGTGATTTACAATCCCCCACGCACCGCGGCGGCCCGAGGGGGTCCGAAGTGCCGCCCGTTAATTATCTAACGGCGCCGAACGCTGCGTCAGAAGCTCATTAAAGCCTCGCAATTAAACACCGACGCTGGTGTGGTTGCCGCGTTGGCAGCGGCGCGGCAACAACGACAAGCGCCTCGAGACGCGTTGCTCGGTGATTGGTCAACGTTGCGGCTCGAAAGAGGCAACACGTGGAATAATTATTATTATAATAACGATGATGCGACGATTCGGCAAATAACGCTCCTTCTTCATAGCGGAAATCATCTCTCGTCATCGTTGTCTTCATTATCTCTGCTGCGAAGGTTCCCTGCCCCGAATAGTTGCCATATTATCTATTTACATATGTTCATAATTCTCCAGATTAATATACGCACCCCACCCGCAAATTCGTGACCAGTTTGAATAGAGCGATAAAAATTGATCAGACGCACCCACCCACACGCGCAAAGATATCCCGTATAGCATTTACAGACTGTCGGGGCAAGTGCTGTTAGCGAGCACCTATGAAGGCCGGCACAGCACACAAGGGGAGGGGTTGTGGGGGGCCAGAACCACGCCCGGCCACCTTTGTCTCCCTCTTGGCGATGTTTACACACCGAACCAGGTGCTAATTTGAGGCTGTGTCGACCCAAGGGACACCCAGGACCGGTTCGGACATTCATTAGGGATGTTGGTCGTGAGCGGAAATCAAACTCAGCGCGCTAACCACTGTGCCACCTCTCTCCCCCGCGTGCGTCTTTGCATCGGGCAGAACGACGGCCTTTATTTACAACCGGGACGAGGGGCTGCCGGGACTCAGATTCTCTCTCTTAATAAATTGCACCACAAATCAAGCGCGGGGAAGGGACGCGTTCGCCAAAGCGCGGAGTGGAAATTTCGAGCGAGCGGCGCAGCTGGTGATCGAACGCAGCTCTCGCGGCCGGCCGATTGAAGTCCGCGGTGTAACCCGCGCGGTGCTTCTTGGGGCGTTAACAGCGTCTTGGCCGAGTGGATGACCTTGGAAATATCGAACGCCCTCGGCTTCTTCCGCTCATCCCCCTGCTCCTGTTCCTCCTCCGTACGCTTAATTTTGACGTCGAGGCAACAACTGCGATTTTATATCGAGGTGGTTGATGAGCCAGATGATTGTGCCAGGGGTAGCGGAGTGGTGAATACTCGCTGCTGTGATGATGATGACGACAACGCTGCTCTTCCTTCGTGTGCGTATATCGGGCACTGGGTCGTTTCAAGTTCCATGGTTCTGTTCGAGGTCGTGATCACAGTCGCACTCTGACCGGAGATTTTTTTTAATTTAAAAACATCCACAGCTGCTGCCATGATTTGAGCACCACACCACGACCGCGGCACGACCACGTGTCACCTCCTCCGGTCTTCTGCCAGCGACCCTCCGCGTGGTGCCTCGCCTGGCTGAGAGCTGAGGCCTGACAGCACGGATGTGCCACGGTTCCCGCTTGTTGTTGAGGTTCGCGGTTCAAGTCCGCCAGGCCGCCCTGGAAAACATTGCGAGTGTATTCACCCACAAAATACTCCGCGGCGCCTGCTTCACAGTGGACGTTTAAAGATCCCGTGATGTAATTCGAATCTAAGAATGGCATCGTGTGCCGGCGTCACGGTCCAGTTTTGCTAAATTAGAAGAATTACCCAGGAATTATTCAAAGGGTGTCACGCGCACGGCAGCTACATCGCCACCGCCACCGCGTGGCTCCTGCAGCCTGTGGCTGCGAGACGGGGCAGCGCCTCCCTTGGCGATGAGCTCGCCGCGCCAGGGGGGCGATAACGCGGACACCCAGAGAACTGAATCACCGCGGGCAGTGCAAAGGAGCCCGCGAGCCGCTCGTCGTCTTGCCGAACGCGCATCGCCCAGCGTGGCCCCGGCAGTGCGCAGGCGTGACGTAGGAGCGGGACGTAGGAGCGTGACCGCGCATCTCGACCTTGGGGTCAGCGCACGTGACTGGTAGTGGGGTCAACACACGTGACTTGTAGTGGGTCAACACACGTGACTTGTAGTGGGTCAACACACGTGACTTGTAGTGGGGTCAACACACGTGACTTGTAGTGGGTCAGCACGCTTGACTTGTAGTGGGTCAACACACGTGACTTGTAGTGGGGTCAGCCCACGTGACTTATTAAATCCCCCGCTCCCACACTCACCCCACCAACGCCTGTTCACCGAGCAGCATAAATGGGGACGCCGCAGTGAGTCGATCGGCAGGTTGATCGTGCTGGAGTCAAGTTTGGCTAACTCGCGCAATCTTCAAAGACGTCTGGCCAGCGTGGAAGGGTGGGGACGAGGCAGTCTCTCCACCAGCAGTGGAGTGAGCACAGCAAGCGCAGAGCCTGCGCGCTGTCCGCCTGGCGCGTGCGGGGTGTTTGCGGCACGCAGCACGGATCGCGTGCAACAGCGTTGGGTGTGCAGGCACAGCGGCTTACTGAACGCGGCGTCGAGTGTTTAGACGACGGCGACAACAACCCATATTTTTGTCAAATATAAATGCCAATAGACGTGCCAATTAGCGCCTAAGCAAACGAAAGGCGGCGTTGTTTGGAGCGCGTCGGATTTCGCGGGCATCCACCCACAGCCGTGGAGTGGGGGGGGGGGCACCACAGCATAGACATGGAGTGGGGGGGCACCACAGCAGAGCCGTGGAGTGGGGGGGGGCACCACAGCAGAGCCGTGGAGTGGGGGGGGGCACCACAGCAGAGCCGTCGAGTGGGGGGGGGCACCACAGCAGAGCCGTGGAGTGGGGGGGGGGCACCACAGCAGAGCCGTGGAGTGGGGGGGCACCACAGCATAGACATGGAGTGGGGGGGCACCACAGTAGAGCCGTGGAGTGGGGGGGGCACCACAACATAGACGTGGAGTGGGGGGGCACCACAGCAGAGCCGTGGAGTGGGGGGGACACCACAGCAGAGCTGTGCAGTGGGGGGGGGGCACAGCAGAGTGACTCACCGCTAGGCAGAGTGGATGTGGGTGTGGGTGCCTAAGGGACGTTGGGTGGTGCAGGGCCCACTCTAGGGAGGGGGGCGGGGTGGCAGCCCCCCCCCCCACGCCTCCCTCGTGGGAGCCCCGATTCCTCGACTCGTTTCGGGAAGCGTCTCCCGCGCTCCGTGGGCGACGTTGGGAGACTGCGACGTGGAATTTACGTGGCTCGTAAACCGATTTAATCTCCCTCTAATGGCCCAATCATGGGAACTCATTACCGAATGTCGCCGTATCATCACCAAGCCCGGATTCGCTGGCAAATTGCGAATTTCGCCCTGGGGTGAGTGTGGAGCGGTAGTGTAGCGGTCAGCGCGCTGCGCTACGAACTCGTCGACCCGAGTTCGATTCCGGATCACGACCAACACCAGTGACGAGTATCTGATACTAGGTCGACTCAGCCTCAAATGAGTACCTGGTGCGGTGTGTTAAAACATCGCCACTGGGAAGACAAAGGCGGTCGGTCCCTGTGTTGGCCACCCACTCCCTCGTGTGCCACGGCGCAGTCCTTCATAGGTGCTACTCGCTAACAGCACTTGCCCCAACAGTCTGTTAAGGCTACACGCGGGGTCTTTGTGTGTATGTATGTTGAACTTATTTCGCACCGTACGTAGCCAACCCTGCTAATCGGAGGTGTGGTGAATCTCTGTGAGTGTGTGGGTGGATGAAACACAGTTCTCTGGTCTGGTGACTTGGTTCAAAATTCAAATCAACTAGCCACCGCTTCACTGAATAACACATGTCCATACACAATACGATGATCCCCGTATATCCTGTAACATACTGTTGGGGCAAGTGCTGTTAGCGAGCACCTATGAAGGCCGACACGGCACACGAGGAGGTGGGTGGCCAGCACCACGCCCGGCCGCCTTTATCTCCCCAGTAGTGATATTTACACATCGCACCAGGTACTCATTTGAGGTTGAGTCGACCTAGGGGAGGCTAAGGACCCGTTCAGATAATCGTCACTGGTGTTGGCCGTAAGCGGAAATCGAACCTGGATCGCCGGGTTCGTGGCGGAGCGGGCTAACCGCTACACTACCGCTCCCTACCAATACGTACACACATACGTACACACGTACACACACACGTACACACACACGCACACATACGCGCACACACACGCGCACACACACGCGCACACACACGTACACACACACGCGCATACACACACACGTGGACACACGTACACACACACGTACACACACGTGCACACGTGCCCTTTATTTATAACCCGGTGAGAGCCCGCTGAGAACTCGAGTCTACTCAATGGATATCCACCACCAGAGATGGGGCGATGAAATCGGCTCGTGTACAGGCGCTGGCGAAAGATCGCTGCATCGCAGGACCGTCAGAGATGGCACCGGCTTGGGGAGGTCTTCATCCAGCAGTGGGTTGATCATGGCTGATGATGCTGCTGCTGATGCTCTGGGTTTTATCACACCTACGATTAAATCACCCGGATATGCTCGATCATCAGCAGCAGGAGGAGCAGCAGCACATTCAGCAGCAGCAGTCGTAGCGACAGCAGCAGCACATTCAGCAGCAGCAGCGACAGGGGCACCGGTCGTCGAGCGCGTGACCATTCAGGATGAACGAGCAGCGCCACCACCGCGTGTAGCCCCCCGCTGTGCGCGTGAAGGGATTATCCGCAGCCCGATGACTCGAGACAGGCTTGGGGTGGGGGGGGGGGCAGGGGGTGGGGGAGGGGGGCACGGGGTGGGAGGGGGCGCGGGGGGGCACGCTCATCCGCACTCCCCCCACTCGCTCGCTCGTGGGCTGGGGAGAGAGAAAATCTTCCACGCGTGCTGAGTGTCTGCCTGGGAGCGCGGCTGGCTGGTCGGCCCTGGGCCAGCCAGCAGTAAAACAATTGCCCGTGGAGACCTGGGAAGAAGACTCTTTTCTGGCCTGGCTATCAATGCAAATGTTGTCCACCATGGGATAATGGTTCATTCGGCCTTGCAGTTTGCTTGCCCACGCCACTGCTGGTGGAAGTTGCCTCTCTCACAGAAGGAGCTCCCGTGAGCCCCCCTCTAGGCTGTCGAGGGTGTGTTGGGTCTACTCCCCTATGCTGACCACACGTCTCGGAAGAGGAGGGAGCGCCTACACGTTACCCCACCACGCGCACGTGATCTGCCGATCGACTAAATGCGGTGCACCCATTTATACTGGAAGGAAGCGGCGCAGGGGTGGATTTGATAATTTTGCACCGTTGCTTCATAATTGCCGCGACGGAAGATCGAATTGAACAGCTGATCTCTGGATCGCGAGTCCAGTGTGCTGGCCACCCACCCCCTCGTGTGCCACAGTGTCGGCCTTCATATGTGCTGCTGTCTTAACAGCACTTTCCCCAACAGTCTGCTAAGGCTATACGGGAGATCTTTGTCTTTGGTTCTGGCCGAGATGAGCCACAACTTCCTTCACCATCAATGGGTCGATTGACCAAGGTCCCTTATGTCAAAGTGATGAACGTGGGCCATAATGTAACAATAATCTCTCCTATTCCAATATATGTGGCGGTTTGATTGACCATACTTCACCACGCTGGTCAGTGTGGGTCCGCGAAGGAGGGAGCCCTGGTTCAGAAATTGCTCACCACCGATGCGCTTTTAACTTTGGTCAGGAGTGGAATTCAAGTCACCGGGTCCTTGGCTTCTCCTCCGACACGTGTTTATTTTTGTTGTTGTAATTGTCGCGTTTCATGTCAAACTCATCAACAATTCATGACCACGTGCGCCTCCTGGCCAGCGTGCTCCTGAGGTCACGAGACGGGTGACTTCTCGTCCCTAAAGTCACCTGCGCGGCGACAAGATTACACAGGCTTAGGGTGAGCCCGGGCGCACAACAAATAACGAGGGTTGAATCCCCCCCCCCCCTGCCTCCCCCCAACCCTCCCTCCCTTCCTCCACCACCGCCGCCGCCCCCAACCACCCAGGCAGAGGTGAATGCAGCCGTGCAGCTCTCAAGTGTTGGTCGCGGTAGTCGCGAGAGAAGAGTGACGAGGAGGCGACTGGCCGTCGGTGCTACTCGCTAAGAACACTTTCCCCAGCAGTCTAATAAGGCTACACGGGGGTCTTTGTCGAACCGGCGAGTGCTCTTCCGCGTTCACTCTGACACTTGCGGTGGTGTGGCTTTCGAGTGCGCAGGCGGTGCAACTGCACCAGGGCCCACGGGGCCGAAGGGGCTCAGCTCGGGCTCCGGGCTACAAAGTGAGGATTAGAGAGGGGCGAGAGGGAGGGAGGGTGATCGAGGGGGGCCATGCCAACCTCGCTATGCGCCCTGGGTGTATGGGACGGGGAGGAGTCGCAGTGTCACTGAATGTGTCAGCGGCTGTGCCGTGGCCTCGCCACCAGGACCCCACCGAGCCGCAGTAATGACCGCTGGAGTCATTGGACCTCTCCTTGCCCACACTGATTCGCGGTGCCGCTTTTGTCGTTGTCCGTCTGCCGCCGCGAATGGGATGTCGCTCGCAGTAGCTATCGAGTGTGCCCCCCCCTCCACCCCCTAGTGCCGCGGTGGGGGTGAGGGGGGGCGGCTGGGTAGGGGCCTTGGAGTGTCAAGGGAACCGAAGCACGTGACGTGTCTCTGGTTGTCGCACTCGGCCATACCTACCCAGCAACCTACATACCTCCGTGACCTCTCGTCTCGCTCGACTCCCCTTCGCACACTCTCATACCTCTCCCTTCACTCCACGCACTCTCCTACCCCTCTCATCTCACTCTACTCCCCTCCGGGCACTCTCCTACCTCTCATCTCACTCTACTCATCTCACTCGACTCTCCTCCACACACTCCACTCCGACAACCCCGGCTCTCTATCCAAGCCCCAAATTCACCCGTCGCCCCGTGTGAGGCCACCACACCCTGACACTCCCTTCCCGCAGTCGTCCGTGCTCTCGATTCCCTGCTCCTGGTTTTATGGAAGGGCTGCGTCCAACAGGCCCTGTCCCCGATGAGTCTGGATGGCCAAGCGGGGAAGTCGTCGTCGTGTGGTGGCGTTTGCTGTGCCTGGACTCGCACGACCACAGCGCCATCGCTCTCGAGCGGTACCCGGCCCCGTAAATCCATCGCGCCCGATCGCTCGCGATTCGCTCCGCGCACTCGGCTGAGCCACTTCATCGCCGCTGCTTCGGCAATTACCCCAGGCGCGGGCGTGGAAGTAACTCGCTAATGCATTAACAACACGCAGATATATATTAATATATGAATATAAAATGCCGTGTCCGCGCATTGAATGGGTGGTCTTGAAGAGGCCTCTTAACGAGCGCGAGCCGTGAACGAGGCGAAATGGGGTTTTGTTTTTGTTCCGTGGAAATGCGCGTGGGCGCGGTGGGGGTGAGGGGAGTGAAGAGGCCGGGGTGGGGGGGGGTAATTGGCGCTTCTCGTTCCACGCGGAGTCGCCGTGAGGATGCCCCCCACGCCTGCCCGCTGAGTTGGCACTTCACAAAGTTCCGTCACGCGGTGGTTGACCGCCCTTGGTGCTCCTCGGCTCTCCGGTTACTCACTCACTCATCCTCATCATCCTCCTCCTGCGCCTTGCCCGGACGTCTGCAAGGTCCACCGCTGTGCGGTCTGAAAAGGAAAAAAACCAAACACGTATTGTCGGTGACGTTTCGGACAATGGCCCTTCTTCACAGCACATCTGACACGCCTCGCCACATGCTGCCGTTTGGTGGATGTCACTGGGAGGGGGCGGGGAGAGGCGGGGGGATAGAACTGTCTCTCTTTCTCTGTGTGTGCCGAACCAATTAAGAGCTGCGCCTGTGATTAATTACGAGACAATTGCGGCACTGGGAGCGCGCGGAAATCAAATGACATGGCGGGGTTTGCCCACGAGGAGGGAGGAGGGAGAGGAAGCACGGGCGCAGTGCGCGTGCTCGCGAAGGCGCCTGACATTTCCGTCACGGCGCCGTTTATAACAATTACGGCAGCTTTAATTAGGCCTGTAAATAAAATTAAAAAAAAATTAAAGTACGAACCGCGCTCCTGGAGCAGTAGAAAATGCCAGCGCCGCGTCAGCTTGCAGTGGAAGTGCTCGCGGGCTCGGCTACGCGCCAGCTCCAGTCGGGCTGTAGCGTGACCCTGCAGGGAGACATCGCCGGTTCGCCGGTGATGCGGCAGCCCGTCCGTGTGAGTGCTCGGCGCGAGACCGTAGAGCAATGCGCGAACTTAAGAGGAACGAACTCGAGGTTGACTCAGCCTTGAAAAATATATACAATTAGTACCTAGTGCCGTGTGCAAAACCAAAAGCGCGAGGGAGACAAAGGCGGCGTGGGCTGGCCACGCCAACACCCTCGCGTTCGCGCCGTGCCGGTCTTTGCGGGCGCTGTCCAGCAGCACTTGCCCCCAACAGCATGCGCGGGCTCCGTGGGGGATCGTTGTGTTTGTGTCGAGGCGTACTTTGTTACTCGCTGCGTGCGTCCGCAACCAACTTATATCGCCGTCCGAGCGCAGGCGCAATCAGCCGGGCCGCGACGATGTATCATCACGGTGACGATGTATCATCACGGTGACGATGTATCATCACGGTGACGATGTATCATCACGGTGACGATGTATCATCACGGTGACGATGTATCATCACGGTGACGATGTATCATCACGGTGACGATGTATCATCACGGTGACGATGTATCATCCCGGTGACTATGTATCATCACGGTGACGATGTATCATCACGGTGACGATGTATCATCACGGTGACGATGTATCATCACGGTGACGATGTATCATCACGGTGACGATGTATCATCACGGTGACGATGCATCATCACGGTGACGATGTATCATCACGGTGACGATGCATCATGACGGTGACGATGCATCATCACGGTGACGATGTATCATCACGGTGACGATGTATCATCACGGTGACGATGTATCATCACGGTGACGATGTATCATCACGGCTAGGATGCATCATCACGGTGACGATGTATCATCACGGTGACGATGTATCATCACGGTGACGATGTATCATCACAGCGTCCCTCGTGAAGTGACTTCCTCTGAATGCGTTTCACGCGACGGTGCATCAGAGCCGGCCGGCCGGCCAAGTGACGAGACTCTGTGGGAGACATCGTGGGCCAGGTGGCCGGCGGGAAGACGGTGTACCTCGTGACTTGTCAGGGGCCCTCCGTTTGACACCCGACACTGACGGTGCCTCTGGGTCGCAGCTGGTTTGTGTTGCACCCCTGATCCACCCCTCATTGATCCACCCCTGATGGATCCACCCCTGATGCATCCCTGAATGACCCACCCCTGATCCACCAATAATCCACCACTAATCTACCACTAATCTACCCCTGATTGATCCACCCCTGATTGATCCACCCCTGATTCACCCTTGATCCACCGCGTGTGCGTCCATCCCATCGCCAGTCTCGCCCCGTAGGCTACCATCATCCCTCCCGCTATGTGCCCCGGCCAAGCGCAATTTACTTTATTTTATTTATTTTCTCTACAAGACGTCTCTCATTTGCGCCTGTTGCCCACTCCAGACATCGATCTTCTCTTCCTATCTCTCGGAGTCGTCCCAAGCGGGCGTCTCCTCTCCGCGCTTCTTTACACGAAACTTTTTCTGCGTCCGTTCCGTGCATCGACATCGACCGGAGTTGGACTCGGGTCGCTTCTCGTACAATATCAAGCGGTGGTTCCTTTAGAAGCCGCCTCCGGTGAAGTGTAAAGCGAAGCCTCCCTCAACTCTTGCCCTCCCTCCACAGACCCAGGCCCAACCCCTCACCCATCTCCATAACTGGGCCCCGTGAAATGTACCGACAATGATTACTCCACGCGAACCCCCGCTACGAGAGCCGGGATCACGGGAGTTCACCTCCACGCCGGTGCTCTTGGGTTTGACCTTGAGTGGCAGAGGCGGTGGAGGGAAGGAGGCGGTGGGAAGGAGGTGGTGGTGGGAAGGAGGCGGTGGTGGGAAGGAGGCGGTGGTGGGAAGGAGGCGGTGGAGAGGAGGAGGCGGTGGTGGGAAGGAGGCAGTGGAAGGAGGTGGTGGTGGGAAGGAGGCGGTGGAGGGAAGGAGGCGGTGGTGGGAAGGCGGTGGTGGGAAGGCGGTGGTGGGAAGGAGGCGGTGGAGGGGAGGAGGCGGTGGAAGGAGGCGGTGGAAGGAGGCGGTGGAGGGGAGGAGGCGGTGGGAGGAGGTGGTGGAAGGAGGCGGTGGAGGGGAGGAGGCGGTGGTGGGAAGGCGGTGGTGGGAAGGCGGTGGTGGGAAGGAGGCGGTGGAGGGGAGGAGGCGGTGGAAGGAGGCGGTGGAAGGAGGCGGTGGAGGGGAGGAGGCGGTGGGAGGAGGTGGTGGAAGGAGGCGGTGGAGGGGAGGAGGCGGTGGAAGGAGGCGGTGGAGGGAAGGAGGCGGTGGGAAGGCGGTGGTGGTGATGGTGGAGGAGACGGTGGTGGCAGATGATGATGATGATGAGACGAAACAGTCATTGTCCGGTAGAGACCGAGTCCTCGACGCGGGTGCAGGAAGCAGCGAGTGGGGTTCACGGGAACGGTGACCATGGCAGTAGTAGCCATGCAAGAGTGATGAGGAGGTGACTGACTGCCGGCGAATAAATGAGTGGATCGGCAAGTGCCGAGGGACGCTCGGCACTCCCCTCCACTCACGCTGATTGCCGCGTGCAGGGGCCACTGAGAATCATTTCGAGGCCGTTTCCACCACGGCGCTGCCTGCGTCTCTGCGTCTCGCACAGCCCTCCCCTGGCGTTCGAGACAGGCAGCAGCTTTACGTGACACATCACATCGTCGTCTCTGCGATCTCGCGCTATGAAATATCCACTGCTGGTTTCGAAACCGTCCCGTAGAGCCGTCGCAGCCACTCGCGGGCTCGCGAGCCCATCCCGACGCTCCATCTCCCCGGTGGACGTCCCTCGCGGGTGCGTTCCCTCCTTTGACCACGACTGCGTCGTGAGTGTTGACGCGTGGCCTCCTGCGTCCCGAGCCCACAGAGCGCCGTGGCGTGCGCGGATTCATTCCTCTGTGCCGTCTCTCTCGGCGCCGTTCCCAGGCGTGAACACCGCCCACGCTCCCTGTTGTCGAAAAATCATTCGAACTTTGTCCAATCTCATCTATTTCCCCGCAGTTTTTTTAAAGTGATCAACTTTGCGAGTGCACACGCACACACGCGCACACACGCACACAACAACAACCGCCATTCGCCACTAAGTGGCGGTGACGTCACCACGACGCTTGTGCCAGGCTATGTGCACCTTGAGGCCACGTGAAGTGTCGAACGCCCGCTGGCAGGAGGTCACGGGGCAGACCCAGGTGCCACGGGTCGACTGACTGAGATGACTGGCTGATGCACCACCTGTGCCCCCTACTGTGCCAACCTGCTGTGCTTTAGCCACCCGGCGCTCCGCTCGTTGTTGTGAGCGTCGCTCCTCCGCCCTCCGTTGTTGTTGGAGGGCGACTGCCTCCAACTGCCCAGTAGCATCCTTCACGAGCCTCCTCCACAGAGGCCGATCTTGACACCGCTGGTACCAGTCATCGGCAAGTCCACTCAGCTCCACGTCCTCCTGTACCACATCACTCCATCTCTTCTCTAGCCCGTGCCGCGCCCGTTTAGCCCCCTCGATCCGGCCAAACAAAAGCTGTTTCGGCATGCGGTTGGCTGGGCATGCGTGCTACATGACCCAGCCATCGCAGCCTTGCCCGCCGGAGGAGATCACCAATGAGACCTTGCCCAGATCTTTCAAGGATTTGTGAGCTCCTCACACAATCCAGTCTGGTTAAACCCAGGATGGATCGTAGGCAGGCCAGCCTAAATGTTTCTAACTGGCGAAGATGTTCCATTATGAGGGTCCACGTTTCGTAAGCGTAGAGAAGAGAGGGAATGATCGTGGCCGAGAAGACCTGAAGCTTAGTGCGGAGCGACAGACCAGGTGGCTTCCACACAGCGTTACGCAACCGATGAAAAGATATTGCCGCTCGACTGATTCGGAGTGAGACCTCTGCTGTTAAACTGGAGCCGGTCATAAGCACACTGCCGAGGTATGGGAAACTCTCCACTCTCTCCACAACTGCCCCATCACCAATTGGGAGTTGTGGGGGTGGAGTGTCCGATGGTACAAAATACCCAGGCAGGTGCTTAGTTTTGGTGGGGCTGATGGTAAGGCCCCATCTCTTAGTGGCACGCTCCAGTCTCAGCAGCAGCGTCTCCAACTCCTCCTCTGAATGAGCAGCTATTCCCAAATCATCGGCATACATAACGTGGTTGAGCAATAGGGAGCCATCCCTTGACCGCACCCGGGCATCGATCAGCCTCCCATTATATCAGTACCATATGGAGATTCCCCCGGTACAGCTATTGAAGGCTTCACGAACTACGTGGTCAAAATAGATGTTAAATAATGTGGGAGCCAGAGGACATCCCTGTCGCACCCCAAGGTGTACAGGGAATGGCTCGGACTCCCGGCCACGTAGTTTTACCCGGGCCCGCTCACCATCATGAAGGTCCTTAATGATCGTGAGCAGAGGGTCAGGTACTCCAAAAGCACGAAGAACAACCCAGAGCCCAGGCCTACTGATGGTATCATAGGTCTTGACCAGGTCAATAAAGCAGAGATGTAGGTCTTCCTGGAATTCCCTACACCTCTGCTGTAGCAGACGGACAGAAAATATGGCATCTGTGCAGGACCGCCCTTTCCTGAAACCGCATTGGGGCTCCGCAAGCCTCTCCTCAGCGTGCCTGGCAAGGTGATGTTGAATAATCCTTGCCAGGACCTTTCCCGGCACACTGAGGAGTGAGATGCCCCTGCAGTTGTTACAGTCTGTGCGGTCCCCGAATCTTTAACCAACACCGGCGAACTCGGCCCGCGGCTGCCGGGCGGTGTGGCCGCGAGGCTTCCCGCAGGCTCGGCGAGACGGCGGCACGGACCGGACCCTCATGCACATCGCCCGGCGGTACGAGCCAACCCGTGCGTGCACGCCGCTGCCGCTATTGCAGCTGCTGCCCACACATCGCGATCCACATCGGCTGCTGGGGTGTTGTTAACGAGCGCCTATTTAGGCCGGCGCAGCACACGAGAGGAAGGCGGCTGTGGCCGGGTGTTTTTTTTGTCTCCAAGGCGGCGATGTTCACATGCCGCGCTGAGCGCTAACGCCGAGCCCGCCGTGCCGACTTCTGTGTGAACCGGCGGGGTGCGCCACGTGCGTCTCTGTGTTGATGCCCGACTCCGGTATCGAGACGCACAGCCTTGTGGGTGCGCGTTCCCGACGTGACACGTGTGCAGTGTGCACCTCGCCAGCACCCGTGCGCTCGGCCTGGCTATTTGACACGTGACACTGCGCCCATTCGCCGCCGCAAAACGAAATTGTCCCGTGTCCGAGGAGTTTTCCGGGTGAAATATTTTTTTATATTTTGATAGATAAATAAAGAGGCGACATATGGACAGGATCTCCCCCCCCCCCCCCCACCTTGCACCAACTCACACTGGGTGGTGAAGTATGGTCCCCACCAACCCATGGTGACGACCAATACAGCGTGGGGGAAAAATCCATTCATCCAGCAGTGTATTGGCAGAGGTGACGTACATTTACATATCATTTTAGCACGTAGGCTTTCGCGACCAATATTATTCATAATAAAGGTTTTTGGGTTAGATTGCGTTATTTATAAATGTGTCGTAACCCTCCACCACCCGACAGGGCCAATCAGCAAAAAAAAGTGTCACGTTGACAAAAGACAAATAATTCACTACTTTAGCCCACCGGTGTGTTGAAGAGTGAATCCACAACATTTACAGTTTGAGAACGACGTTTCGCTGGTAAATACATCCAGCATCATCGGGCAATTCACCAGAGCAGCAGGGTGACGTCATCATTTAACTCATTTCAGGTGCAGTGATTAGAGGCGGAGGGGTGGGTATTGTAATTATATAATCGATTGAAAATCAGTCAATGGTTATGATTAGTAATGAGTTGTAGATTAGTAATTAGTTGTAATGTGTGTTATTGTGATTATATGTTACGTTAGTAATCCGTTAATTAGTATGTGTTTCCCCTATAAGGAATTGTAATATGTATTATTTAATAATACGCTTCCAAGCCGCACTAAGCCTGTAGCTGTCAGAGCGATTAAAGTTATTTCTATTCCTCTCAATTTCAATGGATTCTGTAATTAGTCTTTGCCAGTAATAATTCGTTTTACACAACACTTCAACGTTATCAAAATCAATTGAGTGTCCTTGTTGACAAGCATGTTTTGCCACTGCCGACAGTTGTGTTTGAGATAATTTAATATTTCTTTGATGTTATTTTAGTCTTATGCTGATGTTACGTCCCGTCTGTCCAATATAGCATTTGCCGCATAAACAATTAATCCGATATACACCTTCTGTTGATAATTTAGGTAATGCGTATTTAGTGGAAGATACTAGTTTTTTTTATTTTATGTACTGTACCAAATCTTACTGTAATGTTTTACTTTTGCAAAACACGGGCTAATTTGTCAGTTACTCCTGACATATATGGAATTTTTATTGTTTTAACAATCTGATCGCTTTCAGCAGTATTGCTTTGCGATCGTGATTTGGCATTCAGTGTTCTGTTAATTTGAGCATTATTGTAGCAATTCTGTCGTAGTGCTTCTTTAACGTGTTTGATCTCTCTCACTAGACTTTCACCATCTGACACTGTTTTAGCCCGATGTATGAGCGTCTTGATAAGAGAGGATTTCTGAGCTAGATGATGATGCGAATCTGCATTCAGATAGGCATCAGTGTGCGTTTGCTTTCTGTAAACGCTGTGTATTATTTTACCGTTTAGGCCATGTCCAAGCAAAATATCTAGGGACGGGAGTGTGTTATTCACCTCCATTTCCATGGTGAACTGGATGGCTGGGTTTTGTGCATTGAGATGATTTAGAAAATCATTAAGTGTATCTTTACCATGTGGCCAGACAACCAAAGTGTCATCCACATATCTAAACCAAAAAATGGTTTTAATGTACTCGAGACAAGTGCTCTTATTTCAAAGTTTTCCATGTACAAATTGGCTATAGCAGGGGATAAAGGAGAGCCCATTGCTGCTCCTTCCTTTTGTTTAAAGAAATCCCCTCTCCATAAGAAGTAAGTGTTATTTAAACAATGGTCAGCAAGTTTCGGAATATCTTTTGGTAAACCTGTATTCTTTACTAGTGTATCAAGTAATTTAAGCGATTCGTTCACTGGAACCTTGCATATCACGCTGGCTGGCCCCTCGCCGGGAGTGCTCGACGAATCTCTGGCACCGTTGTCTTACGGGGCAGTGCGGGGGGGGGAGGTGCGTGAGCCCGTGGCTTTAATCAGGCGAGGGAGCCCCTGGCCATGCACTCGTCTGATTGAGGGCAGCGATCCCGCCCGCCGCTACCCAACTGGCTGGGCCCCGGCTCTTGCCAGTGGCCGTTAGCCCCGTCGGGCTGTGCCGTAGAATCCCCCCTGCGAGAGGGGAAGCGGCTCGCCGGACCCCCCCCACCACCACCCCGGGGTCGTGGTGGACTGGTGGAGCTGTCGCCTCTGGTTGAGGTTCGGTGCCCGCGCGCCGCGCTGTCTTGCCCTGCGGAAATGTCTCTCCGGAAGTGATTGGCAGAGGCCGCCTCTCTGTGTCTGTCTCTCTGTGTCTGAGTCTCTTTGTGTCTGTCTGTGTCTGTCTCTCTGTCTGTGTCTCTCTGTGTCTGTCTCTCTGTGTCTGAGTCTCTCTGTGTCTGTCTCTGTGTCTCTCTGTCTGAGTCTCTCTGTGTCTGTGTCTCTCTGTGTCTGTCTCTCTGTGTCTGAGTCTCTTTGTGTCTGTCTGTGTCTGTCTCTCTGTCTGTGTCTCTCTGTGTCTGTCTCTCTGTGTCTGAGTCTCTCTGTGTCTGTCTCTGTGTCTGTGTCTCTCTGTGTCTGAGTCTCTCTGTGTCTGTCTCTCTGTGTCTGAGTCTCTTTGTGTCTGTCTGTGTCTGTCTCTCTGTCTGAGTCTCTCTGTGTCTGTCTCTGTGTCTGTGTCTCTCTGTGTCTGAGTCTCTCTGTGTCTGTCTCTCTGTGTCTGAGTCTCTTTGTGTCTGAGTGTCTGTGTCTCTCTGTGTCTGTCTCTCTGTGTCTGAGTCTCTTTGTGTCTGTCTGTGTCTGTCTCTCTGTCTGTGTCTCTCTGTGTCTGTCTCTCTGTGTCTGAGTCTCTCTGTGTCTGTCTCTGTGTCTCTCTGTGTCTGAGTCTCTCTGTGTCTGTCTCTCTGTGTCTGTCTCTCTGTGTCTGAGTCTCTTTGTGTCTGTCTGTGTCTGTCTCTCTGTCTGTGTCTCTCTGTGTCTGAGTCTCTGTGTGTCTGAGTCTCTGTCTGTGTCTGTCTGTGTCTGTCTCTCTGTGTCTGTCTCTCTGTGTCAGTCTCTCTGTGTATGAGTCTCTGTGTGTCTGAGTCTCTGTGTCTGTGTCTCTCTGTGTCTGTCTCTCTGTGTCTGAGTCTCTGTGTGTCTGAGTCTCTGTCTGTGTCTGTCTGTGTCTATCTCTCTGTGTCTGAGTCTCTCTGTGTCTCTCTCTCTCTGTGTTTCTCTATTACTCTGTCTCTCTCTGTGTTCTTTCTCTATGTGTCTCTCTGTATTTCTCTGTAACTGCCCATGTTCACCTGCGTGTGCCTATGTGTATATTCATGTTTCTCTCTTTCTGCTTCGCTCCTGTATATATGTTTGAACTTCTTTCACACCGTACGTGCTCCTATCGCGCCATGAAACCCGCCCGGATGACTGAGCATGCGCGACTGCGTGGGGATCAAAACTAAAATAACCACTCGAGGGAGGCGTCTTCTGACCCAACGCTGACGATGGACTCGCCCCAGAGTTCGCATCTGCAGAGCGCCCGGAGCACGTCCACGGCATCAAATCATAAAACACCCAGAGAGGCTGGCGGGCGATGGGCGGTCGCGGGGGAAGTGCGGGGTGGTGGTGGCTGGCATCGTGCCCTCTGTGGGTAATGGAATTGCTTTCGAATATCCACTTTGACTGGCGCGCCTCCGACATTAATTGCATTAGCATAATGCCCGTGACCCAGATGAATGCCATTGACCCGTGCGGGATCATAAGAGCTTGCGAGATTGTAAGAGCGTGTGGGATTGTGAGAGTCTGTGGGATTGTGAGAGCGTGCGGGATTGTGAAAGCGTGCGAGATTGTGAGTTACTGCGGTATTGTTAGTTCCTATGTGGTTGTAAGAATGTGTGGGATTGTAAGAACGTGTGGGATTGTGAGATACTACGGGATTGTGAGTTCCTATGGGATTGTAAGAACGTGTGGGATTGTAAGAGCTTGTGGGATTGTGAGAGCATGCGGGATTGTGAGAGTGTGCAGGATTGTGAGAGTCTGTGGGATTGTGAGAGCGTGGGGGATAGTGATAGCGTGTGGGATTGTGAGAGCGTGCGGGATTGTGAGAGTCTGCGGGATTGTAAGAGCGTGTGGGATTGTAAGAGCTTGTGGGATTGTGAAAGCGTGCGGGATTGTGAGAGCGTGCGGGATTGTGAGAGTCTGTGGGATTGTGAGAGCGTGCGGGATAGTGATAGCGTGTGGGATTGTGAGTTCCTATGGGATTGTGAGAGCGTGCGGGATTGTGAGAGCATGCGGGATTATGAGAGCGTGCGGGATTGTGAGAGCGTGCAGGATTGTGAGAGCGTGTGGGATTGTGAGGGTCTGTGGGATTGTGAGAGCGTGCGGGATTGTGAGAACGTGCGGGATTATGAGAGCGTGTGGGATTGTGAGAGTATGTGGGATTGTGAGAGCGTGCGGGATTGTGAGATACTGCGGGATTGTGAGTTCCTATGGGATTGTAAGAGCGTGTGGGATTGTAAGAGCGTGTGGGATTGTAAGAGCTTGTGGGATTGTGAGAGCGTGCGGGATTGTGAGTTCCTATGGGATTGTGAGTTCCTATGGGATTGTGAGAGCGTGCGGGATTGTGAGAGCGTGCGGGATTGTGAGAGTCTGTGGGATTGTGAGAGCGTGCGGGATTGTGAGATACTGCGGGATTGTGAGTTCCTATGGGATTGTAAGAGCGTGTGGGATTGTAAGAGCGTGTGGGATTGTAAGAGCTTGTGGGATTGTGAGAGCGTGCGGGATTGTGAGTTCCTATGGGATTGTGAGTTCCTATGGGATTGTGAGTGCGTGCGGGATAGTGAGAGCGTGCGGGATTGTGAGATACTGCGGGATTGTGAGAGTCTGCGGGATTGTAAGAGCTTGTGGGATTGTGAAAGCGTGCGGGATTGTGAGCGCGTGCGGGATTGTGAGAGTCTGTGGGATTGTGAGGGCGTGCGGGATAGTGAGAGCGTGTGGGATTGTGAGTTCCTATGGGATTGTGAGAGCGTGCGGGATTGTGAGAGCGTGCGGGTTTGTGAGAGTCTGTGGGATTGTGAGAGCGTGCGGGATAGTGAGAGCGTGCGGGATTGTGAGCTACTGCGGGATTGTGAGAGTCTGCGGGATTGTAAGAGCTTGTGGGATTGTGAAAGCGTGCGGGATTGTGAGAGCGTGCGGGATTGTGAGAGTCTGTGGGATTGTGAGAGCGTGCGGGATAGTGAGAGCGTGTGGGATTGTGAGTTCCTATGGGATTGTGAGAGCGTGCGGGATTGTGAGAGCGTGCGGGATTGTGAGAGTCTGTGGGATTGTGAGGGCGTGCGGGATAGTGAGAACGTGCGGGATTATGAGAGCGTGCGGGATTGTGAGAGCGTGCGGGATTGTGAGAGTCTGTGGGATTGTGAGAGCGTGCGGGATAGTGAGAGCGTGCGGGATTATGAGAGCGTGCGGGATTATGAGAGCGTGCGGGATTGTGAGGGCGTGCAGGATTGTGAGAGCGTGCGAGTTTTGAGAGTCTGTGGGATTGTGAGAGCGTGCGGGATTGTGAGATACTGCGGGATTGTGAGTTCCTATGGGATTGTAAGAGCGTGTGGGATTGTAAGAGCGTGTGGGATTGTAAGAGCTTGTGGGATTGTGAGAGCGTGCGGGATTGTGAGTTCCTATGGGATTGTGAGAGCGTGCGGGGAGTGTGAGAGCGTGCGGGATTGTGAGAGCGTGCGGGATTATGAGGTACTGCGGGATTGTGAGATACTGCGGGATTGTGAGTTCCTATGGGATTGTGAGAACGTGCAGGATTGTGAGAGTCTGTGGGATTGTTAGAGCGTGCGGGATTGTGAGAGCGTGCGGGATTGTGAGTTCCTATGGGATTGTGAGAGCGTGCGGGATTGTGAGAGTCTGTGAGATTGTGAGAGCGTGCGGGATTGCGAGGGCGTGCGGGGTTGTGAGATACTACGGGATTGTGAGAGCGTGCGGGATTGTGAGAGTCTGTGAGATTGTGAGAGTGTGCGGGATTGTGAGAGCGTGTGGGATTGTGAGATAGTGGGGAATTCATGCTTTTTTTCGGTAAAGTCACGTAGGTAAAACAAAATGAAAGAGAACAATTAAATCACGACGTTTCGGAGGCAACACAAGCTTCCGTCTTCAGGTGGAACAGTCACAGCAGAATATCTGTGTCAAGTGCACAGTTCCGAGACGACTTGGATTATATATAGGTCAGGGGGAGGGGGGGAGCCAGAAAGGGACGTGGGTGGGTGGGAGGGCTGAGTTAAGCCGCCTTCTGTTAAACTGCACAAAAGCGGGTGAACAACCCTTTTGTTATGCTGCAGGGGGGTTTTCCGGGGGGAGGCGATGCAAGACATCAAGTAAAGACCAATTTTTTGAAACCTAAAATGAAAACTACGAAAATGGCTGTAAAATTATAAGGTAGCTAAAGTTTGACATACAACCACTGAGAACTGGAAATGGCTGTACAGTGGTTGTATGTCAAACTTTAACTACCTTATCATTTTACAGCCATTTTCGTAGTTTTCATTTTAGGTTTCAAAAAATTGGTCTTTACTTGATGTCTTGCATCGCCTTCCCCCGGAAAACCCCCCTGCAGCATAACAAAAGGGTTGTTCACCCGCTTTTGTGCAGTTTAACAAAAGGCGGCTTAACTCAGCCCTCCCACCCACCCACGTCCCTTTCTGCCCCCCCCCCCCTGACCTATATATAATCCAAGTCGTCTCGGAACTGTGCACTTGACACAGACATTCTGCTGTAACTGTTCCACCTGAAGACGGAAGCTTGTGTTGCCTCCGAAACGTCGTGATTTAATTGTTCTCTTTTATTTTATTTTACCTACGTGACTTTACCGAAAAAAAACAAAAAGTATGAATCCTTGCAGTCACGAAAGCTTCAAATCTAGAATTAGTGGGGAATTGTAAGAGTTAGCGAGCGGGGAGAGAGAGCAGGCGGCAGCGCTGCTCATTTTCAGTGGCGCTGTCGCCTTGTCGGGATGCGCCTCGTGTCGCCCTGGGACGTCGGGGAAGGAATCCTGCGGGAGCCAGGGGAAGGCTCTTGGGGTCCGTCCGTTGTTCTGCAGCCTCTGCAGAAAGGAGTTTGAGATTGGGTGCCGTGCGCGGCTGAGTGTCCCCGATTAGCACGCGCGCGTGTGTGTAGGTCGACTCAGCCTCGAATGAGTACCTGGTGCGGTGTGTACACATCGCCACTCGGGGAACAAAGGCGGCCGGGCGTGGTTGCTGGCCACCCACTCCCTCGTGTGCCGTGCCGGCCTTCATAGGTGCTACTCGCTAGCAGCACTTGCCCCTCCAGTCTGCTTCGGCTATGCGGGAGATCTTTGCCTTTGTGCAGTGGCGACTACCTGAACCGGTCCTGGGCTTCCCGTAGGTTGACTAAGCCTTTAATGATGTTTGTGTCGTGACAAATAATAATTAAAATGTATAAAGCGCCCTTAAAAAAATGCTCTCAGGCCGCTATGCATGGCAAGGCGGAATATAACTAAAGAGAGAGGGAGGATCATTGTAAACAGAGACGTTTTTAGTCGAGATTTGAAGATGTTTAGTGTCTCGGAAGCCCCCTGACCTTCAAGGGCAAGGAGTACCAGAGTTTAGGCGACTATCTGAACCGGTCCTGGGCCTCCCGTAGGTTGACTCAGCCTCAAATGAATACCTGATGCAGTGTATATAAACGTGAGCACTGGGGGTGCACTTGTGACGAGGCATGATTCTGGCTGCACAGTCCCCCTGTGCTCCATGCTGGCCTTAATAGGTGCGTCCTAACAGCACTCACACGTCTCTTACAAACTACACACGGGGATTTCTGTCCTCCGTGAGTGAGTTAGCGAGAGAAATGGTGCTCTGGCTTCTACAACGCCCGTATGCAGGCGTGCAAATTGAACCAAGCGGATGCGATCTAACTTGTGAAGCTTGAGAGAATAAGCGTGCGTTTAAATTCAACTCGCTGTTTTCAAACACACTTAGAGCAGCGTGCCGTGAAGGGGCGCATCTTGTGGGCACGTGATCGAGACATCCAAAGCGCCCCGCCATCAAGCCCCATGTACAACACAGCGGCAGCCTTGTTGGGCTGGAGCGCTTTTGAAACGCCAAGCTTGATCGTGAAAAACAACAGATCCAATGTGCCCAGAGTTTACATTTTGTTTTATTAGAATGCACACCCCACCGTGGCTCAGAAACATGGACATTGTTCACCCAGCAGTGGATGAAGCATGGAGGATGATGTCGATGCTGGTGGATCAGGTAGGTGGGTACGTAAAGAAACACGTGAATCATGATGCACCTGGCCGGTGAGTAGAGAAGCATTTGGGCTGCGGCAGTGGCAAGCCGATGAGAGCACTTCGCTGTGAGCCCAGTCGCATGAGTTCAATTCCTGCCCACAGATAATATTTCGTGCTGAGTGATATCTGAACTGCCTCTGGTCGGCAGGGCTTTTTTCTCACTAAGTATCGTGTGGTTCACTGGCAGACTGGACGAGGCATGTAACTAGTAGAAACAGCTCCTCTATGTTGAAAGGTATACTGGATGTGTTGTTTTGGTTGCGTAAATATATTTCAGGTGAACCAAACCGGGCATATCTGGCTTAAATTATTCCCTTCCTAAATCGTAGATTCTTTATAAGTTTAATTGAATCGATGGGAGTTGATATAACCCTATGTTCTCTATGGGCGGTCTCCACGTGAGGCCGTGGGTCTGCATGCGAGTGTCGTGGTTTTCCGTGCAACCTCAGGGGGCTCTGTGCGTGGCCGGGCATTGATTTTTCGCCGACTATTTTCTGGGTCACCGGTAGACACGAGTAGGTGGCACGTGACTTGTCAGCAGCCACGGCTCACAGCGAGAGGCATGCCGGCACGGCACGGGTGGCCAAGCCGGCACGTGCCCGGGTGACTTCAACCCCCCAAGACTTGCGGGGTGAATGGACAACTTACATGCCGCGCGGAGGGCATTGTTCTTGTGAATCAATACGCGAGAGGCGACACCTCGCGCAACGGACACACGAGGACATCAGCAGCAGCGCGAGCGACGGTAATTCAATTTCAATTGTGACCTTTTCAGCACCATGTACTTTGCATTCACTTCCATATCTGCAGAGCGCACGAGCCCCGTGATCAATGTATACACACAGTACATATATACACACAGTATATCTCTCCTGTATATATGTATATATGTATGAGCAGGAGGGACGCTGCCGCGGTGGGGTGGTCAGCACGCTGGATCGAACCGGCGACACCGGACGCTATGCCCCAGTCCGTGCACGATGATTGTTAAACACATCCCACGTGACGCACTAAGCAATTAATGCCGTCTGCATTCATAAAGATCCACGAGCTAACATAGAGACCCATAGACTCACAATGAGATCCACGGGCTAACAGATACCCACAGACGGCGGTGTAGCGTGGTTAGCTAGGGCCCTGGTAACATGCATTCAATGGAGCCCTGTGTCCAAATCCTCCCCGTCTTCGTAGCTCGGCAATAGCCCCCTTCCTTTCCCCCGCGCAGTTGCACCGCCTGCACACTCACGAGCTACACGAAGCTGGATTATCGCCGCGTTACGAGTCGCGTCGCATCATCCGCCTCTCGTTAAAAGCCTCCCGACAGTGGCGACTGTCAGCGATGCCAGCGGTCACATTTATTGTGTCCTGTCCCCATTGTTTAAGGTGCCTCAAGATTCGCAAAGCCCGGTCAAGCGGGGCCCATCCCCCCCCCCGCTTCCTGTTTTTACGAAACCACAAAAGTGAAAGTCCAAAGGGAGGAAGCGACGATCGCCCTCGCTACACCAGGGACACTGCCGCTGCTTGAGAACACGGGGAGGGCGTGGGAAGACGCTCAACCCGTCCCACGATGCGCCAACTCGGACGCCTTGAGGCTGCCTCGCACGCGACACGAGCGAGCGACGCGACCCCCGTGCCAGGGCGGTGCACCGGCACCCTACACCAGTGGCGCGGCGTGGCCTGGCACGGACCCGCACGCCCCCACTGTCCCACACCCCCCTGCACTCCGTAGGTCAAACACGTGGGGCCCTATGGCCCGCGACCTCCGGCGCGAAGGCTACGCAACTGCTTTAAACTCGTGACTCCACCCGGCCACCCTCAGCGGTGTCGGCGTTGCACGCTGGCTTCGGGGAAATCGATTCGCTCCCTCCGCGCAAATGCCCCTGGGGCCGCCATCTCCCTTGGGACCAAAGCAAAGGCGCCTGACTCACATTATATGCGGCGGGCATCTCCTAAACACGGTTTGTTGTTGTTGATGTTGTTGTTGATGTTGTTGCTGACGTTGTTGCTACAACGCGATGCGCTCTCGTGACGCACAGCTCGGCGTGTGCTGACGATCGGCTGGAGCCGATGGGGAGGAGAGGGTCGGCCTGGGCCTGAGAGCGCTTGCGTGCACCGAGCTTGGCACGGCACGGTGCCTCGACTCGTCGACCCGAGTACATTTGGACGCTCCCCGCCTTCACCGACCGGCACCGCGCAGCCAGCGTGGCGCAGCGCGGTCAGACGACCCTCCCCGACCGTGTGCGGGCCGGGCCCTCATCCAGCAGTGGATTGACAATCGGAACCCGTAACGCGTGGTCGTCGCTCCGTCATTTCACGTTCCCGTGCCCTCTTCCTCGCCTTCCTCCGTGCAGACCGCGCGACCCGCATCATCCACGGTGGCGGCGGCACCGCCGTCGACGATCGTCGTTCCGTGCGACGACGCTCCGCGTCAGATGGCGCCCTCCCGCCGCTTGCTGTGCCACACGATGAGCCCCGTGGCGGTAGCCACGAGCAGCGCGGGCGCGGCGATGAGGAGCGCCAGCAGCATGGGCGGCGGGTCGGCCAGCGCGGCGTCCTCCCAGGGGCACTCGGAGAAGAAGGCGCGGTGAGCGCCGGCGAAGAAGCGGTCCACGGCGGCGCTGGGCCAGAAGCAGCCGCGCCGTCGCGACGCGGCCTGCGTGCAGTTGGTGAGCTCGCCGTACCACCTGCAGGGCGAGCGGCGTGCGGCACTGCACGTGGGGTGTGTGTGGGTGGGGGGGGTGGGGTGTGTGTAGGCCATTGAGTGTGTGTGGGGTGTGTGTGTGTAGGCCATTGAGTGTGTGTGTGGGGTGTGTGTAGGCCATTGAGTGTGTGTGGGGTGTGTGTGTGTAGGCCATTGAGTGTGTGTGGGGTGTGTGTAGGCCAATGTGTGTGTTTGTCTGTCGGCATCACGGGCCAACTTAACCAGAATTGAAAAATACCCTACCGACCGAGTCGCCCTTGAATAAGAATGTCTTTGCTCCATGGGCTTTACTTGGGAAGTAAACTTCTGATACTTATTCTGAAACGACTCAATTGGGATGACACAGAGCAGACTGATGTTCTGCTAGCACGCTAGCTCCTGAATGGGATTTGGCCCAGGGGAAAAGGCTGCCACAGGGGGGTTCCCCTTTGAACATGTTTTGAGAAGATACGTGGTGGAGCTCGCTCCGTCGCCTGTAATGCGCTCGTTCGTACACCCCGCAGTATTAACCAGGGCGACCCGCGGAATTCGAATCCCGTACAAAGCTCTGCGACAAAGTGGCGATCGCGCTACCGCTGGGCCTGCACGTCGCGCGTCCACTACAACCCCTGGGGACGCGATCCAGATGGGCCGACCGGATTCCGAATGGGAACCTGCGAATGGGAACCCGCGAATGGGAACCCGCGAATGGGAACCCGCGAATGGGAACCCGCGAATGGGAACCCGCGAATGGGAACCCGCGAATGGGAACCCGCGCCCCACGTGGCCGCGGTAGTTGGTAGCTCACCTGGCCGATAGCTCCCAGGTGCACCAGTCGGCGCGGGGCCCCAGGGCCCACATGCGCCGCTCGAACTGCTGCAGGCAGAGCTGCATGGCGCTCGCCAGCAACGCCTCGACGCAAGCGTGCACTGCACACACGCACGCACACATGCACACACAAAGACAAAGATCCCCCCTTATAGCCTTAGCAGACTGTTGGGGCAAGTGCTGTTAGCGAGCAATTATGAAGGCCGGAACGGCACACGCGCAGGACCGGTTCAGATGCTCGTCACTGGTGTTGGCCGTGAGCGGGAATCGAACTCAGGTGGCCGCGTTGTAGCGCAGGACGCTAACCACTACACTATCGCTCCACACGCGCACACACACGCACACATACACACCTACACATACACCCGCACACATACACGTACACATACATATACTGTACACACGCACACATACACACACACATACACACGCACAAAGGTAAGGGGGTGCTGGTGAGCACGGCTTCAGGTCAACACGGCCAGCACCGCGCATGGTCACCACCTTCATCTCCCCGACGCTGACGTTTCCACATCGCACCCCGGGACTGCTTCAAGACTGATTCGACCCAGGTAAGGCCCAGGACCTGTTCAGGTATTCGCCACTGACGATGGCCGTGACTGGGGTTCGCTGCGCAGTGCGCTGTCATCGCAGGGCCGGTGCTGGGTCCCATTTGGGCCTCCCCCCCAGGTGAGCGAGGCGAGTCTCACTCGCTAAGCGCGTGTACACGCGACAGTTTCATTTATTTGGCTATATGTCGGGTGGTGAAGGGTCTTGCCGACACACATTTGTTCAGATGGTTACGTGGCCTAGCCACGTAACCATCTGACACCCTGGCCATTCGGAGCCTGGCCATGCAGCAGTTGTTTTAGGATGGGTTCGTCCACGTGGTGTTGTGTTGCTGTAGTAGTAACCAGGTTCCTGTGGTGTCACCAGCTCCCCCATCAGAAATGAGCATTTATTGCCCAGTGAGTTTTACCTGTCTCAACATAAACCCAAACGAAATCTCGTTCGCCTCTGATTGTTTACAATTGGTTCATCCGATAGCAATCGGACGGCCGTGGCCGAGCGAGCGACATTCTTGCAGAAGGTCGACTGCGTACGGAGCCGAACTCGGGCACACTCCGAGTCTCTGCTGCTGCGAGAGAACTTCCTCACTCACGCCATGTCACCGTGCCCCCCCCCCCCAAAATGAGTGCGCGCAGTGTCGAGTGGCTCGGCCTCGAGTTCCACACCGCAGCTGCTGCTGCTGCTGCCGCCGCTCCGAGTCTCAGGCTGAGCACTCGCTCGGCACTCACGAGCCCCAGCATCGTCAGTGAACCGAGTAATTCGCCTGCCGCGGAGTGTGAAACAACGAAACAAAAACCCTCCCGCGTAGCCTTAACAGGCTGCTGGGGAGCGGGTGTTGCTTGCGAGCCACCACGTACCAGCACACATCGTGTATCGCACTTGTGGCACGGCAGTCTTGCGTGTGCATATACCGCATGTCCACCACGTGCGTGACAAAGTGAATCGTCACGTGGCACCACCAGCCACGCTCTGTCCACTGCTGGATCAAGAGACTTCGCCACGCTGTGCGCCATTCCTCTCGGTCACGCGAAGTTATTAATTTATACACAACACGGTCACCCCCCACAGCGTCCACGATAAACTTGACCCCAAACCCGCCAGCGTGACCTGGCCGAAAGGATTGGGGGTGGGGTGGCGGGGGCACGTCACGGTCAATGTGAAGCGAACTCAAAGGTTAAAACCTAGAAACGGAATGAGGCACGGTGCCCTCTGTGGCTAAATTTGTCTAATTTGTGTTCCAACATTTTATGGCCTGATTCTAAAAACGTCGGAGGTTAATTGAGTGTGGGGAGCCTTAAGCAGGGTGGGGTAGAGAGTGGGGGGGGGGGCTGCTCATCCTACTCCAGACCCCCCCCCCCAGGACTGCTTCACCCTTACCCCGACGCGAACCCTAACCCGTGAGGGTGCCGCTGGCCGGGGCCCAGCTCCTACCTGGGGCAACCAGAGCCAGCAGCGTGGCACACAGGGCCAGGGGTGCACACCGTGAGGACATGGCCCCTGGTGCCTCCTACAGCCCCGGCCCTCCTGCTGCTGGTCCTGCTGCTGGTGCTGCTGGTCCTGCTGCTGGTCCTGCTGGTCCTGCTGCTGATGCTGCTGGTCCTGCTGCTGGTGCTGCTGGTAGTGCTGCTGGTCCTGCTGCTGATGCTGCTGGTCCTGCTGGTAGTGCTGCTGCTGGTCCTGCTGGTCCTGCTGCTGGTGCTGCTGGTCCTGCTGGTAGTGCTGCTGGTGGTGTTGGTGCTGCTTGCTGGTGCTGCTTGGTGGTCCTGCTGGTGGTGTTGGTGGTGCTGCTTCTGGTTCTGCAGCTGGTGCTGCTGGTGCTGCTGATGCTGCTCTTACTGCTGCTGGTGCTGGTGGTGCTGCTGGTGGCGTTGGTGCTGCTGGTGGTGCTGCTGGTGCTGCGGGTGGTGCTGGTGGTGCTGCTGGTGCTGCGGGTGGTGCTGCTAGTGCTGCTGGTGTTGGTGCTGCTGGTGCTGCTGGTGCTGCTGGTGGTGTTGGTGCTGCTTGATGGTGCTGCTGATGCTGCTCTTACTGCTGGTGGTGCTGCTGGTGCAGCTGCTGCTGGTGGTGCTGCTGGTGGTGCTCTTCCTGCTGCCGGTTCCCTGACGTCGCTCCGATCTGCCCTGCTGCTGCACCTGTTTCTACTGTATCTATGTTAAACTTCTTTCGCACGCTACGTAGCCAACCGTGCTAATCGGAGGTGCGGGGAAAGCACAACGGTGTTGCGTTACCTGCTGCTGATGCTGCTGATGCTACTGATGCGGGTGACTATGGTGATGCTTTCGTCCTGTTGCTGGTGCATGCACTGCAGGAGCTCCTCTAGCTCCTGCTGCTGTTGATGCTGATGATTATGATACCTGATGCTCCTCCTATCGCGTCTCCTTTCGTCTCCCTTCCGTTGCTCTTCCTGACGTCCCAGCTTTTGCTGCTCCTCTACCCCTGCTGCTCCCTGCTGCCCTTACCCCTACTACTGCTGCTGCTTTTCCACTCTCTCCTCGCCTGATCCCCCCTCCTCCTCCTCCTCCACAATGCTGATTCTACTGCGGGTGGTGATGATGATGACGATGATGGCAGTGTCGTTCTCTCACTCGGAGAGCGCACGGCGGAACTCCGACCAAGAATCTTCTCGTAGTCTCGAACCAGACTCGCGCACAGTCACCGACACACACACGCACAGACAAAGCTCCCCCGTGCAGCCCGCACACGATGTTGGAGCAAGTGCTGTTTGCGAGCACCTTTGACCAGAGTCTACCCGGTCCGGCCGCCTCAAGTTTCCCCGGTCCTGACGGCTAAAGCTGAGTCGACCGGCGTGTGGCAAGCCAGAGAGCGCTTGAGACGATCACCAGCGGTGAGACCATCACCAGCTGTGAGAGCTTCACCAGCGGTGAGAGCTTCACCAGCGGTGAGAGCTTCACCAGCGGTGTTCATTCACTCCGAGACTCCGCACGCAAGCCGCCAAGTTCGTCGGCCCAGCGCGATAACCACGACACTGCCGCTCCCCGCACAGACAACTCAAACTCGCACAGACTCGCACTGGCAGCGGGTGAGCTCTGCTCGGGGTAATTATAGCGCTGAGCTGGCGGAGGGGGGTGGGACCCGCCACGTGCCCTCTCTCTCACACACACGCACAGACACGCACGCACGGGCACACACACGGACGCGCACGTACGCGCACACACGGAGGTACGCACACACGCACACCTCCCACGGGACCTCCCTTGGCACACACGTCCATCCTCAGAGATCACACTCGCGCGCCACGGTGAGATTCACAGACCACAGCAGAACAAAACGGTGTTGCCCTGTCTGCTCTTGTTGCTGTTGTTGATCATGTCTATTGTTGTTTGTTATTGTTGTTTTATCTAGTGATGCTAAGAAACGGTTTCAGCCGAGGAAGCGCATTGGACGCCTCCAGTGGTGTGATGGTGGTGATGGTGGTGGTGATTGATGCTGGTGGTGGCATTAGTGAAGATGTCAGTGTTGGTGATGATTGTCGTGGTAATGATGACTATGATGATGTCGTTGATGGTGGTGATGATGCTAATTATGATGTCGGTGATGGTGTCAGAGTATTTATGGAAATATGTTGATAATAATGATGGTAGCGAGGGTCATAACAATGATGGTGATGGTGTTTATGGTACATACGTTTAATAACGATGCTGATGGTGGTGATGATGCTGGTGTTAATGATGGTGGTGGTGGTGATGATGATGGTGATGATGATGGTGATGATGCTGATGGTGGTGATGATGATGATGGTGATGATGATGGTGATGATGGTGATGATGATGATGATGGTGTGGATGCGGTGCAGGACTGGAGAGACTGTTGTGCATTCTGCGCGGTACAGAATGCAGTGAGGCTGTATGAGGCTGTGTGTGGCTGTATGAGGCTGTGTGAAGGTGTGTGTGGCTGTTTGAGGCTGTATGAGGCTGTATGAGGCTGTGTGTGGCTGTGTGAAGCTGTGTGTGGCTGTTTGAGGCTGTATGAGGCTGTGTGTGGCTGTTTGAGGCTGTATGTGGCTGTATGAGGCTATGTGTGGCTGTTTGAGGCTGTATGTGGCTGTATGAGGCTGTGTGTGGCTGTATGAGGCTGTATGTGGCTGTATGAGGCTGTGTGTGGCTGTATGAGGCTGTGTGAGTGGTGGTGTAGTGGTTAGTGCGCTGTGCTACGCTACGAACCCAGCGACCCGAGTTTGATTCACGCTCATGGCCAACACCCAGTGATGATTATCTGAACCGGTCCTGGGCCTCCCTTCGGTCGACTCAAACTCAAATGAGTGTCTAGTGCTGTGTGCAGTAAACATCCACTCGGGAGACAAAGGTGTGTAAACATCGCCACTCGGGAAACAAAGGCGGCCGGGCGTGGTGCTGGCCACCCACCCCCTCGTGTGCCGTTCCGGCCTTCATAGGTGCTCGCTAACAGCACTTGCCCCTCCAGTCTGTTAAGGCTACACGTGGTTAGCGTAGTGCAGTGCACTAACCGCAGCGCCACCGCTCCCACCAATCCACAAGACACGCAGCCACAACTCCCTCTCAAACACTGCAGCACATCCACGCCCACCGCGTCTTAACTCCAACCACCTCTCAACCACGCAACCACTGCCTCGACTTGAGCGCACGATCACCAATTAACGATTGGTAAATTGGTGATCGGTGATGCTGATCATCGATGACGACGGAATAGATTGTGGCGGTGATGCTGCTCATGACGATGGTGATAATGGTGACGATTGGCGGTGGTGATGATGATGATGATGTTGAGAATGACGATCGTTGATAAAAAAAATTATGATGACGATGGAAGCTGATTTCGCTGCTGCTGCTGCTACTGCAATGTAAAATCAGTGCTGCTCCACAACAGTGAAAGTAGGAGAACCACCAAGATATCCGTGAACTCCCTGCCAACCTTCCACAACAACTGCGTGAGGAAAACCTGTCGCATCTTCTGGCCAAACAAGATTTCAAACCGGGACCTGCACGTACATCGAGGCCAATTCAAGATGCGTAACGCGGAACATGAGAGAGAGAGAAGACTCGGGGTGGCTGTGACACGTGCTTAGAAAGGAACCCGAGTGCGTAGCGAAAGCTGCCCTCGGGTGGACACCGCAAGGGAAGAGACCACGGGGCAGGCCGTAGAGCACCTGGTGACGGCACCGTTCAAGACAAACCGGAGACCACGGGGGGCTGTCTTGGGGTGAAGCAGAGAAGGATGCTAAAGACCGCCCGGCATGGCGTGGGCTTGTTGCGGCCTTGTGCTCCACATGAAGCGAAGAGGAGTCAGTAAGTCAGCACTACTGATGATGATGATGATGAGAGAGTCTGTGTAATGAGTAGCTCTCTCTTCGCTGTGTGCGGCGTCGCTGTCTGCCCCGGGATCTCAGTCTTTACTGAGATCGGCTGCCTGAAGTCGCGCACTGATCCTATGGGATCCACACTCTCAACCATCGACAATGCGACTTAAACATTCTGACGATGATGATGATGAAGCTTGGAAAGCCGAATGGAGTTCGCAAGAAGAAGTCACGAACAACAAACACCTCCTCCTCGGCAGAGACCCGATAACGCAGAAGATCGATGGCTTTGATCTTCATCCCTGAACCTCCTGGGGCCACAACCGTTGAACCGCATCCACTGCACAGAGACCGCTGCAGAACAGATGCGGCACTCGGTGATGCTGAAATGAAACTCTCCGGCAGTGTGTGGAGACAGCGGTCACCACCCAGAATAACTCACAGCGACTCCATGCCCGATTCACAAACACGGTGGCGCTGATTCACCACTCCCGCTCACTCATCACGCAGTCGTCTGGCTCATCACCCACCTCGATGTAAAACCACAGTTGCAGCTCTCCATCAACACGGGGCCATCTGCGCGAAGCGTCCGGGCGGATCGCGATTAATATCAATGCGACTCCTGCTGCTGCTGCTGATGATGCGACTGATGCTGCTGCTGCATTCCCGCCTGCTGCGCGTGAATCGTATCTGACTTCTTGTGAAGTGAACGCGCAGCACTGCACGCCAAGTCACGGGGTGGGTGTCTTTGGACAGATCTCATCCCGAATGCGGCACCTTCAAGAAATGAAAACTCATTTCTTCAGAGCTGCTTTTTGTGCTTTAGTTTGTTGACCTTCCCCCGGAACCTCCGATTAGCACGGTTGGCTACGTACGGTGCGAAAGTAGTTCAACATACATACATACTACATACATACAACATATATGTTGCCGGTCGATTGGCGTCTTGGCCCTGTGGGCCACTGCGCTCAGCAACCCGTGGATTTACTACAGTCACCGAGAATGCGCCCGATGTCGCCAGATCTCAGAAGCTAAGCAGGTGTTGAGCCTGGATATTGATTGAATGGGTGACCACAAGTCATCACCAAACAAAGACAAAGATCCCCCCGTATATCCTTGACATACTGCAGGGGCAAGTGCTGTTAGCGAGCACCTATGAAGGCCTGAACGGTACACGAGGTGGTGGGTGGCCAGCACCACGCCCGGCCGCCTTTGTCTCCCTAGTGGCGATGTTTACACATCGCACCAGGTGCTCATTTGAGGCTGAGTCGACCTAACACACACACGCGCAGGCGCCGTGGGCTGCTGTTCGGGGCCTCCTTGGGCTCCAGAGGACAGTGCCGCACCAATCCATTGCTGGGACTGCCCTTCTCTGCTCCAGCGACTTTGCTTCCCACCTTCACCCGCGCTGGCCAGCGTGGTGAAGTATGGTCAAATAGCCCCCCACCACGATCCGTGCCGCGTGGGGAGCCTCTCATCCAGCAGTGGGTTGACAAGGGGCTTGCACGCGAGACGAGTGAAAGGATGAAGGCGCAGCGCTTCGATTCGCTCGCTCACCCCACTTCTGCAAGATAACCCTTCCCCACACCCTACCCCACCACTGTGACGTACCCACGCATCGTGCTTGCTGGGTGGATCGAGGCGGCGGGGGGGATTTAATGAACTCTTTCTGTGCATGGAGATTACTTTAAATTAATAATCATCATCCCTGCTACCGTCGCTCGCTTTACAGGGCTCAGCCATCATCCTGGAGTCGAACGGGGACGTTCTCAGTCCACCCCCAATGAGCACAGAGCAGCCGTGACGCGGTCATTATCAGCACGGGGCAGTGAGTGTCGACGTGGACGTTTTATTGCAAGCTGGCAGCTCGGCCCAGTAGAGGAGCCTCCGGGCCTCTTGATGAGATCCGACTGCGCAACGAATCAGGCGAATTGAACCCAAACGCGTGGACGTATAACGACTTGCGGAGAGACGCACAGACTTGCACGCGTGCATAGAGACCCCCCTATACCGGCATAGAGATCGATACACGTACATAGAGACCCCGTAAACGTATTGAAGATACTCACGTAGAGACTCGTAGACTTACAGAGCCACCCGGACGCTTGCACGGAGATCGATAGACCAACACAGATACCCACATGTAACGGAGAGTCCCTGTGGTGGAGGTGGTCTCTACAGTGGAGATGCCCCTCTAGTGGAATTAGGGCCCTCTGGTGGTGCCTTGTTGTAGAGTTGGTCCCAGGGGTAGAGGTGGTCCATGTGGGGGAGGTGGAACCTTTCGATAAGTTAATGCCATTGGTTGTGGTAGTGCCTCTCGTGGAGATAGTCCCCCCTGTGGTGGAGGCATTCCCTGTGGTGGAGGTGGTCCCTGTGGTGGAGGTGGGTCCTGCGGTGGAGGTGGTCCCATTGGTTGTGGTAGTGCCTCTAGTGGAGATAGTCCCCCCTGTGGTGGAGGTGATCCCTGTGGTGGAGGTAGTCCCTGCGGTGGAGGCGGTCCCATTGGTTGTGGTAGTCCCTCTAGTGGAGATAGTCCCCCTGTGGTGGAGGTGGTCCCTGTGGTGGAGGTAGTCCCTACGGTGGAGGTGGTCCCATTGGTTGTGGTAGTGCCTCTAGTGGAGATAGTCCCCCCTGTGGTGGAGGCATTCCCTGTGGTGGAGGTGGTCCCTGTGGTGGAGGTGAGCCCTGCAGTGGAGGTGGTCCCATTGGTTGTGGTAGTCCCTCTAGTGAAGATAGTCCCCCTGTGGTGGAGGTGATCCCTGTGGTGGAGGTAGTCCCTGCGGTGGAGGTGGTCCCATTGGTTGTGGTAGTCCCTCTAGTGGAGATAACCCCCCCTGTGGTGGAGGTGGTCCCTGCGGTGGAAGTGGTCCCTGTTGTGGAGGTGGTCCCTGTGGTGGAGGTGGTCCCTGTGGTGGAGGTAATCCCTGCGGTGGAGGTAGTCCCTGCGGTGGAGGTGGTCCCTGTGGTGGAGGTGGTCCCTGCGGTGGAAGTGGTCCATGCGGTGGAGGTGGTCCCATTGGTTGTGGTAGTCCCTCTAGTGGAGATAGTCCCCCTGTGGTGGAGGTGGTCCCTGCGGTGGAAGTGGTCCCTGTTGTGGAGGTGGTCCCTGTGGTGGAGGTGGTCCCTGTGGTGGAGGTAATCCCTGCGGTGGAGGTAGTCCCTGCGGTGGAGGTGGTCCCTGTGGTGGAGGTGGTCCCTGCGGTGGAAGTGGTCCATGCGGTGGAGGTGGTCCCATTGGTTGTGGTAGTCCCTCTAGTGGAGATAGTCCCCCTGTGGTGGAGGTGGTCCCTGCGGTGGAGGTGGTCCCTGTGGTGGAGGTGGTCCCTGTGGTGGAGGTAGTCTCTGCGGTGGAGGTGTTCCCATTGGTTGTGGTAGTCCCTCTAGTAGAGATAGTCCCCCCTGTGGTGGAGGTGGTCCCTGCGGTGGAGGCGGGAGCCAGGGGTTTGTATTTCGCGCAACGGCAACGCCGCCCCCTGCTGCACGAGCGGGGCGCCGTGTTTGTGATCACCGCAATTCGCCACCGTTTCCGGTTCCAGCCTTCGCCGACGATGACGTCACTCTCCGGGTAACGCCCCTCCGACGGTGCCCGTGACGTATCTCTCCCCAGGGGCGACATGACGTCACGCGGCGTGGGCGTGACGCCGAAGTGATCCCGGAAGTGGGTGTCGAGGGCTCCGCGTGGTTTGTGTCTCGCGCTCCGCGTGAGTCCTCTCGGGGGAGAAGTCGAAAAGTCGACACCGTGGCGGCAAAACACGCGACGTTCGCCCGACGTTGGCATGCGGTTGCAACCGTTGGACCAACGTCGGCGCAACGTTGAGGTTGCGGTTGGACCAACGTTTGGCCTAACATTCCGTATTTACTGGGCAGTCGTAATCACCACGACTGTTTAATTCGCTCCTCATGTTGCGTCCAACTTAGACCCCCCACCCCTCATCGCGCATCTCGCAAAGATTGGGGGAGTCCTTGATTCTAAACCTCTGCGGATTCTCCGCGGCATTGCTTCACGCAGCCCGGCAGCTGGTGGCGAGGCACTCACTCGATGCTGCTAATGCTGATGGAAGGTTCCAGCCGGCGTTACGGATTGGCCGCTCGAGTCGCGATGAGCCGTTAGTGCGCGAAGCCAATTCCCCTCTCGGTTCACAATTCGCTACTTTTTTTACGTATGGTGGTGGTGTAAGTTGTGTTTGTTGGAGCCAGGGGCCCTTGGAACAGGTCCAAAACATCTTGTTTAAACAGCGTGGTTGACGCACTACGGCATCACCCTGCCTCCCCCACGGCGAACATCAGTAGCGAGTGACTCTGAACCCGGCTCTCCCCCCCCCCGCCTTAACACCCCTACCCACCGGCGTGTCTGAAGTAAACCCGCACCGCCCTCGCAGCCGGCACGGCGTGGCAGTCTTCGCCCGGCAGTTTGTGTTGACAAAGCGGCAGTGAAGTCGAGCGAATTGCGAACGCGGTGAACGGCTCCACGTGCATCGTCGTTACGTCGCCACCTCTTGTGCTCGTTGCGCAACTCCGCCAATGATCATCGCCACGCGAGGCGTTTGCCTGCGCGTCCGTCCGTCCGTGGCTGCGCCGTCAGTCGAGGCCGAACATCTTCACGAATCTCCCCGCTGCTGCTGCTGACAAACATCTCTCTCGCCCCCCCCCCCGCAGAGACAGAGAGAGACAGAGCGAGACAGCGAGCCGGGTTCAGGAGAAGACGGGAGCAGGAGTCGAACCTTCTTCCTCATCATCATCATCCCCACGACCATGAGGTGAGAAGCGGACAGCCGCACCCTTCGGGGAGTCGTGGAGATAGGAGGAGGTGGTAGGAGGAGGTGGTTGGTGGTAGGAGGAGGAGGTGGTAGGAGGAGGTGGTCGGTGGTAGGAGGTAGGAGGAGGTGGTAGGAGGAGGTGTTAAGTTCCGCTACGATGGAGTAACGTCGTGGGTAGGCCCAACGTGATTCAATTTCGGGCAAAATCTGGCTCAAGCGATTCCCTTGCTCAAATGAGCATTGAGGCGGTGCTAATTTCCCGTTTACAGCCCTGAGCCGTTGGTGGAAATTCCACGTTCATATGGCCAGAGCTAGCACCGCAATAACAGCATGACTTTTCCAACAACGAAAACTACGTTCGGTACTTGATAGTTCCGTGAATTTCTGGTTAGGGTTTTTATTCCGAGTTTCTGGGAATAATTTTGATTGAACATGGAGCATTCTGTTTGAATATTCGCACCTTCATGGGATGGTGGCCTCAAATGGTGATGTTATGGCGATGTTATGGTTATTGTAAGTGTTATGGTGAGGGCTATGATGATATTAGGATGATGATGATGTTAGGGTTATGGTGATGTAAGGGTTAGTAGGGTTATGGTGATAATAGGGTTTTGGCGATGTTCGTGCTATGGTGATATTATGGTTATGGTGATAATAGGGTTATGGTGATAATAGGGTTATGGTGATATTATGGTTTTGGCGATGTTAGGGTTATGGCAATGTTCGGGTTATGACAATGTTCGGGTTATGGACGATGTTAGGTTCATGGTGAGGACTGTGGTGATGTTAGGGTTACAGTGATGTTAGAGGCCGGATATTGGTGATGTCACCTGAAGCACACCGACTGCCCTTGGACAGATCGTATCAGAACGTTTATTGCAGAGCCAGGGAGTGGTCGCAGTCACCTGTCGCCGTCGAGCCATCAAACGTCTCGCCGCTGCGCCACTGAACATCGCCGTCTCTCCGCCTCTCACCCCCACCCCCTTCCGCACAGCGGCAGAAGCGCCGTACTCCACCGGGTATCGGTGTTTGCGCTGCAGGACGCCGGCAGCGCCGACCTCGTGACCGGCCTCGCGCTCGCCCGGCCGGAGACCGGGCGAGGCGTCGCCGTACCGGACGACGCGGAGCCGGAAACGCCGGCGGTGCCGGCGGAGGAGGCGGCACGGGAGCGAGCGGGCGCCGGCACCGGCGGGGAGGAGGGAGGCGAGCGAGGCGGATGCTCGGCCTGCCGGTGCCAGTTTGAGAGTCGCGAGGAGCAGGTGAGCGCGCGCGACGCTTCTCGTACGGACGCGGCCAGACCGTAGTCGCCCATTGCGGACGTGTTAAGTACCTTGGTCGGAAATTGAAATTCTTTACGGATATCTCGTCGTGACAATTTGTCGTCGTGGAACCGTCGGCAAATCTCGCTCGGTGACGGAATTGGTGACGGGCATAAACCGTTGTGGCCGATCTCCGCAACGTTTCGCGACGGCTTCTCCGCCCGTGCCGCACCACATGGCGCCTGCGGTGCGCGCCATCTTCCTCTCTCAGACTCACTTCAGTGGCGTTCTCTGGCAAGGTCCCATTTTTATTTTCAACTCTTCTTTGTCGTCGATTTATTTGTTTTCGTCCATCATATTCCCTGTCTACGTCGTGCTCTTTAGACGCCGAATTTCCAGCGCTTCTCTCCCTCGGACGGTTTCTCGCTTTTCAGCATCCAAGCAGTCCCATCGGCTACATGGGGCCCTTGAGGATCAGTTGTCGAGTCTTCATTGAACCCTCCGTCAGCCAAGCGGTTCGTACCGCCTCTGCGGTTCGTACCGCCGCTCTATCGGGTGCATTTGCCATCCCAGTCGTGGTTTGTCCTCTACCCTGGTCTCGTTGGCGGTGCAGCAGGGCACCAGGCACGCGGCCGTGGCACGGCGCGTTGCGCAGAGATCGGCAACCGATTTCTGGAACGGTAGCGAGCGTTATAAATCGACGTAGAACCAAGCAGACGTGGCTCAACATCTTCGGGCCATAAATTCTACAGCGCGCCGACTCTCAGGGCCCTTACTCTCAGTCACGACTCAGCTCCGGCTCGGCTCCTAAATCGGCTCGGCTCAGCTCTTGAGCCGCTCGGCTGCTTCTAAAAGACGCATGAGTAAGCGGCTTGGTTAAAAACCCGTGGCTTTGAGCCGTGGCTCACTTGACCCAGGGCAGAGCCTGCGCCGAACCGTGGCTAAGACTACGGGCCTCACACATGACCAGAAAGTCTCGTCGCCATCATCACCGTGATTGCCGTCATCGCTGCCATCATCATCATCTCCTCCTCCCCCCGCCGCAGGTGGAGCACTACAAGCTCGACTGGCACCGCTTCAACCTCAAGCAGCGTCTCGCCGGCGCCGCCATCGTCAGCGCCGAGGAGTTTGAGGAGCGGACGGGTGAGGAGTGGGCGGCCGCCTCCCGTGACGTCATCAGCCACACCGCCCCCTACCGGCGGAGTAACGGCCACTGCACTGCGTGGCAGGCGTGGTAGACGCAATAAGTGTGGGGATGGCGATGATGATGAATGGGGATGGCTCGTGGTGGCCTTCATCCAGCAGTGGATCGCGTGTGGCCGCAGGTGACATCTCAAGCATCTCCGGCTCGGAATCTGACTCCGAATCGGAGCCGTGGGACAGCGAGCCCGACCCCTCCCAACCTCGCGACCTTCAACCCCGGCGGACGCAGCTCGACGGGAAGACGGAGGAGGAGGAGGGCGGCCCGGCACGGCAGTCGCTCCGCGTGCTCTTCACGAACCGAGCGCAGCAAACGCTGTCGCTGCACCGCTGTGTGCTGCACAGAAAGCAGGTGCCCGGGTAACACGCCTCCACGTGCAGTGAGACGATCGGGAATCGGCACAGCCCTGGTGCCAGAATAGGGTGTCTGGAGAGCCGGGAAATTGTTCAAACCCCCCCCCTTCCCCCGCTTTGCCCACGGTTCCACACGAAGTGAGGGTCCGTGACTCTGGGTCACGATTCGGTTCTAGAACGGATCATCTTTGGTCACTGTGGTGGGTGTAGTATTTGTAGGCGGTGGAGCGGTGGGCACAGCGGTTAGCTCACTGCACTATGAACCGTGCCACCCCATTTTTTTTCCTGGGCACGGTTCACATCAGATAAAACTGATGTCTGCACTGGGCCCGGGCGGGGTGAGGCCTTCGTCCAGCGGTGGATAAGATGTTGGCCGATGACGATTGAGGATGAGACGGGGGTGCGTGGCCGTGAGCGTGCGTGCGTGCGTGCGTTCACAGGAGACCGCGCAGGACGTCGATGCCGTGGGCCGCGTGCTGGCGCTGGACCCTCGCACCAAGTGGGCCGTGCTCCTGGCAGGAGGAGGCCACTTCGCCGGCGCCGTCTTCCAGGGGTGCGTGGGAGACGACCGCCGGTTCCGACGAATCGGAGTTTGTGTGTCTCTCCCTGTGGTCGCGTGGATTTTTCTTCTGCTCCTCCGGTTTTTCCCTCCGCATTTAGAGTATTTGGCTGTTATACATCTCCACGTGATAAGCCACTAAGTTAAGCCATCATTTGGGGCCAAGTCGCTTCTGAAAAAGAGCTGCATAGTAAACATTTTTATAGTTTAGTTTCTCCCCACTGACGGCCGAATAGAACTCGGAAACACTGCGCGTCAACTTGCCCCTTAGCGGTGTCCACCAATAATCCGTGTGTGTCGACCCACTATAAAGAAGCCCTTGCGTTGTTCGAAAATACCGCCCTCCAGCACCCGATTACTGCCCCTACGATGCTGGCAGGAACGGATAAACACTGTGTGCAGGCTCCGGTGGAGTGGTAAGCCTCTACTGCGCTGGTTTTCACGGTCGTATCGCGTGCCGTTCGTCACGATGTCTTACGATGTCCGACGTTTCGCAACCCCGCGCTGGGAGCTTCTGCGAACGGAGCGGCGTTTCCCCGTGCTGCAGGGATACGGTGCTGGAGCACAAAACGTTCCACCGCTACACGGTGCGGGCCAAGCGCGGCACGGCGCAGGGGCTGCGCGACGGGCAGAGCCGCGGCAACGCGCCCAAGTCGGCCGGCGCGTCGCTGCGCCGCTACAACGAGGCGGCGCTCGCCAGGGTACGTGGTCGCGATTCCGCCGCAGCGCCCGGAGCGGAGTCCGCCGTGAGGGCCTCTCTCTAATCTTCGAATCAAGGTCGCCGAGAGTTCGCTCAGAGCTCGCGGATGAAGCGTCCGGCGAGAATCGCACCTGGAGAGGTGGCCGGGGTGGCACAGCGAGCAACTGGGATGAGAATCTAATATCGTGCACAGAGCTGAATGGAAGGAAGTCTGTTGACGTCTTTTAGAAAGGCAGAGAGAGAGGCGAGACGGAGAGAGAGCACGAACGCGGTGACCTGAGTTCCCGGCCATGGCTAACAGTTGCCCGCCCGTCCGTGCGGGTGGTGGTGGTGGCGTGCAGGACGTGCGCGAGCTGCTGGAGAGGTGGGCGCCGCTGCTTCGCGAGGCCGACGGCGTCTTCGTGCGCGCCGCCAGCTACAGCCGGGCGCTGTTGTTCGGCGCGTGCGCACCGCTGCTGGCGCGCGACGACGCCCGTGTGCGCGCGGTGCCCTTCGCCACGCGGCGCGCCACCCACGCGGAGGTGGTGCGCGTGCACCGCGAGCTGGCCGCCGTGCTGGTCTATGGTGGGCGCCAGCGGCCGACACCCACCCCGTCGCGTCCCTACGGATTGCGCATTCGCAGCGGGCCACGGTTGTGTTTAATGTCACGTGCGCATGTATGTAGAACTATTTTCCTATCGTACGTAGCCCACTGCGCTAATCGGTTTGCTACAACTGATGTTGAAATAATGATAGTTATAATATACATTCAAGTATTTACCCAGCAGAGCCACACTGAGTCAGCAGCACCCTGCTGCTGCCACTGCTACATTGTGTTCTTGTTTTAAGAAGTTGTCGGACGATTAATGATGAGTTTGTACGCGTGGGAGGAAAATCCGGAGCGCCCGAAGAAAACCCGCGCATTGCGCGAGCGGGGCGACACTCCGTCCCCGTAAAGATGGAATAAACGGATGGCGATTAGCCCGCTTGCTGTTACCGCCTTCTCCTGGCGAGCCAGCGCATGGCACCTGAGAGCGTCCAACGCGTCGGCTCCGCCCGTTGGTGGGGCCACGACACAACTCTCGCAAGGACGACCCGATTCGGCAGAACTTTTGTAGAAAGCCGTCTCGCCGTCCGGGACTTACCCTCCCTAGAATCCAGCCGCATTTATCTCGGAGGTGGGGGAGGGGGGGGGGTTTGTCCAGCACGTACCTAAAAGCAGGAACCTCGTCAGGCAAGGCGGCGATGGCGAGATTGCGTGCGATGCGACGTCACGAAACGGGAAACGGCTAACGTACTTATCACTCGTCAAACCGTTCCGAGGACGGGCGCTCGTTGTTGGAACGCGTTGGCGACGGGGTGCGTGGTGTTCCCCTCCTCACCTTCGTAGCCAAGGGGACCGACGTGGTGGAGGTGGCGAGCCCCGGCAGGAGGGCGTGGAGGAGAGCCGGGCGCCCCGCGGAGACCGCGGGGACCACGGCTCAACCCGCGGTGCCCTCTCACGGAGGTAACGGTGGCAACCAACAATTTCACACGGCGCCGTCACGGTGGCACTGAGCCGCCACCGCTGAGATCTCGGGTTCCAATCCGCCTTTCAGCCGCTGCCTGTGGTCGAATCCGGGTTCTCAAGCACAGAGAGTCGATGGTCTCAGCCCGGTCGCCAGTGACTGCGCAAAAGATAGCGTTAAACTTGGTTCTCCTTTTAAGGTGGCCAAATTCCACCTGAGAATGAAAGGTTTCTACTGTCGTGCGATGATCAGGGAGGGTGGGAAAGTGCTGCTTGTGAGGATAAGACATCACTTGAAGGGACCTCGAAGGTCGTTCCATGATGCCAGGTTCCACGGGCCGGTCGAGACATCCGGATGGATGCTTCGTGTCGTGAAACGACGCCGAACAACCAATCGGGATAAAATCGGGGAAAAAGATGACGAGAGAAAATGTTGATGTTTGGATGACCGAGCAATTGGAGCGAGCGCACGTCTTTACACAGCAGCTCATGCGTGGAGCTTCACCCATACGGTGACGCGCACGGGAGAGGGACACGCACGGGGACACAGCACACGGGGGGCACATGCACGCCGCTCAATCGCCATCATCGCTAACCGGACGCCTCGGCCTCTTCCCCCCTCCGCTTTCCCCGTCGACCCCATCGGCTCGTCCGCCAGCAGGAGGAACGGGAGACGATGCGGACGATGACGACGACGGCGACGTGACGTTGCAGACGAGCGAGGAGTGTCTGAGCACGGCGCACCTCAGCGAGTACGACCTGCAGCCGAGCCGGGCCGCGCGACGCCGGGCCGCACGCAACAACAACAACAAGCAGAAGAAGCAGCAGCAGCAGCAGCCGCAGCAGCAGCAGCAGCAGCAGAGCGACCTCTCGGAGGGCCAGGAGGAGCGCCACCCCAAGGGTGAGGGGGACGTCGCGTGCACGCCGCGCTGTCCTAAGTGGCTGTGGCGCGGTGCTGCATAGCGGTCGGCAGGAGACAGTATGGAGGCATACGTAGTTGTACTGTACTACTACGCTCCCACGTCTGTGTTCCGCCACCATCGACCCTGGGCCAAGCCGCGTACTGAAGCGGCCCCACGATCCGCACGGCATGGGGATGGCCCTCATCCAGCAGCGGATTGATAAAGGACTGTGCGCGTGTACGTGCCATTATAACAGATTATTATGCAGCGGACCACCCACTGACACCGTGACCTTTGCAGGGTCAGAGGAGAGTCCGGTGCCAGCGCCTGAGGGCAGGGCGGCGGACGAGGCGGTGGACGGGGCGGACGGTTCAGAGGACACGGGGGACGTCACGGCGGGAGACGGAGTGAGTCACGGGAGCCACGAGCAGGAGGAGGAGGAGGAGCAGGGGAAGCGGCGTCCAAAGCGGCGCGAGAAGAAGTCCAAAGCGAGCGCCGGCGCGGCGCTGACCAACGCCCTGCACGCCGGTACCGCTCGCGACGAGACAAGCCTTGAGGTGCCACGTCGCGTCTCCGCTATGGCTGCGTGCGGTTCGTTGTTGTCGATTGTTCTGCCCCGAGAGCTTCGCCCGAGTCTCGGGACTCTTTCAGGAGGTCCCTGCAAAGTTTTCGCAGTAGGGGGGACTGGGAGGTGGGGGCATGTCACTGCTGTGTTTGCCTGAGATCCCAGTTGAGTAACTGCGTGTAACTTTTCAGCATTGGGAAGTTTTGTCAATTTTTATTGGCAAATCTGAATGGGTGTGTGATGTTGTGCTGCGGTGTGCTGCGGTGTGCTGCCCCGCTGGTGCAGGCGCGGCGGACCCGGGCTACTACCGGGTGCGGGACGAGCTGTACACGGCGTGCAAGGTGGGCGACGCGGGCACTCTGCTCCGCATCCTGGGACCCCTGCTGCCTCGCCCTGTTGACCCCCTCCCTCACGAGCTGCCACCCCCCGGGGGGTCGCCCCCTCTGCCCGAGGACTCCGCTTCAGGCTCGCCGCGCGCCCCATCTGGCGGCATGTCCCACGCCCCCGAGAGCACGGAGGAGAGAGGGAGGTTGGCGGAGGGGGCGGCCTTCCCAGAATGCAGTGCGGAGGCGGTGGCGGCCATGCTGGCCGAGGCGGTGGGGGCGGCCGGCTGGACGCTGCTGCACGTGGCGGCCGCCAGCGGGCAGAGGACGGCCGCACGGCTGCTCATGGAAGCCGGGGCAGACCCCACCATCAGGTGTCGCAAACAACCGGCCAATTGATATAATCTCAAATGAATGCACGTCATCAGCATCAGCATCGTCTATGATCTATCCGCTGCTGGCCTGAGGCCCCCAAAACCGTCGCCCTCTCTCACCACCCTCCCACGAGTTTGTTCCGTCGCTCCATCTCCACGATGGACGTTCTCTTGGGTTCATGACCACAAGGGAACATCGTCCCTTCCAGCCACGATGTGTCCTGCCAAAGTGTGCTCGGTTTTATTAATTTTAAATGCAGTCTCAAACTTCAGACCACCGTCTGCAGCCATCGCCGACGGGCCGCCGTGCCGCCGCCGGCACGGCGAGCTCACCGCGTCGCTCTCGCCGTGCGCCCGTGTGCAGGGACAGGAAGGGCCGCCCGGCGTACTGCGCGAGCGCCGACAAGGAGACACGCCACGAGTTCCGGCGCTACGCCGCGCAGCGCCCGGGCAAGTACGACTACGCCAGGGCCCAGGTGGGCGCGCAACGTCGACGACGGATTCTGTCGCTAGATTTTCGCTACTTTTTAGGGTTCCCCAACAACGGGACGTTGTCAAAACGACAAAGCTCTGGTGACTGTCTGGACGAGTCGCATTAAGCACCCTGTATCAGTTTACTGTGTGTATACTTGGTAAGCTGTCTTATGTGTCACTCGGATGACCCTAGGTCTACTCAGTGTGGGCGCCACAGTGGCGAGATGTTAACTATCTCGCCTGGTATAAGGAGGCGTGGGTTGGATCCCGACCCTGACGCCTGTTGTATATTTGGAGTTTGCGTGTCTCCCCGTAGTCGCGTGGATTTTTCTCCGGGTCCTCCGGTTTTTCCCTCCACATTTAGAACCAACACGCATTTAGAGTGTTTCGCTGCCATAAAGTTCCATACGATAAGCCACTTCGTTGAGCTATTTGTGGTCAGTTGGCTTTTGAAAAAGAGCTATATAGCTCAGTGGGCCTTACCTGGTAAAATAAAAAGTTATTTAAGTTTACTCAGCCTTAAATGAATACCTCACTACCTTGTGCGCCGTGCCGGCCACGATAGGCGCTCGCTAACAGCCCTCGGCGTACGCGAGGTCACCGCGCGTCTCGCCGCCCGCAGATCCCGGGCCCGCTCACCGACGAGATGGAGAGCGACCGTGCGGAGCGCAAGCGGGCGCAGCGAGCGGCGCGACGCGTCAAGGACCGCGACCAGCGGGAGGAGCGGCGGCGCCAGGAAGCCGAGGACGCGGAGACGCGACGCTTTGCCTCGCTCAGCGACCGCGAGAAGGTGCCGTTACACCGTCGCCCCGACTCCATTCCGTGTTGTGCCTCGACCAAAACCCGCCCGAGCGACATCTCATTCTAGCGTCGGCGTCGTTCACCTCGAGGCACCAGGACAAATCGCCGCTTGAGATTACTAACGGGAGAATTGTCGAACGAGGAAGCGATGGCAGACCAAATGCGGCGTTATCTGTAACGCTGCTGCACAGACAATACGCGCGCGCGTGTTCGCGATTGCTGCGGGCGCATCCCAACGGGATTGCGCTGCGCAACGCCGAGTCGGTGCCGCCTGTAATACCGAGTTGGTGCCGCCTGTAATACCGAGTCGGTGCCGCCTGTAATACCGAGTTGGTGCCGCGTGTGCAGAGGGCGCTGGCAGCGGAGAAGCGGCTGGCGCAGCAGGGAGCAGCAACGTCGGCCGCAGCAGCAACGCTCGGCAACATCAGGTGCCCCCAACGTGACGCGGGCACGCCAGCACCTGGGCTCACGCGAGTTCGCAAGAATCCCCCGTGTTGCCCTTGCAGGCTGTTGGGGAGAGATTGCTCTGAGTGAGCACCTATTCAGGCTGTCTCCCCAGATATGTATTACCACAGTCACTTTTGTCTGGTGCGTGATTGGGTGTGATCAGGTTTGTATAACTTTAATCGCATTACCCCCCCCCCCCGCCCTGCAAGCGTGCTGCCAGCTCTCTCAACCTCTCGCCGAGTCTCACCCCTTCACTGTGCCCCCCCCCACCTCTCCCATCCCCCCGTGGCCCCCAGGAGGTGCTGGCAGTGTGGGCAGTCCCTACAGGAGAAGACACCCTTCGAGTACTTTGACTTCTCGTTTTGCACCATCGCTTGCCTGCAGCAGCACAAGCGCTCTGGCGCCAGCGCCAAGCCTTGACGTGCCACTGCGTGCAGGCACAGCTCTCCGGTTCACGCGGGTGGACGAGACGTATTCCCGCACGGTGGCGCGTTAAGGGACAAGCTTTTTTTCGTACTTCGAGGTACAGCGGCCAGCGTGGTTGATGCTCGTGCATCGCAGTACTAGAAGGGCCTGGGTTCAATTCCTGAGTCAATGTTCCTCCTGTTCTGCATGGGGTTTCTCCAGGTTCCCTGGTCTCCTAAAACAAACACGCAATGTAACCGGTACTAGCCAAAACATCCACATGCTAACTGCACTGCAAATTACGCGATTGGGATTACACTCATCAACAACATCGCCCCCTACTGTGACACCCGAGCAGAACACCTCCTGAAAAGGAGCCGAGAGACTGAGGTTCTCCTGGTTTAAACAAGCCGAGTCGTAGCAGAGTTTGCAGTGGTCAGCTTAATTTCTCAATGAATATTTTGTGGATGACTATGGTGGTGCCGGGTGCTAATGATTTACCATGTCGCTGCCCTGTTCAAGTATCGTGCCCTGTTCAAGTATCGTACCCTGTTCCTTGAACCCGTTCGTGAACTCGTCAGTTTTGCCTTCATGTGGGCTCTTGTAGAGCAAACAAAACCACCCTGATGCCAAGTCAGCAATTCTAAATTCTTTATGAACTCAAAAAATCAAACGCTTACACCAAACGAGTCATCTCACTGCAATATTAACATTGCGTTTAACGTTGGTTAGAAAACCAATCGCACCCTGAGCATCATTGCAGCGTGACACAAAAGCGTTTCAACTGGACAGAGCGTCGCCCCAATCGGCAAGTGTACAAAGTCACAGGTGATTGCGTCAATAAGAATAGTGCAAAATAAATCGTGTGTGCTGGTAGTCTTCATTCGTTTCTGCCGCCAGGAAGTGGTGGCGATTCGCCGCACTCCCCGCAGCATCAGTGCCAGGGGGCCAGGCCCAGCGGCAGCACCCGCGCAGGGGCGTGCACCGTGCCGTTGAGAACGGGGCGATCCACGAACCGGACCGCACAGGAGACAGGCGAGCACGACGCAGGCGCCGCCTCCAGCTCCAGCACGCTCACATTGTTGGGGGCGGTGGTGCTGAGTGCCGTGGCCGGCACAAACAGCGTGACCTGCGGGCCCGCGGCCGGCCAGTAGCGGCCCAGGTTGAAGCCGTTGATCCACACCTGGCCCTGTGTGTGTGCACACGCGGAACGTGATTCAGCAGCGGTTATTATGAACCTGCGCTAGGAACCCGGCAACCCGGGTTGTGTACGTTGGCGATGTATGTGCGCATCTGAAACTTGAGTGGACATTGGTCAAAGGTGTCGACACTGACATGCATAATTTTACTTCTGGATGAGTATATGTGCTTTCTAATCAATAAAAAAGTAAAAAGCCGTTCCTTGTGTCGTTTTTGGTCCAAAATCGGTGAAAATCTATACTTGTATTTTTAGTAAAAAAATATTTAATTCAAAGAATTGGTAGTAAATTACTAATATAAGGAGCCAAGAATGTCTGTGTAACATGTGTGACGTCACTCCACGTCGACCAGCCCCCCTCAATAATCATGTACAGGTGGGGTCCTCCACATGGACCCCCCCCCCCATCATTAATAATCATGAACGGGTGGCGTCACTCCACATGAAGGTGGAGTGGAAACTAAAATTTGTTTACGCAAATTAACTTACATTTTCACTTTTATGGAAAGCAAAGCGAATAAAGAAATCAACGCAGCAACGAATATAAAGAGCCAAAAAAGTCTGTGTCCTGCACGTGACGTCACTCCACATGCCACACCCCTCCCCAATAACCATTAGCGGGTGACGGCACTTCACATGGAGCAACCACCCCCCTCATTAACAATCATGAGAGGATGACGTGAGGCACACCCCCTCATTAATAATCATGAGCGGTGACGTCCCTCCACATGGGGCACCCCCCTCATTAATCATGAGCAGTGACGTCACTCCACATGGAGCAACCACCCCCCTCATTAATAATCATGAGCGGTGACGTAACTCCACATGGAGCAACCACCCCCCTCATTAATGATCATGTGCGGTGACGTCACTCCACATGGAGCTCCCCCCCTCATCAATAACCATGAGCTGATGACGTCACTCATGTGAACCCCACCCCACATTAATAATCATGAGCAGGTCATTATATTCCATTGAATATTTCAGATTAACTGCAGTACACCCGTCCTTGGATGGGCTGTAGGCTAGTATATGTTATATAATCAATAAAAATGTGAAAATATTGACATTTTCCTGCTAAAAACGGCATACTAACCTATGTCGTTTTTGGTCCAAAATCAATCAAAATTACTACTCGTATTTTTAGTAAAAAAAATATTTTATACCAAGAATTGGTAGTAAATATGCCATATCATCAATAAAAATGTGAAAATATTGACATCGTTTTTCTTGCTCAAAACGGCATACTAACCTATGTTGTTTTTGGTCTAAAATCGATGAAAATTTCTACTCGTATTTTTAGTAAAAAATATATTTTATACCAAGAATTGGTAGTAAATATGCCATGTAATCAATAAAAATGTGAAAATATTGACATCGTTTTTCTTGCTCAAAACGGCATACTAACCTATGTCGTTTTTGGTCCAAAATCAATCGAAATTTCTACTCGTATTTTTAGTAAAAAAAAATATTTTATACCAAGAATTGGTAGTAAATATGCCATATCATCAATACAAATGTGAAAATATTGACATCGTTTTTCTTGCTCAAAACGGCATACTAACCTATGTTGTTTTTGGTCTAAAATCGATGAAAATTTCTACTCGTATTTTTAGTAAAAAAAATATTTTATACCAAGAATTGGTAGTAAATATGCCATGTAATCAATAAAAATGTGAAAATATTGACATCGTTTTTCTTGCAAAAAATGGCATACTAACCTGTCGTTTTTGGTCCAAAATCAATCAAAATTACTACTCGTATTTTTAGTAAAAAAATATTTTATAGCAAGAAATGGTAGTAAATATGCCATATAATCAATAAAAATGTGAAAATACTAACATCGTTTTTCTTGCAAAAATGGCATACTAACCTATGTCGTTTTTGGTCCAAAATCTATCGAAATTTCTACTCGTATTTTTAGTAAAAAAAAATATTTTATACCAAGAATTGGTAGTAAATATGCCATATCATCAATAAAAATGTGAAAATATTGACATCGTTTTTCTTGCAAAAAACGGCGTACTAACCTATGTTGTTTTTGATCCAAAATCAATCAAAATTTCTACTCGTATCTTTAGTAAAAAAAATATTGTATACCAAGAATTGGTAGTAAATATGCCATATAATCAATAAAAATGTGAAAATATTGACATCGTTTTTCTTGCTAAAAACGGCATACTAACCTATGTTGTTTTTGGTCTAAAAAACCTATGTTGTTTTTGGTCTAAAATCGATGAAAATTTCTAATCGTATTTTTAGTAAAAAATATATTTTATACCAAGAATTGGTAGTAAATATGCCATGTAATCAATAAAAATGTGAAAATATTGACATCGTTTTTCTTGCAAAAAATGGCATACTAACCTGTCGTTTTTGGTCCAAAATCAATCAAAATTTCTACTCGTATTTTTAGTAAAAAAATATTTTATACCAAGAATTGGTAGTAAATATGCCATATAATCAATGAAAATGTGAACATTTTGACATTTTCCTGCTAAAAACGGCATACTAACCTATGTTGTTTTTGGTCTAAATTCGATCAAAATTTCAACTCGTACTTTTATTAAAAAATATTTTATACCAAGAATTGGTAGTAAATATGCCATATAATCAATAAAAATGTGAAAATATTGACATCGTTTTTCTTGCAAAAAACGGCATACTAACCTATGTCGTTTTTGGTCCAAAATCGGTGAAAATTTATACTCGGATTTTTAGTAAAAAAATGTTTTATACCAAGAATTGGTAGTAAAATTACTAATATAATGAGCAAAGAATGTCTGTGTAATGTGTGTGACGTCACTCCACGTCGACCAGCCCCCCATCATTAATAATCATGAACGGGTGACGTCACTTCCTAATGAAGGTGGAGTGGAAACAAAAATTTGTTTACGGAAATTAACTTTCATTTTCACCTTTATGGAAAGCAAAGCTAATAAAGAAATCAACGCAGCAACGAATATAAAGAACCAAAAAAGTCTGTGTCCCGCACGTGACGTCACTCCACATGCCACACCCCTCCCCAATAACCATTAGCGGGTGACGGCACTCCACATAGAGCAACTACCCCCCTCATTAATAATCATGAGCGGTGACGTCACTCCACATGGGACACCCCCCCTCATTAATAATCATGAGCGGTGACGTCCCTCCACATGGGGCACCCCCCTCATTAATAATCATGAGCGGTGACGTCACTCCACATGGAGCAACCACCCCCCTCATTAATAATCATGTGCGGTGACATCACTCCACATGGAGCTCCCCCCCTCATCAATAACCATGAGCTGATGACGTCACTCATGTGAACCCCACCCCACATTAATAATCATGAGCGGGTCATCATATTCCATTGAATATTTCAGATTAACTGCAGAACACCCATCCTTGGACGGGCTGTAGGCGAGTATATGTTATATAATCAATAAAAATGTGAAAATATTGACATTTTTCGGCTAAAAACGGCAACTAACCTATGTTGTTTTTGGTCTAAAACCGATCAAAATTTCTACCCGTATTTTTAGTAAAAAATAAATATTTTATACCAAGAATTGGTAGTAAATATGCTATATAATCAATAAAAATGTGAAAATATTGACATTGTTTTTCTTGCAAAAAATGTCACTAACCTATGTCGTTTTTGGTCCAAAATCAATCAAAATTTCTACTCGTATTTTTAGTAAAAAAAATATTTTATACCAAGAATTGGTAGTAAATATGCCATATAATCAATAAAAATGTGAAAATATTGACATCGTTTTTCTTGCTAAAAACGGCATACTAACCTATGTCGTTTTTGGTCCAAAATCGGTGAAAATTTATACTCGTATTTTCAGTAAAAAATGATTTAATACCAAGAATTGGTAGTAAAATTACTAATATAATGAGCCAAGAATGTCTGTGTAACGTGTGTGACGTCACTCCACGTCGACCAGCCCCCCATCAATAATAATCATGAACGGGTGACGTCACTCCGCATGAAGGTGGAGTGGAAACAAAAATTTGTTCACGGAAATTAACTTTCATTTTCACCTTTATGGAAAGCAAAGCTAATGAAGAAATCAACGCAACGAATATAAAGAGCCAAAAAAGTCTGTGTGTCCCGCACGTGACGTCACTCCACATGCCACACCCCTCCCCAATAACCATTAGCGGGTGATGGCACTCCACATGGAGCAACCACCCCCCTCATTAATAATCATGAGAGGATGACGTGAGGCACACCCCCTCATTAATAATCATGAGCAGTGACGTCACTGCACATGGAGCTCCCCCCCTCATCAATAACCATGAGCTGATGACGTCACTCATGTGAACCCCACCCCACAATAATAATCATGAGCGGGTCATTATATTCTATTGAATATTTCAGATTAACTGCAGTACACCCGTCCTTGGACGGGCTGTAGGCTAGTATATGTTATATAATCAATAAAAATGTGAAAATATTGACATTTTCCTGCTAAAAACGGCATTTTCACCTTTATGGAAAGCAAAGCTAATAAAGAAACCAACGCAACGAATATAAAGAGCCAAAAAAGTCTGTGTCCCGCACATGACGTCACTCCACCTGCCACACCCCTTCCCAATAACCATTAGCGGGTGACAGCACTCCACATGGAGCAACCACCCCCCTCATTAATAATCATGAGAGGATGACGTGAGGCACACCCCCTCATTAATAATCATGAGCGGTGACGTCCCTCCACATGGGGCACCCCCCCCTCATTAATAATCATGAGTGGTGACGTCACTCCACATGGGGCACCGCCCCCTCATTAACAATCATGAGCAGTGATGGCACTCCACATGGGACACCCCCCCCTCATTAATAATCATGAGCGGTGACGTCACTCCACATGGGGCACCCCCTTATTAATAATCATGAGCGGTGACGTCACTCCACATGGGGCACCCCCCCGGCCCCCCATTAATAATCATGAGCGGTGACGTCACTCCACATGGGGCACCTCCCTCCATTAATAATCATGAGAAGTGACGTCACTCCACATGGGGCACCCCCCCGTCATTAATAATCATGAGCGGTGACGTCACTCCACATGGACCTCCCCCCCTTCATCAATAATCATCAGCTGATGACATCACTCATGTGAACCCCACCCCCTCATTAATAATCATGAGAGGATGACGTGAGGCACACCCCCTCATTAATAATCATGAGCGGTGACGTCCCTCCACATGGGGCACCCCCCCCCTCATTAATAATCATGAGTGGTGACGTCACTCCACATGGGGCACCACCCCCTCATTAACAATCATGAGCAGTGATGGCACTCCACATGGGACACCCCCCCCTCATTAATAATCATGAGCGGTGACGTCACTCCACATGGGGCACCCCCTCATTAATAATCATGAGCGGTGACGTCACTCCACATGGGGCACCCCCCCTCTATTAATAATCATGAAAAGTGACGTCACTCCACATGGGGCACCCCCCGTCATTAATAATCATGAGCGGTGACGTCACTCCACATGTACCTCCCCCCCCGTCATCAATAATCATCAGCTGATGACATCACTCATGTGAACCCCACCCCCTCATTAATAATCATGAGAGGATGACGTGAGGCACTCCCCCCTCATTAATAATCATGAGCGGTGACGTCACTCCACATGGCGCTCCCCCTCTCATCAATAATCATGAGCTGATGACGTCACTCATGTGAACCCCACCCCAACATTAATAATCATGAGCAGCTCATTATTTTCGATTGAATATTTCAGATTAACTGCAATACACCCGTCCTTGGACGGGCTATAGGCTAGTATATGTTATATAATCAATACAAATTGTGAAAATATTGACATTTTTTCCTGCTAAAAACGTAATTTTTGGTCGAAAATCGGTAAAAAAAATTAAGCCCTTACCTTGGTCCATCCGGGAAGCTCAAGGTAAGTGTCCATGGGCAGGTCGGGCAGGCCGGACGGGATGCTGAAAGTGCCCGTGTAGAAAGTGGGCCCGCCGGAAGGGCCTCCTGCAGCGTCGCTACGGCCCCGGAGAGGCTGCACGGCCCCGCTGGCCACCGCACCGTCAACGTCCAGGGAGTAGATGGTCCAGTTGACAATCGGTGTGAGGCCCAGCGTCAGATTGTCTGTGAGGCCCTGCAGTAGCGGCAGAAGTAGCGGAGGCGGCAGAAACACACTCTTGTCATGTTTAGTAAAAATAGTCACAATTTTCAAGTGGTCACGGTCACACCGTCCAGAACCAAAAGGCGTTATTAAAGTTTGCAATGGATCCAAGTTAATGTGTACCTTGCGTCGAAGGTTAAAGAACTTGAGAAAAGAGACAAAGAGAGGCAATTCCACATTGTAAAATTACAGAAACAGAAAATTGCTTTGACAATCAAAATATTTATACTTTAGAGCAGCACGAATAATCCCTACACTGGTATCTATTTGTGTGCATGCGTACACCTTGCGTGCGCAAGTGCTACGTGCGCGTGTGACCGAGCGCACGCAATGCGTAAACGTTTCAAGTGCTGAGAGGACAGAAATTGCCTTGAAGTCATTGATATGACGCCCATAGTTGATCCGGCCCATGTTTTCCACAAGGATGTCGAGCCGCGACCCGGCCTTGCCGGTCACATTGACGCCGCTCGCATTGTTGCGCTGCAGGACGCCCAGCGGCACCTGCGTGGCACACGGCAGAACTAACATCGAAATGGCACGCAGCAGAACTAATATCACGTTGGCACACACCAGAACTAACATCACGTTGGCACACGGCAGAACTAACACCGAGTTGGCACACACCAGAACTAACATCGAAATGGCACGCAGCAGAACTAATATCACGTTGGCACACACCAGAACTAACATCACGTTGGCACACGGCAGAACTAACACCGAGTTGGCACACGGCAGAACTAACATCACGTTGGCACACAGCAGAACTAATATCACGTTGGCACACGACAGAACTAATATCACGTTGGCACACGGCAGAACTAACATCGAGTTGGCACACGGCAGAACTAACACCGAGTTGGCACACACCAGAACTAACATCACGTTGGCACACGGCAGAACTAATATCGCGTTGGCACACGGCAGAACTAACATCGAGTTGGTACACAACAGAACTAATATCACGTTGGCACACACCAGAACTAATATCACGTTGGCACACGGCAGAACTAATATCGCGTTGGCACACGGCAGAACTAACATTGAGTTGGCACACACCAGAACTAACATCGCGTTGGCACAGGGCAGAACTAATATCGCGTTGGCACACGGCAGAACTAACATCGAGTTGGTACACAACAGAACTAATATCACATTGGCACACACCAGAACTAATATCACGTTGGCACACGGCAGAACTAACATCGCGTTGGCACACGGCAGAACATACAGTTGGCAGTATTTAAGGTTCATAAGCAGTGAGGTTTATTGATTTAAAAAACATGACCTTGAAATTACTTATTTAAAACTCCCCTGTCAAGCTAAACAAACAATTTATACGTGAATGGCACAGCCCCTACTTTGTTGACATACTGTGCATGTCGACGCATTCAGACAGGAGCGTGAGCGAGCAAGCGAGCGAGTGAGTGAGCGAGGTGCGGGCGCTCACCCCGTCCAGTGTTACATATCCGCGGTCGTGCACGCCATTGAGCGGGGAAAGCAGTGGCGTCGGAGTTGGACAGTCCACCGGCAGCGCCGTGCGGTACAGCATGAAGCCAAAACTCTAGAGAGCGACCAGTGCACACACAAAGTGGTACTTATTTTTACTTATTTTATCGGCCCCATCCAAGATATGAACTCACACTCACCAGCTGACACACACACACACACAAGCAGGAATAAAGAGGGCCTTCGTGGGAGAAGAAACACCCACACCACTCAAGATATCCTGGACCTGTCTGACTCGCTTGGCCTGCCCAATGTCATGCACACACACGTGCAAAAATACAAACACATACAAACACACGTGCTTTGACGGGCACACACACTCAACACAAACATGCAACTATCAGCACACAAGAATTGTTAACAATGTAATCAATTGCTGCAGTGATATCATCGGTTCAATTACTCGACTAATCGAATAGCAAGAAAACTAATTTTGATTTAAAGCTTTCGTGACTGCAATAATTCATATTCTTAGCTCTTTCGGTAAAGTCACGTTGAAGGGAAACAATAAAATAATAAAATATACATAAAACAATAAAAATTCTCACGACGTTTCGACCATAACACAAATTGTCATCATCCGGTGTGTCGGTTTGCAATAATTTATTTATTTATTACGGTGTCTTTATTTATTAAAAACACGTCAGCGCCACGCGCAGCGATTTGGCAGTTTATTTAGAAGGACTAGTCCATCTATGTTCTGAAAAGAGGAGGGGGGAGACGAAAAATTAATGTATGCTGTCTGAAAGCCACTGTAAGTGTGAACAATCAATTAAGACCTGAAATGGTTAATAAAATCTTTCCAATGATTGCTAAGCCAGAATCCATCTTCTCGGTTGAAATTGTCTCTGTTCTTGTATATGTGGATAGCCTCATGAACGAATCTCTCATGGTAGCCAGATGGCTTACAAAGAACCTCTGTCTTGGAAAAGTCAATGTCATGTGAGCCTACTGAATTATAACAATGATCTACCACGGCTGAGGTGTTGGTCCTACCGTGTTTAAGGTCTGCTTTGTGTTCACGAATGCGGTCCGAGACATGGCGTTTGGTTTCTCCAATGTAACTACTACCACAGAGGCAACTTAGTTTGTAGACACCGGGGTACTGTATGTCCGGAATCACATCTTTTACAGACGGAACCAGATCACGGATTTTATGTAATGTGTTGAAACGGACCTGGATCTTGTGTTTATTCAAGATTTTGGAGATCTTTTTTGTGATCCCCGCAATGTAGGGTAAAGTGATAGTTTTGAAAGGCTCCTAAAGAGGGTCCTTCTTCATGGTTTGAGTGATAGCTTTGCGGATTGTATAGGCGGAGTAACCATTAGCCTTAAGAGCTTGGTGTACGTGCTTGAGTTCACTGCCTATGTGTTCCTGGTCGGATATGCATTGGGCTCTATGGTGCAGAGTCTTGATGAGAGAATTCTTCTGTGATGGATGGTGGTGAGAATCCGGTTTCAGATAAGCATCCGTATGAGTAGCTTTCCTGTAGACAGAGTGGCTCATTGAACCATCAGGTCTCTTTTTTATTAGGACATCCAAAAAAGGTAGCTTGCCATCTTTTCCGACTTACATGGTAAATCTGATGGCTGGGTGTATGGAATTGATGTGGTCGAAGAATTGGTCTAGAGCAGGCCGGCCATGTGGTCAGATGACAAAAGTGTCATCGTTTAAAAATAAATAAATTAATTCAAACCGACACACCTGATGACGACCGTTTGTGTTATGGTCGAAACGTCGTGAGAATTTTTATTGTTTTACATATATTTTATTATTTTATTGTTTCCCTTCAACGTGACTTTACCGAAAGAGCTAAGTATATAGCAAGAAAAGAGTTTGGGGAAAAAAAGTCTCACCTCCATTCCCATGTGTGCCACTGGGCAGTAGGTAATGGGCGGGGCGTGGATGACATCATCATCCGCGTCACGCCGGACGTAGCTTCGTCAGGGCAGCCGCACAATTTTGAGAGTCCGAGTAATCGATCAAAATAACGGTAATCAATTACAATTTTGTCAATTAGCTGACCTGATCGACTGAGCGTCCCACTGCTTGCGTGAACACAAGGCCTAACCAACAACAACGGGCGCGCAGGCAACTAACGCGCTATGTGTAGATGGCGACAAACGTCCACGGCCGTCAGAGACGCCGCTCTCACCTGCTTCATCTGCTCAAACGTGAGAGGGAACATGCTCTTTACGGGCGGAGATGTGGCCAGCCTTCCCAAGAAGTCGGTCACCGTGCCCGCCTTGTTCAGCACACGCACAGCACGTACACAAAGCACAGGCTTAGCATCGCACGCTGCAGTCGCCCCACAACTCCACGGCATCCGCATGTTGCACCGAGACAAGCACGGCGAGTGTAAACGATTTATTCATGAAAGTGAATGATGCGAAGCTTTGTAAGACCCAAAGTGAAACTCTCACTTCCCCAACTGCAGTACCCGTGCACAGAATGGGGAGGTGACACAAGCAGCAGAGGCACAACCAGGGATGGGCGGGGGGGAGGGCGGGCGGGGGGGGAACAATCAGGGCAGTTGCACTGCCTCCTCCACCCCAAATATTTATTATATAGCCACCACATGTCATGCATGTCTAGATAATTTTTGAGACTTTTCATGAATATAAAATTGAGAATCGTGCAATCCATTCATGTACTCGTCATAAACTGGCATGTTTTGTTTATGTGATAAACCTTACTAATTGGTGGTGCAATCCAACCAAAAAAAAACCCTCTATTATGGATAACATTGGTTCGCGAAAGCCTACTTGTTAATCTGTGAAACTTATTTCCGACTTGTATTCTTGGTAGGAAAACAATTTCCCACCTCTGAAAATAAGTTTGGCCATCTGCGCGACTGGCAAGCGTCTTTCACACTGCGACCCCTTCTCGTACGCCACGAGACGCGATGGCATTTTACAAAATGAACCGTGTCATCTCAGCGCGTCATCGAGTCGCTGCTGCGGCGGCAGAAGGACTTTCGGACTTGCACAAGAGAATAAAATGTCGACATTTAATCCGCAGAGACGCCAGCAAGAGAGTGAATGCGTGGGTACACGGGCTCACGTTACCATGTTTAGCGCAACCGCTCCGTAGGCGTACTTGGGCGTGGGGGGTGGAATGGGTCCCTCCGGAATCCGGTTATACTGGGGCCGGGGTGATGACAGGTGACAGCAGTTACAATAATAACATTTATTTATCCAAGAAAGCCTCACTAAGCCCGAGTAATTATTGTATAAAGCGAGTTATCGCTCGTACCATCAACCATGCATCCTGCACGCGACACAGCGTTTTGTGATGATTCGGGGGTCAGGAGTTGGTTCAACAATCCATCAGCTTTTTTTTCGTTTTGTCCTGTCTGGTTTGTATTGTCTGTCTCGTGTGTCCTGTCTTGTTATAGTTTGACAGAATGGAACTTGACCGTGCATTTCATTTTCATATAATTTGCCTAAACCATAGAAAGTGTTTTCTGGCACGCAAGTTGTAACGCGCGATTGTAAGAATTGATTTAAATCTATTAAAGGATTGCTTCCCGTCTCTCAATAACTACACGCCTACTCACACGCTTACTTTTTTCTCTGCCATTTAAAAGCCGTGATAGGTAACAAAAATGCCATTCCAACTATTTAACTAAAAAAATATTGGGGAGGGGAGGCAGTGGGTTACAGCACACTGCCCTATGAACCTCCGATTAGCACGGTTGGCTATGTACGGTGCAAAAGAAGTTCAACATACATACATACAACCGAGCAACCCGAGTTTGATTCCTAACCATGGCTAACATCAGTGACAAGTCGTATCTGAACCGGTCCTGAGTCTCCCTTACCAAGGTGCACTAACCAGCATGGTAAGGCACGGTCAAACAACCTTCAAGATCAACACAGCATAGACAAGCCTCCATCCAGCAGTGGATTAACAAAGTGTTTTACATTATTACATTAAGAGGAGCCTAAAATACTACTTATAAAGCTCCACATCTGCCACCTCTCAATATTCTACGATGCTAAGTATGACCGATTCCAGTTGCTCCTGGTGCAAATTCTTCATGCCAAACTCGGAGGCAACCATTCTGGGCCCCGACCCTCTAGATCAAGGATATGAGTTCGCCTCCACGTGAGGCAGCGGTGGGGGAGCGGCACCTTGCTCACGACGCTGCGGATGAGGAAGTACTTGTCCGTGGGGTCGCCAGCCTCCGTGAGCGGAGCGTCGTAGTCGTAGCTCGTGGGCTGCGGTGAGTAAGGCTCGTTCGCGCCTGGGGACATCCACGGACGCAGCACACTCGTGACGTGGCCGGTCTTCCGCTAGCTCACCAGCACCATCGTCATCATCGCGGTCCGCTCTGATGAACCCACGACTGCACGATGAAGGCCTTCCCAGGTCGTCACCATTGGTAAATAATAATAATATATTATTATTATTATTATTTTCAGTGCAAGTCAACTCCTTAAGATTATATTTCGACCGATCATAACCACGATGGCTGAGCTGTACGTGTGAGTATATGCGACGGGTTGTCTCGATGGCTCACCATTCCAGTAGGCAAAGTTGGTACCTCCTTCAAACATGTACCTGGAAAACACCACCACCCACACACACACGCACACACAGGCACGCCCGCGTTAAGTCCATGCGTCTCACCGGCAGCAAAGCATTCACAGCGAGGTCTGTTCGAGTCGTGACCCAGAAATATTCATGCGTCTGGCAGACCACATCCAGCATTACTTTCGCGATGGCTGCGACTACTCGTCACGTGCCACCTACTTCGGTCTATTCCAGTGTTGTCAAACCCAGACGAGTCGGTGGGCCACACGAGCGGCCATCCTTCACCTCAGTGGGCGGCAAACTTGGCATCGTGCTAACACGCTCACCACGACCCCACGCATCGCCCCTAGACACACTGAGACCAGGCCACCGCGAGGGGCTCCACGGGACGCAGGATGCCGACCCCTGCTCCGTTCCCCGGCTCCTACTCGGGGTGGGGCACGAAGGCACTCACATGTTGACGTTGGCGTTCATGGCCAGCATCTCATCCAGCGTCTTGGCCACGGCCTCCTTGGAGACGGTGGCGTGGGGGTGTCTCCAGTTGTCCAACCAGCCCGTGTAGAACTCCGAGTTCACCTTGCGTTCACAGGACCGCGCGGACGCAATTAGAACTGCGATCGTCGTGAACGCGAAGCCGCGTGTCGAGCCACTGCGACCGTGCGCGAGGGGATCTCACGGGGACCGGGGGGCGTGGACAAAACACCCCGGAAGCACCCGGCCCGGTCGGGGGGGGGTCAACGGTGGGCAGCTGTTGGCAGGGAAGCAAAAACCCATTGTACCATTGTAAAGCCCTTCTTAGCTCTCACATCTACGTTTCTGGCCTTCAACGACCCGTAGGAACCCACGTGGTAAAATATGATCCAATAGCGTCCATGACCCACGAGACATGGGGAGGTTCTCGACCAGCAGCGAGTGGACTGACGGAAGGTTTGTGTGTGTACTGTGAACCCAGCGACCCAAGTTAAATTCCTGGTCGTGGCTAATATCAGTGGTGAGTAAAATCCCAGGTATCCACCACCACCCTATTATTTTATATTGACAGCAGCATAGAAGCTCGGATAATAAGTCAAGTGTCCTCATGACTCTACCAGGCCATGCTGTGCTGACTTAGCAGCAAGACGTGGAGGCCGACAGTGCCAGGCAATTACCAGGGGTCCCGTCTTCTCGCACGTCCTCTGGGCCCCAAAAGCCTGAGTCAGGTTCGCTCCTGTCACCACCACGAAACACACGGATCATCAGCGAGGCACTTCACCCTCCACCACGTGGAGTTCAACGCAGCGCGGTCGGGTCGACTGGCGACGCAGCATTCAACCGGTTCACTCCGGGCACTCGCTCGCAGGCAGTCAGTCACCTCCTTATCTCTCGTCTATCGCTACTTCCACGGTTACACTGCTCCAACACAGAGAGACGCACTGCACTGAGAGAACTAATGAAGACTACCTCTCTAGACAAGACACTGACAGCACCATCGGGATTAAACGAATATAAACAACTTTTTCTGAAAGTAGAGCTTCAGCAAACCTCATCCTCCATGATTTGGTAAACCGTCACCAAGTTTTGGAGTTTGATCCCAGGATCTCAGCGGCGGCGAGCTCAGTGCTCCGACCTCTCATCCCCACAGCGGTCACCTCTACCCGCCCCCTACGTAGTGGCCGAGAAGACGGGGGCCCCCAGAGTTGCCGAGGCCTCGCGTTACCGGGGCCGAAGTCGACGGTGGCGTAGATGTTCTGCAGGGTCCCGCACTTGAGATAGGAGGTCCCGGCGCCGTCCGTAGTGAAGAGCACCGTCTCCTCGCCCAGGTGGCCTGAGAACAGCGCCGCCAGCGCGCGGAGGTAGTTGTAGTCGCACGCGTAGTAGCTGCCATACTCGTTCTCCACCTACGCGCGGACGCAGACATAGCTCATCGCGCCGGAGCGGCGGCCGAGGGAGAGAGAACACGTCCACGGGGGGGGGGCGACTGCTGTGGAGATGGAGCAATGAGATCACGTGGTTGTGCAGGGAGTGAGACACATGGAAGCGACATTTTGACCCTGAGGGATGGTATGCGGCCTTCACCCAGCAGTGGATAGACAATGGCTCGTGATGATGGGTGTGATGGGTAGCCTTTGTCCAAATCGCCGGGAAGACGCTCGATTTTGTCAGATCTCAGATGCTAAGCAGGCTTGAGCCAAGACAATGCTTGGATGGGCGACCACCATTCAGAAAACTCGTGGCCAGGGCCGCAGGACCACGTGGTGGTCAGCAGGAGGCTCACAAGGCAGCTGGCACGAGTCCCGAACATGAGGTTTACCTGCACGGTGATGATCGGCCCGCCGTTCTGGTACAGGAAGGGTTTTAGTTTGGGAAGGAGAACGCCCATCCACCGCTCCACCGCTGCCATGTAGTCTGCGAAGCCACACGGCACAATCATGGGTACCCCGACAGCACCAGCAAACACAACGAGCACGGGCTTTTGTAGCGTCTGCAGGCAAACGTGAAAACTGTCAGCCGTCAAAAGACAAAAAATGTGAAGGGGGGGTAACCGCGTCCCGTGCGGGTGCTGAGAGAACGCTCACCGGGATCGGAGGTCCGCAGAGCGATCGTCGGTTTCTGAAGCAGCCACGAAGGCAGCCCACCCTGGAGAGACACCACGCACGACTCCGTGTGTGTGTCTGGCGTGCACTCCAGGACAGGGTCCTCCAACTCCAGTCCTTGCGACCCACCATGGTCTGTCTACGTTTACAGCTCCCCTCTGTTCGGTGGTTACGAGCAGCACACGTCCGATGATTGCAAAATAGCCCCACGAGACGCAGAGAGCACCAACCAAATTAGACAACCTCTGTCTGTTTGTACGTGCGTGTCCCATGTGTGTTTATGGGGCGCGGTAGTGCAGTGGTTATCGCACAGTGCTGCAAACAACTGTCCATGTACAAAGACAAAGATCCCCCATACAGCCTTAAAAGACTGTTGGGGCAAGTGTTATTAGCCAGCACCGATGAAGGCCGACACAGCACTCAAGCAGCAAACAACTGTCCATGTACAAAGACAAAGATCCCCCATACAGCCTTAAAAGACTGTTGGGGCAAGTGTTATTAGCCAGCACCGACGAAGGCCGACACGGCACTCAAGCAGGTGGGTGGCCAGCACCACGCTCCCGAGTGGCGATGTTCACACATCGCAGCAGATACTAATTTGAGACTGAATCGACCTAGGGGACGCCTAGAACCGGTTCGGATAATCGTCACCGGTATTGGTGGCCGTGAGCGAAAATCGTACTCGGATCGCCGCTCCCCATGCACACGCACACACGCACACGCATCTCCGTACCATCTCCCACTCTCCACAGACGTAGGGTCCAGGGCGCAGCACCACCAGGAGGCCCGTGTCGTTTGCCAGCTGCAGGAACCGGAAGACGTCGCGCTCGTGGGAGAAGTCGTACACCCCCGGAGCCGCCTCGTGGAAGTTCCAGGGAATGTAGCTGCGGCACACAAGAGACAAAGATCCACCGTGTAACCTCCAACAGATTGTTGGTAAAGTGCTATTAGTGAACACCTATTAAGGCCGACACGGCGCACCAGCGGGTGGTGTCGGCCAGAAGCACGCGCGGCCGCCAGTCTCCCCAGAGCTGATGGTTAAGCGTGCTAAATTTAAGGCCGAGTCGACTGACAGGAGACCCAAAGCCTGTTCTGATATCACTTGCCACCGATGTTAAATCTTGACCAGGAATCGAACCCAGGTAACTGGCTTCGCAGCACAAGACACACTCCACTTGATGATGGCCTCGATGTCAAAACAGAACACATTCCATCACGAGAAGACAAATTTGAAGTTGATCACAAACAGTACCCCTAGCCTTGTTGTGGCGTGGTGTCCGGCACGTAGCAGACTCGTAAGCATGCCGGAAGGAGGGGGGAGTGGTGAAGCGGTGGTTGGCGCACTGCGCCACGAACCCCGCCGTCTGAGTTCGATTCCCGGGAAGAGTTGAACCCATCGAGGCCCCCCTCTCACCACCCCACCTCCCCCATTATCGACCCACACTGACCAGCGTGGTGAAGTATGGTCAAACAACACCCATGACCAACACAGCATGGCGGGGGGGGGGAGACCCTCATCCAGTAGTGGATTGACAAAGGGCTGCGTGCATTCTTAAATCACGTGGAAACAAGAATCACAGATTAACCGGTACTCCTGCATGACATGCTTCATATCTCATTTCACACGGTCTACGTTGGTGTATCTTTACATTCCAGACAAATTGCAGGAATGAACGAATGAATGCATGATCATAATATTTTACAATTCTGAATACAACTCGAACCTGAATACAACTCCGATATTTGGAAGCCACTGGAGCTTTACAATTTAAAATCGAGATTAAAAACTAATTTCTTCGGTACTGATTTTTGTGTTCAGTTTCTTGTCCTTCCGCCGCACCTCCGATGAGCACGGCTGGCTACGTACGGTGCGAAAGAAGTTCAACGAACATACTCCAACTTGCGTAAAAAGTTAACGTGCATTCAATATTTCAATATATGACCGATTGCAAATCCTGTATCCGTCAAGTCACAAGATAAAAAATAATAAACACGCCCACTGTTGTGCAAGTCCCAGTGGCGACTCTCAACCACAAACAGGCGCCAACACTCAAGGTGCGGTCACATGACGGACTCGAAGAGCCCTACGTTGAGAGGACTCGTCGTTGAAAGGACTCGCCGAAAGCAGAACTAAATGTGTCACCTATTCCAAAGCGTAAACACCTTTGCTGCCGCAGTTAAACACTTGCACGTGATGTGCAGTTAGCGCAATCGGTTTTGTGATTATTTATAACAAGCAGTCGGGTTTTTCCTTCCCTCCTTCTAAACAGTGTGTAGATATGCCTAAAGAAGGAAGAGTTTAACCAGTGTGCATCTCACCTGCCACGACATATTGATCAGAAAGGTGGACACTGGCAAGTGAGACTGCAATGCGAAACGAAAAGTGCACAAGCAGCATTGAGAGACGACTGCTTAGAGTTACAGCGACGCTGCGATGTGCGTCCTCGCGAGATCTTGAACGGTCTTGCGTTTATCGCGAATTAAACACTTCAGAGGACAAATGCACGTCAGAAAACGTCACAGAATCCACGCATAGGGAGGCATCATCGTCGTCGTGGTTTAACAATGTTGCGAGTATGTTTGGGCCACTACGCCAGCAGACGTGGCCTACACTCCCCCCCCCCGTGAAGCAGAGGGCGGGTGCGTGTCTACGACGGTAAATAAACCCGCAGCGTTAACCAGGATGGCCGCCGGGCGTGAACCCCTGCGACAAGAGGCTACCGCTGGGCCATGTCGCCGCGTGGTGAGGACGTGCCGCTAGAGAGGGGGCGGGCGGCCCTGTACTCACGTCTGCACCGCGTTCAACCCCGCCATGTACATCTTGAGGAGCCGGTCCTTCCAGTAGGCGGGCGGCACGCGGGAGTAGTGGACACTGCCCGAGATGTAGCGAAAGGGCTGTCCGTCCAGCAGGAACGTGTCGCGCTCCCGGTCTATGGAGAACGAGCGGCTGCCCTGCGGGTTCAAGATCAGACACGTACGGCTAGAGTCCTCAAACGGCCGGGGCTAATGGGACGGGCGATGCCTCACGTGCCGCCACTGTCGTCTGCCGGAGGAGCCGGGCACGGCTGGCGATTTAAGCTCTGACTGTGCGAGAGACTGTGTCCACAAATTGATGACGTGCTGGCTAATTTCTAGTTGGGGTGTCCCCAGGTTATCGATTTTTCTTGATCATAATTACACCCCCCCCCGCCCCCCGCGTTATATGCGGGACGTGGCACACACAAAGCCACGTTATTTAAAGCACGGTGTAGACTCTTGTCAGAATACAACAACTCCACAAACGCACGATGCCTCAACATCAAATAGGCAACGTGGCAAGTGACACAAATGCCACCCACGACTGTGCCGTCGCTTCCTTCCTTCAGCCAGATCCACAGCTCTGCCACAGCGGACAGCTCGGATCATCGCCTATTACAAACCACCACCACTACCACCAACCACCACTACCACCAACCACCATCAACCACCACAACTACCCACCACCACTACCCAACACCACCACTACCAACCAACACCAGTAGCAGCTGCTCCCTTGCAGGGGTCACGTCAGACTTCTAAACAAAAAAGCACGGAGAGTTGTGTGGAATTACTGCCCATAGCTGCCTATGTGTGTATCTCTCTCTGTCTCTGTGTGAGTCTCTCTCTCTGCTTGTGTCTGTGTGCCTCTGTGTGTGTCTTTGTGTCTCTGTGTGAGTCTCTCTGCTTGTGTGTCTGTCTGTGTGCCTCTGTGTCTGTCTCTGTTTGTCTCTGTCTGAGTCTCTCTCTGCTTGTGTGTCTGTGTGCCTCTGTGTGTCTCTGTTTGTCTCTGTCTCTGTGTGTCTCTGCTTGTGTGTCTCTCTCTGTTTGTCTCCGTGTCTGTGTTTTGTCTCTCAAATCTAGCAATCTTTGGAAGAACGTAATCAACCTGGTGGGGTGTTGACTGTTATGTTATCCGACTCTCTGTGTTGTATTGCATTATATTTCCAAGTTTACTAAGTTTGTTTTCTCATTCATTTGTATCTGATTATGGTTGCTTGTGTTGCAATCAAAACGTCGTATTCTATTATTTAATTTATTTTCTTTCTACGTGACTTTACCGAAAGAACCAACGAGTAATAGTTATGCTGTACAGCACTTCTATGCTCCCACATTCACCAACCCGCACTGACCAGCGTAGTGAAGTATGGTCAGATAACCACCGCACGTCCCACGTGACTTATTACTTCTGGAAGGAGGTTGTGACGAGTACATGGCGCAGCGTCTTCCTTATCAGGAAATGTGCGAGGGGGTGGGGGGTTGACCATACTTCACCACGCTGGTCACTGCCAGTTGGTGAAGGAGAGTGATGACCTGGGCCCGGTTCAGATATCACCGTGACCGAGAATCGAACTCCGGTTGTGGCCGGTTTACTCCGCAGCTGTAGCGCGCTAACCACTGCGCCCACCGCTCCTCCCGTCACAACGAACAACAACAGTTCAACGCGAGGCGTCGCCGCGGCATTTACCGCAGCGGCGGGAGCGCAGGCGGCGAGGGCCGAGGCGGCGAAGAGGAGGGCGGAGACCCCGGGAGCCGCCGCGAGCCCGCGGGCTCGCCGCGACCTCCGGGCGGGACACGGAGCAGCCGGCGCAGCCTCCATCGCCAACGCCGAGACCACGCGCACCCCCACCGTGATTCTTCGATTAGATGATCCCAGTCAATGCCCGCATCGATTCCCGCGTGCAGCTACACAATTGAATTCGGGTTTTGTTTTTTGTTTCTATACAGATACAGTTTATTGTTTCCAATTGGGTTTCACGAGATGTCGACCGCGTCGTGTTAAAGCTTACGAGACGCTGTAAGATCGTGCAATAGACGTGCGGCGCAATGGTAAAATAGAGTAATCGAGTCGATTGCAATAGAATTTTTGCAATTGTTAGACATCGATTACTTGTCACGTGACTCCTTCCTCCGCTCTGTCCGGGTTCCCGCGAAGTAACGTGACCGCCGCCACGTGATCCGCGTGAGAGCCTGTGACGTAATCGTTCTGAGGCCCCGCCTACCCGCAAGCGAGCCCCGCCCATCCGGGCGGGAGCACCGCCCCCCTCTCGATACCCAGCCCCGCCCATCTACGCGTAAGCCACCGCCCACTCTGCCACGTGCTTCACCCCTGGCCGGCTTGCCCATGTAAACATTGCGGCGCCCCGATCCACTGCTGGATTGCGGGCTTTCCGAACGCCGTTGAGATTCATTGACCATACTTCACCACGTTGGGCAGTGCGGCTTGGTGAAGGCGGGGAGCATAGACGTGTGAGAGCACAGAAGTTCCAGTTTCAAGTTTATTTTGGTTTATTTGAACGAATGATCTGGGTCACCAAAATAACAACAGCGAAACAAAGCACAACAGCACTGAAGCAAACACAGTAGTAGAGCAATGCATTCTGCTGCGCTGCCTCCTGCTGCCCACAACGGAACCAGGAGCCTATTGCACCTGTTATGCATGGCGATCGTCCAATCGAGCACTATCCAGGCGAGATGTTAACTACTTCGCCTGGTGTGAGCAAGAGGTCACGTGTTCGATCCTGACCCTAACGCTTTTATATTTGGAGTTTGCGTGTCTCTCTCCCCGTGGTCGCGTGGATTTTTCTCAGGGATTTTCCCTCCACATTTAGAATCAACGTCACGCGTTCAGAGTATTTGGCTGCTGCTATAAGTGTCCACGTGATAAGCCACTTCGTCGGGCTATCATTTGTGGCCAGGTCGCCTCTGAAAAAGAGCTACGTAGCTCTGTAGACTTTACCTGGTAATATAAAGTAAAAGCTTAGTACCAGCTGAGCATCCGAGATGTGACGAGATCGGGCACATCCGTGTGATTTTGTCAAAGGCAGGTCTTAATCATTCTCAATAGATCCGCGCGTATAATTTGTCGGCAAGTCCAATCAACTCCACATAATCCTGTACCACATCAGCCCATCTCCTCTCCAGTCCGTGCCGCGCCCGTTTCGCCCCATCTCTCCGGCCAAACAGAAGCTGCTTGGGCATGCGGGCTACATGACCCAGCCAACTCAGCCTCACCTGCCGGAGGAGCTCACTGATGATGGGACTGTGAGCTCCTTATACAATCCAGTCTGGTTAACCCCAGGATGCATCGCAGGCAGGACAGCAGGAATGTTTCTAAACCGCGCAGATGTCGCTTCAGAAGGGTCCATGTTTCGCGAGAATAGAGATGGGAGGGCATAACTGTGGCCCAAAAGACCCGAAGCTTCGTGTAGAGCGACAGACCAGGTAGCGTCCACACAGCTGCCAACATCACACATATATGCATACACACATATATACACACCCCACAAATACACAAGCACATACCACATAGATCCATACATACCACATACAATGAAGACATACACACACCTAACACGTCCCACATTAGCAACACAATCACATACACACACTTGCACAACACACACACACACACGTACACCACATACATGCACTTCACCGTGCGAAAGTAGTCACGGGAGGTATGTGTTGTGACGTTGAGCCCCCCAAGGCAGCCAGAGATTGGGCGGGGGGGGGGGTTATAGGGCGGGGAGGGGAGGGGGAGGGTGCGGTGGGAGGGGGTGATTGGGGGAACAGTCGTGGGAACCCGAATCCTGGCAGCCGGGGCATTTAAACTGAAGTGCGTCGTTGATGCCTTCAAGATGAATGTAGAGATATCACCTCCGTCAACCGACGCAACTTGCCCAGAGTTAGAACCTTCTCGCAAGTCATCAATCAATGTGGTTTCTTGTCGGGCGTCAGGGTGCCACAGTGGACCGCTCTGGTTGACGCAACAGGCCTGCGTCACCTCGCCTTCTTCGTGATGGATTTATGGGGAAATAATTTTCTTTGCAAAAACATCTCGCCCCTAATACCTCCCACTCCCCCCCAACATTGTAGAGCGTTCCGAGCCACGTTTAGACGTTTCATAAATCCACGATGCATTGTACTGTCGTGACCACACCCTCACCGTGGCTTGAGATGCCACTGGTCTGAAGGCCTTAGAGCCCAGGTGACATTCATTGTGTTCTATTTCGCTCACGTGGACAGGTGTGGAGGCTGATAGCCTCCCTCTCCTCTGGCGCAAACGCACTGCCTTTTGCTTTGAATGGGGTTCCCATAGTTTACACGGAGCGGTCTTGCCAAATAACATCTGGTAATCCTAGAGTATTTATTCAATACGGCTGAATGCTGATGAGACCCAGAAGGTTCGAAACTGGTCCAGACGTTTCTTCTGTAACATTGTTCCAGAAAGCCGGAGGGATCGTCACGCGCCCTCGTGATCTCCTTTGTGCCAAAATGAATCGCGCAAATACCGAACGCGCGCCACGATCTACGACGCGTCGCGGCGGCGGCGCCGCGACGCGGAGATGACTTGAGTCACGGCGCTTCAACTCGCTTTGCAAATTCGCTTACATACGACAGCCGAAGAGGGCCGGCTTGAGGAAGTTTCCCAAACCGTGCGGTTGAATTGGAAAGCCGCCATAGGGCTCCGTGTTGAGGGCGTGCGGGGGTCACGGTCAGTGGTTCGCAATCGTGCGGGCAATGTTCTGCGGGGGTTCTGGGATCCTACGCAGCCCCACCCCTCAATGGGCAAGGGGCATAAAAGGGGACCTCCCCAGCCGATCTGGACCAGTTGAAGACCGAAGCCGAAGAGCAGCTAGGGCCCTGAGACCCCTAGCCCCGCTGTCCTTGTCAGGACCGGGACTCTGTGCGGCTCAGCGGTGAGACCCTGGGAACCCCTGGCCCGACGTCCTTGTAAGGGCCGGGTCCAGTGGGTCAGTGGTGGGAACTCGCACCCTGGCTAGGGCGAGTTAGAATAGCCTCCCCCTAGGCACCCATAGCCAGAGGACCCTGAGTGTAGTCCTGTGTTAGGGCACGTTAGCCCAGAGGCAGTACCTCCCTAGACAGTGGTGTAGGAGGGCCCTGAGTGTAGCCCTGTGTTAGGGCACGTTAGCCCAGAGGCAGTACCTCCCTAGACAGTGGTGTAGGTGGACCCTGAGTGTAGCCCTGTGTTAGGGCACGTTAGCCCAGAGGCAGTACCTCCCTAGACAGTGGTGTAGGAGGACCCTGAGTGTAGTCCTGTGTTAGGACACGTTTGCCCAGAGGCAGTACCTCCCTAGACAGTGGTGTAGGTGGACCCTGAGTGTAGCCCTGTGTTAGGGCACGTTAGCCCAGAGGCAGTACCTCCCCAGGCAGTAGGTGTAGGAGGACCCTGAGTGTAGTCCTGTGTTAGGACACGTTTGCCCGGAGGCAGTACCTCCCTAGACAGTGGTGTAGGAGGGCCCTGAGTGTAGTCCTGTGTTAGGGCACGTTAGCCCGGAGGCAGTACCTCCCTAGACAGTGGTGTAAGAGGACCCTGAGTGTAGCCCTGTGTTAGGGCACGTTAGCCCAGAGGCAGTACCTCCCCAGGCAGTAGGTGTAGGAGGGCAGTAACCCTGGGTGTATTGGGACTGTACTGGACAGCGAGGTGTTTTAATAAATAGTGTTGCCTTCAAGCACCGACTCCGACGTCTCCTGAATCCACAACACTACACATATATTAAACATGTCATTTTATTTTTTCGGCGAAATATTTATAAAAAATGTAAATGTTCTTATGATGATGAAAGTTCTAAACAATAGCTCTAACATCCAATAAATCAGCGCTTTGTCAAAGTGTTCTCCGGCCGTGTGGACGGCATGGTAGTTATGAGCCATGCTTTTTGTGACAGCGCGTGCCTTGTTATAAGCTGTGTAGATTGCAACGTTACGACGATGAGAGAACACTCGTGACAGGATCATGTTGGGTGAAATTTTAATCAATCTTGGAAATTCATCAGGGAACAAAAACAATCAGAAAAAAAATGTGCAACACGGTTCCAAAGTTAATGGAAAGTGATATCGCGACAATCGCCATATCGTGAAATGTAGTATGGTATAGTGATCAATTATATCACGTGAGTCCTAGCCAGATACCCACCGTGGGGTGACGGGGTGTCTGAAGGGGACACTGGTGGTGCCCCCACAGCAAGCAGTCCATGGGTTCTATTCCCGACATGGGCGTCTCACCGTGTGGAGTTTGTGTTTTACCTCCTCCTGTCCTACATGAGGTTTCTCTGGGTCCTCCGATTCCCTCCTATTGCAAAAAAAACCCGTACTCTGTAACTGGTATTGGCCAAACATCCCAAATCCTTTTTTTTTAAATGCCTCTAAATTACCCTAATTGGGATCACACGCAGCAGCATCAGCCCCATCGCCTCCCCTACTGCGAAAGCTTGGCAAGACCCTCTTAAAAAGAGTGTTGAGACTCGGTGAGGCTTTCCTGAATGAACAAGCGTAATCCAAATAATCTATCCGTGGTCGATGAAACGAGTATCACTTTGTTGGAATTAAAAAAGTAATTTTGCACATGGACCCATTGAGGCTTTTTTTCCGGATAAGCAATTTTCATTATTATAATAATTACAATAATAAGAACAATTATTGTTGTTGTGCGGCAGTGGTGGTGTGATGCGTGTGGCCGCGTGGCCTGTGCTGGGTCCAGGCGGGCCCGGGCATGCCCCGTGACCACGCCGGCGGCTCTCCACGGCAGCAGCAACAGCAGCAGCAGCTCCTCCTGCTCCTCCAGAGACCATCCCCGCCCTCCATCCCGCCCTGCGGTGCGTGTGAGTGAGCGTGTGGAGCGGTGGCGCAGTGCTCAGCGCACTCAGCGACACAAGTTAAATTCCTGGCCACGGCGAACATCATGTGCATGCGTGTGTGTTGAACTTAATTTCGTACCGTACGTAGCCAAGCGTGCTAATCGGAGGTGCGGGGGGGAAGGACAACAAACCTTTATGTATACATATATCATCAACATCGTCATTAGCCACCGTCTTTCCATCCACTGCTGGACGAAGACCTCCCCACGCCGTCGCCGTTCCTAACAGTCCAGTGTCGCTACCCATTAACCACCTCGCATCTGGCGCCTGATCCGATCTCATTGCTCCATCTCCACGCGGTGGTGTCACGGCCGTGAAGGCGTTCTCTCCGTTGCCCGGCCTCACTGGCGTTTTCTCTCTTCCTGAAGTGAAGTTCACAAAGTTCTCTCTGATATACGTCGCCAATTAGGGTCAAATATCGCTTGAGATCGTGGACGCAAGGAACCCACCACGTGGCTCAGCGGTAGGAAGGTCGCGAGGTAAAATCCTCGTCTGGATGTTAACTCAGACCATCATTCGTCCCTCCGGGTGAATAAAAACGAGTTTCACTTTTGTGGGGAAGTCCATTCTCCCCGGCCACAGGAATGTGGAATTTCCACCACTGGCTCAGAGCTGTACACCGAAGAGCACCGCGTGAGAGCTCATTGAAACCATTTCGAGCCAGTGGACTGGGCCCCCTCCTCCACGAGCCCACATGAAGCATGGACAAACAACTACGGTGACCCACACTGTGGCTGGGGGAGGGGGGGGGGCTTCATCCAGCAGTGGATTGAGTGGTTGACAAAGGTTTTATTTTCACGTCATTCATCCATTCATCGCCGCATTATTGTTGGATGAGTGGCAACTTTGGCACGCGACATGCTGGCCGCTCGCTGAGCCCACTCCCCTGGCGCCACTCTATTGCCTTACGTAACCCGCGAGCACAATTGGCCTCTTTCCCACGTGTATTAAGTACTTACCTGCCACGAGTATTTAGTACTTACCTGCCACGAGTATTAAGTACTTACCTGCCACGAGTATTAAGTACTTACCTGCCACGAGTATTAAGTACTTACCTGCCACGAGTATTTAGTACTTACCTGCCACGAGTATTAAGTACTTACCTGCCACGAGTATTAAAAAAAAGAACAGAAAAAGTATTTACAAAAAAAATCCATGTATTGGGTCACAAATAGTGATTGTAGTGGGAATTTCGATGCAATTGTTCGGTGTGCGTGTGGGTGCATGCCGTGCCGGCCTTCATAGATGCTCGCTAGCACTTGCCCCAACAGTCTGTTAATGTTATATGGGGGATCGTTATCTTTGTCTTGTGCATTACAAATCATTCAAGCTACGGTTCAATTCCGGACCACGGCTAACATCAATAGTGAGTTATATCTGAGCCAGTCTGGTTTCTATTCTGGCAATGGAAGTCGGTGCGTGTGTGTACGTGTGTGTATATATGGGGAACAGTGGTGCAGTGGATCGTGCACTACCTTACAACATCTGCAACCTGAATTCAATTCCCATTAATCAGTGGTGGTTCTCCACTCGTTTCTGGGCACATCCTAGGTCGACTCAGCCATAAATGAATCCGTGGTGCGGTGTGTAAACAAAAGCACTGGGGAAACAAAGGCGGCCGGGAATGGTTCTGGCCACACCACAACAAAGTGCCTTAGGGGCCGTCCATAAATTACGTCACGCGATTTTGGACGATTTTTGACCCCCCCCCCCCTTTCGTCACACGGCGTCACAAAAAGTCAGACCCCCCTCAAATATGACGTCACAAAGCTCTGCCCCCCCCCTCTCCAAAAATTGAAACATGCTTCAAATCGCTTTAAACTATTGTAATTGTAGGGCGTGTTTAATGTGGCGAGCACTCTGATGTTGTAGGAGAAAACATTTATTAAAAAGTATATTTAATTAAGTAGAACGTGTTGTCTATATTTATTTAAAGTTGCGATATTTTTATGTGACGTCACATTTCTCAACCCCCCCCCCTCGTCACACATCGTCACAAATGTCTGACCCCCCCCCACCCCTAGGTGCGTGATGTTATGTATGGACGGCCCCTTAACAGGTGCTCGCTAAAAGCATTTGCCCCAACAGTCCGATGCAGACTGGTACATTTGTCTTTGTTGGTCCGTAGACGCAAAGTTTCCTGAACAAAGAACCCCTGCTACGCTTCCTCGTTGTTGAGTGAATGGTTTGTTGATTGGCTGGTCTCGGATGGAAGAACACAAATTGCTGGGCACCACTCTCCCGAGCCTTCGCTTCGAACGCGCCCTGCCACGGCACCCCTCGGCCTGATCACCACGGAGTCCGTGTGGAGTGGCCAAGGGCGTCCTTCTGGAGTGGCCAACGGGGTTCGTGTGGAGTGGCCAGATACCCACACAGTCACCTACTCATTTACCCAGTCAGCCACTCACCAATACACTCGGCCACACACTCACCGACAGTCACCCACCCACACACTCATCCACACACCCACACACTAACCCACACACCCACACACTAACCCACACACCCACACGCTGACTCACCCACACACTCACCCACACATTCACTCACCCACACGCTCACTCACCCACACACTCACCCACACATTCACTCACCCACACACTCACCCACACACTCACCCACTCACACACCCACTCACCCACTCACTCACTAATCCACACAATCACCTACACACCCACACACTCACTCACCCACACACTCACCCACACACTCACTCACCCACACACTCACCCACACACTTACCCTCATTCGCATACGAAAGTCAGAGTGGCTTCCTCCTCCGATGAGCACTGAGACAGCTCTGGGCCAGTTGTTGAACCAGATGTTGAAATGCGACATTCCTATGGCGGGGGCAGGCCTATTTCGACGACAAATGATGACTTTCCCACGAAGTTGTACTTTTTCGATTTGAAGCTTTCGTGACTGCAAGGATTCATCTTCTTTGGTTCTTTCGGTAAAGTCACGTAGAATGAGAATAAAATTATAAAATAACACAATAAAATTCTCACGACGTTTCGGCCACAACGCAAGCGGCCGTCTTCAGGTGAAAGGTACAGAACTGTCGGGACGACAGAGCTTCAATGAAGCTCTTGAAGCTCTGTCGTCCCGACAGTTCTGTACCTTTCACCTGAAGACGGCCGCTTGCGTTGTGGCCGAAACGTCGTGAGAGTTTTATTGTGTTATTTTATTATTTTATTCTCATTCTACGTGACTTTACCGAAAGAACCAAAGAAGATTAAGTTGTACTTGTTTTATTTATTAATTTTATCCACCCCAGAGGGATTTCAGCAGCAAGGGCGCAGTGATCTCTCGGGCTCGATTTCATGGGCGTCCTGCTACGGTACCGACGGCACCGTTGTTGCGCAGCACAGGGACCACAGGCTGAGTCAACCTCACGACCAAGATTGGAACTGGCAACTTTCGATTGAGAGCAACTCGATCTATCGTTGGCCGGACGCCCACAACTCTCACTGTTAGCGAGTAGCACCTATTAAGGTCGTAACGGCACACGAGGGGGTGGGTGGCCGTCTTTGTCTCCCTCGTGGCGATGTTTACACATTGTACCAGGTACTCATTTGAGGCTGAGTCGACCTAGGGGAGGTCCAGAATTGGTTCAGATAATTATCAGTGGTGTTGACCGTGAGCAAGAATCGAACTCAGGTCGCCGGGGTGATGTTGCAGTGCTTCTTACCCCCGCACGCACACGCGTGAGTATAAAGAGGTCCTTCATGAGAGGCGAGACACCCACACCACTCAAGACATCCCGGACCTGTCCGACTCGCTCGGCCAGCCGCGCGTCATGCACGCACGCGCGCGCAAACACACGCGCACACACACAAAGACAGGCACACACGCAAACACACACACACGCGCACACGCGCGCGCGCGCACACTCAAGTGTTAACATTGACCGAGGCGAGCCGGCAGGATTGAGGGCCTGTAACAAGCACTTGGTTGTTTTTGTTCCCAATTGGCAGTCATTCTCTCGGGTTCAAGTCGAACGACAATCATCGCCACCACCACCAGCAGCAGCGCGCCCCCCATCCTCCTCCCCCCTCCCCCCCACGAGAGTCGGTGGGGACCGCGCTGCCGGGTACAGCGACGGCGGCTGTACCCGTGCATGTTGAACTTATTTCTCACCGTGCGCAGCCAACCGTGCTCATCGGAGGTGTGGGGTGGGGGAAGGTCAAATTTAAAAGTGCAAATTTAAAAGTGCATAGCACCAGTGGCTTCCTAGCATCGGAGGAAAGAGCGTTCCAGACGGCCGCAGAAGCGCATCTGAGAGCGCCGCGCGATGCGGTGACCACCACCGTCTTTGTTCGATGGCAGCAGCCAGAAGCCGCTGCTGCTGCTGCTGTTACGAGGATGAGCGGGGTATGCGTGACGAGTTATGTCCCTTGACATTAGTGCTGTGTTGTTGCTGGCAAGGCAGCCTGCTGATGCGATTCAGAAAGCCGAAAGCGGCCCAGAGTTTGCTCTGTTGTTTTTGAAACACGATTGCCGAGCACGCCGAAAACATGCGAGCGGCCAGCAACAAACAGCACTGTTGTATTGTCAACGATTGTAATTGGTGAGAGTTAACGCGTTTCTTGACGACTTGGGAAAGGCTTTGGGAGAAGAGACGTTGGTTGGCAGGAGGGGAATTCCTAAGCGGGCGGAGCAGTGCGAGGGAAGAGGCAGAACGACTCCGTGCTTAAACAAATTCTTCTGGATCATATTTGGGTCTCGAAGTCCAATAGGCCGGTGGGCTAACTGGGGGGTGGGGGCTGTTTTGAGTGTGGGGGGGGGGGGCACCAGGGGGGTGCGGGGCACGGGGAAACCCACCCCGTGTGGGCCTCTCAACGCCTTCAAACTAAACAAGGAGAGGTATTACATCTTACACCGTGGCATTGAAGCGCGTTCCCCCCTCCCCCAAAGCGCTGGGCCCGGGGCTATCGCCCCGATTCGCCGTACGCCTCGGGACGACTCTGGGTGGCACTGAGCACGCGCTTTGACCCAAACGTCGCCCTATTGTGTGGGTAGGCGAGCTCGCTTCACATCGCCATTAAACCCGCTGGGCCGTTAGGGGGCATTCAAGATTAAGGACGTGCGAGGTGACTACGACGATGCTGCTGCTGCTGCTGCCAAACTCGCCCAGAGCGCAACGAGTTCGCGACTCATCGCGCGGTGCGCACACGCGGACGGGGCCGAGGGCGCGCAGCGCGCAGCGGCCAGCAGCTGAGGGCACGAGCGGGAGCAGCACGGAGAAGAACCAAGGTCCGGTGTAGGGGACATCTGCAGCCCTGGGTCAATCCACGGCTGGATAAGGACCTGCCCACGCCGTGTGTGTCCTATTTGACCATTCTCGAGCGTGTGGGTCAGTGTGGAATGTCGAGTGCGCAGGGTTTAGTGTGAAACCAGTGGCTGGAGCTGCACCAGACTATTGTTGCCCGCAGTGCCCGTAGCACCCGGTTATGCATGGTGGTGGTTCGCCCATCCGAACGCTGTCCAGGCTCAACTCCTGCTTAGCATCTGAGATGGGATTGGGCGCATCCCGGGGCGATTGTGGTCACGTGCGAGCGAGTCGAGAGGAACGTGGAATTGCGGCGACGACGACGCCGATAGGCAGTTCCGTTGTGCCCGCGGGGCAGCAAGCGGCGTCTGCCGCCCGCACAGAGCGGCCCTCCCCCCCCCTCCTCCCCCTCTCACTGTCGCTGCGTGCTGCTTGTGGGCAGCGCGAGCCTAGCGCGTCGCCCGCTCCGCCGGGCTCCTGCAGTGACTCACGGCGGCAGGCGGCGACGCCTCTGCGGCACGTGGACGCCGTGACGTCACAGGCCAAATTAGGACCGTGACGTCATCGCCAGCAGCAACCTTGCGCTATCCACTGCTGTGCATACCCCGTGCCACACAATGAGTGGTTCTTTTTTTGTTTGGAACATTTCGTCGTCGAGACATGAACCTGGCAACAAATGACCACTTCACAATCGTCAGAGCAGCGATGTCACACGTCAATCAATCATCCATACATCACAAACTCCCCCCCCACTCCCGTTCATCATCATCCACGTGCTGCCGCTGGTGGTGTTGGGAATGCGCGCGGGCTGACTGCGTGCCCCACGCCACCCACGCAGCAGCGGCAGCCCCCATCCCTTGGGCGGCGAGCGACGCAGAACGTCCGTGGCCTCCGGGTGGGCCGGTGTGGGTGAGGGATGCGAGCGAGTGAGCGAGTCTTGTGGTTCAAGTCTGTCCTGCCCTCCACCCCCTCCTCCCGGAGCCGCACCTAGCCCCTGCCTCTCCGCTCTGTCACTTGAATCTCCCCTGCCCGGGTGAGGGTGGAGCGTGTCGTGTGTGCGTGTGTGTCGCCTGTGTGTGTCGTGTGCGGGCGGGCGGGCGGGCGGGCGGGCGGTCGGTCCCACTGCCTCGCTCACGCACGCCACGGGCACCGCTCACGGCCAGCCCGCCGACATCTCTCCGCCTCCCTCGCTCGCTCTCCCCGGCTGCTCGCGATCGCCGATCTCACGACCGCCGACTCCGTCGATGCCTTCGTGGTCACCTGCAGTCGATCCCCACCGGCCCAGGTACGCGGCGTTCGAGATCCACGCCCGTGTCGTGCCATCCTCGTGGTGGTTGGTTTCGTTTTGGTTTTTTTCCACTGCCTTTTCGTGCCGCGCCGTGTTCGATGAGCCAGTGTCTTGAGTGTTCGGATGAAAGTGTCCTCGTTTCTATGTCAAACGCAATCTAAAGTAGCAGGCAGAGAGATATGTTGTGTTTATCTATGTCATAGAGACATACATACTTACACTCGGGGCTTAATTTATCACTGAATATTTTCTGAATCGTTCATAAAGTGGTTTTCTGGCTGTAGGTATACTGGATGTGGTGTGCTGGCTGGAAGTATACTGGACGTGGTGTGCTGACTAGGTGAGCAAATGTTTTCCGGGTCACGGAACCGGACAAACTTAGATATGATTTGTTGTGTGGTCTGTGCGTGTTTACCAGGTGTGTGTGTTTACAAGGTGTGTGTGTGCGTGTTTACCAGGTGTGTGTGTGTTTACCAGGTGTGTGTGTGCGTGTTTACCAGGTGTGTGTGTGCTTGTTTACCAGGTGTGTGTGTGCGTGTTTACCAGGTGTGTGTGTGTGTGCGTGTTTACCAAGTGTGTGTGTGTGTGCGTGTTTACCAAGTGTGTGTGTTTACCAAGTATGTGTGTGCGTGTTTACCAGGTGTGTGCGTGTTTACCAGGTGTGTGTGTGTTTACCAGGTGTGTGTGTTTACCAGGTGTGTGTGTGTTTACCAGGTGTGTGTGTGTGTTTACCAGGTGTGTGTGTGTGTGTTTACCAGGTGTGTGTGTGTGTTTACCAGGTGTGTGTGTGTGTGCGTGTTTACCAGGTGTGCGTGTGTTTACCAGGTGTGTGTGCGTGTGCGTGTTTACCAGGTGTGTGTGTGTGTTTGTTTACCAGGTGTGTGTGTGTGTGTGCGTGTTTACCAGGTGTGCGTGTGTTTACCAGGTGTGTGTGCGTGTGCGTGTTTACCAGGTGTGTGTGTGTATGTGTGTGTTTACCAGGTGTGTGTGTGTATGTGTGTGTTTACCAGGTGTGTGTGTGTGTGTGCGTGTTTACCAGGTGTGTGTTTACCAGGTGTGCGTGTGTTTACCAGGTGTGTGTGCGTGTTTACCAGGTGTGTGTGCGTGTGTGCGTGTTTACCAGGTGTGTGTGTGTTTACCAGGTGTGTGTGTGCGTGTTTACCAGGTGTGTGTGTGTGTGTGCGTGTTTACCAGGTGTGTGTGTTTACCAGGTGTGTGTGTGTGTTTACCAGGTGTGTGTGTGCGTGTTTACCAGGTGTGTATGCGTGTGTGCGTGTTTACCAGGTGTGTGTGTGTGCGTGTTTACCAGGTGTGTGTGTGTTTACCAGGTGTGTGTGTGCGTGTTTACCAGGTGTGTGTGTGTTTACCAGGTGTGTGTGTGTGTGTGTTCACCAGGTGTGTGCGTGTTTACCAGGTGTGTGTGTGAGAAGATGGTTTCAAATTAAGCAACCATTGGAAAGATGTTCTAAATCGAACTAAACATTAAACTAATTTCAATGGTACAGTATATTTTTCAAGTAGTGGTACCCCAAACTTTCGCAGCTCTTATATAAAATTCCCTTTTCACACCATCAATAGGTAAACTCCCCCCCCCCCCGCGCCAAACAGCAAGTCCACCGGCACGTACACCACCTCTTTTCTAAAATCGGCCAATCAAATGCTAATTTTTATGCTAATTTCTTTGTCAGGACACCTTGTTTGCTCGCACACAGCTTAAAGGTCCGCGGTCTGAGCGTGGTTGTGTTTCGCTAAATTCTGCTGTTTGATTTGTACTAGGTGCCTCGGTGAATGTATATGCTCTGACTTTAACATAGCTATTTCTGTGACCAGTTGCAAGCTAATCACTCAGCTATTTCAATGCTAAATTCTACGCTAATTCCTTTGTAAAGGGGTGCCTCTGCGGATGTGTATACTTTAACTTAGCTATTTCAATGCTAAATTCTATGCTAATTCCCTTGTCAAGGGGTGCCTTTGCGGATGTGTATGCTTTAACTTTAACATAGCCATTTCTGTGGCCAGTCACAAGCTAATCACTCAGCCATTTCACTGCTAAATTATATGCTAATTCCTTTGTCAAGGCGCTTTGTTTCTTCTCACACAGCTTAAAGGTCGTGATCTGAGCGTGGCTTTTTTCACTCCAGCGCTGTCCTCCAGACAGTCTCGTCCCTTCACCTGATGAAGGCCGCTTGTGTTGTGGCCGAAACGTCGTGATTTTTGTTATTTTATCTTTTTTACCTACGTGACTTTACCCAATAGAACCAGAGAGTGTGTGTGTGCGTGTTTACCAGGTGTGTGTGTGTTTACCAGGTGTGTGTGTGTGTTTACCAGGTGTGTGTGTGTGTGCGTGTTTACCAGGTGTGTGTGTGTGCGTGTTTACCAGGTGTGTGTGTGCGTGTTTACCAGGTGTGTGTGTGTGTGCGTGTTTACCAAGTGTGTGTGTGCGTGTTTACCAGGTGTGTGTGTGTTTACCAGGTGTATGTGTGCGTGTTTACCAAGTGTGTTTACCAGGTGTGTGTGTGCGTGTTTACCAAGTGTGTGTGTTTACCAGGTGTGTGTGTGCGTGTTTACCAAGTGTGTGTTTACCAGGTGTGTGTGTTTACCAGGTGTGTGTGTGTGTTTACCAGGTGTGTGTGTTTACCAGGTGTGTGTGTGTGTGTGTTTACCAGGTGTGTGTGTTTACCAGGTGTGTGTGTGTGTGTGTGCGTGTTTACCAGGTGTGTGTGTTTACCAGGTGTGTGTGTGTGTTTACCAGGTGTGTGTGTGCGTGTTTACCAGGTGTGTATGCGTGTGTGCGTGTTTACCAGGTGTGTGTGTGTGCGTGTTTACCAGGTGTGTGTGTGTTTACCAGGTGTGTGTGTGCGTGTTTACCAGGTGTGTGTGTGTTTACCAGGTGTGTGTGTGTGTGTGTTCACCAGGTGTGTGCGTGTTTACCAGGTGTGTGTGTGAGAAGATGGTTTCAAATTAAGCAACCATTGGAAAGATGTTCTAAATCGAACTAAACATTAAACTAATTTCAATGGTACAGTATATTTTTCAAGTAGTGGTACCCCAAACTTTCGCAGCTCTTATATAAAATTCCCTTTTCACACCATCAATAGGTAAACTCCCCCCCCCCCCGCGCCAAACAGCAAGTCCACCGGCACGTACACCACCTCTTTTCTAAAATCGGCCAATCAAATGCTAATTTTTATGCTAATTTCTTTGTCAGGACACCTTGTTTGCTCGCACACAGCTTAAAGGTCCGCGGTCTGAGCGTGGTTGTGTTTCGCTAAATTCTGCTGTTTGATTTGTACTAGGTGCCTCGGTGAATGTATATGCTCTGACTTTAACATAGCTATTTCTGTGACCAGTTGCAAGCTAATCACTCAGCTATTTCAATGCTAAATTCTACGCTAATTCCTTTGTAAAGGGGTGCCTCTGCGGATGTGTATACTTTAACTTAGCTATTTCAATGCTAAATTCTATGCTAATTCCCTTGTCAAGGGGTGCCTTTGCGGATGTGTATGCTTTAACTTTAACATAGCCATTTCTGTGGCCAGTCACAAGCTAATCACTCAGCCATTTCACTGCTAAATTATATGCTAATTCCTTTGTCAAGGCGCTTTGTTTCTTCTCACACAGCGTAAAGGTCGTGATCTGAGCGTGGCTTTTTTCACTCCAGCGCTGTCCTCCAGACAGTCTCGTCCCTTCACCTGATGAAGGCCGCTTGTGTTGTGGCCGAAACGTCGTGATTTTTGTTATTTTATCTTTTTTACCTACGTGACTTTACCCAATAGAACCAGAGAGTGTGTGTGTGCGTGTTTACCAGGTGTGTGTGTGTTTACCAGGTGTGTGTGTGTGTTTACCAGGTGTGTGTGTGTGTGCGTGTTTACCAGGTGTGTGTGTGTGCGTGTTTACCAGGTGTGTGTGTGCGTGTTTACCAGGTGTGTGTGTGTGTGCGTGTTTACCAAGTGTGTGTGTGCGTGTTTACCAGGTGTGTGTGTGTTTACCAGGTGTATGTGTGCGTGTTTACCAAGTGTGTTTACCAGGTGTGTGTGTGCGTGTTTACCAAGTGTGTGTGTTTACCAGGTGTGTGTGTGCGTGTTTACCAAGTGTGTGTTTACCAGGTGTGTGTGTTTACCAGGTGTGTGTGTGTGTTTACCAGGTGTGTGTGTTTACCAGGTGTGTGTGTGTGTGTGTTTACCAGGTGTGTGTGTTTACCAGGTGTGTGTGTGTTTACCACCACACACACACATGCTTCGCGAGTGTCGCCTGTGTGTCTGTGTGCTGTGAGGACGGCACTGCTCCGTGTTTACACGAGGCACTCGTTGTCTCTATGCCCCGCAGTGATGTAAGTGGCTTCAAGTGAGCCGAGATGACCCAGCATCTGCGCCGCAGAAACCCACCCGGGGCAGCGAGTCGAGCGATCGGAGAGAGCCACCCCACCTGTGCGCTCCCGTCGGCTCTCTCGGCCACGTCTCAGTGTTGTACACCGCGCGAGCGCACCCAGGATAGCCTCGCCGAGTCTCGCGACTCTTCCTCGGGAGGGTCCTGCCAGGGGAAGACGATGTGCGCGATCCCGATTGAGTAACGGTCAGGAATCACGCGCAAGACAAATGTTTCAGCACTTGGGATGTTCGGCCAATCGCGTGGACGTTGCGTGTTCGGTTTCGTCGTGGGAAGAGGAGGAGGACTCTGGAGCAGCCGGAAGAACCTCCCCCCCCCCCCCCCCACAGCAGCACAGGCGGAGGTCTCAGAACGTCTCGCAGAAAGGCGCCCGAGTCGGGGATCGAACGCAGCCGGCGCTTCTTGCTGAGAGGGGCGAGAGTTGACACTTGCGACAATCTGCCGCCCCCAAATTATATAAGTGGCCCACGTGTGTGTTGTAGTAAGTCGTCTTGTGGGGGGCTCAGTAACAACCCACGTGTGTGTTGTAGTAAGTCGTCTTGTGGGGGGCTCAGTGACAACTCACGTGTGTGCTGTAGTAAGTCGTCTTGTGGGGGGCTCAGTGACAACTCGCGTGTGTGTTGTAGTAAGTCGTCTTGTGGGGGGCTCAGTGACAACCCACGTGTGTGCTGTAGTAAGTCGTCTTGTGGGGGGCTCACTGACTACCCACGTGTGTGTTGTAGTAAGTCGTCTTGTGGGGGGCTCAGTGACAACTCACGTGTGTGTTGTAGTAAGTCGTCTTGTGGGGGGCTCAGTGACAACTCACGTGTGTGTTGTAGTAAGTCGTCTAGTGGGGGGCTCAGTGACAACCCACGTGTGTGTTGTAGTAAGTCGTCTTGTGGGGGGCTCAGTGACAACCCACGTGTGTGTTGTAGTAAGTCGTCTTGTGGGGGGCTCAGTAACAACTCACGTGTGTGCTGTAGTAAGTCGTCTTGTGGGGGGCTCAGTAACAACCCACGTGTGTGTTGTAGTAAGTCGTCTTGTGGGGGGCTCAGTGACAACTCACGTGTGTGTTGTAGTAAGTCGTCTTGTGGGGGGCTCAGTGACAACCCACGTGTGTGCCGTAGTAAGTCGTCTTGTGGGGGGCTCAGTGACAACTCACGTGTGTGTTGTAGTAAGTCGTCTTGTGGGGGGCTCAGTGACAACTCACGTGTGTGTTGTAGTAAGTCGTCTTGTGAGGGGCTCAGTAACAACTCACGTGTGTGTTGTAGTAAGTCGTCTTGTGGGGGGCTCAGTGACAACTCACGTGTGTGTTGTAGTAAGTCGTGTAGTGGGGGGCTCAGTGACAACTCACGTGTGTGTTGTAGTAAGTCGTCTTGTGGGGGGCTCAGTGACAACTCACGTGTGTGCTGTAGTAAGTCGTCTTGTGGGGGGCTCAGTAACAACCCACGTGTGTGTTGTAGTAAGTCGTCTTGTGGGGGGCTCAGTAACAACTCACGTGTGTGTTGTAGTAAGTCGTGTAGTGGGGGGCTCAGTGACAACTCACGTGTGTGTTGTAGTAAGTCGTCTTGTGGGGGGCTCAGTGACAACCCACGTGTGTGCCGTAGTAAGTCGTCTTGTGGGGGGCTCAGTGACAACTCACGTGTGTGTTGTAGTAAGTCGTCTTGTGGGGGGCTCAGTGACAACCCACGTGTGTGCTGTAGTAAGTCGTCTTGTGGGGGGCTCAGTGACAACCCACGTGTGTGCCGTAGTAAGTCGTCTTGTGGGGGGCTCAGTGACAACTCACGTGTGTGTTGTAGTAAGTCGTCTTGTGGGGGGCTCAGTGACAACCCACGTGTGTGCTGTAGTAAGTCGTCTTGTGGGGGGCTCAGTGACAACCCACGTGTGTGCCGTAGTAAGTCGTCTTGTGGGGGGCTCAGTGACAACCCACGTGTGTGCTGTAGTAAGTCGTCTTGTGGGGGGCTCAGTGACAACCTACGTGTGTGCTGTAGTAAGTCGTCTTGTGGGGGGCTCAGTGACAACTCACGTGTGTGCTGTAGTAAGTCGTCTTGTGGGGGGCTCAGTGACAACCCACGTGTGTGCTGTAGTAAGTCGTCTTGTGGGGGGCTCAGTGACAACCCACGTGTGTGCTGTAGTAAGTCGTCTTGTGGGGGGCTCGCGCACCTGCCGTACTCCAGCGCGGCTGCTTTGTTCCACAACTGCGGCGCCGTTGCGCTCCGGGGTGTAACGGCGCCGCAGACGCGAGGCCTCGCCGCCTCTCGGCCTCTCTTTGTCGCCGCGCGGCTCCCAGCTGCGAGTCCGCGTGACGGCGTCTCGCGACGTCGCCGTCACGCGGCCCGCCCGAGGCGACGGGGCACCCGGAGCCGCCCGAGGGTCACGTGGCCTCCCGTTCATCCCAACGCCGCTGCTGCTGCTGCTCTCTTTTAGCGGAGGCAGGAGCGGTAAAACCGGTTTCCATTCCCGCGTGTGCGTGCGTGTGTTCAGTCGGGGGTACAGCTGGTGGTGCATCTACCATCTCAGTCGGCCAATCCATGCCACCTGCTGGTGTCTGTGCCGAGACCTCCTGGCAGCAGCGAGCCTTCGACACTTCACGTGGCCTCAGAGTGCACCTAGCCTGGCACAGGCGCTGTGGTGACGTCATCGTCAGCTCGTGGCGAGTGCTGTTATTGGTGTGTTCGGGGGAGCGGCAGCGTAGTGGTTAGCGCTTCGCTGCGCTTCGAACCCGGCTACCCGAGTTCAAGTTCCGCTCACGGCCAACACCAGTGACGATTATTCAGAATCGGTCGTGGGCCTCCCCTAGGTCGATTCAGCCTCAAATGGTGTGGAAACATCGCCACGAGGGAGACAAAGGTGCCCGGCCGTGGTACTGGCTACTCACCCCCTTGAGTGCCGTTCCGGCCTTCATAGGTGCTGCTCGCCAACAGCATTTGCCCCAACAGTCTGTTAAGGCTACACGGGGGATCTTTGGCTTTGTAATCGAGGGAGCGGTGGCGCAGTGGTTAGCACGCCCGAGTTCGAGTCCCGCTCACGGCCAACACCAGTGACGATTATCTGAATCGGGCGTGGGCCTACCCTAGGTCAACTCAGCCTCAAATGAGAACCCGGTGCAGTGTGTACATGTCGGCACTGGGGAGACAAAGGTGGCCGGGCGTGGTGTTGGCCACGCCACGTGCACCACGCGAGACTGAACAGGGTGTTCTCTAGCTAGACAGGGTGCTCTCTAGCTAGACACGGTGCTCTCTAGCACCGCTTGCCCCGTGCGTGACGTGCAGGGTCACAGCGCGCGTTGAGAGTATTTGACTGCGCTACATTCCCACGTGATAAGCCGCTTCGCTAAGCTATCGTTTACGGCCAGGTCGCTTCTGAAAAGAGCTATGTAGCTCAGTGGGCCTTACCTGGTCAATAAAATCGTTTATATTTTATGTAGACGTTTTAGTTCATGCACCAATCTCAGGTATGCCACTTGTCAACTTGCCAGTACCCCCCTATATGTGGATGTTCACCAATACTCTGCAGGTATCTGTAATTATATCCCAGGGATACATTTATCATGCAAGATTTTTCGGGATCTCCTGAACCCCTTTGCCGAACCCTGACAGCAGGGGGGGGGGGTGGAGGGGAAATGTTTTTCTGGAGCTCAGCCCCGGACACCTCCGGTTGAAATCAAGCCCTGATGTAGACGACACGTGGCCGTGATGACCACTGCAGAGGTTGTTGCACGCGAGCTCTCGCTGGCCGTGTCATGTAAGAGGGTTGCCTCTGAAGTCGCACCATCCAATTCGACGGCTCGGGCCTGAGTTCTTAATCACGGCTCGGTTCGGGCTTGGCTCTGGCTCAAGTGAGCCATGGCTCAAAGCCATGCGATTAACTTGAGCCGGCTCTGAGAAAGACCACAAGCAACGCTGAGGATTTTCCATGGACCGGGCCACGGCTGAGCTGCTCACTCGTGCATCTTTGGAAGCAACTTGAGCGGGCTCCAGCCAGAGCCGAGCCAGAGCCGAGCCGTGTTCGATGCTGAGCCAGAGCCGAGCCGTGTTAGATGCTGAGCCAGATCCGAGCCGTGTTAGATGCCGAGTCGTGTTCGATGCCGAGCCAGATCCGAGCCGTGTTAGATGCCGAGCCAGATCCGAGCCGTGTTAGATGCCGAGCCGTGTTCGATGCCGAGCGAGATCCGAGCCGAGTCAGATCCGAGCCGAGTCAGATCCAAGCCGTGTTCGATGCCGAGCCAGATCCGAGCCGTGTTAGATGCCGAGCCGTGTTCGATGCCGAGCCAGATCCGAGCCGAGTCAGATCCGAGCCGTGTTCGATGCCGAGCCAGATCCGAGCCGTGTTAGATGCCGAGCCAGATCCGAGCCGTGTTAGATGCCGAGCCGTGTTCGATGCCGAGCCGCCACTCAGCACTCCGGCCCGAGTCAAGGCCGCTGCTGACAGAGGGAGGGGAAGCGGCCGGGATGAGGGCACGGCCCCGGTCGAGGCGGCCACGTCGCAGCCCCCCAGAGAATCGAGACGCCGGTTTGTGGTCGGGCTGTCTAGACCCGCCGCAATTGCGGCTGGCCACATGAAAGATGCTCGGGAGTCATCAACGTAACCCGAGGTCGACTGCAGCTTGTGCACGTCACGTGTCGGGAAAAGTCACACACCTTTTGGATCGATGTCAAGTAATATTGTCCTTAAAGGAAAAGTCATCCCCACCAGGAGACGGGTCGATAAAAGCAGGGTACCACTTTGTGGGGAAGTCAACAGTGGCTGTGTTATGGTGAGACTCACCCCCGCCATAGGAATGTGGAATGTTCACCACCACCCCAGGGCTGTAAATGGGAATTGAGCACCAGGAGGCTCGGATGCTCATTGGGGCAGGGAGTCGCTGTGACAAGGGAGATGTACACACAGTGATGTACACACAGTGACAAGGGAGATGTACACACAGTGACAAGGGAGATGTACACACAGTGACAAGGGAGATGTACACACTGAGACAAGAGAGATGTACACACAGTGATGTACACACTGAGACAAGGGAGATGTACACACAGTGATGTACACACTGAGACAAGGGAGATGTATACACTGTGACAAGGGAGATGTACACACTGAGACAAGGGAGATGTATACACTGTGACAAGGGAGATGTACACACTGAAACAAGGGAGATGTACACACGGAGACAAGGGAGGTGTACACACAGTGACAAGGGAGATGTACACACAGTGACAATGGAGATGTACACACTGTGACAAGGGAGATGTACACACTGAGACAAGGGAGATGTACACACAGTGACAAGGGAGATGTACACACTGAGACAAGGGAGATGTACACACTGAGACAAGGGAGATGTACACACTGAGACAAGGGAGATGTACACACTGACAAGGGAGATGTACACACAGTGACAAGGGAGATGTACACACTGAGACAAGGGAGATGTACACACAGTGACAAGGGAGATGTACACACTGAGACAAGGGAGATGTACACACTGAGACAAGGGAGATGTACACACTGTGACAAGGGAGATGTACACACTGAGACAAGGGTGGAGGGGGCGATTGGAGGGGGGGAGATGGAGGGGGGATATGGAGGGGGGGGGATGGAGGGGGGTGGAGGAGGGGGATATGGAGGGATGGAGGGGGGGGTAAGACTTGTCTCCCCACGTTGTTTCAACATCTGCGTCGTCGGGACATGGAATCGAACCGGAGGGCTTCGGGTCTCAAGTCCCGCCATGCGCTGCTCACCGTGCCACCAACTGCCTTTCGCTTCTCACTTTAAAGAAGTCAACTTGTTCATCGGTGTTGCTGCACACTTCTGTCGATACGGAAAACCGGTTTAAACCGGTTTTTCCGGGGTTTTATTTTTTCCACGCGGTTACAGGCAACGCAGCAAGGATCCTCGATTTTAACCGCCCGACTTTTTCCGGACCTGAGTGGCGTTTGCGTCAATTTGTGTTCTTGCAGCGCAGCCAAGGCAGCAGCAGCAGTAGCGTCTCAGCGTTGTTGGTCAAGAAAAGTGAATTTGTGTTGAAGGCCCCACGGAGTGAGTGGCGTGCGTGGTGTGTGCGGTGCTTCTTTCGAGCCACGCAATAATGTTTAATTATAGAGATGGAACAGTGCAGTCGTAAACCCTTCACGTCGCAAGCAACGACGTCAGGAAGTTTCGTCTCATCCACAGCGCTTGGAGGTCACAACAACTCACTCACTCAACTCACCCCATCGCTCAACTCACCCCATCGCTCAACTCACCCCATCGCTTAACTCACCCCATCACTCAACTCACCCCATCACTCAACTCACCCCATCACTCAACTCACCCCATCACTCAACTCACCCTATCACTCAACTCACCCACTCACCCAATCACTCAATTCACCCAATCGCTCAACTCACCCACTCACCCAATCACTCGCCCACTCCCTCACTCATCCGCTTACTCACTCACTTAGCTCACTCACCTAATCACTCACCAACCCACCCACTCACTTAACTCACCCGCCCACTCACCCACCCACCCGCGTACTCACCCACCCACTCGCTCACCCACCCACACTGCATGTCACACCACTTATTTTTTCGCTTCCTCCCTCCCACTGCTCCACTTTGTAAATTCACCTCCCAGCATCGTCGTTATCATCGTCATCGCCTCTTGCCCTCCCCCACCAAGCTCGACTCAGAACAACAACAACCTCGCTCGGTTCCAGACACGTGTTGGTGATTTTTATCCCTGACGGTGTTGATCATAGCGCTGTTTGTTGAGTTCCACGGGAGAGTGGTGGTGAGTGGTGCTTAGTTCCACGGGGAGAGTACTGGTGAGTTCCACGAAAGAGTGGTGGTGAGTTCCACGGGGAGAGTAGTGGTGAGTTCCACGGGAGAGTGGTGCTGAGTTCCACGGAGAGAGTACTGGTGAGTTCCATGGGGAGAGTGGTGGTGAGTTGTGGTGAGTTCCACGAAAGAGTGGTGGTGAGTTCCACGGGGAGAGTAGTGGTGAGTGGTGGTGAGTTGTGGTGAGTTCCACGGGGAGAGTGGTGGTGAGTTCCACGGGGAGAGTGGTGAGTTGTGGTGAGTTCCACGGGGAGAGTGGTGGTGAGTTCCACGGGGAGAGTGGTGGTGAGTTGTGGTGAGTTCCACGGGGAGAGTGGTGGTGAGTTCCACGGGGAGAGTGGTGGTGAGTTGTGGTGAGTTCCACGGGGAGAGTGGTGGTGAGTTCCACGGGGAAGAGTGGTCGCTAACCAAGGCTCGCAGTGTCGGATTAACAAGGAACGCACAGGCTATGATGTTGATATCGCTTTACATGTTTGCTTAAGTTTCATTTTCTTTAAGCGCACGTGTGTGCACAGGTGTGGGAGACTCCATTCTGGTTGTGTACGTGCCTGTGTGCCTGTCTCTGCGGGTGGAGCGCAAGTGCAGTGGTTAGCGAGCTGCGCTACGAATCCGGCGAGTTCGATTCCCGCGAGTTCGATTCCCGCTCAGGGCCAACCCCAGTGACGATTATCTGAACCGGTCCTGGGCCTCCCCTAGGTCCACTCAGCCTCAAAATAAGTTCCCGGTGCGGTGTGTAAACATCGCCAAAGGCGGGCGGGTGGGCGTGGTGCTGCCCCCCACTCCCCCCCCCTCCCCCCCCACTCCCCTCCTCACTCCCCCCCCCACTCCCCCCCCCACTCCCCCCCCCCACTCCCCCCCCCCACTCCCCCCCCCACTCCCCCCCCGTGTGCCATCCCCAGCGTCACGCGAAGTGTTCGCGTGTCGCTGTGCGCACGCCGTGGGCCGCGCTGTGACGCCACCGTCCTGTCGCGCCACTGCGTCAGCCCTGCGTGCCGCTGGCTGCGTGTGACATCACGATTCGTCTGTGCTCGTTTGGCAGCCCGCGACTCGAAGTCTCGCATGATGCGGGGTCGTGTGCTGGGTTGGTGGTGGTGGGGGGGTAGTTGTGCCCGGCTGTGCGGGAACAGCGGGACGGACGGCATTCCGCGGTCTCGCTGAGCCGCCGCTGCTGGGGTGTGGGTCTCGTTTTTATTTGATGGCAGGACGGATTGTTGGTTGAGAAGCAATGACGGGAAAGGTTCCCCAATTCCTCACCCGCCTCCCCCTCTACAAACCTCCCCCTCTACAACTCGCCTCCTCCCTCCTACTGGGACAGAGCACGCGCGTAGGTTTCGCAATAGGCGGTGAATGACGAAGTGAGTGGCTTGCGCATCGCCCACGCCGCGGTTATTCGAGTCACTTGGGCTCTGCATTTTGAGCCATCGCGCATCCTACGGTCAGCCCGCCGCCTGGCTTCACGGACGTGTTCAACTCTTTTTCTGCTTCTGCAATTGGGGATCGTGAATCTGTGCATCGTGTACGGCGACTGTGCGCGCACGGGCCCACACAGACGCATATCTCCCAGGTAGCCTGCAACAGACTGCTGGGGCAAGTGCTGCGAGCGAGGTAGCACCCATGCAGGCCACAAGGGTGGCGGCGGTGTGGCCGTTGTTGACTCATCGCACCCAGGCACTCGCTTCAAGGAGATCGAGAAGAGGCCTCGGACCGGTTCAGGTAGTCGCTACCGATGTTAACCCGTGGCCCGGAATCGAACTTGGATCATTTGATTTGTTTGATCGCAGTGCACGAACCACCGCACTGGGACAAGTGCTGCTAGTGAGCACCGGTGAAAGCCGACACGGCACACGAGGGGGTGGGGTGGCCAGCAACACACTCGGCCGCCTTTGTCTCTCTAGTGGCGATGTTTAGACGTCGCACCAGGTACTTATTTGAGGCTGAGTCGACCTAGCGGAGGCCCAGGACCGGTTCAGATAATCGTCACTGTTGTTGGCCGTGAGCGGGAATCGAACTCGGGTCGCCAGGTTCATAGCGCAGCGCATCGCTAACCGCGTGACACTACCGCTCCCCGCACACACACTGACACACACACTGACACACACACTGACACGCACACTGACATGCACACTGACACGCACACGTCCATGCCTCACATTCCAGCTCGCATACCACCATCTCTTACCTCGCCTCCCCAAGGGGACACTGGGGCTCCATTCCTGGAGCCCCAAGAATGGACGTGAGTTCTATGATCGAGCAGATAGGACGCATAGGGAAGGACGCGTCAGGTAGGACGCGTCAGGTGGGACGCGTCAAGTAGGACGCGTCAGGTAGGGCGCGTCAGGTAGGACGCGTCAGGTAGGACGCGTCAGGTAGGACGCGTCAGGTGGGACGCGTCAGGTAGGACGCGTCAGGTGGGACGCGTCAAGTAGGACGCGTCAGGTAGGACGCGTCAGGTGGGACGCGTCAGGTGGGACGCGTCAGGTAGGACGCGTCAGGTAGGACGCGTCAGGTAGGACGCGTCAGGTAGGACGCGTCAGGTGGGACGCGTCAGGTGGGACGCGTCAGGTAGGACGCGTCAGGTGGGACGCGTCAGGTAGGACGCGTCAGGTGGGACGCGTCAGGTGGGACGCGTCAGGTAGGACGCGTCAGGTAGGGCGCGTCAGGTAGGACGCGTCAGGTGGGACGCGTCAGGTAGGACGCGTCAGGTAGGACACGTCAGGTAGGACGCGTCAGGTAGGACACGTCAGGTAGGACGCGTCAAGTGGGACGCGTCAGGTAGGACGCGTCAGGTAGGACGTGTCCTACTTGACGCGTCAGGTAGGACGCGTCAGGTAGGACGCGTCAGGTAGGACGCGTCAAGTAGGACGCGTCAAGTAGGACGTGTAAGGTATGATGTATCGTAACCTCCTGCAATGCGTGTCCATTTAACGCTCGCTTGCTCGGACGTCCCGTGGTTTCCTCTGCTCCGACTCTCGTGGCAAAGTGTGACCAAGTCGTTGGTGTTGACAGCGGCGACACTCGGGGGCGAGTCTGGGACATGGCGTGCGTGTGTGCGCGTGTGTGCGTGTGTGCGTGTGTGCGCGTGTGTGCGTGTGTGCGTGTGCGCGTGTGCGTGTGTGTGTGTCTTCACAGCGGTAGCGCGCTGTGCTACGAACCCGGCCACCCGAGTTAAATTCCCGCTCACGGCCAACACCGGTGACGATTATCTGAACCGGTCCTGGGCCTCCCCTAGGTCGACTCAACCTCAAATGAGTACCTGGTGCGATGTGTAAACATCACCACTTGGGAAACAAAGCGGGCCGGGCGTGGTGCTGGCCACCCACCCCATCGTGTGCCGTGCCGGCCTTCACAGATGCTCGCTAACATCACTTGCCCCAACAGTCGGTTAAGGCTACACGGGGGATCTTTGTCTTTACAGCCCGATCGGTGGATACGCAACTAAGTGGACCCCTCGGTGGACGCCCTGGCTGGAGAGATGAGGCCCTGCGAGTCGGAGGGATGCTCGCCGTGCGAGTGACGCCGGGTCTCGCCGAGAGGGGGGCCATGGTGTCGCATGCCCTGGGGCCAGAGGGCCCCCCACCCTGCCAGCCCTACAGCAGGTACGTCATCATCATCGTCATCACGATCAATCCACTGCTGGATGAAGGCCACCCCATGCTGCATCGCGAACCTTCGCGGCTCCGAGATTCCACGACCCAACCGGCGCCCGCACACACGAGCCCACGAGCCCACGAGCCCACGAGCCCACCCGATGTCCACCTCGTCAGGGCTGGCGCCGGGAGATGAGCGTATCCCCCGTGCTCAGCAGCACCGGGAGGCGACCGGACCGCTGCGAACGGCGCATGCGCGCCTGCGTTTACCCCGGCACGCGTGCCCGCAAGTAGAAGCCGGAGCGACGAGTGCGCCCGTCACGCGGCCTCTGCGCTCGCTGCCCCCCCCCGCCCCCCCCCCGCCCCCGCAGGTACCAGGCGCTGATGGGGTGCCAGGTGACCCCGCGCGACCCCGGGAGCCGGGACTCGCGCGGCTCTCGTCGGCCGCACGATCCGCGGCAAAACCACGTCCACCGTCGCCTGCCGAGCCCGCCGGACCGACGGCACGGAGGGAACGACGGGCGGCGGCGCGACGGCGACCGGCAGCCCAACGGGGCGCCACCCCCCGCCGGCCCGAAGGCGCTCGGCGTGCCGGGCGTGCCGTGGCCGCTCGGCGGCGTGGCGAGCGGGGACCGGAGGAGCAGGGAGCTTCCCGATGGCGGCAGCTCGGTAAGACCCCTCACTGGTGCGCGCGGAGAGAAATGTCATCGTCGCAGCCGTCGTCATCATCATCTATCCGCTGCTGGATGAAGACCTCGCCAAAGGGATCGCTGCCACCCAGGGTGTTGCGCACTGTGCAACACCGTGAAAGCTTACCGGATTCCTCCAACACATAATAAATATTTCTATTCGGATGATCCTGGTGAGCCGTTTTGGATTCCTGGCCACCCCTTGGTCGGCCCACAGTGGCCAGCAGAGCGAGGAGACATCGAAGGAACTCCGTGGTGGGAGCCAGGGGCGGTCCGTCCATATCGCCGAACTCGGCGGGCGCCTAGGGCGCCAAGTTAAGTGGGCCGTCAAATTCGAGGAAAAAAATACAAGTAAAATAATGTAGATGCCATTATTCATAATCCCACGCGTGTACAGAGGGAATTTGAATTATAATCAATTTCTCAACATTTCTCAGAATGTGTTGGTTGGGCAGACAGATGGACGATCCGAATAATTATCCCTCTGTTTAAAAAATGACGCTCAAAAAAACTTAAAGGGAAATTAGTCGCAAAATATTTCCCGGGCACCAGCTGCTGGCAGCAGCGAGTCGAGGGCCGCCCCTGTGGGGAGGCCTTCTTCCGAAGTAGCTCCGGTCTGACTTGAGGCAGCTGGTCTCTCTGTGGGCTCTTCTTGCCTCGTCACGTGAAGCCAGCTTGTTGTTATTTGTCCTGATGCACCACTGCCATCGAAGTCGGGGAACGGCTCGTCCCGACGACAAGAGACGAGGGCCTTGGCTCGCATTCCAGCGTCGTTCCCAGCGATGCCACGCTGCTTGCCGTGCAGTCGACACGCCGTCCACCGCATCGCTGCTGTTGCTGTTTGACCCCCTTGCTCCGATTCCTCTCACCCGGACAGGTGCCCCCGTGCCAGCCCCAGGGCCAGCCCCAGGGCCAGCCCCAGGGCTCGGCAGACGGCCCCTGGGTGGTGCGGGAGGAGAGGCTGCAGGAGGCGGCCACCATCATCCGTGCTGCCGTCCTCGCCTACCTCACCAGGTGCCCGCATCACCCCCCTGTCACCCCCCTGTCACCCCCCTGTCACCCCCTGTCACCCCCTGTCACCCCCCTGTCACCCCCACCCCCCTGTCACCCCCTGTCACCCCCTGTCACCCCTCTGTCACCCCGCTGTCACCCCCTGTCACCCCCCTGTCACCCCCTGTCACCCCCCTGTCACCCCCACCCCCCTGTCACCCCCTGTCACCCCCCTGTCACCCCCCTGTCACCCCCCTGTCACCCCCTGTCACCCCCCTGTCACCCCCTGTCACCCCCCTGTCACCCTCCTGTCACCCTCCTGTCACCCCCTGTCACCCCCCTGTCACCCCCTGTCACCCCCTGTCACCCCCCTGTCACCCCCCTGTCACCCCCTGTCACCCCCCTGTCACCCCCACCCCCCTGTCACCCCCTGTCACCCCCCTGTCACCCCCTGTCACCCCCGCGTCACTCCCACGACGGACATTCCGCGCTGTGGCCGGATGGGCAGGAGGGAGCGCCTCGTCGCGATGCGTCCAGCCCGGTGGTCTGGCCGGGACAGCCCCCGTGTCCGTGCCGCATACGGTCACCGGCACCGACGGGACCGGCTGAAACGAAGCCCCAAATTGGCGCGCATTGTTCCGACCACCGGACGCGTCCCCACCAGATCCGGGCGCTAGCTTTGCCGTGCCCCCCCCCCCCCCTCCACCCCCTGCTAGGCGCTGGTTCCTGCGGCTACGAGCGAGCGCCGTCCGCATCCAACGCCGGTTCCGCGCCGTGCGGCGCCGCCGTGAGCGCTCGCGCCTCCGTCCGGCGCCGGCGACCCCGCCGACCGGGGCCCGCCGGGCCCGTCCGGTCGGCGCCGGCCACCCTCCCCCTCTTCCGCCGGCGGCACGCCGCGGCTCCCCGGACGCGACGGCGCCCGTGTGGGTGCACAGAGACGCCGCGGCGGCCGACGCGGCCGACGCGGACGACGGCGTCGCCAGCGGCGAAGGGAACGTCGGACTCGCCGCCGCGACGGCGCTCGACGGGCAGAGCGTCGTCCTGGCGCCCTCCGCCCCGGCCGCTCGCCCCCAGCAGGGGGAGTTGGCGCCACCGCGTCCGCCTCGATCCGCCCACGGGCACGAAGGCGGCGGTGGCGGCGGCGACGCCGATGAAGACGACGCGGTGTTCCTGAGCGAGGAGCTGCGGAGGCCCGGCTACACCCGCGTGTTCCTGCCGCGCCGCGCCGCCGCCGCCGCGGTCGCGGGCGGCCCGCCGGCGGCGGCGGCGGCGGCGGCGGCCCCGTCGCCGGACGCGCTGTCGTGCCGCAGCGACGACGAGTGGAGCTGGCGCCGCGGCGACTCGCTGGAGGGGGGCCACGGCGCGCGGGCCGACGCGGCTGTGTCGCTGCGCCGGGGCCGCCGCCTCCTGTCCCCCGACCGCGAGTTCCGCTACTCGGTGGGCACCTACAACAGCTCCGTCTTCGGCTACGGCTCCACCGACATCCCCTCTGCGCTGGTGAGAGCCGGGTGGCGGCGGCTCCGGCGAAGAACACCGCTCTTGTCTGGCGCTCGGCGGGTCCTTGGCCGCCATCGTCTCTGCCCTCCTCTTGGGTCCTCTGCCCTCTTCTTCCTCCTCCTCATTTGGTCGTTTGCGGAATCCCTTTCCTCCTGCATCGTCGCTCTCCCTCGGAACCGATGTTCGGGAATACTGGAGGACCGGCTCATGATCATGAGGAACGATGAGGGAGAAGGAATGAAAAACGTAGAGCATGTGCAGAGGAGGGATGAAGAGGCTCGTCGCTCGCCCGGGAGGTAGGGGGGTTGTGTTTGTGGGGGGGCCGGTGGTAGAGACTAACGCCAGAGTGGCAGCCAGAGGAGGGAACGCACCGCGGAGGACGGAGCGATGGCGCCGGCTCGCGTGCAGGATGGATTGTCGCACCGTGAGTCCGCGAGAGACGGTGACCACCTCGGGGAGACGTTCCTACGGCCAATGCCGATTGGTTGGCGTACTGCGCCACGAACCTGGCGGGCCGAGGTCAATTCCCGCTCGCCAATATATCTGAACCGGTCTTGGGCCTCCCCCTCGGTCGAGTCGGTCTTCAACGAAGCATTCGGCGCGACGCGTACACGTCGGCACGGGGGGACCTGAGGCGGCGCGCCGTGCCTGCATTCGAACGTGCCCTTGCCCCGACGGTCCGTGAAGGCTGCACGGGGGATCTCTGTCTTTGCGTGCAGCTGTTCGAGGACTCGGACGGCGCCCCGGACGAGGACGAGATCCTGGCGTCGCGCCGCGGCTGCGTGACGAGCGGTGCCGCCGTGCGGCCCTACCACTCGAGCCACCTGAGCATGCGCGGTGAGCGGCGCAACCGCCCCACCACACCACCCGCCCCGCAACGCCCGCCACCACGCACACGGCAAAGGTCCCCCGTGTAGCCTCGACGGACCGTCGGGGCAAGTGCTGCCAGCGAGTAGCACCCACCCGCGAAGGCCGGCACGGCACATTAGGGGGTGGGCGGCCAGCACCACGCCCGGCCGCCTTTGTCTCCCAAGCGCCGATGTTTTTACGCAACGCACCAGGTGCTCATTTGAGGCCGAGTCGACCTAGGGGAGGCCCAGCACCGGTTGAAATAATCGTCACCGGTGTTGGCCGTGAGTGGGAATCAAACCCGGGTCGCCAGGTTCGGAGCGCAGCGCGCTAACCGCTACACCGCCGCTCCCCATAAGGCCGACATCAAACACACGCTCATCGGCACGTCTCTGCGTGCCACCCCGTGCCGCCCCGTGCCGCCCCGTGCCACCGTCTGGTCCCGCTGTGCCGTGCGCGCCGCGTGCAGGCGGGCCGATGGGGCTGTGGAAGCGGCGCTGGTGCGTCCTCCGCGGGGACACCTTCATGTGGTTCCGCACCAAGCAGGACTCGCTCAAGGCCGGCTGGCTGCTCAAGCTGCAGGGCGGCGGCGGCGGCGCCGCGAGGGCCCCCGGGGCTCGCGGCGCCGTCTGGAAGCGCCGCTGGTTCGTGCTGCGGCGCGACGCGCTGCTGTGCTACGACAGCGACAAGCAGCGCCGCCCGCGGGGCGTCCTGGAGATCCTCAAGGCCGAGTACGAGTGCAGATTCCTCGCCCTGTCTGTCTGTCAGTGAGGTCCGGGTGGGGGGGAGGGGGGGTACCTTCACTCACAGCGGCACGCCAGGACGCACGCCAGGATGCACGCGGGTGCATTGATGACGTGCGCCCAGCAGCCAACTGTGACGCTTGGCTGTGCGTGCGTGCGTGTGTGTGTGCGTGTGTGTGTGTGCGTGTGTGTGTGTGCGTGTGTGTGTGCGTGTGTGTGTGTGTATGCGTGCGTACGTGTGTGTGTGCGTGTGTGTGTGTGTGTGCGTGCGTGCGTGTGTGTGCGTGCGTGTGTGTGTGTGTGTGCGTGTGTGTGCGTGTGTGCGCGCGCAGAGCCATCGTGGACAACCCGGAGAGCGAGAACGGAATCGACGTGGTGCTGCCGGAGCGCGTTTACCACCTCCGTGCCGACTCCCCCGAGGAGTCCAGGTGAGTGACCTCGGGGAAAAGTCCACGACATCGGAGAGTTGAGCCGGCACCGCCAAGGCGCTGGGTTGGAACCCAGGTCAACGCACTGCACCACGGACTCGTCAACACGAGTTCGATTCCCACTCGCGGCCAACACAAGTGGCGGACATCTGATCCGGTCCCAGGCCTCCCCGAGGTCGGCGTAGATGAATCGTGACAAGGCGGCCGGGCGCGGTGCTGGCTAAACCCACCCCCTTGAGCGCAGTGGCGGCCTTCATCGGCTGATAACAGCACTTGCTCCAACAGCCTGAAGACGCTGCACGAGAGATATTTGTCTCCGCACATGCGTGCCCTCGTTCACTCTCATCCTATATGTGCGTGTGTGCCCGTGTGCATGTGTACCCGTGTGTGTACCCGTGTGTGTGTGTGTACCCGTGTGTGTGTTTGTGCCCGTGTGTGTGTGTGTGTGTACCCGTGTGCGTGTGTGTGTACCCGTGTGTGTGTGTGTGTACCCGCGTGTGTGTTTGTGCCCGTGTGTGTGTGTACCCGTGTGTGTGTGTGTACCCGTGTGTGTGTACCCGTGTATGTGTGTGTACCCGTGTGTGTGTGTGTGTACCCGTGTGTGTGTGTGTACCCGTGTGTGTGTGTGTGTGTACCCGTGTGCGTGTGTACCCGTGTGCATGTGTACCCATGTGTGCGTGTGTACCCGTGTGTACCCGTGTGTGTGTGTGCGTGTGTACCCGTGTGTGCGTGTGTACCCGTGTGTGTGTGTGCGTGTACCCGTGTGTGTGTGTGTGTGTACCCCTGTGTGTGTGTACCCGCGTGTGTGTGTGCGTGTGTACCCGTGTGTGCGTGTGTACCCGTGTGTGTGTGTGCGTGTGTACCCGTGTGTGTGTGTGTGTGCGTGTGTACCTGTGTGTGGGCACAGTGAGTGGTTCAGCGTGCTGAGCCGCGTGCACTCGGCGTCGCTCGCCGAGCTGCGGGAGATGCGTGACGAGCTCGCCAACCCCGACAACGCCGTGGTGAGTGCTGCGGCACGTGCCGGCACGACGGCCTCGCGGCGCCGCGACAGTCGCGGCTCGCGCCCGGCGCGCGAGTGAAAGGAGACGCGGAGAGCTCCCCGATTCCTCTCCTCCCCGCTCACGCGGCTCCGCCGTCTTGGTCTCTCCAGGCCCAATCCTGTCCTGGGCCATCTCGACATCCATTCTGCAGTCCTTCACATCCTGGTTCACCTCTTCGAAGCGCTTCTTTCTAGACGGTCCTCCTGCTCGCTGCCCTGGTGCGTCACCCTTCGCCACCTTCTTCCCGTGCGGTTTCCCTCTCTTCTTCTTGTGACACGTCTCCATGGCCGTCTGAGCCGATGTTCTCGCGCCCCTAAACTTTCTGATCCGATCCCTTCCCACGACCCTGATCTGAGTTGTTGTTTTCCTGCTCCCAGGAAACGTTGGACGTGGGGATGATCGACGCGGTCTGCGCTTCAGAAAATCCAGAAAGGTGAAACCGCAAACACCACAAACACCACAAACACCACAAACACCACAAACACCATAAACACCATGAACACCTGTCGTCTCTTCCTGCTCAATCGGTCGTCCATGAGAAACCGGATTCGTTGCCTGCACTGTGCACAATTTTTGGGAGTCTGTCTACAATGGTCTGGCCAGCATTTACGCAATCTCACGCCAGGATTTCTTTGACTTGCCGCTTATGACAGTGGTGGTGGTGGGCGCATCTGCTGTGAGACGCGTGGATCCGACTTGACGTGGGTCGATGTCTCTAAGCCAGAGATTAAACCCCAGAAGGTTCTCCAGTGAGATCGGGGACGGGGGGAGCCTCTTTGTTTTATCGGTATTCACCCAAAATCTGTTGCCATTTCTCCACTCAAAGAGTATTGTGACCACCCCGTTTGTCTCCTCCGTGTCTCCTCCGTGTCTGCTGCGTGTCGCCGATGCCGGCGACCAGGGCTTGCCGATTCTCGGTGCTGAGCGGCGGGCGGATGCTGCGCTTCTCCGCGGAGTCGCCGCGGGAAGCGCTCGCCTGGATGTCGCTGCTGCAGCGCAGCAAGGGCGACGCGCGCGTGCAGGGCCAGGAGTTCGTCGTCAGAGGTGTGGGGGCGAACCGCCGACCTCTCGCTCGCTCGCTCGCACGCAGACAAAGACGAAGGTTCCCACCGCGTAGCCTCAACTCTCGCGGCTTTATTCCAGGCAGGTTGGAAACCTGGAAAATGTGTCATCACGGTGTGCCGCATGTGTCATCACGGTGTGCCGCATGTGTCATCACGGCGTGCCGCATGTGTCATCACGGTGTGCCGCATGTGTCATCACGGTGTGCCGCATGTGTCATCACGGTGTGCCGCATGTGTCATCACGGTGTGCCGCATGTGTCATCACGGTGTGCCGCATGTGTCATCACGGTGTGCCGCATGTGTCATCACGGTGTGCCGCATGTGTCATCACGGTGTGCCGCATGTGTCATCACGGTGTGCCGCATGTGTCATCACGGTGTGCCGTATGTATCATCGCGGTGTGCCGTATGTGTCATCACGGTGTGCCGCATGTGTCATCACGGTGTGCCGTATGTGTCATCGCGGTGTGCCGTATGTATCATCGCGGTGTGCCGTATGTGTCATCACGGCGTGCCGTATGTGTCATCACGGTGTGCTGTATGTATCATCACGGCATGACGTATGAGTCATCACGGCGTGCCGTATGCAGTAGGCCTCTCGCTGTGGCTGCTAGTCACGTGCCTACTCCAAGCATCCAACGACCCAAAAAGTATTCGCTGAAAAATGAATCCCCGAGTTGAGCATTGGGGCCAAGTTCTTTTAGCGAGCACCTATGAAGGCCGGCACGGCGCACAAAGGGGTCCTGTGGCTAGACCCACGCCCGGCCGCCTTTGTCTCCCCAGTGCCAATGCGTACACACATCGCACTGGGTGCATATTTATGGCCGAGTTGACTTAGGCGAGGTTCAGGACCGGTTCAGGTATCGCTCGCCTCAACAGACGCCGCTGCTCAGCGCGTGGCCGCTGGGCCCTCAGCGGGGCTCTCTCCACCCTCTCCGTGCCGCGTCTTCGTTTCCTCGTGGAGCGGCCTCAACTCGCACCCCCCCTCCCTCGCCCCCCGCCCCTCCCCCTCGCCCCCCCCCTCCCCCGCCCGCGCAGGCTGGCTCTACATGGAGGTGGCCAACCCCAGCGAGAGACGGCGCTCGTCCCGCCGTCGCTCCATGCGTCTCCGCGGCGCTGCCGGCGTCGCCGCCGCCCCCGCCGGTAGCGCCGCGGCGCCCGCTCCCGGCGACGCCGCCGCCGCGCTCAAGCGGCGCTGGGTGGTGCTCACCGAGAGCTCGCTCGACGTCTACCGCACCTCGGAGCGCGGCGCCGCCAAGATCAGCTCGCTCCTCCTCACCGGGCAGTGCACCGTCACGCAGCCCAGCCTGCAGCAGGGCCAGCAGCAGAGGCAGCAGCAGCAGCAGCAGCAGCGGGCGCACGTGAGACAGCAGGATAGCGCAGGTGAAGATCCGCTGTCTTCTTCTGCAGTGGGGGGAGGGGGCGAAGAGGAATTTTCTTCGGATCGCTCGAGCACCTAAATAGCCGCTACTCGCAAACAGCACTTGCCCCATCAGTCTGTTAAAGGCCACGCGGGGGATCTTTGTCTTTGTCTGCACAGGCTACTGGCTGGTGAGCGTGCACGGCTCCAGCGTCGTCTACAGGCTCTACACGGGGCTGCTCACCGAGGCCTCGCGCTGGGCCGGGGCCATCCACACGGTGGTGTTGGCCAGGCCGCCCGGCACCACGCCGACCCTCCGGCTCCTACGGCACATCGAGGTGTGTCCGTGGGCCTTGCCTGGCACCAGAAAATAATATTCGGCAAGTTTCAAATTCACGACGGTGACGCGGCCTAGCGAGCGGTAGCGCGTTCACTGCTCATGGCAGAGGCTCGCGGTTCTAATCCAGAAACTGCCCTGGTTATTACTATGCATGTAACAACCTTACTAATACGACTACTACCACACGCCGGGCACTTCACTCACAATGGACGTTAAAGATCCCGTGACGCCATCAACAAGAGTGAGCCATCGCATCCCCACGTCAGCTATCCCAAGTAAAAATATTACACTGCCGATTACTCGGCTGAGATTAAAAACCGCATCGGCAATCATCGCCCTCTACTGCCGGACTAATGCCCCAGGTCACTCTCGCAAACGAGACTTTGTCCTGGTCTCTTTTGAGTTCTCAACTGGTTCGACAAAATCAACTCATTCGCCAGCCAGGGGGGACTCTGGTGCAGCGACACCGCTTGAGAAGCCGGCGTCCCCTCACCGAGGCGCCGGCGGTATCTCCGTTTGTCGGTGCGGTGCAGGCGGTGAGCGGGGACGCCGTGGCGGTGGAGCAGACGTACGCACGGAACCCCATCCTGCGCCACTCGCGGCATGCGCTGCGCTCGCCGCTCTTGCCGCTGCCGCACGGCGACTCGGGCCTACGGAGTGAGGGCTCGTGGCACGCGGACACACACGCGGAGACAGACACACGCGGTGACAGACAGACGCGGTGACAGACAGACGCAGGGACACACACAGAGACACACAGATGTACATGCACGGAGATGCATGGGGACTCGGCTACGGAGTGAGGCTGTTTGAGCAAGTACACGCACACAAAGAGATACAAACATCCACTGTAAAACAAGACTCCCCCACGTGGTCCACTCACACTGTATTTGTCACCGTACGAACATGCACCCTGCTTGTGTAAATGTAATTGTCTGTGTGCACGTCACGGCACGTTTGCTGCGCTGGCTGCAGTCTGCTCGGCGATCGGCGCCCCGCGGCTCCCCGGTCAGCGCGAGGTTCCCCCTCGAGGCGTAATCCACGCGAGGGAGTTTAACGATCAAAGACGATCTTGTCTCCCGCGGTGACCGCAGGGCCCGGAGGGTCGGGCCCGGACTCGATCCAGGACGCCGCGGTGCACATGTTCAACATCGTGCGGGGCCTGGGCGCGCTGGACGACCCCCTGCCGGCGTACCAGGCCGTGCTGCGGGCCTGCCTGGCGCAGCGGCCCCTGCAGGACGAGGTCTACTGCCAGCTCGTGAAGCAGACGGCGCTGGGCGGGCGCGAGGCCGCCGCCGGCGCCGCGACGGGGGAGCTGCGCCGGTGCTGGGAGCTGCTCGCCTGCGCGAGCTGCTCGATTCGGCCCAGCCCGCCCGTCCTGCGATATGTGCGCTTCCACCTCAAGCGGTGAGAGTGCAGCGAAACAGCCTAGGAGGCCCGGCACCCACGAGGCCGAAAGCCACGATGCCTAAAGGCCCTTTTACGTCAATGCTAGTACAAGGCCCTTCGAGGCCGGATCCTCTCGGCCAGCGGTTTCCAACCTTTGTGGTCCTCGATTTTTTGAGCGCACCACCGTGCACCGAGAAGATATTGTTCACAGCGAACACTCCGAACACGCTCTCCAAGCGCCCCCCCGTCCGTTACAGACAGACGGGGACAGGTGTACGGCTGGACGGACCACGGGCCAGAGGCAATGCACAAGCGCTGTCGAGCGTTCCTTTTTACCCTGGGTTAATTGCATTCACAAGCATGCACTTCCCTCGTTTTGTTCCAAAAAGACACAGACCCCCCCGCCCCCACCCCGTGTCTCGGTCGCGCGTTCGCAGGGCGCGGGACCGGCACGGCGACGCCGCCGTCGCGCGCTGCGCCGGCTTCGCGCTCGACGCGCTGCGACGCACGCGGGGACGCGACTGCGCCGCCCCGTCGCGGGAGGAGCTGCACGCCGTGGCCGCCGGCGCGGAGATGAGCGTCACCGTGCACTGCCAGGGCGGCGGGCGGTGCCGCGTCTCCGTCACCAGCCACACCACGGCCGCCGAGGTCAGAGACGCGGACGCGGAACGCGCGCCCGGCGCCGCTTTTGGGGCGAGGGTCGGTGGATCGCGCGGAGATCCGTCTGCGGGATCCCCCTTCCCAGACTCGCTGGGCTCGAGGCGGCAGGAGGGTTGCAGGACAGCAAGTGGGGTCCGTGCACCCGCCTGCACGGACCTCCTTGGGGTTTTCTCGTGGAAGCTCCCCCGATTTGCTCGCGCACAGAATGCGTCCGAAAAAGGGATTGGGCAAACACCCCAGTGCAGGCTGCCCTGGATAAATGAATCATTTGATTGTACATAGCATCTAAATGTAACTCCATCTCTCAGACACATTCGGGGAAAAGGTGAATTGGGAAGGGAGGAGGGACACGGGGGAGGAGAGAGAGAGGGGGAGGGCAGCACCACAGCTCGGCTGCGCTGTGACGCAGCCGAGCACGGGGGGACGAAGCGACCGAGGCCCAGCGAGTCCCAGGGCTACGAGTTTGGCAAAGAGGTCACAGTGGTCACTGGAATCATTCATTGAAATGGACTCCACGAAATTGTGGACTTGGCTGGAAAAACGCATTGAATTGAGCGCTTCCTTCCTTCCTTTCAAAAAAAGCCTCGCGGTCTGTCGGGGTGGGGGTGGGGTCGAGGGGAAATTTCCGCACCTCGTTCCGAGACCTCTCCACGGATCGTCGTTTCTCTCCCGCACTTCGGCCGTGAATGCGACAAAAAATTCCCGCGATGAAATCGCAGCCTTCCCAATCGCTCGCGAGTCCTAGGGGCGGCCCAGGCGACGACGAGGCGGGCGGTTGGGGGCGGGTGGGCGGGCGGGCGGCTTGAGGCGCTGTCCGTGCCGGCGTGGCGCCGCGTGCAGGTGGTGGAGAAGCTGCTGAGCGGCCTCGCCATGGAGGACACGCGCAACGTGTTCGCGCTGTTCGCGCAGCGCGGGCCGGACGAGGGGCGTGCCATCGAGGGACACACGCTGGTGGCCGACGTGCTCGCCTCTTTCGAGAGGTCAGGCGGCACCCGCACCCGCTTTTGCGTCGTCGTCGTAATCACGGTGGTCGCGGAGGGAGTCTGTATACATTTTAAACGTGATTGACAGTCCGTGCATCTCCGTGTGCCTAGCTCTCTCCGTCGTCTGTGCTTGCGTGTGATGTGATTGTTATCGATAATGGTGGTTCAGTGGAGGTTGGTTATGCGGGGTCGCCCATGCGGTGGCTGTATTTGTCGAGGCTACGTACTGGTTGCACGCGTGGTGGTTGGGTCGTTGGACGTTGCCTCCGTGGCGGCCACCGGGGTGCGTAACCGGCGCTGGCATCCCCACAGCACCGGCGGCAGTCCACCCGGTAGCGGCGGTGCCGATGGGAGCAATGGGGGCGAGGAGGTGGTGCCGTGGCGTCTGTGCTTCCGCATCTACTGCTTCCTGGACCCCGACCGCGTGGCTCCCGACAGCGTCGAGTTCGTCTTTATGTTCGAGCACGTGAGACGTGCACTCACACGCACACACGCACTTGCACGCACGGACCCGTGTGCGCACACTCGCACATGCACACAAAGGACAAAGATCCCTCATAGCCTGTAACAGACTGTTGGGGCAAGTGCTGTTAGCAAGCACCTATAAAGGCCGACACGGCACACGATTGGGTGGGTGGCCAGCACCACGCCCGGTGCCTTTATCTCCTTAGTGGCGATATTTACAGGCCGCACCAGGTACTCATTTGAGGCCGAGTCGTGCGCACACTCGCACACAGACACGCACACACACACGCGCACGCTCGTACAGACGCAATCCCACGGTTCACGCCACTGGGGGGCACGGAGAATGGGGGGGGGGGGGGGGGTTCCGTCTGATCACAGAGCTGGTGTGGGGGTGTAATCCACTTCCACGCCTACAACGTAGGACTCGGTGAGGTTTTTTTGAGAGCTCGTGAGAGCTAACCTGGGATGGCTGCTGTCGACTGTAGGCACCTTGCGGGATGCCCTGCTTGAGGTACGCCTGCGTAGCCAGACGGTGTTATCAAACAGCGTTTGCTTAAGGAAACACTCGGCCGGCTTCGGCATTCTGAGCCTCGTCAGCAAAATGTAGTTTTTGTAACAGGCCTGACTGCTGTTGAGAGCCAGAATGTCAAAACCAGTCCAGTTTGCTAACTTATTCGAATGCTACTGAATAATAATTGTCTGGCTATCAGACTCTAATCACTGCACCTGATATGAGTTAAATGATGATGTCACCCTGCTGCTCTATATTAAACCAGGAGCAAGCGAGGCCTTTACCATTCTGGCGAATTGCCCGATGATGCTGGATGTATTTACTAGCGAAACGTCGTACTCAAACTGTAAATGTTGTGGATTCACTCTTCAACACACCGGTGGGCTAAAGTAGTGAATTATTTGTCTTTTGTCAACGTGACACTTTTTTTGCTGATTGGTCGTGTCGGGTGGTGGAGGGTTACGACACATTTATAAATAATGCGATCTAACCCAAAAACCTTTATTATGAATAATATTGGTCGCGAAAGCCTACGTGTTAAACTATAAGACAACACGTTGATGGAGTAGCAAAAAATGCTGGTGTGCTGCGTGTCCCTCTCGCGCGCGAGTCCTAGGGCAGAACACATTTTAAAACATTTATTCAGGCAAATTTGGACCGAGATGCGTTCCGATGGCAGCAAACGTCGCTGTTGTTGTCGTTGCGCCGCCCAGGCGCACGAGAGCGCGGTGCGGGGCTCGCTGCCGTTGCGCGACGCCGCGCTCTGGCAGCTGGCGGCGCTGCGCCTGCAGTACGAGCACGGCGACCTGCAGGCGGGGCCGCGGGGGGCCCTGCCGGACGCGCTCCACCCGGCCAACGTGCACGCCGTGTACCCCGTGGGACGACTCGGGGCCCGCCTGGCCGCGCAGCGCCAGTGGGCCGCGCGCGCCGAGGAGGCGAGCGCCGGTAAGGGCGGCGGCGCCGACGCCAATTGCCGCGGCACCGGCAGCACGAGGGCGCTCCTCTCGTCGTTACCGCGGTGACCACCGTTTGAGAGTCAATGGCCGCCCCTTCCCACCGTGGTCCCGTGGCAAGGTGGCCACGGCGGTAGAGTGAGAGTCGCTCGCCTTCGGAAAATTGCGAGTTCATAAACACTGGTAGGGGTTGACTCGGCCGTCATCTCTCCAGCTCAATAAATGAGTACCACTTTGTGAAAAAGTAAACAGTGGTTATTTTATAGACTTACCCCATCATAAGAATGTGGAATTTCAACTAACGGCCCATGGCTGTAAACAATGCCACTATGCTAATTTGAATAGGAAATCACTTAACGTTTTATTCTACACAGATGACATCACGAGATATTTTTACCAGTTGATTTTAGTCTCATGTTCTGGATCGCTCTTCGCACCGACTCACCAGACAGCACTGAAATGGAGTGGCAACTTCAGGAATGAAGTGTCCGTAGCCCCAGCAGCTGCACACAGTCTGAGATAGCCAGGTGGCTCAGAGTTCAAGGTGCTGAGCTGGCACCACTGAGATCTTGGCTTTGAACCCAGATTTCGGCCGCCCGTGATTAAATCTGGTGAAGTGCAGCGAGTTGACGGGCTCAGCCCGGTCACAATTGACTGCACAAACAGAATTTGCAATGCTTGCTCGTGGCTAGAGCTGCTACCATGCTGGCGTCTCTCTCTGCAAACTCGCCGTGTGGCGTCACCCGCTGCGACATATCCCCCTCCCCCAGGAGCCGATGCCTCCTCGCAAGGGCCGGGCTCCTCCGTAGCCTCCTCGGCCTCCTCGCTGGTGTCGGGAGAGCGCCGACCGCAGGGCCTCCTAGGAAGCGCCGTGCGCCGCTCATTGCTCCGCTCCTTGCTCCGTCGATCCAAGCCTCCCGATGCCGGCTCGTGCCCGGATGGATCCATGTGCGTGCACCACACGTGCGGCGCAACCGTTGTCCCGTCTAGCGACGTGTCCTGCTGAAGTCCAGCGCGTCACGTGCAACCACGCCGTATTGAACAACGCTGCGCTGAACCGCAAGCAGCCCACATTCCCACCATTTCACACTCCACCGCGCCACACTCAGCCATACCACGCCCAAACTTTCAATGTTGATTTCATCCTTCAGTTGGTGTTATCGCTGGCCTACAAGTCATGGTCAACGCAATTGAAATCGCCATAAAAATACTACATCTCACAGCTTTTGCACATTCCAATGTCATCGTCAGTTCAAAACTTGTCCTCTCACTGACTGACCGGTCTTCATCATCGCGAGAACTTCGCTGAAAAAGCAACTTGTCGGCACAACTGACCGGTCATCATCAAGTCTTTTAATTCAAAAACACGTTTCCATAAATGACGCATCATCATCATTGCCTTCGATGCGAACTCAAGAAGCTCGTTGTCTCAACGACCGTCCGATCGTTGCCACCACCGCCACAAGACTGCCCGCGCACCCTCGTATGCAGACGCTCACGTCGCCTTGCCTCTTGCTCGCCCACAGCTGTGGGGAGGACAGCAGAACCTCGTCGTTCAGCGGGGTCGTGGGGCCGCGCGGACCCGGTGGCGAGGAGCTGGCGGCGCTCCCCGAGGCGCTGGCGGCGGCGCGCGCCGGCATCGCGAGCGCGTGGCTGCGCCTGCAGGGCGTGGGGCAGGAGCAGGCCATGGTGCGGTACATGGCGCTCGTGCGCGAGTGGCCCGGTTACGGCTCCACGCTCTTCGATGTCGAGGCGAGTCGCGTGGCGTCGAGCAGCGTCGAGCGACGCAAACGATTTGCGCGTTGGGGTGAATTAAACAAACGTGACAAAAGTGCGCAAGGAAGCGTGGACGGGTACACGCTTGGAATTGCACGGTCAAGAATAGTCAGAGACGTCATTCCAAACGTTAAGCAAAGTGGGCTTGAGTAGGGCGTGTTGCTGGAAGGGAATGTTGTTTGGTGGCTCGGTGTATGGAGGAGCTACGCTCCACGCTCGATAGCTTCCCAAGTGTAGCTATCAAGTGTGCAGGCAGTGCAACTGCACCGGGGCCCGCGGGCCACTATGCCGCTGCTACGACTGTCTCAGTTTTCTGAGATGCATTGAAGTCGCGATGTAACTCCACGTCGCGGCGCGTCGTCACGTTACCCGTGCGTGCATCGCGTCCTCTTGTCTTGCAGTGCGTTGAGGGCGGGTTCCCGCGCGAGCTGTGGCTGGGCGTGGGCGCACGTGCGCTCAGCGTGTACTGCCGCGGAGACGCCGTGCCCATCGAGACCATCCCGTACGAGCACGTGTTGGCGTTCGGTTCTCCCGAGGCCGGCGTGTACCGCGTGGCCACGCGCAGCCGCACGCTTGCCTTCCGCACCGCGCAGGTGAGGGCGGCACCGTCAGGCCAGGCCGCGCCGGAAAAAAAACATTCGCGCATCGCTCGCCAGAGGCCCGCCCAGGTGGGGAACCAAAGGGGCAGTTGACCTCTGCCCATCAAAATGTTGTGGCTGCTTATGTAATTGATAGCATTTATTCACCCAGGAAATTGAGTTAGAAAGCAAAGGTGAAGCCCTGCAATTGCCTGCTCACGCCACTGCTGGCGGAAGGGCCTCTACGAGGAGCTCTAGACGGCCCCCTAGAGCAGTGCTTCTAAGCTTGTGGTATGTGGATCCGTTGCAGAAAGGTCATTTTACAAAACACCATTTCTTGATGGCACGCCTGCCGCGACCACTGGTCTCGGAGGGTATTTTACCTGACCCTTCCACGCCAGAGACCGTTTGAGATTTTTCATTAATGTAACCCAAAAATGGGTGCAGCCTATAACCTGTTTGTGCGTGGTGGTCCCCCATCCAATTGCTATGTAGGTTCAAAAACATGGTTAGCGTGTGAGCTCTGTAACCAAACCAGCAGGGATTACAAAATACACAACCAAAATAAAATCTCCCTCTTGGCCAAGTATCTAGGAGGCGCATGCCACGCATCCTAAATGTTAACGTTAAGGTCAGGTGAACCACAGCACCGGAGAAAAGTCACTGCACAGTCACTCTTGTCGTATGTACTTAGCTGTGCAGGTGACATTAAGGGCTTGGTTGCTGAAGGGCGACAGATAGTCACCAGAAAATGCCGCACACACAAATGCGTCAACCGAGCGTTCGTCTCGCCGCTGCAGGTGGTGGAGATCGCCAAGCTCATGAAGGTGTACGTGGCGCGCCTGGTGCGGCGGCACCACGTGCAGCGCTCGCTGTGCAGCAGCCAGGGCAGCTGGAGCAGCGCCTGCCCCTGAGGGCGTCGGGATTTGAGCACGGGATGAAGCGTCATCTCCCCAACGTAACTATGAAGAGCTGCGATCACGGTCGACCGATCCACCAAAATCGCTCAACATTTCTTTGTGGTCGATTACTCGGGCCATAAAAAACGTCAAAGGAATCTTGGTGCATCTCCTACGAAGAAGAACGCCCGAAGAGCCACGGTCAGCATGACGCAGTTGTGCCATTGACGTCACAAAGACCCTCCCAGGACCTCCAATCCAGCGGCACGTGTGAGGACAGAGACGACTCCCCCTACCCCCAGCTGTTTCCATGCGACCGGACTTTGCCTGCTTGGCACATGGGTGATGTTTTTATTCCATGTCTGCCCAACCTAAGAGCAGCACTTAACCGTGGTGCCTTATTTCCAACGTCAGGGCATTGTGTTTTTGAATGGGACGCAAGGAATGAAAGGAAATGGAATTGATGAGTTTTAAAATGAAATCAAACATAAGGCAATTGCAGCACGTGAAGCGACGCCAATCAACTTCCAAGTTGTTGCAAGATGTTTGCATCTTACAATTGACAAGTGGTTTACAACAAAGCATTATCTAAAGGTCCCATTTCGGTGGCCCACATGTACCTCCCCGGTGTCACTGCGTGGGAGTGTCACGTTACTGTTGAACAAAAACATGTTATTTTCACGGGCACGACTGCCAACATCGCTGACGTGAAATAATCCTCTGACATTACAGAGGGGGCGAGCCCATCACGCCCTCGTCGCTGATCAAAACAAAAACCGGCCGGGGAACTTTAGCGTCAAGTCTCAACAAGCACAAGAGGTCTCGTGGGTTTGGAACGGCTCCAAGCCCCACCACACGCTGTGGCACGGACACAGACCTCGCACCGCACTCAATGCAGACACTCGGCAATGTTTCATCGCCGAGTTGCGACCCCTGCTGGTTTTATCACCGCCGTTTTTTTAACGCTCCACAAACGACCACGGTCTCGTTCCATGCAACCACAAATCTGAACTCAATAACGTGGTGAGCTCGCTGCACAAAGTATTAAGGACGAACGTTACCCGCGCTCGTCTCGCGATCTGCAGTCCCGAGTCGTCACCTCACCTGGCTGTGTCGAGTTGTGGCCCCCACACTTTCCCATCAACGTTCGCCGTTTGCGCGCTTAGAAAAATCCCCAAACGACGCATCGAACTTGTACAGAGCGTAGGCGGCGACTGCTACATCAAGGTGCTCGCCTTTGCAGTGTTAAAGCCATCGTGTTAAAGTGGTGTGCAGTAAATCCAGGGTTTAAAACAAAGCACTTGGCATTGTTCATAAAGTTCATTCATGAACGAGTTGAGCTGTATTGAACAGCCTCAAGTTGAGACATTTTTCCAGTAGACGAGAGGGGGTAAGCAATATTGTTCTTACCAAGGGTCAAATAGGGCTTTCAATGTCTCCGACATGCCACGTATTTAATACACCTTCCCTTTACCCAAGAACGTGAAAAATTATTAATGCTGAACTTCATCACACGAATGCGCTGCCTGTTTTCCCGTTAGATCGGTTCTGAAGCAGACATGGGTAGCGTCCTTGCAGTGACATAACTCACATGGGCCATTTCAAAGTGGCAGGCCTCATACAATAAAGCTGCCGGCCTAATAGTGCAAGGGCAGTGGATACCTGGCTACAGAGCACAATCAAAATGCATTACACGTCCAGGTGTAACCTGGGACGTTTACTTACGTTTTAGATTCCAAAGGAAATATTGGGACGTCAAGGTCTATAAATGGATTTTTTTCAAACTGGAATATACTCGTTGAAAATTGGTGAAAGCCACGCGATGTTAAAATCCCATACACCGGGGAATGTAAATAGTGTAAATACATTTGCATTGAAGACTATGAAAAACTGTTCATTGAAAACTTGAGTGCCTATGAATGGTACCGATTTGTAAATGTTATCAGCAGGGAATTGGGGGTGTTCCCATACTATTGGTGCAGAAAACGACGGTGGTAATGATTTGTGACTGACACGGGGTATGTACTGAGTTGCGCATTGATTATATTCCACTAAAGTTGTTGGTGATTGGTTTTTGGGAACACTGCAACCACTAAATTTGAACAAGCACCGCAAAGGCAATAAATGAATCAAGGACAGAACATCCCATACATGACTAAAGCCAAGTTTAACACAATGTGTAAAACGTTTGATATTTTTCCAAGCACCAAGGATTTTTTACATGCATATTGTGCTCAGTTGTGGCTTACCATTTAAATACACAAAGGTTGCCGAGAGGTTGGTGGATTTTGCACGTTAACTTTATTAAACAAAACTATAAAATCTAAACGTGTTGGTTTGTGATGTTTGAAATACTTGTTCATTACCAATGTCCTCAACACTTAATACAACTCTGCAGTACAACTTGAGATGCCTTGCACCAGCTCACCCAAGTGGCACCATGTGAATGAACGCAGCATCACTGGTCACCAAGTGGGCATTAGCAATGTGAGGGGGGGGGTGGGTGGCAGCAATGTTGCTTTGCCATTTCCCAATTCGCGAGCAATGATGCAGAAATGAAGAGCACACTGCACAGAACAAAAAACGCACAGGCACTGATGCTGGTTCATATACACTTTATTGTGATCTCCCTGGTGTACTAGGATGGTGGTGCGAGTAGTGTGGGAAGGGTCCCTCACTGGTCCTTGAGCTCACGCAGGCGGCGGATGGCAGACCTCACTGTGACAGCCGAGGTCGTGCTGGAGGAGGAACGGGCAGTTACACACATTAGGTGACATCGTAATAAACGTTTCTAAACCTTTATCCTAATAATACACACCTTGGTTATTTTCAAAATAATTACCTTTGAAAATATTACAGAAAACGATAAGGAATGGTAAAAGCATCTTAGGCTTTGGCTCAACATAGCGTGCAAGACGTACTTGTAGGTCCATGCACCTCCTGCCACGGTCTTCATGCACGAGCCGCAGTGCCAGATGCCCACCGCCCTCCTCTTCATCTTGGTCTGGATTTCACAAGGACAACACGAGCACCACAGGTACACTGAGCGGAAATCACCGGTCAAGGCACAGTTAACAAGCGTGAGCACAACACGTGTGCGTGTACTAAGACACGAGGACCACAATTTGTTAAGGACAACACGAGGGCAATTTATGGGAATTGTGGATGGAAATCTTCACTGGTAGTGCATTTATCATGAGCAACCACGGCAAATTGGTAGGGCAGAGGAAGCGATGGGAGTTGTGTCTAGCAAATGAGAATTTCTAGAAGAGTGTTTAATGAACAGTGATCGGTGTACACAAGCGACAAAACCCTGGGTTAGTCACGTGTAACGTCTGAAATTAAAATTGAAAGAAGCCATATCCCATTTACCCAGACAGAAACAGCCACTGCCACTCCTTGGGGTAACGACGTTTAACTTTTTATCGGTCCTTTAAAGTCTTGCTTTATTAGCCGATGACCTGTTATTGTAGTCGGTTTAAGGATCGAGGCAGTCGTATCTGAGACTGCTTTTTCTGCCCTGCAACTGCAAGGAGAGTAGTCCAGGCCCAATTTTATTCGCAAAAAAAAACCTGTTGAGGCAACCATTGCCGGTGACGACCACCACCCAATTGCAATCTTGACCTTTGCAGGCTGGCACTCACAACTTGACCCAACCAGCGCGAGCCACCGGATAACGCCCAGACGTGCCCCTATTGCCACGTGGGTTGGCGCCCCTCACCTTGCCACAGAAGGAGCACGTGTACTTGGCGTGCTGGCTGATCTCGATTTTCTTCACCATCTTACGCAGGGACGCGCCGTACCGCGTGCCATACTTGCCCACAATGCCAACCTTCTTCGTGCGCTTTGCCTAGCGGAGAAAGAGAGCAGAAGGCAAAGACCACACAAAACGTTATTTTGCCTGGACACGCAGGGTCTTCTATCCACCCAGATGATTCGCACCAAGGTCACATTACGACAGACTTCCCAAACAAAACAATATTCAAGTTTATATTTTACTCACCCTTTAAGAACAATTTCCACCCATAAGTCTACAATTACCTATGGCACGCTTTCAGCACAAAGAGGTTGGGCAAAATCGAATAGGTCGCAGTAGACAAAGGCTAAAGGATAGTTTTTTAACGAAACACACCACCATAACAGTTTACGTACAACAGTAAACATTAAGGTCTGGTGGCGTGGAATACCCTACACATCGGCAATTTACTGCATTGCAGATTAAACATTCAGTTTAACACGTAGGCTTTCGCGGCCAATATCATCAATAGTAGAGTTTTTTGGGTTAGATCGCGTAAATATATAAAAGTGTCGATAAAACCCGCCACAGCCAACTAGTAAGGGTTGTCACGTAAACTGAACATGCCAATTCGTTACTAGTACAGCACTAGTGTATTGTATAGTGTAGTATACTAGTACAGCACCAGTGTGTAGTGTATTGTGTAGTATACTAGTACAGCACATCGGTGTTGGAGAGCCAAGCCACAACATTTACAATCCGAGTACGTTTCGCCAGTAATTACACCTAGCTTCATCAGGCGACAGCCATATTTGTGCTGTACTAGGAACGAATCGGCATGTTCTGTTTACGTGACAAACCTTACTAATCGGCCGGTGGCGGGTTTAACGACACATTTGCATATTTACGTGATCTAATCCAAGAAGACCTGTACGGAGATGAAACATTGTCAACACTCGGGAACTTATTGAAATCCGCACAAAAACGTTAAATATATTATTCAGATTCCTGGTCTCGTGTGTTGAGCCATGCGCACATAAAACCAATCGAGAACCCAGCGAGGAATATTTTTGAAGGGAAACCTGCGGCAACTCTCCAAGCAGGTTTAGGACGCCTACACTCCTCAGGTCAATCCACTGCTGGATGAGGGAATGACCGCGCCAACACGCACGTCTGGTGCTGCTGCTACTCTCCCACACCAAGTTGGAAGGTGTCGAGGCATCACAAGCACCGTACACGGGTAGTACTACTGCACCGATCCCCAACCGAGTCCCGCGGCCTATATGATGCTTATGGCGTTTTCTGTCCACAGCTGCTGGACACGCGGTTTCTTAAGACGCCATCACTTGCGGTGCAACCTGCAGCCAATCCGGCTACTTGCGTGAGCTCAGTGGCGGGTTGAATACATGCTCGTCCAACCGACGAAATAGATCGACACGGTGGCGGCGGTCTAAGCCACACTCGCAACCCAACGTAGGCGTCTGTCACCATCAATGGTATCGCCGCGCAACACAAACAGGCGAGTCGCAAGGTCGTTAAAAAGAGGCGGACTGCTTTCATCTAACAGTGGATAGACCACGGCGAAAACAACGCACATATAAAACTCGCACCAATGAATAACGCTGCGCGGAACGTAATCTGTAACTAAACAGCGTGTAATTATAACGAGTATAACTATTTATCAACGCGTCCACTGCACCACAGGCGAGGCCTCAACAAGTTGACGTTCAATGGCCGCGAAGCCAGGGGGCCTGCCGCCCTCGAATCTAAGCCAACACCGAAGTCGCTAAAACCAGGACACTCCGACAATAAATAGCTGCACACAGTCGCGAAGCAAGGCGGCGGCGACATTCTGAGCACGCGAGTTCCCGCGAGGAGAGCTCCATGGCCGAGGATGAACGCGGATCGCGAAGCCTCGGATGGCCGCGGACGTAGAAACCCACCATGGCGGGCGGCTGTGGCGGAAAGAAGGGAGTCCTCACTGCGCATGCGCGACTAGGGGCTCCTACCCCGTGACGTCATCACGCGAGCACGACCCCTGGTGTATCGCAAGATGACGTCATCACGCGAAGCAATATTATTCACGTGTCGAAGTCATCTCGCGAGCTCAAACGTGATGACCTCATCAAAGTGTGCTCCAGCTCCAACGTAACAAATATTTTTGAGATTCCGCGTTCGCAGTGGTGCACAAACAACAATAAAACGCGGCACATTCGTCAATAACATGGAGACCTAAAAAAATATAATAGGCGACGTTTCGAGCAAAGGCCCTTCTTCACAGCACACAGAGGTAGGCCAGAGAGGCAGCAGCAACGTAGTGAGATGACATCATCGCGGTTTAGAAACCCCAGCGCGTGCGCACCGAAGCCAAGCGTTCGCGCGAAGCGATTGGTCTGTGGTCGCACCACGTGCCCCCGATCGCCGTGCTGGATTGGCCAGCGGGGCCGGCTGGCGCCATGTGCAGTAGGGATTTGTGCTCGCGGACTCGTGCGGCTGCGACTCGGCCCCAGTGGCGCTGCGTCACCACCTCAAGCGTCGCGCTCCCATCGCTCCCTCTCCCATCTCTCTCTCTCCCATCGCTCCCTCTCCCATCTCTCCCTTCTCTCCCTCTCCCATCGCTCCCTCTCCCATCACTCCCATCTCTCTCTAATCTATCTCCCATCTCTCGCGCTCCCATCGCTCTCCCATCACTCCCTCTCTCTCCCATCTGTCTCGATCGAGTGGACTCCACTCTGTGGCTCTTCTATCCGCCAAGCTGAGCAGCGCTCGGGAGGTCGTGGGGACGACGGCTTAGAGAAGCCGCAGCAGCTGGGGGTGGTGGTGGTGAACGTCTCCTGCACAGGCGCCTCGTGGAGTGAAGAGGAGCCGGGTGAGGGATGGGTTGGAGTGGGGGTAACGTGGTGAGGAATGGGGGGGGGTAACGTGGTGAGGAATGGGGGGGGGGGTAACGTGGTGAGGGATGGGGGGGGGGTAACGTGGTGAGGAATGGGGGGGGGGTGTAACATGGTGAGGAATGGGGGGGGGTTAACGGGTGAGGAATGGGGGGGGGGTGTAACGTGGTGAGGGATGGGGGGGGGGGTGTAACGGGTGAGTCCGTGAAGGAGGCCTGGCACAGCAGGGGTCTATAACAGTGGAGTAATGGGGTCGAGAGAAGACGGCTGCTATATAGGGGACACGGCAGAGTGGTGGTTCAGGCCTGGTAGACCACCAGGTGCCGGGGGGGGAGTCGACCACGTCCGTAGGGCTCCATTCCACGTGGCTCCTCGCTGGAGGATAGACCAGGAAGGAGGCGGTGCAGGCGAGGGGGTTTGGGAGACTCTCGTCGTAGTTGGTGGCTGTAAAGTCTCGGGTCCACTTGGTCTGTGATAGCCCAAGAGTCCTTCTAGAGGAGACCTTACCCCTCGGGCTAGAGCAGGCAAAGTAGAGAGGGCCGTCTCCTGGAGGAGAATCCCTCAACTGGTCGTGTAAAGTTTATCGTGATGGGTATCGGCTTGGCGGAGCAGTGCGGGCGGGGGTGTAAAATAAAGAACCTGCACATAAACTCTGTTACCATAGTGAAAATGTCACTTTTATCATTTGGAAGCCTTGCCGAGTCTTCAAACTTTTTTTTAATTTCCCCAGGAGAGTTAATTCCTCGGGATGTTTGGCCGAATTCCACGACGACTTGTTCTCTCGCTCGAAGTTGAGCAACTTTAGTGGGTTCAGGAGTCGTCACGGCCTCTCACGGGGCTTGGGGTTATTGCTGTTGTCGATGTCCAGGGGTGTCGCCGTGACTCGCTGCCCTCTTGCACCTTTCCGCTGTTAACGCGATCGGTATTTCCCCTGTTTAACGCGATCGGTATTTCCCCGCGACATAAGATGGGATTGACGTTTGCCAGCGATTGGCACTTTTATGCCATGGACATTTGCTTGCGATTCATCTGCGTTCTGATTGACATTCAGCTGTGATTGACAAACTTACGATTGATGTTCAGCTGTTATGGACGTTCTGGTGTGATGGATATTTGCCTATGATTGACATTCTCGTATGATTGATAGTCTCCTCTGAATGACCTGATTTACATCCCGCTATTATTCGTTCTTCCTTACAAATGTTTTTAATCCTTCCCAAAATGTCATCCTTACTGTGTCATTGGCATCAAAAGTATCCATTCGAATTCATTCCAGTGCAGTGTAATGTTTAAATTTAGTTGTGTTGTCTTTTTTAAACCTTGTCTGCAATCACTCCCTGAGTTATTTCAAATATCCTTTGCTTCAGCGCCTTGATGTACTGAGAGCAGTTTAATTAACGATGATGTAAACCTTCATTTTTCGCGAGAGTGGATACCACAGAACAGGTGGGTGCAGTCACTTTGCCATTACTAACATAGCCGTGCCGTTGACGCTGTCTGTGGGCCGAAGGCGCAGAACCCGCCGTCCCAAGTGCCACGCCGCCATGTCTGCCTTCACGTGCATGTCCTGCCGCGTGGCCTTCGCCTGCGCCGACCTGCAGCGCGCCCACTACAAGACGGACTGGCACCGCTACAACCTCAAGCGCAAGGTGGCGCAGATGGCGCCCGTGACGGCCGAGAGCTTCGCGGAGCGCGTGCTGGCGCAGCGAGCCGCGGCGCAGGTTCCCGGCGCCGTCGTGCATCAGCCGTGCGCCACGTGCGGCAAGGGCTTCGCCTCGCACAACGCGTACGACAACCACCTGCGCTCGCACCGCCACTTGCAGGCCGAGGCGCGGCAACGCGACGCGGCGCAGGCTGCCCACGACGAGGTACGGCGTGTGCACAAGCGAAGGAAGCTTTGGGCGAGTCGCCCCTCGCGGGTGCCCTCCGGCTGCCGTGGCGATCACGGCAGCGAGATCTTAACCTATGTGCCTGGTATGCAGGTCGTGGGTTCCATCCCGACCCTGACGCCTGCTGTATATTTGGAGTCTGCGTGTCTCTCTCCCCGTGGTTGCGTGGATTTTTCTCCGCGTCCTCCCGTTTTTCCCTCCACATTTAGAATCAGGCGTTTCGAGTATTTGGCCGTGATACATTTCCACGTGATAAGCCACTTCGTTGAGCTATCATTTGTGGCCAGGTAGCTTCTGAAAAAGAGCTACATAGCTCAGTCGGCCTTACCTGGTAAAAGAAAAATAGTTTATAGTTTTTGAAATTATAGATAAATCCAAGATTCACACTATTTCCAGATTCTTCACTCAACAACGATCCCTCCCCACTTGACATTAATTCATGTTTTTTACAAGAGCTGTTTGTTGGAATGAATGTCCTGCCAATGTCCGACCGTTAAACATATAATTCAAATCTTGCAGAGTAGTGCGACGCTTCTTCTTTGAGAATAATCAATTGAACCGGATATCACACAACTACCATCGAAGGGATTATTTCCATCGTTCTGATTTAAATGACCGCACCGAGGTGTTGTTCCAGCACTCACAAAATCTCGCGCGTGCCTGCCTGTGCAGGTAGAGCGCATGAACAAGAAGAACGTCGAGAAGGGCCTGGAGATACAGCCGCTCAGCAAAGACGAGATGAACGCCGCCATCCAGCAGGCCGTGTTCAAGGCCTCGCCGCACAAATCCCCGAGCCTGGCCCGTCGGAGCGACCCCGCCAAGGAAGCCGACGGCACGGCAGGGGCGCAGGCCCCATCCCGGCCACCGCGGCCACCGCGCCTAATGTGGCTGGAGCAGCGAGAGGCACAGGAGCGCAGCAAGGATGGCAAGGTGCCGACAACGGCGCAGGCCGGGCAGGAGACGGCAGGCAACGGTGAGACGTCGCTCGCGGCGCACTACGTTGTAAGGGACACGGTCGGAGCTGCGTTGTCCGATTATCACGGCGGCATGGTGGCGAGATGTTAACTACCTCGTCTGGTTAACTACCTTACTGCTACATGGAGCAGTGGATAGAGCATGCTGTGCACAAATTGGAAGGTTGCGAGTTAATATCCCAGTCGGGCTTCAATGAGCAAGTCATCTCTGGGGCCGATAAAATGAGTACCGGCTTTGTCAGACATCACCCGTGGTCGTCGTGGAAATGACCTCGCTCCCGCCGTAGGAACGCGGCATTCCCACCACCGACGCGGTGCGGTAAGCGGGAGGCGAGCGCTCCCCTCCCGACTCCCCACTGAGCGGGACACTACTTTAACCTTTTGTTCGTTACATCTCACCCCGCTACAGATGAGTGGGAAGACCTGGGCACCGACAAAGATGACGACGATGATGACTGGGAAGAAGAAGAAGACGACGAGGACGAGGGCGCAGTTGACATGGAGTTGGGAGCGACGACGGAGGGTGCGGAGGGCGCCGTGTTGTCGGCCGACGGGCAGCCGGCCATGGCGGGGACGCTGCCGCACAACGGCTGCTTCTTCTGCCCGCAGCGCTCGCGCACGCTCGCACGCAGCCTGGCGCACATGTCCCGCGAGCACGGCTTCTTCATCCCCGACGTGCAGTACCTGGTCGACCTTCCGGGGCTCATGCGTTACCTCGGTGGGTCCTGCTCCCGGCGCAAGCAGCCTGGCGGCACTGTCTGTGCGAGTGCCGCGGGTGCCGCGCGTCTTCAGAAGACGAGCCGGCAGTTGCTGGAAGACAACAAAATTCATAAATCGGCAACAAAAATAAACATGCGGCCAGTTGTCACAAAACGCTTAATCTTTTTTTTCTTATTTTACTGCCTGTCACCAAATAATCAGCAATGTGACTGACCTCATCAGCTAAGCAGGTATAAGTCTGGATAGTGCTTGAATGGGTGACCACCATCCACAAAGGACAGGTCTACTGTGTGGTGTGGGCAGTGCAGCAAATCCATTACACTACTGTTCCACTATGTTTCCTACCTACAACGTGCACCAACTAACGTGGTGCAGTATAGTGAGGCAACCTCCCATGCCACGGGGGGAGGCATGGGAGGTTGCCTCACTAATAAATGTATATCACTTTTGGATTGACAAAAGCGATGTACATTTATTAGTCCACAAACGTGTATTCGTAGACCGACAATGCTTCTGTTGCTGTGGTGCTGTGCCTCTGTTGCTGGTGCCGTTGCTGGTGCTGCTGCAGGGGAGAAGGTTGGCGCGGGCAACGTGTGCCTGTGGTGCAACGAGAAGGGCCGCTCGTTCTACTCGCTGGACGCCGTGCGGAAGCACATGCGCGACAAGGGCCACTGCAAGCTCTTCACGGACGGCGACGCCGCCCTCGAGTTCGCAGATTTCTACGACTTTCGGTAAACGGGCCGCCTCTGTCGAAAAACCCATTTCTTTAAAACTGCTTTTTGTGTTTAGTTTGTCCTTCCCCTGCACCTCCTATTCGCGTGGTTGGCTACGTACAGTGCGAAAGAAATTCAACATGCATACGAGAGGCTGCCTCGCATGGACGAAAGTTGCTCGAACACCTTCCCGTGTCCACGAGGCTCCCTCGCATTCGCCACCTGACGTTACCGCTGTCGGAAGGCTGCGTCACGTTGACGGGCTGTGCGACAGCGATCTGTTTTTGATCAGAGGGCAAATACACTGGGGTGCCTTTCGGAGAGCTTTAAATGCGCTAAGCGACTTTAATCACGTCACGAAAATTTTGAAAGGGCACCCCAAGTGGCAGCTTTCCTTGTGCGGCACAAGGTATACTCGGCAGCATAGCCTGGAATCGCGCATCGGTCTTGCTGGTAGCGGGCGACGGTTGCTGCCGCTGCTGCGACTGCTGTTGCGCGTTATTCTGATCACGTGATCTGAGGGTGATGTTTGGGGTTGTGATCGTTTGTCCAGGCCGAGCTACATGGAGTTCCGGGTGGGAGGGCGCGACGTGGACGGTGAGGACGAGGAGGACGACGAGGAGGACAGCAGGCTGGGGGAGAAGCAGCTCGTGGAGTACGACGAGACCACCATGGAGCTGCAGCTGCCCTCAGGTACGATTACTGCTACTGCCACTACTACCACTACGCCTGTTTAACTAGGATAGCCTCACTGTGGAATCCCAAGACTCTTCAATAGGGTCCTGCCAAGTGTTCGCAGTAGGTGGGGGCGATGTGCTGCTGTGTGTAATCCCATTTGGAGTAATTTGCAGGTAATTTTTTTAGCATTGGAATGTTTGGCATATACCTGTTGAGATTTATATATATTTATCCATGTTGGGAAACTGGGAAATCATACGCAGAACAAGGAGAATTCACAAACCTCACGGAGAAAGGCGCCCAATTCGGGAATCGTACCCACTCGCGTCGTCGTTGTCGCATCCCAAGTGCTACCATCAGGTCTTCGAGCTCTGGTTCAGCAAAGACATGAGTTACCAGGTTGTCGTTTCGTCGCCCGCCTTTCATCTTTAGTCAAACATCTACTGCCCCCGGTCCCCCCTTGCCCACGCAGGAGTGAAGGTGGGCCACCGCTCCCTTCTGGTGTACTACCGCCAGCGGTTTGCACCAGGGCAGGCCGTGGTGGTGCACAGGAGCGGCCGTCTGCTGGGCCGCGTCATGCAGCAGTACCGCGCGCTCGGATGGAACGGCAACGCCGGTACGGATGGGGGGGGGTGGGGAGGGCTGGAAAACGTTAATAATGGCCATAGCACGATTGGGATTTTTTTTTTAAACTCGGGTAAATTCCATTAACCCCGCTATCTTCCGTCGCTTATGATCTCCCGCAGGCGGGGAGGCTGCAATGCGGCGCCAGCGAGACATGCGCTTCCTGCAGCGCCACAAGGCCAAGTGGGCGATGAAGATGGGCATGCGCGGCAACATGCTGCAGCACCACTTCCGCTCGCAAGTGCCGATCTGATGAACGGAGCTCAGACGGCGGCGGAGGAGGACAATGATGGAGGTCGCGAGGCCACGGGTCACAGAGTTTGGTTGATTGGTCGAATCCGATACTGTGTTGTGCAGTTGGGAAGTAGGGTTGTCATGATATAATTTTCCACAATACGATACTGTTATCAAATCTCATGATTTGACGATTATCGCGATATCATTTGCCATAAACATTGTAATTCAACTTCGCAGTTTTATTTTTTGTGCTTTGCAGCAAGTCTAGTAGGAATAAAGAATAATTTAAAGACATGAAACTGAATTTCACTGAACATAAGCCTTTTCTGAATCAACTTTAGGATCAACAATGCTTATAAAGCACACGCTGACACTTCAGAAGTCACTGGGGTTTTTTTTTGCTCTATTTACAGCCTTGAGTCAGTGGTGGAAATTCCACATTCATCTAGCGGGAGTGAGTCTATCCATAGGACAACTACCGTTGACTTTCCGAAAGTGATACCAATTTGACCAATACCAGCGGCATAATGGGTTGAGTCAACCCCCAACCAGGATTTGAACTCGCTGCGTTCCAATCCACAAGCCGCGCTCGCTCAACCACTGAGCCACCTGCAAAGTTGCGCACCGAATAATCACGTGGACTGAGCTTTTGTTGATGCCACATCACCAATGACTCCGCAAGGCATGTTTTCAAAGCACTCGTTTAATAAATAGTTATTCACAAAAGAAAACAAGGAAGATTAAACCGACAGGATAATCCCGATACAACGGCACGTTTAGAAACAGCCATCGGGTTGTAATTACGACAAGGATAATCGTAATTATAGTATCGTCCGGTTGTGGCCAAGCATGTTGGAAATTCGTGGGTTCCTTGTGTCGGTGACATCGTGCGGTGGGAGATGAGCGAGTGTGTAGCACAGCCAAGTACCACCACGGCCGTGATACTCGGCTCCGTGTGAACACAGTTCGTGTACCGGCGATCTATTACTATTAAAATCTTTGCACAAATTCCCTGTGCTGAGGATTTCCATGAGCGGAGTTTGAGCCGTGGCTGAGTCCTCCATGCGTCTTGGGAAGCAACCGAGCGGCTTAAGCCTGAGCTGAGCCGCTTTCGAGGCCGAGCCAGAGCAGCCTTGACTAAGAGTACGGCCGTGGAGGTTTTCACATCTTCAGTCATGCCTTTTTTCAACTCCACGTCACTGTAGCCAGCCGCTTAATTCTGTGAAATGGGTCCGTTGTTTTGGTAACAATGTGGGAATGATTGGGGCATATGATGGTAGTCCTTACTACGTGCAGTGTCTTTTACAGATGTCACTAGACAGCAGCAGACAAACGTGTGTGACCGACAAACAAAAGCCACAGGATGGCATCGTCGCCTAGACTGGATCAGCTGTGAAGGGGTTAATGGGAAAATGTACCTCTTACACCCGGCAGTGACGGCAGGATTAGAGGGTCACACCTGGTCTTATGGAGTCGGTCGCAATGCAGCCCGGGGTAGTTTCACATGAACTCTCTGTGGAAAAGGCTTTTATCTTGGTCACGGCTCGATGTGCAAGTGCCAGGTCCCTGTACTGGTTGAATGATGGCAACACTGTTACACGCGAGTACTCGCAGCCACTGGCAGATGGGAGTTGGAGATTCACGGCAAAAGTGCATGGCGGAGAAACGCTCAACACACGGCCCAACCCGGAAAACCGCACTCGAGCTGGGCATGTGGCCGTGCTGCTGCCAGATGGGAGGAAGTAATTAACTAAAATCACAAATAATACAAAAATATATACATTAACATGATGAATGGATAAAATTCAAACATTTAATGCTTCAACACACCACTGCAAATATACAAATAAACACAAACGGCAACCTGTACAAAACAAACGCATTTAAAACTTAGGCTTTCAACTTTTTTGTTATACTTTGTTACTTTTTCTGAAACCAGTCTTCGATCTTCATTTTCTTGCTGGGGCTCTCCGACGTGCTGGCTGTCGCCGTGCCATCGGTTGCCGTGCGGGCCCCGTCCTTGGCGTGGTCGTCCAGGGCGGCAGCCAAGGCGGCGTCGTCGGGCTCGTCCCCGCACACCCACAGCAGCTCCATGATCGACTGCTGCTTGGGGTCCTTGAAGGAGAACGTCAAGGCGGGGTCAGCACCCGGGCCATTGGTCACGTGCAACTTGGTTGCATGCAATTGAAATGCTTACTTGTGGACGTCCGGTCGCAGAGACGTCCGCCGAGTTTCGGGCAACACCGATTTAATTTGACCGGTTTTCTATTCGGGTTAAGTCCCCGATAGCAACGCAACTTTACACGAAAGATGAATTCATACTGGATCATCTTCGCCAGCGTTAACGAGCACTTAACACCGCGTGGGTGGGTGGTGGCGGCGGCAGCGGCACCTTCACAGAGTAGGCTGTGGACTGCGCGTTCTTGAAGCTGTCGCCACAGAGCCCGGCCTCGCCCAATATCCGCAGCTTCTCCTGCACCATCGGCCTTCACGCGCACATGGACACACGGACCTCCAATTAGCACGGTTGTCTAGGTACGGTGTGAAAGAAGTTAAACATTCATAGATACACGGACGACGCCGTAAAACGCCGAGGCTCGCCGTTTACGTGCACAGCCCTTGTGTCAATCCACTGCTGGATGAAGACCTCCCCACAAGCATTTAAAATCCACTGAACCCTGGTCATGCCTATCGAGCCATAATGTAGATATAAAACCTTTATACACTGAAGTCTATTTTTGAAAGGTGGTGCTCCGAGGGAGGGAGATGGTGAGCTACGGAGGGTGGCTGGGGGCGCGTGGTGCCCACCACAGGTAGTCGTCGGAGGTTCCGCGTGCCACCAAGTAGTGCACGTTGACGCAGCACAGCTGCCCGATGCGGTGCACGCGGTCCTCCGCTTGGATCAACACCTGCAGCGCATTAGAGACAACCCACAATCATCCAGCGATCCAACCAACCACAGAGCCGCAGACACGTGCGCCGTCGTCATCGCCGCCGCAGCCGCCCTCGCCCACGTGATCCACCTACCCCGGGGTTCCAGAAGAGCTCGGAAAACACGACGAGGTCGGCGGCGGAGAGCGTGATGCCCATGTTGGCGGCCGTGATGGAGAGCACGGCCACCTTGATGGCGTCGTCGCGCTGGAAGCGTTCGCACAGCGCTTGCCGCTCGGCCGAGGAGGTGCTGCCGTCGATGCGAATGTGGCCCACGCCCTGGCGCACGGAGGAGCGGGAGGGGCGACGGCGCACGATCGGCAACAAAGATGCGCATGTACGCGAGCGTGCGGGGACCGTCCGCGGACACGGCGGCCTCCAGGTCACGAATTGCGCAGGAGCGCCATCGGCGCGGAGATCAAGAGCCGGGCCTTCATAGAGGCGGTTCAGAACGGTGGGCTGGGACGTGGCCCAGAACAGGAAGCAGCGGAGGGAAAAAAGTGCCAGGAAACCCCCCACAGAAGTGGGAAGAAAATCTCGGAAAAATAATGAATTCAAGTAGAATAAGCGTTGAACGTCGACCGAGCTCTGGGGTGGCGCGGCTACCTTCTTGCCGAGGTGTGCGGACAGCGCGTCGAGCACCACGCGGTGGTGAGCAAACACCAGGAACTTGGCTCGCCCGCTCTCCAGCAGATCGCTCACGTACTCCCTGACGCCGTGACGACGGTGGGGGGGGGGGGGGGGAAAAGAGTGGAGGTCCATCCCTGCAATTGCCTGCTCACACCCTCTGCTGGCAAACCTCTACAGAGTCCCTCTCAAAATTATTTGGCCTACTCTTCCACGCTGACCAGACGTCGCGGAAGAGGAGAGAACCAATATTTACCCACCGCACGTGACATGTCGATTGGCTAACCGGTGAACCCATTGACACTGCCGGGCAGACAGGCGGTAAGTGGGTGGGGGAGAACAAATAGAAGCGGTGACCTCTGGATAGCAAGGCCAGCATCCTTGATTAAGGAACGGCAGCAAGTTTATACCAGGAAGGCCCAAGGGCCAAAACACTGCGGCCTTGTGTAGCAGACTTGTGCCAGAAAGTTGTCAGCAAAAGTAAAACTTACTTGACTTGACACTGAGCGACACCGAAAACCTGTCATTTAGTTTTTTTTAATTTGGCGGCTATTCTCGTGATTATTAGCGTTAACGCGTTCACAGTTGACGATCGCATCGCCGCTGCGTACTCACACGATGGCAGAGACTTTCGCTTCGGCCGTCTTGCTGAAGAACAGCATGAGCGCCTCCTTCTCCTGGGTTTTCTGCAAAGGACACGGACCGCACGCGGCCGGGTCGCTCAGAGTGCTCAGCTGGCACCGCTGACCTCCTGCGATTTAACAGGAGTCTCAAGTGTGGTGAGCTGACAGTGTCAGCCCAGTCGGTCATCAACGACTGCGTAAGAAATGTGTATCACGTTACATTTAGTTTTCACTTGATTTGGCTACATTCCAGCTCTGAGAATTAACAATATCAATTGTGACTGTCACGTGACAAAAATTACTCTCCTGTGGTGGGGCAGGTTGGAAAGTGCTGCGCCTTACTGTGTGGACCAGACATCACTGGAAGGTATCTCAGAGGTAACTCTGTGGTCTCTGCTTCTGTGGGCTATTCTTTCACGCTGAGAGTCGCACCGATCTGCAAGAGTTCCGCGACACCAAGAGGACACAATCTGCGATGACATCGCGGGGAAAAGGTCTCCAAATCGGGGAGAGATCGGCGAGGTGACCTCTCGACCCCAGCGAGTTCGGTAGATCCCCCCGGCAACTCACCGACTGCTTCCCGGCCCTGTCCATGGCCTTGGCGGCAGCGGCCAACGCCGCTTTGGCCTTGGCGTCGATGACGCCGGGGGCCACCACCACCATCTTGCGCTGCTTGGCCGGCAGCTGGCTCAGCACGTCGGCCTTGAGGCGCCGGATCATCACCGTCTCCTCCAGCAGCAGGCGCAGCTCCGCCATGTTCGATGAGCCCGTGTAGTCCCAGCCCCACGGCATCTGAGAATAACGACGTTCAAACACATTCTACTGTGACGCATGCGAGCGTTTTTAATCGCACACCAATTATCGTTTTGGGTCGCAACCAAACGCATCAATTTGGCCGTGTTGGGTGGTGGAGGGTCTTTCGAGGTAAATTTATATCCAGATCGATACGTGGCCTCACCCAAAAATTATTATGAATCATTCGTAATAATGACTGTGAAATCCTACGTGCAAAGTTAATAATACAACAAGCTAGGCATCACACGTATGCTTGAGAACATCTGTTTGTCTTTGGGAGTATTTAACAGTGCGGAAGCCGACGGGGGCATTCGCCGGTGTCCAAAAGGGGTGAATGACTCGCAGCAGCGCGACCGCAGTGCAGGGTCGTTCACACCCCGTCACCTTCACTAGAGACTCGTTCACACCCCGTCACCTTCACTAGACTCGTTCACACCCCGTCACCTTCACTAGAGACTCGTTCACACCCCGTCACCTTCACTAGAGACTCGTTCACACCCCGTCACCTTCACTAGAGGCTCGTTCACACCCCGTCACCTTCACTAGAGACTCGTTCACACCCCGTCACCTTCACTAGAGACTCGTTCACACCCCGTCACCTTCACTAGAGACTCGTTCACACCCCGTCACCTTCACTAGAGGCTCGTTCACACCCCGTCACCTTCACTAGAGACTCGTTCACACCCCGTCACCTTCACTAGAGACTCGTTCACACCCCGTCACCTTCACTAGAGACTCGTTCACATCGCGTCGCCGTCAATGCCCACCGACGACTATCGAAGGACGCGCAGACGGACAGTCGACGCACGAACGCCCTCAACCCGAGTTGGAGAACCGCTCGAGATGGAAGGTGTTTTCGCCGGCAAAAGAAAATCCATTGCGCGTACCAAATGCGATGGCGGTCGCTGTGCCACCCGCGCCCACCTGCTTGGCGTTGCAGTAGCGCAGCGCGAACTCGTGGAATTTTGGGAAGATTTGCGGCTGCACGGCCGCCACCTGCGTGTAGAGCTCGGCGGGGCGCGACATGGCCGGGGTCCCGGACAGCAGCAGCACGCGCCGCGCCTTCTGCGCTCGCGCGCACGCACACGTGCACACGCACAGCAAGACAAATACCCCGTTTCACCACTGGCACATCCGAGCCGGGTCGGCGAGGCGCTCTGACGGCACTGGTGGTTGTTCCACCGGCTATTCGTCGTATCGAGCAGGAACCAAACTGCGATGCGCTACCCTCACGAGAAAAATGTTTAATCTGGCTCAGGGCCGAGCAGGGCCAGGGCTAATGAAGCGTTCACTGCACCCGATGCCAGTCGGGCAGTGCACCGCAATCACGCAGCATCATCACCTCTACACGCGGGATTTTTAATCCATAAAATTTGCAATAGTTTCTGTTTTATCCTGGCCACCCCTGTGCCCCTTAGACTCCAGACAGTGGAGAGGTGACCGTGTTACGCAACGAGAATGGCAGAGGCGCTTTGTGGTTTGTGCTCGGGAGTGTCCGTGGCCGCCGCGGCATGGGGAGAGGAGCCTCACCTTGAGCAGGGGCAAGGCGGCTTTACAGCGGACGGTCTTCACGTTCTTCAGGAAGTGGGACTCGTCCTGGGAGGCGGCAAGAGCGGGGCGCACCAGCCGAGTCGGTTATTCGTCACCGGCAGCAGCAGGTGAGTCGGGTTGAGTGGTGAATGTCCGACAAGGGTCAGGCGTCATCTCAACCTGTCCACACAATGGGCTGCCTGCCGGTCTTGCGACCGATAGTTTAATAGTTTAATGATAAGGCCCACAATCACCGCAGAGTCTACATCGTGTGGGACGACGTCAAGCCGGGACGACCACCGAACCCTGACCGCGAACCGTGAGTAGTCACAGGAATGCAGGGAGAGAAAGACGCCAACCGTATAGCGGATGGAGGATTCGGGCAGCGGTGAGCGACAGACACATCGCCAGGCAGATTCACAGGTCCCCGGCCCGGGGGAGAAAGAGAGGGGGGGGGGGGGGGTACGTGGCGAGGACTCACGGCGATGATGACAGCGAAGCCCTTCTCCTCCAGCTTGCCCTGGATCCTGCTCAGCAGGTCGTAGCTGATGATGTTCACCAGCCCCGAGTTGGGGTTGTCGCGGCCGGTCACCACCACGTTTATCTTTTGGGGGTCTAACCAAGGCAGCCACCGCCGGAACGCCTGCACACGCACGCACGTGAGAGAATAACAAACAACCGCCTCCAGAGTCTCAAGCCACCGGTGAGTAGGAGCTTCGTTGGTCAGAATTTGATCAACGATCAAACACATTGGCCAGGTGTAAATAATACCTTTGTAAACGTGGAAAATATTGTCGGGTGGTGGAGGGTTAATTACAATAATTTCGGAATAAAACTTCCATGTGGCCGAGCCCAAAAACAAATATGGACCACAGGGATCACACATCCCTCGTGTAGGCTCAGATAGACCGTTGGGCTGGTGCTGCTAGCAAGCGCCTATTTAGGGCTGGAATGGCACATTCGGGGGTGGTGTGGCAAGTGCCATGCCAGGCCATCTTTGTATCGCCAATGCTGAAGTTACGTGCTATGCCGGACTGGGGTACTGTACTGGGCAAGGGGGCACTCTTCTGGGGGATGGGGGTGCTTTACAGGGCGTACCTCTGCCCAGGTGAAGCGGACGGAGGAGGGGGCCACCACGAGCAGTGGCCACTCGGCCCGGTAGAAGGCGGCCACGCAGATCGCCTGGATGGTCTTGCCCAGACCCATGTCATCGGCAATCAACACTCGGCCCTCCTGAGCTATAGCGAAGCTGCACACACACACACAGATATTACACACACAGACACACGCACACTTCCGCACTAATGTACACTGACAGATACACAACATGCAGACAATAACAAAAGTTGGCAATCTTCACTAAGTGTCCGTGAAGTCACAACAACCGTTGTGCTATGCGAGGTGCACTTTGAGGCTATCACGTGATGTGTCAACGGGACAGACCCAGGTGTTAAGGATTAACCGAGATAACTGGCAGATGCACCACCTGTGCTAAATACACAGATACACAAACACGCATGCCATGGACATGATGACACTTCCTGTGACATCACATTTGAAAACAAAGAAAAATGGGATCTAATTTTTCCTTTACAGCTTGGATGGATGTTGGATTTTTTTTGGTTTAATCTAAAACCTGGGACCACATCCCTCGCGCAGGGCCTGGGGGGAGGGAGGGAGCTCACTTGACCCCCTCCTGCTGGAAGGGCAGGAGGCTGCCCGTGAGGGTCTCCCCCACCGCGCTGAGGTCGACGTCCCGGAGAGGCTCGCGACTCGCCCGGCTGCGCTCAAACTGCGGCAGGAACGTGCGCACCAGCGCCTCTGGCAGGGGCTCCACCTCCAATCCGGCACAGCGGCACAGCTGCGGCACTGCCGTACGCACGCACATTCATAATGATACAGATCCCCCCCTTCTAGCGTTTAACAATGTCGAGACAAGTGCTGTCAGCGAGCGCCAATTAAGTAAGGCACCACACAGCACACAAGGAGACGGTGTGCCTTGTATCACCACGCCCGGCCCATGTTTGTCATCCCAGTGCCGATGTTTCACACAACGCACCGGGTACTAGGACAGGCCGAGGACTCGCCAACGATTTTAGCCATGGCAGAGAAACAAACTCAGGAAGCTAGGAAGTGCAATAACCACGACACTAGCGCTGCACACACCTGCACACAGCCGTACACACGTGCCCATTAACATTGCCCCGCAGCCTGCATCGAGCTGCTGTGCTTGGTGGTCACGCAGCCAGGCGCTATCCAGGCTCAAGCCAGACTGTCTTCTGAGATCTGACGAGACCGGGTGACTTTGTCAGGGTAGGCCAAGCGAACTGCAATCCGAATGAACCTGTTCTGTGTGCGATGACTCACTCAGCTCGCAGTAGTCCTCCAAAAGGAAGTTCCACTTCCGCGTGACAGCATCTGAACAGTTGCACGAGACAGACAAGTGAAAACACAGACGCAGGAGTCAGGAGTGTTGGAGGTGCAAGCCGCGTGTCACCGGCCAACACCGCAACTATACACAAGCCTCCAGGGCTGCATGGCGTGGAGCATCTGAACTAGCAGTAACCCAGAAAATAATTAGATTTCCAGCCATTCTTCATCTATCACGTGAAATGTTGTTCTGCGCTTTAAAGTGCCTAAATACAAACATCAATATTGACCGCCATGCGACAAAAACTGCACTCAAGTGACAGAGCGAGTGGAAAGTGCCACCCTCCATTGTGTGGAACAGAAATCACTTGAATGGTTCTCAGAGGTAGCTCTGTGATATCCACTTCCAAGGGCTATTCTCTACCACTGCGAAAAAATCTGGATGGATTCTTTGTCACGTGACACGAGACCAATACAATTTTTTAACTACTTTAAATATTTCAACATGCTCCCTCGGCGAAAACACGCCGCACGCCGGCACTCACCGTAGCTGCGCGACTCGATCTGCTTGAAGATGCCGATGGCCTCGGCGTGGTACGTGATGTCCACCTCGAAGCGCGAGCGCCCCACCAGCACGCAGCGCCCGCGCGCCGTCACCGCCATGCTGGGAGGCTTCTTCCAGCTGTGTCCCACGAGCATGATCGTGCTGGCCGTGCGGGGCAACCCAAGGCCCCTGCTGGGCCCACCTCCTCCGCCACCCGTTGGGGTGCCATCCGGCTGCTGCTGGAGCCCTGGGCACTCGTGCCCCTCCAGCGGACAGATCTCCACGCCTGGGATGTGCTGCGCTGCCGACACTGTGCGGTGAACGAGAAATCAATGTCAATTAATTTTATGAATTGAATGAAACTATTAAGAAACAATTCTTTTCTGTAATTAATTACCCAGGCTCCTCTAAAACTGGCGGCCGCCCCTGCACCCTTGCCTCCCGAAAACAGAAAACCCCCTTAAAAGCCACGCCCTGCGTGACGCGGCTGATGATGCCATGATATCACCATGCCTCACCGATAACCTCCCGTCCAGCGGCACACGTGGTAACAGAGGCGAGACGTTTTCGCAAGCCACCGCCATGGCACGCTATTGCGTGATGACCTACCATCAGATGCGTGCAGTGGTATAGTGGCTTTATTTGTATATTATTAGAAGAGATTGGTTATGATGGAAAGACAGCGCATCGCAGAGGACAGGAGCTGAGAAACACTCGTCTGTAGAGCAGAGTGGGAACGGGTCAAGGAAGCGAGCTCAGCGCTTGTGAGTGTCGTGCGGAACGTGAGCGGTCCACACTGACTGAGGCTGTCGTGGTCTTCCAGCAGGAAGCTCCACGTCTTTCCTTCTAGGTCTGCAGAAACACAAGGTCAAAGGTCAGAGTCAAGAACAGTGTTACGATTATTACCAAGCAGAATCTGGATACATTTAACTCAACAGGGCTTACCCCGTGCACACTCACCGTACAGGCGGCTGGGCACTCGCTTAAACAGGGCGATGAGCTCGGACTTGTAGCCGACCTCAATCTTGAAACGATTGTTGGGAAGCTCCAGGCAGCGGCCTCGCACGACGTTGCGGCGCTGCGGTCCGCTGCCGCTGCCACTCCCTCCGCTCCCCAGTGGCTCCGACACCGGGGGAGTTACCGCCGGCGTGCTGGGCACGCGGGGCTCACCGCCGGGGCGCTGCCATGACACGCGCACACAACCTCGTTACGCTCGCCCGCACGCTCGCCAGCCGCATGGGCGTGTACCTTCAATTTGTCAATGCACTGCTGGATGAGGGCTTCCCCACGCCATGTGGGTCATGGGGTTGGTATGAATGCAGTAATGTAAAGATGTAGGAGCATATAAGTACAGTACAACAATGGATTTTGTTGCACTGCCCTCTGCTGTCAGCATTGCTTTGCATGCTATGCAGTGTTTGAACTTTGGAAGTACGATTTTCCGTACGTTTACATTTTTAGGAGTCCCCTCCAAAAATAAACATCGATGTGCGCCACGCAGTTAACTAACGCGCATTGTGTCGCGGTTCCGCTTCCCGACAGCACTCACCGCACTGCTCGCGGAATAAAAGCGTGTCGCTGGCGTGGACGCCGCACCGTTGTCCGCCGGACATTGCAGCGACTTCCTGTCGAGTGGGGGCGGCGGCTGAAACGTTTTCTTCCCGAACGTCGCTTCACCCGGCGCGGTGCTACCAGTGGTAACGGCAGCGGCGGTGCCCATCGGGCTCACGCCGCTCTTCACCGAGTTGATGTTGCTCCAGAGTTTGGCGACGTCGGACGGAGGGAGAAATCCTCCCGTGCCCTGTCCCGGCAGCAGTTGCGGACTGCTCCCTGGTGACTCGTGTGGCCCGCTTTGACCACACCGCTCTGCTACCGAGACCCCCGCTGAATCACCCACTGAGACCCCCACCGAGACTCCCACCGAGACCCCCAAGGAGCCCCCCACCGAGCCCCCCACGTTCAATGGCGGTTGAGCCGGACTCCCGTTCACACCTTGGTTGGCGCGAACCTCCAAAACTGGTCCCGTGGTGCCAACCAGACCCTGGCCTGTTTGGCCTCCCTGGCCAGCCCGTGGACCTCCCGAGGCGGCCTGCGGGGGCCCCAGCCCCGCGACCGCCAGCCTCTCGGCACGCTTGGCCAGCGCCTTCCTCCGGTTCTCCTCCATCCTCCGCTTCTGCTCCTCCGTGATTCTCGTGGGCACCATCGCAAAGCTTCAGCTGCCGCAGGGGATGGACGTTTGCCAGACTGCAAGGGCGACAGGATAAGGGAGTATCAGAACTGGTCGTGCTCTCTGTTTTTAAAGATGAATTATATTATGCAGTGGTAAAATACATCTGGTCGAGGGGACCCATACAAACATTCACGCACATATAACGTATGACGCCATCATCATTATCATCCGTAATCAATGCACTGCTGGACGAGGGCGTCCCCAAGTTGCCGCGATAGTTCACGCTCCCACGATACAATAATCTACCCTTGCACACGAACGGATCTCACCGCTCCATCTGATTTTCCATTGTCCATTAGGTATCCAGATGGGGTTAGTGTTATGGTCAATGCAGGTCGGTAAAGGAGAGGGCCCAGGACCAGTTCAGATATATCACTCGTCACTGATGTTCGCAGCTGCCAGGAATTGTAGTGGATGGTTTGGGCCCTATTAAACTGATTTCTGCCTCGTCCTTCCTGGAACAAGTGTGACGGGAACTCGGCTCCACGACTCCGACCCCCAACCACGAGGGGCTGGGCCGCGGGAGCCAGGCAGGCCGGTCTCTGGGGCTTCCTCTTTTCCACACCGCGGGAAAAATGAAGGGTGGACGTGAGCACTTTACCTTGAGTTTGGAATATTTTCCTTATTGAGGGCCGAATAGGACTTAAAATACCTTTATCAGGCCACAAGTTAACATACACATAGCTCGCTCAGTCACCGCATTCTTAAGACACGTCTGTCACTGGCCACTAGCAGAGACAAAAGTGATTGAGCGTGCTCATATTAGCACAGTGTTGCTAGTTCAATGATATACCCCTCTAGGACCCGATTAGCGCGACCAAAATGCTGGCAGTCACCGTTTGGAAGTGGCATGCCGCATGCAGCCACTGCAGGGCCCGTGCACGTGACCACCCCTTTCTTGCGAGTAGGCCCAAAAACGTCGATCGACCAGAAACAAACAGCACGATCAGAGTTGTAATGGATAAGATTGTAACGCCAACATCTGTGACGAATATATTAATCGGGCCTCCCCTAGGTCGAGCTCAAATGAGTACAATAATACGGGGTAAACTGTATGGGTTGACAGGTATGGTACACATCAGCGCTGGAGAGGCAAAGGTGGTCTGGCGTGGTGCTGGCCACCCAACACCCTTGTGTGTGCCGGCCTTGATAGGTGCACGCCAACAGCACTTGTCCAAATTGTATATTAAAGGCAATACGGGGGATCTTTGTCATTTGTGGGCGAGTAGGTGGGCTGTGTTGTGAGTAGGTGAACTTTGTTGTGAGTTGGTGAGTGTGTTGTGAGTTGGTGAGTGTGTTGTGAGTTGGTGAGTGTGTTGTGAGTGTGTTGTGAGTTGGTGAGTGTGTTGTGAGTTGGTGAGTGTGTTGTGAGTGTGTTGTGAGTAGGTGAGTGTGTTGTGAGTTGGTGAGTGTGTTGTGATGTGGTGTGTTGTGAGTTGGTGTGTTGCTAAACGGGGTGCAGCACGGGCGAGAGAAGAGATGGAGTTGATGCGATAGGATGTGGAGCTGAGTGGATTTCCCATTGACCGGTAACCCAGCGGTGTCAAGATCGGCGAGGCTCGTGAAGGACGCTGCTGCTGCTGGGCAGTTGGAGGAAGTCGCCCACCAGCAACAGCGGAGGTCAGAGAAGAGAAGCTCACAACAACGGGCGGAACGCCGGGCAGATAAAACACGGCAAGTTGGCACAGTGAGGACCACAGGTGTTGCATCTGCCAGTCGTCTCAGTCAGTCAACCCATGGCACCTGGGTCTGTCCCGTGACCTGCTGCCAGCGGTCGATACTTAACGCGGCCTCAAGGTGCACCTAGCCTGGCACACACGCCGCGGCGGCGTCACCGCCACTCTGTTGCGAACAGCGATTGTTGTTGTTGCGACCTACAGCGTGGTGGTTGAACCCAACAGCGCGGATGAGACCGGACTCTCAGTGAATGGTTACAGCACAGACGATAAACCGAGTCACAAAAGCACGGCTGGGGCACTCAACGAGTGAAGTTCACGAGAAACGGCGACCCCGCAAACCCTGCGACATCACAACACGACGCCACGTTGCGTAAACAGCGCCCCTCGATTCTACTCCTTTTGCCGTCTCGCTCGGCCCGTGTCACTCACCACTGCAGGTGGCCGACCGGGCCCGCGACCTCCCCGCTCCCCTCGGAGCGCCCAGGCCCTCTCGGTCCACGGGGCCCCCCCCCGGGGTCGCTACCAGAATCAGCAACAGCAGTATGAGAAGCAGCAGCAGTAGGAGAAGCAGCAGCAGTAGCAGCAGGGCGTGATGACAGCCAAATGGGGCTACAGCTGTGACAGCAGAAGCAACTGCAAGCGAAGGCAGCTGCGGTGGAAGAGTGTCAGCAGGTACTCCTGGCGTGTGTGCAGCAGAATAAATATGAGCAGCAGTTGAAGCGGGACGACCTGCAGGAGGTGCAGCGGCAGCTGCAGGAGCCGATTGGGAGCTGGGACCGCGTCTCCCGCGCAATACGGGACTACGGCAGCTCACGAGCCCACATCGCGCGCGTGTTTGTTTCGCGTTTCGTAATTGTCATGTCATTCATCCGCGTGGCGTCGCTCTACAGAATCAGAATATTTATTGTGGAGGAATCCGATGAGCTACAAAGCTCTTTCTCGCAGAAGTCCAGTTATGTAGAACTTGTTTTTCTTATCGTTCGTAGCCAAACGTGCTAACCGGAGCAGTCTAAACAATGCACCATTATAAGTCACTGCATGATAATACATATAATGTAACCGTTTTCATTGCGTCAGTGACGACTCACTTTGTGTTTGAATAATACTCCTTTTGGACGAAGTGGTGGCGCAATGTTCGTTCCCATTCCTCGCTACGGGTGACACTCAGGATCAGAATCTTTGTTTAGACTGCAGGAGGAATCCGATGAGCCATGAAGCTCTTTTTCACAAACGTCCAGGAGGGCCACGGGGTCAGCAAGTTACACCAACAATTCCGTACAAAAAAGGAGATGAGTGCAACATAGAGGAAAGCTAAGTAAGTCACGAAAAATAAATATCTGAACGCTGCTGGGCAGCTAACGTTCACCAACCCGCGTGGTGCACTCTGGTCAAGCTACCCGTGACCACGGCGTGGGGAGGCCTTCATCCAGCAGTGGACTGACAGAGGGCCGTGAATTCTGAGCCATCACTTGTGCACAGAATCACACGTTAAGTATACATCATATCAAAACCAATAACGAGATTGTCACGTGACTTCGTTTATTCATGATCATAATGCTTGTGGTCCTGTCTCATTATTCACAACTGCTCGATATGTACAACCAGTGCTGATAAATACATGACAGACTCTTTTCATCAATGTACAGTGTGGCTTTATTTGAAACAATAAACACAAAACAATGCTGTTCGCTCATTCATTTCGGCGCTATGCGATTATATAAACTTTTTGTCCTTACACCGTGAAGAATGTGGACTTTTCGTGTTTTGCTGATTATAGGATTCATGCCGGAGAGTGGCGGCATAATGGTTAGCACACTTCACGATTAAACAAGTTTCCCCAAGGACCTGTTCAGTTATATCTGAAAAGGTCCTGGACACCCCTCTCACCAGCCCACACTGACCAGCGTGGTGAAGCATAGTCAAACAACCCCCAACACCAACACGGCATGGAGAGGTCTTCATCCAGCAGCGGATTGACATCACTACCTTTTGAGCAGGCATTCAGCCCTCTGTAAATCAACTGCTGGATGAAGGATTTTCCCATTCCGCATCTTCATGAGGATTGTTTTACTATACTGTTGAGTGCGAGTTGGTAAATTACTAATTCAGATATCATTGCCACTGTTGTTAGCCGTGACCGAAATCAACTCAGGTCACCGGGTTCATAGTGCAGCACAAGCGCGCAAGCCACTGTGCCACTACTCCCCAGCTCTTTACTATTTTATCGTAACCCAGAGGATGGCACCGATGGGTCCCCAGCACCCGTGCCCCCTGTCCCTGAGCTTTGGCCTCTCAAGTGTTCCTCAGGGCCTCGTGTTTGCCATCGAAGGAGCCGCTCCCAGACAGGCCGATGCTGGGCGGTTGTTCTCCCAGAAGGCCGAGGACACACAGCTCTGCGTGACTCTCCGCGGGCTTCCTGTACCGTGCACAAACAACCACGTGTTTACATCGACACAATACTTTACATAAGGCGAGAACAATTCTGGGAGGCTCAACCGGGACACGTCTACGGTAGTCAAGCCCTCGCAATCACTCCCCCCGCCTGCACAGTGAGCTACAGCACTCGTGTGGTCGTTGGCCTCGCTCACTGCTCATAGGACAAGACGACTCCTCTGCCAACCCTGCCCACTACTGAGGCTAGACCGCACCTCCGACTCGCAAGGTTGGCTACGTACGGTGCGACATACAGACAGATCACCGTTCTTTTGCCCATATCGTGAGTCAAGCGTGTAAGCTAGACATTTTAAACCTGGGACACAATCCCAATTTTCACTTAATATTCAAGACACTAGGTCATCCTTTGTGAAACCGGACGTTTGTTTGCCTAAAAATACACAGAGAGTATTGTATATTCTAGAGTGCTCGTAAAATGACTCCCCCATTCACGAATTCAGGAGACGATTAATGTATTCGTCTGGCCGGCAGAGGGCGAGAGATCGGCCAGTTTCAGCGCGAGATGCAGTTGGAGGGCTGGCAAGTGCGAACCGAACAGGTTGAAGTTGTAAGTAATACACATTCATGTTCCTTGGACTTTATGACTTAAAATATTGTTTTTATCATCCAAGATTATACAATTAGCATTTTATTTATTTTAATAACTTTCACATCTCGTACTATTTATTCCACATGCACCGCAATGGACGAATTAGTTGCTTCACTAATCAAATTGCGACGCCAAATTTCGCTATTTACTAAGTAGCGATTGTCACCACCGGCAAATGCTTGAGGGATTGTCACTGTCTCCATAAGTGCGTGAGAAATATGCCAAATGCGCGCGGCTTAGGCGTTCTAAACTATTCCCCGTAGCTACATAGCCTCAGTTGATGCAGTAGAGCGTAATGGTTTCAACAGTCCGCCAGTGTGAGAGCGAGTGCGTCACCGTGCTGTGAAGGAGACTTGCAGCTGCGTGGAGCCGTGAGGTGCAAGGGTGCCGTTCCCAGGCGAGACCTCAAAAGACCCATTTTCCTCGCCGGACTTGCTCTCTGGCAAACACACAAGCAACACACAAATACACACGTAAACACACACGCGCTGGCACGCCCGCACTCTACTCACAAGTCGCATTCTTAAATCCTTGAATGTTTATGACACAGGCTATTGGTATGAAACCACAGGCTGCCAACCATCCACCACAGTTGCCATATGAAAACCAGACTTAAGATTGCTTTTGAAATGACTCCAAAAGCCTGACATTAAGGGCGGCGCGACTGCACAGCACAGCATGATGCTGTGCGTTTGATTATTCACTTGACACGTTTTGCTATCGCGCAGCTGGGACGCTGCATCTTGTTTATGGCGGTGGTGATTTTGGCAGCAGAGTCGCACGTAACTCGCCAAACAAGTCGCTCCGGTCGCGAACGGTGACTTACGGACGTGCGCAGACCAGTGGCCGCGTGCCGCGCCACGGTTGACGATGGTGGCGAGGCGGGCGCGCCGTTGGCCGACGAGACACGGCCCAAAGTGAAGGGCTCCTTCTGGCACGCGCAGCTCCAGGCACGGCATGTAGACAAACGCTTCCAGAGGAACGCTCTGCGGGGAGGAGAGGGGCCTTACGCGTATTAAACGGGGGCGACGAACCCACGGCACACGGGACGTCTCTGGCCTGTGACATCATTTGACAGTTCAGGTTTCAAGTTTATTTTGTTTAACCAGGTGAGGACTCAAGAGACCAGAACACCCTCATTTGCAAGAGTGGCAATAATGGGGCATTAGTCTTCCAGTAGGGGGCAACGGATGGTGTGTATAATCCCAGATGATTAAATTGAAGGTAATTTATGAATGCAGTACATTTGGACCCTGATGGCGGCAAAATAATGGCCTACTCTTGCGAATGATGTCAGGGGATCTTTAACGTTGATGGCGCGTGGTATTATTACTATGGTAATTATACCCGCAGCATTATTTAGGGCAGCTGCCGGATTTTAACCGTTTCAACAAGCGGCGAATGTGTGGCTGCTAGGCCATGCCACCTCCCATATTATTTGTATAGAAAACACAAAGAAACATTGCCCCTTACTGAGAAACCTAGCAGATGATTGAGATTCAGTGAGGGTTTCTTGGTTTGTAAATGTAAATAAATGTTACTTATATAGCCCGTGATCACAAGAGGCCTACTACTTTAAAACAGCCTGAAACAATATGTATCCGTATCTGGAAGCATCTTAGCCACATAATCGGGCACACAGCTGTTTTTCTCATTCTCTGTCGCTGCAAGGGACTCTTACAGTGGTGTGTGGTGAAGCAATACGTGGGTACGCCCACGTCTTCCAACACGTCTGGTAAACACGGAAGAGTAGACCAAATACCCTCCAGAGTTCGCTCTTGTAAAACGTCCTTCCACCATCAGCGACGTGAGCAAGCAATTACAGGGCCACACCTTTACCGCTGTTTTGTGCGCGAGCTCGCAGTGATAAAACGATCCCTCGCTCGTCTTTCGGGTATATACAACCAACCAAAGGTTCGTTTTCTCACCGCCGGCTGCCCATGCTTCCCGGACAGACAGACCTGTTGGGTGCGGTTGCTGTAGTGGACAGTGAGCTGTCCTTGCACGCGTAGCGTGAGCTCTCCACCCCGCCTCTCCTCCAGCAGCTCGGGCGACAGCTGGAACCCCACCTCCACCTGTAGCGGCACGCACAACACCCTGAGCGCACGCCTGCCAAGCAGGGCCGGTGCAAGGGGGTGCCGGGGCGGACCCCGCACCACCAAATGTACCTATGGCCCCCCACCCACATTCACTCTGCTTAGCGCTGAATCGCTATCATGGTGGCCCCCCACGCTACGGCGCTACAGCGCCCCTCTCCATCCGAGAGGAGCTGGAGCCGGGCCTGCTGTCAAGTGGTCAGAAATTCATCTTGGCTTATTAACCAGGGTTGCCAACTCTAAGGCACAAAAAATAGGACAGTAGAATGTATCTCGTGATCTATATCATGATACATTCTACTTCTCTTATCTCATCATACCAGAAGATGCGCTGTCTTGAATCAGTAGTGTATTATTACGCAACTGGCAAAATCCGAGACAGGAAAGAGGTTGTACTCGGAAAACAAAGACAGGCAGCAACTCCAATATTAAGCTACACTCCCTTCTGATGACGAACTTATATGCAGCAGATTTTCCAAATTTCCCACACACAGAGGTTATACGTTGTCCGCTACTTTTCCAGTCCTCTCCCACCCAATCTACAGCCAAGTGTCTCGCCGTCTAGTATAGATTCCCTCTCAGTGGCGTCGAGATCGATTGTGCAGGTGGTGCAGCTGCACTGGGGCCCACAGGCCGGAGGGACCCACAGGCCGGAGGGGCCCAAGGCCGGAGGGGCCCACAGGCCGGAGGGGCCCACAGGCCGGAGGGGCCCATGCGTTGGGCTACAAAGAAAGGGGGAAGGTGAACAGGGAACCCCAATTCATTCCATGTACCAGGGCCAATGCCAGCCATGCTATGCTACTATTCCCTCTGTATTCAACGGTCGGTCAGCCCTGCCTTGCCCCACCGTCTAACCTGGAGGCTGTGTTGAGGCATCAGAGTGATGGTGTCGGCAGACTCCCCGCCGTCACTGGGCGTTGTGTGCTGCGGCCGGGCGGCGGGGCTCTGTTGGCCGGGCAGCGCGGGCTGCACCAGCGCGAAGTTGCCCGACGTCTGTAGGCGGAAGCTGAGTGCCGTGCCAACCTCGTTGCGCAGCGCCATCCGCTGGGTCTGCACACTCTCCCTCTCCACCTGCGTGTACATGGACCCGCGCTCATAATATTTCAGCTACGCGTAAACCAAATGGGTTGCTGAAAAGATTTCTGGCATGTACAACCATAAGCCTACTGCAGTCTGTCGAACGTTGAATGTGCATGTGATAGCTCTTTGGTCAATTAACTGCGAGATGAAGGCCTCTCCATACCATGCGGGTTGTGGGGGGCTATTTGACTACACTTTATTTTGGTCAGTGCTGATTGGTGAAAGTGGGGAGCATAGGCACGGGCGGATAAAAGTACAGAACATGTATTTTGCTGCACTATCCATAACATAGTTCCAAACCTAAAACACCTGCTTTGCAAGGTGGTCGCCCAACCAAGCATTATCCAGGTTCAACCCTGTTTCCCTTCCGAGATCTGATGAGAACGAGTGCAGTGCAGGTGGTTTGACCACAGGCAATGTTTAATTGTATTTGTTATGATTAAAATGTATGTAATTTTTATTGATAGAGTGAGACGCACCTTTCCGTCTTTAATGAGGTCGCTGGCCTCAGCGTGGAACTTGAGTCCCCTGTCCCCTTCGTCCACGTCCATCTGCACAGTCAGCCTGGCACAGGGCAAGCACGGACACACACGTGGCGAAATGTACTCGAGCACAGACCTCGGATTGCTGACACGACGTGTCGTAAGGAGAAGAGAGGAATGAGAGTGATGAACATGGAAGCGCCAGGACAGAGACCGAGAGCCAGGCCTAGAAGGAAGCGGTGAGTATCGGTGAGGCCGGATTGCCGAGTGGAGGTTGAGATGATGGCCCAGGAGAGGAATGAGTCTTGAAATGGGACCAGGAAGGCAGAGCCCACATGAGTGGGAAACATTGCAGGAATGTTTTCCGTGTTTACGTGGCCAACTTCTCTGTGGAACATTCATATGCGTAACGAACATTGCCTGTCTGACGAAAGCCTGCAGGTCCACACGAAAAGGGGGCACCTCGTATCCATGTGGTCGGTCCACCTTCTCCGGCACGCACACCACATCCTGGAGCAGCCGCACAACACCAACAATGAAACAACAGAAGTTCTCCTCTGGGAAGAAAACGTAACTCGCCTGCATTGTCTTTGTGGGTAATTTTGTATTTCCACAGTTACCCTACTCTAAGAGGTGCATTATGGGATTGAAGGTGCGTAATTAGTGATCGGGGGCCATGCGGGTTCAAGGGTCAAGAGAGGAAGTGCCCACCTGCTGGTCGAGGCTTAGGTACCCGAGCACGAAGCCGGCACACTCGGCACGCGATTCGATGTCTGTCAGGAGCAGCGGCGTGAACGACACGCCTACGGTGGCGTGGCCCCGCGCCGGCACCACCTGGGCACACGCGGAGCGACCGCACGCACGGCGTTGCAGGGAATAGTGATGCATACCTACGATCGAGCGCTTCGGAAGCAAAGAGTTGGTAGATCTCATAATATCGATTGGAGAAACTTCAAAACCCGCTTGGCTGCAGGGTGGCCAGAAGAAGGCAGTACAACAAGTGGGTCCGTGACCACGTAGATTTTTTTCAGTGTTATCCCCGCGTACGTGTGGTGCGTTTTTTCTGGGTACTCCGGTTTCTTACCGCATACAAGACACTGCCAAAAAAGGGAATTTGACCAACAGCACATACCAGCATAATCCTGAAGAAGTTTTGAGGCTCATTGAGACTTTCTTGCCTTGATCAAGGTGAAGTTCTAGAGACCCCTTACAGGGGATATTTGGCCTACTCTTCCACTCTGGCCAAACATCTTGGAAGATGTGGGAGTACACATTATTTTTACAAACCGCACAAGGTTTTACACACAGAAGAAGAGAGCTTCTCATCTTACTGTATCGCTTTCCCCTCCCCGTCATGTTATACGTCAACACACAGTTGGCTTGGTAGGTGGTTTATGTGGCACGCCGGGAGGCAATGGACCACGTAGCTCCTACCATCTGGCTTGGAGTGATGCAGTACGGGAAGTCGGATTCCATCCCCTCGTGTTCCCGCAGGCGGACCTTGATGATGTCACGACGCGCCGGCGCACCCTCCGCCACGTCCTTCTCCAAACTCTGCGAGGTGACGACACCCACGGTGAGCCACGTGGGTCTCGGCCTGTTTACCGCTGGCCCTTATCTAAGCTATTGCTCATGTTTTCGCACGCACGGTTGGCTACGTACGGTGCGAAGGAAGTTCAACATACATACAATCCGTATTGAAATAAACCAAGGCAAAATAGACATGTGACTGAGGCAGAATGCTTTCAATCGGTGCACATGACCTATGGCGACCCATGGACTGGACACATGGACTGTGTGATAAAGACCATGGAACAAAAAGCTGAAAAGGATGCAAAAAAAAGCGTGGAGAGATGCATGCTGGGTATTACACTTTGAGAAACAGAAGATGGAACACACGAATCGGGAAACATGCAAACTACAGACATTATTTTCAATATTAAAAACAGTAAGTGGCCATGGGTAGGACACATCACTAGGAGTAATGGCTAGTGGTTAAGCATGGCGAGGATGTCCATCGCTGAGACTGAGCGAAAAGATCAGCCGACACGCAGCAGCGACAGGAAACCGTGGCGCGGCGTTACCGTGAGCGATCGAGACGACTTGCGGACGCCAACATCCAGCAGTGGCTAGATCACGGCTGCTTGATGACGGATATATAATATTCGTAGATATTTCATGCGTCCCGCGTCGGGTACGTGGCAGCGCCGAACCTCTGGGCTGCTTGGGGCAGAGATGTCATCCTCCTCGTCGAGAGTGAACCTCTCCACCCAAGGCGTGGGCCCACGGCGCTCGCTGGGCACGGCGGCCTCCGTGGCGAGCAGCTCATTGCCGTCGGCGTCCCTCAGAGGGAAGGGCTGCCCGTAGCACAGCAGCAGGTCCAGCAGGCGCCCGTCCTGGCTCTCCACGTTGTACGACTCCCAGTCCACACGTACAGCTGCACCACAGACAGATGCGATTATGCCCCATGGTATGCAGGCTCGGTCAAGGCACATCGCAAGCACAGCGCTTGATACATATAAATTTTAAAAATATATATGTAATTTTAAGCCCTTTGTCAACCCATTGCTGGATGAACGTCTCCTCACACTGTGTCAGTTGCTTGACCATACTTCACCACACTGTTTAGTTAGGGTTGACAAAGTGGGGGCCCTGGACCGATCAGTGTCACTCGCCACAAATGTTAGCAGTGGCTATGAACTGAACTTAGGTATCTCACCACTGCACCACTACCCCACCCTAGAAAAGCAATACAAACATGTAGTAGTTGCATAAACGTACCACAATAATGTTGGAAATTATGTGTTCGCATAGGTTAAACTCTGAACCCAAATCAGGGTGGGCTAATTATGTTTAAATGCAACTATACGACGAAGTATCAACAATTTTAACACACTCACAAATAGGGTTGTGAGTCTGTGTATTGCTAAGTCAACATTCATATGAATGTTTAACACGTAGGCTTTCGCGACCAATGTTATTCATAATAAAGGTTTTCGGGTTAGATCGCGTAAATGTTGTGGATTCACTCTTCGACACGCCGGTGGGCTAAAGTAGTGATATATTTCTCTTTTGTCAACGTGACACTTTTTTACTGTTTGGCCGTGTCGGGTGGTGGAGGCTTACGACACATTTATAAATAACGCGATCTAACCCAAAAAACCTTTATTATGATTCATATTAATGCCTACCAAAAGGACTGGTGTTGTTGATCCTCAGCGATCGGGAGACCGTGTCCCCTCCTGAAACATGTGTCCCAAACCTGCCAAACACACAATCACAAAGCACCACCACCGCACTCCAGTCACACTCATTGACTTCATGTGCAGGAAATATTGACACCATCTGTAAACCACAGGCAGCATACTGTGTGACCGTCTTACCTGAATTTAAAAAATACCTGTTTTCCAAATCTGCAATCCTGCACATTCATCTCTTAAAGCTCCCTCCATTGCCCCCCTCCCCCATTCCCCCACGAACCCCTCTATTTTGGCCAGTGACAGGGTGCGTCTGTGTGTTGTCCTGTGGGACGAAGCGCGAGTCTGCGTCACACCTGACGATGGGGCGTGTGCTGGGGTCCTTGAGAAGCCCAGTCAACTGCAGGTGCAGAGGGCATCCATGCACCGACATCCTCACTGGGACCTCCACAGGCTCCAGGTCCCCGACCTGCCAGCGTTACATTCATTATACTGTCAGTAGTATTACTACTACTGCGGTTGTTTAGCCAGTGAAGGCTCATTGCGTTTCAAGACTCTTTTTCAGGAAGGTCCTACCAAGTTTTCTCCATAGGGAGCGATGTTGCTGTGTGAATCCAAAATGAGTAACATTTCAGCAGTGGGATGTTTGGCCAACACCAGCAGACACATCCTCCGTGATTTTAGCCATGGAAGGAAATACATGCAGGACACACACCCGAGTCAGAAATCGAAGCGCAAGTGTTACCACTGCTCCACCCATTACCAGCAGCATCCTTCGTAACCTTCACGACACATCAGTGCAAACCATCATCGTAGCCCCCAGAGAGATTTGCACTGGCTTCCCAGAGCAGGCCAAGGCAGGACGAGAGTGGAGTAGTGGAATTGTAGGCGGTGACCTGACAGAGCAGCCGGTCGCGGTAGTGCCCCCACATGTCGCTGACCGCCGTGACGGCCACCTCTTGGCGAGAGAAGGCGGCCAGCGTGCCAGCGCTTGGCTCGCACGTAAAGGCAGCTCCCCTCCCCGCCAGCAGTGCACCCTCTCTCACCTCTGGGAAGCAAGAAGCACATTGTCGTTCCAACACGTGGGTTTGTACAGCTGGTTTTATGATGGCGCAGTGGCCCGCGCACTTGAATATGGACCGATAATATAATACTGTACCATAATATTTGAATTTATATTACGCCCATAACATAAAACTATGCCTCTGAGTGTAACCTAGCTGTTTGACGTGTGATTCCCAGCCCCGGTCAACATCAGTGGCGAGTGTAATCTGAACCAGCACCCCCCCCCCCCCTCCCCCAGCAACCCACACCGGCCAGCGTGGTGAAGTATGGTGACACGACGACTCCTGTGACCGAAAGTAGTGGATTGATGAAGGTCTGTAAAAGTTACAGCTGTTTATAAATTAAAATTACTGCGCTAAAAACATCAAATACACAAACTAATGTACTTCATGAAACATTTTAACCTTGCGACAGGCACCTCCCTGGAGTATCTGTGCATGATTAATACAGCGCCAGAGAGCTTGGGGGGCTCACCTGCCTGCCGTTTGCTGGGGGGCTTTCGAGCCATGCTCGCCTTGTTGAGAGCTTTTGTCAGAAGAAGGCTGCTGTCCATTCTATTGATGTGGGACAAACACATCTACGTTAAAATAGCACTTCATTCTAATTACAGTCATACCCCGGTTCACGTCGGGGACGCGTTCCTGAAAGGTGCGATGACGAATATCGAAACGATGCCAATCAAAGCAATTTACAGGGTAGTAGGTGGAAGCGAAGGCTGAGAGGCGACGGATAACGAGATATGACGATGCTGTAGGCGACGTAAGCGTGGGTTGAGGCGACGCAAATCGGGTATCGGTATGAATGCGGTGACGATGTATTTGTGAAATGTCGTAAAAGGGGGAGACGTAAATCAGGGTATGACTGTACCATTGAGTCTGAGCACTGCGCTTTTGTGACGAGGTCACACGTCCACCAGTCACAGTGGCTCCCTGCTCTCGAAGCAATGCTCATCTCCTGTATGCCAGTGGTGGAAATGCTGCAATCCTATGGCAGTGGCGGGTTTGTCCATAGGACATCTACTGTTTGTTTCCCCACAAACCGAAATTCATTTAATTCCCCTGAGGAACACGTTGGAATGAATTGGCCCCCATCCAGAAAAATTGCTTTATAGCTCACCGGATTCCTCCAGTATAAATAAATATTCTGAATTCCGTGCCGCTCACTCTCCCACTACGACACCTCACCAGAATGTGGTAGTGACATTTTATTAATTGAAGTGGCGCAATAAACAAACAGGTTAAACATGAAAACCTGATGTTGCCTTGCTTCCAAAACATGTTACATTAGTCTGTCAATACCACGTTAACCTGCCCAATGCACATAGCAAAGTAAGGTAAGGGGAATTTGCAGGGCTATAAATATGGGTGGCATGGCTAGATACACATGTGTACAGTCGTGATCGGAATTCAGAGAAACAACGGAGATGTGGGAGAAGTGAGACGCAATCAGAGAGGGGAACGTGTCTCGGTATTAACCCAGGCGCACTATTTACGTCTTTTATGACAAGGTAGAGTAGACAGAAACAAATGTTTCACAAGTGTACATGATACGAATCTAACCCCCTGCAACAACTGCGTGGTTTTGTACGTGTGCCGTGAATGCTCGAGTTATTGTTTCAGCCGTGGTGGGACTGCATGTCTGTCAAAGGGTAGGTGTCGTAATATTGGATTTAGTCAGAGAGATGACATACTGTGGACATGTGCTGCTAGGCTCACATGAAGCCCTATTGCCCCCCCCCCCACTTCCTTGGGAAAATCGAAGGAAGACAAAGGTGGGCGTGGTAGTTGTGGGATGAAATTGAGAAGTGGACTCAGCTCAGCATGGGGAACATCAGGAAAGCTTGTGCTGAGAGGAAGTGCTGGCACATGTTGACTGTCGACCTCCACACCTGGAGCTGGCACGGGTAGATGGATGGACGGAGAGTGGTGTGCGTGCGTCACTGCGCGTTACACGTAATGAGGTCGGGGTGCGCGTGCGAGAATGCGGTGCGGACACCGGCGGTGCGAGCTCATCACCGCGTGCTGCGTGCGGCGAGGCCGGACGGAGTCGGGGGAGGAGCCCCACTGAAGTGTTCCACCCGCACGTGGAACGCAGCCTCGATGGCTGTCTGGTTGGTCATGATCAGCGTCCTTGTGACAAAATCACCGAGCCTCACCTCCGAGCCAAAATCGAGCAGCAGCTCCTCTGACGGTATCTGCACGCTGACGCAACAAGAGACACTTCGCACAAACAGCACGCTTACCAGCATGGTGAAGTATGGTGAAATAACCCCCATGATCTCCACGGCATAGGGAGACCCTCATTCATCAGTGGATTGACAAGGGATGTACCATGGATATGTATGTACACATATTCCTACTGGTGCTGCACTTCAATGCTCCCACATCTATGCTCCCCACCTTCACTAACCTGCACTGACAAGCGTGGCAAAGCATGGTCAAATAATCCCCATGATCCGCATGGCACTAGGAGGCACTCGTCCAGCAGTGGATGGATAAAAGAGCTGTAAGTGTATGTCATTATTATATCAGGTACACCTCTTCTTGGCGACTTTCCCAGCTCAGCATAGTACCGTTAGACAATGTACTTCGGCACCGCCCTCTGTTGCTCATCACGTAGCCCGGCACGTCACTCCACGGCCTACCTGGAAACACCGGTGGCAGCGTTTGGTGCGGAGGCGCCGGACCCCGGCGTGGAGAATGTGACGTGGAGGCCCTGTGCCCGGGCCTGCACAAGCAGCAGTAGCGGCTCGTCCATCCCGGCCACCGAGCAGGGCAGCACCAGGTCACGGAGCTCGTCCTGCGGAGGAGCCCAATGCTTGAGCGTTGCTACTACTATGCTTCAATCTTGATTTGAAGCTTTCGTGACTGCAAGAATCCATACTCTTTGGTTCTTTGGATAAGGTCACGTAGGTATAAAATACAATAAATCACGACGTTTCGACCGCAACACCAGCGGTCGTCCTCAGGCAGAAAAAATATAATCCAGCAGTGGAACTGCTGAACCAGCGAGAGAGCAGCTACGTTATTTACGCAGGAAAGCCTTACTGAGGCTCAAGACTCTACTTCAGGAGGGTCACGCCAAGTTAGCCCAGTGGAGGTCGATGTTGCTGCTGCGTGTAATCCCAAATGAATAATTTGCAGATCGTTTTTGATCATTTGGATAAATGGCCAATACCAGTTACAATGCGTTTTTTTGGCTATAGAAGGAAACAGGAGAACCCAGAAGAAATCCGTGCAGAACAGTTTTCAGTTTCAGATCATACAAACTCCTCACAGAAAGGTTCCCGAGTCGAGAATCGAACCCAGGCCCTCCTTGCTGTACGAGGCACAAGTGTTATCACTGTGCCATTCTGGCGCCCATGACCACCCCGCGTGTCACGTCTCACCAACAGACGCACCCCATACACAAAGTCCCATCCAGTGCGATGCTCTAGAAATAGTACTAAATATACAATATCGCAAAAAGTTTTTAGAGGCCTTTGGCGTTCCGTGCTTCACGACGGCGTGGAACTATTTGAGAACCGAAGTGCAACAACCGTAGCTGCTGAGAGCAGTATGTAAGATGTGGCCCGGGACTGCCTCTTCAGTGTTCATGTGCAAGGTCTGCGGTTACTTCTGTGCTCGCATTGCTCGCCAGAACCACATGAAGGCACACGGATATCATAACTAACCTTCTCACAGGCAGTTATCGTCGATCTGACGTGACAGCCAACATGTGGGGGCCACCATAACAGCGATATACCATGAGGGAGGGTGAACTTGGGTAGACAAAGGAATACTTGATGGTGAAGGGCCAGCCCTGGCTGGAAGTGCTTTGTCGTACCATGGTGAGTGCCGTAAACGCCACAGAGACGTCCACCTTCTCCCGTGGGCCGATGGAGCCGCTGGCTGGAGTGGCCCTGACACTGCAGCTCTGAGCCTGGGGCCCACACAGCTGCCACCGCAACACGACACACGTTAAATCACCTTCGCTAAACATGACACATTTACTTAATAACTCCCTTCCCCCAGCTATCCGTGCTGTCGATTACCTGCCTCTGTTCATGATGCTATGATTCACAAACATAGTCTGCAGTATTCTTGGTTCTTTCGGTAAAGTGGTTCTTTCGGTAAAGTGACTTTACCGAAAGAACCAAGACTATGAATCCCTGCAGTCACGAAAGCTTTCAATCGAAATATAGTCCGCAGTAGTTTCACAGTAGAGGACGATGTTGCTATGTGTAATCCCGATTGAGTAATTTGCAGATAATTCTTCGAATTTGGCAAATTTGGACCATGCAACCGCCACACAATGGCCTTCTCCTTTTAAATAACGTCACGGGGTCTTTAACATCCACTGTGAAGCAGACAGCTCTTATTTTATGATTCATACATCCACAGTGATAACTAGGGCAGCCTGCCCGAATCAAACCACAAACCTCTGCAACGAGCAGCGAACGTGGTACAGCTGGGCCATGTCCTCGTACATTGAAATGCTTCAGAAATCCAAATTGCCTTATAATGCATTTAAGGCTGCATCCTGTATAACATTCTGACATCAGAGTTCTGATAAGATAAAAAATGAAACTTTGTGCGATGCTGTGAATATTATGAGCTCATGAGATGCATCCACAAGGTATGGTCAATCGTAACAAGATTTTTATTACGCACTTCAAATTCAAGCCAACAACACTGGGTCTGGACAAGAGGCAGTGGAAGGTGACGAAACGGAACTGAAGAAGAAACATAACAGTAATGGTGATTTTGATTTAAAGCTTTCGTGACTGCAGTAATTCATATTCTTAGCTCTTTCGGTAAAGTCACGTTGAAGGGAAACAATAAAATAATAAAATATATATTTTATATGAAATAGTAATGATGATGATATCACAAGTGAAACCACTGCACACACCTGTCCCCAGCTGTAGGTGGTGGCAAGCAGCGTCTGGTTAAGCAGGGAGACCGTCTCGGTGACAACGACGCCCAGGTACACCTCACTCAGCTGCAGGCCGGAGTTGAGCAAGCACACGCGAGGGCTCTGCACCTCTGCACATAGCATCACCGGCCTTCACACACACACGAACATAAGCAAGGCACAGGAACACACAACACGTAACTCACGAAGATCTTTGCATCCCAGTTCTGCGTGATGTATGTATACTCTTTGGTTTTTTAGGTAAAGTCACGTAGGTAAAATAAAATAAATGAAAACAACTAAATTAAATCACGACGTTTCGGAAGCAACACAAGCTTCTGTCTTCAGGTGAAAACCGTCACAGCAAAATTGCTGTATCAAGTGAAGAGAACTCTAAGATACCCGAGATTATATACAGGTTAAAGGGGGGGGGGAGGAGCCAAGAATGTATGTTGAACGTCTTCCACACCGTACGTAGCCAACCGTGCTAATCGGAGGTGTAATCACGTGCGCATGTGGCAGGAATTAAACAGCCAACCGCACACAGGCATTAAACAGAGGAGGATGTCTCATGAAGATGGCCAGTGGCAGCCGTACGTGTATGTCCCCTGTCAATCCACTGCTGGATGAACGCGTCCCCACACCGTATGGGTTTTGGGGGTTATTTCACAATGCTTCACCATGCTGGTCATTGCGAATTGGAGAGGGTGAGTAGCAAAGACATGGGAACATGGTACAGTACAATGGATTGTTCTGCACTGCTCTCTACTGCTCATCACATAGCTGTGCAGCCCTATGGAAGGAAACCTGTGTGTGCATCGTGGTCACCAACTCGAGCACATCCAGCGTTGTGGGATGCTATTGGCATGAATGACGCTATATAAAATGAAAGTATTTTTTTTATTAACCCTGCTTAGCGTACGAGATCTGTAAAAAAAATTGGGCACATTCTGGGTGGTTTCATTATATAGGCCTCACATATTCACAGACGTTCAACGGAAGACATTTTCTCAAGAAGTTGCCTATTGGCAGCCGGTATGTAAAAAAAAGGCAAGCATAATTGTGAATGAAACACAGCAGTTATGCATGTCACTGACAACCCAACATGTAACTGATAACTGTCAGGTCCTTGTAATTATCACTCCTCCCAGCTCCGCACATTCACCCACCCACCTGCTCTCCCCTCCTTCCACCTGCAACTCCATGTGCGTCTGCAGCGTGAGGCAGCGCTCCGGCCGGAACGTCAGGACGGCCTCGCTGCGGGCACGCGGCGCCAGTTCTCCGCAGCCGGGCGCCGCCACCAGCCCCGCGGGCGCCGCCGCCAGTCGCCAGCGCACGGGCACCTGGCCTGGGTTGCGCAAGCGCAGCCTGGCCTCCGCGCTGTCTCCGAGGCGCACCAAGCCGAGGTCCAGTGTGGGTGTCTCCACCAGCAGCTCGGGGCCCTGGGCCAGTGATGATTAGGAGGCGCGGTTGGAATCGGTTGTAAAAAAAACAATCGCAGACATTGCACTTCAATCGTAATACAAAACTAATGACCCACGACTACTTTGCGAGAGCGAATAGTAAACAACGAAAAGCATATTATAGAATTCATCAGTTGTAAAAATAATAATGAAAATAATTTACAGCCTTTTGTAAATCCATTGCCGGATGAAAGCCTCCCCAAGCCATGTTGGTCATGGGGGTTGTTTGACCGTACGTCACTATGCTGGCTGCTCAGTGTGGGCTGGTGAATTGAGAAGGCTGGCCCAGGACTGTGCTCAGCTATCATTCACCACTGATGTTAGACATAGCCCGGCGTAGACCTTAGGTCACCGGATTTGAATATTAAATTTAAAAAAATTGGAAACAAGTCAGCGTGGATGGCAGTACACATACCTTGAACGTGGCCTGTATATGCAGGGCAATTGGCTCCTGCTGGTGCTCAATGTGGCAGAGGAGGGCATGTGCCAGCCTCCCGGGGGCTTTGCCCACCACGCACACCTCACAGCACACACTGCCTCCCGCCTCTGTCGGTCACACGACACAAAACCCCGCACGCGTGACAAAACAACAATACCGCACGCCAGCCGAAACAAGACTCCAGCTTGGATCGTGTTCGTGAGCATAAGGCAGATTTGAAACACGATAGGACCAATACTTCTGCCGTGGCCGATCATTATTTTAATGCGGCTGGCTCACACGAAATTGATTTCACTAAGACGATGGTAGTTTGCAAGCCTACTGGCTATCAACAAAGATTCGTTTATGAAACCATCCATATATACAGACAATTTCAACCGAAAGGATGGTTATAAACTCAGCAATCAATTCTAGATTTAAAGCTTTCGTGACTGCAAGGATCCATACTCTTTGGTTCTATTCGGTAAAGTCACGTAGGTAAAAAATAAAACAACAAAAATCACGACGTTTCGGCCACAACACAAGCAGCCTTCATCAGGTGAAGGGATCAGGCTGTCTCGAGGACAGCGCTGGAGTGAAACACAGCCACGCTCAGACCGCGGACCTTTAAGCTGTGTGCGAGCAAACAAGGTGCCTTGACAAAGGAATTAGCATAAAAATTAGCATTTGATTGGCCGACTTTAGAAAAGAGGTGGTGTACGTGCCGGTGGACTTGCTGTTTGGTGCGGGGGGGGGGGAGTTTACTTATTGATGGTGTGAAAAGGGAATTTATAAGAGCTGCGAAAGTTTGGGGTACTACTACTTGAAAAATATACTGTACCATTGAAATTAGTTAAATGTTTAGTTCGATTTAGAACATCTTTCACACTACCATAAATAGCAGGCGTTACTAAAAAGATTTCCAAAATTCTAAACAAACACAAGATCCAGGTCCGGTTCAATACAGTACACAAAATTCGTGATCTGATCCCATCCGTGAAGGATGTCATTCCTGACTTACAGTACCCCGGGGTTTACAAATTGAGTTGTACCTGCGGTGATTGCTATATCGGGGAGACAAAGCGACATGTCTCTGACCGAATTCGCGAGCACAAATCAGATTTGAAACATGGCAAAACGAATTCTTCTGCCGTGGCTGATCACTGTTACAACGCTGTGGGTGATCACGATATAATTTTCTCCGATACCAAGGTTCTTTGCAAACCCACGGGTTTTTATCAGAGATTTGTTCACGAGGCAATTCAGATCTACAAACAGACACAATTTCAACCGAGAAGATGGTTTCAAATTAAGCAACCATTGGAAAGATGTTCTAAATCGAACTAAACATTAAACTAATTTCAATGGTACAGTATATTTTTCAAGTAGTGGTACCCCAAACTTTTGCAGCTCTTAGAAATTCCCTTTTCACGCCATCAATAGGTAAACTCCCCCCCCCCCCCCCCCCGCGCCAAACGGCAAGTCCACCGGCACGTACACCACCTCTTTTCTAAAGTCGGCCAATCAAATGCTAATTTTTATGCTAATTCTTTTGTCAAGGCACCTTGTTTGCTCGCACACAGCTTATAGGTCCGCGGTCTGAGCGTGGCTGTGTTTCACTCCAGCGCTGTCCTCGAGACAGCCTGATCCCTTCACCTAATGAAGGCCACTTGTGTTGTGGCCGAAACGTCGTGATTTTTGTTGTTTTATTTTTTACCTACGTGACTTTACCGAATAGAACCAAAAAGAACTCAGCAATCATTGGAAAGATGTCATCAACCACTTTGGGTCATGACTTGATTTGTGTTTTCTTGTCAACCTCCACCGTCAGCAGTGTGGGTGTGTGGAGCAAGGTGCAATGATTGCCTCGAGGCCCTTTTGGTGGAGACCCACTAACTGGCATTGAAAAATGTTGATACCCCTACTGATGCTCCTGCTGTTGTGGAGTGACTCATGCAGCCAGCTATTGCTACAGGGTTTGGTAGTACATGTTGTTTATGTCGTTTATTGTGAAATTTCGGTCACAGTTCCTATGATCACTGTTACATTGCTTTTATGGCTTTATTTTGGTGATTTCGAAAACGTTTTTTGGTTTGGCCATGTTTTTTGTTGTAGTACGGAGTTAGACTGATGCCTTTAATCTAAGTGATTTTTGCACACAGCGTTGGTGTACGGTGCTTTTTTCTGGAAGATTTTGCTGTTTTTTTCTGGATTTTTCTGTTTGCTCATAGTCACTTTAAGATGTTTTCTTGTTCATGTTTTTGTTTTTTGTTGCGGTTGCACCCGATTCAAGAGCCGAATGGCGCACAGGGCTATACCAAATAAATGAAAAAATGAAATGAAAAAAAAATGCTTCATTGTTTCCTACATTAACATTAGCTGCCCCGCCCATGCTGCTGACACGCTTGGGCTACGCCCATCTCTAAACCTTTATAAACAGTTTGCCTTTAGAGGCTAGCCCCCCTTTTTCCTGATGACGGCCGCTTGTGTTGCGATCGAAACGTCGTGAGTTTTGTTTTCATTAGATTTTTTATTTAAATTTTATTTTATTCAGGTTAGAACCAGGATACAGTCTACATTATAGGACTGCCAGTACACTCACCTAGGTTAAGAACCAGGCTAGAGTCTACATTATAGACTGCCGGTACATTCACTCAGCTTAATAACCAGGCTACATTTTGATTAAAGCTTTCGTGACTGCAGTGATTCATATTCTTGGTTCTTTCGGTAAAGCCACGTTGAAGGGAAACAATAAAATAATAAAATATATATAAAACAATAAAATTCTCACGACGTTTCGACTGTAACACAAACAGTCATCATCAGGTGTGAAAACCAATGGCAAGAAACATTTGAAAGAAGTGGCGGTCCGTAGTTATTTATTTATTTTTTAACGTTAGCGCTATGGATAGCGATTTGACAGTTTGTTTAGAAGGACGAGTCCATCTATGTTCGGAATAGAGGAGGGGGGAGACGAAAAAATTAATGTATGCTGTCTGAAAGCCACCGTAAGCGAGAACAATCAATTAAGACCCTACATGGTTTATCAAATCCTTCCAATGATTGCTAAGCCAGAATCCATCTTCTCGGTTGAAATTGTCTCTGTGTTTGTATATGTGGATAGCCTCATGAACGAATCTCTCATGGTAGCCAGATGGCTTGCATAGAACCTCTGTCTTGGAGAAGTCAATGTCATGTGAGCCTACTGAATTATAACAGTGATCTGCCACGGCCGAGGTGTTGGTCCTACTGTGTTTAAGGTCTGCTTTGTGTTCACGAATGCGGTCCGAGACATGTCGTTTGGTTTCTCCAATGTAACTACTACCACAGAGGCAACTTAGTTTGTAGACACCAGGGTACTGCATGTCCGGAATCACATATTTTACAGACGGAACCAGATCACGGATTTTATGTAATGTGTTGAAACGGACCTGGATCTTGTGTTTATTCAAGATTTTGGAGATCTTTTTTGTGATCCCCGCAATGTAGGGTAAAGTGATGGTTTTGAAAGGCTCCTCAAGAGGGTCCTTCTTCATGGTTTGAGTGATAGCTTTGCGGATTGTATAGTCGGAGTAACCAATAGCCTTAAGAGCTTGGTGTACGTGCTTGAGTTCACTGCCTATGTGTTCCTGGTCGGATATGCATTGGGCTCTATGGTGCAGAGTCTTGATGAGAGAATTCTTCTGTGATGGATGGTGGTGGGAATCCGGTTTCCGATAAGCATCCGTATGGGTAGCTTTCCTGTAGACAGAGTGGCTCATTGAACCATCAGGTCTCTTTTTTTTTAGGACTTCCAAAGAAGGTAGCTTGCCATCTTTTTCGACTTCCATGGTAAATCTGATGGCTGGGTGTATGGAATTGATGTGGTCGAAGAATTGGTCTAGAGCAGGCCGGCCATGTGGCCAGATGACAAAAGTGTCATCCACGTACCTCCTCCATAAGGTTGGGCGCAGAGTGGCAGTCTGGATGGCGTCAGTCTCAAATTTCTCCATGAAAATGTTGGCTATAACTGGAGATAGGGGGGAGCCCATTGGGGTGCCCTCAGTTTGTTTGTAGAAAGTTCCATTCCAAGTGAAGTATGTATTGGTTAAGCAGTGTCTCACCAGGGGGGGGTACCTCAGTGTTTAGTCCTTGATGAACCAAGTCTTCAATGATTGCGATGGTGTCAGGTACAGGAACTTTGGTGAATAAGGAAACTACATCAAAACTGACAAGTAGGTCGTCTGGGGACAGGGAAATACCCTTGATTGTCGATACCAGGTGAGTAGAATTTTGTACCGCAGAGGTGGTTTTTCCAGTGAAAGGCCGCAGGATTTCAGACAGAAAACGAGCCAGTGGGGGAGTTGATAGTAGAGACGATGGGACGACGGGGTGTATCTACTTTATGTATTTTTGGTAAGCCGTATAATCTTCATGGCCTGGCAGCAGATGGCTTCAACGAAAACTCTTTAGTTTGATCAATTAATGCGGTTGAATCAGAAATTATTTTGTTGGTTTGTGTGACGAGGCTGTTGGTGGGATCTCTTTTTATTTTTGTATAGCTGCCATCGTCGAGTAATTCTTTAATTTTGTTGTTATATTCTATTTTATCCATGATGAAAGTAGCATTGCCCTTGTCGGCTGAGAGGATTACAATGTCATCCCACTTTTTAAATTTATATAATTCAAAACGCTTATCTTTGCTGAGGTTGCTAGTTACAACGACTAATGGTTACTCCGACTATACAATCCGCAAAGCTATCACTCAAACCATGAAGAAGGACCCTCTTGAGGAGCCTTTCAAAACCATCACTTTACCCTACATTGCAGGGATCACAAAAAAGATCTCCAAAATCTTGAATAAACACAAGATCCAGGTCCGTTTCAACACATTACATAAAATCCGTGATCTGGTTCCGTCTGTAAAAGATGTGATTCCGGACATGCAGTACCCTGGTGTCTACAAACTAAGTTGCCTCTGTGGTAGTAGTTACATTGGAGAAACCAAACGACATGTCTCGGACCGCATTCGTGAACACAAAGCAGACCTTAAACACGGTAGGACCAACACCTCGGCCGTGGCAGATCACTGTTATAATTCAGTAGGCTCACATGACATTGACTTCTCCAAGACAGAGGTTCTATGCAAGCCATCTGGCTACCATGAGAGATTCGTTCATGAGGCTATCCACATATACAAACACAGAGACAATTTCAACCGAGAAGATGGATTCTGGCTTAGCAATCATTGGAAGGATTTGATAAACCATGTAGGGTCTTAATTGATTGTTCACGCTTACGGTGGCTTTCAGACAGCATACATTAATTTTTTCGTCTCCCCCCTCCTCTATTCCGAACATAGATGGACTCGTCCTTCTAAAGAAACTGTCAAATCGCTATCCGTGGCGCTAACGTTAAAAAATAAATAAATAGATACAAACCGCCACTTCTTTCAAATGTTTCTTGCCGTTGGTTTTCACACCTGATGATGACTGTTTGTGTTACAGTCGAAACGTCGTGAGAATTTTATTGTTTTATATATATTTTATTATTTTATTGTTTCCCTTCAACGTGACTTTACCGAAAGAACCAGGCTACAGTCTACATTATAGACTGCCAGTGCACTCACTCCGATTTTAGAACTAGGCTACAGTCTACATTAGTGTTTTTATTCACTTCATTTAGATTTTTCTATCTACGTGACTTTACCGAAAGAACCAAATAAAAAGACTCCAGCTAGCGCACTACCACTACTACGACTATACATTTTGTATTTACAAAGCATCTAAATGCAAGCGCATCTCAACACACTGTGGGCATGTTTGTGAGCAGAAGCAGTGGGCATAGTTGTTTTTTTATAGAGGCAGTCAGCCATAGGCAGAGGAAATAAAGGTAGGTCTTGAGCCTGAACTAGAACAAGGGACAGGGAGTCAAGAGTACGAATGGCTGGGGGTAAAGAGTTCACAAAGTTATGTTCCAATGTCTCACCAACTTCTCCCTCTGAGGGCTTCACCTCCACCTGGTGCGGTTCCATCATCTGGTCCCAGTGGAACCTCATGGTCGCTGCGCTCACGTTCCTAAGCTGCGTAAGAACACCCACACGAACGCAATCGATGAGTGCCGTTAAACACTGTCATGTGCTAGCATTGCTGGCACCGCTCTGTGCCTCAGACTTATACTCACCAGACACACTGAGCAGACACCCACCACACAGCAGACATCCCTCAGAGTGTGTTGAGATTCTGTGACTGTCATTGACACCTGGAATGGGCGGTAAGTGGGGTGGCCCACGTACACGTCCCCAGGCAGGCAGACTGCAGGGGGGTCGAGCAGCACTCGGAAGGGCTCCGATTCACCTTTGACCTCCACCTCCAGAACGATGACATCAGTGACACCCTGACCCTGGGCAGCATGGACCGTCGACCTGCAGTTTTAGAAACGACACCATCAGGGCTTCCTTTCAGTCGGCTCTGTCCGCGGTGGGTGATCTGGAAAGTATTTATCCACTCGGCACACAACATCCATTATTTGTCTCACTTTGGCTGTGGCTTCTAGTCAGGTGCCAAATACTCGTGTCTGTCAGCGAGCCAAAAAATATTAAGTCAGAATTTAAGCCCTGGGCATGTATCTCATCATTAAGCAACACATTTTATATTTTAGCAGACTGCATCTCAGTGGGTTTGCAGTCATTAATATACAGTAGTGTACAGTATATCACAATTCTAATTACTATATGTCACTATTATATTGGGACATATGCGGGTATAGCCCTTGTTTCAATCCACTGCTGGATGAGGGCTTCACTGAGCTGTGTGGCTCGTGTGGGTTATTTGACCATACTTCCCCATGCTGGTCAATGTGGATTGGTAAAGGCAGGCAGAACAGACATGGGAGCGTAAGAGTACGGTACAACAATGGATTTGTCTGCACAGCCTTCTGCTGTTCACCACATCGACTCGCACCAAATCATATGCAGAGTACCGATATCAACAAAACTCGGAAGCTCAGCCGGGTCTTGTTTGGATAGTGCTTGATTGGATCACCACGATCATCTTTAATGTCATATATTTATTGTTTTATTTTAAACACAGATTTTGTTGGCTACGTACGGTGCAAAAGAAGCTCAACATACATACAGTGTGTGTTGTACATGCTTCAGAGCAACATGGCTCATATTGCCAGCTCTTATAAGGTATGCTAGTTGTTGATGGAATTTCCCGCAAAAAGAGCACAATTCATAAATGAAGGCAGCTTGTTTCACCATATGCAAATAAAACGTATAGTAAGTTAGTTATTAAGTATACATTAATTTCAGATGGAATAGAACACAGTCACAATGCGTATGATGGAAATCGCTTGTTCATGAGCTGCTCGTGCACATGAATCACGTCCGCTTACGGTTGTTGTGAAGCGGGTATCTCGGGCACGTCTCTCAGCACCAGGTGCAGAACGCTGTGATATCGCTTGGGCTGTGCACACACACACACCCAGTGTACACACACACCCAGTTTACACATACACACCCAGTGTACACACACACACCCAGTGTACACACACACACACCCAGTGTACACACACACACCCAGTGTACACACACCCAGTGTACACACACACACCCAGTGTACACACACACACACCCAGTGTACACACACACACCCAGTGTACACACACCCAGTGTACACACACACCCAGTGTACACACACACACACAGTGTACACACACACACACCCAGTGTACACACACAGTGTACACACACACACCCAGTGTACACACACACACACAGTGTACACACACGCACCCAGTGTACACACACACACCCAGTGTACACACACACACACACCCAGTGTACACACATAGTGTACACACACACACCCAGTGTACACACACACACACCCAGTGTACACACACACACACCCAGTGTACACACACACACCCAGTGTACACACACAGTGTACACACACCCAGTGTACACACACACACCCAGTGTACATACACACACACACCCAGTGTACACACACACACCCAGTGTACACACACCCAGTGTACACACACACACCCAGTGTACACACACACACACCCAGTGTACACACACACACACACCCAGTGTACACACACACAAACACCCAGTGTACACACACACACCCAGTGCACACACACACACCCAGTTTACACACACACACCCAGTGCACACACACACACATCCAGTGTACACACACCGAGTATTCACACACACCCAGTGTACACACGCTGAGTATTCACACACACCCAGTAAACACACTCAGTGCACACATACACATGCGTGCACACGTATTATCACACTTCCTTGCCCATGAAGAGATAGTCCTGCCAAGTTGTTGCAGTAAGGGGAAAATGTTGCTGTGTGTAATCCCAATGGAGATTTGCAGGTCACTTTTCAGCATTGGGATGTTTGTCCAACAGCATTGATAGTATGTGTTTTTGTGGCTTTGCAATGAAACCGGAGAACTCAGAGAAAACCCATGCAGAACAGGGGGAGAACATTCAAACTTCATACAGATAGGTGCCCAAGACGGGACTCAAATCGGGTTCTTACCACTGTGTCATCCTATGGACAGAGTGCACACAAACAACATTATTTCATTCCCAAGTAAGAGCTAATACTACCTTTTTAAGAATGGGTCTAGTCATGTCAAGGCATGCCATGTAACATTCAGAACTGAGGCTGCTAAAACCACTACTGGTCAAAAAAAATACCCGTTAATGACATCTACTCTGAACAACAAAAAAATAAGAAGAGAGCCAAACATGCGGTCGAATCAATGTTCAGACTTTAGGCGCGCGATGACGAGCAATTAAACACGTATTACAAGCTGACCTATTGCACGAGCAGGACATTGCCACGAACTGAACTCGGCACCTTAGTGGGGCCAAAGGAGATGGTGAAAGTGTGCTGCCCGTGCGGCTCCAGTGTCCCGTGCTCGGGGCTGACGGAGAAGCCCGAGTGGGCGTGCAGGTGGTACTCCAGCTCGGCCGGCTCAACCGCGCCAACCGCATCGTCGGGGCTCGCCGGCGCTCGCAGGTTCGGCTTCACCACCCGCCACGAGAAGAGCAGGCCCACGTCACTGCGCCAACACGCCGGGCGTGGAAGGAGCGTGCCGACATGAAAAACAAAACGAACGCGGTTCAAATAGCTATAGAACTGTGTTTATGTTGACCGGCAAAACCCAACCAGTTACGAAACAAGCTGAATTTAACAAATTATTTTAAGGGAATGCAGTGGTTGCTTTGCACAAGCACATATTCGGTACTGTGATAGGATCTCGTTTTGAGCAAGAGCCCTTCTTCAGTCATGATGCTTGATGAACAACTAAACAAGATGGTTTATTCATGGATGATTAGGACATTTATGGTACATGTATTGAATCTGATGTGTGAAAAATAATTCTAAAAAAGTGTATGAAAATTTTATGATAGCATTGCATTTATGCCAATGGAGGAAGCAAACCGAGCAAAGGAGCAGAACAAACTATAAAAACAAACGAGACGGCCAATGAGACAAATTAATTCATCATGCTACAACCTGTACTTTTGACAATAAAAATGTTAACTTATATAACGTAAAAATGTTATCGATTCTCAAGATGCTTCACATATATTAAAAACTAAAAGTGGATAGATGGTCAACCGGGGTAATCCAGACAGGGAAATGTGAGACAATTCATCGAATCACTGGGGAGCGAATATTCACATGCCGAACTATGTGGCTGTCCCTTACGCAGTGCTCTGCACAACGATCTGCTTGCTGGCGTTGCCGAACGGGTGCAGGGGGCCCAAGCGGAGCAGGACGTGCGCCATCGCGTCCGTGAGCTCCCCCAGCGCTGGCTCGGCAGCGCCTCCCTCCACCCACGTCAGCTGAACCCCAGCCACCTGGCCCTCGCCTGCACACACAGGGGCAGTCACGGTCAGGTGATCGCAGGAGTGAACAACCGCATAACGGGCAGAAAGAGAAACATGTGAATTAGAGAACGCACACAAATCCAAGATATATTATTGACAGCTGAGAAATGTGAGCTTGGCTCCACGCCTCAGAGTTATGGTCATTTATGTCTGTGAAATATTGCACGCATTACAAATAGCATTATTATTGTTATTATGGCCGGTGGTTGAGACTTATGATAGTGAACAAAGGAGGAACGCCCACGAGGACACCCCTGTAGAGCTGCAGTGATAAAACCACATCATGTGCAGGAGCTCGATGGATTGTTGCATTTCAAGAGCATGAGTGATGGTCATAGCTTCGAGAGGCCTTCCTCTTGCACCTTCAACTTTTGATCATGATTTGATAACGGTGATGATGACAAGAGAAAACAAAGATGTTGAGCCTTAGTTTTAGTGCCGTATTTGTCGCAGGTACCTGCGATGGTGAAGTGTTTGACCTGACAGTTGTCGCACACCACGGTGAATTCCTGCGTGAATGTGCCCAGGGTCGTGGGGCTGAAGGTGACCTGAACAACAAAAAAATGTGAGTGAAAGTCAGCACCCATTCGCTCTACGAGGGGACAGAGAACTAGGTCCTGGCATACATTACTACTCACTTATTCTTTGTATGTGGTGTTGTGATTGAAACGTCGTAGTTTTTTGTTATTTTCTTTCAACCTATCTACGTGACTTTACTGAAAGACCCAAAGAATATGAATTCCTGCAGTCACGAAAGCTTTAAGTCAAAATGACAACTCACTGTTTAATGTCAACACCAGCACACGCACCAGCAAGCTTTAACAAGAAAACTATTATTATGTATTATTTTTAACACAACCAGTATTGACTTACGGGTCTAAATGTGAGACGATAAAGAAAAACAGGAAGGAGCACATGTTTGTTGTGTAATACAGAAATTAGGAAGGTATGGTGGTTCTCTGCGATTGCAGATTGGATCGGCTCAGAAATGAAGAGAGGCGGAAGAAGGCAAGAGTGGAGGTGCCCATCTCAGACAAGCTGAAAGTTGACTCAGGTGGCTAGGGGCACGTGTCACATGAAGAGAATAACCACATCGGAGAAAAGGTAATGAACATGGCAACATCAGAGCAAAGACCGAGCGACAGGCCTAGAACGAGGTGGTTAGAAGTGGTGATCTATCTAGAATGTGAAGGCCTGTGGAGTGGACATGAACACCATGGTTCAGGACAGGCAGGAGTGGAGAAAGAGGCGTAGGAAGGTAGAGCCCATGTATAGTGGGACTAACACAAGCAAGGAGAAGCAGAGTCTTCACAGATGTACACGTGCTGTTTGCAGTGAGTTCTTGCCTCCAGAATGGTGGCCTCCCCAGGTAGTAGCTCAAAGAAGACGGGTTGGACTTCAAACGGGGGAAGGGACACCGCCCCCACGCTCACCACCGACTGGGAGACATCAACACAATGCAGCATTCCTCTCAATCTCGTAATATTCTCTTATGCACCCACAATGCTGGAAGCACGAGCTAAAACATATATTTCATATTGTTTGTTCCAAAATAAGTGCAGGAAATATTCTTCTGTTCACATTAATACTGGGGACTAGTTTTTGAAAAGAAGGAAGACAATATTTTTAGCTCTTTCGGTAAAGTCACGTTGAAGGGAAACAATAAAATAATAAAATATATATAAAACAATAAAAATTCTCACGACGTTTCGACCATAACACAAACGGTCGTCATCAGGTGTGTCGGTTTGCAGAAATTTATTTATTTTTAAACGGCGTATTTATTTATTTCTAAAAACGTCAGCGCCACGCGCAGCGATTTGGCAGTTTATTTAGAAGGACGAGTCCATCTATGTTCTGAAAAGAGGAGGGGGGAGAACATAGATGAACATAGAGGAGGGGGGAGAACATAGATGGACTCGTCCTTCTAAATAAACTGCCAAATCGCTGCGCGTGGCGCTGACGTTTTTATAAATACGCCGTTAAAAAATAAATTAATTAATGCAACCCGACACACCTGATGATGACCGTTTGTGTTATGGTCGAAACGTCGTGAGAATTTTTTGTTTTATATATATTTTATGATTTTATTGTTTCCCTTCAACGTGACTTTACCGAAAGAGCTAAGAATATGAATTACTGCAGTCACGAAAGCTTTAAATCAAAATTTAAGGAAGACAATACTTGTTTGTGAAGAGGTGAAGGTTTATTGTGTAAGGCTGAAATATGCCTTTGTGCGTGGGATGGCATATGGGCACACCAAGGCTAAAACGTATACATTATGATAATGCAAATTTCACATGTGAGAGAGACCAGTATTTGCTTGGCTTTTTCATATGGTACACTCTAATTCACTTGCAACCTTATCTTTAAAAAAGCTAATAAATGTGTGTTTAGTCATTGTTTGAGCTGATAATATTTTCCTGCATTCAACACCAGCATAGGTTAAAACCCATGTAAAAAGGTACCTCATGAAGATATACGGATAGGTGCATATACACACAAAGTTAGATGACATTTATTTATAGCCAGGTAAGCAGGGATTCCTTCGTGCAGCATTAGATTGATGAAGGGCCGAAAAAATGTAATAAATAACCTACGAAGGAATATATTAAATGAATGCCATAAAGGTGGAGTGCTAAAATAAAACCTACAGTATGTCAGCATGGATGGCGTTGATGTACGACGGGTTTGCCTGCTATGCAAAGGTCACCCTGAAGTTGGTTGCAGGCCAGCGGTGGCGCGGCATAACACAGAAGCGCCCGCCCCCTGGCCCGGCGTTGTGGCACAGGAACTCAACGACCTTGCCTCCCCCCACCAGACACGGCCCCACGTCCAGCACGGGCGGCACTGGGCGGAGCGAGAGTCAACACGTGCAACGGCAGAGCCCAATTACGACGTGGAAAACAGGTACACGAGTGTGATTTTCTGGGTTTGGCTGGGTGTTCAGCATTTCTTATCTCAACTTTTCACCACACACTACTGCGGGAATGTTCAGAATTGAATGGGGCAATCGCACACTAATGTGTTATTTGCCTTGCAGTCGGCTGCCTACGTTGAATAAATACTAATCGATCAGCGCTCACCGATTGCAGTCAATGAATTCTGTACAGAATTGTTTATTTTTATGTTGTTGAATGATGTAATAGCGCTTTGCGTGGCAGATTTGTACCAGAAAGGTGCCATGTGTTAACCAAAAATAAATTGACTTGACTTCCCCAAAACATCTAGGGTTGGCAAGTATGCAATGGCGCACTCTGTGGGCGTGTGCTGGCGACGTACGGGTGAGTATTGGCGGCGGGCGGCGAGCCTGTATGGGCACGAGCAGCGTGTGCTCCGCCTGCGTTTCCACCAGCAGAAAGTCGTCCACGTCGGCGAGCGAGTCTGGGGCGAAGCGCACGCTGTAGCTGCAGCTCATGCCCGGGGCCACGCAGCCAGACTCACTCGGGAACCGCCCTATGTTGTCCACACGAGCACACGCCACACACACACACGCGCAGGCCCATACGTACACCCACACACCTGTAAAGAGCACAGCACATGTAAAGCAACAACATACTGCGACTGTGGAGTAGGTATACAGCAACAGTTCTGCGCGGTGACTACAAATTTGACTGACACTAATGTTTTTTCCTTCTTGACCTATACACACTTTAGATTTTTTGTCTTTTTTCTGGTTTTGACGTTGTGTCAATAGACAAAATATCGACTGGCATGTCTCACAGAGCAGTGCAGCCCTTTGTGGTTCACAAGAGAACGGTTCACGGAAGTGAATATTACAACTACTTTTGAGATCCCTTCCACCTCTGGTCCACACAGTAGGAGACAATACTTTCCCCTACCCTGGCACGCAGAGTAATGTTTGTCACACCACAGTAAAATGGATATTTGTAATTTTTAGGGTTAAAATTTTGCCAAACAAAGTGGAGTACATATATTATGTTCTTTTTTTGTGTCGTCATTCGTGAAATCCATCAACTCAATACACCTGAAAACCCGGTTTAATCCCAGGTGGCTGCCTGGATTAAAACCCGAAATTTCAGCTGTGCAACCTCAGGGCTCTGACCTCTGCACCACCCAGCCACCTCACCCACAGCCACACTTGCACGAAGCTCACCAAGCCCGATGGAGAAATAGGGTGTAGATGGAGGCAAGACGCGTAGGTGTCGGCTCACGGATGTCACGTTACGCAACTCCACCGTAGTCTGGAACACAAGACGACGTTTACAAAAAAAACTAAAACATCTTTCATAAACTTCGAATTCAGCCGGTGTTGGCAATCATCTCCCATGGGAGGTTGTGTGCATGACTGCACTGGACTCACCTCGTACATCTGCCCAACAACAAAGTCAGTGAAGAGGACGACGGGAGGATTGGCAATGAACAGTGGCAGCAAGTTCTCTGGAGAACTGCAGCAAAAAGAGAATGGTGCAAAATGAATTAAAATGTGTTTAACCCATGAAGAAGTTGTTAGGCCTGGGAGGCCGTATGGTAAACTGAGAATAACATAGTATTTAAAAATGTAACAGTATTTGCAAAAGTAATAATTTCATCTGCACGAACACATTATAAAAATAAAATGTACAATGTGCACAATATTTCACGGACGTATATGACTGTAACTCGGAGGTTGTAGCCAAGCTCGGTGTCAATCAAAAGCCAGACGATGGGAGGTGGGTCTTTAAGTGTCTCCTGAAAGGAGGTGTAGGTTGACTTGCAAGTGTGCAGAGGGACGGCGTTCCAAAGGGAGGGGGCTGCGATGGAGAAACATTGCCCGGCATTGACGGGCCCAGACCAAGGTTTAGAGAGAAGGTTGTGGGTCACACTGGGTACCACGAGCTGTGCTGCATGGTGACACGAGCATAGAAAGATACGGTGAACAAGAAAGTGTAGAGGCGCTTGCAGTTAACCCTGTTGGCAATGGGAAGCCAGTGGAGGGAGCAGAGGGAGGCGAGGGAATCCAATCGGCATAATCAACGTAACCATCATTTAGAGATGCACCATGGCTGACGTCACCTGCTCTGGTGGCGTTGGGCGATGAGGGAGCGGCCGGAGCGGGGGTCCTCGGGTGGGAGGTGGCGTGGGTTCAGGAGGAAGTTCTGTGGCCCCGTTCGTCCGGCTGCTTCTGGTTTCTGTCTCTCCTGCTCCCGCTCCACAGCCTGCAAGCCCTGCTGCCTCTTACCCACCTCGCCAAGCCACTGACTCTAGAATGCCAAGGAGGCAAATCAGAAGGTAGGAAGATCATAAATTAATAACATAGAGATTGGTAATATATATTTGGGTTTGGCTAAGTATTTATCTGGCCAGATTTGTGTTTAAGACTCTTCACCACCCGACAGAGTCTATCAAATGAAATGGTTACCTGTATAAGCATTTAACACCCTAATTATAATTGTTTTAGCTCACCAGCAAGTTGAAAAACAATTCCCACAACAACATTTAGCAATCAGATACTTAAAACATAGATTAACTTTCAACCAATTCTATCACATTCTATAAATGATGAAAAACTAATTTCTGCCTTTAGGTAGTGCCAAACTGTCCCATAGTGATCAGAAAAGGCTTATCCATGTCACTTCTGAATCACAAGACAACAGGAAGCAATGATGGCCATACTGCCCTGATGATTTCAAACAAGGATGAAACCGGTATGAAGGTGTAGAGAAAATGTCGTGTTCTTTTTCACCTTACTGCGAGGTTTCTGTGGCCTGCGCCTTCCTTCGGGCTCAGATGACAGCGTGGTGAGGCTTTGTTCTGATAGAGACTGGGCGATGGCTGCAGGCTTCTGACGAGGGGTCGTGTCCTCAGAGTAAACCCCGTCCACGGGGCTGTTGGACACGCGCTTGCTGAATGCCACGGTCTCTGCCATGAAGTGTGGTGTTGCACGGGCTGCAGCAACATGTCAGTGGCATGAGCTGTGTTACAAAGCCAGCGCTTAAGTTCTCACTGAATCCATTCCGGGTCGCTTGTAGATCCGGTAGGTGGCACATGGCATATTAGCCACAACAATAGCGAGAGGTATACTGGATGTGATGACCCAGTTACAGAAACATGTTTTGGGTCATTACCCCAACAGAACCAGAAATGAAGCCCTGTATATAGCTATTAAGTGACTTATAAAATATGAATTTTATAACACGTAGAGCTGCCTATCAATCAATCAATCCAAGATTTATAACACGCCATATTCAGCAAAAAATGGAGACGGAAGCACGGATGGCACTGAAAAAATTCAACGAAGTGAATCTAAACAAGAGAAAATAAATATTTTTAGTCTGGCCTTGAAATTAATAATTGTCACAGCTGACCAGGCTATGACCAAGTCACAGATATTGTGCCCGATCCCATCAGATATTGGAAACTAAGCAGGCTTGAGACTGGATAGTAACTGGAAGGGAGATCACAACTACACCAGGTGTTACAAAGCTACCGAAACGCCCTGAGTAGAACCTTCACCTCTGGGCGCTCTTGTGAGTGGTGCAGGGTCCACATGGTAGTCCGCAGGGCTGATCAGCTTGTGCTTCCTCAGCAGATCACTGTCGGCGCAATAGCGGAGGCGAGCTGGAGCTGTCACACATCACATCGTGGAGGGGGGGGGGCACAATGGGAGTCAGTGCTCGTTTACAGTGGTGCATAGAGGTGAAAAAATTCAAGACTACTAAAAAAGTCCGCAAAATTCACTTATGTCCCATGAAGATGTTACGTCTATTCATTGACTTTAATCGACAGTTTATGTAATATAATTGCCACAGGGCCTCGAATCAAATCATCCAGAAAGTGCCCGACCATGTCAGATCTCGGAAGCTAAGTTGAACGAGTACCCAGTGTGATGTGTAAACATCAATACCGGGGATAGAAATGTGGCCAGGCATGGTGCTGGTTACACCGCCTCCTTATGTGCTGTGCCGGCCTTAATAGATGTCTCCTAACAGCACTTGCCCCAGCAGTCTGTACTGTTGCACGGAGATCTGTGTATTTTGTCACTGCGCGCGTATGTGGTCTGTGTGTGTATGTACCAGGAATAAGCCCCCCAGTGCTGTCGTGGCTCTCAGCCACCTCCTGGTCGGCTGCGGCGCGGGCCCTAGCCTCGATCACATGCCTCTCCAGCATATCCGCCTCATCCATGCGCTCCTTGTACTGCTCGCGCAACTGCACGCGCACACACACATACGTACACATACACACCCATACCCACACCATCATGCTACAGACGGACAGCTCTAATTGCAGTGGATGAGTGCTGCCCACATCGGAGTAAGTGTGCGGTACATGCAACCCGATGGTTGAGAAAGCTTTGCCCACAGAATGAATTCCCAAAGATGTTTTGATAATCCACAGAATGAATTACAGCAGTATAAATTATCAAAACAACCAAAGAAGTCACCAGGTATAGTAATAGGTTTTACCCTTTTAACTGGCACAAAAACTGACACCTTTATTCAAGGCATCATGTTTGCAATAACCACAACACAAGCAGTCAAAATGCAAACAAAAGAGACAACTCTGATAATAATTGTGAGGGCAGAGCGCTGAGTTGGTGCTGCTGAGAATCATGGGTTTGAATCTAGGCAGCTGCCTGTGATTAAACCGGGTTCTGTGCCTGATCAAAAATGACTCCACAATAAAAAAAAAGACCATAAATTTGTTTCTGCAAATGTATGCGCTGTGAAGAAAGGCTATTGCCCGAAATGTCACGTATTATATATTATCATTATTTTTAAGACAGTGTTGTTGATGAATGTGTTGAGTTTATTGTTATTTGTGCTTGTGCACCACTGCCAACGAATTATCACCAAATACTGTTGAAGAATACTATTGCTGTTGTCTCCATGTCCTGCTTGATAAACATTACCACACATAACATAAAAAAGCATCCGTCGTGCTTACCTTGCGGAGCTTTTGCACATAGCGCTGATGATAGGGCTTTGGGCCACCAGCAGAGCGGTCCAGACTGGCCGCCATGTCCCGGCCAATCACCTCGGCTGAATAGAGTCCCCCAAAAATTCCTGTTAGGATGTGCGAGATGTCCTGTGCATGAAAAACAAGGACACAGACGCTCATTATCATTACCAAAAACAGAAATGTAAACGGCTCACCATCACACTGAATCCAAAGACTATTTTAGGAGAGTCCTCTGGCAATAGGATGCTGGGCCAACGCTAGTTACATTGCATGCTTTTATTGGTGATGGGAGGAACCCAGAGGACCCCGAGGAAACCCATACATAATATGGGGAGAACACACAAACTGTCCACAGGCACCCAAGTCAGGAATTTAACTCAGGAATGTATTTCTGACGCACAAGTCTTACCACTGCGCCACCCTGCCGCCGAAGGCAATGTTATGATAATCTGAGAACTTAGCCATGATGAAATGAGCAGAAACGGTTAAAGAAAGAACACAACACCAAGCGTTTAATGTGTAGATGGACACCTCGCGTATGTGTGTCTGTTAGATATGACAAGTGAATAAATAAAACTAATGAAGTCTGTTTTTATGGGTTGCATCTTTTTCAAACACTTAACATTTAAAATCTGTGTAATTAAGGTAGGGGAGTGGTGGTGCAGTGGTTAGTGCACTGTGCTATGAAATCATCGACCTGCTATCACTAACCAGCATTGACCAACGTGATGAAGTATGGTCAAACAACCTCCATGATGGACAGTTCAAGAAAATCTTTATCCATCACTGGATTTACAAAGAGGCGCAATTTTTGGACATTTTGTGAAATAGCTCTTCTGCAGAGAGAAGTGTTATTGAGAGAGAAGTAGAGCCATTGTCTAAAACGTTACCTATCAATATGAATAAATATCTTAATCTGTATGTCTCAGAAACCTCGATGGCACTTCCCAACAAGGTAGAAAGCTGAAATCTGGTACATAGGTAGCTTTTAGGACACAAACAGTAGGAAAATCTGAGATTTGTTTTATTTTAAGGCCCCCAAATTTCGATTTTAAGTGCCCAATAAACTTGTTTGTGCGTGTCATTCAAAAACCGTTCAAAATATTAGATTGAGTTTGTTTTGTTTGATAGAGCGTTAAACAGCAAATAAAATCAAAACGAAACCATTCTTTTATCTTTTACTTTTTTTGAGATATTTCCGATTCAAATGGGTTTGAACAAAAAATTACGCATTTTATGATGTTAAAATCTGAATAATTCGAAAACGGTAAAAGATTGGAGCTTCCACTCATAGAGTATTACGTTCATTAATTTGGTCTTTCTAAAAATAAAATAACGGAATATTTAAATTGAGCATTTTCCGATGGGTACGTCTTTAAACATAACAAGTTGAATCAAGTGGTCAACAATCTTTTTTGCGGAAAAATACTAATTTTTGGAGTAGTTGTTAGTGTCTGATTGTAGATTTCTTTGTAAAAAAACCACATTAAGCTAATTATATTTATTGAAAACTTTTGGCTGGCGAAGCCAGGCTTCATGAACTTGATACATATAAACATCACTATTATGTATATACAGTAAACTTCTGTTTAGGGCAGCGTTGTTGATTAATGTGCTGAAAAAAAAGTGTGTACATGCATCAAATTTACTGTGATGATGGGATGACTCATGCGAGAACAACCATCAAGCAATATATATTGAACATACAAAATGTGTGAATAATCAAAGTGTCTAAATGTCACCGCACGAGTGATTGGGAACCCTTTCCCCACCTGGTTGGAGAGGACACTGGGTTTCGCCTTGGCAAGGGACGGCTCAAAGGAGGCTGGATTCGCAGACTCCTCCACAACGTCAGCCATGTCCTTGCCTACTGCTCCACACGAGGGACACATTCCAGACAGGCGCACGTGTTGTTATGACAGCTGACAACAGAGGACACCGTGAGTGTGCGCCGTTAGGCATGGTGGCACACACGAGGATTCATTCCCATTGAGCGACGCGGCAATGGGGATTGTGACTCGGACCGAGATCACCGTCGTGTGTGGCGAGACATCATCGCGTGCTGGGATATGGTAGCACAGCAAGTGGGATGCGGTGTCCAGCTGTAAGGTAGCTGAAATACCAGGTTGGGAGTCTAATGCACAGAATTATATTTATTATCCAGCAGGTCGAACCCGCTTTTAGCCACAGTTAACGTCAGTGGTGAGTGATATCTGACCCGGTTCTGGACAACTCCCCTCCTTCTTCACCGACTCGCACTGGCCAGCGTCAAGTACGGTCAAACAACCCCCCAATAACCGGCGCGACATGGCGAGGCCATCATCCAGCAGTGTATTGACCACGGTTGATCATGACCTCCACGGTAGACGCCCTCCCGAACGCGTTTCATTCCCGTTAGTGAGCTCCCGTCCGCGTTAACGCCTACAGTCAGCAAAGAATGATCAGTACTCGCCGCCTATCTCGCTAATAAGGATAATATCCGTGGCTCGCCTTGTTACGCACAGTGGTCGCAATGCTGTTGGGAGATTTGACGCGAAGCCCCGAGGCTTCTCACTCGTGTTGACACCGGCGACTGCCCGCGTCCTCGTTTCCATGGCGACGCGGGTCACGTGGCCCGAGCGGCGTGGGGGTGGGTAGGGGGTGTCCGTGTGGAATCGATTCTAGTCGATTCAGAAGTCTTGTCTAATCAGCTGATTCGATCAAATCATTTCCACTCGTCAGTCTATCTTGATTTGCATTTATTATTTATTTTATATTTATAAAGCGCCTTTATCCAAGGTGCTTTACAAGGGTTATGCGTGGCACGTGGGTAGCTTACGGTGAATATGTATGGGTATGGGGAGGGAGGTTAGTGGGTACGGGAATTGCGGGGGGCACCTATGGATAGAGGGGAAGGATGGGCCAGGCAGAAGAAGAGGTGGGTCTGGATGGAGGAGCGGAAACGAGACATGTAGGATGCTTGCTAAATGTGATTGCTTAGCCTTTCTTCTTTGGTTCTTTCGGTAAAGTAACGTAGAATGAGAATAAAATAATAAATTGATAAAATAAAATAACACAATAAAATTCTCACGACGTTTCGGCCGCAACACAAGCGGCCGCAACGTCGTGCGAATTTTATTGTGTTATTTTAGTTTATCAATTTATTATTGTATTCTCATTCTACGTTACTTTACCGAAAGAACCAAAGAAGATGAATCCTTGCAGTCACGAAAGCTTTAAATCGATGCTTAGCCCTTTGATTCAACTCTGTTGGGGGGCCTGAAACCAAATGGGGCATCCAAACGTCAACACGAAATGTGCTGAAAACCTTCGACGCTAAATCATTCCAAGGAAAACTGTCGGCAAAAAATTGGGAAAAAACCACGAAACCTCCCTCCGAGAAACTATCACAAAATACCATTCCTGACCCTTGCCAGATCGGAGCTCCTAAGTCATAGACTCAAGGGGTATAAAGAGCGAGACTTGGAGGAGAGATGGTCATCGTTTCTGATTAGCGCAGCGTGAGTGCGCACGATACGCCACTTCGTTGAGATGTCATCTGTGGCCAGGTCGCTTCTGGCTTAGTAAGCCTTACCCAGTTAGATTTTTTAAAATTGGTTTTATTTGGAAATATTTTTAAAGGAGATTTGTCTACATTTTCTATAATTCGCACTCCTATCGTGTTTTTGTATTATTTGTTGTAACGTTCTGACCTTCCCCTACTGGACATCAGTGATATAAAAATTGTGATATAAATATTGTGAACTCCTGACATCACTCCTCGGGACAGGCACGAGGAGGCTGCTGAACCGGGGGGGCTCACGACACTCGGCGCGTGAATGCTACTTTATTTTTCGCTTGTTTGGGTGAAATTTTTTTCCCGACTCCACTTCCCTAACCTCACCCCCTTCCTAAAGTGTAATAACCACGTCCCCGAACGTTGCCCCGACGTGAGTTGGTAGTGGGGCCGTGAGCCCCACCGCCTGGCATCGTGTCTGTCCTTCGCCGAATGTCTGTACCGGACACCCACTTCCCCGTCGCTCGCGCTCTGAACCAGGCTCTTGTTTGATAATAAGACAAACATTAGAATGGATATCGGGTGGCGAGGAATATATATGCGTATGTATTCGTGTAAATGAGGGGATCTCAGCAACTCGACAACTTTTGAGAGCGTAGCCCGACTATTTATATAGCGCGATATGCTATGAAGGGGCCATTGCCTAAAACGTCGTCAAATATATATTTCCCATCATAATTATGTTTTTCTTTGGGGGGGGGTATTGGAAATAATACTGATCGCTACAGCCTACGTGTTAACTCCAAATAATAATTTTGCTTTCCTTTGAGGGGGCTCAACGATGAGATTGACGAATGCGTTGAGGGTCAGGCGAGGCGGAAAGCGGCATGCGCGCGCGGCTCGGCCAATCAGAGCGCGCGCGGCTCGGGCAATCAGAGCTCGCGCGTTCCCGCCGCCGTTACGGAGGCGCGTGGAACCAATGAGCGCGCGCCCGCCCGCCCGCCAACCGCCACCAATTTGGCGGGGAAACTCCGCCGAGTGGCGTGAGGCGATCACAAAAGTCTGGAGACGTCGTCGAGTTGTTCGAGTCCAAGGCCGAGCTACGGGGCAATTCACACGACGGCTCCGCCACGGGGGGAGGGCGCGGGTGGCCATGGAGCACGCACAGACGCTGCCGGGCGAGACGGTGTTTGACGGTGTGACCCCGGCAATGCTGGAGGAGATGCTTAACTCCCTGGCCATTGAGACGTGGCAACCCAGCCGGCCGCGGGAACCATGTGAAGGGGCCTTCGGGCGGGAAAGAGTGGCCGGTCAGCTACAGTTTAATAATTTTCGGCCACCCCGCCACTAACAACATACATCAACGTGCATTTTACATTGCGAATAAATGTCGTTCGGTCTTTTTCCTCCTAATTGCTGCCACCAATACCGCACGTGGTGTGTGCATGCACAGCCGTCATTCTTTATTTTTTCCGTGATCAATTCACGGTGGTCGTGTTTTTACCCGTGAATTACACGCAGGGACGTAACCTTACTTGGAATTCATGAGGTAAAAAGACCCATGTTACACTTCACACATTCTGTCCACCTGGTCTTGTCTAAAGCCCCGTGTGCAATGCCATGAGACAATCCGGCAAGTAGATTGACAAGGGCCGTTATCACTGATGTCTCCACATTGAAAGTGGTTAAAGCTTACAATGTATCTCCTTGATGTATCTGTCTAAATATAACAAGTGTTGTTCACCCTTTCCGCCAACCATTAGACCTGGACTTGCTTGTATTGAACCAGTTGCTGCTAAAATAATGCACTTCCAGAAAGGCCTTGTGAGAGGAATTGTAAACAAAACTACTTTATATGTAGAGGTGATATAATGTGTCAGCTTGTTTACTGTTTTTGCTTGTATTCACGTCGCTAACGATTGTTTCGGTGAATGCTGGGTTTGACTACCAAACTTGAAGTGTGAAGCTTGACTTGGCATTGAGAAGATTAAAGCCTCGTGGGCTGCGTGTAGCCCATTACCCAATACACTAAAGAGTTCCCCCCATGGTATAAAGGATTACAAATCAAAGGGCTTTGGGCATGACATCTTGAACTCTTACAAATTAACCAAACACCCCATCATTCAAACTGCAGTAGTGTATGTCAATCTTAAAAAGAAAATGTTTTATGTTGGAATCGGACTTCACATGCATTTCTTTGGTGCTCAATTTACATCTTATTTTTTTAGTTCTAGAAAATATTCACAGACATATCCTTGTCCGTCATCAGCCATGCTCAATCCACCGCTGGATTAAGTCCAACCCAACAGCTGATGGCTTATGGAGGTCTTCATCCTGCAGTGGATAGATCATGGCCGATGATGGTGTCTTGAAGTGTCCCAACATGTTTACTGTACTCCATCAAACCACGGGATACACCTGTGTGTTCTTGGACATCAGACGCATAGAGGGAGTAAATAGCCATTCACTGAAATCGCTCATTCCATTTAGGGTGGCAACAATAGAAGCAATAACATCAGCAAGCAAACTAAACACGGCGACTCGCACTGCGCGTCTTGTTTTTGGCTGCAGAGAACATCTTTCTCATATGTGAGAAGTTGCAGCTTCACACCTCCGTCAAGTACCTGGCGGTGGAGCTGTTTGACAGGTACAGTATTCCTATCGCTACAGCTGCCAGCATCACTTCCTCATTAGGAGGAAGTCCCACACACGTCAAAAGACGTGGGCGCGTTTACATCTCTCCGATGCGTTTTTGGGTCGTACCGTGTGTTCGGTACAACGGCCGATGTTTCGCTCTATGTGCTGCATAGTCGAGGCAGAAAGCGGCTCAATTTCCTGAAAAATCTACAAGCAAGTGATGCGAAACATCAGACGTCAAGCCATACAGTACAACACGAAAGAACCTCAGAACTACACTGCAAAAACCAAGCAGTTGTGCTTACATCCTGTTAGTTTCTTCCTGCCCAAACAAGCATAGGATGGTGTTAATCTCTATTCACACCAAGTCGGTCGTGGAAATTCCCGATTCCTAACGTGAGGGGTGGGGGGGAGTGTCTCCATTTGACAACTACGGATGATTTCCTGGGGTGGAGCGGTGTGGCACTGGTTAGCGCACTGCACTATGAACCCGGCGACATGAGTTTGGTTGCTGACCATGGTTAAGATTAGTGGTGATATCTGAACCAGTTCTGCCCCCTACACCTTTACCAACTCGCATTGACCAGCGTGATGAAATATGATTCAAACAATCCCCACGACTGACGGCCTGGATACCTTCATTGAGCAGTGGATTGACGGGGCTGTAAATGACTTCCCAAAAAAGTGGTACATTGAATATAGCATTATCTAGACAGTATAAGGCGGTGTTAGAACTGAAGTATTCAATTGTGCCTCCCCTCCACCCCCATGCCACAACTGTCACCCTATATCTGTTTGTTTTTGTAACTTGATTATGCTACTTGGAAAGTACCATATCATTTAACATTGATTTGTCTGACAAATATGTCCATGTATCGTGACAGTTTTTGCCCTAATTTGTTTGCTTCATAGCTGTACATTTGTTTTTCTTTTGTTCTTTAGGTGGCCAAGTTCACTTGTAAATTAGACTATCTTGGTCTCTTGAGTCCTCACCTGGTTAAATAAACTTGAATTTACAGGTACATGCTACAGCAGACCAAGGCACAGTGCGACGAGTGGCTGAAGGAGAAAGCGGCGGGAAGTTCTGACGAAATTAACTGGGAGGCTCGGCTGCCAGACCTGAAGAGCGAGTTGCTGCTGCTGTTGCGCATGGTGTCATGTGTACAGATTGCCAGCAAGCAGATGGCTCACTACAAGGTGCAAGAGCAACCCTAAGCCCTCCAATGGCTATGTGTACTTGTGCAGCCCTTGGTAATCTTGCTGGATGAGAGCATTCCCACACCGTGATGATCATGGGGTTTATTTGATCATGTCATGCTAGTCGGTATAGATTGGTGAATGTGTGAAGCATAGATCTCACCACACCTCCGATTAGCACGGTTGGCTACGTACTATGCGAAATAAGTTAAACATACAGATGTGGAGCATATAATTGGAGTACAATTAATGTTGCAATTACCTCTGCTGGCCACGTTTTCCAGCAGCCTATAACACCTGTAATGCATGCTTCTCTCACATCCAAATATTATGCAAGCTTAGCCTACTTAGCTTTTGAAATGTGACGAGATAGGCACATTCCGGGTCATTTGTATGTTGAACTGTGCTAATCGGATGTGCCTTTGGTGGCTTCAACCTATCCATAATAAAGGTTTTTGGGTTAGATCGCATTATGTGTCGCAACCCTCCACCACCCGACACGGCCAATCAGTAAAAATGTGTCACGTTAACAAAACGCCAATTAGTTACTTCTTCAGCCCAAGTGTGTTTGAAGAGTGAATCCACAACATTTCGAATTGGAGTACGACGTTTCGCTGGTAATTACATCCAGCATCTTCGGGAGATTTGCCAGAATAGTGAAGCCATCCACCTGCTTCCAGTCTTAAATAGTGCAGGATGACGTCATCATTGTTGAACACCATCAGGTTTTGATATAGAGGCAGAGGTGGGGGCGGTATTGCAATTATGTAATAGATCAGTAATCAGCCACTTAGCATGTGTCTCCCCTATAAGGAATTGCAATATATTGACTTAAAACTTTCGTGACTGCAGGAATTAATATTCTTTGGTTCTAGAAAAAATAAAAAGAAAGTTTTGATCGCAACACAAGCGGTCCCCTTTTCCAGATGACGACTGCTTGTGTTGCGATCGAAACGTGGTTTTTATTTCTATCTACGTTATTTTACTGAAGGAACCAAAGAATATGAATTGCAATATGTATTGTGTATTACTTAATAATATGCTTCCAGGCTGCGCTGAGTCTGTAGCTCTCACAGCGGTTGAAATCATTTGTATTCTCAATTTCGATTGATTCTCTAATTAGTCTTGGCCAGTAATAATTAGTTTTTCAACGTTATTAAATTAAATGTCCTTGTTGGCAAGCATGCTCTGCCACTGCTGACAGCTGTATTTGAGATAATTTAACGTTCCTTTGGTGTTCTTTTAGTCTTACGATAATGTTACGTCCCGTCTGTCCAATAAAGCATTTACCGCATAAGCAATTGATCCGATATACACCTTCTGTTGATAACTTCGATAATTAATCTTTAGTACAGGACACTAGTTTTTGAATTTTATGTACCGTACCAAATCTCACTTTAATGTTTTGCCTTTTTTATAAAATACTGGCTAATTTGTCAGTAACTGCCGAGATATATGGTATTTTAATTGTTTTGATAATCTGATTACTTTCAGCAGTATTGTTGTTCGGGCTTGGTTTGGCATTCAATGCTCTGTTAATTTGAGCATTATTTTAGCCATTCAGTCGTAGTGCTTCTTTGACATGTTTAATCTCTCTCCTGAGACTTTCACCATCTGACACTGTTCTTGCCCGATGTATGAGCGTCTTGATGAGAGAGGATTTCTGTGCTGGGTGATGATGCGAATCTGCATTCAGATAGGCATCAGTGTGCGTTCCCTTTCGGTAGACGCTGTGTATTATTTTACCATTTTGACCGCACCGCTGGGATAAAACTGGGAAAATTTTGATAAGTTTCGTGTGGATGTTTGTGTAGATGGTGACGCTAAAGCCTGCCCAAATGCTGATCCAGGCGCTGTCTGGGTCCAGCATTGACTTGGAGCAAATCCTTTCCTCTGAGATGGCCGTGCTGAAAGCGCTCAATTATTACATCAACCCTGCCTCGCCACTCACACACGTGGACATGATCATCGCGGTCCTGGGTAAGCATGTGCATGAGCAGCTCTGTATACTTTATGTTTGCAATGTAAATTATATGCATTGATACATTTGAAGTGATTTCCACTCAAATGAGCAGTGAGGGAGTGTTCATATTCTGATTACAACCGCACCATTGGTGGAGCTTCCTTATTCTTATGGCAGGAGCCAGTCTCTTTCTTATACAGAACAATCATTGTTGACTTGCTCACACAGTTGTAGAAATGTTATCCACCCAGGAGGCTTAATGGGCTGAATAAACCCCAAACCATGATTTTATCGCTGAGCCACTGGCCAGTTTTAGATAGACAGGTAAGCATTATTACCTATGACATGGAGCAGAAACGTGGACATTTTTGACGTAAAAAAATTTAATCTGAAGATTGCAAAGAGAAAGAAAGAGGAACACATAGATTAGAGAACACACTCAAATTATTTACATAGACTGCTTAGAAAAATAAGTCGGCTTAGACAGGAGCCATCACGAGAAGGGATGATGGCCGGTGATTGAGACTAATAAATCAGCGGCAGCCAATGAAGGCAACATGCCTGAGAGGACATCCACTGTGGCGAAATGAAACCGGACCATGTGCAGGATATAGATGTATTGTTATACTGCAGGACAAAGAGGGATTGTAACAGCTTGGAGAGGCCTTCATTCAGAAGTGGCCGATGCATAGCTTAATGTGATTGCAATTGTTCTTACATTTTATTCATATTTTCACGAGTAACCTTTCGAAGCTATATTTTTTACGTACGATATTTGTGCACTAAAATGTTTGTACAGTACTACACATGCTTGAATTACACCCAAGGCGTTCCTTACATAATACACTTTAGTATATCGCCTTTCACCTGGTTATGAAGTTCATGTACATATGTATGATATATTGGTGTGATCCTGGGAATTGCTTACATTGAACTGGTGGCCGTATATCAGAATATTTATCTCAACAAAAAACAAGGCACAGATTCCTTGGGAAGTGTTGTGGGGCAGTCGTGTAATTCAAACAAGAGTGAAGCATTTTGAGGCCACTGGCAAGAGGGAAAAGGTGCCTTTTACACTACAACGCAGGTACACATAACTGTACTGTGCTTGCATACCTGCTTTAAGAATGTAGGATCAGTCACGTTTGCATGCCAACTGCGAGCACCTGTCAAAATATATCGCAAGTAATATCCCTCTGATAAAAAAAACACCAGTGCGGCTTGGCCAATAACAGGGAATAATGCAAAGTTAGAAGCAGCTCATCACAGATGCCCAAGACATATCCTACACATTTCATTAAAATGCTTGATATTAAAGAGTTCCGTCAACAAACCAATCGTTAATGTCCATCAGAAAACACCGCTATATAAAATGCCTGGGACCAGGGGCGGAGCCAGGATTTTGACTTTGGGTGGGCTGACTTCAATATTCTGAGATATCCAGTGTATGTTTTCCAATGGGCGCCACAAATGTATAAAACAAATTCCATTGGATTTGAACGCGGAGTTTATTAATAGGTCGGAACCGCTGTAGCTAATAAGTTCGATCAGTTCGAAAGGCTGCCGCTCAAACAGCCTGCAGGGCAGCACAAGGGGGCAGCCAGCATTTTGCAGCAGCCGGATATCCGGTTATCCCGATTACCGACTTTCCAAAGTCCCCCCTGTGGCTCCGCCCCTAGCTGGGATACATTTGCCGCATGCCACCGCAAAGATAATCGAAACGAGACTTCTACTGGACATCAGAAATTGGGAGATGGAAGATGAGGAGCTTGATCTAGACTTGGGACATACAAAGGGGCATAGCATGTTGGGGTTATTTGGGAAGGGCTTCTGCTGATGGCACAGGATTGTGATGAGTGGAGGCGTTGGGTTTCAAGATGTCAGCGAACCGAAGACCTAAGCCTCGGGTTTAGCATGATTTATTGTAAACATCGCCCAGATCACAGCTCATTGAGAGTGATGCCATTGGCAGGGCACAACGACCCCACCTTGCCTGTGAAGTCTCTGCACAGCATCAGCCTGAAGGTGCTGGATGTCGTTTACCTCCTACGAACCGCCGTGTACAACGACCTGCTCTTAGGCACTTCTACCGGGGATGCGTTGGACCCAAGTGATGTGACATACAGGTCTTGCTAGTACTCGTCTTGTACACATTGTGGCTTTCCTCGTTGGCAGATTCATCTGTTTACAGTGTATTTCCAGAGCAATGTTTAAAAAGACTACATAAGAAAAACACCAAATACTGTTGTACATGTACAGCTCTTGTGAATCAACTGCTCGATTGCGGGGGTATTTGACCATACTTCACCACGGCTGGTCAGTGCTGGTTGAAGGCAGGGAGCATAGACTTTGAAGCACCACAATACAATGCATTTTGCTGTCCTCAGCTGACAATATACAGCCTCCACAGTAACCAAACACCTCGTGCATGGTGGTCACCCATCCAAGTGTGATGAGACCAGACAAGGTGGTATGAAAAATGTTTATAGAATAATCAAAGTTTAATTACCATTTTCGGTATAAACCAATGTTCTCGACTAAATTAAATTACTACCAGCAGTGGTAATTGTTTTAGAATATTAGTCATGTTAATGTATTCACACACATCTCCGTGATACACACGTGGGTATGTAGATAAAAGCGTGCAGGATACCGATAACATGCGTTTTCGTGAGCAGAATTAGGTCATCGCGTGCAGAATACATTCTACACAAGGTGATATGCAACATGAACTCGCTATCGCTTCACGCATGTTAAAAGTTGTGTACACACGAACCTACGTGTTACTGTGTCATACATGTAGGCCAAACTCTTACATGAGTGCGTCTCAATCCTTTTTAATTCCACGGTACAATTTGCCCAACTGCCCATACGCGACCCAGAGAGCTGAGGGCTGGGGGTGGGGCCAGATTTTTTTTTTTAAGGACTGCACCACGACCAATGGTGTGCCCATTGCTTAAAAAAATTCAGGTCACCAACCCAGCTGTAATGAAGCCATAGTAGTAGCGGTGGTAATTTTATCAATAGTAATATAATCAAGTCAGATCAACATTAGTGGTAATATTAGCAGTGCAAGAAGCAATCCATATGCCGAATATTTATTCTATACAACTGACAACCATTGCTGGCACCCCTAATGAGACTAAACTGGCATTTCCATTCAGAGAAAACTTCTGGAGAGTGGAAGGAGACTTCATGCTGCTGGCGGTCTCCGTGATCTCGGCTGCTGCATACTTTTGCTGCTACCCGATCTGCCAGAAGGTATTAAACCCGCTAAAAAAACATGCCGTGGTTGTAATACAGAACGGAGAAAGCGCCAGACATGTTCATAATGTTTTTCCGCACACAACAGGTGATGGAGCAGGCGTGCAGAACAACCTGCATTCCGGAGCAGGACGTGAGCAACTTTGCGAAGGTGCTGGTTCAGTGCGTGTGGAAGTTGGAGGACAGGGCGCAAAGTTAATCCGCGCATTTGCAGACCTGTAACGGGGGATGCAGATCTTCGCCGACTGGCTCACATTGTCTGAAGCGCGAGTCTGTCACTCTCAATGCAATATTTGTTATTTTTAAGAGTTCATTATGACCACGGGCCATGGTCAAATTCACTGCAGGATGGACACCTCTCCAAGCCACCACCACCTCTCATGTGCCTGAAATATATGTACATCTAGCATCTGCACATGAGCCAATTTGTTCCATTACTCAGTGATTTCTTGCTCAAATAAGCAGAGGCAGTGCTCATCTCCTGTTTAGAGCTCGAAGCCAGAATTGGAAATTCCTCATTCCTATGGCAGGGCCGATTTACAGAAGACAACCACTGTTGACTTTCCCACAAAGTGGTACTAATTTTAGTGATGCTGGAGGGATGATGAGTTGAGTCAATCCCCAATCAGTGCTGAACTTGCAATTTTTCTGATTGGGAGCAGCTTTACTCTCCTGTTGAGCCACCAGGCCGGTTTTCATCATTAAAGTCTTCCATTGTTTTTTCATTGTTGATGGTTATATTTTAATGTTAAGAGGTTTAAAATTCCTTCACTAAATGCGACAATGCCATTGGGTATATCGGCCACACGTGTATTTATTAAAAACAATAAAACTATATATACAGGAAAACGTGAAAAATTATATCGTTTTAACATTCCCACGAGCACTTATTGTACATTCCTTGTGAAAACACGCAGAGATACTGCACAGACAAGCACCGTTTGTGTGTACTTGAAGGGAAACTAACACTGATCACCTCAGTCTGAGTCATAATTATTCCCTGTGGCTGTTTCAACACCCATGGCCAGCTCCTCCTCATGTCCCCTCAATCGATCTCCTGGTGGTAGAGAACAAGACAAAACAGCAGATTACTATGCAGGATATTCCATGCACAACGTTGTTGAGGAAGGTAAAGTGTTAAAGCTAATTTGTATAATGCCACACCGATGAACAAACCAGTCTGAGCATGCTCAACCTCATCGGATCTCAGAAGCGTGGTTGAGCCTAGGCAGTGCTTTTATGGGCAACCAAAAGGCACACAGGTGTTACAGGGCACTGCGGGGCTACGTTGTTGGTAGCCCAGGGCAGTCCAGAAAAATACATTGGAATGTACTTGTATTCCTCCTGCAACGATGCATCCTGCCTTCACAAAGCTTCACCGAACAGCGTGGCAAGGTATGATCGATTAAGACCAATCAACAACATGGTGTGGGGTAGGCCCTCATCCAGCAGTATACTGAGAAAAGGCTGTACACGCGATTTAACCCAAAAACCTGTATTATGGATGAAATTATTCATGTTGACAATGTCATCACTGTGACCTACGGATGAGCTCAGCGATGGCCCTCTGTGTTCGCTTTTCGAGCTTCTCCATCTTCTTGGCAACATCTCTCTTCAAGTCCCTATGCAGCACAAATATCCAATTATATCCAGGTCACATATGCCACGTTATATGAAAAAATATATATACCTGTGATTGCAATGTAAAAACTGAAGGTAAAAGGTACTTTACTTACCAGTCCGGTTTTCTGGGAGCAAGGTTGGCCAAATCCTACCAAAAAATACACATTACTTAAAACTTGTTTATAATTATTTAGCTTATACAGAGAGATTTACAATTTAGTTTTGCAGTTACAAATGTAAGTCACACATGCAACCAGACAAATTACACCTTTAATTTTACAATACATAGAAAGTTCATGGAAGCGATACACGCAAGGCAAAGTCTAAAACTTAAGGAGTGGTAAACAAGAAGATGGTTCATCTGCCATACCACTTCCTCTATGATTGGTTGAGGCTTTCCAGCTTCCAGCTGATCTTGGACTTTTTCATCAACTGAAAAAAACAGTGAATGTTTCACAAAGGGATCGTGTTTACACGAATAAACATATGCTGCAAAACATCCGAGACACTGCTTACCTGATGCTGGTTTGGCCTGAGGCTGCTGACGCATTTTCAGCTCTGTATCTTCTGGAGTATAGTTGCGAAGTTTTAATTCTCTGAAATATATTTGAAAATTTGAAAAATAAATTAATGATTGAAAGGTGATATTCATGATGTGGGTATTTGCAAGTTTATCCACATGAATATGATTTATAACATGCATTCACAGTGATTATACATTCCACAGGACATACACATTTGGTACATGTACAGCCCTTCTGTCAAAATATTCCTGGATGAGGGCCTCCCCACGTTGTGGGTCATGAGGATTACTTGACCACACCTCATGACGGTCAATGCAAGTTGGTGAAAACGTATAGCATAGACGTATAAGCATGGTAAAGTACAATATATGTTTATGCACTGTCCTGCTGTGCTATCCCTAATGAGTATGACTGCATGGCCACCTACTTGTGTTTAGTTTCCTCTTCGGCAAACCTCTTCTCGTCGGGCTCTCCTTCCTCCTGTCCTTTGGCCTTCACACACATGCATGCATTGTTGGACCATACTTATTTACATCCCAGATCTCCTTTGTAAAAATATTTTTTTCTCCAAGGAGTCTCACCTGGATATAAGCATATTTATAAGCCTATCATTGTTGCATTTAAGTAAATCAGAACTATGTTTATTCGTTATGAATCCATAAAAACAGACCACTTGCGTCAATTATATAACTTGGTCACCACCTCTCTGCCAAGCCAAACCATCGTCGAATCCATCTCAATGTCATTAAACAATACATCTCGTTCATTTTAAAGTGCTGTGAATGACACTACAGCTCTGAAGATGAATGCTGCTATCAATCGTTATGCGTTGCAACCGGAGGGCATAACATGTACATATTTACAAGCCGACGAAAGCGGATATTACAGTACGGAATCGAGATGCTTTACCTTCAAAAGTGACCTCTGGTCCACAGTGCGGGGGAAGCGCTTTCCCAAACCCCCCAAGAATAATATGTAACCGTCGTGTGGCAGTCAAAGATACATTTTTAATTCTCAGAGACAAATAAGTGCAAAAACATAGCATGTTTTATTACGTGCGATAATTGGTAAAGGGGCTGAGAAAATCAACTAACTCATTCCACTTGGGAACCCGGATGAATCACAGGAGGCTGCCTGGAACTAAACCCAGATTGTCAGTGGTGCCAGCTCAGCGCTCTGCCATCTGAGCCACCTGGCCACCTTATTCTTATTGTTCGATTATAAAACAGCGAACTGCCCATATGTTTTCAGCAACCCATATATTCGCGTATATAGCCAAAGAATGGCACAGAAACCCAGACTTACAACACAGACCAATAGCTTCTAAAGTCTTAACACAAAATCGAGTGGAATAGCTATCGAATGTGCAGGTGGTGCATCTGCACCAGGGCCAATGGAGGAGGGTGGTATGTGTGGGGCCATCAATAACTGTTCATAAAGTTTTTTTTGGGTTATATCGCGTATGTGTCGTCACCCTCCACCACCCGATACAGCCAGTAAGGGTTTTCACGTAAACGCGCCAATTAGTTACTACTTCAGCCCACCAGTGTTTTGAAGTAAATTCACATTTACAATTTTAGTACGACGTTTCGCTGGTCAGCATCATCGGGGGATTTGCCAGAATAGTTAAGCAATCCACCTGCTTTCGGTATTACTTAATAATACGATTCCAGGCCGCACTAAGCCTGTAGCTCTCAGAGCGGTTAAATTATTTGTATTTCTCTCAAATTAAACCGATTCTCGAATTAGTTTCTGCCAGTGATAATTCGTTTTACACAACACTTCAACGTCATCAAAATCAATTGAGTGTCCTTGTTGGCAAGCATGTTCTGCAACTGCCGAGAGTTGTGTTTGTGAGTATTTAATATTTCTTTGGTATTCTTTTAGTCTTACGCTAATGTTAGGTCCCATCTGTCCAGTATAGCAATAACAGTGATTAGCCACTATAGAGCGCGAACTTGGCAGAGCCAAAGGGACATTTGGTGGTGCACGACCCAACCCGACACCCGCCTAGCGCGGGCCCTGCCGAACACTTGGACCACCGCTCAGCTTGAGACCTCTGCAGCCGACTGCTGCGGGGCCACGAGCTGATGGGAGCGATGGAAGCTGTACCTGCAGCTGCTTGCTCCTCAGAGCCTTGAGCCGCTCCTTCCTCTGCAGCGCGTTCTCCTGGAGACTCTTGCCGCCACCACCACCACCAGCTGCCGCCGCCGCCGCCATCCCAGCCACACGTGGCGACCCAGCGGCGTGACCTGTTCCCGCGTCCAGAGCTCGCCCCCACAACAGCCCCCGCTCTTTGCGACGCGAGCAACTGACTTTAAATTACACTCACGCGTTGCACTGTGCAAGTTTCTATCGAGTGATTATAAACGTGTTAAAAGAGAGAATTGTAACGAGGATGTTGGGACCGCGCTTCGGCTGAGAGGAGGCCGTGGATTGAACCACGTGACCACGCGCCCCACCAATTGGGAGCGCGCGCTGTCAGCTGACGTCGCCTAGCAACGCGGCCTACGCTAAAAAGTTGCCAGAAGCGCGCTAGACTTGCAGCCGTAACAAGCAACAAACACGGTGGCGATGAAAATAGAGCAACACACACGAGCTACTGCAGTATAGTTTTACGGCAGCTTATTCGTGTTATCTATTACTGGGGTTATTCACTTCAGTGGGGCGGTGGCACAGCGGTTCGCGCGCTGCGATACTAATTCCAGCGACCCGTGTTTGATTCCTATACAAATTCTTACCCCCCTCTCCTTCACTAATCCAAATGACATTGCGCGGCTAAGTACTATATGGTAATACCAAAATGTCCGATATTGTGTGCAGTGGCATTCATCCAGCAGTGGATATGCAAAAGGACTATTAAGTTCCAAAACACCCCGCGTAGGGCCCTTTTGATAAAAATAAAAGTCTTGACACTCCGGATTTCTCAATTAAACATACTCATTGCAACATGGACATTACACGCCCACCTTAGGATATAAGTACGCAGGATAGTTAGAGGAGGTTTGCGTCGCTTGGCGAGTCGCTATCGAGCAGTGGATTGACCATGGCTGACGATGACGTCATTCAACCACGCGCGTGGGAGGTTGACGTCGGTACCAGTTACGCCCCGGGTCGGGTGCTCCTTACAAATCATACAATTGACAAGTACCCAGGTCGGACGCTTTTTAATATCATACACACGACAAGTATTCAGGTCAGACGCTTTTAGATATCATACACTCGACAAGTACCCAGATTGGGTGCTTTTATATATCATACACTCGACAAGTACCCATGTCGGATGGTCTGAGATATCATACACTCGACCAGTACCAGGGTCAGATGCTATTAAATATCCCTATTGATCCAATGTACTGCAGGTGCTGGTAGTTTAGAAATCATACATTTGACAAGAACCCAAGGGCGAAGATAAAATAAATCATACACTTGATAAGATCAATGGCTGAAATAATAAATTTGTTAAGATCCGTCATTATTCGACTATGTATAAAAGCTTTCTCGGAAGAGTCGAATATATCAGAGGTAAGAAACAAAAGTTACAGAGACCAACGTGAGAATTTAAAGCCATTGGTAAGGGATTGCCTATCAGAACTCGATAACATAACGTTATGAGATAATGTGTACGGATATGCGAAAGAAATACAAGTTATGAGAACCAACTTAATCGGATATACTTATATGAATAATGCCATGAAAATTCACTGAATCGACAATACAACTATTGGGGCATTATGCGTATTAGTATTACAGAATGTAAAGCCATTAAGGTAGATATCCTTGATAGTATTAATAAATATACGCAAAATGATTCGGATATTAAAATCAGCACTCGGGGTTAAAAGCTCAATGGGTTTACTTATTCGAACTAAGCTATGTAAACCTTCGGGACGGATATGCTTATCCGAATTATGCTATATAGAGCGACCAAGTCGGATATGCGGATCTGCGCTAGGGAATGTAACCCCCTTGAGTTGGATATGCGGATCTGCGCTAGGGAATGTGAATCCGCCCCGGCGCGGGCGGGGGAGCAAAGTGCGGGAGTTGGTGGCGCCAGAAGCGGCGGGGAGGAGGAGGCGGAGGAGGAGGCGGAGGCGGTGCCGGGCTGTGCTCGCCGACACAAGCAGAAGCCGCGGTCATCGTCGTCAACTTCCTCGCCTGTCTTCGCCGCCCGAGCCGTGGTGGTGGCGGCGATGATGATGATGAAGTCGATGCCATCGCGGCCGTGAGCGGTGCGGCGAGTGACGGCGGCCGTGATGGCCTCACAGGAGCGACTCTACGAGCTGTGGATGCTGTACTTCACCAAGGTGAGTGTGCAGGCACCAGCCAGGAAGAGGACGAGTCAACACAGGCCTTCTCCTCCTCCTTCACCTCCTCCGCTTCTTCACCGCCACTTCAAACGCAACTTTTCATCGTCTTCACCTCCACTTCCTCCACTTGTTCACCACTTCTTCACACTGCACTTCCCCACCTCCACCTCTTCACCACCTCCACCTCACCGCCACTTGACAGAGTTTCCAAACACAACTCTCCACCTCCGCCTCCTCACCTCAGCCTCCTCACTTCCACCCCTTCACCTCCACCTCTTCACCTCCTCACCTCCACCTCCTCACCCCTGCCCGCCTGCCTGGCTGCGTGAGTTGAGTCGTCCTCGCGGTTTGCCCGATTCGTTAACAAGCAGGCGGCAGAAGTAGCCGGCACGAGAAGCTAAGGGAGCCTCGCTGGTGCAGGCACCGCAGTGACAACAACAACAACAGCAGCAGCAGGAGGAGGAGGCACGCGGAGCTGCGGCAGCCGCAGGGAAGCAGCGCTGCTGAGGCGATGAAAGTGGCCGAAGCTGACATGAGTCGTTTGAAGCAGCAATAAGCCCGGGGGAGCAACAGTTGTTGACACAAGGGAGAGATGCAACAGGCAGCAGCAGCAGTAGCAGCAGCAGGAGGAGGATCGGGTGGAGAAGCGAGAGAGAAAGTAGCAGTAGCAGCGAGGATAGAGTCGTGGGTGGAGAAGCAGCGAGAAGTTTGCTTTTCCGGGTTCCGTGCCTCGCCGCGATGGAGAAACATCCTGGGCGCCGCCCGCGTTGGCCGACGTTCGATTCAGCATCACGAGGGAGGACAAACTTCACAGCCTCTAGCCCGTCACCTCGTCTAACCATTTACCTATCCTATCCCGTCATCACTCGCCCCATCACCTTGCCTAGCCCGGCACAGGTGAGCCGCAGGTGAGCGACTCCTGTTTGCTAGCTGCTCGAGGCTGGTCCTTCAGCAGTCGACCCCTGGGGGACTCGACTCCCATGTGTCAGAGCTCCTGGAATGCAGCCGACTCCCGTGCTGTCTTGTCTGCAGGTGGCCACTGTGGGTCTCGGCTATTTGTGAATGCATTGTCTCGAGTGCTGTGTTATTATTGTAATTACGGGATTTGCAACAGCCGGGACTTCAGTGTCCCGTGAAGACTGACAGATTTCCCAGAACAGGAGCTGCTTTCTCACCAAGGTGGGAGAGCCATAGAAGGAACCTTTGGGTCTCGACCTCCACGTAATCTCCAATTCTTATTCAACCCTAACTTGTCCCATTTGTCTTGTCTCCAACAATTGTTGATAACCCCTGGGTTAATTAATACAAAATCTCAATCATGGATGCATTTTGCCGGGTTCACGAGTATTGTCCAAAGTGACCTCACGGAGGTGTTGGCTGGACATGACTTCTGGGGTCTGGCCTTCGGATAAACCCTGCATTCATTTTTTTGACTACCTCAATCGGTCAACTGAAGTCTAATTTGTAGGTGGCCACCCCCTGGAGTTTCCACTTTTCGGATGACCGCTTGGGCTCTCGGGTTGCTTCTACACATGACGGCCCTGGGTCTCAACTGCAGGTGACACTTGGGGATTCAGGTCCAGGCGCCTCAGGTCTTACCGTAAGGTGCTCTCCACGAGGCCTGTATGAACAGCCTTCTCGTATTTCGGAAGCCAAGCAGAGTTGAGCCTAGATAGTTGTTGGAAAGGGTGACCGCCATGCACAAACAGGTTGTCATCGGGCTACGTGGTGGTGGTTGGAGCAACAGGCAGTGCCGCAATAACATCGTACTGTACTATGTCACCACGTCTATGCTCCTCGCCTCTACCAATCCATAATTACCAGCTTGGTAAAGTATGCTCACGTAACCCCGCACGGCGTGGAGAGACCTCCCATTCAGCAGTTTACCCCATGGGGTCGTCGGTACGTTAGCAGTGAACTCCTGCTGCCCTTGGCTATGCAAGTGACTCGGGTGTCGAAGCCGAACAACAGGTGGGCCCCTGTGTAGGTGCCCAGGTGAGCACAGAGAGACGGCGCCAGTGTTGTGTATTGTTCGACAATTGTTCGTCAATATTTACTTACTGGCAGCAAACATTTCCAGACTTGTACTGGCCGCAACCCTGCTCGCTGCTTGCTCTGAGCCAGGGGTAGCCACTCTTTAGTATACAACAAGCCTTTCTCAAGTTCACTAATATTTCTCCATTAAGATGAGGTAAATGTGAATTAAATCTTGACTTAAAGCTTTCGTGACTGCAGGAATTTATATTCTTTGGGTCTTTCGGTAAAGTCACGGCCGCTTGTGTTGCGATCGAAACGTCGTTTTTTCACCTATAACGCGATCTAACCCAAAAACCTTTATTATGAATAATATTGGTCGCGAAAGCCTACGTGTTAAATTAACTTATCTACATGACTTTACCGAAAGACACAAATAATATAAATGTGAATAATTGATAAGTGTGGAGAATATGGATAATTTGAAAACTACAGTTCAACAGTAGAGTATTCTATTGTCTAGATAAAATATGCACATGTAAAGCACTTTTCTTAATCCACTGCTGTATGAGGGCCTCCCCACACCGCGCAGGTCATGGGAGTTATTTCACCATACCTCACCACGCTGCTCAATGTGGATTGGTGAAGCTGGAGAGTGTGGAGGTCAGAACATAGAGGTGTCGTACAAGACTGGGGTTTGCTTCACCGCCCTCTGCTGACCACGACGTTAGCACAGCCCCGGAGCAGCCTATGGCAACCTGGCCAAATCACCTTCCAGGCTCAAAGCTGCTTAGCTTGAGATCTAACGAGGTGGGATGCATTCCGGATGATTTGGCTATCGGCAAATGATGTAAATGTAGTAATTGTTTCGACGCTTCTTTACGTAGGCACCTGTTGCAATTCTTACAATGTCTCTGACGTCACCGTTGTTAGTTGTGCAATGCCATGTCTTACTCATCACGTGTGCGTCGTGGGTTAGGTGGCTCTGTTGGATGGGCGTCCTTGCTCCGCTGTGAGTGTGGCTCAGCCGGCCGTGTTTTGTCAACACCGGGTGCCGGAGGCGGCTCGGCCTGGCCGCCCAGCCCCGGTTTAGGGCGACCCCCACCTGGGCAAGTTTGACCCTGAAGCTTGCAGACTGCTGTATACAGCACCACGGGGTGTGTGCGTGGGTGAGGAGTGAATGTGATGTGTCACAGATTCTGAGAGTGTGTATTAGTATGTGTGTGTGCGCGTGAGAGTGTGCATGTAAGAGTGTGTGTGTGTGAGAAAATTGTCGGGAGGTATGTGTGAGAGAAAGTGTTTGTAAGAGAGTGTGTGAGTGACTATGTGAGAGAGAGTGTGAGTGTGTCTAAGAGTGAGTATAAGACTGTGTGTAAGGCAGTGTGTGTGAGAGTGTTCAAGAGAAAGAGTGCTAGCAGGCTGGAGCGTAGATATTGCTTGCTCGGTCGACCCACAGGCTCTAAACAGGATGTTATAGGCCAAGGTCGGTCATAACATTTTCTTTACCGACCTTGGCCTATATTATAATTTTTAATTGACTTTATTTTTATTTTATTGTTATTATTTTTTATATCTACGTGACTTTACCGAAAGAACCATAGAATATGATAAATCTATTGTTATACTGCACACTACTCGCAACGTCTATGTTCTCTGCCTTAACCAACCAGCCCTAGCCAGTATTGTGAAGTGTGGTCGCAAAATTGCCACGACCCGCACGACAAAAGGGCTGCGTTTCAGTGAGTAGTGGTTCCATGTCTGGAAGCTGGCCCACGGGCCTTCTCTTCACGTCGGCCAAACGCTCGCCAGTGGGATGACGAGTTTGCGCTTGCCCAGGCTGACTCTGGGTGTTGTTGAAAGATGGGCCTGTGTGTCGCCCTGCCCTGCTTGGGAGCTGTCAACCGCCATGCGCACCATTCCCACGTACGCACGGCCACACAAGTTCAGTGCGGTGTGTGTAACTTTCGATTACCGCTCATTACCAACATCAATGACGAATATTTAAACCCCTCCCGGGCCCCTCCTAGGTTGACTCAGCCTTAAATGAGTGCCTGGTTCGATGTGTACACATCGCCACTTGGGAGATAAAAGTGGCCGGGCGTAGTCGTATTGACAGCAGCCTTTGTCTTTATAGGGGATCTTTGTCTTAAGATCTATGAGGGCGAATATCAAATCGGTGGCATGATTGTACAAAGGGATGAGTAGAATTGACTGTGAAGCATTTGCCTCTTTCTACGAATGATTGTGTTGTGTGCTTATGCACTCCGACAATAAATTGCAGCTCATAGTGGTGTGAGTTTGGGCCAATGGCCCTTCCTCAGGAAGGAATGGACATTCCTGAGGAAGGCTGCCTGGCTCCGACATTTGACTTTTTCCCCTTCGAGTCGGAATCGTTACCTTGTATTGTTTTCAACAATTATACGCATGGTGCACGGGGGAGTGGTGCCGCAGCGGTTAGCGCACTGCGCCACAGTTACGACGGTGATCCCGAGTTTGATGCCTGACCACGGCTAACATGGGTTGAAATTGATATCTAAACCCTTTCTGGCCGTCGGCCAAACTTCACCAAGTCATACTGACCAGCAAGGGAAAGTATGCTCAAACGATCCTCGGGGGCAATCACGGCATGGGGAGGCCTTTATCTGCCGGTAGTTTGATAAGGGCCTGTATATTGACAACTCACGTGTGCAGTAGGTGCCTTCCCGTGTGTGTGGGTTGATGCGGGGCATGGACTGTCTTGGGTAAATGTTTGGCGGGTGTTTTCCACACGTCTCGCATCTGCGCGAAGATCCAGTGCAAACCACCTCGTGTATCCTACAGCCTCCCCGTCAGACGTCCAGTTGTTTCGCCTAACGACAACCTCCGCGCAGTCGGCCACGAATGAATACGCACAGAGAGGGAGTCGATGGCACTTGACCCGCCTCCTGCCATTCCGCGATGCTGCCCTCTCTCCTGCCCTTACCATGCGTGATGCTTACAGTCAGCCTTTATCACGGACGATCAACTCCCTTTACCTTGTTTGTGCACTTGCATTCGATACTTTCCATGAAGGATGTGGTCTGCGTGACCTTAGGGCACATTCCATTTACATTGAGAGGATATAGCCTGAAAGGGTACAATGAAGAGGGCGAGATGTTCGGGGTAGATGTTGGTGCCCTTGTAATGTTATTAACATTCCCACGGGGACACTGGAACCAGGATTGTTTATAATGCAAGCTATTTTTCCAAACAGCCCTCGTGCTGAGCGTGTGCGTGTGTATGAAACGTCCTTCTCTGAAAACGTCTTCCTAAGTGCGCGCAGCTGCACGGGCGCTTGTAATTCTTACAATAATCCCGCAGGCCCCAGCGGTCCATCGCGCCGTGCGCTGGCAGGCGACCCGCGCGCGATCAGAGACCGCCGTTCGGCTTTTTCACAGCGAGCATTTCGATCGTGCCGCGTTTGCGCCCATAGACAAGCCAGTGTCCCTGGCGCTCGCTGGGTGCCGGAACCGGTCGAGCGGGTGTGCGGAGCGCGATACGAAGCTGTGGCGAAGCTGCCTCCTTATCGGGCGTATCCACACTCAAACACCCACCCCCTCACCCTCGTTAGGTGCTCGCAGGGGCCGCGCGGGGCCTTCTCGTGGGGGTCCCTGCCCAAGACGTGGTGGTGGGGAAGGAAGTCGTGGCCCCTCGCTGGGCTCTGCTTGCTCTGTTTGCTGCCGTGCTGTGAACGCGCACATTTCGTACATTGCGCCGTCCTGGGTGCCGATGGGCAGATTGCAGCGCTCGTGTGCACTATAAATGGGCAGCTCCTGTGTGACCGTGCCGCGTGCCGCTTTGGTGTAAATACACGAAACTTGTTTTACCCCGGCGTCGTAAAAGGACCGAGGGTCCCCATTCGGATTGTGGCCGGGAGTTAAAAGGTGGCTGCCTGCTTAGCATTGTCATACGTTAAGTAAGCAGCTGTCTGTGCGGCCCTGTGGCTCACTTGCTACCAAAGTCCATTTTCAGAATGCCTTGGTTGTTAGGTAAAAACAAAAATTCCGGGCACTGTACTACAGCCTTCGTAATCCATTAAATGCCATTCCAGAGCGGCCTGGTCATAGCTAAATCGATTAAGGCAAAACGAGAGCCAATGCAACAACATGTTTTGAGTGCGTTTGCATCCGAGAGCATCAAACGTTCTGGGAAGCATTGGGCCGAGCAAAGTGGCACCGTTTTGTGTGGGAGTGCCCTCGCCCCTTCTTTTGTTTTAAGTGATTTTCCCCCCGCAGGTATTTACACACAAGGGCCGAGCGTAAACATCGCAATGGTGTGTCAGGGAGGGCATGCTCTGTATGACCACGTGGTTAATGAAAGGGCTATTTTGAACTACTAAGTCAACTAAGGCGTGTCTTGTCTGCCTCCAGGTAAAGCAAACAGCAGCGGCGTTATTGAGCCCTGGGAGAGTGTGTGTGTGTGCTACAGGAATAAGATTGACCCAAGTCAGTGGTCAGAGGGTTGGGAGGGTGACATGGATTTCCAACCCCCCACCGACCCCTCCTCCAAACCAGCTGGACTGCGAAATGGCCAGGGCTGGCACTACAGAAAGTGGGTTCATGAACCCATCTGTGCAGAACTTGGAGTGCTTGGTGGGGTTTCTCCGTGTAGTTTTCTGACTAAGCCATAACACCCCTTTAAAAGGAAGAGGACATATATCCCAATGCAGGACTCTCCTTAAAACGTCTCTAAAATCAGTTATTTCACAGTAAAATAACAACAAATATAGATGAACGTCATTGCTGTAGAACTGCTTTTTTTTGTTTAGTTTGTTGTCCTTCCGATGAGCACGGTTGGCTATGTTCAGTGCGAAAGCAGTTCAACATACATGACAAAGGGCTGTACACATACAATGTCGAGCTGTCGGGAGGGACATCCTCATCAACGCTCAAAGTGACTTCCTGCTCGAGTGAGCATTGAGGCATCGGTGGCCATCTCTCGTTTACCGATCTGACCCAAGCGGTGTTGTGATCGAAACGTCGTCGTTTTTTTGTTATTTTATTTGAACCTATCTCCGTGTCTTTACCAAAAGACCCAAAGAATAGGCCAAATGCTGTTGGCTTCCCCACAACGCGGTGAGTATTTTATCGACCTTGTAGGGTTAATGGGGCTGAGTGAACCCCCAACCAAGATTTGAACGCACAACGTTTCCAATTGAAAGCTGCTCGCTCTACCGCTGAGCCACCTGAGACGGCATTGGCTGGGCAATGCAAACCCGTGCCCGTCAGTACTAGGGAATATAACACCGTTGGGGCAAGCGTGCATATCAGCTTTAGGGTATGTAATATCCTGCTGCCCTCTTGTCAATACTAGACGGGCAGGTGCTGAGTGTGGCGCCTGACGATGCTCTTCCTTCCTTCCCGCCTTCACTCGAGCTGCTGCTGCTGCTGGCCGCTGCGCGCACAGCGCAACAGCTGCCCGGCCGGACTTTGCCCACCGTGGCGGCTGCGGCGTTCGGACGCGTCGCTCGCAACGCACGTGGGCACGCGCGACGAGCGGGCGGCGACCGTCGTCGGGTGAATGCCGCGGTGCCAGTTGGGTGAACGCTGACGACGCGACGCCCATGGCGTCTTTCCTCCTCGGTTCTTCCACTCTGCTCTCAAACGGCTGGCATTGTTTTGAGAGGGGCAGCATTGCTGCTAGTTCATTGTGCGTCAAGGTGCGCGCGCCGAGGAATGTTTGCTTTGTTTTCCTTACGTGCAAAAAGGCCAAAGTCTTGCGGCAGTTGCCACGTGATTGCTGGGACAGTCGCTGCGTGAAATGCTCGTCGCACGACAGTGACCTTCACGGCGACGTCTTGAGGAACCCCTGCTTAGCTGCTGGATGGCGGCCCTCCCACGTGTTGTTTGACCATACTTAACCTTGTTGGTCAATGCAGGTTGGTGATGAAGCAGGGGGTGCCCAGGGTTCATAGCACAGTGTGCCAACCACTGTGCCACCGCTCTTCCCGGGCTACAATTGCGAGTCGGTAATAGTTGTCCATTACAGTGTAATAGTTAAGCCCGTACTGCTGACCCTTAGCCGTCGATATAATACTCTGGGGCAGTTTGCTGCAAATGCCTCCTCCTTCTCCATGGAGTGCAGGGATTAGTCTCAATTGGCAAGGGTAAAGGCGGCTTAGCCCTCTGTGACGCAGCAGCATTGTGTCCACCCAGCGTGTGCGTGCATGAGTGAGAGAGCCACCAGCACCTGGGTGCGCGCGCGGGCAAGGGAGCCGACTGACACAGGTGGACGCGTTCCTCCGCCAGTTAATGTTTAATGACCCAGCGTCGTCCGCCCGTCTCTCCTAAGGGGTGGGCGGGGGGTGAGAGGTCAGGTGGCTCGCTCACGTGTGGCACACACGCCCCCAGCCCCCCACCGACCCACCTACTTCGTTACCCCCCCCAATCCATCTCAGGATGCCGCCCTCCTCCCCCGACCCACCCACGCACCCACACATTCGCTCTGCCCTCCTTCCCCCGCGCGCAGCAGGCACCACCACTCGACGAGATTGCCAGGCAACGAGCCACTCGAGTCGCACACCTTCCCGCGGTCCCGCTCGGCGAGGGGGGCAGCTGGCCGGTTGGCCGTGTCGCCGAGCATTCCCGTGCAAGGCCGTTTAAGTCTGCCGCCGCGGTTTCTAAGTTGCGAGGACGCGATGTGTACGTGCGTGCTGCCATGGTTTTTTTTGTCACGCCACCGCTGGACGAGTGCCTTCCCCACCCACCTTACACCACACGTGGTGATTAAGACATCGCATTGCACAAATTGGCATTGGTGATCTCCGCTGTAGTCTGCACTCCTTCAGCGGAGAAGGAATAACAAAACCACACGAACTCTCTCCTGATGCCCTTTCGTCGTGGCTAGCAGAACTCCTGAACATATCGCTGCCATACGCAACAACAGAATCGTGACAAAGTAGATACTCGAGTATGCTGCACGCGCGGGTCGTGGGGGTTGTTTAACCGTACTTCGCCATGCTGGTGAGTGCCGGTTCATGAAGGCGGGGGGGGGGGGGGGGCGGGAGATATTTTGAAGCATAGTACAGTACAATAGTGGATGTTTTTTTACACTGTCCTCTGCTGCTGACCATGGAATCCAAGTTCAACCCTGCTTAGCCTGCGAGATCTGACAGGATCGGGCACACTCCCAAGCACAAAAACACCTCTGGTGCATTGTAATTAAAATGCAAAATCACCTATCACAAATATATATTTAACACATAAAAATTCCAATGCGTTCTTTCAAGTGGCAGGGAGGTAAAATAAAAGGCCCTGCGTTGGTCCTTAGCACTAATGGCGCAATTTGTGCCGGAGTTGTCGACTCGCTCCTCCACAAAAGTGAACTCTTATTGTGAAAGGGCCACAACTGGTTCACGTCGCCTTGTGTCGCGCTGGTGTCGACGGTGAGCTGGGTAGCACCGCCACCCAGCCCTGGGACGCGGGGGGGGTGAGCGTTGAGAAACAGGATTGCCATCGTTACACCGCCCTGCCCTGCCCACTTCGGCTCCATTCCCTTGCATCACACTCCATGTCCGTGTGTGCGTGCGCATTTGCATGTGTACGTGTGTGTGTGTGTGTTGCTGTTCATAGGTACTCGCTAACAACAGTCTGTTTGGGCTATACGGGGGGGGGGGGGGGTATCTTTGGTTTGTTGGAGTGGTGGCGCAGTTGGTGAGCGCGCTCTGATAGATGATCACGTGGGGGTTGTTTAGCAATAATTCAATGGAGGTTGATGAGGAAGGGTTCCTGAGGGCCGGTTCGGATATCACTCGCCACCCTGACGTCCGCCGTGGCTTCGTAGCATAGTGCTCTGACCGCAGCGCCACCGCTCCACCCCCACGTATTCATAACTCAGCTCAATTTAAAATGTTTGGACTGCATAAAAAAAATAGGTGACCACACGACCATAGTAACATTCAATGTGGTGGTGGGATTTTCCAGCCGTTTGGGGGGGGTGTTGCTGTTTACGTTCCGCTGGCGGGACAGGTGCGCCGAGTGATGCGGTGTGCGCTCGTCAATGAGCTGGAGCTGTTGTGCGGCCGATTTGTAAGCGCGCGGCCCTTTTTTCAGTCCACTGATGGATGAGGGCCTCCTCACTCGATGGCGGTCGTGGGAGTTCAAGTTTCACGTTGGGTTTGTTTAACCAGATGAGAACTCAAGAGACCGGGATGAGTCTCATTTACAAGAGTGACCTGGGTCACCACACCGGCTAATGTGGATTTGTCAAGGAAAGGTAGCACCGCCGGGGGAGGGTAGAAGTACAGTACAACAATGTCTGTTGCTGCGTTTGCCTCGCTGCCCCTTGGCTGTTGCACGTGTGGTGGCCGCCCATCCAATCGCTTCTCAGGGCCAGCTCTGCTTAACCGCTGAGATCTGACCAGATTGGGCGCATTCCGGGTGACTTGATCAAAGTGATAGTAGTAGTAATAATGACGGTGAAATATATATATTAATATCGTGGCATTGCAATGCTGTGAGGGATGGTGACTGGGGAAACCATCATTCAGCGGTGGATAGATATAGCTTATGATGAAATACAAAAAGGTACAAATTAAGTCAGAATTGTCTTTACAGCACTATGTTGTTCATTAGTTCTACTTCAAAGAGTTGAGCATTTAATAAAATACCCTAAATGTAGTGCAGAAAAGACATGCAAAGACTCCGCATGGAATCGCCCAAAAACTGCACCAGTTTTTGGGCGATTGACGAAAGGCTTTTGGGAATCATTAAGACTTCTATGAGTAAAGATTTGTTTTTAACTTGGCGATGCTAAAAAAAAGGACAGGGTAAAGGAATGTCATCCCTATTAGGAATGCTAAAAATTCCCGTCTGCTGAGTTGCGTACCGATTTAATTACAAGGGGGCATTTGGGGATGGAACGATGGCATAGTGGCTAGCACACTGCTCTCTGAACCCAGCGTCAAGAGTTTGATGTCTGACCATGACTAACATCAGAGGCAAGTGATATCAGAGTTGCACCCAGTCACCACCGCACAAAACGAATTTGTGATACTGGATTGGCAACAGTGCACAAGCACAAACAACATACACTTAACACGTTCATCAATAACATTGTCGTCCTAAAGAGGCAACATATAATAGTGGTGACATTTCAGACAAAGGCCCTTCATAGCAGACCTGCATTGACCAGCGAGGTGAAGAATGATGAAGCGAACCGACGCTGCGTCGGGAGGCCTTCATCCAGCGGCGGATTGACGAATGGTTAAAATTTCCGTGGGAGGGAGGTGGTGAGTGGTGCTGATTGCTTTTAAATCCGCGATCGCTGAGCACAGGCCCAGAAACTCGCAGCACCAAACGGCCAGCAACAAACAGCACTGCTCCGTCTCTCTCCGCTCCCACAGAAGGACCTCGCCTACCTCCGCCAGTGGCTGGAGATCTTCGTGGTGACACACGAGGCCTCGACGCTCGACCAGGATGTGATTCTCATGAGGTACGTCAGTGGATGGGGGGCGGGAGTCAATGGGGGGTTGGTGGGGCATGGAGAGGGGCAGCCGAGGAGGGCAGGAGAGTGGGTGGTGGAGGGAGGGAGTGAGGCCCATTCAATAAAAAACGGTGGATATTTTAAAAGTGGGCTGCATTGTTTTGTGCTAGGGTAAGCAAAATACAATTATTACATTTGGATGATTGTTTTTTGGGTCACTAAGTTCCGTGTCGTTATGGCAATGGTTAAAAAAAATTGTGCCGCAATATATGTTTGCGTGTGATTTGTGTTGGTTAGCAGGTACCCCCTAATGGTGAGAGCAGCTAGGTTAGTTTACGTCATAGTTTGTAAGCCCCACAGTTTTGACGTAAAGCTAACACATGGCCTAACCCAAAGTTGGATTATCGTATTGCCCTACAGAAACCTACGCTTTGAGTTAAGCCTCACAGTTGTTGAGCTTAAACTCGGTGATGTTATGTGTGAGAGCATATATAAATAATCATGCGTGTGCATTGGGAGGACATGCATGTTTAACAATGGATTGTTAAAAGTACACGAAGGCCTAAACTTATCACTGAATGTTAGCAACTCATGACATCATCTGTTGTGTAAGTGGTGCACAATGACACGGTCGCAAAAGAAATGCAACTTGGGTCAGCGTGACTATATTCTCAAGATGTTGTGACTGCTTCTAATGATGGATGCAAAAACCCTTAACACGTTCGTCAATAACAAGAGGAAAATGCACACGATAGGCTATATGTCATGCAATTACCCATCTTTGTAGCGTAAGGGCCAGTGCCTATACAGGGTCGCCCAAAGTCAGGACATGTGGTTATTGAATTTATTTTAATACTGGAATTAAAACATTTTTATTGTTAATTCTTTAAGTTTATATTTTATCTACTATCATCCATGTCCATTTCTCGTCTTCCCGTGGGGTCACTGCAAATCGGTCATTTACAAAACTAGACCAAGAACCTGGAATGAGTTGAGACAACAACACATAATTGTTGAATGTTCAAAGATTCCACAGCTGTAATCGTTTTAAAAAGTCCTAAATTCAATTCAAAAGAGAATTCATGCATGCATGCATCAATGTTAGTGGAAGTCAGTTTGAACATTTGTTTAAATTAATGAACTAACCCTATGTGACCTGACTTTTAGGCCACCCTGTATATTTGTCCTGTTTAGGGCCCTGTTCTTGACAAAGTGTTGAATGTTGTTGTTATTTGTGCTTGAGCACCACTGAAAACGCAGCAGCATCACAAATTTGTTTGGCTGCATGACTTGAAACCAAAAATATTAATTTATATTCCAGGCTCAACTGTACTGTAGACACACTACTATTGCTCTTCGGTACCTGCGCCTGGCGGGGGTCTCTCTTGGGTCGACTCGGACTAAAATTATTTCCCGATTTGTAATGTGTGAGACAACATACGCTAGGCCACGTGTGCTGCTGGCCACACTTCCACAGACAGAGGGAGATAGACATCTCTGGTTTACAAGCAGCTGAGAGCCGATTAAAACTCAAAGAACTCGGAATTAAAAAGTCTTTAAGACCTGGTGCACAAAAGCAATGTTTATTAAAGTGGAACACAGCGATACAATGCAAACAAATAAGATCAAACAAATAAGAGTCTGAATGTTAAGAATTACAACAAAACGTTAATAACATAAGTACAATGTAAGATTTAGCTTACGATTACAAGTAAGATATGTAATACAATGAGATATAAAGTGTGATTCGGAAGCAATTACATTAGTATTTCGCTCATAACAAATCTGCTTGTCCATTTAAAACAATGTCACGCGGCATTTCTTTCCATGCCAGGATTTGTATTACACGCTATCAAACAATGCTGGCTCTGTTGTCTACACAGATACACGCATTTATGTGTGAGTGTGTGTGGTTAGGTACTGGTTAGCACTCTGTGGTCCTAACCAGATGACATGAGTTAGATTCCCGGCCGTGACTAACATCAGTGGCGAGTGATAGCTGAACCAGTCCTGGGGCCTTCCCCGAGGTCAGTTCAGCCTTGTAATGAGCACCTAGGGCAGTGTATAAACATCAGCACTGGGGAGACAAAGGCAGCTGGGCGTGGTGCTGGCCACCCACCCCATCGTGTGCCGCTCTAACCTTAACAGGCGCTCGCTAACGGCATTTACGTAAATATCATTTTAACTCCTTTAACACCGTACGTAGCCAACCGTGCTAGTCTGTCTGCTAAAGGCTATACGGGGTGCTCTTTGTCCTTGTTTGTCGGTCGCTGTGCAGGGGGGACCCACGGCCCCCCGACCTCTCGGTGCTGCCAGCCAGCTTCCTGCAGGTGTCGAGCCAGCAGCTGGTGCAGTGCGTGCACAAGCTGTCCGTGTGCCTGGATGACGAGCACCTGTCACTCGCGCTGCTCATCATCAAGGCCCTCATCGCCCTGTGCAGGTCTCCGTGACTCACGTGGCACGGCACAGCCGGCCACGCGATCGCACAACGCCGTGCGGATTGGCGTACGGCCTCTAAATGAGACCCCCATGTTGATATGCTGTACAGAAACAGTGGGCATGATTATTTTATAGAGAGGGGGGCAATAGAGTAGTATAGTCGTAGAGAGATACAACAGTGTGTGGAGGGGAGTGAAGAGGCAGGGGAGTGTGTGGAGGGCAGTAGAGTGAATGAGGCAGGCAGTGGCATGTCAAAGGTGGACCTGACCACAGTAAATGAAATCTTGCTACTCGATCTAGGAGAGGATTTGGAGAAGGCAGCGGGGGAGGAGGGATGGGAGTGTTGGGGCGACGTGGACGTGGTGCACGGTTGCCGATCGCGTCGATGAAGAGAAACCTCTGGCGGCGGCCGGACGAGAAAGACAGGTGTGGGTGTTTGATGTTTCCTTTCGAGATAACGCCCAGAGATTCCTCATTCCTGCGCCGTTCTGTGAATGGGTAATGAGGGGCGTTGCTGTGCTGCGGTTTGAGCTCTGCTGCATACAGCTCGGTGACCACGCTTCAAAACGAACGCCCATTAAAGAAAGAATCGACCAAGCATTCAAATACAGGGCCTCTTGGGAAAAAAGCCTGGTGACTCGGCGAGGCTTTTCTCGATAGGAAAATAAATAGATATATACATATAAATAAATCGATTGAGGGCCGGTGGTCGGGACTAACGAGGGAAGGGCAGCCAATGGAGGGAGCGCGTTCAGAATACGTGCACTGTGGAGACGGAGCAGTGAAATCCGCTCGTGTACCGGAGCCAGATGGCTAGTTAGACTGGCAGAGCCAGTTGGGGGGGGGGGGAGGTGGCACGTGCCCCCCCGATGATCCAATCTAAATCTCTAATTTCGATCGGATCATTGGGGTTTATTAGTAATAAATCGGCATTTTGCGACCCCCACTGCAGCATAATATTACGTGCCAGGGACTCTATGAGATGATTGGACAATAGTCTGAGTCCATAATTGGCAATATGTAATGGCAAAGCAGTTATAAGCGACTCACAGAATTGTGCGCGGTTGCGGTTACCGAGTCCACGACTTCCCTGAAGGCATTCACCTTCAGCGAGCACGATGCCGATCACACAACGCGGTTCGAATTCGACCCGCGATCAATGGCTGCGCCATCACCGCACACGCGTCGAATGAAGAGCAAGGGACAAGTCCTTACTTACTAACAACTCCTAAAAATTTTCATTGCTGGAGGAGTTGCCCCCCCTACCTGAAAATCCTGGCTCTGCCATTGGCTAGTTAAATCGCAGGACTGTGAGAGATGGTGACAATTTGGGTGAGTCTTCACCTAGCAGTGGATAGATAATGACTGACGATTACTGTCTTATTTAGTGCCAAATAATGATGGGTCAGTGGGCAGTATTTAGAGTGGCGCTCTCAATCCAGTGACCTCCCTGGTTCTCACTGCGGGAATAATCTCAACGCTATGCGCCGTCTGCTCCATAATGGACATCAAAGATCCCCTGATGTCGTTCGCAATAGTAGGCCATCGCACGCCGGCGTCACGGTCAACATTTGCCAAATTTGAAAAATTACTCCAAATTACTCGATAGTAATCTCCACGGCAGTCATCGCCCCTTACTACGAAAACTTGGCAGGACCCTCTTGAAAAAAAGAGTCATGGGACTCGGTGAGGCTACCCTGGGTAAACAAGTGTAATAAAAAAGATCGATTGGCATCTTGGCAAAAGTTTAGTTTCTTAAGATATTTGACAGACATCATGCTGATGTCTCCGTGATGAACAATGTCACCGTTTGTCTTCACAATGTGTTTGAACCTTTATGGTAAAAGTTTAATTCTGGGTCCTATAGAAATGCAAACACACACACACTTACACGTGTTGAGTTGTACGTTTTTTTAATCTCTCTTCTCCCCACCCACAGGAATGTTCAGAATGTAGAAGATATTGGAGCCTGTTCCTACATCAGCCATGTCATCACCCTGGCAACCATGTGCATCCAGCAGGTAAGGGGGTGCGTGTGTGCGCACGCGTGTGCATGCGTGCATGTGTGCGCACGTGTTGTGTGAGGTTAGAAATGGGGAGTGGTGGTGCAGCGGTTAGCGCTCTGCGCTACGAACCAAGCGGCCCGGGTTTGATTCCCGCTCACGGTCAACACCAGTGACGATTATTTGAACCGGTCCTGGGCCTCCCTTAGGTCGACTCTGCCTCAAATGAATACCTGGTGTGATGTGTAAACATCGCCACTGGGGAGACAAAGACGGCCGGGCGTGGTGTTGGCCAGAAACCCCCTCGCGTGCCGTGCCGTCCTTCATAGCTGCTCGCTAACAGCGCTTGCCCCAACAGTCTGTTAAGGCTATACGGGGGATCTTTGTGTGAGGTTAGAAAGTAATCAATTACCTATGGGATTATCGGATCGTGGTGATTAATCCCATGATTCCCGTGGCTTGTGAAGGCCCTAATCCAGCAGTGGACTGACTTTTTAAAAAAGCCTCTCTTTACAAGGAGACCTGAATTTGGCCCATCTTCTCACTCTAGTGAGTAAAATCAGGGCCTCTATTGGAATTACGCATAGAAACGTCGACCCCTACTGTGAACTTGGAAGGACCCCCCTGAAAAAAGGCACTCGAGACTCATGGAGGCTTTGCTGAGTAAACCAAAGTAAGAACAATTAGAATGACGATGCGGGTGATCTCTGTCTCTGTGTGTGGTCCCCCAGTCGAAGGAGCAGACGAAGCAGCGGGAGGTGAGCGGGGAGCTGTCCCTCGAGACGTTCGCTCTCCACTCGCTGCACTTATGCCAGCGCCTCTACGACCCCTACCAGAACTGGGCTCGGCGCATCGCTGGGTGAGGCCCCATCGCTCCGTGCGCCCATCTTGTTTTGTTCGCTCGTGTCTGCGTGCGTATCTGGGAAAGGGGATTGTCACACTTGGCACATCGCACTATGCACCTGCTAACGGGCAATACTGGTGACTAATATTTGAACCGATTCTGGGCTTCTCCTTGACCTACTGAGCCTTAGATGAGTACCTGGTGCTGTGAGTCAACATCACCACTGGGGAGTTCAAAAGCTTCCAGGCATTGTTTTGGCTATCAACCACCTCGTGTGCCGTGTTGGACTTTGTAGGTGCTCGCTATAACAGCACTTGAGCCAACAGTCTGTTATAGGCTACACGGGGCGATCTTCTTCCTTTTGTCTTGTTGTCTTTCCGCGTTCTCAGCGACGCGGTCTCCGCGATGGAGCGGAGCAGGCAGAGGTTCAAGGCGGCGCCGCTAATCAACGAGTTCGTGCCATTCTTCTACCGTGAGTCAGCGCGTGCGCGCGAGCTCGAGGGAAACGGGCAGATGACTCGGCCTCTCGCTACAATCAGATTATATTGCGGGACATGATTGGCATTGCTCGGTAGTAGTGAGAATCAATTGTATGTCTACGTGACTTTACCGAAAGAACCAAAGAATATACTTTATTTCCATTGTACTATTACATGAGCACGTAATTTTATGATTTTGTAAGCTATCAATTCTTGCCATCATCTTCATCATCATCGCTTTATTTGTACAAAAAGCAAGCTTTTCAGTCTTGAAATTACCAACACTTCCTGAAGCTATTGAATAAGATTCAGGAGACTCAATGTTGCTTTTCTGGAGACACAAATGACAACATTGAATAAGCAGCCTTCCGTGTGAAAATAAACCTCGTGTCGCATTCATGAGTGACAGATCCAGGGAGAGGCTTGGCACAGTTGCTGCCCTGGTCCGTCCTGCGCAATTAGGGGTTACGCGAAATGACGGAAGGTTATTGGTAAATGTCGCAACATGCAAATGTGTCGTGTTGCAAGGATTGCAAATAGCCGTTGCGGTGCCGGAGACAAGAGCGGTATCGCCCCCCCCCGCCACCCGTCCCTGTGACTTGCAGCTCTGAGTAGATTCTAATTTAAACAAACGTGTTAAAATAATGCTAAATATATGCTTGTTTAAAAGGGCATAAATGCCAGGAATGATCTTGGTGGCGCTTGCCTTCCTGCGCTTGTCCTCTGCGTCATGCCTTGGAGCAGCAAAGCCACCCACACATGCGATGATCCGACGCTGCCTCTTTAAATCCTCGACACGTTCACGCGGTCGTACGTGCTGCGTCTCAGCCCTGTTGGGAACAATTACATCGGCATCCACGAGTTCACTCCACACCAGCGATGTACTGACAAGCGTTGTTCACCGAAATAGAACCGTGCGTGGGTTTAGTGTCGCGTCGTGCCCACGCGTGTGAGTCGTCCATCTCTCGCGCGCGTGCGTCAGCGCATGCCAACCCAAGCGAGGTATGGTCACAACCGACGAACCGCTGATGTGCCCGGGGGGAACTCGGTGGGGGGGGGGGCTGAAGTCTTCTGAGAGAACAGCCGGATCGCTCTAGCGGGAGACTCAAAGCTTTGTGCTGAATTCTGCAGGAGCTCCCAGCTGTTTAGTTAGAGGGCTCCGTTGACGAGATGTTACAACGCCCCTAAGCTGAGCCTGTAAACAAGCAAAATGCACAATTCCCCCAGGGTCCATGGGCACAGTCGTAGGGGCTGCCCCGCATTGTTTCTGTAGCTGGGATCGGTTATAAAAGCTCGTTGACGCAGACGGCGCCTATTTAGGTCGATGTCTCCACCGCCGACGAGTCGTCGTTACAGCCTCCCCTGTGCCGAGCCTGTAAACAAGCAGGGAGGGCGCAGGTCTCCCACGGCCGGCGCTGTCGGGGAGGGGTGAGTTCGCCCCGCGTTCATCCGCGTTGTTTCTGCGGCGGGCGGTTTACGAGCTCGGCCGCACAGACAGGGGCGGCGTGGGAGGGTGTGTGGGGCAGCGGTCTGTGGTCTGCAGGCCCTCAGCACCGTGACGCAGCATTGTGGTGTTGAGGTCGCGCTGTGAGCCGGAGAGCCGGAAGAGATGAGAACCCTTCCTCTCTGTTCCTCGCAGGCTGAAGCAAAATGCGTGCGCTCGCTCCTGTTTACAGAAAGCGAAATACGCATAATGTTTGTAAGGAATTGTGGTGCAATGGAGTTTTAGAGTGGTCGTGTTTGGTGCGCAAGGCACGTTTGTAGATGCATCGCGACTGCTGCTGACGTTGTTGTTCCAGCACTCGGGCTCCACAGGAAGTGGTTTTTGAGGTGGTCTGCAATGCAATCTTTTCCCGGCACTGTAGCCCAGCCAAGAGCAGACGTTTCCTCTTCAGTGTTTATTTCACAGTGAAATTATCACATTAACCGAGACATTGACTTTCACGGTTTTGAGCAGAATGAATGGAGGGCATTGTGCCTGCATTGCTGTATCCACTCTGTCAGGTTCAGAGGGAGGAAAATGAGCCATATGTAAGGTGCCTTCTCCTAATGCCACACCACAGGGCTAGTTTTTGTGTTTTACCAAACATTAATCATCATTATCGGCCATGACCTATCCACTGTTGGATGAAGGGGCCTCCAAGCCATCACAATCTCTCACTGTCCGGTGACGTTGTGACCCGTCTAGCACCTCCACACAAGCTGATTTCATCGCTTCATCGCTGCAGTAGATGTCCTCTCAAGCATGTTCCCTCCTTTGGATGCCACTGCTGTGTTAGTCTCGACCACCGGCCATCATCTCCCCTTGCGACGTGTCCTGCCCACGCCCGCTCACTTTCTTCAGGCAATGTAATGTCTCTAATTTGGACATGCTTCTTAAGCCATGTGCTCCCCTGTCTCTCAGCAGAATTCCAAGCGTGCGGCTCTCCATGCTTCCATTGTCTTTGTCAGCATGCATGTGCTTTTGGGAAAAGAACACGCAAAGGATTCCATCAAAACAGCGCGAAAGTGATTGCTTTTTACCAAACGTGCCATTTGAATAGAAGGTTGGGGTTGTGAGAACGAGACTCGCAGAAGCCCTCGGTCAAATAATTCATCGATTTTAAAGTCCTTAATCACACAATACATGCATCGAATGATACATATAAAAATAAATTCAACTTTTTACCCGCACAATATTGGCCCGCTCCCGTAGAGAGCACAGATCAAGATGTCACCATTGGCCAAAGCCGATCGTGCCACCACACCTCGCCAATACTCTCTACCCTCCCATCAGATCCAAAAGCAGCAAGCGCTGCTGCTGTCACTTCATGTACGCTGTCGTGCATTGATTCACGCACTCCTTGCATGCCCAGCTGAGACGAGAGTCCCACCGTGCTTAGCGGGGTTGGGCCGCTTTGGCCCCCGCGAACGCCGCGTGCGTCACCGTGCGTCGTCTGCGGGTGTCAGAATGTTTCCAGGAGTACACGCACCTGCCTGGCAAGCTGACGGACCAACTGCTGCACCTCTTCGGGGCCGTCATCGCGGGCAACCAGGTGAGATGCCCTCGAGATTACTCCGCCTGACTGCAGTGAGATTTGCGATCATCTTTGTCAACACTTTCAAACCATCCGCGCGTGTGACATCGTCTCGCTTGCATGGCTTGAAAGTCAACGTGATTATTGCTGGTTAGATATTCTGCAGACAAACGCGTGTTGGTGATCGTTACAAAATCTATGCGTGTTCACTATTTTTCTTCCTTGTAACGAACACCGACGTGATCGATTTTTCTCTCAGCGCAACGCACTGCAGGCGATCTCCCCGGCCACCCTGGAGGTCCTTATGCGGCTCCTGGTTGATCCAGCCATGGCGGAGTCCTCGGGGTCCGTGGCCCGGGGGCGTCTCGGCCTCACCCTCAAGTGCCTGACAGAAATGGTGCAGGCGCTGCACACGGGCAGCCCGGACCAGCGGCAGGTGGAGGTGGCCTCTGTGCTGGATGGGTACTTCAAGGTGCTGAACGCTGAGGGCGTCGCGATGCCCGGGTCCCTCGCGTGGAACGATGGGCTGGTGGAGCTGCAGATGCACATGCTGAGTGAGTGCCGTGCTCCGTGACGGGTCTTGATTGCCTGCGTGGTCTGCGGTTATACCGGCAGGGTGGCTGAGCGGGAGAGTGGGCGACTCGCAAGGTTGCGAGTTCGCATGCTGGTCGGGGCTTGACTCAGCCCATTGTCCCTTCAGGGATGATCAAATAAACAATATTCTGTGAAGAGGTAACCAGTGGTTATCCTATGGCGAGACTCACCGCCACCATATAAATGTGGAATTTGTTTGTACCACTGGCTCAGGGCTGTAAACAGGTCATGAGCACCAATGCCTCGGTGCTTATATGAGCACCTCCCATCATGACCCCAACTCTCAACTTTAAAATGTTCAACTCGGCGATTTAAATCGTCTCTTGAGGTGGCCATGTTGCATAGAGGAGACGGAGCGATGAGATCGGCTCGTGTGCAGGAGCCGGGTTGATCATTGCATCGCAGGACGATGAAGGATGGTGGTGACTTGGAGAGGCTTTCCTCCAGCAGTGGATTGGTCATGGCTGATGATGACGACGATAATAATGTTGACGACAATGGCTCTTGACATTGTGTTATTGCGCAGGATCCATCCCGGAAATGTTAGCCTGCTCAGACCGGCCTGTGCTGCAGGCCAGCTTCCTCAACAGCAACTGCTTCGAGCACCTCACACGGCTACTCCACAACAGCAAGGTGTGCGGCACGTAGCGGCGCGTGACACGGCGCAGCACGGCAAGGCCCAACACGGCACGGAACAGGGCGCACGGCCAGGCCCCGTATTGCGTGACACAGCACAACCAGGCACGGAGTGGCACGTCACAACACAGCGTGACATGGTCTAGCACGACACAGGCACGTTACAGCAGGGTTCCTCACGGCGCACACGTCTTACGTGGCATATACATCGTGCGCAGCGAGGCTCCGCACGTACTACGACATCATCGCATGGCATGACGCAGCATGACGCATCGTGACTCGGCAAAGCGGGACAGTGTGGAAAAGCTTGACGTGTGGGTACCGCACGGCAAGGCCACAAACGCAGGGTGGTATCGTTTAGCTTGTGAGCTCGGCAGAGCTGGAGAGGGCCAAGGCCCGTGACCTCCATTGGCACGTGCGGATGCCACGCTCGGATGTGCACAGAGGCCGGTAATAAACACCGCCGCACACTCTTCAATGTGTAAAGACCACAGTGGAAGTGCACGCGCGTTAGATGTACGTCTAAAACTCACCCCCGTGAATCGGACTCGTGCATCGCAGACGACGGGATGTCCCCATTGCTCCCTTGGTTGCGTTTTATCGGTTTCAGGGCTCGCGCCGATATTCCATCCGTTGTGGAGGATGCGACGTGGCGGGGTTTGGGCTGGCCCTGTGTCCCCCTGCGCACCCCCTGGCCCCCACACCCCCACCCCTTGCTCCCCCAACTGCCGTCCCTCTCTGTCCTCACGAGCTCACGTCCGTGTGTTGCCCCGTGTCGTCTGCCCCGACAGCTCTTGTTGAGCGCTAGAGCCAAAGCGCCAGGCAAGAGCGAGAAAGAGCTTGCCAACAGCAAATTGCAGTTGGAGCAGGTACTCGCCTCCCTGCGAGCGTCGGGGTGACCTCTGAACTCCGGCTGTCCAGAGCCTGCTGCCCCCTGTGCTTCTCTGGGTGTGCCGGTGCCTCCTCTCGCTTGATCACGCTTCGCCCTCCCCCTACCCTGGGAAAACCCCCCCCTCCTTTCCCAAAAGCCTTCCCCCCCCTCTCCCCCTCCATCGTGACTCATCCTGGTGCAGGGCCCTTTTTGTCCGTCTCTCTAGCGGTAGCGTTTGTATTTTTGTTTTTTGCATGCGTTTTTGTGTTGTCGACATGGCCGATTTGAATAAATCTTGATGTGTGTAAATCGATGCACGCAAATCTGATATGCTCTGGAAAGTCGGCGTGGGCTAGAGCTGTAAATCAGGTGAAGTGTGAAATGGTTGTAATAGAGTCTCCATGACACCAACTGGAACCATGAAACTCACTGAGAAAGTCTGTGTCAGCCCACTGTCCCGGGTCAAGAGGTCAGACGTAGCCTAACCCTCGACCCCATACGGTTACATTCTTCCTACACGTTACGTGTTATAAAACTGGTTGTTACGATCACAAATATTAACAGACTTTTAAACATTTTACGTGAAATGCTTACTCCTTTGGCTTTGTTTTTCTTGGTTTCAACCACAGTGGCCATTAGAATCTGGTGGCTGGTCACGAAGATTAAACCACCACCAGTCTTTGGCTGAAATCATGCAGACTGGCCGGTATTTGTATCAGATTCAGTTTGATTTGCATGAGGCTGCACGTTTAACAACAGTGTTGCGGGGTTATTTTCTTTTGCAGTCGACAAACATTTTCAGAAACCACGCGCCGGTCTGTTAATCTCAGTTCCGTTGGTCACTGAACAAATTTCCCAGCTGCGAGTTTTGCGATGCATCGAGTCTGCTCTGTGTGGTTTTCTCATCCAATCGATTGAAATTGAACGTGTGCGGAGGAGGCGACGCTGAGGGCTCGTACACACCACGGCCGGCGTCTCTGGCCATCGGGCCCCAAAGGCACGCTTGGGTGGACCCGCGACGATTTTACATTTTTGAGCCTCTACCAACCAAACCTCGTCCACGCCTCTTTTTAAGCGTTCATTGCCAAGCGATGCCGCAATATCGCCCGGCGAGCGACGTGTTTTCAGCTACACTCAAACACCGCAGCACATTTAGTGCACGATTGTCAGAAAGTAGAAGAACTGTTTAGAGCCACTAACACAGTGACAGTTGTTACCACTTGTGCCATAGTTTAACGTTGAATTCCTGAGCTGCCGTGTTAATCCGTGGTGTGTACAGAACCTCAGCCTGGGTGGCCTAATCTCTCTTTTCAAACAAATTAGATGCAGTTTGTTGACATCGTTGTTCTGAGCATGACACGTTTCTGATTGTAGTGTATGCTGCTGCACGTGTGTGTTAAGCGCGCATGTATGTGCGTGCGTATATGCGTGCGTGTGTTGCATGTGTTCCCGTGTGTGTGCGTGCATTTGTGTGCCTCCGTGCGCAACCTGCTGATGCCTGCGCAGGGCCCAGGCAAGCATACGGACGCCCTGACGGTGCTCACCATCCGCGTGCTGACGTGCGTGATGCACACCTCGCCCGCTGCCAAGGTGAGCCACCCACACGGTGCGGGAAACACACACGGTGGGGCGTGGGGGCGGGCACACACAGCAACGATAGCTGCTGTGAACAGCACTCAAGAGTGCGAACGTGCTGGTCTAGCTGTACAATGAGAGACACACCCATAGACTCTCTCGTACGACAACCACAACAACTGCCATTTCTTGGCGGCGGTGCCGTCATGCCGTTTGTGCCAGGCTTGATGTACTTTGAGACTGTTGTGCGATGTGTCAAAGGATCACGAGCAAGAGGCTGCAGGTTAGGCCCAGGTGTTATAGTTTAACTCGCTTAGATGACGTGAACATCGCTCCTCCACCCTCTTTCGTTGCTGGAGCACGACTGCCTCCAACTGCCCAGGAGCGTCCTTCGTGAGCCTCCCCCACAGAGGGCGATCTTGACACCACTTTTTGTGGAAAGTGCCATGAGCAAGCACCACAAAGACAAAGGTCCCCCGTGTAACCTTTAATGGACTTTAGGGCCAGCACTGTACACAAGGGTGTGAGGAGTGTAGTCACAGCAGTGTAGGAGGACACGACAGCAATTATTGCTGCTGCGTTCCCAAACCTGTGTGAGATTGCCCATTGCAGAGCTGTGTCTTGGTGGGTTTGTGGAGTGTGCGCAAGCTGTGCATCCGTTAGCGTTGATGGCGTTTTATGAGACTGTTTGCTCAGTATCTCCGTGACCATTTTTTATTGTCTCGTGTAAATGTAACGCGATAATGTTCAGCTGTCTCGCAAACAATTATCAGCTGGGTTGGGCTGCCCGCCCACTGCCGCATGGCTGGAGGAACTTTCTGTGAAACTCTACGTTCTGTTCTGTTGCTTCCATCGCACTGCTGGCATGACAGTCGGTTGTTATTGTTGATGCTTGGAAAACGATTTTGTCATTTTGTCACGATTACACTGCTGGTGTCGTGTCAAAATATTATTCGGAAATCTCGCAGAGCGGCGCGACCCTTCTTGTTAATGAACGGTCAGCTGAAGCGAATCTCGCGGAGCTACCTCTCGGAACCATTCAAGTGACCTCTGGTCCTTAAGTAGTGGGCAGCACTTTCCGGCATGCCCTGCCACCATGGGTAACAGTCACCGTGGGAGGGCTCGGGGTTCGAATGTGAGTTTGCGTTTTTGTATTTCCAATACGTGCATAAATCGTTTTGAGGCGAATAATAAATGAAAATTCCTCAACCTTAAATCGACTGGGTTTTGGGACACTTTTCAAAACCCCGTGTCATCGTTCCCACGCCACCACCACACCCGCATCATCGTTGTTGCCGCTGCCTCCGCAGGAGGTGTTCAAGGAGCGGATCGGCTACAACCACCTGTTCGACCTGCTGCAGTCCCTGGGACAGCCGTCGCTTGCGCTGCTGTACGAGCTGCTGGACATGGTGAGGGGTGACCTCCTGCATCATTCCTTTTTGGGAATCTTCACGTGGCTCTCGTGATGGCGACGAGATATATTTCTCGTCCGGCGGACGGATGACCTGGCGCGGACGCGCCTGGTCCCCTCGGCTCGCCGTTCGGAGGAACCGTGGAGCGAGTCTGGAACAATCCTGGAAGAGGACTCCTGTCTTTGCCCGAGGGACCAACAGACTGCAGCGATTCAGAACTGACTCGGTCGTGAAGTGGTTAGCGCACCGCCCTGTCAACATGGCCACCTGGGTTCAATTCCCGGCCACGGGTAAAATCAGTGACGATTATCTGAACTAGTGCTTTGCCCTCCCTTGGGTCGACTCAGCCTTATATATAACTGACCCACCCCTACTGTGAAAAGAGCTTCATAGCTCATTGGATTCTTCCAGTTTAAATAAGGATTCTGATTCTGATAAGAGTACCTGGTGCGGTGTGTAAACATCAGCACTTGGGAAACAATCGCGGCCGGGCGTGGCGCTGGCCACACCCACCCCCTCGTGCGCCGTGCCGGCCTTCTTAGGCACACTCTAAAGGCACTTTCCCCCAAACAGTCTGCTAAAGGCGACACGGGGGATCTTTGCCTCTGTGCGCGCGTGTCTTCGGTCGCAGGCGGTGGAGGGAGACCACAGGCAGGCGCTGAGCGGCGCCTCTCGCATGTACGGGGGCGGCGGCGGCGGCGTGGCCAACGTGCAGGCACTGCTGATGCTGGTGCGCTGGCTGCCCATGCTGGAGTCGCTGTCCGCCCGCTCCTACTTGGCCGCCGCGCTGCACCAGCTGTGCTGCGCCGACCGTCCCAGCCGCACCGTCTGCGTCAATGCCGGCATGATGTCCTGCATCCTGGACTCCCTGCAGGTGCCGCTGCTGCCTCCCTCCCACGCCTGCGTGCGCGCCGTCGCTGTGCACCCCTACACGCATTCAGTTCCCTGCGTTGTTGGTTCTATATCGCGCGCACACACTGGAGGTGCTCGTAGGGTGGCGGGGTGGCGGCGCAGAGGTGACATTTTTGCCCCGCATCAAAAAACCCTGGGTTCGATTGCCTTTCTGCGTGGAGTTTGTATGTGTTCTCTCCCCCTGTTCTGCGTGGGTTTCCTCCGGGTTCTCCAAATTCCTCTCATCTCTTTGCAGCTGGTATTGGCCTCGTAGCACAATGCGAACAAATTACTTGCAAAATCACTCGATCGGGAAACACGCACACACACACAGAAACAACATCACCCCCTGCTAGGACAACTTGGCAGGACCCTCCTGGAAAAAGAGCCTTGCTGGGTAAGCGAGCACGAATAAAGATTGCGAGCACGAGGCCCTGCCATTGGGCAGAGGACCTCATCAACGGGGTCCGAGACGCCTGTTCCCGCGCTGGGCATGCGGCGCGTGAACTCCGTGGTGCCGCCCTGCAGATGGTGGACCCCGTCCGGCACATGGACTGCGCCGTGAGCCTCGTCGGACTCCTCGAGGCGCTGGGCTCCCAGTCCATCCGAGCCAAGGAGCTCTTCTGCCTCTTCAGGCTCCTCCGCATCCACGCCTCCTCCCCCACGGAGTCCGCCTTCTCGTCGGACGTTCCCACCCCCGACGCCGCCACCGCCGCTCAATCAACCTCCTCCTCGGTGGCGTCCAGCGACGCTCCGCCAGCGCCGGCTCTGGTGCCGGTCGGCGTGAGCGCGAGGCTGCACGTCGGCGCCGCCACCGCCCTGGGCACCGTGCTCGCGGTCGGCGGCGGCGATTACCTCGACAACGACGGCAGCCGGGTGGACGAGGGGAGCGCGAAGAGGAGGTGGAGTTCCACGGACGGTTTCCCCGCGGAAGCGGCGCACCCGCTCACCGGGACGGTGACGCGTGCGCTGTCGGCCATGGCGCGGCGCGACGGCGTGGAGCGCGCCATGCACTACTTCGACCTGACGCACGCCATGGCCGGCATCACCGTGCCCGCCGTGCAGCGCTGGCCCGGCAGCGGGTTCAGCTTCCACGCCTGGTTCTGCCTCGACGCCACCGAGCAGAGGCTGGCGCACCTCGCTGGCGGCAAGCGGAAGCAGCTGTACAGGTAGGACGGCGCGGACACGCGGGTCGTGTGTGGTCGTGCGTGGGTGCGGCCCTGGGATCGCTTACTCACGCCAATGCTGGTGGCAGAGAGGCCAAATACCCTCTCCACGTCTTCCCCGGTGTCCCCCCCAACCCCATGTCTCTCACCCCACGGCAGCTTTTTCACGTCGAGCGGCACGGGATTCGAGGCGTTTGTGACTGGCGCCGGCGTGCTGGTGGTGGCCGTGTGCACCAAGAAGGAGTACGTCACCGTCAGCCTGCCCGACACCTGCTTCCACGACTCAGCCTGGGTGCGCCTTCCTCCCTCCCTGCCTTCATGCCTCCACTCCACCACATGTGTGTGCGATGTATCATAGGTGCTCGCTAACAGCACTCTCCCCAACAGTCTGTTAAGGCTCTACGGGGGGTCTTTGTATTTGTGCCGTGAGTGACCGTGCGCTCTGCGGCCCTCTCCGCCCGCTCCACCGGCAGCACTGCGTGGCCGTGGTGCACACCACCGCCCGGCGCGCCCTCTTCTCCCAGTGCATCGTCAACATCTACGTGAATGGGCAGCTGCGCGATACGGCACCTCTCAAGTTCCCCCCAATGGGCGAGGTGAGACGGGAGCGATGGCGGGAGGCGGGAGCGAGAGACGCGGCTGTTCTCCTTTCTGTGTGAGTTTTCTCTTTCTTTCAGTGCCTGTGTGAAGGCCATGAGTGTTTGTGTTATCCCGTCCCCTTGCCGGTTGACATTGGTAACAGGGCTCTTCGTTGCGCAAGGAGCCGGGCTGTGCCAATGCTGGTGACTCCGCACCCGGGCCTCGCTCCAAAACACCTGGAGAACAACGCAGCCTCATGTAGCCCAGTTCTCGCTGCTCTCAAGTTGAATGCCGCACTTCTCTGCCCCAGCGTTAGGTGGACGGGGCAGGGAAAGCAGTGGCGCTCTAACGCACATTGGCACCACAACCGCAAGAGTAGGCCATTGTGTGCCAGAATCAGGGTCGATGTTTGTGAAATTGGAATCTACCCACCCCGCTCACTTTACCAATGAACCAACTGGCCAGGTTTCATCCAACAGTGAATTTGGCAATGCCTGATGATGATGATGACGACGACGCTTTCATTGTTGTTTTTCCAGGCATTCACGTCGTGCTGCATCGGCTCGGCGGGCAACCGCACGATCACGCCTACGCCGTCTCAGATCCCCGAGCCCACGTCCTTCTTCCCGGGCTCGCCGCCTCACTCCTCTTCCTCCACCTCCTTCTCGACCTCCCCGTCATCGCACGGCGTGACGGCCATCCCGTCGCCCATCTCCGCGTCCAGCTCCTCGGTGCTGGACGGCAGCCCCACCAGGCCCTCGGCCTTCCCGGGAGCCGGCCTGCCGCGCCTGTCCTCGTCGTCCGGCGTGCCCAGGCTGGCGCCCGGCACGGCGCCGTGCCTGCGCACCATCCCGGCCGGCACGCAGGACAGCGAGTGGGGCTCGCCCACATCGCTGCGGGGCCAGCTGGGCTCCGTGAGCGTCTTCCACGACGCCCTGCAGCCACCGCAGGTCAAGGCGCTGTACCAGGCCGGTGGGTTTTGCCGAGTTTGCAGCGATTGCAGAGTTTGCAGTGAATGTAGTGATTGCAGCGATTGCACAGTATGTAGCGATTTCAGCTATGGTAGCGATTGCAGTGTTTGCAACGTTGTAGAGTTTGCAATGATTGCCGTTTTTGTGGGTGTTGCAGTTATTATAGATGTGGATCGCTAGACATGGTTGATACTGCTGCAAGCCTTATAGGTATGCTACTCGCTAACAGCACTTGCCCCAGCAGCCTGTGAAGAGTATACGGGGGATCTCTGTCCTTGTTGTTTTGTCTCTGTGTGCTTGTGTGTGTGCGTGTACACCTACCCCTCCAGTCTGGTAAGCTATATGGGGGATTCTTTTGTTCGTGTGTTTGTAGGCCCAAACAACCTGTTCCCATTCAAGCCTCCGGAGTGTGCCCCCGAGCTGACCGACCTCCCAGCCAAAATGTTGCTCTACTACACCCCCAAGGTGCGTGTGTGATTGTGTATGTGTGGGAAGCGGTGTTGTAGCAGTTAGCGCGCTTCGCCATAAACCCAGCGACGCGAGTTCGATTGCCGCTCATGGCCAACACCAGTGACGATTATTTGAACCGGTCCTGGGCCTCCCCAAAGTCGACTTAGCCTCCAATGAGTACCTGGGGAGACAAAGGCGGCCAGGCGTGGTGCTGGCCACCCATCCCCTTGTGTGCCGTACTGGCCTTTATAAGTGCTTGCTAACAGCACTTGCCCCAACAGTCTGTTAAGGCTATATGGAGGGTCTTTGTTGTTGCGTGTGTGTTAAACTGCTCGTCGATGACTGGTACCAGCAGTGTCAATTTCTGTGGAGGAGGCTACAGGGCAGTTGGCAGCTGCTGCCCTTCGATAGCAACGGAGTGTAGAGGAGTGTAGCTCACAATGAACGGAGCGCCGAGCGGCTAACACAGCGACTTGGCACAGTGGCGAGCACATGTCATCCTAGTCAACCCATTACACCTGGGTCTGTTTCATGACCTGTCACCGAGCTTTTGACACTTGATGTGATAGCCGCAAAGGGCATATAGCTTGGCACAAGCGCCGTGGTGACGTCACCGCAATTTTGTTGCGAATGGTGGCTGCTGTTGTTGTTTGTGTTTGCGAGGAGTGGTTGGTGCAATCGTTAGCGCACTTTGATACCAATCGGGAAACTAAATATTGCTTCTCAGCCATGGCTAACAGTGGCAAATAAATTGGCCTACAACGAGTATTTCCTGCAGTGTGTGAACATCAACACTGGGGAGATAAATCCAGCCAGGCATGGGGCTGTTCACACCATCTACTCGTATGCTGTGCCATCTTTAATAGGTGCTCACTAACGGGACTTGCACCAACGGTGTTGTAGGTTATACCGGGGATGTTTAACCGTGTGTGTGTGTGCGCTCATGCGTCTAGGCGTGTCAAAAGCTGCTGTGCCTGGACCTCGCCCCCAGCCACCTGTTTGACGGACGACTCACCGGGCAGACGGTCGTCAACTGGGACATCAAGGTAACGGACGACTTGTTCGTTACCCGCCCATTAGTCGCCCTTCGCTCGCCAGAGCTCACAGAGAAGTGCCCGGTCGCCACCGTCACTCGGGAACCCTCGTCGAAGCGCACACGGAGAGCGTCGGACGTCTGTGCGTTTTGGTTTTGTGCGGCCCCCTGTCATGCAGGACGTGATCCACTGCATGGGCGGCATGGCCGTGCTCGTGCCCCTGCTGGAGCAGCTCGTGTCCACCGAGTGTCCCGCGGCGCAGCAGGACGATGGCGGCGCCTTCTCGTCTCCCGCGCGCACCTCCGGTCAGTCCGCGACGACCACAGAAACCCGTTAGTTTTGGTATTGGCAGCGTTGACGTTGGCAGCAGAGGTTGGCCTGGCAGTCCTGTGGCGGCGCATTCGGCCAGCCGTTGGTAAAGTCACGGCGAGAAGATTATCTTCTCTTTTGAGTCCTGAGCCATCTGTGAGCACGTTGCATTTCTATGGCCACTTTATACCACAAAGCACTGCTGTTCTTATGAAAGTTACTGTCACGTTTGCATTATTGCCTCCTAACAATTGGAATGTCTTGAAGTTAAATTGCAGCTGGGGGTTGACACAAACCATAATGATCCCCGGGAAGAAGAACACATGGATTAGAGAACTTAAGTTAGTGACATCACTTTAAATGTTGGGAAAAGTAAGTGGGCTTGGGCAGGGCACGTCGTTCGGACAGGTGATGGCTGGTGGCCAAGACTGATGGAGTGGCAGCCAAAGTAGGGAACATGCCCGAGAGACCAAGTAAGTAGATCGATCGTTGCATTGTGAGACTGTGAGAGATAGTGATTGTTTGGGGAGGCCTTCATCCAGCAGTCGATAGATCATGGCTGATAATGACGAGGGTCAAGATAATGAGGACCTCGTCGTTTGAAGTCAGTCGTGATTGTTTCTTGAGAAATGCTGGCCTTCACCATAGGAACGTGTAATTGCCATCACAGGCTCAGGACCGCTAAAAGGTCAGTATTAGGGTGAATCTAAATTGTTCTGCCACGACACTGACGGTGTACAACTCCCGAAGACAGAGCACGGCCTGGTGGAGCATCACAGGGCTGTGAGCGGTCAACGCGGTTCCACTGCACGCAGGAGCTCGGCGTCTTGCTCTCGCCAGACTTCCACATCGCTCACGCGTGAACCGCCGCGTCGCTCGCGCTAACCGCCGTGTCGCTCGCTCGCAGAGGCGCGACTAGAGGGAAGCCACGTGGCCTGCTTCCTGCTGCTGCTGCGCAACTTCGTGCGGAACCACCCGGCCAATCAGGAGTCGCTGGCGCAGAGCCAGGGCATGGCCACGGTCGGCGCTCTCATCTTGCAGGTACTGAGGGCACGCCCGTGGTTTGAAGGTGGGCTCGGGAATACTTTCTTGGTTGTTCATCCATAGAGAGGCCCACCTGCAATTAAACCCCGATTCCTCTCTCGCCCCCGTTCCCTTTTTCCCCCCCACCTCCCCACTCCCCTGCAGAGTGGGAAGCGTCACATGGACGCGAGCGTGCTGACCGCGTGCCAGCTGCTGGTGGAGGCGGTCATCGATAGCAACGCGCTGCTGCTGCACCAGGTGTACCAAGCGCTGCTCTTCGACTTCCGTCTGTGGAGCCAGGCCGACTTCCCCGTACGCATAGGTGAGCGCGTCACTCACCGTTCGCCACACGCCACTTCCACCGTGTAAGACTTTGGCCAACATCACCCAAACTGGCTGTCGGGTTAAACCACCACTGTTGGGGGATTGGGGTTCAAGCTACGTACGGTATTCTACCGTGGTCAAATTGCCATCTCGCACCGGCCTTTACGGGCAGGTTGATCAACGTCGGCCCCACCGGGGAGAGAGACAAAGGCAGCCACGCCGCTGTCGACCACCACCACCTGGTGCACCGAGCATTCCGTGCTGATTTGGCGCTCGCTGAGTGGGACGCCTCTGTGTGCTTGTGCCCCGTGTGTGCAGGACACATTCAGTACCTGTCGACAATCATCAAGGACAACCACAAGCAGTTCCGACGGCGCTACGGCGTGCAGTTCCTGCTGGACGTTGTGCGCACGTACTATGGGTGAGAGCGTGCTTGGCGTTACCATGATGGCAGGATCTTAACTACCTCGCCTGATATACAGAGGGTTGTGGGTTCAATCCTGACCCTGCCGCCTGTATATTTGGAGTTTGCGTGTCTCTTTCCCCGTGGTCGCGTGAACTTTACTCCGGATCCTCTGTTTTTTCCTTCCACAATCAACGTCACGCGTTTAGAATATTTGGTTGCGGCTATATAGTTCCACGTGATAAGCCACTTTGTTGGGCTATAATCTGTACCAGGTCGCTTCTGAAAAGGAGCTACATAGCTCAGTCGGCCTTAGCTGGTAAAATAAAAATAGTTCAGTTTAAATAAATAGTTCACCGCCTTGCTCGGTCGAGCTGCGGGTCTCAACCCCGGGCAGCCTGCGGCATGGATCCCAGGGGCAATGTTGACTGCGCGCGGGGAGCACTGGCGTCTCGTCGGCGACGACAAAACACACAAACACACAACGTGGAACGCATCGCTCACCAACACCGCGTTGACGAGAGGCGTGGACAGGCAATCTCTCTGAGTATTGTGATCATAACAACCTGAGGGATGGGGGACCCAGGAGCTGGGGTTTGGAGGCGGGGGGCACAGAAAGAGGCGAATTGCCATGGGGGCCGCCATTCTGTTTGAGGGCCGCCGTAGCAAATAGGTTGAAAATGATTGGCTTTAAAGGTTCGAGGTTGTAGACTGTAGTTGAGCACGTGGAGTGGATTCTGACCCCCCCGCCTCCCCTTTCCCCAGGAGCCGCTCGTCGGAGCTGTGCGCTGACGACCTCAGGGTGATCCGAGCCGCCATCTTCGGCCTCATCAAGTACTACATCACTAAGGAGGTGTCGAGCGACGAGGTGCAGAGCATCATCAACTTCCTGGCCTCTGTTGGCGAAGAAGAGCAGGTGGGTAGGGTGGCAGGGGCACGGGCAACTCTCATCATCTATCAGTGCAGCTGTGGCGTCGCTATGTTATGGTTTGTTTCCTTGTTGACACTCTCGGGGATAAATACGACAGCTTCAAATCTTTATGTATGTAAGGGGTAAAGGCGCAGCCCTACAATATCCTGCTCGGCCAATGGCACAGGGGTCTTCACTCCAGGGAGCTCGAGAAAGTCCCTCTAGAGGTTATGTGGCCGAGTTTTCCACGCTGGTGAAGACGTCTTAAAATAAGTGGGAATACCCCCACTTTTTACCCCACCTCGTGCAACCTGCTGATCGACCAACATTTAGACTGCTGGGTGGACACAGGCAGTGTGGGATCTCATAAAGTGTCCCCATTGTTCTATCGATTGAACCGGCGACCCCTGCATTGCCAGTCCAGGGTGCTAACCATTAGAGCACCGTCAGGGGTCCAGGGTGCTAACCATTAGAGCACCGTCAGGGGCTCCCCTAGGCTGCACAATATGCTGCGCTCTGAGACGTTTGTTACGCTATGTGGATAAAATAAACGGCAGTTGTTTTTGTTGTTGTATTATACAGACACACAAACACACGAATCACCGGCTCACAATAAGTTGCGAGGTCACATCCTGGTTGGTGGCTCTCTCAGTCCATCATCCCTCCAGGATCCATGAAATGAGTACCACTTTGTGTGGAAGCACAGCAGTGGTTGTCCTATGGATAGATTCGCCCACGCCATAGGAATGAAGAATTTCCACCCCTCGCACAGGGCTTTGAATGGGAGATGAGCACCGCTTCGATGCTTAGTTGAGCAGGAGGCCACTCTAACTTTTGACTCGTAGACTCATAGACCTAACACCTGGTGCACCCTGTACACTACCAGCTCAGTGAACCCCGGTGATGTTCACTTGCGCGCCACCGCAGATCAACGCGTGCCTGGACATGCTGCTGGCGCTACTGCGCTCCAAGGGCCCGTCGCCCAGCTACGAGCAGCTGGTGCTGCTGCTCACAGAGGCCGGGCAGTGCGAGGGCCTCTACTCGCTGCTGCTACTGCAGCGCAAGCACTCGGACGTGCTGCGTGAGAAGCTCTTCCGCGTGAGTCTCCGCCACACCACGCCTCGCCGTCTTCCCACCATCCCCTCTCTCTTTTTGTTGTTGGATTGTCTCCCCAGTTTTTTCTCGATTGCACAATTGGCACCACGTCACGAGACGAAGCGTCCGTCCAAATCTCCCGTGGATATCGCAGAGCTAAATCTGAGTTCCCTTCAAGCGACCGCTGGTCCAAACAGCGGAGAATAACACTTTACCACCTGCTCTGCAGGTGGTAAATTTTGCAAAAATTACTTGCAAAACCAAATTTTAAGTGATGGTGACCGGGCTGAGACCATCACCTCCCCACACCAGAGAACACGATCCAGGGTTTGTCTGCTTAAACAAATGCTGTTTTATGAGAATTTTTCCAGAAAGCCGATAGGCCGGTGGACTCTACATGAAAGTTGTATTTGTGTGTGAGGGGGCACGGAATGGAGTTCCGATTCTGAAGCTCGCGACCGCTAACGAGCGAGTGGAACCCATGTTTCTGCAGCTGTTCCTGCGCCTGCTACGCAGCGAGCGCATCGGGGAGAAGAGCAAGCAGCGGTTGCGTCTGCGGGACGGGCTGTTCGCGGGGCTGGTGGCACTGCAGGCTGACATGCCCGTCACGCTCACCGTCGTGCGAGGGATGCTGCTCATCATCGTCACCGCCGGTAAGTCACGATAAAATACGTCTCCGCTTAGCAATGGACGTTGTTTGAAATGAGCTGGCCATTGTGTTCCGGTGTCAAGGTCTGAATTTTGCCAAATTAAAAAAATGATCTGCAAATTACTTAACTGCGATTACACACACCAAGCAATAATCGCCCCCTACTGACCGACTAATGCTGTTTGCAGGGACAGCTGCAACTAGGGATGCCCGTTCAAAGGTTCTAGATGTAAAGTAAGTCACTTATCACGTGGAAATGGCTCAAAGATGCCCCGGTGTAAAGAGCCTCGATCAAAACAGATCATAATCGTTCATAATAATAGTTGATTTATTCACAAAAGCCTCAGTCTCAAAACACGTGTGTTGGGATGTTTGTCGCATTGCCGAATGTCGGTGTGTCTCCCGTCTCCAGCGGGCATGTGGCAGCGCTCCTCTCGGGTGAACGTTGAGACTCACATGAACCCCTTACACGCAGTTTGCCCTTGAGAAATCACATGGCGTGCGTCCGATCTCATCAGAATAGTTGAATTATTCAGAAGCTAAGCAGAGCTTGGGTCGTGCTCAGACGGGATTATCACCATGCACAGCAGGTTGCTTTAGGCTGTGGGCCTTCGTTGTGGGCAGCAAAGGGCATCGTGAGCTTTGAGGATCGACATCGAGTGGCGAATGACATCGATGCGTCGTTTAGACCCCCGTGTGTCCGCTGAATTTTTGCCCGACAAGGAGTGACATGCTTTCTTGTACCCCAGACACGTCACCCAACTACCAGGACATCATGGCCGTGGTTCACTTCTCCCGCAAGGCCGACTTGTCCGTCAGGCATGCCGTGTGCAAGAAGGTGAGTCGGCGCTGGGCTTGGCAAGGGGTCTGGTGACCGGAGAGCCAAGGTTTTGCTCCGATTCTCGATCCACGGCTCGCACCAAACGCCTGCTGCTTGCCGTGTGACCCACTCTGTGTGTGCCCATGTAATAAGCAGAGCAGTCGTGCTGAAATACTCTCGGGGTTTTATTTAATTTATTGTTATTTTAACACTATTTATCACGATTGCGTAATTGGCATCATGGTGCACAAATTCTCAGAGCTGGAATTTTCGCCAAATGAAGTTCAGGATCAATTGTAATGTGATGGGGGTATTTTGTGCCACCATTGGTGGCCCGGCTGAGATCATTAACTCACCACACCTGAGAACCCGTTTGAATCGCACGCGGCTGAAACCTGTACTCGAACCCACCCACTTAGCGGTGCCAGCTCAGCGCTCTCACCACTGAGCCACCCGGCAACCTGTCATGCCTTGACACCTTCTGTATTGGCGACATCAACGGGGTGTAACTTGCATTCACACCACTCGGTCACCCGGCCACCTCTAAAGACTTTGAATGTTTTTATTTCTCGTGTCATTGGTTTCCTTCCGAGCATTTTCATAGACTCGGAATGTTTCTTCTCTCCCGCTCGACCCCCGCTCCTCCCTGCAGGTGTTTGACCTCGTGTACAACTCGCACGACGCCATCCAGCAGATTGCGCGTTGCACGGGCTGGCAGGACACGCTCGTCCGTCTCCTGGCCTGGGAGTCCAACCCCAACGCCCAGGCCATGGACACCGCCAGCCCCACGGATGCCACCCCGCCGCTGGGGGCCGCCGTAATCCCCGAGGGAGAGGTCGTGACCCGGGCGGACGGGGACAAGGGACCCCGAGGGCACCACAAGGCCAAGCTGTGCCGACAGGACACGCTGTCCAGCACGTGGTTCATACAGAGGTCAGAGACTCAGAGACGGCAGGAAATGATTATTGAGCACGGAGGGTTAGTTGAGCGAGATGAGAGGGGAGAAGTAGGAGAGTGCGTGGAGGGGAGTAGAGCAAGGTAAGAGGGGAGAGCTAGGCAGGGCTGATTCTGTCGGATCTTTAAGGCAGTGGTGCCATCTTGAAATTGATCCGGAATTCGATCGATCTGTGATTGGCTTGGGAAGCAACAAAACAAACCTTAACCCATTTTCACAAATTGCGAACGAGACTGAACTGCGCGTGTGCCATCCCAGGAACGGCCAGGCGGAGGAGGCATCGGAGCCACTGAGCCGGCAATCCGGCGACCCCGGTGAGGCCTCCGACTTGCCGACGCGCGCGCGCTGCCAGGGCTCGTTCAGCTTCAACAACGGCATCGTCCTGGGTGGCGGGGACGGTGCGGCGGGCGCCAGCGACGGAGAGAGCGACAGCCTCGCCTCGCTCTCCTACCAGCCCCACACGCCCTTCCGCGACTCGCCCTTCGACCTGACCCTCGACAGCCCCCTGCCCGAGGGGGCGTGCGCGCACGGGGCCCCTCAGGGCTCCAGGGGGTCCTTTGGGGCGGGCGCCCCAGCCGCGGGGGGCGGCGGTGGTTCGGGGAGCGTGCCGAGCACCCCGTCCCCGCTCGACACGTGGAAGCCGTTCCCCGGATCCGTGAGCCGCCAGGAGTCATCGCTGTCGGACGCTTTCGACGAGAGCCTCCTCAACGAGGAGTTCTTCTCCAATGTGGAGCAATCGGTGGGTGAGGTGTGGGGGTGAGGTGTGGGTGAGGGTAATGGGCGAGGTGTCGGTGGAGTGGAGGTGGATTGCACTTTTTAGGGAATAGCACATAGCGTTGCTCCTACTCTTAGCAATCGAGTGTACAGGCGGTGCAACTGCAGGCTAGAGGAACCAGGTGCTGGAATCTCTAGAGAAAGAGAACTGGAAAGGGGGGGATGGGGGCTTGAATTAATTCCTCGACACCAGGGCCGATGTCAACTTCACCACACCACCGTCTTTCGCCCCCAAACCTTCAACGGCGTCCACTGAGCGGCACGCATGACCCCTGCCTCCCCCGCAGGTCCCCGTGGAGGAGGACCTGTGCGACCTGCTGGTGAGCGTGCTCTTCTCGGCCATGTGGCACGGCGTGGAGGGCTCGGACGAGACGGCGTGGCGCGAGCGCGGCCAGGTGTTCACGGCGCTCACCAAGCTGGGCTCCCGCTGCCTGCTGCTGCGTCCACCCAGCCACATCAAGCGCTGGTGAGACCCTCGGCGATCCCCTCCCTCGCTCCCGCGATCCCCCCACAACCCCCTTCCCCACGACCCCCCCGTGACCCCTCGAGCAAGCGGGTGGAGGCTCGGGACGGGCGGGCCGGGCGGCAGAGTGCTCCAACCCAACCGTCAAAAAGTTCTGAGCTTGCGCCCAGTCGCTGGTCCACCCACCTTGTGGTGATTGGGGTCCAACTGTGGAGAGACTGGGAATGTGGAATTTGCACCACTGGCTCGGGGCCACTACTAATAGGCGAGCGGGAAGTGTAGTGGTTAGCGCGCTGCGCTATGCGCCGGGCAATCCCGGTTCCTATCCTGGCACATATCTGAACCGGCCCTTGGTCTGCCCGAGGTCGACACAGCCTTAAGTGAGTACCTGGTGGGACAACAAAGGTGGCCGTGCGTGGGGCTGGTCATTACACGCGTGGGGCTGGTCATAACACACGTGGGGCTGGTCATAACACGCACGGGGCTGGTCATAACACGCACGGGGCTGGTCATAACACGCACGGGGCTGGTCGTAACACGCACGGGGCTGGTCATAACACGCACGGGGCTGGTCCTAACACGCGTGGGGCTGGTCATAACACGCATGGGGCTGGTCATAACACGCACGGGGCTGGTCATAACACGCATGGGGCTGGTCATAACACGCGTGGGGCTGGTCGTAACACGCACGGGGCTGGTCATAACACACGTGGGGCTGGTCATAACACACGTGGGGCTGGTCATAACACGCACGGGGCTGGTCATAACACGCACGGGGCTGGTCATTACACGCGTGGGACTGGTCATAACACGCGTGGGGCTGGTCATAACACGCATGGGGCTGGTCCTAACACGCGTGGGGCTGGTCATAACACGCATGGGGCTGGTCATAACACGCATGGGGCTGGTCATAACACGCGTGGGGCTGGTCATAACACGCATGGGGCTGGTCATAACACACGTGGGACTGGTCATAACACGCATGGGGCTGGTCATAACACGCGTGGGGCTGGTCCTAACACGCCATCGTGCGGCGTGCCCACCTTAATAGAAGCTCGCTTAACAGCACGTCTTTATGGCTGTACGTGGCATCTTTGTCTTTTTCCAATGGCCTGTCTATGCGTTTGGGTGTGTGTTTCGGTACATGTGTATACGTATATATGTGTGTCTGTCTGTGTACCTAAGATGGTACGTGATTCAGTGCCTGTGTGTCTGAGCCATGCGTGTCTGCGTCTTTCAGTGTCTGGCTATATATTTGTCGAACTGTGCACATGCGTGCGTGAACGTGCGTGCATGCATGCATGCGCGTCTGACGGTGTGCGTCTAACCGCGTGCACAGCCTGCTGGAACTCATGCTGGAGGCGTGCGTGTCGGACGTGCGCGACGCCGCACTCGCCTCGCTGCCGGGGCTCGCCGACAACGCCCTGAGGCTGCTGCGCCTCGTGCAGGACCACCTCATCACCGAGGGCCAGGCCTGCCCCGAGTTCTGGAGTCTCAAGGTACGTGGGGAGATGGGGAACCGCACCCTCCTGCTGCTGCTCTTGCTGCGCGAACACTGGGTCTTGCTCACTGATCCGTTAGTGTGTGTGTGTGTGTGCGTGTGTCGATGAGTGTGGCGAAGCCGTACAGAAGTGTAGCGGTTGGCACACTGCGCTATGAACCCGATGACCAGAGTTCGATTCCCGCTCATGGCCAACACCAGGGACGATTATCTGAACCGGTCCTGGGCCTCCTCTAGGTCGACTCAGCCTCAATTGAGTACCGGGTGCAGTGTGTAAACATCGCCACGAGGGAGACAAAGGTAGCCGGGGCGTGGTGCTGGCCACCCACCCCCTTTAGTGCTGATCCTGCCTTCACAGGTGCTACTCGCTAACAGCACTTGCTCAACAGTCTGTTAAAGGCGACATGGGGGATCTTCGTCTTTGTCGTTGTAGGTGATGGAGGGGCTGGTGACGCTGCTGGACACGCTGAGCGGGCGGCAGGCCTCGCTGGGCACGCCGCTTGACCTCTCCGAGACGACGCACATCAGCCAGCGCCTCCTGCTGGGCTTCATCGCACACAGCGACACGCAGGTGCGTCGGAGCGGAGAGGCCGTGCGCGGCCGTGCGTGCCCGTGCGCCGTGTTGACCGGGGTTGCCCGCCCGGGCCTGCGTTGTGGAGTAACGCGGTTGTGCCGTCTGCAGGTGTGCGCCACTGCCGCTGCCAAGCTGCACACGCTGCTGCAGACGCGGCCGCTGTCAGGCCGCGAGGAGGCCGGCTACCTGCTGGGCCGCCTGGACGACGCCCTGAGCCGCTCGGCGCCGGAACACGGGGCCCGCCACCGGGCAGCGTTCGACACCCCCCCTCCCGTCGGCGAGGAACAAACATCTCCCGCGGTGGCAGATCACGCTGTTGACCTCAACCGGCTGACGCAGCGGGAGACCGGGCAGCCGTCGTCTCGGCCTGGAACCCAGGACCCTGACCACCCACCGAACCGGCCGGCGGACCGCAACGCGCCGGACCCGCAAACGGACCGCTCGGCAGAGGAGGGCACCGGTGCCACCGGTTCGACGGAGGCACCGATGCCCGCGCAGGGTCAGTGCGGCGGCGGTGGCGGCGGCGGGCCCATGGCAGACTCCTTCGTGGTGCCCATGCTGCACGCTCTGCTGGAGCGTTGTCACAAGCTGCTGGCACTGGCGCAACACCTCCCGGGCCTGCCGGTGCCCAACGGCAGCCCCACGTGTCTGGACGACTTCCAGGTCTACTGCCGTTCGACCGAGTGGCGGCTCTTCGTGGACATCGTGGTATGTCCGTGGTGGTGGTGGTGGTGGGCGCAGGGGAGCGGCTGTATCGTGGCAGTGGCGTGTGCACTCGGCCAGGTCACTGCGATATGGAAACACAATGTAAACATTGTAGAATATCAGGGACACGATATACCCATCTATCGCCATTTTTGCCAAATATCTCTCTGGATTGTCATTGCCCCTTTTTGCTTATATTTGTGAAATAACAAACTCGTGTAATTGACAGCCAGTGCTTTATGAGCACGATAGATGTTAACATTGCAATGGTTATAAGACCTTGTGCCTTGTTTGGAGAGTTAAAGAAACTTTTAACCAACTTTTATTTGCACTGGAAGTACAGCGAAGCACAAAAGGAATACTGATATCTCGAAGTCGTCACGCCGTAACGTGCGCGCACGCACGCGTCGCATTGTAAACTAATCGCGTCGTCGTCGTCGCGAGCCGTGCGTAGCCGGTCACCACCGGCGCTGTCCCCGTGGTGTCGTGCGGCGCCTCCGCAGGTGCTGCCGCTGATGAACCAGTTTGAGATGGAGCGCTTCGCCAAGGGCCACGACCGCATGAGCTGCTTCTGGAACTCGTGCTTCGACGCACTCATGGGCTCCTCGTGCCGGCGCGACCACCTCCGCAACGAGAGCCAGCGCAAGTTCCAGGTTCCCCCGAATCTCGCCCCCCCGCCGCCACCACCGCTGCCTTCTCTACCCACGTCCTCGCGGCGCTGCTGTGCGATAAAAATGCACTGCAAGCGAATCGCCTGTCGTGCCGATATTAGCCAATCAAAAAAAGGGGGGGGGGGTGTTTCACAGGACGCTATACTAACTTACTCGATCTGTTGATCGCTTGCACATGAATCAACACCGTGATTAACTCTAATGTATCTATGGTCTAATGTGGTTGTCGGATCGATTGAGTAGAATCAATAGACACCTCGATTCGGGTTCCACAAGACCATATATGGGCAGAGAAACGCCCCTACGGGCAACGCCTACTTTCTTCTACTCACCACTGATTGGTGATTTCGTCAGGTGTCCGGTTTTAGTGTATTACAACACCATTAGCTTTGTTTGTTTATATTTTCTTGAATTTTTTTACGGTGCGAACGTAAGTGGGGGTGTTTCCTGCGTAGTAGCTAAGCGCTCTACGACCATGGCTTGAAATCCTCGTGACGGAATCCTCCTGGTCGTGTCCACGAATCGCAATCGCGACGCCGTCGCAATTTTCGGCGCTTCCGCGGCCAGCAAATCGTAGTTGACCCCTGGGCGTCGCCCCCTCCGCCCCACGGCCGCTTGCAGGACCAGGTGGTGGAGCCGTTCCGCCGGCGCACGCGGGGGGAGAGCGCGCGCTTCAACAACTCACTCAAAGCACAGGCGGCACACCTGACCGCGTCGCTGCGCCAGTGGCGCCTCACCCGGCGCTACCTCTCGAGCGAGCGCGGACCCTGGGCCGACCCGTGAGTCTCGTATCCTCCACCCTCCTCCGCCCCCCACCCCCCACCTTGCCAGCCAGGGCTGCCAGGAGAATCGCGCTGCTCTCTATTCTACGCTTCGCAACGACGGTCGACGTTGTTTAAGCACGAGCTGTGCCCTACAGAAGTAACGCAAGGTAGTCACCGAGAATATAACTAACAAAATAAGTAAGCAGGCAATTCGCCTCATTCCCATATCTATTTCTCCATGTAAAAAATAAACGGTTTTTTTCCACACATCCCATCATCCATAATTTCAGAGTGGTTCTTTTCAATAAGCATCTAGCATTTCACCAGCAATGGATCAAGCAAGCCCGACCGCTGATGAGACACTGAATGTCGAAACTGCTGCAGAGTTTTTCGTGTTTAACCAATGCTGCTCGAAAAAAATCACTCCCAGAAGGCCATGGGGCCGATAAGGACACGCTCGCTTTACAGACCTCACATCGACTATTGATAAATGTACGATGACCATGACGGTGACGTTTGTTTGCTCACGCAGGGAGGCTTCCCCCATCCACTGGAGACTTGCGAGCGCGGAGACCGACTCTGACATGCGCCTCAAGCTGGAGCCCAACCTCTCGTTCCGGACGCACCGCGAGTCCAGCGCGCTGAGGGATAACCACGGTGCGGTGGCGCGGCGTGGGGCGCGGTGCCGTGGCTGCACGGGGGCGAGGGCGGGTGCCGAGAGCGGTGGCCGACCGCGAACGGGGTTCATTCGTGTTCTGACCTCGCTTCCCGTGTTCCCCGCAACGAGGCAGGCGCCCAGCAGGTGTCCGTGCCGGCAGACAGCCTCTCCCTCGTGGTCGTGAAGGAAGCCAAGGTAGACGAGGTGGACGAGGACAAGCTGGAGGACGAGGAGGAGATCGCCCCCGTCGCCCCGCTGTGAGCACCGCCCCCCGCCCCCCCCCCCGCCCCCCACCGGCACGCTCGGCGTTCGACGGCAAGTTGCGCGGCGTTCGCGTCGACTCGGCGGTCGACCGATCGTCTCGTTGTTTTATCGCGTGTCCTGCTCCGCCTCCCGCCCCCCGCCAGTGGAACCGGCGAGGGCGAGCAGAGCCAGAAGGAGAAGTTGGTGCTGGCCGAGGAGTGCCAGCTCATCAAGATGGTGGACGCCGTGCCCGGGCGACTGGAGCTCACGACGCACCACGTCTACTTCTACGACCTGTCCGGTGACAAGGAGGAAGGTGCGGGCGGGAGGAACGAGCGCAGACGGTGCTCGTCACTGTAGCAGCAGCACTTGTACCAACAGTCTCTGTTGGCTGCACGGAGAATCTTTTTTCTGTGTAGGTCTGCCCGTCTTTGTGCGTGTGGGTGAACGTGTGCCCTTCTCTGTCCTGCCACACCCCCTGATGAACGAATGAATGAACGAATGAGTGTTCATGTGCTGCCCCAGGCATGGGGTTGGACTTCAAGTGCCCACTATGGCAGCTGCGGGAGGTTCACCTCCGCCGGTACAACCTGCGGCGCTCGGCACTCGAGATCTTCTTCATCGACCAGACCAGCTACTTCCTCAACTTCACCAAGGAGGTGCGTGCCTCTGCGTGCCTGTGTGTGTGTGTGTGCACCTGTGCACCTGTGTGCATGTGTACATGTGTGTGGCACGGCGTGTGTGAATCCAGGTGGTGGATCTGCCAGTCATCTCAGTCAACTGATAACACCGTGACCTATTGCTAGCAAACTTTTGACACTTCACATAGCCTTAAAGTGTGCACCTTGGCCTGGCACAAACACGTGCCGCTGTGTTGTTTAGATAGGTGGGAGGTAATTGCGTCTGTGTAAAGTATGTGTGTGTGTATGACGGAAATAAGTTGTAGCCTGTACTATGGTACAGGCTGGTATGATCTACCAGATGTGCATGGTGTGTACCACACCACCCATCTTCATGTATGGAATGATTTCGAAGTCACGGCCTCGAAATCATCTTGCAGCGGTTAGGATCGCATAACTCGGCTGCTTGGTTCCAACGGTGCAATCATGATGGTGCGACTGACACTGGCGATGGTGATTTTGATGGTGATTGTGGCACTGTAGGTCAGGAACCGGGTGTACAGCCGGATCGTTGGTCTGCGCCCCCCAAACCTGGTTTACTACGGCTCACGCTCCCCGCAGGAGCTGCTTAAGGCCTCGGGGATCACGCAGGTAGCGTTGCCGCATCGCGACCACTGCAACCCGAGGCTGCTCGCGGAGAAAGCGTCTCACCTCTCGTCTATTGCCCCTGCGAATGTTTGTTGTTTTTGTTGTCAGCCTGCAACATGTCACGTTCAGAGGCCACTTAGAAGCAGCAGCTTCTAAGAGTGTTCCCCTCCCTCCCCTCCCTCCCCTCACCTCCCCTCCCATCCACCCACCTGCCCGCCGCCCCCTTCCCGTGCTCTGTGCTCATGTCCGGTAGAAATGGGTGAACCGGGAGATCTCGAACTTCGAGTACCTGATGAAGTTGAACACAATCGCTGGGCGCACCTACAACGACCTGGCGCAGTACCCCGTGGTACGCACGTGCGCTCGGGCTAGACCCCGCACATACACCCATATGCACGCACTCACACACACGCACACCCATACACACACTCTCATAGGAGGTTCCTGATCATAATTATCATCCTCGTCAAACGTGAATGATCCACTGCTGAATGAAGGCCTCCCCAAGTCGCCTCGCCGTCATTCCTTCCCTCTTCCGTGCCTGGCCACCTTCCTCCACCCAGTGCTGATGTTTACACAGCACACCAGGCAATGACAGTCGCTTTTTATTAAATTTTTGTTCTCATTCACAAAGCTTCATACTCATGTCGGCACAGCCTAGGACACAGCAGAGGTAAATCACAGCTGTTTAATTTTGGCTATTTACGTCTTTATTTAGTTCCCCTGGGTGCTCAGCGACTACACGTCCGACGAGCTGGACCTGAGCAACCCGGGGGTGTTCCGCGACCTCTCCAAGCCCATCGGCATCGTGAGCGAGCGCAACGCCAAGGAGGTCAAGGACAGGCGAGTGGCGCTCCGCGACCCCGGCGCCCGCTCGGCCTCGCGGGAAGTCCCGCGTGCGACGGAGTCGGCCGTGGGAACGGGAATGGGAGGTTTGGGCTCGGTCGTCGGGTTGAGCGCAGAGTCGCGACCGGCGTTGCCTTGCGTCTAACGAGTGCCCCCTGCTCGTTCCCGATTCCTCGCGGCCCATTTTGGCCGCTTCTCTCCCAGTCCCCAATACCGAGTGTGTGCTACCAATCTCCGTGGGGACTCGCCCCTCTGTGTTTTTATAATTTTGTAATCCCGGCACTGAGCGACGCCCGGCGAGCCACGCAGATCGGCTTGACGGTCTGCGTTCTCAATCGCTATTCCGCGTTCTCAATCGCTGACCCACGTTCTCAATCGCTGATCCGCGTTCTCAATCGCTGACCCACGTTCTCAATCACTGACCCACGTTCTCAATCACTGATCCGCGTTCTCATTCGCTGATCCGTGTTCTCAATCGCTGACCCACGTTCTCAATCGCTGATCCGCGTTCTCAATCGCTGACCCACGTTCTCAATCACTGATCCACGTTCTCAATCACTGATCCGCGTTCTCAATCGCTGATCCACGTTCTCAATCACTGATCCGCGTTCTCAATCACTGATCCGCGTTCTCATTCGCTGATCCGTGTTCTCAATCGCTGACCCACGTTCTAATTCGCTGATCCACGTTCTCAATCGCTATTCCGCGTTCTCAATCGCTATTCCGCGTTCTCAATCACTGATCCGCGTTCTCAATCGCTGACCCTCGTTCTCAATCACTGACCGGCGTTCTCAATCGGCGGTCCGCATTCTCGTTGTCCACGTGTCTCAGGTACGAGAACTTTGAGGACACGACGGGCACGACGGGGAAGTTCCACTACGGCACCCACTACTCGAACGCGGCGGGTGTGATGCACTACATGATCCGCGTGGAGCCTCTCACCACGCTCCACATCCAGCTGCAGAGCGGCAGGTGCGCAGCGCGCTCGCCACGGCGCCCACGCGTTTCAACCCCCACTCATTCACTCGCTCACCACGGCACTCACTCGCTACTCCCACCTTGCGGTTATTGTCTCCAGGTTCGACTGCGCCGACCGGCAGTTCCACTCCATCCCGGCGACGTGGCAGGCGCTCATGGACAGCCCCAATGACGTCAAGGAGCTCATCCCAGAGTTCTTCTACTTCCCCGAGTTCCTGGAGAATCAGAACGGTGCGTCGCCGGACTTAACGCTTTCCAACCACGGTTAAAAGTGTTCGGTGCGTTAGCTCCGTCCATCCGTCTGTCTAGGGTCACAATAACTCTCGTAACGATGACCCAAGAGGGAGGTAACTTTTCTGTAAGGTCGTGTCGCTATTAGGAACTCACCCTCAAGAAAACCGAACTTAGCCACAACTTGGAAGACCTAAACCAAAACAAGATTGAGTTTCAAAATATGCAAACCCTGGCATCTGCTAGTCTGCTTCGAAACTGCTAATTAAATATCAACGCAGACAAACCTATGTGGGAAGTAATTACAAAACTCATACGGGTGCTCGATTGTTCTTCAATTGTCTGCGGTGGCGGTGGCTGGTTTCCCTATGCGAGCCATTCTGGGCTGTCCCTCAAAAGCAGAGATGGGGAACCTGATCTTTACTGCGGCCCAATGGAGCTTTCAAATACCTCTGGTGGGCAATCACGCTTGAGCTCCGTTTGTCACCCCTGATTAGTGCTGCCAAGATATTCGGGCCTGTTTGTACTCCCTTGATATGTACCTTGCGTCCCCAGGCCTGTGATCGTAAAGGCTATATACCGTGTGATGCGTGCACGCACAGACCCTGTATGGCGTGCGCGCGACACCTGTGCAGCCTGGAAGATCACAAAAGAGTGAGCGTGCGTGTCGACCGAATATAAAGAGGCCTTTGCAGCAACCGTAGTGACTGAGCCCACTGAAAATCAGAGAGAGTGTTGCCAGGTTCACATAATTCCCCTCTAGTACCTGATTCGTGCCGCTAAGATGCTCACGGTAATGGATTAAGATCGTAAGAGGGCTGTTTCCAAGTGGTCGGCTTTGTGTGGCCGTGGGCAGCGTGAAATGAAGTGGCAGGCCATAGGTTCCTCAGTTCTACTCCGTAATGAACAAAACCGTTACGTAGTTATCGTGTTGGCACGGGACACGGAAGCGAGTTTTGTCGTGAACCCCAGCCGGTCCCGGTCGTTTTGCCTGCGGCCTTGTGCAGGCTTTGACCTGGGGACGCTGCAGATGTCCCGTGAGACGGTGAACAACGTCGTGCTGCCACGCTGGGCCAAGTCTCCCGACGACTTCATCCGCAAGCACCGCGCCGCGCTGGTGAGTGTGGCCCTGCGTGACGCCGTGGATGACCGCGCGTGGGAGGTTGGTGATGTTGGTATCTCGGCCCCTCGCTCAGCAACGGTATAAATAAATAAATAAACCCACCGTGGCATTGCCGAGTGGCTGTGAGAGAACGGAACGCGCGTGCGGTGGTGCCCCACAGGAGTCGGAGTTTGTGTCGGCCCACCTGCACGAGTGGATCGACCTGATCTTCGGCTATAAGCAGCGGGGCCCGGCGGCCGTGGAGGCCCACAATGTCTTCTACTACTGCACCTACGAAGGTGAGTCCCAGGCCTACTGGCAAACGGCGCTCGTCGGCGCGCATCATCATCGTCGTCGTCAGTGGCGGAGGGAGGTGAGCGGCGAGGTGTGGGTGGCGCGCGGTGTCTGAGCAGAGCGCGGTGTCGTGCTGCAGGCGCCGTGGATGTAGACGCCATCGAGAACGAGATGGAGCGCAAGGCGGTGGAGGGGATGATCAGCAACTTCGGGCAGACGCCGTGCCAGCTGCTCAAGGCACGCACGCGCACGGGCACGGCCCCGCACAATCACGCAGGCACGCACACTCGCACACACAGGTGCACACCGATACACACAACCACACAGCTGAACGCATATGTACACGCATTGATACACACATGAACACACACAGTCGCACGTAGAGGTGCGCACACATACACGCACACACACAGTTTTAATCTTAAGTAAAATTGAAATATATAATTTGTGGTTGCCCAAATCCTGACGCCACGTTTGCTGTGCCGCGTTTTCTGTGCCGCCCCCACCAGGAGCCGCACCCGTCGCGTCTGTCGGCCGTGTCGGCGCTCCGCGCCCTCTCACGCACAGACACCTTCACCATGAATCTCTTCCTCAACACTTCCGAGCTCAAGACGTTTTTTGAAGAGGTGCCGTCACCCTCGCGCCAAACCCATCCCACCCCCACCCAGGGTCTCCCCCAACCCCTCCCCTTTGAGCTGAGATGAAAGAGCTGTAGACCAGAGAGATTAGCTTCGTTTGATGACAGAGATAAACAAGAGAGAAATGAGAGACCAGGAGACAAGAGATACAGATTAGTTTGCTCTGTGTCTGTTCTCGTATTTGTTCCTTGGTGTTGCGTCCCCTGTATCCGTGTGCCTTTTCCCCCTAGTTCCTGTGTCCCCGTGTCCTCACGTGCCCATGTCTCCATTTCCCCCCGTGCCGCCTGCAGGGCATAAGCGATGACATTCCCATCGTGAAGGCGGTGGTGCCGAGGAACCAGCCTCGCTCCTTCATCTCGCAGGGCGGCCTCGAGACGCTGGTGGGTGCCACCATCGGGGCCGCATCTGCTCCCCACGTACCCAGCAATCACTCGCTGCGACAACGACGAGTTTTGTTCTGTACCCAAGTGCGCGTGCATGCCCGTGTGTGTGTGCGTGCATGCCCGTGTGTGTGTGCGTGCATGCCCGTGTGTGTGTGCGTGCATGCCCGTGTGTGTGTGCGTGCGTGCATGCCCGTGTGTGCGTGCATGCGTGCGTGCATGCCCGTGTGTGTGCGTGCGTGCATGCCCGTGTGTGTGCGTGCGTGCATGCCCGTGTGTGCGTGCGTGCGTGCGTGCACTGTTCAGGTGACGGTGAGTGCCAACAGCCTGGTGGGCGCGCACGGCTGGCTCCCCTACAACAAGAACATCTCCAATTACTTCACCTTCTCACGGGACCCTTCGGTCGCAAGCATCAAGTACGTCCTCTCCTTGTCCCATGTGTCCTCATGTCCCTTTTGTGCCTTGTGTCTCTTGTGTTCCCCGTCCTCTTGGGTTCCCCGTATCTCCTGTGTCCCCCGTGTCTCCTGTATCCAAGTGTCATCCTTGTTCTTTGTGTCTCTTGTGTTCACTCTGTCTTATGGCCACCATATCCCATATACCTCCTTTGCCATTCAAGTCTCTCATGTGCCATGTGTCCACCATGCTCCATGTGCTCACATGAGCAATGATTGAACGCTCGGTAGTTTTGTTAAATGGTTACAGGAGATGTTTACGTGTGTGTGCGTGTTTGTCCGTTGCACACGCCGTCTCTCTCACAGGACCCAGCGCTACATCACGGGCCCGCTGGCGCCCGGCCTGGAGGCGTCGTGCCGGCTATATGCCGTCTCTCTGGACGGCAAGCTGCTGTTCAGCGCCGGCAACTGGGACAACAGCGTCCGCGCCACGTCGCTGGGCAAGGCGCGGCCCGTGGCGCACTACACCCGCCACATCGGTACGAGACCTCGTGACGCCGCCGGATCCTTGCGCTGGCGGCAACGGCTTCACACGTCCGCCACTTCTTCCTCCTCGCCGCTTTGTGCCCGGCGCCAAGTCGGGGCGGGAGAGCCTCCTCCTGCCCGAGGGTCGAACAAGGCTTTCAAATGCGTTTGACATCATCGAACACTCCGATCACTGGCTACGAGCGAGTGCACTGAAATCAGAAGCACGGCGTTGTGGCCGGGTTGGAATACATTCCTATCCTAGTACCAGATTGGTGCGGCTAACGTGATCGCAGCGACAGATGAATGTAGCTCGCGTGTGGCCGAGGGCCATGCGATGTCAGGTTTTCCCTGTTCCGTCCCGTTGTAACCGTGCCTCTGGTCCACCTCTGTCAGCCGGTGTCGGTGTAAGCGCCGTCGAGCCCGCGGTCTCTCTTGTCGTTTTGCCGCCCGCGGCGCGCAGACATCGTGACGTGCCTGGCGCTGGACGGTTGCGGCATCCACCTGGTGACGGGCTCGCGGGACACCACGTGCATGGTGTGGCAGCTCCTCTACCAGGTGCCCTCCCCTCCCCGCCACGCATGCGCGCCACGTCACAGCTCTTCCAACTGAGCTGCGCGCGGCCATGCGTCGGCCTCGTCCATCTGTAACGGTCGCTCGTGTGAAGGAGGCTCGTCCTCGCCCCTTGAGTTCTAACCCGGTGAAGCACGATAAACTTGAAATCCGATTTGAAATGCATATTCTTGTCCGTCTACTAGATAGGGGATCTTTTTCCCCGTGTGCGTGCACATGCATGTGCGTGCGTGTATGTGCCCGTCTGCCCGTGTGCTGCAGGGTGGGATATGCGTGGGGTTGATGCCCAAGCCCCTGCAGGTGCTGTACGGCCACACGGCGGAGGTGCTGTGCGTGGCCATCAGCACCGAGCTCGACATGGCTGTCTCGGGCGCCAAGGTGAGACACATGCAACATCGACAACATCAGCCAACAACAGCTGCCGGTTGCTGATGACGGCACCACAGCGCTTGTGTTAGGCTAGGTGCTCTTAGAGGCTATCGCTTGGCGGGAGATCACAGGACAGGCCCAGGTGTTGTGGGGTTAACTGGCTGACCGCTCCACCACCTGTGTTCCAGCACCTGTGTTCCAGCACCTGTGTTCCACCACCTGTGTTCCCCACTGCTACCTTGCTGGGTGTTAACTCTCCGGTGCCCTAGAAGGCCGGGGTGGCTTAGGCAAGCACCCATTCCTCTGCTCTTCTTTCTCCAACTCGATTGGCTTCCCGTCTACGACCTCTGTTTATTCAAATTCCTCACCCTCGTTTACAAATCGCTCCATGGCCCAGCCCCATCCTATCTCGCTTCTATTATTTCTCACTCTGTCCCATCTAGGCCCCTGCCTTCACAATCTCTTTTGTCCCACACCACACCCCCCCTCCCCGTGTTCACGTTTCTGCTCCTTTACCCTCAACATATGCAACTTCACTAAACCATTTTTCGTTTCTCTCTTAAGCCTGATCTTTTTTCATTAGCCTATTCTTCTTACTTCCTGTCCTTGTCCGTAAAACCTTAATCATCCTCCCCCTTCCTTACCTCGCCCCTCCCTTTCCCTATCATCACCCTCCCTTGCCATCCCTTCCCCTCCCCAATTCTAAAATCCCATCCCTTTTCCCCATCAGCCAATAACTAATGTACCATTTATAATTCTTTTAAAGTGCTTTGACAAAGTCGCTATATTAAATCCTCAAATAAGACCAAGAGGAGACAGAGCAACACTGCGACACAGCACAGCATGAAGCAACGGAGGCCCATCACCAACAACAACAATACGGAGCCCCAACAATACGGAGATGGGCAGCCAGGGCAGCACCAACGTGCCCCAGGGCATCCTCTGCTGGCCGGGACCCTTCTTCATCACGTCATTGCTACTCAGCAGCGCGGGGTGTGCGCCAGTCATCTTCCCGGACTGTTCACCGGCGCCCGCCCGCCCGCCCGCTCGCTCGCTCACGTGTGTGTGTGTGTGCGTGCGCCAGGACGGCATGGTGATGGTGCATACGGTGCAGCACGGCCAGTACATGCGCTGCCTGCGCCCGCCGTGTGAGAGCTCCCTGCCGCTGTCCGTGCCGGCGCTCGCGCTCTCCTGCGAGGGCCACGTCGTCGTGTACAGCACGCTGGAGGCCAAGGCCAGCCTCAAGGTGAGCGACCCTCGCCGTGCCCAACGCTCGCCACGCACGCCACGCACGCCACACGCAGCAATCTGTACGCCGCGGCGTAGAGGGCGTTCTTTCGAAGGCAAGCCTGCCCCGTTGACTGGTGCGATGGCTGCGTGCGCAGGACAAGCACACGCTGCACGTGTACTCTGTGAACGGGCGGCACCTCGCCTCCCAGGGCCTGTACGAGCAGCTCGCCGACCTGTGCGTCGCAGGGGAGCACGTGGTGCTGGGCAGCATGCAGTGCAACCTGTCCATACGGCACCTGCACAGGTACCCGCACGCTCGCTCACCTGTGTGGGTACAAGACTCGCCCGTAAGGGTAGGCCGTGGTGGCAGACACGTGCTCACCCGCATGGGATAACCGTTATGGGTGGCGCAAGCCCTCGCCTGCAAAATCCACCTTGCGATTCATCTCTTCCCATGTCCCCACCATGCCCTCACTTCCCCGTGCTCCCCTCCATTCCGCCCCGTTCCCCTACCTCCCCCGTGGTGGCAGCCTGGAGGAGGTGACGTCGCTGGCGATGCGCGTGCCCGTGCACTGCGTCTCCGTCACGAAAGAGCGCAGCCACGTGCTCGTCGGCCTGGCCGACGGCAAGCTCATCTTCGTGGGCGTCGGGCGGGCACCCGAGGTACGCGTGCATCCGCTGTCACGTGCACGCACGTAGTCGCATACATACCCATTCACTCGCACACAGCCACGCACTCACACGGTCACTCGCACAGCCACTCGCACGCACACACACACGCACGCGGACTGCTGCTGTTGTTGCCAAGGCCCCACATTCCTCATTGCAAACAGCAACGTAAGCACGCACTAACCGTGCCTTCCCACGCATGTGTCTGCGCGTGTGCGCTGTCACAGATCCGATCGGGGCAGCTCCGCAAGCTGTGGGGCAGCACCAAGAGGATGAGTCAAGTGTCGGCCGGGGAGACGCGGTACAACCCGTCGTGAACACGCTCCCCACCCCTTCCCGGCCAACGCCGCCCATCATCGCCCCGCGGTTACGGACCCTCCGTCTGCAATGCCGCCACCGCGTGCGTGTGTGCGTGCAAGGCTTGTGTGTCTGTCTGTCTGTTGGTTGCCTGTGTTTGGAGGTTGCTGGCCGGGTGGCCGGGTGGCCAGGTTGGTGTGTGTGCTCGACAGCTGATCGGCTGCGTTCGATGCACATGAAGGAGGATTTCTATCGTAATGGTTACATTTTGCACTTGTGGAAGGGGAACGTGGAGACATTTTAAACTCGCGTTCGAAGGAGCCAAGAGCCCCATCGTCCGGGCTCGCTCGTCTCGTCTCTGAACGATGATTTTTTTCCCCACCACGGATTCGCTGTCATGCAGCGTTAATCACGGAGCGGGCCCCGGTTCTGGCCCTCGCCGAACTAATCGGAGGAAGGCCGGCGAGACGGCGCAGTCGGGGCCACGTCACACTTTTGCTGCGAGCGACACAAATGCACTGGGATTTACACTGTAGAGGCGCCTATCACTTTCAAGTGTAATTTTTTTAAATTGTTTTGATCCGGTTTTAAATGCAGTGAGGGCGAAGGGTTCCGCTCACCCACCGGGTATTTTCCGCGCACGCACACACGCCCCGTCACTCTGAGCAAGACGCGGCGCTCGCGCCCAGCCTAGGAGATGGAGCTGCCTATAGCTCCATGCTCGCCAAGGCTGCCCTCTTCCCACCGAACCTCAGCGCCGCCTCCCGGGCGAGGCCGAGCGAGCGGGTGCGGGCGCGTCGAGCCGCGGTGCGCAACGGGCCACCGACGCCGGGCGGCACGAGGCTGTGCTCGCCGCCTCCGCAGCTGCCGTAATGTTTCGTGGGGGCGGGGGCCGTTTGTCGGCCGCTGCGGCTGCCGATGTTATCTTGCTTGCAAGCGTGTGCCGGTTTCGACACGGGCGTGGGAGCGGTTGTGCGGCACCACAGTGACACCAGGGCCGCGCCGGGTGGGCGCGCTCTCGAGCGGGGGCGCCGGGGTTTTCCGCCCGTGCCGTGCCCCTCCGCCGCGCGCCTCGTCCGCTTCTGGAACGTCAGCCCCTCCCGGCCGTGCGGCCGCAGTCACCGCTCCCATTATCCGAGGTTGCGGATGGAAGCCGTGCTCGCGACAAATGAACAACGGTGTTCGAGGCCTTGTGCACGGGAGCTCCGCGCATCCTCACTCTAGATAACCCGGTCATTAAAAAGAGCCACAATAAATTCTAAATGTTCACCCCCGTACTACGTAATCGGTGGATACGTTTGTCACCCTATTGTGCATACGATTTGCATTGTCCACGTTTCAGTTAATTCCGAGCCCTGCCTGCTCCCCCCATCACCCTGGGTGATGGAGAGTGGACCGCACCGTTGTTGGCTGTGTGACCGATTGACGCGTCCGCGCCGGTGTACCTGTCCACCGAGCGTCGCGACGGGCGAGGAGCGCCGCTGTAGGACGCGGGAAGTGGGGCGGCCACCACTCGCGGAAAGGGGACGGTGGAGCGACGGGGAACGGCAACGGGGGAGGATGCGACAGCGAGCTCGTCGCTTCCCCGTGCGTGCGCAGCGAGGACCAATGATATCGACGCGATGAGCGTACGTGTTTGCGTGTCGACGGCGGTTCGAGGGCACAGGGGGCATCGCCAGCCAATGTGGGGGGCCGCTCTGTCCGCATCACCGCAGCCTCGATGTAGAACTCCACGAGTGGGATAGGGATGGGACCAGCAGGTTTTGGAGGTCACGAGGCGTCGATTGTGCAAATGCCGCCGGATCTGGCGAAAAGGGAAACGATGGATGGGCGCGGCGGTGGCGATGGCATCGCCGGGCTTTTCCGCGGTGATCTTTCCAACGTAACCACCGCGTGGGTTTTCGCGGTTGCGCCACGCAGCTCTGCTACGTGTCTCCGGGTTGCGCCACCGTACGCCGATCAGCACGATGGGCGCGTGGAGCGAACCGTCGGACACCGTGACGAGCAATGCGCGGCACAAACCGAAAAAGCGGCGGAGGACCTCTTCTTTAACTTGGGTGCCTCCTCATCCGTGACGAGAAACAGTCTCCCAAGGGGGGCGGGGGGGGGGCACATGCAGAGCAGAGGCGGGGGGCGACACTTCCATTCACTGGAGAGGCTCGGACACCCCCCAGAGTCGCTGCAGAATCGCCGCTGCCCTCTGCGTGCGCGTCTTCTCATCCGCGCGTGCGGCGTGCGGCGTGCACCTTGATACCTCGCGTGTCCTCGCAAAGCGCCGAGAGTCGGACCAAAAACTTTTTGCGGCCGGGCCCCGTGGAGGAGGCTGGAGGAGCACTTTAAGGTGGCCGTGCATTTTCAGGTCGGGTTGTGAGCGGCGAGTTGGCGTGTGTCGGGGTTTCTTCACGGTCAGTCGAGGTGTCGGTGCGCGTGTGTGTGCGTGCTCAGAGGCGAATCAAGTTCAGGTGTTGTCTGCTGGGAGGTCTATGACTGCTTGGCCCGTCCTTATTTTATTTTCGTCCTGTACAATGAACTTGTAACGTTGGATTTTTTTATTTTATTTCTAATGAACCTTGAATTTTATGTATATATTGAAATATCGCGGTTTTAATAAAGATCTCTATTCTGTACAGCGTAACAACGCGAGCCCCACGTGCCGTTCTTGAGATGCGTTTACGTCGCCCGACGGTTGGGCAGAGCGAATGGGCAGAGGCAGGGCACGGCCCGAGAGGGGACGGAGGCCGGAGGTGGAGACTCAAGCAAGAGTGGCAGCCAAAGGAGGGAATTCGCGCTCCGAGGGGACGTCCACCGCCGTTAGGCGATGGAGCGAAGAAATCCGCACGTGCAGGTGCTGGGTGGATCGTTGCGTCGCTCGGTCGTGACATATGGCGATGGCTTGGAGAGGCCTTCATCCAGCAGTGGATGGATCGTGGCTAATGATGAAGACATCGGCACCCAAACAGTGATTGTAGTGAATTTGTAGAGTGGGTGAGTGGTGTCTGTGTGTCGTGAGTGTTGTGTGAGTGGTGAGTTTGTCGAATGGGGAGTATTTACTACGATAATAAGCCAAGAATGTGTCCCGTACGTGACGTCACTCCACATGGGGCCCACCCCCCTCATCGAGCTGAATTAAATAATTTATTACGCAAAGTCGCTTCAAATGACGTTTATTTACAGAAAGTAATCTACGCAGCACAGTGCTACATCCGTGCGTGACGTCACTGCAAAAGAGCCCCCTCCCCCCCTTCATTAATATTCATGCCCGTGTGGAAATTTACACGAACGCACAAGGTCACGCACTCCACATGCCGCACCCCTCCACTCATTAATCATAAGCGGGTGACGTCACTCCACATGCTGCACCCCTCCCCAATAACCATTAGCGGGTGACGTCACTCCACATGGGGCAACCACCCCCCTCATTAATAATCATGAGCTGAACAATTTTTTATTGCATATTTCAGATTTACTGCAATTTACACCCGTCCTTCGACGGGCAAACAAGCTCGTTTACTTATAGTGGGTGAGTCGTGTGGTGTGAGTCTTTAGTGGTTTAGTGGTGTGTGTGCACAATGTGGTGAGCAGTGTTTGAGTTGTGTGGTGAGGGTCTCGAGTGAGTGGTGCAGATGGTGTATTTTTATAACTTGTGGTCAATTTGGTGAGCGGTGAACGAGTAGGCCGGATGAAGAGTGGTGGGTGAGTGGTGAGCTAGTAGGCTGGATGAATGGTGAGTGGTGAGCAGTAGGCTGGATGAATGGTGAGTGGTGAGCCAGTAGGTTGGATGAATGGTGAGCGGTGAGCGAGTAGGCCGGATGAAGAGTGGTGGGTGAGTGGTGAGCTAGTAGGCTGGGTGAATGGTGAGTGGTGAGCTGATAGATTGTATGAATGGTGAGCTAGTAGGCTGGATGAATGGTGAGTGGTGAGCTAGTAGGCTGGATGAATGGTGAGTGGGTGAGTGGTGAGCTAATAGATTGTATGAATGGTGAGCCAGTAGGCTGGATGAATGGTGAGTGGTGAGCTAGTAGGCTGGATGAATGGTGAGTGGGTGCGTGGTGAGCTCGGAAGCTGGGCGTGCGGTGAGCGTGGTGTGCGGGTGACCACCTCCACCGCCCAGCATCTCGGCCGCCAATCGCGGAGTTACCAGCGCGTGAGACGGCGGCGATAGGGGCCCCGTGTCGTCGGGGTTGGACCAGCCACATGGCCCCCGCCCCCACCGCCCCAGTCACCACCCCGTCGCCACCCAGGGCCAGACTGAGACGCGGCTTGCCGAGGGACTGCGACTCGGCGCTGTCGCCACGTGAGTCTCACGCTATCGCCACGTGACGAATGCGTGGACGAAGGAATGCATTCTTTTTTTAACGAAGGAATGAGCCGATACGTGATTGAAACAATTGACGAGGGAGCTGATGAATGAGTGGATGAACAAGCGGTTGAATGAGTTTAGGAGCGGATGAAAACATTGATAAATTATCACTGAGCCGAGAAACTAGCGAGTGAACCAGAGGATGAATGAGTGAATGAGTCGTTCTCGCTCACTGCATTTCGGTTTTAAAGTGCAACTTCCAGCTTCGTGATATGCTGCCCGTTATTGTTGTGTTGTGTTGTTGGTGTGTATACTGTTATGGGGTTGTGTTGTGGCTGTGTTTTTGTACGGTGGTGTTGTGGATGCTATGTTACGTACACTGAGGGAAAAAGTATTTGATCCCCTGTTGATTTTGTACGTTTGCCCACTAACAAAGAAATGATCCGTCTATAATTTTAATGGTAGGTTTATTTGAACAGTGAGAGACAGAATAACAACAAAATCCAGAAAAACGCATGTCAAAAATGTTATAAATTGATTTGCATTTTAATGAGGGAAATAAGTATTTGACCCCCTCTCAATCAGAAAGATTTCTGGCTCCCAGGTGTCTTTTATACAGGTAACGAGCTGAGATTAGGAGCACACTCTTAAAGGGAGTGCTCCTAATCTCAGCTTGTTACCTGTATAAAAGACACCTGTCCACAGAAGCAGTCAATCAATCAGATTCCAAACTCTCCACCATGGCCAAGACCAAAGAGCTCTCCAAGGATGTCAGGGACAAGATTGTAGACCTACACAAGGCTGGAATGGGCTACAATGATCATAAGAACGGTGAGGAATCAGCCCAGAACTACACGGGAAGATCTTGTCAATGATCTCAAGGCAGCTGGGACCATAGTCACCAAGAAAACAATTGGTAACACACTACGCCATGAAGAACTGAAAACCTGCAGTGCCCACAAGGTCTCCATGCTCAAGAAAGTACATAGACATGCCCGTCTGAAGTTTGCCAATGAACATTTGAATGATTCAGAGGACAACTGGGTGAAAGTGTTGTGGTCAGATGAGACCAAAATGGAGCTCTTTGGCATCAACTCAACTCGCCGCGTTTGGAGGAGGAGGAATGCTGCCTATGACCCCAAGAACACCATCCCCACCGTGAAACATGGAGGTGGAAACATTATGCTTTGGGGGTGTTTTTCTGCTAAGGGGACAGGACAACTTCACCGCATCAAAGGGAAGATGGACGGGGCCATGTACCGTCAAATCTTTGGTGAGAACCTCCTTCCCTCAGCCAGGGCATTGAAAATGGGTCGTAGATGGGTATTCCAGCATGACAATGACCCAAAACACATGGCCAAGGCAACAAAGGAGTGGCTCAAGAAGAAGCACATTAAGATCCTGGAGTGGCCTGGCCAGTCTCCAGACCTTAATCCCATCGAAAATCTGTGGAGGGAGCTGAGGGTTCGAGTTGCCAAATGTCAGCCTCGAAACCTTAATGACTTGGAGAAGATCTGCAAAGAGGAGTGGGACAAAATCCCTCCTGAGATGTGTGCAAACCTGGTGACCAACTACAAGAAACGTCTGACCTCTGTGATTGCCAACAAGGGTTTTGCCAGCAAGTATTAATTCATGTTTTGCCGCGGGGTCAAATATTTATTTCCCTCATTAAAATGCAAATCAATTTATAACATTTTTCACATGCGTTTTTCTGGATTTTGTTGTTATTCTGTCTCTCACTGTTCAAATAAACCTAACAATAAAATTATAGACTGATCATTTTTTTGTCAGTGGGCAAACGTACAAAATCAGCAGGGGATCAAATACTTTTTCCCTCACTGTATGTTATGTTATGGTGTTATTTAGTGTCATTGTAGCTGCGCTGTATTGTTGTGGAGCTTGCCTTGTCGGTATTGTGGTGGCGTTGTGAACGTTGTGTTATCGTGCTGATGTGTGTGTTGGTATTGTGGTGAAGAGTTCTAATTGTGGCATTGTACGTATTGTACGTTGTGGTGTTGTGGTCGAGGGCTGTTGACAGAATTTTTGCTAATTTGAACATGGGGATACTGTCGCAGTCCTGACCCTGACCTGGCCTGAACCTTAACCCTGACCCAGCCCAAACCCTGACCCAGCCCTGACCTTGATACAGCCTTAACCCTGACCCCGCCCCATCCCTGAACCAGCCATAACTGTGACCCAGCCATAACCCTGACCCAGCCTTAACCCTGACCCAGCCTTAACCCTGACCCAGTCCTAACCCTGACCCAGCCTTAACCCTGACCCAGCCTTAACCCTGACCCAACCTTAACCCTGACCCAGTCCTAACCCTGACCCAGCCTTAACCCTGACCCAGCCTTAACCCTGACCCAGTCCTAACCCTGACCCAGTCCTAACCCTGACCCAGCCTTAACCCTGACCCAGCCTTAACCCTGACCCAGCCTTAACCTTGACCCAGCCATAACCCTGACCCAGCCTTAACCCTGGCCCAGCCTTAACCCTGACCCAGCCCTAACCTTTACCCAGCCATAACCCTGACTCAGCCTTAACCCTGACCCAGCCTTAACCCTGACCCAGCCCTAACCCTGACCCAGCCCTAACCCTGACCCAGCCTTAACCCTGACCCAGACGTAACTCTGACCCAGCCTTAACCCTGACCCAGCCCTAACCCTGACCCAACCCTAACCCTGACCTAGCCTTAACCCTGACCCAGCCCTAACCCTGACCCAGCCCTAACCCTGACCTAGCCTTAACCCTGACCCAGCTTTAACCCTGACCCAGCCTTAACCGTGACCCAGCCTTAACCCTGACCCAGCCCTAACCCTGACCCAGCCCTAACCCTGACCCAGCCTTAACCCTGACCCAGCCCTGACCCAGCCGTAACTCTGACCCAGCCCTAACCCTGACCCAGACGTAACTCTGACCCAGCCGTAACACTAACTCTGACCTAACCCTGATCCAGCCGTAACCCTAACTCTGACCTAACCTTGACACAGCCCTGACTCTAGCGCTGACCCTGACCCCACCATAACTATGACCCTGACCATGAGCCCGACTTGAACTCTAACGGTGAGAAGGCCGTGTGTGCGGCGGCCCTGGCTGCCGACCAGTGACGTGTGTATGTTGAACTTCTTTCGCACCGTACGTAGCCAACCGTGCTAATCGGAGGTGCGGGGGAAGCGACGAGGAGGCGCCATGGGTGTGGACGGGAGAATTGCCGTGATTAAATACCTCATCTTTATTTTCAACCTCCTCTTCTGCGTGAGTTCACCCCCCTACCCCCCTCCCCGCAAGACACTCCGCGTGCTGTCCACGTGAAATCCTCGACAGCTCTTGCCATGCCGGTCCGCTGCTGGCGGAAAACCTCCCCACGCCGCGCCGATCGAAGATGTTGTTTGGCCATACTTCCCCACGCTGGTTGCTGGGTCAGTGCGGGTTGGCGAGGTGCGTAGGTTCATATTGTCACTCACGACCGATGTTACAGCCGTGGCCGCGAGTCAAACTACGGCCGCACCGAGCGGCGTGTGGACGAATGGCCACGCAAGCCACGTGGCCGACGAGGGGCGTGGGACGGCGATGGAAGAGGAACCACCGACCACTGGGTCTCATTTGGGGAACATCTCTCGGCCGTGAGTGGCGGCGCAGTCGCAGCAGCTGCGGACTCCGCGTGCGGCTCGCCCACGCGCGGCACACGTGGCCTTGTTTACTGCGCGTGCGTGTGCGCGTGCGTGTGTGTGGTCCGCATGAGTGTGTACGTGTGTGTGTCTTCCGAGTGTGAGTGTGTGTGTGTGTCGCGCGTCCGTGCGTATGTTCCGTGTGTGTGTTGCGGGCTTGCGTGAGTGTGTGTTCCGTGTGAGTGTGTGGATATGCTCCGTGTGTGAGTGTGTATGTATGTTCTGTGTGTGAACGTGTATGTATGTTCTGTGTGTGAGTGTGTATGTATGTTCCGTGTGTGAGTGTGTATGTATGTTCTGTGTGTATATGTATGTTCTGTGTGTGAGTGTGTATGTATGTTCTGTGTGTGAGTGTGTATGTATGTTCTGTGTGTGTGTATATGTATGTTCTGTGTGTGAGTGTGTATGTATGTTCTGTGTGTGAGTGTGTATGTATGTTCTGTGTGTGTATGTATGCTCCGTGTGTGTGTGTATATGTATGTTCTGTGTGTGAGTGTGTATGTTCTGTGTGTATGTATGTTCCGTGTGTGAGTGTGTATGTATGTTCTGTGTGTGAGTGTGTATGTATGTTCTGTGTGTGCATATGTATGTTCTATGTGTATGTATGTTCTGTGTATGCATGTTCCGTGTGTGAGTGTGTATGTATGTTCTGTGTGTGAGTGTGTATGTATGTTCTGTGTGTGTGTATATGTATGTTCTGTGTGTATGTGTATGTATGTTCTGTGTGTGTGTGTATGTATGTTCCGTGTGTGAGTGTGTATGTATGTTCTGTGTGTGAGTGTTTTTGTATGTTCCGTGTGTGAATGTGTATGTTCCGTGTGTGAGTGTGTATGTATGCTCCGTGTGTGAGTGTGTATGTATGTTCTGTGTGTGTATGTATGCTCCGTGTGTGTGTATATGTATGTTCTGTGTGTGAGTGTGTATGTTCTGTGTGTGTATGTATGTTCCGTGTGTGAGTGTGTATGTATGTTCTGTGTGTGCATATGTATGTTCTATGTGTATGTATGTTCTGTGTATGCATGTTCCGTGTGTGAGTGTGTATGTATGTTCTGTGTGTGACTGTGTATGTATGTTCTGTGTGTGTGTATATGTATGTTCTGTGTGTATGTGTATGTATGTTCTGTGTGTGTGTATGTATGTTCCGTGTGTGAGTGTGTATGTATGTTCTGTGTGTGAGTGTTTTTGTATGTTCCGTGTGTGAATGTGTATGTTCCGTGTGTGAGTGTGTATGTATGTTCTGTGTGTGTATATGTATGTTCTGTGTGTGAGTGTGTATGTATGTTCCGTGTGTGAGTGTGTATGTATGCTCCGTGTGTGTGTATATGTATGCTCCGTGTGTGAGTGTGTATGTATGTTCCGTGTGTGAGTGTGTATGTATGTTCCGTGTGGTTTTGGTTTTGGCTCGAGTTATATTTAGGGGATTTTTTCTGCTCAATCGCCCAAACTCCACGCCCAGGGGAGAGGGGAGGGGAACGCAGCGGCTCGAGCGAGCGCAGCCTCCTGGGATGTTTTCAGAGCCCAACAACAACAATAATATATCTACGTGTGTCCACGAGTCTATCATTCCTCCTAGATCAACAAGGTGGTGAAAGTTAGCGATGCGTCGTTCCGTAAAGGAACTGCACCAATCAATGAGCCGCAGCAATGTGTCATGTAGATGTCTGCTCTCCTGCTGCCTTAAACATGGAGGACACATTTAGCCCAGCCCTAGCACCTAGACCCAGACCTTGACTCTAACCCTGACCCTGACCCTGACTCTAACCCTGACCCAGACCCTAACCCAGACCCTGACTCTAACCCAGACCCTGATCCTGACTCTAACCCTGACCCAGACCCTAATCCAGACCCTGACTCTAACCCAGACCCAGACCCTGACTCTAACCCTGACCCTAACCCAGACCCTGACTCTAACCCTGACCCAGACCATGACTCTAATCCTGACCCAGCCCCTGACCCTGACCATGACTCTAACCCTGACCCAGACCCTGACTCTAACCCTGACCCACACCCTGACCCAGACCCTGACCCACACCCTGACCCAGATCCTGACTCTAACCCTGACCCAGACCCTGACTCTAACCCTGACCCACACCCTGACCCAGACCCTGACCCACACCCTGACCCAGATCCTGACTCTAACCCTGACCCAGACCCTGACTCTAACCCTGACCCACACCCTGACCCAGATCCTGACTCTAACCCTGACCCAGACCCTGACTCTCACCCTGACCCACACCCTGACCCAGATCCTGACTCTAACCCTGACCCAGACCCTGACTCTAACCCAGACCCTGACCCTGACTCTAACCCTGACCCAGACCCTAACCCAGACCCTGACTCTAACCCAGACCCAGACCCTGACTCTAACCCTGACCCTAACCCAGACCCTGACTCTAACCCTGACCCAGACCATGACTCTAATCCTGACCCAGCCCCTGACCCTGACCATGACTCTAACCCTGACCCAGACCCTGACTCTAACCCTGACCCACACCCTGACCCAGACCCTGACCCACACCCTGACCCAGATCCTGACTCTAACCCTGACCCAGACCCTGACTCTAACCCTGACCCACACCCTGACCCAGACCCTGACCCACACCCTGACCCAGATCCTGACTCTAACCCTGACCCAGACCCTGACTCTAACCCTGACCCACACCCTGACCCAGATCCTGACTCTAACCCTGACCCAGACCCTGACTCTCACCCTGACCCACACCCTGACCCAGATCCTGACTCTACCCCTGACCCAGACCCTGACTCTAACCCAGACCCAGACCCTGACTCTAACCCTGACCCTGACCCAGACCCTGACTCTAACCCTGACCCAGACCCTGACTCTAACCCTGATTCTAACCCTGACCCAGACCCTGACTCTAACCCTGACTCTAACCCAGACCCTGACGCAGACTCTAACCCAGACCCTGAATCTCACCCTGACCCAGACCCTGACCCAGACCCTGACCCAGACCTTGACTCTCACCCTGACCCAGACCCTGACTCTAACGCTGACCCAGACCCTGACTCTAACGCTGACCCTGACCCAGACCCTGACTCTCACCCTGACACAGACCCTGACCCAGACCCTGACTCTCACCCTGACCCAGCCCCTGACACAGACCCTGACCCAGGCCTTGACTCTCACCCTGACCCAGGCCCTGACACAGACCCTGACCCAGACCTTGACTCTCACCCTGACCCAGGCCCTGACTCTAACCCAGTGATGCTATCCCCCAACCATGACCCTAACCGAGACCCGAAACCTCACCAGGACCCGAACGCTATCCGACACCCAAACCCCGTGTCTACCTCTGACTGTAACACGATCCCACACCCAAACCCAGCCGTATGTCACGAGAATGTGGAATTTCCACCTCTGGCACGGGTTTCCCGCCCCAGCCCCGTAGTGCTGAGCACCTCCTGACCGCACGCGACCCCCCCCCCCCCCCCAGCTCTCCAGCCTGTGCCTCGTCGCGGTCGGGGCTCTGATGCTGAGCGACTCGGACGCCGTCCTCAGCGACGCGCCGACCGTCGCCTCGCTCTGCGTCATGGCCCTGGGCCTCGTCGTCTTCCTCGTCTCCTTCTTCGGCTGCTGCGGGGCGCAGCGCGAGAGCCACTGCATGATGGCCACGGTGAGGCCCCGACTCGCACTCGCGCCACTCCAGTCGGCGTCGCTCGTCGTGGTGTGCGCTCTGCTGAGGCCACGTGGGGCGTCTCCGTCTCTGTGCGCCGCAGTTCTCTGCTCTGATGTTCCTGATCTTCTTCCTGGAGCTCGGGCTCGGAGTCACCGCCTACTTCTTCAGACACCAGGTGCGTGCCCTGCACGCTCACGCTGCCCCGAGCCAGTGGTGGGAATTCCGCATTCATATGCCGGTTCCGGTCTATCCGTAAAGCAACCGTTGTTAACGCTTCCCGCTGTGCAGCGGCCCGCAGGGGTTTTGCGCGCTGAACTGACGACCCCGGCAACCTGAGTTTGATCCCTGGCTCTGGCTAACATCGGTGGCGAGTGAAATCTGAACCGGCCATGCACCTCCCTTAGGTCAACTCGAATTTACATGAGCATCTGGTGCGTAAACATCGGCACCGGGGAGACAAAGGTGGCTGGGCGTGATTCTGTCCACATCACCCCATTGTTGTGCTCGCGAACAGTGCCCCTACAGTCTGTTCAAGGCTATCGGAGGATCTCGCACCCCTTTTCTACAAACTAAACTATTTTTTTTATTTAACCAGGTACACGAACTGAGCTACGTAGCTCTTTTTAAGAAGCGACCTGGCCACAAATAGTAGCCCGACGAAGTGGCTTATCACGTGGACATTTATAGCTGCAGCCAAAGTCTCTAAACGCGTGACGATGATTATAAATGTGGAGGGGAAAACCGGAGGACCCGGATAAAAATCCACGCGACCACGTGGAGAGAGACACGCAAACTCCAAATATACAGCAGCAGGCGTCAGGGTCGGGATCGAGCCCACGACCTCCTGCATGCCAGGCGAGTGAGTGAACATCTCCAAGCCACCCTGGCGCCCACCGGCACATCACAGCCATGGCAATGTGGGTGGGTGGCGATTAACGGAGCGGACCCAGAACCGGAAACCGTGAAACTCACGAGAAGGGCCGCGGGCGGGGTTCACCGAAACTTCCCCTTGCGTTACGTCGGCGGCACGGCGCGGCTTCCGCAGTGGAAAAACAACCCCCCGGCGCTACCCAAACCGTGCCGGGTTGTCTCGGCACAGCCCCAGCGCGGTTCGGGTATGCAAGTGGAAAAATAAAAATTGGGTGAATGACGACGCGTGTGGGGGTGGGGGTGCAGGTGCGTGAGCTGGTGGAGGTGAAGGTGTGGAAGCTGCTGGAGAAGCACCCCGAGGCGACGGTGGACGATCTTCTGGGGAAGATGCAGACCCAGGTGAGAGCCACGGAGCCGCGGGCACCGGCGCCACCGTCACGAGCCACGTGCTCTGTCCACTGCTGCATGAAAACCTCCCCATTATTATTATCGTTGTCGTCATCACAATGAGCCATTGTCTGTCAACTACCGGATGAAGGCCTCCTCCATGCCATCATCATCATCAACATCGAGAAGCACGGCCTACCCACTGCTGGCTTGAAACCTCTCCACGCCGTCATCAGGAGCCTCGAGAAGGCGCTCGCTGAGAGCGCTTGTTCCGGCAGTCTGAGTGGGCTACACGGGGGATCTTTGTCTGGTCTTCGTGCAGCTCAAGTGCTGCGGGGTGACCTCCTTCGACAACTGGTTCGCCTCCAGCAACAGCAGCGGCAGCAACAGCAACAGCAGCAGCGGCAGGGTCCCCGACAGCTGCTGCATCTACCCCCGGGAGCGTTGTGGAGACAACGTGGATGCGAGCACCGCCTCCGCAGTGATCTACACCGAGGTGCGGCCGGATCGCAAACCGCTGGCCCTACCCCATGCCCGCTCGTCCACATGCTCACCTGTGCACAAGTCAGAAGGGTCACCTGGGCGCTTCCCGCGGGCGCTCACCTGGGCACTCGCTTGAGTGGCTCATCTGGGCGCCCACAGGAATGCGGTGTGTACTGTGTGTGTGTACTCCATGCGGTTGCACTGCGCGTGTGCTGCGTGTGCTTCGCGCTGCGTATGTGCCGCGTGTGTGTACTCCATGTGGTTGCACTGCGCGTGTGCTGCGTGCGTGCTGCGTGCGTGCTGCGTGTGTGTACTCCATGTGGTTGCACTGCGTGTGTGCTGCGTGCGTGCTGCGTGCTGTGTGTGTGCTGCGTGTGTCCCAGGGCTGCCTGTCCATGGTGGAGTCGATCTTGCTCCAGAACGCGTTGCTCGTGGGCGGCGTTGCCCTCGGCCTGGCGCTCATCCAGGTGATGTTCATGATGGACGCTGCTGATGATGATGGACGCTGCTGATGATGGACGCTTATGGTGATGATGATGGATACTAATGATGATGATGTTGGACGCTGCTGATGATTATGACGGATACTAATGATGGATGATGATGATGACGGATACTAATGATGGATGATGATGATGATGACGGATACTAATGATGGATGATGATGATGACGGATACTAATGATGGATGATGATGATGAGGGATACTAATGATGGATGATGATGACGGATACTAATGATGGATGATGATGACGGATACTAATGATGGATGATGATGATGACGGATACTAATGATGGATGATGACGGATACTAATGATGGATGATGATGATGATGACGGATACTAATGATGATGATGATGACGGATACTAATGATGGATGATGATGATGATGACGGATACTAATGATGGATGATGATGATGATGATGGATACTAATGATGGATGATGATGATGATGACGGATACTAATGATGGATGATGATGATGACGGATACTAATGATGGATGATGATGATGACGGATACTAATGATGGATGATGTTGACGGATACTAATGATGGATGATGATGATGATGACGGATACTAATGATGGATGATGATGATGATGATGACGGATACTAATGATGGATGATGATGATGACGGATACTAATGATGGATGATGATGATGACGGATACTAATGATGGATGATGACGGATACTAATGATGGATGATGATGATGATGACGGATACTAATGATGGATGATGATGATGATGATGACGGATACTAATGATGGATGATGATGATGATGACGGATACTAATGATGGATGATGATGATGATGACGGATACTAATGATGGATGATGATGATGACGGATACTAATGATGGATGATGATGATGACGGATACTAATGATGGATGATGATGATGATGACGGATACTAATGATGGATGATGATGATGACGAATACTAATGATGGATGATGATGATGACGGATACTAATGATGGATGATGATGATGACGGATACTAATGATGGATGATGATGATGATGACGGATACTAATGATGGATGATGATGATGGATACTAATGATGGATGATGATGATGATGACGGATACTAATGATGGATGATGATGATGATGACGGATACTAATGATGGATGATGATGATGACGGATACTAATGATGGATGATGATGACGGATACTAATGATGGATGATGATGACGGATACTAATGATGGATGATGATGATGATGACGGATACTAATGATGGATGATGATGATGACGGATACTAATGATGGATGATGATGATGACGGATACTAATGATGGATGATGACGGATACTAATGATGGATGATGATGATGATGACGGATACTAATGATGATGATGATGACGGATACTAATGATCGATGATGATGATGATGACGGATACTAATGATGGATGATGATGATGACGGATACTAATGATGGATGATGATGACGGATACTAATGATGGATGATGATGTTGATGACGGATACTAATGATGGATGATGATGATGACGGATACTAATGATGGATGATGTTGATGACGGATACTAATGATGGATGATGACGGATGCTAATGATGGATGATGATGATGATGACGGATACTAATGATGGATGATGATGTTAACGGTGAAAGTGATTGCTTGTGCCCTGGCATGAAAGCCCAGAAGCCCATTATCGGACCTTCCCAAGGGACAGCAGTGGGGGAGGGGGGGGGAGCTGAGATGTGAAACTGTTCAACAGCGCCCGGCCTCCTGTGGGTATCCTCGAATAAATCCCATCACAGCCCCAGCTGTGAGATGCACTGCTGGCCCAGCCAGACTCGATCATCAAATCTAAGACTTTCACAGCTTTGCTCCGCTTGGCTCTCATCAGCTCGCCCTCTGCCCTGCCTCCTCCTCCAGATAATCAGCATCATCCTCGCCTGCTGCCTCATGAAGGGAATCCGCGACTTCCACAAATACGACGTTGCCGAATTTGAGCCGTGCCCTGCCTCCAAGTGGGACCGCGGGGTCACCCTCGAGTGACCCCCACCCCCCCCCCCGCTGGGGTCACCCTTGAGTGACCCCCACCCCCCACCCCCGCTGGGGTCACCCTCGAGTGACCCCCACCCACCCCCCCCCCCCGCTGGGGTCACCCTCGAGTGACCCCCACCCACCCCTCCCCCCCCGCTGGGTTCACGACTGTTCCTTCCATGGATGAGACGAGGGTTTGGCGATTGAGTCTGTGGTTTGAATACATCTGTGCGGCGCTACAAGTGTTACCCCCTCGGTATGCGTGCTGAGATGACCTCCCGAGTTCACGGGCAGCCTTCCCAGTGCAGCAGCAGCAGCGGCAGCGGCAGCAGCAGCCCCCTCCTGAGAAGCCCCGAGCCCCCGGCTGGACCCCGGCCGCGTCCGTCCGACTCGGCGTCCCCCGAAAATATTTCCAACCCCGGCACACCGCATCCAGTATACCGCTCGCCACGGCTGCTTCTAGTCACGAACCCACCAACTCCCGTCGATCGGCGATCCGGGAAATATCCCGTGAGGAATGAATCCCTTGGGAAGCCGCGATCCGTGACCCGACGCGCCGCTCGCGGCCATCTCGCGGCGTCACCCCCCTAGCAGCCGCGGGCGGCCGCGCTCGCACGGTTTCCGGGTCGCGCCGCGTCTTGTCCGGTGCGAAACGTCGGACATCGTACACCGCGATACGCGGTGCGGCCCGCAATTCACGTGTGGGAGACGTGGCAGCGGGAACCTCGTTAGCCCCGACCACGTCTCGTGCCTCGCAGCAGGAAGAACCTGGGTTCGATTCCCGACCCGGGCGCCCTTCTGTGTGGAGTTTGTGTGTTCTCTCTCCCCCCGTTCTGTGTCGGATTCCTCCCAGAGCTAAAGCAAAACCCCCACACAATGTAACAACCGGTACTGGGGCCAAAACATCGCAATGCTCACAAATGACCTGCAAACTACTCAACTGGGCTCACACTCAGCAGCGACATCGCCTCTTGCTCCTGCGAAATCGTGGCAGAACCCTCCTGAAGATAAATCTTGGGACTCAGTGACGCTATCCCCGGGTAAACAGGCGAAATAATCAAACGTATACGATATTCTTCATTGTACTTTTGATACGAGTGAGTTAGTGGATACAATATTGGCTGCTAAAGAGTTGGTTTCGTACCCAGTGTCTGCGAATCTCCCCACGGGCCCAGTGTAATGCACCGTCTCCAGCTACAGTTAAGGCTCTGTGACCTCGCTCTCTTCTGAGGATGGGCTATTGCCTGAACCGTCAGCATATTCAATATTGTCCTGTTCGAAGGCAGAGCTTATGACAAATGTGGTGCGTCCTCTTGAGAGATACAGATACAACGATGCACAGAGACACAGACAGCTGGAGATATATTGAATACCCAAAGACCTACAGGAATGAATGTCTATGTAGTGTAAAGACCAAAGTGTGAATCCACTGCTGGATGAGGGGGCCTTCCTACACCACGCGGGTCGTGGCAGTTATTTGACCATACTTCAGCACGCTGGTCAGTGCGGGTTGGTGAAGGCTGTGAGCATAATAGACAGTGTCGGATTATCCTCGTAGCAAACGTAGCTACATATGTGTAATGGCCTTATTGACGTCGGAGACTGTTCTTTGGAGGCAACACGTATTTATTACAGACGCTTCAATTACAGTGGCGAATCTGATACTTGAAGAGGTAACGGCCTCTTCACCCGTACTCTACAGAGAGAACGTTCCCCAAACTTTAGCCCACGCTGGCTCCCTGGTTCCCTCTATCCTGGCCCTCTCTCAGGAGGCTATCTGGCCTGGCCCAGCTTCGGCGCAGGTCCCGATCACCAGCCACACGAGTCCGGCCCTCAGAAGGACAGCGGGCCAAAGGAGTTCCAGGGTCTGGCTAGTCGATCTTCTTTCTTCGCTGGCTCTTCATCTTGCTTGAGTCGACCTGCCTCTCAGCTCTCCGGGTCCCACCTTTTATACTGTCCCTCTCTGAGGGGCGGGGCTGGGAGGGATCACAGCATCCCCCACAGCCCCCCAGGGTGGTGGCCGTAGCGGACGTGGTTGTGGCCACCGCCCTACAACCGCGTGTCACTCTCCTGTAACACCTCTACATACGTAGCTACTGGCCCCGCACTTTCAATGGCCCCGTGCTAAATGCTTTCAAGCTATCAATTCCAATTCAGTGATTCTACACTTGCTCTGTTACTATAGTACTAGACTGCCTTAAACTTATACGAACGACTGGGTGTTTAAGGTTAGCGATTTGTCGTATTATCTGGCTGTATAGCAAATGAAAAAACAATTACTTTACAATGCAAGTAAAAAATGTGTGTTTTAATTCTAGATTTGAAGCTTTCGTGACTGCAAGGATTCATACTCTTTGTTTTTTTTGGTAAAGTCACGTAGGTAAAATAAAATAAAAGAAAACAACTAAATTAAATCACGACGTTTCGGACACAGATATCTGTGACACAGATATTCTGTTGTGACTGTTCCACCTGAAGACGGAAGCTTGTGTTGCTTTCGAAACGTCGTGATTTAATTTAGTTTTTGTATTTTATTGTGTTTTAATATGTAAGTGTTTTTTGTTATTCTAGGGCCCCTTTATAACATATGCGACAGGCCCCGCACGAGCTTCATCCGGCACTGATAATAGACATTGGAGTTTAGTAAAGTACAACAAGGTGATGTTGTTATTTTGGCTGCCCGCCAAGTAAACCCAGCGGCGACTTCTATGACAACATCTCTGTCTTTGTGTGCGCGTGCTGCGTCGCCCACCCAAGCGCTATGCAGGCCCAAACCTGCTGAGGTTTCTGAGATCTGATGGGCGTGTGGATAGACGGAGATCATGAGCCCGACGGATGTAGAGGATGGAGAGACACTCCGGCGGGGTGGCTCGGCCGTCGAGCGAGCATCTCACGATCGACAAACGGCGCAGTTCACCTCCTGGTTGAGGGCTCGGCTCGGCACATCAACGCTCCGGAGTGGATAAACTTGGTACCACTGGGGGTCTCAGGAGTGGCTGTTCTGTGGAGAGACGTGCCCCGTGTTCGATGGAGTAGGAAACCATCTCGAGCTTTGCTCGACGGACAGAGCGTCGGCTTCGTCACAAAAGGCGCGTGCGAGTCCAGTGACGTCAGGACCCCCCACGTGGGCGGGGCGGGCGCCCTGCCCACGTGGTTACAAAGGACTTGGAGCAATGCGGCTTCGCGTGATTAGGCGTGTTACCTCCTCCCCTACCTATCGCCTACCTGCCTTGTACATGCCCGCCTACCTACCAAACCTTACCCCTACCCACCTCCTCACCCACCCATCCACCCACCCGTCCACCCACTCACCTACCGTCCTACACACTCATCCACCCACCGATCCACCCACCCACCTACCCACCTACTCACCGACCCACCCAGCCTATTAATAAAGTGTTTTTTTCTGAGCTATTCGGTAGATAATAGAGTTAATGGTAGCGAAGAATGCTCGTGCTGTTAACATTTAATGATGGATTCAATAAAGTGACAAAAATACAACTTGTGGCTGTGTATTAAGTGTGGAGTGTTGACTTCTGCTCGTGGCAGAGTACAGACAGGTGATACCAGGTGAGTCCAGGTGATACCAGTGAGTCTAGGTGATACCAGGTGAGTCCAGGTGATACCAGGTGATACCAGGTGAGTCCAGGTGATACCAGGTGAGACCAGGTGAGTCCAGGTGAGTCCAGGTGATACCAGGTGAGTCCAGGTGATACCAGGTGATACCAGGTGATTCCAGGTAATACCAGGTGAGTACAGGTGATACCAAGTGAGTCTAGGTGACACCAGGTGAGTCCAGGTAATACCAGGTGAGTACAGGTGATACCAGGTGATACCAGGTGAGTCCAGGTGATACAAGGTGATACCAGGTGAGTGCAGATGATACCAGGCGAGTCCAGGTGATACCAGGTGATACCAGGTGAGTGCAGGTGATACGATGTGAGACCAGGTGATACCAGGTGAGTGCAGGTGATATCAGGTGATACCAGGTGAGTCCAGGTGATACCAGGTGAGTCCTGTGATTCCACGTGATACCAGGTGAGTGCAGGTGATACCAGGTGATACCAGGTGAGTCCAGGTGATACCAGGTGAGTGCAGGTGATACCAGGTGATACCAGGTGAGTGAAGGTGATACCAGGTGATACCAGGTGAGTCCAGGTGATACCAGGTGATACCAGGTGAGTTCAGGTTATACCAGGTGAGTCCAGGTGAGTGCAGGTAATACCAGGTGATACCAGGTGAGTCCAGGTAAGTTCAGGTGAGTCCAGGTGATACCAGGTGAGTGCAGGTGATACCAGGTGATACCAGGTGAGTGCAGGTGATACCAGGTGATACCAGGTGAGTGCAGGTGATACCAGGTGATACCAGGTGAGTGCAAGTGATACCAGGTGATACCAGGTGATACCAGGTGAGTCCAGGTGATACCAGGTGAGTGCAGGAAGAGACGCAACTGTGGTGGGAGACGGGCCAGAGTTACTCGACGCGTCGGCGGCCAGTCGGCCACAAGCAGGCCCTGGTCTCACCTGGTCTCACCTGGTCTCACCTGATCTCACCTGGTCTCACAGATAAACAAGCAGCAGCAGCAACATGGTTAGAGTGGTTTTCTAAATTCATTAAAAATACTCTTTGGTTTTCTCGGTAAAGTCACGTAGGTAAAATAAAATAAAAAATAAAATAAAACAACTAAATTAAATCACGACGTTTCGGAGGCAACACAAGCTTCCGTCTTCAGGTGGAACAGTCACGGCAAGATAGCTGCATCAAGTGAAAAAATAACCTGCGGTCACCCATGGGCCAAGCCCGTTTACCGCATCTGGCTATCGTCATATCAAAAGTAGCAGAAAGTTGCGCGCTCCACCCCCTTTGAGGAAATCCTCTAGCGATGGGGCCGTCACGCAGGGCAACTTGTGAGCATTGCAACCTGAACATCTCTCTGTGGACACTGTCACCGCGAGACGTCTTCCCCGAAACCCAGTACACGATGCAACTACAATAATCTGTAGAGTTATAGCCGACACGTTACTGGATACGGGTTCATCCATCCGTAGCTATTTCAGGAAAAGTGAGTCGAGAGAAAGGAGCCCCCCCCCCCCCCGGTGAAACAGCTCGACCAGGTGAGACCAGGTGGGACCAGGTGAGACCAGGTGAGTGCAAGTGAGACCAGGTGAGTGCAGGTGAGACCAGGTGAGTGCAGGTGAGAACAGGTGAGACCAGGTGAGAACAGGTGAGTGCAGGTGAGATGAGCATCAACGATCCTGCCCGTGGTTGTGGGAGGCAGAGGAGTAAGCAGGGCAACAGCGTGTGGCTTTACCGTGTGGCAGGTTCCATTGTCTGGTGGCAGGTCCCATTACCTGGTGGCAGGTTCCATTACCTGGTGGCAAGTTCCATTGTCTCGTGGCAGGTTCCATTGTCTGGTGGCAGGTTCAATTGTCTGGTGGCAGGTTCCATTATCTGGTGGCAGGTTCAATTATCTGGTGTCAGGTTCCATTGTTTGGTGGCAAGTCCCGCCGTGGCAGGTGTCACTTGGCCACCAGGTGGCAGGGAAGCCCCATCCCAGAGTCGCCTTCTCGTCCTCCAGGCAAGTTGGGCTGTTGTTCATGATCACGTGTCAACACAATTGTTCATGATCACGTGTCAACACAATCATTCATGATCACGTGTCAACACAATTGTTCATGATCACGTGTCAACACAAGTGTTAACCCGTGGTGAACTCTACACATAGTGAACTTCGAACGTGCGAGCGCGCGTTCGGGAGAGGGCGTGGGAACGCGTGAGGCTGTGATGGTGCTGCTCGCTAACGGCACTTGCCCCAACGGTCTGTGAAGGCTGCACGGGGGATCTTTGTCTTTGGTGGTGGTGGCGGTGGTGAAGGGCGCCAGGGTGGCGCTAACAGCTGCGCAGCGAGAAGAGCCTCGGCTCGATTCCCGACTCGGGCGCCTATCTGTGTAGAGTGTGTGTGTGTAGTGTGTGTGTGTACTGTGAAGAGTGTGTGTGTGTTCTGTGTAGAGTGTGTGTGTGTTCTGTGTAGAGTGTGTGTGTAGAGTGTGTGTGTGTGTATTCTGTGTAGAGTATAGAGTGTGTGTGTGTAGAGTGTAGTGTGTGTAGAGTGTGTGTGTGTAGAGTGTGTGTGTAGAGTGTGTATGTGTTCTGTGTAGAGTGTGTGTTTAGAGTGTGTGTGTTCTGTGTAGAGTGTGTTCTGTGTAGAGTGTGTGTGTGTGTAGAGTGTGTGTGTGTAGAGTGTGTGTGTAGAGTGTGTGTGTAGAGTGTGTGTGTGTATTCTGTGTAGAGTGTAGTGTGTGTAGAGTGTGTGTGTGTAGAGTGTGTGTGTGTGTGTAGAGTGTGTGTAGTGTGTGTGCTGTGTAGAGTGTGGGTGTGTGTGTTCTGTGTAGAGTGTGTGTGTAGAGTGTGTGTATAGAGTGTGTGTGTGTTCTGTGTAGAGTGTGTGTGTGTGTTCTGTGTAGAGTGTGTTCTGTGTAGAGTGTGTGTGTAGAGTGTGTGTGTGTAGAGTGTGTGTGTATGTTCTGTGTAGAGTGTGTGTAGAGTGTGTGTGTAGAGTGTGTGTGTGTTCTGTGTAGAGTGTGTGTGTAGAGTGTGTGTGTGTTCTGTGTAGAGTGTGTGTGTAGAGTGTGTGTATTCTGTGTAGTGTGTGTGTTCTGTGTAGATTGTGTTCTGTGTAGAGTGTGTGTGTGTGTGTTCTGTGTAGAGTGTGTGTATGTGTGTGTTCTGTGTAGAGTGTGTGTGTGTGTTCTGTGTAGAGTGTGTGTGTGTGTTCTGTGCAGAGTGTGTTCTGTGTAGAGTGTGTGTTCTGTGTAGAGAGTGTGTGTGTGTTCTGTGTAGAGAGTGTGTGTTCTGTGTAGAGTGTGTGTGTGTAGTGTGTGCAGTGTGTGTGTGTAGTGTGTGTGTAGAGTGAGTGTGTGTGTAGTGTATGTGTGGTGTGTGTGTAGAGTGGCTGGCTGAGGTGCCATCTATTGAGGAAGTACTGAGGGCGATCCGGAGTCTGAGACCAGGAAAGGCAGCGGGCAGAGATGATCTCCCAAGCGAAATGCTGAGGGAGGGTGGCGTTTGTTCACAGACTGCCCTATATGACATCATAACAACAGTCTGGACCACTGGACGGATTCCGCAGGATTGGAAGGATGCCCTGGTGGTCCCCCTTTTTAAGAAGGGGGACAGCACAGACTTTAACAACTACAGGGGCATTTCACTCCTCAGTGTGCCGGGAACGGTCCTGGCAAGGATTATTCAGCATCGCCTTGCCAGGCACGCTGAGGAGAGGCTAGCGGAGCCCCAATGCGGTTTCAGGAAAAGGCGGTCCTGCACAGATGCCATATTTTCTGTCCGTCTGCTACAGCAGAGGTGTAGGGAATTCCAAAAAGACCTACATCTCTGCTTTATTGACCTGGTCAAGGCCTATGATACCATCAGTAGGCCTGGGCTCTGGGTTGTTCTTCGTGCTTTTGGAGTACCTGACCCTCTGCTCACGATCATTAAGGACCTTCATGATGGTGAGCAGGCCCAGGTAAAACTACGTGGCCGGGAGTCAGAGCCATTCCCTGTACACCTTGGGGTGCGACAGGGATGTCCTCTGGCTCCCACATTATTTAACATCTATTTTGACCACGTAGTTCGTGAAGCCTTCAATAGCTGTACCGGGGGAATCTCCATGTGGTACAGATATAATGGGAGGCTGATCGATGCCCGGGTGCGGTCGAGGGATGGCTCCCTATTGCTCAACCGCGTTATGTATGCTGATGATTTGATAATAGATGCTCATTCAGAGGAGGAGTTGGAGACGCTGCTGCTGAGACTGGAGCATGCCACTAAGAGGTGGGGCCTTACCATCAGCCCCACTACAACTAAGCACCTGCCTGGGTATTTTGTACCATCGGACACTACACCCCCACAACTCCCAATCGGTGATGGGGCAGTTGTGGAGCGAGTGGAGAGTTTCCCATACCTGGGCAGTGTGCTTATGACCGGCTCCAGTTTAACAGCAGAGGTCTCACTCCGAATCAGTTGAGCGGCAATATCTTTTCATTGGTTGCGTAACGCTGTGTGGAAGCTACCTGGTCTGTCGCTCCGCACTAAGCTTCAGGTCTTCTCGGCCACGGTCATTCCCTCCCTTCTCTACGCTTGCGAAACGTGGACCCCCTTAATGGAGCATATTCGCCGGTTGGAAACATTTAGGCTGGCCTACCTACGATCCATACTGGGTTTAACCAGGCTGGATTGTGTGAGCTCGCAAATCCTTGAAAGATCTGGGCAAGGTCCCATCGGTGAGCTCCTCCGGCGGGCAAGGCTGCGATGGCTGGATCATGTAGCCCGCACGCCCAGCCACCGCATGCCGAAACAGCTTTTGTTCGGCCGGATTGAGGGGGCTAAACGGGCGCGGCACGGGCTAGAGAAGAGATGGAGTGATGTGGTACAGGAGGACGTGGAGCTGAGTGGACTTGCCGATGACTGGTACCAGCGGTGTCAAGATCGGCCTCTGTGGAGGAGACTCGTGAAGGACGCTACTGGGCAGTTGGAGGTAGTCGCCCTCCAACAACAACGGAGGGCGGAGGAACGACGCTCACAACAACGAGCGGAGCGCCGGGTGGCTAAAGCACAGCAGGTTGGCACAGTAGGGGGCACAGGTAGTGCATCAGCCAGTCATCTCAGTCAGTCGACCCGTGGCACCTGGGTCTGCCCCGTGACCTCCTGCCAGCGGGCGTTCGACACTTCACGTGGCCTCAGGGTGCACATAGCCTGGCACAAGCGTCGTGGTGACGTCACCCCCACTTAGTGGTGAATGGCGGTTGTTGTTGTTGTGTGTGGAGAGTGTGTGTGTAGTGTGTAGAGTGAGTGTGTGTGTGTAGTGTGTGTAGTGTGTGTGTAGAGTGTGTGTGCAGAGTGAGTGTGTGTGTAGTGTGTATGTGTAGAGTGAGTGTGTGTGTAGTGTGTGTGTGTAGTGTGTGTGTGTAGAGTGTGTGTGTAGAGTGTGTGTAGATTGAGTGTGTGTAGTGTGTGTAGAGTGTGTGTGTAGAATGAGTGTGTGTGTAGTGTGTGTGTAGAGTGAGTGTGTGTGTAGTGTGTGTGTAGAGTGAGTCTGTGTGTAGAGTGAGTGTGTAGTGTGTGTGGTGTGTGTAGTGTGTGTGTAGAGTGAGTGTGTGTGTAGTGTGTGTGTAGAGTGTGTGTGTAGTGTGTGTGTGTGGTGTGAGTGTGTGTGTAGAGTGTGTGTGTAGTGTGTGTAGAGTGTGTGTAGTGTGTGTGTAGTGTGTGTGTAGTGTGTGTGTGTAGTGTGTGTGTAGAGTGTGTGTGTAGTGTGTGTGTGTAGAGTGAGTGTGTGTGGTGTGTGTGTAGAGTGAGTGTGTGTGTTGTGCGTGTGTGTTGTCTGTGTGTGTAGTGTGTGTGTAGAGTGTGTGTGTGTAGTGTGTGTGTGTAGAGTGAGTGTGTGTGTAGTGTGTGTGTAGAGTGAGTGTGTAGTGTGTGTGTAGAGTGAGTGTGCGTGTAGAGTGAGTGTGTGTGTAGTGTGTGTGTGTAGTCTCTGTGTGTAGTGTGTGTGTAGAGTGTGTGTGTGTAGAGTGTGTGTGTAGTGTGTGTGTAGAGTGAGTGTGTAGTGTGTGTGGTGTGTGTAGTGTGTGTTTAGAGTGAGTCTGTGTGTAGAGTGAGTGTGTAGTGTGTGTGGTGTGTGTAGTGTGTGTGTAGAGTGAGTGAGTGTGTAGTGTGTGTGTAGAGTGTGTGTGTAGTGTGTGTGTGTGGTGTGAGTGTGTGTGTAGAGTGTGTGTGTAGTGTGTGTGTGTGGTGTGAGTGTGTGTGTGTGTAGTGTGTGTGTAGTGTGTGTGTGTAGTGTGTGTGTGTAGTGTGTGTGTGTAGTGTGTGTGTAGAGTGTGTGTGTAGTGTGTGTGTAGAGTGAGTGTGTGTGGTGTGTGTGTGTAGAGTGAGTGTGTGTGTAGTGCGTGTGTGTAGTCTGTGTGTGTAGTGTGTGTGTAGAGTATGTGTGTGTGTGTAGTATGTGTGTGTGTAGATTGAGTGTATGTGTAGTGTGTGTGTAGTGTGTGTGTAGAGTGAGTGTGTATAGTGTGTGTGTGTAGTGTGTGTGTGTAGAGTGAGTGTGTGTGTAGTGTGTGTGTAGAGTGAGTGTGTAGTGTGTGTGTAGAGTGAGTGTGCGTGTAGAGTGAGTGTGTGTAGTGTGTGTGTGTAGAGTGAGTGTTGTGTAGTGCGTGTAGTCTGTGTGTGTAGTGTGTGTGTAGAGTGTGTGTGTGTAGAGTGTGTGTGTAGTGTGTGTGTAGAGTGTGTGTGTAGTGTGTGTGTAGAGTGTGTGTGTAGTGTGTGTGTAGAGTGTGTGTGTAGTGTGTGTTTAGAGTGAGTGTAGTGAGTGTGTGTGTAGAGTGAGTGTGTGTATAGTGTGTGTGTGTAGTGTGTGTGTAGTGTGTGTGTAGAGTGAGTGTGTGTGTAGTGTGTGTGTATAGTGTGTGTGTAGAGTGAGTGTGTAGTGTGTGTTTAGAGTGAGTGTGTGTGTAGTGAGTGTGTGTGTAGAGTGAGTGTGTGTGTAGTGTGTGTAGCGTGTGTAGTGTGTGTGTAGTGTGTGTGTAGTGTGTGTGTAGAGTGAGTGTGTGTGTAGTGTGTGTGTAGTGTGTGTGTAGTGTGTGTGTAGAGTGAGTGCGTGTGTAGTGTGTGTGTGTAGAGTGAGTGTGTGGTGTGTGTAGTGTGTGTAGTGTGTGTGTAGTGTGTGTGTGTAGTGTGTGTGTGTAGTGTGTGTGTGTAGTGTGTGTGTAGAGTGTGTGTGTAGTGTGTGTGTAGAGTGAGTGTGTGTGGTGTGTGTGTGTAGAGTGAGTGTGTGTGTAGTGCGTGTGTGTAGTCTGTGTGTGTAGTGTGTGTGTAGAGTGAGTGTGTGTGTAGTGTGTGTGTAGTGTGTGTGTAGTGTGTGTGTAGAGTGAGTGTGTGTGTAGTGTGTGTGTAGTGTGTGTGTAGTGTGTGTGTAGAGTGAGTGCGTGTGTAGTGTGTGTGTGTAGAGTGAGTGTGTGGTGTGTGTAGTGTGTGTAGTGTGTGTGTAGTGTGTGTGTGTAGTGTGTGTGTGTAGTGTGTGTGTGTAGTGTGTGTGTAGAGTGTGTGTGTAGTGTGTGTGTAGAGTGAGTGTGTGTGGTGTGTGTGTGTAGAGTGAGTGTGTGTGTAGTGCGTGTGTGTAGTCTGTGTGTGTAGTGTGTGTGTAGAGTATGTGTGTGTGTGTAGTATGTGTGTGTGTAGATTGAGTGTATGTGTAGTGTGTGTGTAGTGTGTGTGTAGAGTGAGTGTGTATAGTGTGTGTGTGTAGTGTGTGTGTGTAGAGTGAGTGTGTGTGTAGTGTGTGTGTAGAGTGAGTGTGTAGTGTGTGTGTAGAGTGAGTGTGCGTGTAGAGTGAGTGTGTGTAGTGTGTGTGTGTAGAGTGAGTGTTGTGTAGTGCGTGTAGTCTGTGTGTGTAGTGTGTGTGTAGAGTGTGTGTGTGTAGAGTGTGTGTGTAGTGTGTGTGTAGAGTGTGTGTGTAGTGTGTGTGTAGAGTGTGTGTGTAGTGTGTGTGTAGAGTGTGTGTGTAGTGTGTGTTTAGAGTGAGTGTAGTGAGTGTGTGTGTAGAGTGAGTGTGTGTATAGTGTGTGTGTGTAGTGTGTGTGTAGTGTGTGTGTAGAGTGAGTGTGTGTGTAGTGTATGTGTATAGTGTGTGTGTAGAGTGAGTGTGTAGTGTGTGTTTAGAGTGAGTGTGTGTGTAGTGAGTGTGTGTGTAGAGTGAGTGTGTGTATAGTGTGTGTGTGTAGTGTGTGTGTAGTGTGTGTGTAGAGTGAGTGTGTGTGTAGTGTGTGTAGCGTGTGTAGTGTGTGTGTAGTGTGTGTGTAGTGTGTGTGTAGAGTGAGTGTGTGTGTAGTGTGTGTGTAGTGTGTGTGTAGTGTGTGTGTAGAGTGAGTGCGTGTGTAGTGTGTGTGTGTAGAGTGAGTGTGTGGTGTGTGTAGTGTGTGTAGTGTGTGTGTGTGTAGTGTGTGTAGTGTGTGTGTAGTGTGAGTGTGTGTGTAGTGTGTGTGTGTAGAGTGTGTGTGTGTGGTGTGTGTGTGTAGAGTGAGTGTGTGTAGTGCGTGTGTGTAGTGTGTGTGTGGTGTGTGTGTAGTGTGTGTGTAGAGTGTGTGTGTGTAGAGTGAGTGTGTGTGTAGAGTGTGTGTGTAGTGCGTGTGTGTAGTGAGTGTGTGTGTAGTGTGTGTGTGTAGTGTGTGTGTGTAGTGTGTGTAGAGTGAGTGTGTGTGTAGTGTGTGTGTGTAGTGTGTGTGTGTAGAGTGAGTGTGTGTAGTGTGTGTAGCGTGTGTGTGTAGTGTGTGTAGTGTGTGTGTGTAGTAGGTGTGTGTGTAGTGTGTGTATGGTGTGTGTAGTGTGTGTGTAGAGTGAGTGTGTGTGTAGTGTGTGTGTAGAGTGTGTGTGTGTAGAGTGAGTGTGTGTGTAGTGCGTGTGTGTAGTGCGTGTGTGTAGTGCGTGTGTGTAGTGCGTGTGTGTAGTGTGTGTGTGTTTAGAGTGAGTGTGTGTGTAGTGTGTGTATAGTGAGTGTGTGGTGTGTGTGTGTGTATATAGCGTGTGTGTGTAGTGTGTGTAGTGTGTTGGTGTAGTGTGTGTGTAGAGTGTGTAGTGTGTGTGTGTAGTGTGTGTGTAGAGTGTGTGTAGAGTGAGTGTGTGTGTAGTGTGTGTGTGTAGAGTGAGTGTGTAGTGTGTGTAGTGTGTGTAGTGTGTGTGTGTAGTGTGTGTAGTGTGTGTGTAGTGTGAGTGTGTGTGTAGTGTGTGTGTGTAGAGTGTGTGTGGTGTGTGTGTGTAGAGTGAGTGTGTGTGTAGTGCGTGTGTGTAGTGTGTGTATAGAGTGTGTGTGTGTAGAGTGAGTGTGTGTGTAGAGTGTGTGTGTAGTGCGTGTAGTGTATGTGTGTAGTGAGTGTGTGTGTAGTGTGTGTGTGTAGAGTGAGTGTGTGTGTAGTGTGTGTGTAGAGTGAGTGTGTGTAGTGTGTGTGTAGAGTGTGTGTGTGTAGAGTGAGTGTGTGTGTAGTGTGTGTGTAGAGTGTGTGTGTGTGTAGTGTGTGTAGAGTGTGTAGTGTGTGTGTGTAGTGTGTGTGTAGTGTGTGTGTGTAGTGTGTGTGTGTAGTGTGTGTGTAGTGTGTGTGTATTGTGTGTTCTCTCCTTGATCTGCGTGGGTTTCCTCCGGCTTCCCCCCGTAATTAAACCCAATTAATGAAAAATGTCACCAACGCCGACAATATGATTAACAATTAATTATTCCTCCTCCGAGCCAGGCGACTGAGAGCGACTTGGGTCTCGCCAACAGTGGAGTCGCCCCCCCCGCCCCCCTCGTGAGCCGACTGCAGGGGCCCCGCTCGCTCGCTCGGCTCCACCTCGCCCCGCTCAGCTCCACCTCGCCCCCCTCAGCTCCACCTCCCCCCCAGCTCTCCCCCCGCTCAGCTCCACCTCCCCCCGCTCAGCTCCACCTCCCCCCGCTCAGCTCCACCTCCCCCCGCTCGCCCCTCCCCCCGCTCGGCTCCACCTCCCCCCGCTCGGCTCCACCTCCCCCCGCTCGCCCCTCCCCCCCCGGCTCTCGGCGTCTTCTCGCCGCCGCGTGGCGACATCGCCAGAGCCACGCGCAGCTCGGGGCCCCGGGCTGGGATGGTGGTGATGGTGATGATGGTGATGTTGGTGGTGGTGATGGTGGTGGTGATGTTGGTGGTGGTGATGTTGGTGGTGATGGTGGTGGTGGTGATGTTGGTGGTGATGGTGGTGGTGGTGATGGTGGTGGTGATATTGGTGGTGATGTTGGTGGTGGTGATGGTGGTGATGGTGGTGGTGGTGGTGATGTTGGTGGTGGTGATGGTCGTGGTGGTGATGGTCGTGGTGGTGATGATCGTGGTGATGTTGGTGGTGGTGATGTTGGTGGTGGTGATGGTCGTCGTGGTGATGTTGGTGGTGGTGATGTTCGTGGTGGTGGTGATGTTGATGGTGGCGGCAATGCGTATTATGTGACCACCACCACCCCACGTGGCCACCACCACCCCTCGTGGCCACCACCACCCCACGTGGCCACCACCACCCCACGTGGCCACCACCACCCCACGTGGCCACCACCACCCCTCGTGGCCACCACCACCCCACGTGGCCACCACCACCCCTCGTGGCCACCACCACCCCACGTGGCCACCACCACCCCACGTGGCCACCACCACCCCTCGTGGCCACCACCACCCCACGTGGCCACCACCACCCCTCGTGGCCACCACCACCCCACGTGGCCACCACCACCCCTCGTGGCCACCACCACCCCACGTGGCCACCACCACCCCTCGTGGCCACCACCACCCCTCGTGGCCACCACCACCCTTCGTGGCCACCACCACCCCACGTGGCCACCACCACCCCACGTGACCACCACATGCAGTAAAGCGCCTCTCGCTACGGGGCCGTGGCCGCTCATCGCCACGTTCCCGTCTGGCTCCAGTTCACTCCTCCGCTTGACCAGAGGCCCGCACATTTATTCCGTGAACACCGAAACGGAGTCCCCAGCTCGCTCCGCCTCCGTGACGGATGGGTCCCTCCCGCGAGTTATTCCCGAAATCGTTGATCGTAAAAAAAAATGTGAACATTTATTCCCCTAGCAGAGCTCACGGAGGCGCCCAGCGAGGGTAGATGCCCATCCTCCGTGTCCGCGTTTTCAGCGCTTCGCCTCGTTTATTCGCACCTCACCCCGCCAGCCCCGCAGTAAATCGTCACCACGTCGCGAGCGCAGCGCGAACCGCGTCAGCGGTGCCCCAGCCGGCAGGAGGCCGAGAGCGGCCTCGCTCTGCCTCCCGGACAGACCCACGCACGTGACGTGGGTGTTGGCGATTTTAGCGGTCACCTCTGATCCACGTGGCGAGGTTCCCGCAGAGAAAGTCTCCACGCTCGCGTCTGTCTCGTACCCGACCAAGCTCCCTGGGAGTGAATGGGACCCCCACGTTACAGACGGAGACAGCTCCTGCCGAGTTCACGCAACGGGGGGGTGGGGGTGGCGATGCTGCTGCTGCTCTTGCTCTGTCAGCCCACACGAGTAATTCGCAGTGTCATTTGTCAGCATGCGGGATGTTTGTGACCAATACAAGCAGTGACGTTGGGGATTTTGTTTTCGCTATGCGAGGGAACTGGAGAGCTCAGAGGACAGCCTTCCAGAGTAGGGCGAGACGCAACATGCACAGTCCACACAGACAGGCGCCGAGTTGAGACCCGGACCCAGGCGCTACTCGTGGCGTAAGGCGCGAGGGGGACCCCTGTGCCACTGGGGGTGTGCCGGGGCTGGCGGGGGGGCTCACGGGTGGAACACGGCCACGTGGACCCGAGCCCTGGAGCCGACCCTGGGCCACTCCCGGGCCACGCGGTGGCTCCCAGCCACGGACGCCCCCCCCCCGCCGCGGTAAAGCGCCACGTGGAGGAAACATCATCAACACCGTCTCTTTAATGTGATGGCGGCTCTGATCGTAGGGTTGTTTGTCAAATTCCTGGTTAGATTCCCTCTCGAGGCTGACGACGTTGGCGTGGCCAGGGCGAGAGAAGTCGCCACAGCGGAGTCGAGGGGGCTCATTCGCAAGAGTGCCCCGTGAACACAAGTCAGTGAATACACCACGTGACTGCAAGTCAGTGAATACACCACGTGACTGCAAGTCAGTCAATACACCACGTGACTACAAGTCAGTCAATACACCACGTGACTACAAGTCAGTCAATACAACCCTGACTACAAGTCAGTCAATACACCACGTGACTACAAGTCGGTCAATACACCACGTGACTACAAGTCGGTCAATACAACCCTGACTACAAGTCAGTAAATACACCACGTGACTACAAGTCAGTAAATACACCACGTGACTACAAGTCAGTGAATACAACCCTGACTACAAGTCAGTAAATACAACCCTGACTACAAGTCAGTAAATACACCACGTGACTACAAGTCAGTCAATACACCACGTGACTACAAGTAGTCAATACAACCCTGACTACAAGTCAGTAAATACACCACGTGACTACAAGTCAGTAAATACACCACGTGACTACAAGTCAGTGAATACAACCTTGACTACATGTCAGTCAATACACCACGTGACTACAAGTCAGTAAATACACCACGTGACTACATGTCAGTCAATACACCACGTGACTACAAGTCAGTCAATACAACCCTGACTACAAGTCAGTCAATACACCACGTGACTACAAGTCAGTAAATACACCACGTGACTACAAGTCAGTCAATACACCACGTGACTACAAGTCAGTGAATACAACCCTGACTACAAGTCAGTAAATACACCACGTGACTACATGTCAGTCAATACACCACGTGACTACAAGTCAGTAAATACACCACGTGACTACAAGTCAGTCAATACAACCCTGACTACAAGTCAGTAAATACACCACGTGACTACATGTCAGTCAATACACCACGTGACTACAAGTCAGTCAATACACCACGTGACTACAAGTCAGTCAATACACCACGTGACTACAAGTCAGTCAATACAACCCTGACTACAAGTCAGTCAATACACCACGTGACTACAAGTCAGTAAATACACCACGTGACTACAAGTCCATGAATACACCACGTGACTACAAGTCAGTCAATACACCACGTGACTACAAGTCAGTCAATACACCACGTGACTACAAGTAGTCAATACAACCCTGACTACAAGTCAGTAAATACACCACGTGACTACAAGTCAGTAAATACACCACGTGACTACAAGTCAGTGAATACAACCTTGACTACATGTCAGTCAATACACCACGTGACTACAAGTCAGTAAATACACCACGTGACTACATGTCAGTCAATACACCACGTGACTACAAGTCAGTCAATACAACCCTGACTACAAGTCAGTCAATACACCACGTGACTACAAGTCAGTAAATACACCACGTGACTACAAGTCAGTCAATACACCACGTGACTACAAGTCAGTGAATACAACCCTGACTACAAGTCAGTAAATACACCACGTGACTACATGTCAGTCAATACACCACGTGACTACAAGTCAGTAAATACACCACGTGACTACAAGTCAGTCAATACAACCCTGACTACAAGTCAGTAAATACACCACGTGACTACATGTCAGTCAATACACCACGTGACTACAAGTCAGTCAATACACCACGTGACTACAAGTCAGTCAATACACCACGTGACTACAAGTCAGTCAATACAACCCTGACTACAAGTCAGTCAATACACCACGTGACTACAAGTCAGTAAATACACCACGTGACTACAAGTCCATGAATACACCACGTGACTACAAGTCCATGAATACACCACGTGACTACAAGTCAGTCAATACAACCGTAAAAGCTAACAGAAAGCTCCGCATGCATCCAAGAGAGAACTCGAACGTGCGCACAAAAAACCCATCTCGACATTCATTCAAATACAGAAAGTTGGCTGGGACGGTTCACGTTTAACCCGTCCATGGCCCAATAAAGATATGGCAACAACAACACGGATCGAGAAGAACTGCACCGATTAGCATAACCCCGATGAGCTGCCAGGCGGGCGAACCACCTTCCAGCCAGGACACGGGGAGTCCTTCATCCAGCAGTGGATTGATCGCGGCTGATGTTGGCGATGCTTGATGAGGAGGTGTGCCACGTGACTCGCAGGACGAACTCGTTTTCCAGTCGCATCGCTCTCGGGGCAGGGAGGGAGGAAGGCGCCGCGAACGGCGCTGGCCGCGGGTTCTGTGTAAATATTTTGGGTCCGAAGTGGATTTATTGGTGGCGATGTTTGGATTCAGGACCTCCCGCCTCGTGTTTACGCAGCGAGTCAGTGAGTTCCGCAACTGCAACTCCACACACGTGTACACACACACACGTGTACACGTGTACACACACACAGACATACATACATACAAAGATACAAAGATTAAGATCCCCCGTATAGCCTTAGCAGGCTCTAGGGGCAAGTGCTGTTAGCGAGCACTTATGAAGGCCGGAACAGTACACGAGGGGGTGGGTGGCCAGCACCACGCCCGACCGCCTTTGTCTCCCCAGTGGCGATGTTTTTATCCACCGCACCAGGTACTCATTTGAGGCTGAGTCGACCTAGGGGAGGCCCAGGACCGGTTCAGATAATCGTCACTGGTGTTGGCCGTGAGCGAGAATCGAACCCGGGTCGCCAGGTTCATAGCACAGCGCGCTACCCGCTACACTACCGCTCCCCAGAGCACACACACACACGTGTGTACACGCACACACACGCGCGCGCGCACACACGTGTGGCCGTGTGATTGATGGACGCAGCGCGCACCACGTGGTTCAGCTGCTTTCGGAGCGGAGGTCTGAGCACAACATCGCCGTCAGCAAGTCGTGGAAGAAGCTCCTCTTGACGAGAGAGTGGCATTGTAAGTAATCATTGATAACTATTGGTAATTAAGGGGTGTGCGTGCTCCTGATCGAGGTGGATACAACCCGTGCATGGTAAAGGCGCAGCCCTGCAAGTGCTCGCTCACGCCCGCGCTGACGAACAGGGGGCCTCTACTCGAAGCGAGCTCTAGGCAGTGAGTACTTGGCCTACTCTTCCACGCTCGCCAGACGTTTTGGAAGAGAAGGGAGTTACCTGCACGCTTTACCCCACCGCACTGGTGTGTGGACAGGGGCGAGCGGTGTCTCTGGAGGGTTTAAGAATCCTGCACCGTTGATCCAAGCGCCGCGCCGCGAGAGGGATTGGAACCGGCGGCCTCTGCGTGTGTGGTGCGCGGACCACGACGGCGCCAGCTCGTGACAACATTAGAACGCGGCCGGGCAGCGAGTTCAAATCCTCGTTGGTAGAGGGGGAGTTGGCTCAGCCAATCATCCCTGCGCGGTCGATACAATATGTACCACTTTGGAGAAGTCAACAGCGGTTGTCCTGTGGAGAGACTCGCCCCCGTCGTAGCAATGTGGAATTTCTAACACTGCCTCAGGACTGTAATCGGCAAATGAACAGCACCAATGATGGCAATGCTCATGGAGCCGCAAGTCGCTCTGAGTTTAGTTAAAAATACCAATTAAAGTATTAATTAAATTGTCGACGTAGTGGTAAATAGTAAATGAATTACTCCTCCCGCCTGACGCAGCGCCCCCACCCCGCCCGCGGCGGTGGCCGGGAAAACGATGACGATGGTGGTGGTGGCGATGATAATTAATCATGGATAATGATGATGGTGGATGATGGATAATCATGGATAATGATGATGGTGGATGATGGATAATGATGGATAATGATGATGGTGGATGATGGATAATGATGATGGTGGATGATTAATGATGGATAATGATGATAGTGGATGATGGATAATGATGATGGTGGATGATGGATAATGATGATGGTGGATGATGGATAATGATGATGGTGGATGATGGATAATGATGATGGTGGATGATGGATAATGATGATGGTGGATGATGGATAATGATGATGGTGGATGATGGTTAATGATGGATAATGATGATAGATAATGATGGATGATGACGATTGCTAATGGATAATTATATGTTCACGCGTGTGCTTGAGTGTTCACTCACTCACGTGAGTGAACACTCACGTGAGTGTTCACTCACGTGAGTGTTCACTCACGCACACGTGCGCGCACCGTCGCCGCGTCGCGAACGGCGGAATAAATGGATGAGGGGAGTGCGAGGAGGAGGAGGAGGAGGCGGTAATTAGATGAGCGACTTAACGAGCACAGCCAACGGGAACACAAACACTTTGATTGGCCGCACTTCGGCTGTCGCTGCGGCTCAACCAGTGCCGTGAGGGACGCGGTGCGAGGCCGCGTGATTAATGAAGGGAACTGGAGCCAGCCGGCATCTGGCGAGGCTGTCTGCCGCTGCTGCTGCTGCACCCTGCACCAGGGTGACGCGGGTTCAACCCCTGGCTGGGCTCTACCGCTGCTCTGCGTTTCTTGGCACAAAGCCGCTCGTTCTGTAATAGGGGAACGGGAAGGAGGGGAAGGGGGAAGGAAGGGGGGGGAAGGGGGAGGGAGGGGAGAGGGATCCATGACCAAAATCAACCCTCGAGTCTGCAGCGATTCGAGAGCTCAGACCATGTCTCGACGCGACCGTGCGCTGGGTTCGTTGGCACAGAGCCCCCCCTCCCCCCTCTCTCTGAACGAAAAAAAACAGAGAAACGAGAGAAGGAGGCAGAGAGGAAAGGAGAGGAGGGAGGGGGGGAACAAATCAAGAAAATTGGAGCGACCAATTTGTGCAGTGAGTCTGACTCAACCCCAGCGTGGACTCCGCGACGCGCCGAGTTTCTTGGCACGGAGCCCTCGCTCTGGGGAAGGAGGGCGGCAACAAAACAGCAGGGAAATGCGAGAGAGGAAGGGAGAATGGAGAGGGAGGAGGGAGGGGAGTTGGAGCAAATCAAGCAATTTGGAGCAGCCAATTTTTTCTGCAAAAAAAAAAACCACCCCCCCCCCCTCCTCCCTTGTACTGCGGATGCCAAAAAAGTATAACCCTCAAATTCCGGGGCTTCAGTCGAGCAGTGGAGAGAGCCTGAGGGGTTAGGACCCTCGCCACTCTGTCCACGCCTAACGTTTATTCCAGCGAGGAGTCACACGCGCACCCCCACGCACACCCCCAAACTGACCATCAGAATGGCCCTTGTGTTTGTAGGAGGCCCTCTGAGTGTTGTGCGCGCAGCGACACGCGGCTGGCTCCCAGACACGGGGCCCGTCCCGAACGCAGCAGCGCCACCGTCCCTCCGGGGTCGACTAGAATTGGGTGCGACTCTGTGGGCGAGTCAACAAACCGCCGGTGACCCAGGGGTTCCATTCCCGGCGGGAACCGAGCCTAATCCTCCTTTACACCAGCCGGCCCTGACCAGGCGTGGCGAAGTACGGGCATACAAGTCCGCACGACCGACACGGCGCGGGTGGACCTTCATCCAGCAGTGGATTGACACAACTAGACCATGGAGAGTGGAGGTGCGAATCGAAATACATCCACAACTCGGAGAGAGGTCAAACTCCCGGCCACACGCATGGGTCACGAGGTCCGTGTTGGTTTTGGAGTTAGGCCACGCGATTGTAGTTTTGTGCCAAAAAAATGCTGGTCATTGATTAACCCTCCACCACCCGACGTCAATGTGACGTCTAAACAGTTATTATATTTGCGTAACCAATGCACTGATCAAATCTAACGATGGTGACATTCAGTCGTGACACGGCCTTGAGCCCCGCTGCAGCAGCGAGCTGGGGCTCTGTGGATTTGGTGACCACAGCGGCCCCAGTCACCACCAGCGACAGCCGCAAGAGCTGTGTCGGGTGGTGGAGGGTTCATGACAACAATTTGGGGGCGGGGGGGAGGGGAAACGTGTCACCACGTGGCCTGAGGCAAACAACAAAGACGGACTCGAGGTACCGGCCACGCTAGGCACGGCCCACGGCTACACTGTCCTCGTCGAGAGGGCGCGAGGCGAGCCGGCGAGCCGGCGAGCGGCAGACACTCGGGGAGCCGCGCGTCGCCCACCAGGGGTCACTGCGGGCCCAGTTCGCACAGTCCGGGGTGGTGGGGGGAGGGGTGGTGGGGGGAGGGAGTGGGGGGGGAGGGAGTGGGGGGGGAGGGGTGGTGGGGGGAGGGAGTGGGGGGGAGGGAGTGGGGGGGTGTAGACGTTAACTCGAGGACGTGGAGACTGCACACGTGAGCTCGTGTGTGCGCTGCCGCCACGGCGCCAGAACAGTCCGTGTGTCAATCTACTGCTGGATGAGGGCCCTACCCACGCCCTGCAGGGGGGGTCGTATATGTTATTGGACCATACTTCACCGCTGGTCAGTGCGGATTTGTAATGGCGGGGAGCATCGACGTCGCATCGCAGCGCAGTAACAGCTGGAAAGGCGGCAGGTCCGCTGGCCACCGCTTCAGGCATCCCCGTCGCTGACGGTAGCCGTGAGCGGGACTCGAACTCGGGCTCCGCCGATTTTGTAGCGAGCTGAAGACTTCTGACGAACCGGGAATGCCCCCCCCCGCCCCCCCCTAAATCACCCCCGCCCCCCCTAAATCACCCCCCCACCCCCGCCCCCCATGTCGGCACGTGCTGGTGAGCAGGCGGGCCGTGTTCTCCGCGACGCGCCGAGCGCGAGACGCATTTCTGGGTGAGCGCGAGCGGGGGATGAGGAGCCGTGGCCGGGGCGATGTAACGCGGCCCCGCTCGTGCCCTGTGCAGAGAGGGGGGGGGGGGGTGATCAGCGCCACGCTGTGCAACGAACCCGGCCCACCCGAGTTCCATTCCCGCTCACAGACACCGACGATTATCTAAATCGCGTACCTGGTGCAGTGTGTCAACGTCGGCACTGGGAAGACAAAGGCGGACGGATGTGGTGCTGGCCACCTACGGCACTTGCCCCAACAGTCTGTAAAAGTTATATGGGGCATCTTTGTGTTTGTCTGTGAAAACGCAGCGTGTATGTGAGCGTGCATCTGCCGGTCATCTCAGTCGACCCATGACACCTGGGTCTGTTCCGTGATCTCCCGCCAGCGAGCGTTCAACACTTCGTGGCCTTAAAGTGCACCTACAGTGAGGGAAACAAGTATTTGATCCCCTGCTGATTTTGTACGTTTGCCCACTGACAAAGAAATGACCAGCCTATAATTTTAATGGTAGGTTTATTTGAACAGCGAGAGACAGAATAACAACAAAATCCAGAAAAACGCATGTCAAAAATGTTATAAATTGATTTGCATTTTAATGAGGGAAATAAGTATATGACCCCCTCTCAATCAGAAAGATTTCTGGCTCCCAGGTGTCTTTTATACAGGTAACGAGCGGAGATTAGGAGCACACTTTTAAAGGGAGTGCTCCTAATCTCAGCTTGTTACCTGTATAAAAGACACCTGTCCACAGAAGCAATCAATCAATCAGATTCCAAACTCTCCACCATGGCCAAGACCAAAGAGCTCTCCAAGGATGTCAGGGACAAGATTGTAGACCTACACAAGGCTGGAATGGGCTACAAGACCATTGCCAAGCAGCTTGGTGAGAAGGTGACAACAGTTGGTGCGATTATTCGCAAATGGAAGAAACACAAAATAATTGTCAATCTCCCTCGGCCTGGGGCTCCATGCAAGACCTCCCCTCGTGGAGTTGCAATGATCATGAGAACGGTGAGGAATCAGCCCAGAACTACACGGGAGGATCTTGTCAATGAACTCAAGGCAGCTGGAACCATAGTCACCAAGAAAACAATTGGTAACACACTACGCCGTGAAGGATTGAAATCCTGCAGCGCCCGCAAGGTCCCCCTGCTCAAGAAAGCACATATACATGCCCGTCTGAAGTTTGCCAATTAACATCTGAATGATTCAGGACAACTGGGTGAAAGTGCTGTGGTCAGATGAGACTAAAATGGAGCTCTTTGGCATCAAATCAACTCGCCGTGTTTGGAGGAGGAGGAATGCTGCCTATGACCCCAAGAAACACCATCCCCACCGTCAAACATGGAGGTGGAAACATTATGCTTTGGGGGTGTCTTTCTGCTAAGGGGACAGGACAACTTCACCGCATAAAAGGGACGATGGGCTGGGCCATGTACCGTCAAATCTTGGGTGAGAACCTCCTTCCCTCAGCCAGGGCATTGAAAATGGGTCGTGGATGGGTATTCCAGCATGACAATGACCCAAAACACACGGCCAAGGCAACAAAGGAGTGGCTCAAGAAGAAGCACATTAAGGTCCTGGAGTGGTCTAGCCAGTCTCCAGACCTTAATCCCATAGAAAATCTGTGGAGGGAGCTGAAGGTTCGAGTTGCCAAACGTCAGCCTCGAAACCTTAATGACTTGGAGAAGATCTGCAAAGAGGAGTGGGACAAAATCCCTCCTGAGATGTGTGCAAACCTGGTGACCAACTACAAGAAACATCTGACCTCTGTGATTGCCAACAAGGGTTTTGCCACCAAGTACTAAGTCATGTTTTGCAGAGGGGTCAAACAAATTCTTATTTCCCTCATTAAAATGCAAATCAATTTCTAACATTTTTGACATGCGTTTTTCAGGATTTTTGTTGTTTTTTGTCTCTCACTGTTCAAATAAACCTACCATTAAAATTATAGACTGATCATTTCTTTGTCAGTGGGCAAACGTACAAAATCAGCAGGGGATCAAATACTTTTTTCCCTCACTGTAGTTTGGCACACGCACCGTGTGAGCGAATGGCGGTTGTTATATACGGGAGCGGTGGCGCAGTGGTTAGTGCACTGCGCCATGAATCCCAGCGACCCGATTTGAATACCTTAACCTGTTACCAGGCCTCCCCTAGGTCGACTCAGCCTTAAATGTCTACCTGGTGCTGTATGCAGACAGCAGCACTGGAAAAACAAAGGCGGCCCGGAGTGGTGGTAGCCACTCCACCCAATCGTGCTGGCCTTCATAGGTGCTGATCGCTGTCAACACTTGGCGCAACAGTCGAATGAGGCTATACGGGAGATCTTTGTATTTGTCTCTATGTGAGTGCGCACGCAGGGCTTCATTTCTCACTCGATAATATCCAGAACGCTGCGAGGCCGACTTGGAGCAGGGATTACCGGAGTAAGGCACTACCACTCGTGTTCAAGGTGCCGCCTCTCCACATTGCACCGCGTATGCCCTACAACGCGAGGCATCACGAGGACAACCCCGGGCGAGGTTGGATGTGGTCGGCACCGTGTTCCGTTTTCTTCCAGCAGCAGCAGCAAGCGAGTGCTGCGGTTGTGGTTCGTGGCAAGTGGTGGTTGTTGTTGTTATTGCCATCACGACGGCTGCGGTTGTTGCTGGCGGTTGTCATTGCGGTTACAATTGACGCGGTGGTTCGCGGGCAGCTTGAGCTCAGCAGCAGCAGCGGCGGCAGCGGCAGCGGCGGCAGCGGCAGCAGCGGCGGCAGCCCTCGACCTCCTCGTCTTGGCCGCTGTTCAAGCCGCTCGGGGCTCTGGCTCTGGGCTCTGGCCGCGGCCCGAGCGGCTTCTCTGTAATCAGAGCCAAGCGCCGCATTCCTGCGCGCAGCGCCGCTCCGACGATGCGGGGTCACATCAGTGCTCGCGCGCGCACGTGGCGACTCACTCACCTACTTACTCACGCGGCCACTCAGCCACTCACACGCTCACTCACCCAGCCACTCACTACACTCACACACTCACCCAGCCACGCACTCGCCCACTAAATCACCCAGCCACTCACTCACTCACCCAGCCACTCACTTCACTCAGACACTCACCCAGCCACGCACTCGCCCACTAAATCACCCAGCCACTCACTCACCCACTCACCCGTTCACTCAGCCACTCATTCACTCACTCAACGAGAGCCGGACTCGAACCCACACTCACTCACACAGAGTGCTTTCCGTGTAGCCAGGCACGAATCTGCTTAGCTCTTGAGGTCTGAATGGATGGGCGTATCTCGGGTGACTTGGTGGAGGCTGATGCCACGGCACGGACGCTAAACTCAAATCCCCACCACTGGACATTCGTCACGCGGCGCTGCAGCTGGCGCGAGACACTGCGTGGGACCGCTGAGAGGCTGGGTTCGAATCCAGGTTCGGGTTTCACCTGTGGTGAGATGATGGTATGAGCCTGGTCACGAGTAACTTACACAAAGATGCCCATAGCTTCGCAGAGAGACCCATAGACTCATAGAGAGACCCATAGACTCACACAAAGACCCATAGACTCACACAGATGCCCATAGGCTCACACAGAGACCCATAAACTCATAGAGAGGCCCATAGACTCACACAGATACCCATAGACTCATAGAGATACCCATAGACTCACACAGAAACCCATAGACTCACACAGATACCCATAGACTCATAGAGAGACCCATAGACTCACACAGATACCCATAGACTCACACAGAGACCCATAGACTCACACAGAGACCCATAGACTCACACAGAGACCCATAGACTCACACAGATACCCATAGACTCACACAGATACCCATAGACTCACACAGAGACCCATAGACTCATACAGATACCCATAGACTCACACAGATACCAATAGACTCACACAGATACCCATAGACTCACACAGAGACCCATAGACTCACACATATACCCATAGACTCACACAGAGACCCATAGAGAGAACAATAGACTCACACAAAGACCCATAGACTCACACAGATACCCATAGACTCACACAGATACCCATAGACTCACACAGAGACCCATAGACTCATAGAGAGACCCATAGACTCACACAAAGACCCATAGACTCACACAGATGCCCATAGGCTCACACAGAGACCCATAGACTCATAGAGAGACCCATAGACTCACACAAAGACCCATAGACTCACACAGATACCCATAGACTCATAGAGAGACCCATAGACTCACACAGATACCCATAGACTCATAGAGATACCCATAGACTCACACAGAGACCCATAGACTCACACAGATACCCATAGAATCATAGAGAGACCCATAGACTCACACAGATACCCATAGACTCACACAGAGACCCATAGACTCACACAAAGACCCATAGACTCACACAGAGACCCATAGACTCACACAGAGACCCATAGACTCACACAGATACCCATAGACTCACACAGATACCCATAGACTCACACAGATACCCATAGACTCATACAGATACCCATAGACTCACACAGATACCAATAGACTCACACAGATACCCATAGACTCACACAGATACCAATAGACTCACACAGATACCCATAGACTCACACAGATACCAATAGACTCACACAGATACCCATAGACTCACACAGAGACCCATAGACTCATAGAGAGACCCATAGACTCACACAGAGACCCATAGACTCATAGAGAGACCCATAGACTCACACAAAGACCCATAGACTCACACAGATGCCCATAGGCTCACACAGAGACCCATAGACTCATAGAGAGACCCATAGACTCACACAAAGACCCATAGACTCACACAGATACCCATAGAATCATAGAGAGACCCATAGACTCACACAGATACCCATAGACTCATAGAGATACCCATAGACTCACACAGAGAACCATAGACTCACACAGATACCCATAGAATCATAGAGAGACCCATAGACTCACACAGATACCCATAGACTCACACAGAGACCCATAGACTCACACAGAGACCCATAGACTCACACAGAGACCCATAGACTCACACAGATACCCATAGACTCACACAGATACCCATAGACTCACACAGATACCCATAGACTCACACAGAGACCCATAGACTCACACAGAGACCCATAGACTCACACAGATACCCATAGACTCACACAGAGACCCATAGAGAGAACCATAGACTCATGCAAAGACCCATAGACTCACACAGATACCCATAGACTCACACAGATACCCATAGACTCACACAGAGACCCATAGACTCATAGAGAGACCCATAGACTCACACAGATACCCATAGACTAACACAAAGACCCATAGACTCACACAGATACCAATAGACTCACACAGATGCCAATAGACTCACACAGAGACCCATAGACTCATAGAGAGACCCATAGACTCACACAAAGACCCATAGTATCGCACAGATACCTATAGACTCACACAGATACCAATTAACTCACACAGAGACCCATAGACTCACACAGATACCTATAGACTCACACAGATACCAATAGACACACACAGACCCATAGACTCACACAAATACCCATAGACTCATAGAGAAGCCCATAAACTCACACAAAGACCCATAGACTCACACAAATACCCATAGACTCACACAGATACCCATAGACTCACAGATAACCATAGACTCACACAGAGACCCATAGACTCACACAGATACCCATAGACTCACACAGATACCCATAGACTCACACAGAGACCCATAGACTCACACAGATACCCATAGACTCACACAGAGACCCATAGCCTCATAGAGAGACCCATAGAATCACGCAAAGACCCATAGACTCACACAGATACCCATAGACTCACACAAAGACCCATAGACTCACACAAATACCCATAGACTCACACAGATACCCATAGACTCACAGATACCCATAGACTCACACAGATACCCATAGACTCACACAGAGACCCATAGACTCACACAGATACCAATAGACTCACACAGATACCCATAGACTCACACAGAGACCCATAGACTCACACAGATACCCATAGACTCACACAGAGACCCATAGCCTCATAGAGAGACCCATAGACTCACGCAAAGATCCATATACTCACACAGATACCCATATTCTCACACAAAGACCCATAGACTCACACAGATACCAATAGACTCATACAGATACCCATAGACTCACACAGATACCCATAGACTCACACAGAGACCCGTAGACTCACACAGATACCAATAGACTCACACAGATACCCATAGACTCACACACATACCAATAGACTCACACAGATACCCATAGACTCACACAGATACCCATAGACTCACACAGTGACCCATAGACTCATAGAGAGACCTATAGACTCACGCAGAGACCCATAGACTCACACAGATACCCATAGACTCACACAAAGAACCCATAGACTCACACAGATACCAATAGACTCATACAGAGACCCATAGACTCACACAGATACCAATAGACTCACACAGATGCCAAAAGACTCACACAGATACCCATAGACTCATAGAGAGACCCATAGACTCACACAAAGACCCATAGACTCACACAGATACCTATAGATTCACACAAAGACATAGATTCGCACAGATACCAATAGACTCACACAGATACCAATAGACTCACACAGATACCAATAGACTCACACAGACCCATAGACTCACACAGATACCCATAGACTCATAGAGAGACCCATAGACTCACATAAAGACCCATAGACTCACACAAATACCCATAGACTCAAACAAAGACCTATAGACTCACACAGATACCCATAGACTCACACAGAGACCCATAGACTCACACAGATACCCATAGACTCACACAGATACCAATATACTCACACAGAGACCCATAGACTCATAGAGAGACCCATAGACTCACACAGATACCCATAGACTCACACAGATACCTATAGACTCACACATACCTATTGACTCACACAGATATCCATAGACTCACACAGATACCAATAGACTCACACAGAGACCTATAGACACACAGATACCAATAGACTCACACAGAGACCTATAGACTCACACAGATACCAATAGACTCAGAGACCTATAGACTCACACAGATACCCATAGACTCATAGAGAGACCCATAAACTCACACAAAGACCCAGAGGCTCATACAGACCGAGTGGCAATTAAACCGTGGCTCAAATATTTCGAGTTAATGGGCACATCACAGTCGTCAATGACTGACCCAGAGACCCATAGACTTACCCAGAGACCCATACCCTCAAATATAAACCCGTAGACTTATACAGAGCCGCACAGACTCACACATAGACGCATCGACTGAAATAGAAACCCTGAGACTCGCATAGAGTCGCAGTGTCTCACACAAAGACACAGACCCGTACAAAATAAAGATTATCGCATTACATTTGGTTCTCCACTTAATTTATCCAAATCCCAGTTCTGAGAATTAAAAACAAAGCTCGGGTTAGCCGTGAGGCGACGGTGGCAGGGCGAGTGGGGCGGTGGCAGGACGAGTGGGGCGGTGCCGTTCCTTACTTGGTGGAGCAGAGGTCATTTGAAGAAGGGGCCTCAGAGGTTGCTCTGTGGTACCCACTTCCGCGGGCCGTTCTCCAACACAACGGGAGAGTTGCAGTGCTCCGCGAGATTCCCGATAACAGAATCGGGATTGATTTAGCGGGGCGCGCGGGGGGTATGGGAAATACTAAATAATAAATAAAAATATTAAAATGAAATCCCTTTGTGCAGCCACGCGGACCTCAAGCGTCACAGATCCGAGTTTATCCCTCCCAGATCCCCAGCGCTTCTTATTATGCGGGAGTTGGGTGGGTGGGGATGGCAGTGGGATAGGAGTGGAGGCGAGGAAGCCAAAATCCCTAAGCAGTACAGAGATAAATAAATAAATAAGTCGCCCGCCGCGCCGCGGCTGCTCCGGAATCTTCCCGCCCGGCTGCGCGCGGCTCTCTCCCGCACTGCGCCTCCCAGCGGAGACAAGCAAATCATATGCGACGTTTCGGATCACGGCGCTTCGTGGCATATAGAGGAAGAGGGAGATGAAGGATTAAGAAGGGCCATGGCCCGAAACGTCGTCTGTGTTTTCCTGTGCGCCACTGCTAACGCAGCAGCAGCATCACACGACGCGACAAGGCTCGTGTGTGGGGTGTGTGTGTGTGGAAGGCGAGGGAGACACTGCGTGAGTGGGATGTGAGTGTGTGGAAGGCGAGGGCTTGTGTGAGTGTGTGGAAGGCGAGGGAGACACTGCGTGTGTGAGTGTGTGTGGAAGGCGAGGGAGACACTGCGTGTGTGAGTGTGTGAGAGTGTGGAAGGCGAGGGAGACACTGCGTGAGTGGGGTGTGAGTGTGTGAAGGCGAGGGAGACACTGCGTGTGTGGGATGTGAGTGTGTGGAAGGCGAGGGCTTGTGTGAGTGTGTGGAAGGCGAGGGAGACACTGCGTGTGTGGGGTGTGTGGAAGGCGAGGGAGACACTGCGTGTGTGTGGAAGGCGAGGGAGACACTGCGTGTGTGTGGAAGGCGAGGGAGACACTGCGTGTGTGAGTGTGTGGAAGGCGAGGGAGACACTGCGTGTGTGAGTGTGTGGAAGGCGAGGGAGACACTGCGTGTGTGAGTGTGTGGAAGGCGAGGGAGACACTGCGTGTGTGAGGTGTGAGAGTGTGGAAGGCGAGGGAGACACTGCGTGTGTGAGTGTGGAAGGCGAGGGAGACACTGCGTGTGTGAGTGTGTGGAAGGCGAGGGAGACACTGCGTGTGAGTGTGTGGAAGGCGAGGGAGACACTGCGTGTGTGAGTGTGTGGAAGGCGAGGGAGACACTGCGTGTGTGGCCTGAGACGCTCACACGTGCGCGTGTGATCTGATTGCACGCTACCGCACGTGGCGCGGGGTGGCATGGTGGTGACCCAGAGGTCAGAGTGCTGAGCTGGCACCACTGAAGTTCGAGTTCGGATCCAGGTCTGAGCCGGGTGCGTAACTTGGTTAAACCCAACTTGATGGAAAAAAAAGATATCGGCTTGACCGTCACGCAACGAGTGTCATGAGCAGTACCGCCTGAACGCTCCCACCGCGCGTGGGCCACGTACGGTGTGAAAGAGGTTCAGCACCACGTACGGTGTGAAAGAGGTTCAACACACACACACTCGAGTCGCTCTGTGGTGTCCACTTCCGTGGGCCGTTCTCCCGCCCGAGCCACCGGTCCGTGCTGCCGCGCGAGAGATCCAACCGGTGGAGTCCTCGTCCCGCGGCGCTACACCGAGAGCGCCATCGACACAACAACAATGACAACAACAACAATGACAACAACTATGAACAACCTAAATCACCCACGTGGCCGCGCGAACCTCCCAGCCTGCACCGCTGCCGCTCTGCGCGGTTGCTGCGGCCGCACTGAGATTTGTGTCCAAGCGGCGGGGGCGTGATGCTTCTCATCGGACGGACAACTCTGGCAATGGTCTGATGATGCCGGCTGCAGCTATCGGGCAGCACGTCCCAACCCGCTCGTTAAATGTCGTCACGTCGCTCTCCAACACGCTGCTGCTGCTGTAATTAATTGTACACGTTTGTTCATCACGTGACAACGTTATTAATTGGCTGTGTCGGCTGGAGGAGGGTTTACGACAAAAATGTTTGACGAATCAGCCCGGGATACCCCGGGCTCGGGGGTCCCCCCGGGGGAGAGGGGAGTGGTCTCGTCCTCGCTCGCCAGACTTTACCCCCCCCCCCCACCGCAGCAGCAGCGGCTCAGCTTAGAGCCACGCCGCGCTTTTGCCTCTACCGTCCCGTAGATCTTTGTTGTTGTGGAGCAAGCAACGCAGCCGACTCCCCCGCACCACCATCTCTTCCCGAAATCTCTCTCGCCTACTGGCAGAATCGTCCCGAGGGTGCCACGAATCGGGGCGACTGCCCCGGGCCCCGCGCGTTAAGGGGGGGGGGGCGCTTCGACGTCACGGTGTCAGATGTAACACTTCCAGTGAAGTTTAAATTCCAACACCCCCCCACCACAACCCTTTCTGTCAAATTCCAAACCACCCTTGTAGCCCCGCGTGGGGCCTCGGTGCAGTTGCAGCGCCTGCGCCGCTGACCTGCTGACCTGCTGACCTGCTGACCTGCTGACCTGCACGCCTGGACGGAGCGACCGCGCAGGGCGCATCGCGGTGGGGACTCTGCTCCACCAGCGTCCCCGTCCCCCCCACGGCCTCCAAGGCGGGCACGGCCTGGGAGGGCCTTCACCCAGCAGTAGATTTACATGGCTGTGGATAAGAGAGAGAGAGAGAACCGACTAACAGCTCGGGTTGGGCAGACAGCAGTGCGCGCATCTCGGCTCCGAGGGCGCTCGCTTGGAGAATGGCGATGATGGTGACGATGGTGATAATGTATTCATGGTGCTGATGTATTCTTGGTGATGATGGTTATAATGTATTCATGGTGCTGATGTAATCTTGGTGATAATGGTTATAATGTATTCATGGTGCTGATGTAATCTTGGTGATGATGGTGATAATGTATTCATGGTGCTGATGTATTCTTGGTGATGATGGTTATAATGTATTCATGGTGCTGATGTAATCTTGGTGATGATGGTTATAATGTATTCATGGTGATGATGTATTCTTGGTGATGATGGTTATAATGTATTCATGGTGCTGATGTATTCTTGGTGCTGATGTATTCTGGGTGATGATGGTGCTGATGATGTTGCATTAATGGTGATGGTGGTAGTAGTGGTGGTGGGGATGATGGTGATGATGTATAGGAACTCGAAAGTCCCAGACCAGGAAACCGGGCGAGTCATGTCCCGTCATGTTGTCATGAGCATTGAGAGGTCGTCAAGTGCATAGCTGTACGACTGCCAAGAGGAGACGGGAGAGAAAAAAAAGAAAAGAGACGGGAGAGAGGGGAGAGAGAAAGCGGGAGGGAGGGAGGGAGGCATTCAGCCCACGCCGCTCAGCGCGGGAGAGAGACGAGGGGGGAGGGGTGCCATTATCGTGGTATTCATCCTCACGGTTGCTCGAGAGTCTGAAAAGGAAGACGAGGCGCTTTTAAAAATTCTCTTCTCGGCGTTGAGTAAAACGTGGAGAATTCACGCGGCAGCAGCAGCTCTTTAAACACGAAGAGTCGTCCATCCAACTCAGAGGCTCCTCGGGAGAGATCGAGCTGCTGCTGCTGGATGTGTGGTGACTGTGCTGCTGCGGTTGAGCCTGCGGCTGAGTCCCTGGTAAAAATCGTGGTGGATTCACGGTTAAGTCTCCGTTGAGGTGCAATGGACTCATTGGAAGAGTCTCAGTGGGGTGGTAATGGCTGGGCCGTGGTGGATGTATGGTGAATCAATGATTGAGGCAAGATTGAGCCACGCTTAACCAATCGGTGACCCGCGGTGAGCGCGAAGTCGCTTTCTGTGAAACCGCCGTGGAAGCGATTTTGAAAATCGAGTGCAGACTCGCTCACTCATTCGCGGAGGGTAGGGGGTAGGGGGTAGGGGGCGAGGGGCACGTGGGGAGGGGTGGCCTCATAATTTCTCAGCTTCGTTTGCTGAGCAGTGTTTAAAAAAAAAAACCTGACCCCAAAAAATCCTGAGATTGCTGCTGGCCTGGAAACATCTGCTGGTGTTCTGCACAATTGCTCCGAGGAGCCGTGGAACGAGGCGATGCCGTTGATGGTTGAACACAACCCCCCCCCCACACACCACCACCACCGCCGTGCCCGTGTTTATTTTTGGTTTAATTTCGCAGGAAACTGCCTCGGTTACAGCGTTTTCATGAACCCCGATGTAAGGGAACAATTCTCTTTTTTCTCTCTCTTCATATATCTGGCTGAAGAAAAATTGAATCACCATGTCGCATTATTTACCGTCAAAGACAAAGATCCCCCGTGTAGCCTTAACAGACTGTTGGGGCAAGTGCTGCTAACAAGTAGCACCTACGAAGATCGGCACGGCAAAACGAGGGGGTTGGGTGGCCAACACCACGCCCGGCCGCCTTTGTCTACCTAGTGGCGATTGTTATGCATCGCACCAGGTGCTCATTTGAGGCTGAGTCGCCCTAGGGGATTGCCAAGGCCGGTTCAGATAATCGTCACTGGTGTTGGTGGCCGTCAGCGAGAATCTAACTCGGGTCGCCGGGTTCGTAACGCAGCGCGCTTACCGCTGCAGAACCACTCCCCGTAGACACACACACACACACGTGTACAAACACACACACTGCACCCACAGACACTCGCACACACACACTAGCACACACCCATACACTAGCACACACACAGACACTCGCACACACACATACATTAGCACAGACACATACACTGGCACACACACACTATCACACACCCACTGGCACACTCCCATACACTAGCACACACGCATACACTAGCACACACTCACTAGCACACACACACTAGCATACAACAACAACCGCCATTCGCCACTAAGTGGCGGTGACGTCACCACGACGCTTGTGCCAGGCCATGTGCACCTTGAGGTCACGTGAAGTGTCGAACGCCCGCTGGCAGCAGGTCACGGGGCAGACCCAGGTGCCACGGGTCGACTGACTGGGATGACTGAGATGACTGGCTGATGCACCACCTGTGCCCCCTACTGTGCCAACCTGCTGTGCTTTAGCCACCCGGCGCTCCGCTCGTTGTTGTGAGCGTCGCTCCTCCGCCCTCCGTTGTTGTTGGAGGGCGACTGCCTCCAACTGCCCAGTAGCGTCCTTCACGAGCACACACACACAGACACTAGCACACACACACAGACACACAGACACTAGCACACACACAGACACACACACCACACTAACGAGTTTATTCCCCCCCCCCAGTACCCTCACCCCACCTCCGCCTCTGCCCACGCAGTAATATGAATGGGTACTCCGCAGTGTGTCGATCGCCAGGTCACGTGTGGCGGGGTGGAGTTGGGGTATCCCGGTTCTTTAGGTCACGTGTGGCGGGGTGGAGTGGGGGTATCCCGGTTCTTTAGGTCACGTGTGGCGGGGTGGAGTTGGGGTATCCCGGTTCTTTAGGTCACGTGTGGTGGGGTGGAGTGGGGGTATCCCGGTTCTTTAGGTCACGTGTGGCGGGGTGGAGTTGGGGTATCCCGGTTCTTTAGGTCACGTGTGGTGGGGTGGAGTGGGGGTATCCCGGTTCTTTAGGTCACGTGTGGCGGGGTGGAGTGGGGGTATCCCGGTTCTTTAGGTCACGTGTGGTGGGGTGGAGTGGGGGTATCCCGCTTCTTTAGGTCACGTGTGGCGGGGTGGAGTGGGGGTATCCCGGTTCTTTAGGTCACGTGTGGCGGGGTGGAGTGGGGGTTTCCCGGTTCTTTAGGTCACGTGTGGCGGGGTGGAGTGGGGGTAAATACTCCCTTAGAGGGGGTTGCCTGGAGCTACCCCTCTTGGTAGTGGCCCCTTCCGCAGCAGGGACGTGGGCGAGCCATTGCGGGGCTGCGCTTTTACCTTTTGTCCTGCGCGCGCAGGTGCCTCGATGCGTCCCGCAGGGCGCTGTCCGAGTCACGGCGCTGTTGGCGAGCGCCGACCGAGGTCGTCACGGTCGGGGGAGGGGGTAGCGTGGGGACATCTCGCGAGCTCGGTCGTCTTTGTCTCTCCACTGCTGATGCACACCGCGCCGCGCTCGTGGCCTGTTGTGTAACGCGGCGTCGGTGATTCTTCTCACTTCGCTTTCATCGATTTCAGTGACAAACCCCAAAGGGACGCGCGCGCCTCTCTCTGTGTTACGCAACTGGCCACAAGTTTTCCTTTCGGGCCAAGTCGACCTAGTGGATGCACAGGCCGCGTTGACCGCGCCTCTTGTCCACGCGCACAGCCCCCCCCCCCTGCCCCGCCGATCCACTGCTGGATGAGGGCCTCCACCTCGCTGTGCCGGTCGTGGAAGTTATTTGACCATACTTCACACCACGCTGGTCAGTGCGGGTTGGTGAATCCCAGGAACGCAGTACAAGAAGTGCTTCGCCTGCCGCAGCCTATAGCGTCAGCCACAGCCTACAGCGCCTGCCGCAGCTTATAGCGTCAGCCACAGCCTAAAGCGTGAGCCACAACCTACAGCGCCTGCCGCAGCCTATAGCGCCAGCCACAGCCTATAGCACCTGCCGCAGCCTATAGCGCCAGCCACAGCCTATAGCACCTGCCGCAGCCTATAGCACCTGCCACAGCCTATAGCGTCAGCCACAGCCTATAGCACCTGCCACAGCCTATAGCGTCAGCCACAGCCTATAGCGTCAGCCACAGCCTATAGCACCTGCCACAGCCTATAGCGTCAGCCACAGCCTACAGCGTCAGCCACAGCGTATAGCGTTAGCCACAGCCTATAGCACCTGCCACAGCCTATAGCACCTGCCACAGCCTATAGCACCTGCCACAGCCTATAGCGCCAGCCACAGCCTATAGCGTCAGCCACAGCCTATAGCACCTGCCACAGCCTATAGCACCTGCCACAGCCTATAGCGTCAGCCACAGCCTATAGCGTCAGCCACAGCCTACAGCACCTGCCGCAGCCTATAGCACCTGCCACAGCCTACAGCACCTGCCGCAGCCTATAGCACCTGCCGCAGCCTATAGCGCCTGCCGCAGCCTACAGCGTCAGCCGCAGCCTATAGCACCTGCCACAGCCTATAGCACCTGCCACAGCCTATAGCACCTGCCGCAGCCTATAGCGCCTGCCACAGCCTATAGCACCTGCCACAGCCTATAGCACCTGCCGCAGCCTATAGCGTCAGCCACAGCCTACAGCGTCAGCCACAGCGTATAGCGTTAGCCACAGCCTATAGCACCTGCCACAGCCTATAGCACCTGCCACAGCCTATAGCGCCAGCCACAGCCTATAGCGTCAGCCACAGCCTATAGCACCTGCCACAGCCTATAGCACCTGCCACAGCCTATAGCGTCAGCCACAGCCTATAGCGTCAGCCACAGCCTACAGCACCTGCCGCAGCCTATAGCACCTGCCACAGCCTACAGCACCTGCCGCAGCCTATAGCACCTGCCGCAGCCTATAGCGCCTGCCGCAGCCTACAGCGTCAGCCGCAGCCTATAGCACCTGCCGCAGCCTATAGCGCCTGCCACAGCCTATAGCACCTGCCACAGCCTATAGCGTCAGCCACAGCCTATAGCGTCAGCCACAGCCTATAGCACCTGCCACAGCCTATAGCGTCAGCCACAGCCTACAGCGTCAGCCACAGCGTATAGCGTTAGCCACAGCCTATAGCACCTGCCACAGCCTATAGCACCTGCCACAGCCTATAGCACCTGCCACAGCCTATAGCACCTGCCACAGCCTATAGCGCCAGCCACAGCCTATAGCGTCAGCCACAGCCTATAGCACCTGCCACAGCCTATAGCACCTGCCACAGCCTATAGCGTCAGCCACAGCCTATAGCGTCAGCCACAGCCTACAGCACCTGCCGCAGCCTATAGCACCTGCCACAGCCTACAGCACCTGCCGCAGCCTATAGCACCTGCCGCAGCCTATAGCGCCTGCCGCAGCCTACAGCGTCAGCCGCAGCCTATAGCACCTGCCACAGCCTATAGCACCTGCCACAGCCTATAGCACCTGCCGCAGCCTATAGCGCCTGCCACAGCCTATAGCACCTGCCACAGCCTATAGCACCTGCCGCAGCCTATAGCGTCAGCCACAGCCTACAGCGTCAGCCACAGCGTATAGCGTTAGCCACAGCCTATAGCACCTGCCACAGCCTATAGCACCTGCCACAGCCTATAGCGCCAGCCACAGCCTATAGCGTCAGCCACAGCCTATAGCACCTGCCACAGCCTATAGCACCTGCCACAGCCTATAGCGTCAGCCACAGCCTATAGCGTCAGCCACAGCCTACAGCACCTGCCGCAGCCTATAGCACCTGCCACAGCCTACAGCACCTGCCGCAGCCTATAGCACCTGCCGCAGCCTATAGCGCCTGCCGCAGCCTACAGCGTCAGCCGCAGCCTATAGCACCTGCCGCAGCCTATAGCGCCTGCCACAGCCTATAGCATCTGCCACAGCCTATAGCACCTGCCACAGCCTATAGCACCTGCCACAGCCTATAGCACCTGCCACGTTGTAACCGCCTCACGCGCGTCAGTCGACTCCCGCCCCCACCCCGTGAGGCGTTGCCTGTGGCCCGCTGACTGGGGCCCAGGGCCCCCCATCACCTCTTCCCCCCCCCCTTCCTACCCCTTCCAACTCCCCTCCTCCCCCCACCGCCCCCCACCCCCGATTTTCTACCCCCACCTCCCAACGCCCCCTCCGCCCGCCCGCGTCTCGCAATGCGCGCTCATCATTCATCTGGGCGTGACACGTGGTTCGATGAGGAGGAGGAGCTGGGAGGGAGGGAGCGGAAGGCACGGAGGGAGGAAAAGATAGATTGGGGAGGAGATGGAGAGAGGGGGAGATGGAGGGATGGAGAGAGGGGGAGAATAAGAGATGGATGAATGGAGTGATGGAGAGATGGAGAGAGGGGGAGAATAAGAGATGGAGTGATCCATTCCCAAGTGATCCACCCCCGAGTGATCCACGAGTGGTAGGTGGGTGAGGGCTTGGAGTGATGACGATGTTGCTGTTGATGATGAACAACTCCACTCACGTGAGCAGCACAGTGCGCCACGAGACAACGAGGGGGGGGTGGGGGCGGGGTGTGGAAGAGAGGTGGGGGAGGGGGGACTGATGATTAATTTAATTAAGGGGCTCATTAGCAGGAGGCACCGTGCGCTCTGTGCGCGCATTAGTCGCGACCCAACGCATTCCACTGCGCATATCGCGGCCTCCAGTGGCGAGAATCCACTCACGTGGCGTGCGCACGGGGCGTGGTGCATGGCGAACTTCTTTCGCACGCCCTGTGGAGCGGCGATCTTAAAACTGGGACATCATCTGAAGACTTGGGGGACACTGAACCGAGTTGCTGAATCAGCTCCCGGCACGTAGAGCGAAACGCCGGACATCAATCCGACTGGTACGCGGGTCTAGCCCGCAAGCACATTGAGAGAGCTACGTCCACCCAGGAGCAATCCCCCCAGCCCCTCCCACCTCCTCCCTTAAACACTCCTTACCCCCCACTTCGCAGCCGCCCCCCACCAACGTCCTGAATCAAGTCGTGGCACGAGAACATTTTGTTTTGGCGCTTTCGTTGCTGTAGCCCAGGGTCCTCACCACGCAGGGACGCGCTGCTGCCTTGGACAAGAGACACGGGCTGCCGTGCGGCCACAGTCGGGCGGCAGTGATCGGTGCGTGGCTTACCCGAGGGGCACCCCCAGTGGCAGCTATCCCTGTGTTGCACAAGGCCACCATCGCGACGGAAGCCGCCACTGTGTTTCACAAATAGACACGGGCCGCCGTGGGGTCACCGTACGGGACCAGGCTACAGCTACAGCTGCAGCTGGTCCCAGTTGAGAGACCCGCGGAGCGATTTTTCAAATTGGGGCCCGTGACGTCAGAACGCGTGGCTTTCCCCGCTTCCGAATCGCGCCACGCGGTCCGTCCACTCTGTAGGCACGCCACGGGTTCCCAAACTACAGTCCTGGCGACCCAACACCACGCCACAGCGTTCCGCTTTTACCCATTGACTGCTCCCCGTTCAAATACTGGTGAACTCGTTTCGTGCTGCACGCGCCCGATGGTTGTTAGACACGTCCCACGTGACGCGCTGTTTGAGCCTCGTGGATCACGTGCGCACGCATCGCGTGGAACACGTACACACACACGCGTGGAACATGTGCACACACACACACGTGGAACACGTACACACACACACGTGGAACACGTGCACACACACAAACGCGTGGAACACGTGCACACACACACACACGTGGAACACGTGCACACACACACACGCGTGGAACACGTGCACACACACACACACGCGTGGAACACGTACACACACACGTGGAACACGTGCACACACACACACGCGTGGAACACGTGCACACACACACGCGTGGAACACGTGCACACACACACACGCGTGGAACACATGCACACACACACACGTGGAACACGTGCACACGCACACACACACGCGTGGAACACGTGCACACACACATGCGTGGAAGACGTGCACACACACACACGCGTGGAAGACGTGCACACACACACACACGCGTGGAACACGTGCACACACACACGCGCATTCAGATCTCAATCTGAATTTGAATCGGCTCATTCAACGCAGACAGCGTTGATTGCTTAGCGCGTTACGTGGGACGTGTTTAACAATCATCGGGCGCGTACAGCGTGAAACGAGTCAATTTGTATTTGATTGGGGGAGGATTGAATGGGGAGGGGCCGCGATGACTGAGTTTAGGAAACTGGCGTGCGAAGTAGGTTAGGGGTAATACACCCGCAGTATTGACCAGGGCGGGCGCGGGGCTCGCACCGCGACCCCCCCCCCCCCCTCTCTCTCTGTGCCTGCGCAGAGGGAGGCTCTCAGTGCTGTTGCAGAGGGAGGTTCATTAGGGGCGGACAGCGCACACGTGCTGGGCAATCACTGCGTAATTACACCGCCCGCTCTCCCCCTGCCTCTCTCTCCCCCTACCCCCTCTCTCCCCCTACCCCCTCTCTCTCCCCCTACCTCCTCTCTCCCCCTGCCCCCTCTCTCTCCCCGCTTCTCTTGCCCCCCTCCCTCTCTCTCCCCCCTCTCTCTTAGACGCAAATTACTGCACCGTGAGAATGAATGGGCGCATTTGTTCAACCGGCCAATCTCTCTCGCGCCCTCTCTCCATCTCTCTCTCTCTCTGTCTCCCTCGATTTCACTCTCACCCGCTCTCTCATCCCTCCCTCTCTTCCCACCTCCTCTCTCTCTCTCGTCCCTCTTCTTTCTCATCCATCCTTCCCTCACACAAACTCTCATCTTCATCGCTCCCACGGTCTCTCTCCTACTTTCTCAATCTCTCATCCATCCCTTCCTCGTTACCTCTCTCGCGTGTCCATCTCCTTTCTCTCCCTCTCTCTCATTCGTCTCATATTTTCTCTCACTCCCTGTCTCCCTCCTCTCTCACCCTCTCTCCATCTCCCTCCAGCAATCTTTCTGTCACCCCCCCCCCCCCACCACCACTACTGGACATATGTGAAAAAAAGCTTTATTGCTCAACGGATTCCTCCATTATAAATACATATTCTGATTCTGATCTGTCCAACTCCCTCTCTCTCCACCTACCGTCTCATCCCTCTCGTCTCTCCCTCGAGATGATGGCATTGAGCAAAGCAAAGCATAAAAGCATAAAAAACAAAAAAAAACGAAATGATGAACGGAGCAAAGTGCCGACTACACCGAGCATCTTCTTGTTTCTTCTGATCGTAAAAAAAAATGGCATTGAGCACTCCGCATCATCACCACCCCCTGTGTCTGGGCCCGGTAACGTCGTCTCAACCGTCGGACCCGTTCCACGTGCGGCCTTCGAAGGGGCCGGGGTTCCCGCTGGTGTTCACCGCGACACGGTCCCCACGCACAAGGGGCCCACGCACAAGGGGCCCACGCACACGGGGCCACGCACACGGCCCCACGCACAAGGGCCCGCTGTGCGTAAATTATCGGAAGTGTGTCGAGAGCGAAGCGAATTCTTGTGAGAAGCTTCCACAGCAACGAAGTCGGCGGAGACAAAAGGGGCAGAGATGACGATGATGATGCCTCTCCACGCCCCCACAAAGCGGGAGGGGGGGGGGCGTCTGCGTGGTGACCGCTCGAGGTGGTGCGCAGGCATTGAGAGTGGCGGCGAGTCGGGCGTCACGTGTCCTCGTGTGGACATCCGGCGAGTGGACGGGCAGATCCACACCCTCGCACAACATAGAAAGATCCCCCGATAGCCTGGACAGACTTTTGCTGAAAGTGTTGTAAGCGAGCACAGCACCTATGAAGGGCGGCAAGGCACACGAGGGAGTTCGGTGGCCAGCACCACGCCCGGTCGCCTTTGTCTCCCCAGTGGCCATGTTTATACACCGCACGAGTTAGTCATTTGAGGCTGATTCAGATCTTCGTCACTGGTGTTAGACGTGAGCGGGGATCGAACTTGGGTTGCAGGCTTCGCAGCACCCCAATAGTCTGTTCAGGCGATACGGGGGAACTCTGTTTTTTATGGTGGTGGTGGTGAAGATGGTGGTGTTGATTCTGTATCTCGGCCAACTCGGTATGTTCATCATATGAAGGTGAACTCTGTCATCACTTATCGACCATATTGACGGCAAATATCCAATGGATGATTTCCTCTCGAACGCTGCTCGGCTCGCTTGGAGTCGACACTTCTCGGCGTAAGGCACTACCAATGGAATGCAAGGTATACGCCTGTCCATAACAATCCTTTTTCTGTATTATGTTACCCCATATTCATTCATACGATCCTATTGTGACAAAGGAAGGCGAGAGAGATATCGTCAGAAGCAGTGGGGCTATAACGACTCACAATGCGGAGCGCCGGCCTCAATAGACGCTCGCAAACCGCAGGCGCTTTGTGGACAGCTGGGACTAAATACGAGACGTGGATGAAAGGACGCGAGGCGTGGCGGGGGTCGTGCGGCGCCTTTGAGGTTCCGCGTGGAGAGCGACGGCGGCGGAGGTCCGCACGACCCCGCCACGCTCGCCGCCTCTGCTTGTGAAGCGGCAGCGCCCATTGTCATTCAATTCGGATGTTGTTAGTAAGCGCATACAATTCGTTACTAATGTGCTCATGCATAAACGCACGCGCGCGCGTGTGTGGAGGTGTGGGGCTGGTGTCTCGTGTGTTCGTGGGGGAGCGGTGGCGCAGTGGTTAGCGCACCGCGATACGAACCCGGCTACCCGAGTTCGATTCCCACTCGCGGTCAACACCACTGTGTGTATGTTGAACTTCTTTCGCACCGTACGTAGCCAACCGTGCTAATCGAAGGTGCGTGACGGTTCAGATATTCAGCGACGAATATTTGAACCGGTCCTGGGCATCCCCGAGGTCGACTTAGCATCAAACGAGTACCTGGTGTAGCGGTGTGTAGTAAACATCGCTAGCACTGGGGAGACAAAGGCGGTCTGGCGTGGTGCTGCTGGCCACCCACCCCCCCCCCCATCGTGTGCCGCGTCGGCCTTCATCGGTGCTGCTCGCCAACAGCACAGGGGGTGTCCCCGCCACGGGAGCGAACCTGGCGGGCGTCACCCGTCCACCGCTCTGGCCTCTCTGTTTACGTGCTGTGAAGAAGGCACATTGCCCGAAACGTCGCCGATTATGTCTATGTCCTCTGAGGGCCACGGTGTTACTAGCAGAACACGTGGTTCTGCTATGAACTTTATCCTGAGCCCAACGATCATCTCCCGCAGAGGTCACTCGTTCCTATTCCACGTTACCACGACGGTGTCATTGGAATACATCAAACACAAATCTGCGATTGGTTCTCACATTCTCTTGTTGAAACCGCTGCCTTCACCTGCCCAATCAAATACTCGGGGGCGTGTAACGGAACTTCTGTGGTGTCGCGGGGTGTGAATGACGCTCAGGGTGAGAGTGGGGGCACGATATGTGACCCCCCCACCCCACCACACCCCACGCGTGGACTCTTCTCGGCGCAGCTGGACACTCCCCACGTGTTCCTCACATCTCAGGCACGCAATTTGTAGTCGTCCGTTGCCATGCCAATGCGGTTAATGGGATATAGGGGCTGGCCGTACTTGAGCCAGGCGCGATCCTAATGAAAGAGGTGGCCCGGAGCGGTGCTTCACGACTCCACCGTGGTAATCAATTTCGAGCACCGCACTCCACAACGTCGTGCTGCTCACCGCCAGCTCTCTGGAGCTAATTGAAAATATCCGGCGTTGCTATCCGAGTTGAACAGCTGGCGGAACGTAACCGCTCATCCCACGCGATTCCACTTTCCGTGCTATTCCGAGCGCACGCCGCTCTCTGGCTCTCTCGCCCTCCTCCTTTGCGTACTTTTCAGACGTAGTTCCACTTGAATTGCCAACAAGTTCCAGACACCGCGCGACATCAAGCAGAGAGGGAAAGAGAGAGATGGATGCGCGCTTGGGTTGACGCCCAGGCGGTACAGACGCACGCGGGTTGGAGAACGCCAGCAGGGTTAGAGGCGCGCCGTGGCTGGGATGGACGCTTCTTAAGTCGTGGTCGAGACTAAGCACGGAGTGGCAGCCAGCCAATCATCAGCCAATCATTCAAATCAATCAAGAGTCAGTCTGAAAGTAAATACATCGATCGGAATTCAAACGAGAAATCAGTTCAGCAATATATGATGAATCAGTCAATTAATCAATTAGCCAGGTAGTCAATTAGTCAGCGAACCGATCATTCAGTCAAATAACCAGTAAATCAGTGTGCCAACCGATCCATCAGCCGAAGCACGAGTCAAACGATAACACATTCAGTCACAAAGGTAAAGGCTCAGCGCTGCAATTCCTCGATCACTGCCTCTGCTGGTGGAAGGGGTCTCCGAGAGCGGGAGCTGCGAGGAAGGCCCTCTCGAGGGGGTTTGGGTCTCCTCTGTCACGCCCGCCAGACGTCTTGCAAGAGGGATTCCATCACTCGATCAACAGTTCAGCCCATGACCAGTGGCACCGGGCGCCAACCCATGGGGACAATCGTCACGCGGACCCCCGGCGGCCGAGGGGATGAGGTGGCAAGGGAGGGGGGTCCTTGGGGAGCCGGGAGGGGGGCTACGGGGAGATTCCCAGGCGCTGGCGCTGCTGAGCTGGCGATGTTGCTAGGCGCTGCTGCTGGCGCTGCTGCTGCTGCTACTGCTGCTGTTGATACTGCTGCTGTTGCTGGCGCTGCTGCTGGCGCTGTTGCTGCTGGCGCTGCTGCTGGCGCTGCTGCTGCTGCTACTGCTGCTGCTACTGCTGCTGTTGCTGGCGCTGCTGCTGGCGCTGCTGTTGCTGCTGTTGCTGCTGCTGGCGCTGCTGCTGCTGGCGCTGCTGTTGCTGCTGGCGCTGCTGTTGCTGCTGGCGCTGCTGCTGCTGGCGCTGCTGCTGCTGGCGCTGCTGCTGCTACTGTTGCTGCTGCTGTTGCTGGCGCTGCTGCTGCTGCTACTACTGCTGTTGCTGCTGGCGCTGCTGCTGCTGTTGCTAGGCGCTGCTGCTGCTGCTGGCGCTGCTGCTGTTGTCGCTGTTGTAATAAATCGGAGTGAATTGGCTGTGACGCACAGCGAAGTCGTCATCGACTTTTTCTTGGAATTCCTCACAGATCCCACGAAGTGTTGGCAGCCAATACCGCGAACTCGGCGTTTACCGCCGCCGCCGCTGCTGCTGCTGCGGGGCCACTCCGCACGAGGCGGGGGAGGGGGCAGGGGAGGGGCGGGGGGTTGGTGGATCACCCAAACACTTCCTGCTGGGTCCAAACACGAGTCTGGAGACTCCGTGATCCCTTCCCTGATCAACTAGATCATCATCGACATCATCTCTAATCATTGGATTGCAGCTGCGAGTTGGGAGGTCTGGTGGTGGCGGTTGTGGTGGTGGTGGTGGTTGTCGTGGTGATGGTTGTGGTGGTGTTGGGGTTCACACCTCGGCGCCTGGGCTCCTCGTGGAGGACGAGACAATATCAACCCGGCACTTGACACACACCGCACGTGTCTCATGATTGGTGCACAGGAATCGCCGTGCGTGGTGTGCGAGTTCACTTGGACCCGGTGGGGCGGGGGGGTCGACTAGCGAGGGGCGAGGGACGACTCCGCGTGTCGCGTGCTCCACCACAACCCTCACCACAACCCTCACCACAACCCCCACCACAACCCCCACCACAACCCTCACCACAACCCTCACCACAACCCCCACCACAACCCTCACCACAACCCCCACCACAACCCCCACCACAACCCCCACCACAACCCCCACCACAACCTCCACCACAACCCCCACCACAACCCCCACCACAACCCCCACCACAACCTCCACCACAACCCTCACCACAACCTCCACCACGACCCTCACCACAACCCCCACCACAACCCTCACCACAACCTCCACCACAACCCTCACCACAACCTCCACCACAACCCTCACCACAACCTCCACCACAACCCCCACCTCAACCCTCATCACAACCTCTACCACATCCTGCACCACAACCCTCACCACAACCCCCACCACAACCTCCACCACAACCCCCACCACAACTCTCACCACAACCTCCACCACAACCCCCACCACAACCTCCACCCCCTCCTGCACTCCCTTGCCCCCCCCTCTCTCGCCCCGTCCTCTTCACACAGGGGGCGCTGCGGCAACAGGAGACGATAAGGGACTCGGATTGCGTGAGAGGTGGGGAGCCGTGCGTGAGAGATGCGTGAGAGGTGGGGAGCCGTGCGTGAGAGATGCGTGAGAGGCGGGGAGCCGTGCGTGAGAGGTGGGTAGCCGTGCGTGAGAGATGCGTGAGAGATGGGGAGCCGTGCGTGAGAGGTGGGAAGGTGTTGCTGGTCAGGACACCCATCATCAACATCGTCATCAGCAGCCGACACATCCTCCTCTTATCGAGGCGCCCACGCATCGGCCCAGGGTGAGGCGATTGGGGGTACCGTAGTGTCCAGAGTAGTTGCCCACCGTCGCGGGACGTCGGGTCTCGTCTGCGGTGTATTACGGTAGCGGGCACGTGGCCTCGTCACGCACGGCACCCATCCCGGACACTGCATCCACGCAGCGCGGCTCCAGTGACGGTGGCCACGTGGATGTCGCAAAGCGTCGGAGAGTCTTCTTCAGTGTGACAGTGACGTCACTTCAGTGTGATGGTGTCGTCACTTCAGTGTGCCAGTGACGTCACTTCAGTGTGATGGTGTCGTCACTTCAGTGTGATGGTGTCGTCACTTCAGTGTGACAGTGTCGTCACTTCAGTGTGACAGTGACGTCACTTCAGTGTGCCGGTGTCGTCACTTCAGTGTGCCAGTGTCGTCACTTCAGTGTGGCGGTGTCGTCACTTCAGTGTGATGGTGTCGTCACTTCAGTGTGACAGTGTCGTCACTTCAGTGTGCCAGTGTCGTCACTTCAGTGTGCCAGTGTCGTCACTTCAGTGTGATGGTGTCGTCACTTCAGTGTGACAGTGTCGTCACTTCAGTGTGCCAGTGTCGTCACTTCAGTGTGCCAGTGTCGTCACTTCAGTGTGATGGTGTCGTCACTTCAGTGTGACGGTGTCGTCACTTCAGTGTGCCAGTGTCGTCACTTCAGTGTGATGGTGTCGTCACTTCAGTGTGATGGTGTCGTCACTTCAGTGTGCCAGTGTCGTCACTTCAGTGTGCCAGTGACGTCACTTCAGTGTGACGGTGTCGTCACTTCAGTGTGCCAGTGTCGTCACTTCAGTGTGACGGTGTCGTCACTTCAGTGTGCCAGTGTCGTCACTTCAGTGTGACAGTGTCGTCACTTCAGTGTGACGGTGTCGTCACTTCAGTGTGATGGTGTCGTCACTTCAGTGTGCCAGTGTCGTCACTTCAGTGTGCTGGTGTCGTCACTTCAGTGTGACGGTGTCGTCACTTCAGTGTGGCGGTGTCGTCACTTCAGTGTGATGGTGTCGTCACTTCAGTGTGATGGTGTCGTCACTTCAGTGTGATGGTGTCGTCACTTCAGTGTGACGGTGTCGTCACGTCAGTGTGTCAGTGTCGTCACTTCAGTGTGGCGGTGTCGTCACTTCAGTGTGATGGTGTCGTCACTTCAGTGTGATGGTGTCGTCACTTCAGTGTGATGGTGTCGTCACGTCAGTGTGTCAGTGTCGTCACTTCAGTGTGCCAGTGTCGTCACTTCAGTGTGCCAGTGACGTCACTTCAGTGTGATGGTGTCGTCACTTCAGTGTGACGGTGTCGTCACTTCAGTGTGCCAGTGTCGTCACTTCAGTGTGCCAGTGTCGTCACTTCAGTGTGCCAGTGACGTCACTTCAGTGTGATGGTGTCGTCACTTCAGTGTGCCAGTGTTGTCACTTCAGTGTGACGGTGTCGTCACTTCAGTGTGCCAGTGTCGTCACTTCAGTGTGATGGTGTCGTCACTTCAGTGTGCCAGTGTCGTCACTTCAGTGTGACGGTGTCGTCACTTCAGTGTGATGGTGTCGTCACTTCAGTGTGATGGTGTCGTCACTTCAGTGTGCCAGTGTCGTCACTTCAGTGTGCCAGTGACGTCACTTCAGTGTGCCAGTGTCGTCACTTCAGTGTGACAGTGTCGTCACTTCAGTGTGACAGTGTCGTCACTTCAGTGTGCCAGTGTCGTCACTTCAGTGTGATGGTGTCGTCACTTCAGTGTGACGGTGTCGTCACTTCAGTGTGATGGTGTCGTCACTTCAGTGTGCCAGTGTCGTCACTTCAGTGTGATGGTGTCGTCACTTCAGTGTGACAGTGTCGTCACTTCAGTGTGCCGGTGTTGTCACTTCAGTGTGCCAGTGTCGTCACTTCAGTGTGCCGGTGTTGTCACTTCAGTGTGCCAGTGTCGTTACTTCAGTGTGCCAGTGTCGTCACTTCAGTGTGGCGGTGTCGTCACTTCAGTGTGCCGGTGTCGTCACTTCAGTGTGCCAGTGACGTCACTTCAGTGTGATGGTGTCGTCACTTCAGTGTGACAGTGTCGTCACTTCAGTGTGCCAGTGTCGTCACTTCAGTGTGCCAGTGACGTCACTTCAGTGTGATGGTGTCGTCACTTCAGTGTGCCAGTGTCGTCACTTCAGTGTGACAGTGTCGTCACTTCAGTGTGCCAGTGTCGTCACTTCAGTGTGACGGTGTCGTCACTTCAGTGTGATGGTGTCGTCACTTCAGTGTGCCAGTGTCGTCACTTCAGTGTGACGGTGTCGTCACTTCAGTGTGCCAGTGTCGTCACTTCAGTGTGCCAGTGTCGTCACTTCAGTGTGATGGTGTCGTCACTTCAGTGTGCCAGTGTCGTCACTTCAGTGTGCCAGTGTCGTCACTTCAGTGTGACGGTGTCATCACTTCAGTGTGCCAGTGTCGTCACTTCAGTGTGACAGTGACGTCACTTCAGTGTGCCGGTGTCGTCACTTCAGTGTGCCAGTGTCGTCACTTCAGTGTGGCGGTGTCGTCACTTCAGTGTGATGGTGTCGTCACTTCAGTGTGACAGTGTCGTCACTTCAGTGTGCCAGTGTCGTCACTTCAGTGTGACGGTGTCATCACTTCAGTGTGCCAGTGTCGTCACTTCAGTGTGTGTAGAAGTGTGTAGGTGTGTGTAGGTTAGAAACATTTAGGCTGGCCTCCCTACGTTCCATCCTGGGTTTAACCAGGCTGGATTGCGTGAGGAGCTCACAAACCCTTGAAAGATCTGGGCAAGGTCCCATCGGTGAGCTCCAACGGCAGACAAGGCTGCGCTGGCTGGGTCATGTAGCCCGCATGCCCAGTCACCGCATGCCGAAACAGCTTTTGTTCGGCCGGATCGAGGATGGCTAAACGGGCGCGGCACGGGCTAGAGAAGAGATAGAGCGATGTGGTACAGGAGGATGTGGAGCTGAGTGGACTTGCCGATGACTAGTACCAGCGGTGTCAAGATCGGCCTCTGTGGAGGAGGCTCGTGAAGATGCTACTAGGCAGTTGGAGGCAGTCGCCGTCCACCAACAACGGAGGGCGACTGCCCTCCGTTGTTGTGTAGGAGTGTGTAGGTATGTGTAGGTGTGTAGGAGTATGTAGGTGTGTTTAGTTCTGTGTAGGTGTGTGTAGGTGTGTAGATGTGTGTAGGAGTGTTGAGGTGTGTGTAGGAGTGTGTAGGTGTGTGTAGGAGTGTGGATGTGTGTGTAGGTGTGTAGGAGTGTGTAGGTGTGTAGGAGTGTGTAGGAGTGTGTAGGTGTGTGTAGTTGTGTGTAGGAGTGTGTATGAGTGTGTAGGTGTGTGTAGGAGTGTGTAGGAGTGTGTAGGAGTGTGTAGGTGTGTGTAGGAGTGTGTAGGAGTAAGTAGGAGTGTGTAGGTATGTGTAGGAGTGTGTAGGTGTGTAGGAGTGTGTAGGTGTGTGTAGGTGTGTAAGTGTGTGTAGGTGTGTGTAGGAGTGTGTAGGTGTGTGTAGGAGTGTGTAGGTGTGTGTAGGTGTGTAGGTGTGTGTAGGAGTGTGTAGGAGTGTGTAGGTGTGTGTAGGAGTGTGTAGGGGTATGTAGGAGTGTGTAGGTGTGTGTAGGAGTATGTAGGAGTAAGTAGGAGTGTGTAGGTGTGTGTAGGAGTGTGTAGGTGTGTAGGAGTGTGTAGGAGTGTGTAGAAGTGTGTAGGTGTGTGTAGGTGTGTAGGTGTGTAGGTGTGTGTAGGTGTGTAGGAGTGTGTAGGAGTGTGTCGGTGTGTAGGTATGTGTAGGAGTGTGTAGGAGTGTGTAGGTGTGTGTAGGAGTGTGTAGGTGTGTAGGAGTGTGTAGGTGTGTAGGAGTGTGTAGGAGTGTGTAGGTGTGTGTAGGAGTGTGTAGGTGTGTGTAGGAGTGTGTAGGTGTGTGTAGGAGTGTGTAGGTGTGTAGGAGTGTGTAGGAGTGTGTAGGTGTGTAGGAGTGTGTAGGAGTGTGTAGGTGTGTGTAGGAGTGTGTAGGAGTGTGTAGGTGTGTGTAGGAGTGTGTAGGTGTGTAGGAGTGTGTAGGAGTGTGTAGGTGTGTAGGAGTGTGTAGGAGTGTGTCGGTGTGTAGGTATGTGTAGGAGTGTGTAGGAGTGTGTAGGTGTGTGTAGGAGTGTGTAGGTGTGTATGAGTGTGTAGGTGTGTGTAGGAGTGTGTAGGAGTGTGTAGGAGTGTGTAGGAGTGTGTAGGTGTGTAGGTGTGTAGGTGTGTAGGAGTGTGTATGTGTGTGTAGGAGTGTGTAGGTGTGTGTAGGAGTGTGTAGGTGTGTGTAGGTGTGTGTATGTGTGTGTGTGTAGCGTGGTGAAGTATGGCTAAACACGGGAGCCAGGCTCTCATCCAGCAGTGGATTGGCATGCATCACTGTTTTGTGATACAAAGGCGGCCGTGACGGAAGCGGCACGCGCGTCAGTCGCTGCTTCTGAGTAGCCATGCGGGGGCGGTGAGGAGGGGGTGAGGAGATGTGGGGGTGGTGAGGATGATGAGGGAGGGGGTGATGGGTGAGGGGTTGGGGTGAGGGGAGGGGTTGGGGTGAGGGGTTGGGGTGAGGGGAGGGGTTGGGGTGAGGGGAGGGGGGTGAGGGGAGGGGTTGGGGTGAGGGGTTGGGGTGAGGGGTTGGGGTGAGGGGTTGGGGTGAGGGGTTGGGGTGAGGGGTTGGGGTGAGGGGTTGGGGTGAGGGGTTGGGGTGAGGGGTTGGGGTGAGGGGTTGGGGTGAGGGGAAGGGTTGGGATGAGGGGAGGGGTTTGGGTGAGGGGAGGGGTTGGGGTGAGGGGAGGGGGTGAGGGGAGGGGGTGAGGGGAGGGGTTGGGGTGAGGGGAGGGGCTGTTGGGAGTGATTGGTAGACGCTAATGACTGCACTGGGCCTGAGTGAGCACCACGGCAGATGCCTCCACTGCTCTGTGTTTACACACAGAGACGACACAGCAGACAAAGATCCCCCGCATAGCCTTAGCAGACTGGAGGGGCAAGTGCTGTTGGCGAGCAGCACCTACGAAGACCGGCACGGCACACGAGGGGGTTGGGTGGCCAGCACCACGCCCGGCCGCCTTTGTCTCCCCGGTGCGAATGTTTACACATCGCACCGGGTGCCCGTTTGACGCTGAGTCGACCTGGCGGAGATGGAGATATCCCTCACTCAAGTCAGCCGTGACCGGGAATTCAGGTTGCCGTGCTCGAAGCGCAGCGTAACGCGCTAAGCACTGCGCCACGACTCCCCATGCTCCTCCACGCCCCCTCCCACCTGTACACCCCCTCCCCCCAAAAAAATTAACACCCCCCACCCGCACCCTCTCGGGCCCCCCCTCACACCTGTCAGCCCCCCTCCCTCGAGGAGCCGTCACAGATGCGTGCGCGCAGAGAGAGCTGCAGTGTGTGCGTCACGCAGTGACAGCGCCCTGCCCCGCGCCTTCCACGTGTGCAGCCTCGTACTTACGTCGTGTGTGTGTGTCTGTGTGTGTCTGTGTCTGTATGTGTCTGTGTGTGTCTGTGTGTGTGTCTGTGTCTGTGTGTCTGTGTGTCTGTCTGTGTGTGTGTGTCTGTGTGTGTGTGTCTGTGTGTGTGTGTGTGTCTGTGTGTGTGTGTGTGTCTGTGTGTCTGTGTGTGTCTGTGTGTGTGTCTGTGTGTGTGTCTGTGTGTGTGTGTCTGTGTGTGTCTGTGTGTGTCTGTGTCTGTGTGTGTCTGTGTGTGTCTGTGTGTGTGTGTGTCTGTGTGTGTGTCTGTGTGTGTCTGTGTGTGTCTGTGTGTCTGTGTGTCTGTGTGTGTGTCTGTGTGTCTGTGTGTGTCTGTGTGTGTGTCTGTGTGTGTCTGTGTGTGTGTCTGTGTGTGTCTGTGTGTCTGTGTGTGTGTCTGTGTGTCTGTGTCTGTGTGTGTCTGTGTGTGTGTCTGTGTGTCTGTGTGTGTCTGTGTCTGTGTGTGTCTGTGTGTATGTGTCTGTGTGTCTGTGTCTGTGTGTGTCTGTGTGTCTGTGTCTGTGTGTGTGTGTGTCTGTGTGTGTGTCTGTGTGTGTGTGTGTCTGTGTCTGTGTGTGTGTGTCTGTGTGTGTGTGTGTGTCTGTGTCTGTGTGTCTGTGTCTGTGTGTCTGTGTCTGTGAGTCTGTGTGTCTGTGTCTGTGTGTGTGTGTCTGTGTGTCTGTGTGTGTCTGTGTGTCTGTGTGTGTCTGTGTGTCTGTGTGTGTGTCTGTGTGTGTGTCTGTGTGTGTGTCTGTGTGTGTCTGTGTCTGTGTGTGTCTGTGTGTGTGTGTCTGTGTGTCTGTGTGTGTGTCTGTGTGTGTGTCTGTGTGTGTGTGTCTGTGTGTGTGTGTCTGTGTGTGTGTGTCTGTGTGTCTGTGTGTGTCTGTGTGTCTGTGTGTGTCTGTGTGTGTGTCTGTGTGTGTCTGTGTGTGTGTCTGTGTGTGTGTGTCTGTGTGTGTGTGTGTCTGTGTGTGTGCGTGCAAAACAACCCCCTACTTCCTCGCGGTGCCGGACGGGCAACTCTGTCGTGGACAGTGCTGTGGGGAGAGGGCCAATTCCGATTGGCCCCTCCCCTCATGGCGTCGGTGACCACCACAGGGGCTAAACGGGGGCTCTGGATGGGTGCGAGGGGCTGGTAACCCCTCCACCTTCAAAAAATTACCACGAAACCACGACTTAAATATCTAACTAATAAGCTTGTGCCGCAGGCCCCGGGGGGACAGGCGTCAATGACGTCTCCTGGCCAAACCCCAATTGGCGGAGCCAGGAGATTGAATCTCTACTCTCGGGGCTCCTCCAGAAACAACGAAAAGCCACTTCGTGTGGCCACGTGGAATGTTCGAACGCTCACTGCGGAGGAGAGTCTGCCACTCCTCTGTCGGGAGCTGGACCGGTACCGCCTGGATCTCTGTGGCATTCAGGAGGTCCGGTGGACCGGTTCTGGCTCCTGCCACCATGAGGGGTGGACAGTCCTCTACTAGGGGCAGCAGACTGCCAAACAACAGGGTGTGGCTCTTCTTTTGAACAAAAGAATGAAGGGTGCGTGGGAGCGTGGCGGTGAGGTGTGGGAAGCTGTAAGCCCCAGGCTACTTTGGGCTCGCCTTCCCATCAACCGGAGGCGAGGAGTGGTGGTCGTGGTTACTTATGCCCCCACCGAAGACGAACATCCGGGTAGGGATGCAGGCAAAGCCGATGAGTCAGATGCCTTCTATGACCTCTTGTCACAGGTGCTGGCTAAAATGGCCCCTCAGAATAGAGTCTTGTTGGGTGACTTCAATGCCCGAGTTGGTCATGATGCTGGCACCTGGTCTGGAGTGATTGGAGGGCATGGGCCAGATCAGCTCAATAACAACTGTACGAGGCTGCTAGATTTTTGTGCAGCCCATGGGCTTGTAATTACCAACACGCTGTTCCGGCATCGACGCATCCACGACCTACGGTGGAGCTGATCTGCCCTCTGACCATCGACTAGTCATCTGTAAGATGCGCCTGCCATTCTTCCACTCCGGTGGTGGGTGTACACCCAGGACCCCATTCCAACCTAAAGTAGCCTGGTCTCAGTTATCTGATGAAAGTTGCAAGCGAGAATTTCATCATCGATTGCGGCTGGGGTTGGCATCGTCCCCCACTCCTCCTGATGTCGAGGGTAAATGGGCGAGGTTTAGGACTGTGACTCATGCAGCTGCAAAGGCTGCTTTGGGTACGCGGTCCAGACCGCCCCAGAGACCCTGGCTGACAGAGGAGGTGTTCAGGATAGTTGAGAAAAAACGACAGGCCCACTGTCATCGGCTACAGAATCCCACGTCAGAGAATGAAGAGGCTTACCGCTGCCTTCGCTCGGAGGTTCGGAGAGCCGTGAGGCGCTGCAAGGATGGGTGGTGGTCGCGGGTTGCTGAGGAGATGGAGTCTGCCTCAGTGGCCAGCAATCACAAATCTCTCTTTAATTCTATAAAAAAAGTAACCTGCAGCGCAACACCTATTACCATCATTAAGGGAAAAAACGGTGATCCCATCTTCGACCCCCAGGAACAGGTTTGCAGATTTGCTGAGCATTTCTGTGAAGTCCTGGGGGAGGAGAAATCCCTCAGCGAGGAAAACATCGTGGCACAAAGTGGGGATGACCCTGCTGAGGCTGCAGTGCCTCAAATATTGGAAGAAGTCACACCCTGTGAGTGGCTGGCTGAGGTACCATCTGTTGAGGAAGTACTGAGGGCGATCCGGAGTCTGATACCAGGAAAGGCACCGGATAGAGATGATCTCCCAAGCGAAATGCTGAGGGAGGGTGGCGTTTGTGCACTGACTGCCCTATATGACATCATAACAACAGTCTGGGCCACTGAACGGGTTCCGCATGATTGGAAGGATGCCCTGGTGGTCCCCCTCTTTAAGAAGGGAGACCGCACAGACTGTAACAACTACAGGGGCATCTCACTCCTTAGTGTGCCGGGAAAGGTCCTGGCAAGGATTATTCAACATCGCCTTGCCAGGCACACTGAGGAGAGGCTTGCGTAGCCCCAGTGCGGTTTCAGGAAAGGACGGTCCTGCACAGATGCCATATTTTCTGTCCGTCTGCTACAGCAGAGGTGTAGGGAATTCCAGCAAGACCTACATCTCTGCTTTATTGACCTGCTCAAGGCCTATGATACCATCAGTAGGCCTGGGCTTTGGGTTGTTCTTCGTGATTTTGGAGTCCCTGACCCTCTGCTCACGATCATTAAAAACCTTCATGATGGTGAGCGGGCCCGGATAAAACTACGTGGCCGGGAGTCAAAGCCATTCCCTGTACACCTTGGGGTGCGACAGGGATGTTCTCTGGCTCCCACATTATTTAACGTATATTTTGACCACGTAGTTCATGAAGCCTTCAATAGCTGTACCGGGGGGAATTTCCATTTGGTACAGATATAATGGGAGGCTGATCGATGCCCGGGTGCGGTCAAGGGATGGCTCCCTATTGCTCAACCACGTTATGTATGCCGATGATTTGGTAATAGCTGCTCATTCAGAGGAGGATTTGGAGACGCTGCTGCTGAGACTGGAGCGTGTCACTAAGAGTTGCGGCCTTACCATCAGCCCCACCAAAACTAAGCACCTGCCTGGGTATTTTGTACCATCGGACACTCCACCCCCACAACTCCCAATCGGTGATGGGGCAGTTGTGGAGAGAGTGGAGAGTTTCCCATATCTGGGCAGTGTGCTTATGACCGGCTCCAGTTTAACAGCAGAGGTCTCACTCCGAATCAGTCGAGCGGCAATATCTTTTCATCGGTTGCGTAACGCTGTGTGGAAGCTACTTGGTCTGTCGCTCCGCACTAAGCGTCAGGTCTTCTCGGCCACGGTCATTCTCTCCCTTCTCTACGCTTGCGAAACGTGGACCCCCCTAATGGAACATCTTCGCCGGAGGAGCGACGCTCACAACAACGAGCGGAGCGCCGGGTGGCTAAAGCACAGCAGGTTAGCACAGTAGGGGGCACAGGTGGTGCATCAGCCAGTCATCTCAGTCAGTCGACCCGTGGCACCTGGGTCTGCCCCGTGACCTCCTGTCAGCGGGCATTCGACACTTCACGTGGCCTCAAGGTGCACATGGCCTGGCACAAGCGTCGTGGTGACATCACCGCCACTTGGCGAATGGCGGTTGTTGTTGTGTGCGTGCGTGTGTGTGTGCGTGCGATTGTGCGTGTGTGTGTGCGTGTGTATGTGTGCGTGTGTGTGCATGTGTGTGCGCGTGTGCGTGCGTGTGTGCGTGCGTGTGTGTGCTTGTTGTGGAACTTCTTTCGCGCGGTACGTAGCTAAAAGTGGCGGTGTGATGCTCTCCAAGAGGGTCCACGCATCGTGCGACATTTGGCCAATTTCTGAAGGCGATATTTGTTTGCGTTTCGGTAGAAAAGCCACGCGTGAGATGTGTTAGTGTACATCGCTTGTACTCATGTTCACATTGTACACAGATGTGTTAGTGTACATCGCTTGTACTCATGTTCACATTGTATACAGATGTGTAAGTGTACATCGCTTGTACTTATGTGCACATTGTATACAGATGTGTTAGTGTACATCGCTTGTACTCATGTTCACATTGTATACAGATGTGTTAGTGTACATCGCTTGTACTTATGTTCACATTGTATACAGATGTGTTAGTGTACATCGCTTGTACTTATGTTCACATTGTATACAGATGTGTTAGTGTACATCGCTTGTACTTATGTTCACATTGTATACAGATGTGTTAGTGTACATCGCTTGTACTCATGTTCACATTGTATACAGATGTGTTAGTGTACATCGCTTGTACTTATGTTCACATTGTATACAGATGTGTTAGTGTGCATGGCTTGTACTCATGTTCACATTGTATACAGATGTGTTAGTGTACATCGCTTGTACTCATGTTCACATTGTATACAGATGTGTTAGTGTACATCGCTTGTACTTATGTTCACATTGTATACAGATGTGTTAGTGTGCATCGCTTGTACTCATGTTCACATTGTATACAGATGTGTTAGTGTACATCGCTTGTACTTATGTTCACATTGTATACAGATGTGTTAGTGTACATCGCTTTTACTTATGTTCACATTGTATACAGATGTGTTAGTGTACATCGCTTGTACTTATGTTCACATTGTATACAGATGTGTTAGTGTACATCGCTTGTACTCATGTTCACATTGTACACAGATGTGTTAGTGTACATCGCTTGTACTCATGTTCACATTGTATACAGATGTGTTAGTGTACATCGCTTGTACTCATGTTCACATTGTATACAGATGTGTTAGTGTACATCGCTTGTACTCATGCGCACATTGTATACAGATGTGTTAGTGTACATCGCTTGTACTCATGTGCACATTGTATACAGATGTGTTAGTGTACATCGCTTGTACTCATGTGCACATTGTATACAGAGACCACCTGGGAGATGGAGCGATGAACATTGGTTCCTGTGCACGTGCTGGATGGATGATTACATAGCAGGATGGTGAGAGGTGGCGGTGGTATCATCCAGCAGTGGATTGACCATGGCTGATAATGATATAACGTGTGGCCCTCTGTCAATCCACTGCAGGACGAAGGCCTCACCAACGTCGTGTCGGACACGGAGACTGTTTGTCCATACTTCCTCATGCTGGTCACCGGTTCAGGTATCGCCACTCACCAATGACGTTCGCCGCTGCCGAGAATAGCAGCTGGGGTCGCCGCTGTGTTGATGGCGCAGTGCGCTAACGGCGGCGCCACCGCTCCCTAGCGCCCCCGCGACACTGCCACTCAGCGCTGAGGCTCCACGCACGGGCAACGCGCTCCACTTTCTTGCTCCACTGCCTCGTACGGCCGCACGCGCCGATTTTCACGCCGTGAAGCAGAGGCCAAGCAGCGCCACTTGGCCCCCACCCCCGTGGCGCAGGGGGGGAGGGCGACCCCCCCCCCCAATGGAGTGTGGGCACCCGTGCCCCCCACCACCACCCCCACCCCGCACGGCCCGTCTGGCAGCCTCACACAGACCCCACCACGTCCCGTTCACATATAATAATAGTGATATCATAGTGATTTAATAGTGATATAGTGGTTTAATAGTGATATAATAGTCATTTAATAGTGATATCATAGTGATTTAATAGTGATATAATAGTGATTTAATAGTGATATTAAAGTGATATAATAGTGATATAATAGTGATTTAATAGTGATATCATAGTGATTTAATAGTGATATAGTGATTTAATAGTGATATAATAGTTATTTAATAGTGATATCATAGTGATTTAATAGTGATATAATAGTGATTTAATAGTGATATAGTGATTTAATAGTGATATCATAGTGATTTAATAGTGATATCATAGTGAGTACACCACAAGTGTCGTCCTTGACGGCTTCCACTGGGCGAGGTTGAATGGACGATCAGGGCCATCATCCCGCAGAGCGACTGCCACGATCAGCATTGCGGTCTAGGGGAGTCTACGTGAGTCTATGGGTCTCTACGTGAGACTGTCGGTCTCTACGTGAGACTGTCGGTCTCTACGTGAGTCTATGGGTCTCTACGTGAGTCTATGGGTCTCTATGTGAGTCTATGGGTCTCTGTGTGAGTCTATGGGTCTCTATGTGAGTCTATGGGTCTCTACGTGAGTCTATGGGTCTCTACGTGAGACTGTCGGTCTCTACGTGAGACTGTCGGTCTCTACGTGAGTCTATGGGTCTCTACGTGAGTCTATGGGTCTCTATGTGAGTCTATGGGTCTCTGTGTGAGTCTATGGGTCTCTACGTGAGTCTATGGGTCTCTATGTGAGTCTATGGGTCTCTGTGTGAGTCTATGGGTCTCTATGTGAGTCTATGGGTCTCTACGTGAGTCTATGGGTCTCTACGTGAGACTGTCGGTCTCTACGTGAGACTGTCGGTCTCTACGTGAGTCTATGGGTCTCTACGTGAGTCTATGGGTCTCTATGTGAGTCTATGGGTCTCTGTGTGAGTCTATGGGTCTCTATGTGAGTCTATGGGTCTCTACGTGAGTCTATGGGTCTCTACGTGAGACTGTCGGTCTCTACGTGAGACTGTCGGTCTCTACGTGAGTCTATGGGTCTCTACGTGAGTCTATGGGTCTCTATGTGAGTCTATGGGTCTCTGTGTGAGTCTATGGGTCTCTACGTGAGTCTATGGGTCTCTATGTGAGTCTATGGGTCTCTGTGTGAGTCTATGGGTCTCTATATGAGTCTATGGGTCTCTACGTGAGTCTATGGGTCTCTACGTGAGACTGTCGGTCTCTACGTGAGACTGTCGGTCTCTACGTGAGTCTATGGGTCTCTACGTGAGTCTATGGGTCTCTATGTGAGTCTATGGGTCTCTGTGTGAGTCTATGGGTCTCTATGTGAGTCTATGGGTCTCTACGTGAGTCTGTGGTTCTCTGTGTGAGTCTGTGGGTCTCTACGTGAGTCTATGGGTCTCTGTGTGAGTCTCTGGGTCTCTGTGTGAGTCGATGGGTCTCTATGTGAGTCTATGGGTCTCTACGTGAGTCTGTGGTTCTCTGTGTGAGTCTGTGGGTCTCTGTGTGAGTCTGTGGGTCTCTATGTGAGTCTATGGGTCTCTGTGTAAGTCTGTGGGTCTCTATGTGAGTCTATGGGTCTCTGTGTGAGTCTGTGGGTCTCTACATGAGACTGTCGGTCTCTACGTGAGTCTATAGGTCTCTACGTGAGTCTGTAGGGGGGGTGAGAGAGAGTTGAAGGGGGGGGTGAGAGAGTTGGAAGGGGGGGTGAGAGAGTTGGGGGGGGGTGAGAGGGTTGGGGGGGGGTGAGAGAGCGTTGGGGGGGGGTGAGAGAGGGTTGGGGGGGTGAGAGAGAGAGTTGAGGGGGGGGTGAGAGAGTTGGGGGGGGGTGAGAGAGAGTTGGGGGGGGTGAGAGAGAGTTGGGGGGGTGAGAGAGTTGAAGGGGGGGGTGAGAGAGAGTTGGGGGGGGGGGGAGAGTGAGTTGGAGGGAATGTTGCTGCATCTTGAGTTGAGTTCCCCAGGGTCGATAGAAGTGACAGCTCCAGCACGTGGAGGGCGTGACGCTCTGACGGAGGCGAGAGAGGAGAGAGAAAACGAGAGGGTGAGATAGAGAGGGAGTGCGAGCGCGTGGGCAGGTGGAGGGAGATTGGGGGGAGAGAGAAATGGAGGGAGGTGGACGAAGAAGGAGAGAGGGGGGCGGGGAGAGAGATAATTGTCTAATAAGTCAGAGAGGGAGAGAAGGGGAGGAAGAGTGTAGCTTCATGCAGATGTAGTAGTCGTGTTTGGAGACGGAGTCGTAGTAGGAAGCAACACGTTTTATTTAGATCTTTAACAACAATCACTAGGACTTAACATGAAGGGGTAATGGCCCCTTCCACCCACAACCTGTGGAGGTACAGCCTCCGGGCTATCTATCCTAGCCACTGACCTACTCCTATAGCCCTCCGGCTGGCTGGAGCTAAGGAGGCTGACCCACCGCTGGCACCGGTGGGTCTCTGACCACTGGCCCGTCCAGACCCGGCCCTCAGAAGGACGTCGGGCTGAGGGAACCTCAGGCTCCTAGCCTCCCGACCTCTGGCACCGCACCGAGCCCCGGCCCTCAGAAGGACGTCGGGGATTGGGGTCCAGGGTCTCGTCTCCAGGTGGCTCCTCGACTTGGGCTTGAGGCGAACTGAGCTCTGCTCTCAGGAGCCCGCCTTTTATACGATTCCCCACCGAGGGGCGGGGTTCTGAGGGATCACAGATCCCCCACAGCCCCCTCCCCCCAGGAGGGGTTCTGGCCACAGGTAGTCCAACCGATCTGTGTTTGTTTATCCCGCTTTCTGCCTAGGGGCGGGTTCTGGGGGATCACACACACACACTCACAACACACACACTCACAACACTCACAACACACACACTCACAACACACACATACACTCCACAGCCTCCACCCCTCAGGCGGGGTCTTGGTCAGGGTTATCAATGACCCCGCTCTGGTAGGTACTGTGTAGCGTGTGCGTGTTTACAGAGTGACCACCACACAGAGATGCGTGGAGAGGGAGGGAGGGAAGGGGAGATGGGCGGTGTGTGTCTGTATGTCTGTCTGTATGTCTGTCTGTCTGTATGTCTGTCTGTGGGGACCGGTAGTGTAGCGGTTAGCGCGCTGCGCTATGAACCTGGCGACCCGAGTTCGATTCCCGCTCACGGCCAATACCCAGTGACGACTGTCTGAACCGGTCCTGGGCCTTCTCAGGGTCGACTCAGCCTCAAATGAGTACCCGGTGCGTTGTTTGAGCATTGCCACTCGTCGTGTTGGCCACCCACCCCCTCGTGTGCCGTGCCGGCCTTCATAGGTGCTGCTCGCTAACAGCACTTGCCCCAACAGTCTGTTAATGCTATACAGAGGATCTTTGTCTTTGTGCGTGTGTGTTGGTCTGTTTGTTTCCCTCTCCGGCAAAAACAACCCCCTACCTCCTCGTGGTGCCTGGCGGCAACATTGTGGTGGGCAGTGCCGTGGGGGGAGGGCCAACTGAGTTTGGCCTTTCCCCTCATGGCGTCTGTAACCACCACAGCGGCCAAATGGGGGCGGGTGCGAGGGGCTGGTGACCCCTCCACCTTCAATTAATTACCACTAAACCACGACTGAAAAATGTAATAATAAGCTTGTACCGGAGACCCCGGGGGGACAGGCGTCTATGACGTCTCCTGGCCAAACCCCATTTGGCGGAGCCAGGAGAATGAATCTTTACCCTCGGGGCTCCTCCAGAAACATCAAAAAGCCACTTCGTGTGGCCACGTGGAATGTTTGAACGCTCACTGCGGAAGAGAGGCTGTAACTCCTCTGTCGGACCGGTACCGCCTGGATCTCTGTGGTATTCAGGAGGTCCGGTGGACCGGCTCTGGCTCCTGCCACAGTCCTCTTCTCGGGGCAGGAGACTGCCAAACAACAGAATGAAGGGGGCGTGGGAGTGTTGCGGTGAGGTGTGGGAAGCTGTAAGCCCCAGGCTACTTTGGGCTCGCCTTCCCATCAATCAGAGGTGAAGAGTGGTGGTCGTGGTTACTTATGCCCCCACCGAAGACGAACATCCATGGAGGGATGCAGGCAAGGCCGATGAGTCAGATGGCTTCTATGAACGCCTGTCACAGGTGCTAGCTAAAGTGGCCCCTCGGGTTGGTCATGATGCTGGCACCTGGTCTGGAGTGATTGGAAAGCATGGGCCAGATCAGCTCAATAACAACGGTAGGAGGCTGCTAGATTTTTGTGCAGCCCATGGGGTTGTAATTACCAACAAGCTGTTCTGGCATCGGCGCATCCACACAACATCATGGATGCAGGCCGGGTCCAAGTAAGAACATCTGCTGCACTACGTAGTGACGGAACAGCGGATGCGGGCCCATGTCCTTGACACCAGGACCTACCGTGGAGCTGATCTGCCCACTGACCATCGACTTGTCATCTGTAAGATGCGCCTGCCATTCTTCCACCCCGGTGGTGGGTGTACACCCAGGACCCCATTCAAACCCTTAGTGGCATGGTCTCAGCTAGCTCATGAAAGTTGCAAGCGAGAATTTCATCATCGCCTGCGGCTGGGGTTGGCATCGTCCCCCACTCCTCCTGATGTCGAGGGGAAATGGGCGAGGTTTAGGACTGTGGCTCATGCAGCTGCAATGGCTGCTTTGGGTACACGGTCCAGACCACCCCAGAGACCCTGGCTGACAAAGGAGGTGTTCAAGCTGGCAGATAAAAAGTGACAGGCACATACTCATTGGCTACAGCATCCCACGTCGGAGAATGATGAGGCTTACCGCAGCCTTCGTTCAGAGGTTCGGAGAGCCGTGAGGTGCTGTAAGGATGGGTGGTGGTCGCGGGTTGCTGAGGAGATGGAGTCTGCCTCAATGGCCCGCGATCACAAATCTCTCTTTAATTCCATCAAAAAAGTAACCTGCAGCGCCACACCTATTACCATCATTAGGGGAAAGAATGGTGATCCAATCTCCGACCCTCAGGAACAGGTTTGCAGATTTGCTGAGCATTTATGTGAGGTCCTGGGGGAGGGGAGGCTGCGGTGCCTCAAATATTGGAAGACGTCACCCCCTGTGAGTGGCTGGCTGAGGTGCCATCTGTTGAGGAAGTACTGAAGGCGATCCAGAGTCTGAGACCAGGAAAGGCACCGGGCAGAGATGGTCTCCCAAGCGAAATGCTGAGGGAGGGTGGCGTTTGATGCCCTAACAATCCTACATGACATCATAACAACAGTCTGGACCACTGGACGGGTTCCGCGGGACTGGAAGGATGCCCTGGTGGTCCCCCTCTTTAGGAAGAGGGGCCGCACAGACTGTAACAACTACAGGAGCATCTCACTCCTCAGTGTGCCAGGAAAGGTCCTGGCAAGGATTATTCAACATCGCCTTGCCAGGCACACTGAGGAGAAGCTTGCAAAGCCCCAATGCGATTTCAGGAAAGGGCGGTCCTGCTCAGATGCCATATTTTCTGTCCGTCTGCTACAGCAGAGTTGTAGGGAATTCCAACAAGACCTACATCTCTGCTTTATTGACCTGGTCAAGGCCTATGATACCATCAGTAGGCCTAGGCTCTGGGTTGTTCTTCGCACTTTCGGAGTCCCTGACCCTCTGCTCACGATCATTAACGACCTCCATGATGGCGAGCAGGCCAGGGTAAAACTACGTAGCCGGGAGTCGGAGCAATTCCCTGTACACCTTGGGGTGCGACAGGGATGTCCTCTGGCTCCCACATTATATAACATCTTTTTCGACCACGTAGTTTGTGAAGCCTTCAATAGCTGTACCGGAGGAATTTCCATCTGGTACAGATATAATGGGAGGCTGATCGATGCCCGGGTGCGGTCAAGGGATGGCTCCCCATTGCTCAACCACGCTATTTATGCCGATGATCGGGTAATTGCGGCACACTCAAAGGAGGAGTTGGAGGCGCTGCCGCTGAAACTGGAGCGTGCCACTAAGAGGTGTGGCCATACCATCAGCCCCACCAAAACGAAGCACCTGCCTGGGTATTTTGTACCATCGGACACTCCACCCCCACAACTCCCAATCGGTGATGGGGCAGTTGTGGAGAGAGTGGAGAGTTTCCCATACCTGAGCAGTGTGCTCATGACCGGCTCCAGTTTAACAGCAGAGGTCTCACTCCGAATCAGTCGAACGGGATTATCTTTCATCGGTTGCGAAAACGCTGTGTGGAAGCTACCTGGTCTGTCGCTCCGCACTAAGCTTCAGGTCTTCTCGGCCACGGTCATTCCCTACCTTCTCTACGCTTGCGAAACGTGGACCCCCATAATGGAACATCTCCGCCGGTTAGAAACATTTAGGCTGGCCTGCCTACGATCAATCCTGGGTTTAACCAAAGTCCCATCGGTGAGCTCCTCCCGCAGGCAAGGCTGCGTTGGCTGGGCCATGTAGCCCGCATGCCCAATCACCGCATACCCAAACACCGCATGCCCAAACAGCTTTTGTTCGGCCGGATCGAGGGGGCTAAACGGGCGCAGAACGAGCTAGAGAAGAGATGGAATAATGTGGTACAGGGGGATGTGGAGCGGAGGGGACTTGCCGATGACTGGTACCAGCGGTGTCAAGATCGTCCTCTGTGGAGGAGGCTCGTGAAGGACGCTACTGGGCAGTTGGAGGCAGTCGCCCTCCAACAACAACGGAGGGCAGAGGAGCGACGCTCACAACAACGAGCGGAGCGCCGGGTGGCTCAAGCACAGCAGGCACAGTAGGGGGCACAGGTGGTGCATCAGCCAGTCATCTCAGTCGTCTCAGTCAGTCGACCCGTGGCACCTGCTGGGTCTGCCCCGTGACCTCCTGCCAGCGGGCGTTCGATACTTCACGTTGCCTCAAGGTGCACATGTCCTGGCACAAGCGTCGTGGTGATGTCACCGCCACGTAGTGGCGAACGGCGGTTGTTGTTGTGGGGAGCGGTCGTGTAGCGGTTAGCGCACTGCGCTATGAACCTGGCGACCCGGGTTCGATTCCCGCTCACGACCAACACCGGTGACGATTATGTGAACCGGTCCTGGGCATCCCCTAGGTCGACTCAGCCTATAATGAGCACCTTGTGCGGTGTGTAAACATCGCCACTGGGGAGACAAAGGCGGCCGGGCGTGTTGCTGGCCACCGGCCTCTTCGTGTTACCGTGCCAGCCTTCATAGGTGCTACTCGCAAACAGCACTTGCCCCAACAGTGTGTGAAGGCTACACGGGGGATCTTTGTCTTTGTGTAGTGATTGAGGTGGTGGTGTGTGAGTGGCGTTGGGGGTGAAGTTTCCACAGCTTCAGTGACCACGCGTGGGGGGAGGGGCTGGCATCCCCTCCACCCAAAACCCCCCTCCACCCCCAACACTTCCTGCTATTTTGCTCTAATAATAGTGAACAACTCGGATCCTCGTGCCTTCAGTCGCACGCTCTCTGCAAGCTGCGGGGAGAGAGAAGAGGAGAGGGGGAGGAGGAGAGGGGAAGACGAGGGAAGAGGAGTAGGGGGGAGGTGAAAGGGGGGAGGGGTCAGGGTTCAGGAACCCCTCTCTCTTCTTTTCCCGATGCCCGCGACCATCAACCCCGCGGTTGAAGAAGACCTGCTTCTCTAGAGCCGCTTTTGGTGTTGAGTGTTGTTGTCCTTCCCTCCCGCGCCTCCGATTAGGGGGTGGAGTGAGAGTTGGAGGGGGTGGGGTGAGTGAGAGAGAGTTGGAGGGGGGAGACGGTTGGCTACGTACGGTGGGAAAGAAGTTCAACGTCGGAGCAGACAGCGCGGGGCAACGACAGCGATGCGCGCTTGGCATGGACAGGAAGGAGAACACGTGGACTGGGGAGCAGTCCACGGGCTTGGCCAGGACGAGAGGACGCCGATACGAGATGGGTCCAGCATGGAGACGGAGGGGCAGTCAAGGAACGGAACGCGCCCGTGCGGAGATGGAGCGATGGAATCAGCTCGTTGGATGGATTCATTGTTACTCTCACACACACACACACCCTGCTCACAAAGACAAAGGTCCTCTCTGTAGCATTTTCAGGCTGTCGGGGAAAGTGCTGAGTGGATCATTACATCGCAGGATCGTGAGAGATGGCTACGGATTCCGGAGGGAGGGCTTCATCCAGCAGTGGATTGACCCTGGCTGGTGGTGGGGATGACGACGGCGATGATGCTGAATCTCGCGTCGTCATCTAAGGAGGGTGCAGCTCTGACTCTCTCGGCAAGGATTCTGTAAACCCCCCTCTGCCCCGTCCCGTCTTAGCGGCTGATTGAGCAGGAAATTAGAGAATTAGATAATTCGACAATTGGGGCCAGGCGCCGCGCGGCTGCTCACCCCGTAGCGGCCTTAATAGGCGCTCGCTAACTTCACCAAAGCTGACAGTCTGTGCGATGCGTGAGCGCAGTGTCGCCCGCCCGGGCTCTTGCGTTTGATTTCCTCCGAGTTTTCCAGTTTCCTGCAAAGAGCGCTGACTTGTGAATAACAGAGCAGCATGGCCGAATGCACGCACGGAGACTCCTATCGAAACAAAGACAAATGTCCCCCGTGTAGACTTCGGCAGGCTGTTGGGGCAAGTGCTGTTAGCGAGCACCACGCAGGAACGAGCGGGTGGGTGGCCAGCACAGCGCCTAGCCGCCTTTATCTTCCCAGTTGCAGATGTTACACACACGCACACACACACGAGGTACTGTTTAAAGGCTGCAACGCCGTTCCCCACACGTGAAAGAAGGCCCATTGCCTAAAACGTCGCAGATTATATATTGTCTTTATTTATTTGAAGACATTGTTATTCACGAATGTGTCGAGCTTTATTATTGATCAATTTTGCCCACACATCGTAAACTCCTCGCAAGGACACACACACACACTGTGTTGGGGCGAATGCTGTCAGCGCGCACCATTGAAGGCCGGAACGGCACACGATGGCGCGCGGTGGCCGGCACCACGCCCGGCCGCCTTCGACTCTCGAGCGGCGATGATGTTTTATAGACACCGCACCAGAGGCTGAGTCGACTTAGGCGAGGCCCGGGACCGGTTCAAGTGAGCGGGAATCGAACCCAGGTCGCCGGGTTCGTAGCGCGGCGCGCTAACCGCTGCACCACCGCTCACGCGCGCTCGTCGCACTCTCGGAGCCCGACCCACACAAATCCGCGTCCCACTTCGCTGCAAACATTTTTCCCCCGACCCATTTTTCACTCAACGTCACCGCGGCCGCGTTCGTTCCGCCCGGGCTGATTTCATTTTGCGCGGAATGGGCGGCGGCCCTCGAGTGGCTCGGCACCGAGTTGTGGCCCTGGCCGGGATCTCCTCCGTCACCTTGGCAACAGCCTCGGTGAGGGCAGATCTCCAGCAGCGGTTCGGGCGAGCCTGGGTCTGCTGATGAGAGTGCGAATGTCGAAACCGCCGCAGAAGTGTTGCTCGTGTTGCACCAGCGCTGCTGCTGCTGCGAGGATTCACTCTCGCATCGCGATCACTTGTCACCCTCGTCATCATCCTCGTCACCCTCGTCATCATCCTCGTCACCCTCGTCATCATCCTCGTCACCCTCGTCATCATCCTCGTCATCATCCTCGTCATCATCCTCGTCATCACCCTCGTCATCATCCTCGTCACCCTCGTCATCATCCTCATCATCATCCTCGTCATCATCCTCGTCACCCTCGTCATCATCCTCGTCACCCTCGTCACCATCCTCATCATCATCCTCGTCATTATCCTCGTCATCCTCGTCATCCTCGTCATCATCCTCGTCACCCTCGTCATCATCCTCGTCATCATCCTCGTCATCATCCTCATCATCCTCATCATCATCCTCGTCATCCTCGTCATCACCCTCGTCACCCTCGTCATCATCCTCGTCATCATCCTTGTTACCCTCGTCATCATCCTCATCATCATTCTCGTCACCCTCGTCATCATCCTCGTTACCCTCGTCATCATCCTCGTCATCACCCTCGTCATCATCCTCGTCATCACCCTCGTCATCATCCTCGTCACCCTCGTCACCATCCTCGTCATCAGCCTCGTCACCCTCGTCACCATCCTCATCATCATCCTCGTTATCATCCTCGTCACCCTCGTCATCATCCTCGTCATCATCCTCGTCACCATCCTCGTCATCATCCTCGTCACCCTCGTCACCATCCTCATCATCATCCTCGTCATCATCCTCATCATCACCCTCGTCATCATCCTCATCATCACCCTCGTCATCATCCTCATCATCACCCTCGTCATCATCCTCATCATCACCCTCGTCATCATCCTCGTCACCCTCGTCAGTGTGCTCACAACGCGGGTGTCAGTGCACAACCCCCGAAGTTCGCTAGTGTCTTACCCCCTATCCTTACCCCCACCCCCATCCCTAACCCTGCCCCTAACCCTGCCCCTAACCCTGCCCCTAACCCTGCCCCTAACCCTGCCCCTAACCCTGCCCACTCTCCACGCATCTCCCCGTGAACCTGACACTGCCGACCCTGGCTCGCGGCGTGGTCCGGGTCCCCGTGTCCCCTCGACGCGGGGTTCGCACCGCTCCCTCCCCGCTCCCTCCCCGCTCCCTCCCCTCTCCCTCCCCGCTCCCTCCCCTCTCCCTCCCCGCTCCCTCCCCTCTCCCTCCCCGCTCCCTCCCTCTCCGTGTCACCGCTTAACGCGCGCGTGCGTGTGTGTTTGTTTGTTGTTTTCATCTCCAGATTGTTTGTTGTATTTTTATATCGCGCGCCAAGCGTGCGACTTCGAATCTCAAACCCCTGCAGAGACCCCAGACAAGCGGGAAGGCAGCAGCTGTAGCTGGCGCCAACAATTGCCCAAGTTCTGCGGTCCTACATTGGGACGTTTAGCCAACAGCATGAATCAGTGTCTATACGGTGCAGCGAGTAGACCAGAGGGCGCAGACAACCCCCATGTGTGCGAGGGGAGGTAACGATCAATCGCCAAAGACTCATCTTTCAAATGAGTATTGCGCTTGGCGGCGATGTTTAAACATCGCCACTGGGAAGACAAAGGCGGCCGGGCGTGGTACTGACCACTCACCCCCTCGTGTGCCATTCCGGCTTTCATTGGTGCTGCTACGTCTGCCACCTCCACCGCCATCACCACCAGTACCACCATTGCCACCACCTCCACCGCCATCACCACCAGCACCACCATTACCACCACCTCCACCGCCATCACCACCAGCACCACCATTGCCACCACCTCCACCGCCGCGCCGTGATGAACCCCTCTCTAAGTGGGGGGGGTTATTCGATTGCACTGTACGGGCGGAGCGCCGCGTTCTGAATGTTTATGCGGAGATGAGAGTGGAGGGTGCGAGTGTGTGAGGATGATTGCGTGAGGGTGTGTGAGAGTGCGTGAGAGTGTGAGAGTGTGTGAGTGCGCGTGTGTCAGTGCGTGTGTGAGAGAGAGAGTTGACGCAGTGGGGACCACGGGTGATGCATCTGCCAGTCATCTCAGTCAGTCAACCCGAGTCACCTGGGGCTGTCCCGTGACCTCCTGCCAGCAGCGAGCCTTCGACACGTCACGTGATAGCGTCAAGGTGCGTGGAGCTGACCAACCACCCCCTCTGTTTGCCACAGTGCCGGCCTTCATAGGTGCTCGCTCACAGCACTTGCCCCAAAAGTCTGTTAAGGCTATACGGAGCATCTTTGTCTTTGTGTGTGTGAGAGAGAAATAGCGAAGTGTGTTTGTGGGGTTTCAGTGGTTTGCATTCTGAGCTCCAAACTTGGAGACCTGAGTTCTATTCCTGACAATTACCGCCATCATAAGTGGCTAATAACATCAGGACCAGTCTTGCACGGGCCTCCCTTAGGAAATGACCACCTCTTGTCGCATGACCAACATCACCCCTGGAGAGACAAAGGTGGCCGAGCTCGCAGGCGATCTTCCCACACCACACATCACCAGTGCGCCCTGTCAGCCTTAATAGGCGCTCGCTAACAGCGGTTTCCCGACAGTCTATAGGGATAGAATTAGCGGACCAGAGAAAAATCATCATCGTCATCACCATCAGCCATGGCCAACCCACTGCTGGATGTAGGTCTCCCCAAACTGTTGCCATCTCACGATCCTGCGAAGTCACAAGCCACCCGGCACTTGCCCCCAACAGGATGAAGGAGCAACATAGCGGGGAACCTTTGGCTTTGTGAGAAGAGAGCGTGTGCGAGCGTGGATCCACGCCGACTGAGTCGCTCCGTCTCCACGGCGGAGGCCCTCCCGGGCGCGTCCCGTCACCAGGGTGCTGTTCGCTCTGCTCTCCGGCTACTTGGGGCTGGGGCTGCCCCGGCGCTCACGCGAATCTCGAGCGGAACGTCACGGCCACGCGCACAGGCGCGGTATTGATAGAGGGAGGGAGGGATTAGAGGGAGTGACGAGAGGGAGAGACGAGAGGAAGGAGAGGGAGGAGAGGGAGGGAGGGGGGAGGGGAGGTAGGTGAGGGAGGGAGGGAGGGCAGGGAGCAAAGAGAGGGAGGGAGGGGGGAGGAGAGGGAGGGAGGGGGGAGGTGAGGGAGGGAGGGAGGGGGGAGGAGATGGAGGGAGGAAGGGGGGAGGAGAGGGAGGGGGAGGAGAGAGAGGAGATGGAGGGAGGGGAGAGGAGAGGGAGGGGAGGAGGGAGGGGAGGAGGGAGGAGAGGGAGGGAGGGGGAAGGAGAGGGAGGGGGAAGGAGAGGGAGGGGGTAGGAGAGGGAGGAGAGGGAGGGAGGGGGGAGGAGAGGGAGGGAGGGGGGAGGAGAGGGAGGGGGGAGGAGAGGGAGGGAGGGGGGAGGAGAGGGAGGGAGGGGAGGGGGGAGGAGGGAGGAGAGGGAGGAAGGGGGAAGGGGAGGGAGGGGGGAGGAGAGGGAGGAGAGGGAGGGAGGGGAGGGGGAAGGAGAGGGAGGAGGGGTAGGGGTGGTTCTTTGGGTGATGGAGAGAGAACGAGAAGTGCGATGGAGGGAGCCAGGGATATGGAGGGAGGGAGGGAGGGGAGATTGAAGGAGTTGGAGGGAGCGAGCGAGCGAGTTGGTGGGGGTGGTTTGGGTGGTGGAGAGAGAGAGGGAGGGAGAGTCTTTGTGGACACCGAGATGCCTGGAGAATCTCCCTCCGCCAGTTAATCACTTCGCTTCCCTGGCACGGGACGTCTCATCGCTCCCACGGAGCGGAGAGCAGAGGAGGTAGAGGGGGAGGAGTGGGAGGAGGAGTGGGAGGGAGAGGAGGTGGAGGAGAGGGAGGGGGTGAGATGTGGGGGGAGGCTGTAGCAGAAGTCTCCGCTCCGCCCCTCGTGCTGCTTCCAGGTTGAGAGGACATCAGCAGCAGTCGGGCAAATTGGGGAGAATCCGTGGTGGACAACTGTACAGTTGTCCTTGTCACCCGGGGTGAGTCCCATCTCGTCAAAGCTGGGAAGTTGCCCAGCGTTGAGCCTGGCGGTTGTCAAGGGGGGGCCCCCATCTCGTAGCTTTGCCCATTAGGGGGGGGGGTGCCAGGCACCCCGTGCCCCACGCTCGTGACGCCGCTGGATCCGTGGCTTGCCGGGTTCAGGAGCGACTGGAGGCCCCTCCTCTGTTGGAGGATTCGCGACGATCGATCGCCGCCGCTACCTCGGCCCCCCGGTGACGAGCACGCACGATCTGTTACCGCTTTAACCGGCCCCGCCTCACTGTTGTGGGCAGTCGAGGCGATGCGCGCGTCAGATGAGAATCATTTCAGCCGGAACTGTCCCTGATCCAGGTAGCCTGGCCGTGTCCGCATTTTATAATCCTATAAACCGGTTCACAGAGCCGTATCGGAGTATAGGTTACATGCATATTTGATCATCATATATACGGGTATATTTTACTCTAGTGGCAGTGCCTTACGCCGAAAATACCGAGTGAGAGGCGAAGCCGTGGGTATGGGCGTCTCGACTCGCCTTGGCAGTCCCTGGCTGGCCATGGGGACTCGAACAGCACCAATACCCAAGGTTCTCTCTGGCAGTCCGTATCTTGGCAGTGCTCGCTGATGATCTCGAGCGAACACGATGACCCACGCGACACCGCGAGCCTGCCCTGGCAGTCGACGACCCTGGCATGGCAACCCTGACGAGCCGTAATGGTGACGACGACCTCCACCGGGCTCCTCTTGGCAGCCTGCAGCTGGACAATGTCTCGCTGGTGATCGCTAATGAGAGCAAAACGCCTCCTCGTCTTCCCCTCCCATATCCCTCCAGTTGCCCCTCTCCCGTGCCCCGCGATGGGGGGGGGGGTATTTGTATTCACGCCGTGCCCCGCGTGGGGGCTCGCGCTGCTGCTTCTGCTGCTGCAGCTCTCCCGCGGCGCTTTCGGAGTCGCACAGCAGTGTGGTTGCTCGGCGCAACGTCCGACGTTTCGCTCCGCGTGCCGCGCACATTTTTCGGGAACGAGAAGACGCTACCAGCGCAGTGCGTGCAGCGACCGCCGTCGGGCGTCGTGCAAAACGGGTTACGGGATCGAAGCTACCGGCACGTGGAGAGAAACGTCCGACGGCACCGCGGCCCCGACACGACCCCGAGCCGCCAGTACCCGGGACGAAGCGCAGGCGGGCGCAAGCCTGGATGCGAACCCAGGCTCGCAGCGCTCGCGGCTCGGCGCTGTGACCTTTGAGCCCCCGGGCCTCTCTCCCCGTGCTGGGATCTTCATTTACTGCTCCCGGCTCGGGAGGAGCCGGGAGCCGAGAGAGAGACTGAGAGAGACTGAGAGAGTAATTTACTCGTTCAAAACGCGTGCCTCCCCTGGGACTGAAACCCATTGCGCTGGGGCCCGAGATGTCTTGTCGCACACGGCCCGCTCCACTGCCGCTGCGCTTTCAATTAATTCCCTTTTTGTCTCGTTCTGGCTCCGGCCAGGGTCTCGTGGGGTGGCCGGTGAGGAGCGGTGGCGCGGTGGTTGGCGCGCCGCGTGGCAGCAGGCCGCGCCGTCGCCCGTCGCGAACGTTTTTGAGGGAGGCCACGCGAGGCGAGCCTCGTGGGGGAGATCTCCATCCAGCCGCGGAGAGACGAAGACAATAAAGCAATGAATGTGGTTAGGGCGCTGCGCTACGAACTATACGATCGTGTTTGTGTATAAGGCAGTGACAGATTGCCGATCCCGGCTAACATCGGTGACGTGTTACATCTGAACCCCCTCCCTCCACCCCGCTTCACTAATCCGTGCTGACAATCATGGTGAAGTATGCTCAAACAACCGCCATTTCCCAGACGGTGGAGTGAGGAGGGCCTCATCCAGCAGTGGATTGACAAAGGTGAGAGGGTTGGGGGAGTGGTGTAGAGACGTCGATGGCGCTGCCCCTTGCCGCTCACAGCGCCTGCCGCGGCCGTAGGTGCTGCGCGGTGTGAGCGTGGCACCCAAACTACAGGCGCAGTGGGCAGATGCATTAAAGTCTGCTTTGAAAACCCATCTCTCTAAAGTGGCCTTCCCTCTTTAGTTTGGTCGGTTGCCCCTGGCTCTGGTTGTTTCCTGATTTCCATGCGTTGCGCATTGGGATCCTAGGATGGAATGCCGCATTACACATTTGAATTATTATAATTACATCGGTCGCCTATGCAATCACCGCAATCGAGACTCAACCCTGCTCGGTCGATAGCAGTCTTCTCTTCAACAAGAGTTTAACACTACAACATGCAATGCACCAACAATATGTGATACTAAAATACAATCAAACGCCCTCGATTAGCCCTCTTCAAGAGGGCCGTTTGTTGCTGGCCGCTTGGGATTGTGGCCTCAGCAACCGAGATTTTTATTTTAAAAGCAAAGCCAAAGTACAGACAATCCAGATACCTTTTCACGCAGCAAAAGAAAACGCACTGACACACACACCGACACACTGACACAGTACACACTGACACAGTAAACACACACACACTGACACAGTAGACACACACTGACACAGTAACACACCGACACACACCGACACACTGACACACCGACACACTGACACACCGACACACTGACACAGTACTCACACTGACACAGTAAACACACACACACTGACACAGTACACACACTGACACAGTACACACACACACACTGACACAGTACACACACACGGTGACACTACGCACACACTGACACATCAACACAAACACACTGACACAGTACACACACACACTGACACAGTAAACACACTGACACAGTACACATACACACACACTGACACAGTACACACACACACACTGGCACAATACAAACAAAGACAAAGATCCCCCATATAGCCATTAACAGACTGTAGGGGCAAGTGCTGTTAGCGAGCACCTATGAAGGCCGGTAACGGTACACCAGGGGGTGGGTACACACACACTGACACAGTAACACACTGACACACCAACACACCGACACACACCGACACACACTGACACACCGACACACACTGACACACACTCACACACCGACACACACCGACACACACTGACACACCGACACACACCGACACACACTGACACACTGACACACCGACACACACTGACACACACTCACACACCGACACACACCGACACACTGACACACCGACACACTGACACACTGACACAGTACACACACTGACACAGTAAACACACTGACACAGTACACACACACTGACACACTACACATACACACTGACACAGTACACACACACACTGACACAGTACACACACACTGACACAGTAAACACACACACACTGACACAGTACACACACAATGACACAGTACACACACACACACACTGGCACAGTACACACACACTGACACAGTAACACACTGACACACCGACACACACCGACACACACTGACACACTAACACACCGACACACTGACACACCGACACACTGACACACACACACTGCCACACTGACACACCGACACACTGACACACCGACACACTGACACACCGACACACACCGACACACACTGACACACTGACACACACTGACACACCGACACACTGACACACACACACCGACACACTGACACACACACACTGACACACTGACACACCGACACACTGACACTCACACACCGACACACTGACACACCGACACACTGACACAAACACACTGACACACTGACACACCGACACACCGACACACTGACACACTGATACACTGACACACACACACTGACACACTGACACACCGACACACCGACACACTGACACACACACACTGACACACTGACACACCGACACACTGACACACTGACACACACACACTGACACACTGACACACCGACACACACACACAGCAGTCAGTCGGTCAGATTGACCCGAATTTATCTCGATTTTCCTTCCCCCGCACCTGCGATTGGCTACGTACGGTGCGAAAGAAGTTCAATATACGACACACAAACCATCCCACACGGACACGCGCACAGATGAAACGCACGCTCATTGTAATCCTTGGAAAGCGCAGCGACGGTGGTGACCTCGAGAGACAGGGGCGGTGCGGGCTGCGATAACCGCAATCAGAGGGACATCTCCTCGACACGACGCTGCGCGCACTTCGAGGAAGAGAGAGAGAGAGGCGAGAGAGACACACGCACGCACACACACACGTGTGTGTGCGTGCGTGCGCGTGTGTGCAGCGTCGTAAATTATTAATCAGCACCCTCGCCATTCAGCCGCAGTCACCGCGACTTAACCCCTCACTTGCCGGCCGAAGCAGTCCCAGACTCGCCTCGTGGCACGTGGCAGGCGGAGCGGTCCACCGTGAACCGCGGGGTGACCTGTGACCCATATCCCGTGCGTGCTTGTGTGGTGCGTGTTAGCGCGCTGCACCATGAACCCGCTGACACAGGTTCGATTCCCGCTCACGGCCACCACCAGCGACGATGATCTCAACCGGTCCTGGGCCTCACCTAGATCGACTCAGTCTTAAATGAGTAGCTGATGCAGTGTGTAAACATCGCCACTAGGGAGACAAAGGCGGTCGGGCGTGGTGCTGGTCAACCTACCTCCATCGTGTACTGTGCCGGTCTTCATAGGTGCTCGCTGACAGCACTTGTCCCAAACGTCTGGGACGATTATACGTGGATCTTTGCCTTTGTGTGTTTAAGTTACAATCACTGTATGTATCCAAAATAGAGGTTGTTTTGGGTTAGATCGCGTCAAAATATAAATGTATCGTTAAAACCGCAATCACCCGACACAGCCAACTAGTAAGGGTTGTCACGTAAACAGAACGTGGCCAATTCGTCACTAGTACAACACACCGGAGTGCTGTACTAGTATACTACACTACACACTAGTGCTGTACTAGTATACTACACTACACACTAGTGCTGTACTAGTATACTACACTATACACTAGTGCTGTACTAGTATACTACACTATACACTAGTGCTGTACTAGTATACTACACTCCACACTAGTGCTGTACTAGTATACTACACTACACACTAGTGCTGTACTAGTATACTACACTCCACACTAGTGCTGTACTAGTATACTACACTTCACACTAGTGCTGTACTAGTATACTACACTACACACTAGTGCTGTACTAGTATACTACACTCCACACTAGTGCTGTACTAGTATACTACACTACACACGAGTGCTGTACTAGTATACTACACTACACACTAGTGCTGTACTAGTATACTACACTATACACTAGTGCTGTACTAGTATACTACACTACACACTAGTGCTGTACTAGTATACTACACTACACACTAGTGCTGTACTAGTATACTACACTACACACTAGTGCTGTACTAGTATACTACACTACACACTAGTGCTGTACTAGTATACTACACTACACACTAGTGCTGTACTAGTATACTACACTACACACTAGTGCTGTACTAGTATACTACACTACACACTAGTGCTGTACTAGTATACTACACTACACACTAGTGCTGTACTAGTATACTACACTACACACTAGTGCTGTACTAGTATACTACACTACACACTAGTGCTCTACTAGTATACTACACTACACACTAGTTCTGTACTAGTATACTACACTACACACTAGTGCTGTACTAGTATACTACACTACACACTAGTGCTGTACTAGTATACTACACTACACACTAGTGCTGTACTAGTATACTACACTACACACTAGTGCTGTACTAGTATACTACACTACACACTAGTGCTGTACTAGTATACTACACTACACACTAGTGCTGTACTAGTATACTACACTACACACTAGTGCTGTACTAGTATACTACACTCCACACTAGTGCTGTACTAGTATACTACACTATACACTAGTGCTGTACTAGTATACTACACTACACACTAGTGCTGTACTAGTATACTACACTACACACTAGTGCTGTACTAGTATACTACACTACACACTAGTGCTCTACTAGTATACTACACTACACACTAGTTCTGTACTAGTATACTACACTACACACTAGTGCTGTACTAGTATACTACACTACACACTAGTGCTGTACTAGTATACTACACTACACACTAGTGCTGTACTAGTATACTACACTACACACTAGTGCTGTACTAGTATACTACACTACACACTAGTGCTGTACTAGTATACTACACTACACACTAGTGCTGTACTAGTATACTACACTACACACTAGTGCTGTACTAGTATACTACACTCCACACTAGTGCTGTACTAGTATACTACACTATACACTAGTGCTGTACTAGTATACTACACTACACACTAGTGCTGTACTAGTATACTACACTCCACACTAGTGCTGTACTAGTATACTACACTACACACTAGTGCTGTACTAGTATACTACACTACACACTAGTGCTGTACTAGTATACTACACTACACACTAATGCTGTACTAGTATACTACACTACACACTAATGCTGTACTAGTATACTACACTCCACACTAGTGCTGTACTAGTATACTACACTACACACTAGTGCTGTACTAGTATACTACACTACACACTAATGCTGTACTAGTATACTACACTACACACTAGTGCTGTACTAGTATACTACACTACACACTAGTGCTGTACTAGTATACTACACTCCACACGAGCGCTGTACTAGTATACTACACTACACACTAGTGCTGTACTAGTATACTACACTACACACTAGTGCTGTACTAGTATACTACACTACACACTAGTGCTGTACTAGTATACTACACTCCACACTAGTGCTGTACTAGTATACTACACTCCACACTAGTGCTGTACTAGTATACTACACTACACACTAGTGCTGTACTAGTATACTACACTACACACTAGTGCTGTACTAGTATACTACACTACACACTAGTGCTGTACTAGTATACTACACTACACACTAATGCTGTACTAGTATACTACACTACACACTAATGCTGTACTAGTATACTACACTACACACTAATGCTGTACTAGTATACTACACTCCACACTAGTGCTGTACTAGTATACTACACTACACACTAGTGCTGTACTAGTATACTACACTACACACTAGTGCTGTACTAGTATACTACACTACACACTAGTGCTGTACTAGTATACTACACTACACACTAGTGCTGTACTAGTATACTACACTCCACACTAGTGCTGTACTAGTATACTACACTCCACACTAGTGCTGTACTAGTATACTACACTACACACTAGTGCTGTACTAGTATACTACACTACACACTAGTGCTGTACTAGTATACTACACTACACACTAGTGCTGTACTAGTATACTACACTACACACTAATGCTGTACTAGTATACTACACTACACACTAGTGCTGTACTAGTATACTACACTACACACTAGTGCTGTACGAGTATACTACACTACACACTAGTGCTGTACTAGTATACTACACTACACACTAGTGCTGTACTAGTATACTACACTACACACTAGTGCTGTACTAGTATACTACACTACACACTAGTGCTGTACTAGTATACTACACTATACACTAGTGCTGTACTAGTATACTACACTACACACTAGTGCTGTACTAGTATACTACACTATACACTAGTGCTGTACTAGTATACTACACTATACACTAGTGCTGTACTAGTATACTACACTACACACTAGTGCTGTACTAGTATACTACACTACACACTAGTGCTGTACTAGTATACTACAACACACACTAGTGCTGTACTAGTATACTACACTACACACTAGTGCTGTACTAGTATACTACACTACACACTAGTGCAGCACTAGTATACTACACTATACACTAGTGCTGTACTAATATACTACACTATACACTAGTGCTGTACTAGTATACTACACTACACACTAGTGCTGTACTAGTATACTACACTACACACTAGTGCTGTACTAGTATACTACACTACACACTAGTGCTGTACTAGTATACTACACTACACACTAGTGCTGTACTAGTATACTACACTACACACTAGTGCAGCACTAGTATACTACACTACACACTAGTGCTGTACTAGTATACTACACTCCACACTAGTGCTGTACTAGTATACTACACTATATACTAGTGCTGTACTAATATACTACACTATACACTAGTGCTGTACTAGTATACTACACTACACACTAGTGCTGTACTAGTATACTACACTACACACTAGTGCTGTACTAGTATACTACACTACACACTAGTGCTGTACTAGTATACTACACTACACACTAGTGCTGTACTAGTATACTACACTACACACTAGTGCTGTACTAGTATACTACACTACACACTAATGCTGTACTAGTATACTACACTACACACTAGTGCTGTACTAGTATACTACACTACACACTAGTGCTGTACGAGTATACTACACTACACACTAGTGCTGTACTAGTATACTACACTACACACTAGTGCTGTACTAGTATACTACACTACACACTAGTGCTGTACTAGTATACTACACTACACACTAGTGCTGTACTAGTATACTACACTATACACTAGTGCTGTACTAGTATACTACACTATACACTAGTGCTGTACTAGTATACTACACTACACACTAGTGCTGTACTAGTATACTACACTACACACTAGTGCTGTACTAGTATACTACAACACACACTAGTGCTGTACTAGTATACTACACTACACACTAGTGCTGTACTAGTATACTACACTACACACTAGTGCAGCACTAGTATACTACACTATACACTAGTGCTGTACTAATATACTACACTATACACTAGTGCTGTACTAGTATACTACACTACACACTAGTGCTGTACTAGTATACTACACTACACACTAGTGCTGTACTAGTATACTACACTACACACTAGTGCTGTACTAGTATACTACACTACACACTAGTGCTGTACTAGTATACTACACTACACACTAGTGCAGCACTAGTATACTACACTACACACTAGTGCTGTACTAGTATACTACACTATACACTAGTGCTGTACTAGTATACTACACTACACACTAGTGCTGTACTAGTATACTACACTACACACTAGTGCTGTACTAGTATACTACAACACACACTAGTGCTGTACTAGTATACTACACTACACACTAGTGCTGTACTAGTATACTACACTACACACTAGTGCAGCACTAGTATACTACACTATACACTAGTGCTGTACTAATATACTACACTATACACTAGTGCTGTACTAGTATACTACACTACACACTAGTGCTGTACTAGTATACTACACTACACACTAGTGCTGTACTAGTATACTACACTACACACTAGTGCTGTACTAGTATACTACACTACACACTAGTGCTGTACTAGTATACTACACTACACACTAGTGCAGCACTAGTATACTACACTACACACTAGTGCTGTACTAGTATACTACACTCCACACTAGTGCTGTACTAGTATACTACACTATATACTAGTGCTGTACTAATATACTACACTATACACTAGTGCTGTACTAGTATACTACACTACACACTAGTGCTGTACTAGTATACTACACTACACACTAGTGCTGTACTAGTATACTACACTACACACTAGTGCAGCACTAGTATACTACACTACACACTAGTGCTGTACTAGTATACTACACTCCACACTAGTGCTGTACTAGTATACTACACTATATACTAGTGCTGTACTAATATACTACACTATACACTAGTGCTGTACTAGTATACTACACTACACACTAGTGCTGTACTAGTATACTACACTACACACTAGTGCTGTACTAGTATACTACACTACACACTAGTGCTGTACTAGTATACTACACTACACACTAGTGCTGTACTAGTATACTACACTACACACTAGTGCTGTACTAGTATACTACACTACACACTAGTGCTGTACTAGTGACGAATTGGCCACGTTCTGTTTACGTGACAACCCTTACTAGTTGGCTGTGTCGGGTGGTGGGGGTTTTAACGACACATTTATATATTTACACGATCTAATCCAAAAACCTCTTATGGATGATATTGGCACGCAAAAGCCTACGAGTTAAACTTACTGTATGTATGTTGAACTTCTTTCGCACCGTACTTAGCCAACCGCACAAATCCCAGGTTCGGAAGACAGAAAACAAACTAAACACAAAAAGCGATTTATTATAAAATGAGTACAAATAAAAATTGTTTCCATAGTGATAGGGAGCGGTTGTGCAACGAAAGGCAGCACACGGCACTATCGAACCCGGCTATCCGAGTTCGATTCCCACTCAAGGCCAACATTGGCGAGGAATATCTGAAGCGGTCCTGGGCCTTTGCTCGGCCTTACAATGAGTGTCTGACTTGTGGGCCTTCGCTCGGCCTTACAATGAGTGTCTGACTTGTGGGCCTTCGCTCGGCCTTACAATGAGTGTCTGACTTGTGGGCCTTCACTCGGCCTTACAATGAGTGTCTGACTTGTGGGCCTTCACTCGGCCTTACAATGAGTCTGACTTGTGGGCCTTCGCTCGGCCTTACAATGAGTGTCTGACTCCTGGGCCTTCACTCTGCCTTACAATGAGTGTCTGACTTGTGGGCCTTCACTCGGCCTTACAATGAGTGTCTGACTTGTGGGCCTTCGCTCGGCCTTACAATGCGTGTCTGACTTGTGGGCCTTCACTCGGCCTTACAATGAGTGTCTGACTTGTGGGCCTTCGCTCGGCCTTACAATGAGTGTGACTTGTGGGCCTTCGCTCGGCCTTACAATGAGTGTCTGACTTGTGGGCCTTCACTCGGCCTTACAATGAGAGTCTGACTTATGGGCCTTCGCTCGGCCTTACAATGAGTGTCTGACTTGTGGGCCTTCACTCGGCCTTACAATGAGTGTCTGACTTGTGGGCCTTCACTCGGCCTTACAATGAGAGTCTGACTTGTGGGCCTTCGCTCGGCCTTACAATGAGTGTCTGACTTGTGGGCCTTCACTCGGCCTTACAATGAGTGTCTGACTTGTGGGCCTTCGCTCGGCCTTACAATGAGTGTCTGACTTGTGGGCCTTCACTCTGCCTTACAATGAGAGTGACTCATGGGCCTTCACTCGGCCTTACAATGAGTGTCTGACTCCTGGGCCTTCACTCGGCCTTACAATGAGAGTCTAACTCCTGGGCCTTCACTCGGCCTTACAATGAGTGTCTGACTTGTGGGCCTTCACTCGGCCTTACAATGAGAGTCTGACTCCTGGGCCTTCACTCGGCCTTACAATGAGAGTCTGACTCCTGGGCCTTCACTCTGCCTTACAATGAGAGTCTGACTTGTGGGCCTTCACTCTGGCTTACAATGAGTGTCTGACTCCGTAAAACAAATCAGTCCCAAGTAGACAAAGGCGGTCGGGCGTGTTTCTGTTTGGCCACAGCCGCGTGCACCGCACGGGCCTTGGGAGATGCTCACACCTATCAAGGCACTTGCCCCAACAGCCTGTGAGGCTACACGGGGGACCTTCGCCTGTGTCCCTACGAGGCATACACGCCCCGTACCGCTCTGGGCGGGGAAGACGAAGAAATAAAATTCTTCACAGAGCGCTCATGCATCGCGTGCAGGTACCCGCGGGTATTGATGGATGGCAGCGGTGAGCGGGCAGCCAGAACCCACGACGAAGAGCCCCCATATAGTCTCGACAGGCTGTTGGTACAAGTGCTGTCGGCGCCTATTAGGCCGGCAGGACACGCGACGAGGTGGCGTGGCCAACAGCACGCCCGGCCGCATTTGTCTCCAGAGTGCTGATGTTTTAAACACCCCCCAACACCTCCATACAAAACAAAGACAAAGATCCCCCGTATAGCCTCGACAGACTGTTGGGGCAAGCGCTGTTAGCGAGCAGCTATGATGAAGGTCGGCACGGCACGGGAGGCGGTGAGTGGCCAGCACCACGCCCGGCCGCCTTTGTCTCCTCGGTGGCGATCTTTACAGCCGGAGCTGTCCGGGGCTGAGCTCCGGAATATATATCTGGTGAGAAACGACCACCCCGCTGCTCATGATCACAACGCGAATCACAGACCGCAGGAGGAGGTGCAGTCACTCGCCCCGTTCACTGGAGCTGCGCCTCCCCCCTGCCCTCCCCCCTACTCCCCCGCGAGGCGGGGGGTAGCAATTAGCGGTGCGACGTGCCACGCGCCTACGCGTGAACACTGCCTCGTATGCAAATGAGCTGCGGCAATTACCGCATTAATGTCTGCTAATGATGTCACGGAGCGCGTGTCCGCGAGGCGCGAACCTACAGATTTGTGTTCACGCCTCGCCACGCCAGCCCCCAGTGGGGCGGGGGGAGGGGCGGGGGGAGGGGGCGGGGGGGAGGGGTGGGGGGAGGGGTGGAGGGGGCGGGGGGGAGGGGTGGGGGGGAGGGGGTGGGGGGAGGGGCGGTTGGAGGGGCGGGGGTGAGGGGCGGGGGAGGGGCGGGGGTGAGGGGCGGGGGGAGGAGGCGGGGTGAGGGGCGGGGGGAGGAGGCGGGGGGAGGGGGAGCGGGGGGAGGGGGCGGGGGGGAGGGGCGGGGGGAGGGGCGGGGGGAGGGGGCGGGGGGGGGTAAAATCGCGCGGCCCTGCGGCTGGGTGCTCACGCCGCAGCTGTTTAGACCTCCACGATGTGGAGCTGCTGCTGCTGTGGAGGTATTTGGCTGCTCGGCTTTTCCACGTTGACCAGACGTTTTTGGTAGAGGTGGGAGTACCCACACTTCACCCCACCTGGGCATCTGCACGTGTTGTGTGCGAGCTCACGGGCCAGCCTGGGCCAGGCGGTGCAGTGGTGGAGCGCCTCTGCCACTAAGTCGAGAATTCGCAGGGCATCAGTCGAGGCGCCCCAGTGCGACTCTACAGTTGTACTTCTTCACAGATCTCTTGTACGTGGGGCTTGAAGGTCAAGGCTTCTCTCCATGATCACTCCTCGTATGTATCTGGGAGCGGAGTCGTAGCGCATTTGGGCTCTCACATCAGGGCACACCATTGGTGGCACCTGCTGCGTGATTGTTCAGGTGGAGGAGCGCGTTGCGGTGGCTTTGGAAGGATTTGGTCGGAGTCTCCAGCGTCGGAAATATGCTGCCTCCAATCAAGCGAGATCAGCTGTCGTTAGAGTCGTGGCGATGTCTGCGGGGTTTATGTCCTGTGCAGCAAGGGCTCTGTCCGCTGCTGGGTTGACACTTGACACCAGCTGCACCACAGGTGATGTCATCATCGAGGGTGCTGGGTTGACACTTGACATCAGCTGCACCACACGTGATGTCATCATCGAGTGTGGTGCAGCCTCTGTCCACTGCTGGGTTGACACTTGACACCAGCTGCACCACAGGTGATGTCATCATCGAGGGTGGTGCAGCCTCTGTCCACTGCTGGGTTGACACTTGACACCAGCTGCACCACAGGTGATGTCATCATCAGTGTGGTGCAGCGTCTGTCCACTGCTGGGTTGACAGAGGCGGGGAAAGATCTCAGAGGCTGGCCCCATTGCCTTAGCTGCCGCGCCGGGAGATGGAATCGACCGTCGACCTCTGGGGTCGCAAGTCCGTGACGGCACCGCTGCTGCTTCCTGTGGGCGCATCAGTGAGGCGCGTAAAGTGTGAGCGTGCAGGTGTGTGTGTGTATGTAGGGGTGTGTAGGGGTGTGTGTGTGTAGGGGTGTGTGTGTAGGTGTGTGTATGTAGGGGTGTGTAGGGGTGTGTGTGTGTAGGGGTGTGTGTAGGTGTGTGTATGTAGGGGTGTGTAGGGGTGTGTGTGTGTAGATGTGTGTATGTAGGGGTGTGTAGGGGTGTGTGTGTGTAGGGGTGTGTGTGTGTAGGTGTGTGTATGTAGGGGTGTGTGTGTTGGGGTGTGTGTGTGTAGGTGTGTGTATGTAGGGGTGTGTGTGTGTGTAGGGGTGTGTATGTAGGGGTGTGTAGGGGTGTGTGGCTGGACTGGGTCATGTAGCCCGCATGCCCAGCCACCGCATGCCGACACAGCTTTTGTTCGGCCGGATCGAGGAGGCTAAACGGGCGCGGCACGGGCTAGAGAAGAGATGGAGTGATGTGGTACAGGAGGACGTGGAGCTGAGTGGACTTGCACGAGCCTCCTCCACAGAGATCGGCCTCTGTGGAGGAGGCTCGTGAAGGATGCTACTGGGCAGTTGGAGGCAGTCGCCCTCCAACAACAACGGAGGGCGGAAGAGCGACGCTCACAACAACGAGCGGAGCACCGGGTGGCTAAAGCACAGCAGGTTGGCACAGTAGGGGGCACAGGTGGTGCATCAGCCAGTCATCTCAGTCAGTCGACCCGTGGCACCTAGGTCTGCCCCGTGACCTCCTGCCAGCGGGCGTTCGACACTTCACGTGGCCTCAAGGTGCACATGGCCTGGCACAAGCGTCGTGGTGACGTCACCGCCATTTAGTGGCGAATGGCGGTTGTTGTTGTGTATGTAGGGGCGTGTAGGGGTGTGTGTGTGTGTAGGGGTGTGTGTATGTAGGGGTGTGTGTGTGTAGGTGTGTGTGTGTAGGTGTGTGTGTAGGGGTGCGATAGTGTAGCGGTAAGCGCGCTGCGCTATGAACCTGGCGACCCCGCTTCGATTCCCGCTCACGGCCAACACCAGTGACGATTATCTGAACCGGTCCCGGGCCTCCCCTAGGTCGACTCAGCCTCAAATGAGTACCTGGTGCGGTGTGTAAACATTGCCACTAGGGAGACAAAGGCGGTCGGGCGTGGTGCTGCCCACTCACTCCCTCGTGTGCCGTTCTGGCCTTCTTAGGTGCTCGCTAACAGCACTTGCCCCAACAGTCTGTTAAGGCTACACGGGAGATCTCTATCTTTGTAGAGGTCTGTGTGTGTAGACGCAGCGTTAACCACTGCACTTCCGTGACCTCAGTTCCATTCCTGGCCATGGATAATATCAGTAGCAATCATCTTAGTCTTAAACGAGTACTGTACTCTGAACATGGGGAAGACAAAGGCGGCGGGGCGTGATTGCTGACCACTCACTCGCTCGTGTGCCGTGACACGGCCTTCATAGGTGCTCGCTAGCGGCACTTGTCCCAACAGTCTGTTAAGGCTATAGGGGGGACCTTTGTGCGTGTGCACATGTGTGCACATGTGTGTACGGGGGATGATGTGTTCAGAACCACGCCCTGCCACTTTTGTCTCCCCACTGCTGGCTTTAACATGAACTTGCCTGAGCAGCCTGTGCAGAGTGCACGCAGGGGAGATATTGTCTGTCTGTGTGTCTGTCTGTGTGTGTCTGTCTGTGTGTCTGTCTGTGTCTGTCTGTGTGTGTGTGTATCTGTGTGTGTGTGTCTGCCTCAGTGGCCCGCGATCACAAATTTCTATTTAACTCCATCAAAAAAGTAACCTACAGCACCACACCTATTAACATCATTAGGGGAAAAAACGGTGATCCAATCTCCGACCCCCAGGAACAGGTTTGCAGATTTGCTGAGCATTTGTGTGAGGTCCTGGGGGAGGGGAAATCCCTCAGCTAGGAAAACATCGTGGCACAAAGTGGGGATGACCCTGCTGACGCTGCGGTGCCTCAAATATTGGAAGAAGTCACCCCCTGTGAGTGGCTGGCTGAGGTGCCATCTGTTGAGGAAGTACTGAAGGCGATCCGGAGTCTGAGACCAGGAAAGGCAGGGGGCAGAGATGATCTCCCAAGCGAAATGCTGAGGGAGGGTGGCTTTGTGCACAGACTGCCCTATATGACATCATAACAACAATCTGGACCACTGGACGGGTTCCGCAGGATTGAAAGCATGCCCTGGTGGTCCCCCTCTTTAAGAAGGGGGACCGCACAGACTGTAACAACTACAGGGGCATATCACTCCTCAGTGTGCCGGGAAAGGTCCTGGCAAGGATTATTCAACATCGCCTTGCCAGGCACGCTGAGGAGAGGAATGCGGAGCCCCAATGCAGTTTCAAGAAATGGCGGTCCTGCACAGATGCCATATTTTCTGTCCGTCTGCTACAGCAGAGGTGTAGGGAATTCCAGCAAGACCTACATCTCTACTTTATTGACCTGGTCAAGGCCTATGATACCATCAGTAGGCCTGGGCTCTGGGTTGTTCTTCGTGCTTTTGGAGTCCCTGACCCTCTGCTCATGATCATTAAGGACCGTCATGATGGTGAGCGGGCCCAGGTAAAACTACGTGGCCGGGAGTCAGAGCCATTCTCTGTAGACCTTTGGGTGCGACAGGGATGTCCTCTGGCTCCCACATTTAACATCTATTTTGACCACGTAGTTCGTGAAGCCTTCAATAGCTGTACCGGGGGAATATCCATTTGGTACAGATATAATGGAAGGCTGATCGATGCCCGGGTGCGGTCAAGGGATGGCTCCCTATGGCTCAACCACGTTATGTATGCCGATGATTTGGTAATAGCTGCTCATTCAGAGGAGGAGTTGGAGACGCTGCTGCTGAGACTGGAGCGTGCCACTAAGAGATGGGACCTTACCATCAGCCCCACCAAAATTAAGCACCTGCCTGGGTATTTTGTACCATCGGACACTCCACCCCCACAACTCCCAATCGGTGATGGGGCAGTTGTGGAGAGAGTGGAGAGTTTCCCATACCTGGACAGTGTGCTTATGACCGGCTCCAGTTTAACAGCAGACGTCTCACTCCGAATCAGTCGAGCGGCAATATCTTTTTATCGGTTGCATAACGCTGTGTGAAAGCTACCTGGTCTGTCGCTCCGCACTAAGCTTCAGGTCTTCTCGGCCACGGTCATTCCCTCCCTTCTCTACGCTTGCGAAACGTGGACCCCCCTAATGGAATATCTTCGCCGGTTAGAAACATTTAGGCTAGCCTGCCTACGATCCATCATGGGTTTAACCAGGCTGGATTGTGTGAGGAGCTCACAAATCCTTGAAAGATCTGGGCAAGGTCCCATCGGTGAGCTCCTCCGGCAGGCAAGGCTGTGTTGGCTGGGTCATGTAGCCCGCATGCCCAGCCACCGCATGCCGAAACAGCTTTTGTTCGGCCGGATCGAGGGGGCTAAACGGGCGCGGCACGGACTAGAGAAGAGATTGAGTGATGTGGTACAGGAGGACGTGGAGCTATGTGGACTTGCCGATGACTGGTACCAGCGGTGTCAAGATCGGCCTCTGTGGAGGAGGCTCGTGAAGGACGCTACTGGGCAGTTGGAGGCAGTCGCCCTCCAACAACAACGGAGGGCGGAGGAGCGACGCTCACAACAACGAGCGGAGCGCCGGGTGGCTAAAGCACAGCAGGTTGGCACAGTAGGGGGCACAGGTGGTGCATCAGCCAGCCATCTCAGTCATCTTAGTCAGTTGACCCGTGGCACCTGGGTCTGCCCCGTGACCTCCTGCCAGCGGGCGTTCGACACTTCACGTGGCCTCAAGGTGCACATGGCCTGGCACAAGCGTCGTGGTGACGTCACCGCCACTTAGTGGCGAATGGCGGTTGTTGTTGTGTGTCTGTGTGTGCGTAATAGTGGCTAATATTTGACTTGGTCCTGGGCCTCATCCAGGTCGACTCAGCTTTAGATGAGTCGACCTGGTGCGGTATGCAATCATCAGCATTTGGGGAGACAAAGGCGGCCGGGCATGATACTGGCTACCCACCCACCCGCTCGTGCGTGGTGCTCGCTAACAGCACTTGCCCCTATAGCCTTTTAAAGTCTCTATGGGGGATCTTTGTCTTTGTATCAAACAACGCTTTTTACACGATCCAAAATCCATAGAAAAAGTGCTCTGCAGAAATGCACCGTGGGCCTCTTGTCTCCGGCCACCATCGGCACAGATTCCACTGCGATAGCCGCTTCCGCCTGGTGGAACCTTTAAGTTGGGGGGGCGGTCCGTGGAGGTCCCGCGCCGCCGCTGCTCCCGCACGGCGCGGGGGAGGTTATCGCCCCGTGATCTCGGGTGAATAATTCACGGGGCCATTATTTAAACAGGCGCCGTGAAGGTCACCCGTATTCTCCTGCCCAGGTGCTCCACGCGCTCACTCATTCACTCACCCAATACCTGTACCGCCGAGTGCTGGATACGGCACCCCCCGCGTGCACCGTACCAGCCTTCATAGGTGCTCCTCGCTATCAGCACTTGCCCCGACAGTCTGTGAAGGCTATACGGGGGATCTTTGCCGAGCCGGTGAGAGGCCAGTGAGACTCACAATGTGTTTTGTATTATACAGGGTAGCACAAAAGTCAGGACACATAGAGTTATTACGTTTTCTAACACATCCAGCGTGTGTCCGTGGGATGCCCTGTCCCTGACACATGTGACCTGTATCCGATCTCAATGCTGCTGTTAAATGCTGTCGTGTCATTGAATGTTGTAACCGTCCAAAAACTAAATTTCTTAGGCGCTCGTTCTCAACATTTCAACACCCGTTTCATGGTGTGCAATTTTTCAGATGGCTTTTTCTTCGTCGCAGTGAAAATGTTGTTGCCCTCTGGTTTTGGGGGGGGGAATCCATTTGCCGGTGTAACAGTTCGTAAAGAAAAATTCCCCATGTGGTCCTGACATTCGTCATTGTGCGTGAACTGCAAGTACTTTTTTCAGGAATATTTTGCTGTTTTTTTCATGGATATTCTGTTTGCACAGTCACATAGTCAATTTAAGATGTTTTTCTTGTTCGTGTTTTTGTTTTTTGCTTGTTGTGGTTGTACCCGATTCAAAAGCCGAATGGCTCACAGGGTTATACCAAATAAATAAACTGAAATAAACTAAAACTGAAAAACACTGGCATTAAAACATGTTAATTGGTCACGATTCAAGGCAATATTGTATCTATTATAATTTTTTATATCTAAACATTTTCTTTTTCCTATTTTTTCAGATGACATTCAAAAATGGAAAGGGAATTGACTGAGTTGAGACGAAACATAATTGATGGATTTTCTAAAATGACACCTGTTGTCTCGAAAAAAAAGAGTCCTCAATTCATTGCCAACCGAGCCCCACCGAGCCACGCCGCTGAACGCTTTGATCATTCCGCGTTTGAGATGTTCATCGCGAGGCTTCGCCACAAGCCATCCACTGGCTCGCTCACCCTGACAACAAAAGACGAAGGGGGAGATTGTCTCGAACATTTTGTGAAATAAACCCAAACTATATGAACACAAGAGCGATGGCGCAATGGTCAGCACACTGCGGTCCGAACTTAGCGATATGATAGTCTTTGGGTCTTTCGGTAAAGTCACGTAGATAGGCTCAAAGAAAATAACAAAAAAACTACGACGTTTCGGTGGCAACACACATGAGGATGATGACGACCGCTTGTGTTGCGATCAAAACGTCGTAGTTTTTATTCTTTTCTTTGAACCCATCTACGTGACTTTACCGAAAGGCCCAAAGAATATGAATTCCTGCAGTCACGAAAGCTTTAAGTCAACATTTTTACGCGATATGAGTTAAAGTCCTGGCCTCCCTCCTTCACCAATCGGCACTGACCAGAGTGGTGAAGTATGGTCAAACAATTGGTAGCCGGGTGCCCGGGTGCGGTCAAGGTATTGCGCCCTACTGACCAACTATGTATGTACGGCGTGGCGAGGCCTTCATCCAGCGGTGGATTGACCAAGGACAGTGAAGTGAAAATCCGAACCCTTCTCTGTGCAAAACTCAGTCTCTGGGCAGAGTCGTTGTCAGCCGCCGGATCGAGAATAGCTCTCGGGATGGGGGGGGGGCAGGGAGGGGGGGCTTTGAACATGTAAATGATGTTGTGTGCATAAATAATACACGTGTCATTATGTTGCATGCTCACGCCCATGCATACACACACATGACCCGCCTATATTTATACAGATGCACGCTGCACCAGCATGCGCATAGATACACTGTACAGAGACATATATCTCCGTTTAGCCTGCAAAGGCTATCGGGGGTCGGTGCTGTTAGCGAGCATCTATCAAGGCTGGCACAGCGCACGAGAGGGTGCTGATGTTTACAGACCTCACAACTGCTCATTTAATGTTGAGCCGACCTAGGGCGGTCAAATGATGTTTAGTCGTGAGCCGTGAGCCGAATCCAAGGGATCATCCTGTGCGGTTGTGCCCCCTTTCATCCCCTCTCGCCGGACCTTGTCAGCGTTTAGATCCATTTGGTTACCGGTGGGTTCACCATTGTTTTGACAACGTTGTTTGAGAACCCTGTCATGAGCGCACCAGAGCACTTTGCATCGGCTACAGATACAGTGGGAGAGGCTGACCAATGCCCTGGTGCGGTTAAGGGATGGCTCTCTACTGGTCAACCAGGTTACGTATGCTCATGATGTGGTAATTGCCACTCGCACTGAGAAGGAATTGGAGACTCTGTTGCTGAAGCTGGAACTTGCCACGGAGAGGTGGAGCCCCCACCTCCCCCCCATCAGCCCCACCAAACCAAAGCACCCGCCTGAGTACTTTATATCATTGAACAATCTGCCCAAACCAACCCCCTCTACGCACTCGAGTAGTCGTGGAGAGCATGGACTTCCCATATCTGGGCAGAGTGCTCATGGCCAGTTTGGCAGCGGAGGTCTCACTCTGAGTCAATCGAACCGTCATGATCTTTTATTAGCTGCATAACGCAGTGTGGAAGCTAGCAGGTATGTCGCTACCTACTAAGTCTTCTCGGCCACAGTTACGATTGGCAAAATGTGGACCCCTCTGAAATAACATCTGCACCGGTTTCAAACATTCAGGCTGGCCTGCTTCCGATCCACCCTCGGTTTAACCAGACTGGATTGTGTGAGGAGCTCAAAGATCCTTGAAAGATTTGGACACAGTCCCATCAGTGAGTTAATCTGGCAGGCGAGGCTGCGTTGGCTGGGTCATGTAACCCGCATGCCCAGCCGACCGCATGCCCAAGCAGCTACTGTTTGGCCGGATAGAGGGGTCTAAACGAGTGATACACGGGCTGAAAAAGAGATGGAGCTGATGCAGTACAGGATGCTGTGGAGCTGAGTGAACTTGCCGATGACCGGTACTGGCGGTGTCAAGATCGGCCTCTATGGAGGAGGCTCTTGAAGGACGCTACTGAGCAGGTGGAAGCAGTCACATTCCAACAACAGCGAAGGGCAGAGGAGTGATGCTCACAGCAACGAGCGGAGCACCATGCGGATAACAAAGATAAATGTGGCACAGTGGGCAGAAGAGGTGGTGCATCTGCCAGCCATCTCAGTCATTCAACCCTAGGTACCTTGGTCTGTCCCGTGGTCACCTGCCAGGGAGCCTTCGACACTCCACGTGATAGCCTCAAAGTGCACCTAGCATGGCACGAGCGCTGTGTAAACGTCACCGCCACTGGGTGGTGAATGGCGGCTGTTGCATATATGGCTAGTGTTGTATTTGTGTGTTTGTTGTATATGTGGAGTATGTCTAGTGTCTGTGTGATGTTTACTCCGTTCGTGATTAATTGATTCACTCCTTCAGGGCTTGCAGGCAGCACGTGACCCATTCCCTTTCTAGAGTGTGACGTCATAGTGCGGGGATTTTTGACAGCAAGGGGCGGGGCCTGCCAAGGGGGAGGATGGAGAGGGGATGAGGGGAGGGGGTGATTATGGGGGGTGAGGGGAGGGGTGGTTGTGGGGGATGAGCGGTTACAGGCGAATGAGTGCAGAGGGGAGGGGTTCATTTTTTGGGGGGCGGGATACGCGGAGAATTCGGGGGAATAACCTCGAGAGGAGGCGTAATGGGTGGGAGGGCGAGGTGGGTGAGGTTTTGGGAGAAGCTGCGAGTGAGAGAGGTTGTGGCTTTGAAGGTGAAAGGTTATGCATTGGGGGAGAGTGGGGGGGATTGTGGGTGGGGGTGTGGGGGTTGTGGGGTGGAAGGGGAAAGGTGAAAGGTCATGCGGTGGGATCGGGGAGGAGGCGTGGGTCGTGATGGCGCGGTGGGGGGCGAGTTTGAAGGTGAGAGGTGGTTGTGGTTGTTGTGGTATGGGAGAGGTCATGGGTGAGAGGTGGGGGTGTGGGGCTAGTTTTGGCTCGGGGTCAAGGTCAGGGTTAGGGCTGCATGCCCTCACCTTTACAAATCCAGCTGAGTTCAAACCTCCGCTAATCGCCGCCCACCGCCAGACACGCACACCCCGTCCCAGCCACGGCCTAATCAGCCCTGAGGGGGGGGGGGGGAATGGACAGATCGGTGGGGGGGGGATGTCTCGCTCATCTCGGTTACCCTAAATATCTCGGGGGTAGGGGAGCGATGCAGGTGGTGGGGGGTAGCCCATGCTGCTGCTGCTGCTATAATTAGCGGGGCGAGAATAGCCACCCCGACACGGGGTGCTCACTGTACACGCGTGCGTGAGCGCGGTGGGTCCACCCCCCACACGTACCCCCTTCGTATCTCCCTCCACTGCTGCCCCATTCAACATCCCATTCAACCCCCCTCCCGCCCCTTTCAATGCCCTCTCCACCACTTCTCTCCCTCCCCCCCTCAGCTACCACCCCTGGCAGCATCCAAATCACCACCCCCTTTGTTGATTCCACCACGGCCCCTTCAACTCTCACCATCCCTTGCATCACTCCGTCAATATTCATGAATTCCCCGATTCGTTATCCCCATTCATATACCTTTGCCATTCCACCACCCCTTTCATCGCCACCAGCACCACCTCTTTCATCAATCATCATTCACCTCTCTGGGGTAGATACAATGGGCATCTTTAAAGACATCACATAGTGCCTGCCGTGGGAATGTGGAATGAACTGTCACGGCTGGACTAGGACCACCACCAGCAACGGCATCGGCACGGGAGGGAGGGAGGGAGGCGAGTTGCGACTCATCGACGTTGATTACCTCGCCCTCAAATGTAATCATGGAGCGTCTCGTCATCACGTCTTATCGTCACGTCTCGTCTTCACGTCTCATCATCACGTCTCATCTTCACGTCTCATCATCACGTCTCATCATCACGTCTCATCGTCACGTCTCGTCATCACGTCTCATCATCACGTCTCATCGTCACGTCTCATCATCACGTCTCATCGTCACGTCTCATCATCACGTCTCGTCTTCACGTCTCATCATCACGTCTCATCTTCACGTCTCATCATCACGTCTCATCTTCACGTCTCATCATCACGTCTCATCGTCACGTCTCGTCATCACGTCTCATCATCACGTCTCATCGTCACGTCTCATCATCACGTCTCATCTTCACGTCTCATCATCACGTCTCATCTTCACGTCTCATCATCACGTCTCATCGTCACGTCTCATCTTCACGTCTCATCGTCACGTCTCATCGTCACGTCTCATCATCACATCTCGTCTTCACGTCTCATCATCACGTCTCGTCTTCACGTCTCATCGTCACGTCTCATCATCACGTCTCGTGGTCACGTCTCATCATCATGTCTCATCATCACGTCTCGTGGTCACGTCTCATCATCACGTCTCATCGTCACGTCTCATCGTCATGTCTCATCATCACGTCTCATCATCACGTCTCATCATCACGTCTCATCTTCACGTCTCATCATCACGTCTCATCGTCACGTCTCATCATCACGTCTCATCATCACGTCTCATCATCACGTCTCATCATCACGTCTCATCATCATGTCTCATCATCACGTCTCATCATCACGTCTCATCGTCACGTCTCATCATCATGTCTCATCATCACGTCTCGTCTTCACGTCTCATCATCACATCTCGTCATCACGTCTCGTCATCACGTCTCGTCATCACGTCTCATCATCACGTCTCATCACGTCTCGTCTTCACGTCTCATCGTCACATCTCATCATCACGTCTCGTCATCACGTTTCATCATCACGTCTCATCATCACGTCTCATCATCACGTCTCGTCTTCACGTCTCATCATCACGTCTCATCACGTCTCGTCTTCACGTCTCATCATCACGTCTCATCTTCACGTCTCGTGGTCACGTCTCATCATCACGTCTCATCATCACGTCTCGTCATCACGTCTCATCATCATGTCTCATCATCACGTCTCGTCATCACGTCTCATCATCACGTCTCATCGTCACGTCTCGTCTTCACGTCTCATCATCACGTCTCGTCTTCACGTCTCATCGTCACATCTCATCATCACGTCTCATCATCACGTCTCATCATCACGTCTCATGGTCACGTCTCATCATCACGTCTCATCATCACGTCTCATCGTCACGTCTCATCATCACGTCTTATCATCACGTCTCGTGGTCACGTCTCATCGTCACGTCTCATCGTCACGTCTCATCATCACATCTCGTCTTCACGTCTCATCGTCACATCTCATCATCACGTCTCATCATCACGTCTCATCATCACGTCTCATCATCACGTCTCGTCATCACGTCTCATCATCACGTCTCATCGTCACGTCTCGTCTTCACGTCTCATCATCACGTCTCGTCTTCACGTCTCATCGTCACATCTCATCATCACGTCTCATCATCACGTCTCATCATCACGTCTCATGGTCACGTCTCATCATCACGTCTCATCATCACGTCTCATCGTCACGTCTCATCATCACGTCTTATCATCACGTCTCGTGGTCACGTCTCGTCTTCACGTCTCATCGTCACGTCTCATCATCACGTCTCATCATCACGTCTCATCATCACGTCTCATCATCACGTCTCGTCATCACGTCTCATCTTCACGTCTCGTGGTCACGTCTCATCATCACGTCTCATCATCACGTCTCATCATCACGTCTTATCATCACGTCTCGTGGTCACGTCTCATCATCACGTCTCGTCTTCACGTCTCATCATCACGTCTCATCATGACGTCTCATCATCACGTCTCATCATCACGTCTCGTCTTCACGTCTCGTCTTCACGTCTCATCATCACGTCTCGTCTTCACGTCTCGTCATCACGTCTCGTCTTCACGTCTCGTCATCACGTCTCGTCTTCACGTCTCGTCTTCACGTCTCGTCATCACGTCTCATCATCACGTCTCATCATCACGTCTCATCGTCACGTCTCATCATCACGTCTCGTCTTCACGTCTCGTCATCACGTCTCATCTTCACATCTCGTCGTCACGTCTCATCGTCACGTCTCATCATCACGTCTCGTCTTCACGTCTCGTCTTCACGTCTCGTCATCACGTCTCATCGTCACGTCTCATCATCACGTCTCGTCTTCACGTCTCGTCATCACGTCTCATCTTCACATCTCGTCGTCACGTCTCATCGTCACGTCTCATCATCACGTCTCGTCTTCACGTCTCATCATCACGTCTCATCATCACGTCTCGTCTTCACGTCTCATCATCACGTCTCATCGTCACGTCTCATCATCACGTCTCATCGTCACGTCTCATCATCACGTCTCATCGTCACGTCTCATCATCACGTCTCGTCTTCACGTCTCGTCATCACGTCTCGTCTTCACGTCTCATCGTCACGTCTCATCATCACGTCTCGTCTTCACGTCTCGTCTTCACGTCTCGTCCTCACGTCTCATCATCACGTCTCGTCTTCACGTCTCATCATCACGTCTCGTCTTCACGTCTCGTCTTCACGTCTCATCGTCACGTCTCATCATCACGTCTCGTCTTCACGTCTCGTCTTCACGTCTCGTCTTCACGTCTCATCATCACGTCTCGTCTTCACGTCTCATCATCACGTCTCGTCTTCACGTCTCGTCTTCACGTCTCATCATCACGTCTCATCATCACGTCTCGTCTTCACGTCTCATCATCACGTCTCATCATCACGTCTCGTCTTCACGTCTCATCATCACGTCTCGTCTTCACGTCTCATCTTTCCTTAACCCCAACCTGGAGGCGGCGCTCGGCATTAGCAACCTCAGCAAAGGTTTGGCACCCCAGGCAGCTCAAGAGGGCCCAGATTCGTTTAAAATAGAGGTGAACCTGATATCAGCCCGACCGTAATAAACATAGCAACCTCTCTCATCCCTATCTTGTATCTTCTCTCCCCTCCATTTTTCTCTCTCATCTCTCATCTCACTGCATCTCTTGTCTCCATCCTGCCATCACCTATCATCGATGTCATCATCAGCCATGGTCAATCCACCGCTGGATAAGAGACTCCCACAATCCGTTGTCACCTCTCACGAGCCTGTGTACGTGTGGGTGACCAATATCTGAACCGTTCCTGGTGCCTCCCCTAGGTCGACTCAGCCTTATAACTGAGTACCTGTTGCAGTGGGTATAAAAAGCATCAGCACTGGGGAGACGAAGGCGGCTGGGAGTGTTTCTGGCCACACCACACACCCACCCTCCCTTGTCGGTGGTGCGCCCTGACCTACCTACCTACTCTCACAGCTGCTAACAACACTTTGCCCCTACACCCTGTGTAGGCTACAAGGGGAACTTTTGTATTTATATTGTAGCGAGCGCGCGCGGCTTGGGGTAGTGGGTGGACGTGGAGCATCCTCACACCACCCTGCGTCTACCTGTGCGCTCAGCCTCCTCGCTCATTCACCGCCTCTGCGTAACCACGGCATTAGCCCGGTCGCTGACCCGTGTCATTAGCTCCAGTGCATTATAACCAAACACAGAAAGAAAAACACACATCCCGCCCATCGACTTAGAATCACCGGGCATCGATGCCCGCGGTAGCCAACAACACGGCGATCACGGACCCGGGAGTTCTCCCCGTATCATCTCTGTAACTCGAGGTCACGATAGCTCCCGCAAAGACGATCTGGTAGGAGCGAAACTTTCATGTGAGGTTGCGTTGCCTGTTAGAACTTATCCGAGAGAAGACCGGCCATGCTGAGCAACGCAGTTGCCGAAACAAACTCGAAGACGCAACTGGGATCAATGGTGGAGGATCGTGCGCGGTAGTTACGCTACCGAGGGAACCATCACACACAGAGAGAGAACCATCACACACAGAGAGAGAACCATCACACACACAGAGAGAACCATCACACACACACACAGAGTGAACCATCACACACAGAGAGAGAGAACCATCACACACACAGAGAGAGAGAGAACCATCACACACAGAGAGAGAACCATCACACAGAGAGAGAGAGAACCATCACACACACAGAGAGAGAGAGAGAGAACCATCACACACAGAGAGAGAACCATCACACAGAGAGAGAGAACCATCACACACACAGAGAGAGAGAGAACCATCACACACACACACACACAGAGAACCATCACACACAGAGAGAGAATCATCACACACAGAGAGAGAACCATCACACACAGAGAGGGAACCATCACACAGAGAGATGGAACCATCACACACAGAGAGAGAACCATCACACACAGAGAGAGAACCATCACACACAGAGAGGGAACCATCACACACAGAGAGAGAACCGTCACACAGAGAGGGAACCATCACACAGAGAGAGAGAACCATCACACACAGAGAGAGAACCATCACACACAGAGAGAGAGAACCATCACACACAGAGAGAGAACAATCACACACAGAGAGAGAACCATCACACACAGAGAGAGAACCATCACACAGAGAGAGAACCATCACACACAGAGAGAGAACCATCACACACAGAGAGGGAACCATCACACACAGAGAACCATCACACACAGAGAGAACCATCACAAACACAGAGAGGGAACCATCACACACAGAGAGAGAGAGAGAACCATGACAGAGAGAGAACCATCACACACAGAGAGAGAACCATCACACACAGAGAGAGAACCATCACACACAGAGAGGGAACCATCACACACAGAGAGAACCATCACACACAGAGAACCATCACACACAGAGAGGGAACCATCACACACAGAGAGAGAACTATCACACACAGCGAGGGAATCATCACACACAGAGAGAGAACCATCACACACAGAGAGAGAACCATCACACACAGAGAGAGAGAGAACCATCACACACAGAGAGAGAACCATCACACACAGAGAGGCGCACACCTCCACTGATCCGCCACCAAGTTGGGGAGGGAACTTCCCGGCTCCAATCTGCAATCTACCCGCGAACCCATCGCCAATAGCACACCTCTCGGGCTTATTCACGGAACATTGTTCGGGGACTAATATAACCCTCCAACAACAACAGAAACCACCTCACCCCGCACCATCCCACAACACTTGGCTGGAAAAAAAATTGTTCCGGAGTTCAGCCCCAGGCAAATCCTCTGGTTGAAATGATCCCGTGGGGACATTCCCAACTTCCGAATCGCCGTGGCTGCGTCCAAACCTCCCCCAGGACCCCTGACCCAGTTACCCGTGCCGATGTGGGAGTCCCTACCCCCCCCTCCCCCCCAAGGGGGGAGCGGTAGTGTAGCGGTTAGCGCGCTATGAACCTGGCGACCCGGGTTCGATTCCTGCTCACGGCCAACACCAGTGACGATTATCTGAACCGGTCCCGGGCCTCCCCTAGGTCGGCTCAGCCTCAAATGAGTACCTGGTGCGGTGTGTAAACATTGCCACTAGGGAGACAAAGGCGGTCGGGCGTGGTGCTGGCCACCCACCCCCTCATGTACCGTTCCGGCCTTCATAGGTGCTCGCTAACAGCACTTGCCCCTACAGCCTGTTAAGGCTATATGGGGGATCTTTGTCCCTACCCCCTAGGGTATAGCCCAGACCCCCTATCCCAAAGACCCCGACTGCTGCCTGCCTTGAAGCGCGTATGGGGAGAAGGGTTCTCGTTGCTGCTGCAGAAGCAGCAGCAGCACACGTGGAGTCGTGGCTGTATTTGTGGTTTTACGAGCCCGAGTGCTCGTAAAGGAAACGCGTCTGTGTCTCAGTAACCAGATAGGTCAGATAGGGCAGCAGACGCCCCCCCACCCCATCCCGTATTTGCCCCTCTACATTCACAGAATATGCACGCACTTTGTTTACATATCCCACCAGCAACACACGGAATCCTGGGAGTGCATTTCATCAGCGGCATCGGTTTGTTACGAGAGAGTTCTGGAGCCGTTTTGACTTTCAGTGTCTCATCAGCAGCAGCAGCAGGGCGCGGTTTGCTTGACCCCATGCTGGTGAACTACCGCTGCTGTGAGGGTTGTGTTGCTGTGAGGGTTGTGTTGAGATGTTTAGTTATTGGTGATTGCAGGACAAAATAACCATGGGGAAGGGTGGAGGGGTTACTAAGATGAGGCTTCACCTCCAAGGCGGTCATACTTTAGACAGCGTTGTCCCTTCGACTTCTTCTTCTGCTAGTTGAGGAGGGCCTCCTCACACCGCGTCGGTCAAGGGGCTTGTTGGCCATACTTCACCATCCCAGGTCAGCGTAGGCCGGTGCAGACGGGGGAGCATAGAAGACATCGAAGCATTGTGCAGTACAACTAAAGGTGTTGCTGCACTTTCATCTGCTGACACCACAGCGCTCATATAGTTAACGGCGATGAACTGCCTAGCTTAGTTCAATTATAAGTGATCGGTTAAGATGATCCTGGTTAATTAGTCTAATCACGTGGACGTGCAGGGCTGTTCTGTCGGCGGCAGAGGGCAGTGCGGAAAGGTCCGATGTTGTACTGCACTTGTATGCTCCCGCGTCGCGTCCATGCTTTCTCGCCTGCTCCAACCCGCACTGACCAGCGTGGTGAAGTATGGTCAAGCGACACCCGCGGCCCATTGGCTTTCTTTACCCAAGCTCGAACATTGTAACCACAGTTCTTATCCGCGCTGGGAAACACAATAGCAACGCTTATCTGTGTTGGGAAATGCATTCCAAATACTTAGAAACGCAAAGTACATGCTTATCTGCGTTACTAAATACAAATGGAATGTTTATGCAGGCTTGGAAATATAAAGGCATTGCTTATCCACATTGGGAGATATACACGCGACTCTGTGATCTCATATGTAGTGGGAAATAAAACACCTTACTCTTGATAGTTGTAGACAATTTAATACCCGACGTTTTTCTCACTGGAACTTGCTTATCCGTGTTGGGAAATACAACATGTTATGTTAATCTGCATTAGGAAATGCAACATCACCGACTTAGTCGTGCTTATCGGTACTGGGAAATACAATCCAAGTTCGTGTACGCGGTAGCCAATGCAACGCCAGCTTTCCAATGCCCATGGAGACTAACAAATACATCGGCGTTGCCTATCCGCGCTGGGAAATGTAGCTCGTGGCTGCGAGGGGCGGGGCTCGGTGTCGCGGGGGGCGTGAGGGTGGGGGCGTGCGCATGCGCAGTACGCGCGCGGCGGGGCGAATGAAGCTGAGCGCGGCCAAGGTGAAGGAGTCGGCGGCGGCGGCTCCAGCTCCGGGCTCCAAAAATCCACTCGCCGATCCGGGGTCCAGCGCCAGTCACGGCTGCAGGCTCCAGCTTTAACCGCAGCCACAGCCATAGCACCAGTTCATGGCAAAGCCGCGTCTCTAACCACGCAGCCTCAAAGCTCAAAGGCTTCAAGGCGCGCTCTCTCTCTCTCTCCACCTTCAACCGCAGCGGCTGCTCCAGGTTCTGTCTACTGCTAACGCCGCTAGCGCTCTGCGTGGCTGTAGAACTCCAACGCTCCCCGTGGGCTCCGGCTATCGCCGCAACTCCAGGTTCTATCTCCAGCTACATCCGAGCGATCATCTGCAGCCGCGGCTGCAGCTGGAGACGGGATCGCGCGACTGCGTGCCTGCTGCACGTTTCATTCCCACAGCCGCGTCCTCTTCCTTCCACCCACCGCGTGGCCGCAGCTCCGGTCCACCAGGCTCCGGACTGCCAGTCATTCATTATCTCCGCTCGCATCTCCATCCCCGCGAGCTCCGCCAGCCCCGGCTGCGGCGACTCCACCACGCGGGGAGCCACGAGGGAGAGGCAAACACGGAGGGAAAGAGGGAGGAGAGAGTCGAATAGCGAAGAGGTCGCTTCTCCGGGTCCCCTTGGCCGCAGCCAGGCCCCCTAGATCGGCCACCAAGAAGAGGCGCAGTCGTGTTGAGCAAAGGAACTGCACTACAGTGTCCGCGTGTCGCCTCGTCAACCTCGTTCTGGTCATCATCATCATCTCGTCTTCCACCTCCCGGAAGAGTGAGTAGTGCATTTGACGATTCTGCTGCTGTGCGGAGTTCAGCGCGTGCGTGTGTAGTACGCACGTGTTTACGTGGTGTACACAGGGTTGTGTATCGGATGTGTGTGTGTGTGACACGTGTACACATGCGTGCCTGTGTGCGACACGGGGCAGTGTGTGTCTGTGTAACACGTGTACACATGCGTGCCTGTGTGCGACACGGGGCAGTTGTGTGTGTGTACACATGCGCGTGAATGTTGTGACGTGGGTTGTATGTGTTGTGCGCACAGCCTCGTGTCTTGCTACACGTACGCTTCGCGTGTCATGGGTGACACGGAGCCTTGCGTCTGTGTGTGAGATGCACGGGGTCACGTGCGTGCGTGGACACAGCAGTGCATATACAGCAGCACGTGGTTCACCCCAGTGTCTGCGTATGTGTAGTGCCCTGTGCAATATAAGCAGTGTCTGGTGACTGTATGTGTGTGTGTGAAGTGCCCTGTGCAATAGAAGCAGTCTCTGGTGACTGTATGTGTGCGTGTGTAGTGCCCTGTGCAATAGAAGCAGTGACTGGTGACTGTGTGTGTGAAGAAGCAGTGACTGGTGGGTTGTGTGAGGAGCTCACAAATTCTTGAAAGATCTGGGCAAGGTCCCATAGGTGAGCTCCTCCGGCAGGCAAGGCTGCGTTGGCTGGGTCATGTAGCCCGCATGCCCAGCCACCGCATGCCGAAACAGCTTTTGTTCGGCCGGATCGAGGGGGCTAAACGGGCGCGGCACGGGCTAGAGAAGAGATGGAGTGATGTGGTACAGGAGGACGTGGAGCTGAGTGGACTTTGCCGATGACTGGTACCAGCGGTGTCAAGATCGGCCTCTGTGGAGGAGGCTCGTGAAGGATGCTACTGGGCAGTTGGAGGTAGTCGCCCTCCAACAACAACGGAGGGCGGAGGAGCGACGCTCACAACAACGAGCGGAGCGCCGAGTGGCTAAAGCACAGCAGGTTGGCACAGTAGGGGGCACAGGTGGTGCATCAGTCAGTCATCGTAGTCAGTCGACCCGTGGCACCTGGGTCTGCCCCGTGACCTGCCAGCGGGCGTTCGACACTTCACGTGGCCTCAAGGTGCACATGGCCTGGCACAAGCGTCGTGGTGACGTCACCGCCACTTAGTGGCGAATGGCAGTTGTTGTTATAGTGCCCTGTGCAATAGAAGAAGTGTCTGGTGACTGTGTGTGTGTGAAGTGCCCTGTGCAATAGAAGCAGTGTCTGTGTGCGCGTGTAGTGCCCTGTGCAATAGAAGCAGTGACTGGTGACTATGTGTGTGAAGTGCCCTGTGCAATAGAAGCAGTGACTGGTGACTGTGTGTGTGTGTGAAGTGCCCTGTGAAATAGAAATAGAAACAGAAACAGTGACTGGTGACTGTGTGTGTGTGTGTGAAGTGCCCTGTGCATTAGAAGCAGTGACTGGTGACTGTATGTGTGTGAAGTGCCCTGTGCAATAGAAGCAGTGTCTGGTGACTGTGTGTGTGTGAAGTGCCCTGTGGATTAGAAGCAGTGTGTGTGTAGTGCCCTGTGCATTAGAAGCAGTGACTGTGTGTGTGTGTGAAGTGCCCTGTGCAATAGAAGCAGTGCGTGTGTGTAGTGCCCTGTGCATTAGAAGCAGCGACTGGTGACTGTGTGTGAAGTGCCCTGTGCAATAGAAGCAGTGACTGTGTGTGTGAAGTGCCCTGTGCAATAGAAGCAGTGCGTGTGTGTAGTGCCCTGTGCATTAGAAGCAGCGACTGGTGACTGTGTGTGAAGTGCCCTGTGCAATAGAAGCAGTGACTGTGTGTGTGAAGTGCCCTGTGCAACGCTGCTTCTGCACCAGCGTGGCTCTTTGCAGGGGCACAGCGAAGCACCCCACGGCGTTGTGTTCGGAAGTGTCCTGGCACTGCCGTGCACCGCTGTGTACCCGATGTGCGTGTGCACTCGGTCGTGGCCTATGCAGTGGTGCACCAGTGCGTACCCCACCCCCCCTCCATGCGCGTGTGCAATACACGCGTGTCTCCGTTGCGTCTCCATCCCCATTACCGCTGCCGCATTAATTAATGAAGCGACATCATCATCGCCACCAGCATCATCCCCATATCAGTACAGCAGCTCGTACGCACAGCAGCAGTAGCAGCATAATCAGCAGTGATATCGGCGGAATTATATATGCAGCGGCAAAATAATTTGGGTGAGCAGCAGTAGTTGCAGTAACAATACCAGCAGTTTTGGTGTGTGCAGAAGCAATAACCACAGCAGCAGGAGGATCAATAGCAGTACCAGCAGCAGTACCAGTAGGGACAGCCTTTGCAGCAGTAAGAGCAGCAATGGTGTGAGAGGGCTGTCGGTGGTGATGAATGATCATGAGCCTGATGAAGTGCAGCACTGCAAGCTGCAAGTGGGTACTGAGTGCTACACACAGCTGCAGTACAGACCCTGTGCTGTGTAGTATTGTACAATCAGAGAAGCTATTGCGAAGACAGAGACAGTTCAGATAAGCTGCTGTACGGAAGAACAGCGCCTGTTCCGTCGCAGCAGCAGCAGCGGCGATGTTGCGTTGTGGGCGCGTGGGGCTGAGAGATCGCCTCTCAAGGTTGGCACGGCCCTACGAAGGGGTGGGTGGTGTGGCCTGCACCACGCCCGGCCGTCTTTGTCTCCCACTAGCGATGCTTGCACCAGGTGCTCGTTTACATAAACTCACACACACAAGGGGGGACGTAGGGTCGTCGGCACACTGACACGCGTGCGCACGCCCTCTCTCTCGCACACATTGTCACACACATTGTCACACACATTGTCACACACACACATTGTCACACACATTGTCACACACATTGTCACACACATTGTCACACACACACATTGTCACACATTGTCACACACATTGTCACACATTATCATACACACACATTGTCACACACACACATTGCCACACACATTGTCACACACATTGTCACACACACACATTGTCACACATTGTCACACACACACATTGTCACACACATTGTCACACACATTGTCACACACACACATTGTCACACACATTGTCACACACATTATCATACACACTCTGCCACTCACACACATTGTCACACAATAACAACCGCCATTCACCAGTAAGTGACGGTGACGTCACCACGACGCTTGTGCAAGGCTATGTGCACCCTGAGGCCACGTGAAGTGTCGAACGCCCGCTGGCAGGAGGTCACGGGGCAGACCCAGGTGCCACGGGTCGACTGACTGAGATGACTGAGATGACTGGCTGATGCACCACCTGTGCCCCCTACTGTGCCAACCTGCTGTGCTTTAGCCACCCGGCGCTCCGCTCGTTGTTGTGAGCATCGCTCCTCCGCCCTCCGTTGTTGTTGGATGGCGACTGCCTCTAACTGCCCAGTAGCATCCTTCACGAGCCTCCTCCAGAGAGGCCGATCTTGACACCGCTGGTACCAGTCATCGGCAAAGTCCACTCAGCTCCACGTCCTCCTGTACCACATCACTCCATCTCTTCTCTAGCCCGTGCCGCGCCCGTTTAGCCCCCTCGATCCGGCCGAACAAAAGCTGTTTCGGCATGCGGTGGCTGGGCATGCGGGCTACATGACCCAGCCAACGCAGCCTTGCCTGCCGGAGGAGCTCACCGATGGGACCTTGCCCAGATCTTTCAAGGATTTGTGAGCTCACACAATCCAGCCTGGTTAAAACCAGGATGGATCGTAGGCAGGCCAGCCTAAATGTTTCCAACCGGCGAAGATGCTCCATTAAGAGGGTCCACGTTTCGCAAGCGTAGAGAAGGGAGGGAATGACCGTGGCCGAGAAGACCTGAAGCTTAGTGCGGAGCGACAGACCAGGTAGCTTCCACACAGCGTTACGCAACCGATAAAAAGATATTGCCGCTCGACTGATTCGGAGTGAGACCTCTGCTGTTAAACTGTAGCCGGTCATAAGCACACTGCCCAGGTATGGGAAACTCTCCACTGTCTCCACAACTGCCCCATAACCGATTGGGAGTTGTGGGGGTGGAGTGTCCGATGGTACAAAATACCCAGGCAGGTGCTTAGTTTTGGTGGGGCTGATGGTAAGGCCCCATCTCATAGTGGCACGCTCCAGTCTCAGCAGCAGCGTCTCCAACTCCTCCTCTGAAAGAGCAGCTATTACTAAATCATCAGCATACATAAAGTAGTTGAGCAATAGGGAGCCATCCCTTGACCGCACCCGGGCATCGATCAGCCTCCCATTATATATGTACCAAATGGAGATTTCCCCGGTACAGCTATTGAAGGCTTCACAAACTACGTGGTCAAAATAGATGTTAAATAATGTGGGAGCCAGAGGACATCCTTGTCGCACCCCAAGGTGTACAGGGAATGGCTCGGACTCCCGGCCACGTAGTTTTACCCGGGCCCGCTCACCATCATGAAGGTCCTTAATGATCGTGAACAGAGGGTCAGGGACTCCAAAAGCATGAAGAACAACCCAGAGCCCAGGCCTACTGATGGTATCATAGGCCTTGACCAGGTCAATAAAGCAGAGATGTAGGTCTTGCTGGAATTCCCTACACCTCTGCTGTAGCAGAAGGACAGAAAATATGGCATCTGTGCAGGACCGCCCTTTCCTGAAACCGCATTGGGGCTCCGCAAGCCTCTCCTCAGCCTTCCTCGCAAGGCGATGTTGATTTATCCTTGCCAGGACCTTTTCCGGCACACTTAGGAGTGAGATGCCCTGTACTTGTTACAGTCTGTGTGGTCTCCCTTCTTAAAGAAGGGGACCACCAGGGCATCCTTCCAATCCTGTGGAACCCGTCCAGTGGTCCAGACTGTTGTTATGATGTCATATAGGGCAGTCTGTGCACAAATGGCACCCTCCCTCAGCATTTTGCTTGGGAGATCATCTCTGCCCGGTGCCTTTCCTGGTCTCAGACTTCGGATCGCCTTCAGTACTTCCTCAACAGATTGCACCTCAGCCAGCCACTCACAGGGAGTGACTTCCAATATTTGAGGCACCGCAGCCTCATCAGGGTCATCCCCACTTTGTGCCACGATGTTTTCTCGGCTGAGGGATTTCCTCTCCCCCAGGACCTCACAGAAATGCTCAGCAAATCTGCAAACCTGTTCCTTGGGGTCGGAGATTGGATCACCATTTTTTCCCCTAATGATGGTTATAGGTGTGGCGCTGCAGGTTACTTTTTTGATGGAGTTAAATAGTGATTTGTGATCGCGGGCCACTGAGGCAGACTCCATCTCCTCAGCAACCCGCGACCACCACCCATCCTTGCAGCGCCTCACGGCTCTCCGAACCTCCGAGCGAAGGCTGCGGTAAGCCTCCTCATTCTCTGACGTGGGATTCTGTAGCCGATGACAGTGGGCCTGTCGCTTTTTCTCAACTATCCTGAACACCTCCTGTCAGCCAGGGTCTCTGGGGAGATCTGGACCGTGTACCCAAAGCAGCCAATGCAGCTGCATGAGTCACAGTCCTAAACCTCGCCCATTTACCCTCGACATCAGGAGGAGTGGGGGATGATGCCAACCCCTGCCGTAAGCGATGATGAAATTCTCGCTTGCAACTTTCATCAGATAACTGAGACCAGGCCACTTTAGGTTGGAATGGGGTCCTGGGTGTACACCCACCACCGGAGTGGAATAATGGCAGGCGCATCTTACAGATGACTAGTCGATGGTCAGAGGGCAGATCAGCTCCACGGTAGGTCCTGGTGTCAAGGACATGGGCTCGCATCCGCTGGCCCGTCACTATGTAGTCCAGAAGATGTTCTTGCTTGGACTCGGCATGCATCCATGATGTTGTGTGGATGCGCCCATGCCGGAACAGCGTGTTGGTAATTACAACCCCATGGGCTGCACAAAAATCTAGCAGCCTCCTACCGTTGTTATTGAGCTGATCTGGCCCATGCCCTCCAATCACTCCAGACCAGGTGCCAGCATCATGACCAACTCGGGCATTGAAGTCACCCAACAAGATGACTCTATCCCGAGGGGCCACTTTAGTCAGCACCTGTGACAGGAGGTCATAGAAGGCATCTGACTTATCGGCTTTGCCTGCATCCCTCCACGGATGTTCGTCTTCGGTGGGGGCATAATTAACCACGACCACCACTCCTCGCCTCCGGTTGATGGGAAGGCGAGCCCAAAGTAGCCTGGGGCTTACAGCTTCCCACACCTCACCGCCACGCTCCCACACCCCCTTCATTATTTTGTTCAAAAGAAGAGCCATACCCTGTTGTTTGGCAGTCTGTTGCCCCGAGTAGAGGACTGTCCACCACTCATGGTGGCAGGAGCCAGAACCAGTCCACCGGACCTCCTGAATGCCACAGAGATCCAGGCGGTACCGGTCCAGCTCCCGACAGAGGAGTGGCAGGCTCTCCTCCGCAGTGAGCGTTCGAACATTCCACGTGGCCAAACGTTGTGGCTTTTCGTTGTTTCTGGAGGAGCCCCGAGGGTAGAGATTCAATCTCCTGGCTCCGCCAATTGGGGTTTGACCAGGAGACCTCATAGACGCCTGTCCCCCAGGGGCCTCTGGCACAAGCTTATTAGTAAAAATTTTCATTCGTGGTTTCGTGGTCAATACGTTGAAGGTGGAGGGGTTACCAGCTCCTCGCACCCGTCCAGAGCCCCCGTTTAGCCACTGTGGTGGTCACAGATGCCATGAGAGGAGGGGCCAATCGGAATTGGCCCTCCCCCCACAGCACTGTCCACGACAGAGTTTCCCGTCCGGCACCGCGAGGGGGTAGGGGGTTGTTTTGCCAGACTACACACACACACTGACACAGTACACACACACGCTCCCAGCAGCGGCTGGTGGGGCCGTTTTGAGGGGGCCGAGGGAGCCGACGGATGGAGCCGAGGGGGCCGACGGAGCCGGGGGAGCCGGGGGGGGGCTGACGGGGCCGGGTGGGGGGCTGATGGAGCCGGGGGGGGGGCGATGAAGCCGGGTGGGGGGCGACAGTGCCGGGGGGGGGGGGCCGTCGGAGCCGGGGGGGTGGGGGGGCGACGGCGCGAGCAGAGGGAGCCGACACTGACTTTCTCATACATCATACACTGACTCAACTCACACCATGCACTGACTCACTCACACATCATGCACTGACTCGCTCATCATGCGCTTACTCACTCACATCATGCACTGACTCGCTCATCATGCGCTTACTCACTCACACATCATACACTCGCACAACCACTGACCCATTCACTCATCATACACAGGTTCACTCATCGTGTGCTGGCTCATTCGCACATCATACACTCACTCGCACTGCCGCTGACTCGCTCACTCGCCCACACATCATACACTGACTCAACCTAATACTGACTAAATCATCATACTCTGACTCACACATCATACGCAGACCCGCACATCATACACTCACGCTGCTGCTGACTCACTTATCATACACTGGGAGTGTCGTGCTGCCAGCTATGGCTGCAGGTTTTTGTCGTACGTGTTATGTATATCGTTTATTGTTACATTTAAAATCACAGTTCCTATGATTACTGTTGTTACATTGTTATTGTAGCTTTATTTTGGCCTGGTTGTGGTGTAATCTTTTTCTGCAATGTAGATTCGTATTTTGTTTGTTGCGGTTGCACCCGACTGAAGAGCCGCATGGCTCACAGGGCTATACCTAATAAATGAAACTTGAAACTTGAAAACACTGACACAGTACACACACACTGACACAGTAAACACACACACTGACACAGTAAACACACACACACACTGACACAGTAAACACACACACACAGTGACACACACACACTGACAGTAAACACACACACACAGTGACACACACACACTGACAGTAAACACACACACACTGACACAGTACACACACTGACACAGTACACACACACACTGACACAGTAAACACACACAGACTGACACAGTACACACACACTGACAGTAAACACACATGCACTGACACAGTACACACACACACTGACACAATAAACACACACTGACACAGTAAACACACACTGACACAGTAACACACACACACTGACACAGTACACACACACACTGACACAGTACACACACACTGACAGTACACACACACATTACACACACAGTAAACACACACTGACACAGTACACACACACTGACACAGTAAACACACACACACTGGCACAGTAAACACACACAGTGACACAGTACACACACTGACACAGTACACACACACTGGCACAGTACACACATACTGACACAGTAAACACACACACTGACACAGTACACACACACTGACACAGTACACATACTGACACAGTAAACACACACACAGTGACACAGTACACACACTGACACAGTGCACACACACTGACACAGTACACACACACTGACACAGTACACACACATACTGACACAGTACACACACACACATACTGACACAGTACACACACACTGACACAGTACACACACACATACTGACACAGTACACACACATACTGACACAGTACACACACACACTGACACAGTACACACACACACTGACACAGTAAATACACACACACTGACACAGTAAACACACACACACTGACACAGTAAACACACACACACTGACACAGTACACACACACACACACACTGACACAGTACACACACACACACTGACACAGTACACACACACACACTGACACAGTACACAGTACACACACACTGACACACTACACACACACACTGACACAGTAAATACACACACACTGACACAGTAAATACACACACACTGACACAGTAAATACACACACACTGACACAGTAAACACACACACACTGACACAGTACACACACTGACACAGTAAACACACACACTGACACAGTAAACACACACACACTGACACACTACACACTGACACAGTACACACACACACTGACACACTACACACACACACTGACACAGTACACACACACTGACACAGTACACACACACACTGACACACTACACACTGACACAGTACACACACACTGACACACTACACACACACACTGACACAGTACACACACACTGACACAGTACACACACACACTGACACAGTAAACACACACACACTGACACAGTACACACACACTGACACAGTAAACACACACACACTGACACACTACACACACACACTGACACAGTACACACACACTGACACACTACACACACACACTGACACAGTAAACACACACACACTGACACAGTACACACACACACTGACACACTACACACACACTGACACACTACACACACACACTGACACAGTACACACACACACTGACACACTACACACACACACTGACACAGTACACACACACTGACAGTACACACACACACACTGACACAGTAAACACACACACACTGACACACTACACACACACACTGACACAGTACACACACACTGACACACTACACACACACACTGACACAGTAAACACACACACACTGACACAGTAAACACACACACACTGACACACTACACACACACACTGACACAGTAAATACACACACACTGACACAGTAAATACACACACACTGACACAGTAAATACACACACACTGACACAGTAAACACACACACACTGACACAGTACACACACTGACACAGTAAACACACACACTGACACAGTAAACACACACACACTGACACACTACACACTGACACAGTACACACACACACTGACACACTACACACACACACTGACACAGTACACACACACTGACACAGTACACACACACACTGACACACTACACACTGACACAGTACACACACACTGACACACTACACACACACACTGACACAGTACACACACACTGACACAGTACACACACACACTGACACAGTAAACACACACACACTGACACAGTACACACACACTGACACAGTAAACACACACACACTGACACACTACACACACACACTGACACAGTACACACACACTGACACACTACACACACACACTGACACAGTAAACACACACACACTGACACAGTACACACACACACTGACACACTACACACACACTGACACACTACACACACACACTGACACAGTACACACACACACTGACACACTACACACACACACTGACACAGTACACACACACTGACAGTACACACACACACACTGACACAGTAAACACACACACACTGACACACTACACACACACACTGACACAGTACACACACACACTGACACAGTACACACACACACTGACACAGTAAACACACACACACTGACACAGTACACACACACACTGACACTACACACACACACACTGACACAGTACACACACACACTGACACACTACACACACACACTGACACAGTACACACACACTGACACAGTACACACACACACTGACACACTACACACTGACACACTACACACACACTGACACACTACACACACACACTGACACAGTACACACACACTGACACAGTACACACACACACTGACACAGTAAACACACACACACTGACACAGTACACACACACACTGACACAGTACACACACACACTGACACAGTAAACACACACACACTGACACAGTAAACACACACACACTGACACACTACACACACACACTGACACAGTACACACACACACTGACACAGTAAACACACACACACTGACACAGTAAACACACACACACTGACACAGTACACACACACACACTGACACAGTACACACACACACTGACACACTACACACACACACTGACACAGTACACACACACTGACACAGTACACACTGACACAGTACACACACACTGACACACTACACACACACACTGACACAGTACACACACACTGACACAGTACACACACACTGACACAGTACACACACACACTGACACAGTAAACACACACACACTGACACAGTACACACACACACTGACACAGTAAACACACACACACTGACACACTACACACACACACTGACACAGTACACACACACTGACACACTACACACACACACTGACACAGTACACACACACACTGACACAGTAAACACACACACACTGACACAGTACACACACACACTGACACAGTACACACACACACTGACACAGTACACACACACACTGACACACTACACACACACACTGACACACTACACACACACACTGACACAGTACACACACACACTGACACAGTACACACACACACTGACACAGTACACACACACTGACAGTACACACACACACTGACACACTACACACACACACTGACACAGTACACACACACTGACACACTACACACACACACTGACACAGTACACACACACACTGACACAGTACACACACACACTGACACACTACACACACACTGACACAGTACACACACACACTGACACAGTACACACACACACTGACACAGTAAACACACACACACTGACACAGTACACACACACACTGACACACTACACACACACACTGACACAGTACACACACACACTGACACAGTACACACACACTGACACAGTCTCACCCCCCCCACCCGCCCGCGAGGACACGCGCCCCGCTGTGCTGCTGCACGTCACGTGCGAGTGGGGGTGGGAGAGGGGGGGGTGCGCGTGGGGGTGGGCGAGGGGAGTGGGTGCGAGGGGAGGGGCTATTGATCACAAGCCGCTTATGTAACGCGGGGCCTGACGCAAGCCCTTGGGGCCCAGTGTGTTCCCTCCACTCTAGAGTGGGCTTGCAGGGCCCCCTGGGCGACTGTCGTCTCTCTGTGTGTCTCTGTGTGTGTCTCTCTGTGTGTCTCTCTGTGTGTCTCTCTGTGTGTCACTCTGTGTGTGTCTCTGTGTGTGTCTCTGTGTGTCTCTGTGTCTCTGTGTGTGTTTCTCTGTGTGTGTCTCTCTGTGTGTGTCTCTCTGTGTGTGTCTCTCTGTGTGTGTCTCTCTGTGTGTGTCTCTCTGTGTGTGTCTCTCTGTGTGTCACTCTGTGTGTGTCTCTGTGTGTGTCTCTGTGTGTGTCTCTCTGTGTGTGTCTCTCTGTGTGTGTCACTCTGTGTGTATCTGTGTGTGTGTGTATCTGTGTGTGTGTGTATCTGTGTGTGTCTCTGTGTGTGTCTCTGTGTGTGTCTCTGTGTGTGTGTCTCTGTGTGTGTGTCTCTGTGTGTGTCACTCTGTGTGTGTCTCTCTGTGTGTCTCTGTGTGTGTGTGTGTCTGTGTGTTTTTGTGTGTCACTCTGTGTCACTCTGTGTGTCACTGTGTGTCACTCTGTGTGTCACTCTGTGTGTGTCTGTGTGTGTCTCTTTGTGTGTGTCTGTGTGTGTCTCTCTGTGTGTCACTGTGTGTCTCTCTGTGTGTCACTCTGTGTGTCACTCTGTGTGTGTATGTCTGTGTGTGTGTGTCTGTGTGTGTGTGTATCTGTGTGTGTGTGTATCTGTGTGTGTGTGTATCTGTGTGTGTGTATCTGTGTGTGTGTGTATCTGTGTGTGTGTGTGTATCTGTGTGTGTGTATATGTGTGTGTGTTTCGGTGCGTGCTCCCCCACTTTAGCGCGTGTGCTCACTGCTTATTGTGTGCTCAGGGTCCTCTAGGCGTAGTGTGTGTGCCTACTACTCTCGTGTATTTTGGTGCAGACCACACTAGTGCAGCTCAGTGCAGAGTCCCCGTGCGCAGCACGTACAGGAAGTGCTTCGTGCATTGCACTCGAGTGTGTGCAATATCCTGGCGTGCGGCAATGTGCTGTCATGCAGTGCTGCAGTACAAAGCGCCGCAGCAGTCATCATTAACACTCGCCTTGAACCAGGGCTTCATTCCATCAGGGTCTGTCCCGGTCGGCACCCCAGAACAGATCTGTGAACCCGGCACCCCACATCCAGGACACCCCTCGCTCTGGCTTGGGCGGGATAGGCGCGCGACCCCACGACTTGGGTTTACCAGCGGCCCGGAAATAATCGAGTGTGAAATGAAGCCCATGGCTATTCAAGACAACGATCTCCCGTATAGCTTGAACAGACCTTTGGGCCAAGTGCTTTTCGAGAGCACCATCCTGCCTATGAACACAGAAACATGCGGGCAAGTGAAGCTCAGGCCAACGTTTCGGGCCCTGGTCCTTCTTCAGAGCCACTGGCTCTATGCAGAGCACAATAACCACGTGCTGAAAGAGTCGGGTGTGTTTCTGTTAGGAGGCGTCTATCTTTGCAATGGTAACACAGCAGCAGCAAGCAGCAAGAACAACAACAACAATGATGATGAATGAACTGTGGTCATGCCGGTCACTCGGCACAATTACGGGTTCGCACTACGATGGTGCCTGTGGCAGCAGCAGCAGCAGCGGCAGCAGCGTTAGCCCGCCGCTGTGAGAATTGACGCTTTGCAGACGCACAACAGAGTTCAATTGACTTGTAATGCAAAGACAAAGATCCCACGGTTATATTCTCCAGACGGTTTGGGACAGGTGCTGTTAGCGAGCACTCACGAAGGCCAGTGCGGCCAGATCCACTTCCCGCCACCCTTGTCTCCCCAGTGCTGATGTTTACACACCACACGAGCTACGGGATGAGATGTCGGTCAGCGTTGTTGGCCGTGAGCGAGAATCGAACTCGGGTCACGGGCTTCGTCGTGCAGTGCGCCAACCACTGCGCCACCGCTCAGACACACACGTGCGTTTATTAATATACACGCGTGCGTGTGCACGGTCCTGTTGTATATTTATAGACACGTGCTCATACACAAACAAAGATAGAGATCCCCGTTGTAAACCCCGATAACCTTTACCAGCCTGGTGGAAGTGCTGTTGGCGAGCACCTATGAAGGACTGTATGTATGTATATTGAACTTCTGTTGCACCGTACGTAGCCAACCGTGCTACTGGGAGGTGTGGGGAAGGGCGTGAGCAACACACACACACAGAGAGGCGTTGCAGCACTTCTCGTGTGAACCAGACCACCAGTTGGCACGTGAGGGGGTGGGTGGTGAGCACCACGCCCGGCCGCCTTTATCTCCCCAATTGTGATGTTTACGCACGGCCCCAGGTACTATTTTAAGACTGAGTTGACCTAGGGGAGACCCAGGACTGATTCAGGTATTTATCAACGATGTTGACTTTGAGCAGTTATTGAACTTGGGTCGTTGGGTTCGTAGCGCAGCGTGCTAACCACCGGACTACCGCTCTTCATTGGCGTTCATACAAAGACACTCACACATATTACAACACGCACATATACATATTACAACACACATATACATATTACAACACACACATATACATATTACAACACACACATGACGTACAGTAATAATTATGAGCCATGATCCATCAACTGCTGGATGAAGGACTACCCCAGCCATCCCTCGTGGTTACGAGCTGCAACGATCCATTTAAGCAGCCGACACACGAGCTGAGTTATCACTCCGTCGACCACGTTCTCTCCTTATCCTGCCGCTCGACCTTTAGACTCGACCTTTAGACTCGACCTTTAGACTCGACCTTTAGACTCGACCTTTTAGACTCGGCCTTTAGACTCGACCTTTAGACTTGGCCTTTAGACTCGTCCGTTAGACTCGATCTTTAGACTCAACCTTTAGACTCGATCTTTAGACTCGACCTTTAGACTCGATCTTTATACTCGGCCGTTAGACTCGATCTTTATACTCGGCCTTTAGACTCGGCCTTTAGACTCGACCTTTAGACTCGGCCGTTAGACTCGACCTTTAGACTCGACCTTTAGACTCCACCTATAGACTCGGCCGTTAGACTCGGCCTTTAGACTCGGCCGTTAGACTCGACCTTTAGACTCGGTCTTTAGACTTGGCCTTTAGACTCGTCCGTTAGACTCGATCTTTAGACTCGACCTTTAGACTCGGGCTTTAGACTCGATCTTTATCCTCGATCTTTAGACTCGGCCTTTAGACTCGGCCTTTAGACTCGACCTTTAGACTCGGCCGTTAGACTCGACCTTTAGACTCGACCTTTAGACTCCACCTATAGACTCGGCCGTTAGACTCGGCCTTTAGACTCGGCCGTTAGACTCGACCTTTAGACTCGGCCTTTAGACTCGGCCGTTAGACTCGGCCTTTAGACTCGACCTTTAGACTCGGCCGTTAGACTCGACCTTTAGACTCGACCTTTAGACTCGGCCGTTAGACTCGGCCTTTAGACTCGGCCGTTAGACTCGACCTTTAGACTCGGCCGTTAGACTCGACCTTTAGACTCGGCCTTTAGACTCGGCCTTTAGACTCGGCCGTTAGACTCGGCCGTTAGACTCAACCTTTAGACTCGGCCGTTAGACTCGACCTTTAGACTCGGCCGTTAGACTCGACCTTTAGACTCGACCTTTAGACTCGGCCTTTAGACTCGACCTTTAGACTCGACCTTTAGACTGCCGTTAGACTCGACCTTTATACTCGGCCTTCAGACTCGACCTTCAGACTCGACCTTCAGACTCGACCTTCAGACTCGACTTTTAGACTCGACCTTTATACTCGACCTTTATACTCGACGGTTAGACTCGGCCTTCAGACTCGGCCATCGTCCTTTCTTGCGACGTCTACAACACGTCTCTAGCCGGCTGCCGCTATTGTCCTTGAATCCGTGTGCTCCTCTTCCCGTCTCCCGGTGCAGTTTCGAGTGTGCACCTCTCCACCCTTTTCGCATTTATTCAACTTTAATGTCTTGTTCTTTGCTAGTGTCTCTGTGTCTGGTCCGTGTGCCAGGGCTGGCGTTGTGAAGTGATTGAATACCTGAAATATGGGTTCAATATCAAGGTACTTGCAGCAGCAGCAGCTGCGGTAGCAGCTGCATCGGCCTAGGGCTACGAACATCATCAGTGCTGTTGAAATATGAAAAATATTCAGTGACTGGTTATACAGCAACAACCGCCATTCACCACTAAGTGGTGGTGACGTCACCACGACGCTTGTGCCAGGCCATGTGCACCTTGAGGCCACGTGAAGTGTCGAACGACCGCGGGCAGGAGGTCACGGGGCAGACCCAAGTGCCACGGGTCGACTGACTAAGATGACTGAGATGACTGGCTGGTGCACCACCTGTGCCCCCTACTGTGCCAACCTGCTGTGCTTTAGCCACCCGGCGCTCCGCTCGTTGTTGTGAGCGTCGCTCCTCCGTTGTTGTTGGAGGGCGACTACCTCCAACTGCCCAGTAGCATCCTTCACGAGCCTCCTCCACAGCGGCCGATCTTGACACCGCTGGTACCAGTCATCGGCAAGTCCACTCAGCTCCACGTCCTCCTGTACCACATCACTCCATCTCTTCTCTAGCCCGTGCCGCGCCCGTTTAGCCCCTCGATCCGGCTGAACAAAAGCTGTTTCGGCATGCAGTGGATGGGCATGCGGGCTACATGACCCAGCCAACACAGCCTTGCCTGCCGGAGGAGCTCACCGATGGGACCTTGCCCAGATCTTTCAAGGATTTATGAGCTCCTCACACAATTCAGCATGGTTAAACCCAGGATGGATCGTAGGCAGGCTAGCCTAAATGTTTCTATCGGGCGAAGATGTTCCATTAGGGGGGGTCCACGTTTCACAAGCGTAGAGAAGGGAGGGAATGACCGTGACCGAGAAGACCTGAAGCTTAGTGCGGAGCGACAGACCAGGTAGCTTCCACACAGCGTTACGCAACCGATGAAAAGATATTGCCGCTCGACTGATTCGGAGTGAGACCTCTGCTGTTAAACTGGAGCCGGTCATAAGCACACTGCTCGGGTATGGGAAACTCTCCACTGTCTCCACAACTGCCCCATCACCGATTGGGAGTTGTGGGGGTGGAGTGTCCGATGGTACAAAATACCCAGGCAGGTGCTTAGTTTTGGTGAGGCTGATGGTAAGGCCCCATCTCTTAGTGGCACGCTCCAGTCTCAGCAGCAGCGTCTCCAACTCCTCCTCTGAATGAGCAGCTATTACCAAATCATTGGCAAACATAACGTGGTTGAGCAATAGGGAGCCATCCCTTGACCGCACCCGAGCATTGATCAACCTCCCATTATATCTGTACCATATGGAGATTCCCCCGGTACAGCTATTGAAGGCTTCACGAACTACGTGGTCAAAATACATGTTATATAATGTGGGAACCAGATGACATCCCTGTCGCACCCCAAGGTGTACAGGGAATGGTTCTGACTCCCGGCCACGTAGTTTTACCCGGGCCCGCTCACCATCATGAAGGTCCTTAATGATCGTGAGCAGAGGTTCAGGTTCTCCAAAAGCACGAAGAACAACCCAGAGCCCAGGCCTACTTATAGTATTATAGGCCTTGACCAGGTCAATAAAGCAGAGATGTAAATCTTGCTGGAATTCCCTACACCTCTGCTGTAGCAGACGGACAGAAAATATGGCATCTGTGCAGAACCGCCCTTTGCTGAAACCGCACTGGGGCTCCGCAAGCCTCTCCTCAGCGTGCCTGGCAAGGCGATGTTGAATAATCCTTGCCAGGACCTTTCCTGGCACACTGAGGAGTGAGATGCCCCTGTAGTTGTTACAGTTTTTGCGGTCCCCCTTCTTAAAAAGGGGGACCACCAGGGCATCCTTCCAATCCTGCGGAACCCGTCCAGTGGTCCAGATTGTTGTTATGATGTCATATAGGGCAGTCTGTGCACAAACGCCACCCTCCCTCAGCATTTTGCTTGGGAGATCATCTCTGCCCGCTGCCTTTCCTGGTCTCAGACTCCGGATTGCCTTCAGCATTTCCTCAACAGATGGCACTTCAGCCAGCCACTCACAGGGGGTGACTTCTTCCAATATTTGAGGTACCGCAGCCTCCCCTCCCCCAGGACCTCACATAAATGCTCAGCAAATCTGCAAACCTGTTCCTGGGGGTCGGAGATTGGATCACCGTTTTTTCCCCTAATGATGGTAATAGGTGTGGCGTTGCAGGTTACTTTTTTGATGGAGTTAAATAGAGATTTGTGATCGCGGGTCACTGAGGCAGACTCCATCTCTTCAGCAACCCGCGACCACCACCCATCCTTGCAGCGCCTCACGGCTCTCCGAACCTCCGAGCGAAGGCTGCGGTAAGCCTCCTCATTCTCTGACGTGGGATTCTGTAGCAGATGACAGTGGGCCTGTCGCTTTTCTCAACTATCCTGAACACCTCTTCTGTCAGCCAGGGTCTCTGGGGCGGTCTGGACCGCGTATCCAAAGCAGCCAATGCAGCTGCATGAGTGACAGTCCTAAATCTCGCCCATTTACCCTCGACATCAGGAGGAGTGGGGGACGATGCCAACCCCAGCCGCAGGCGATGTTGACATTCTCGCTTGCAACTTTCATCAGATAACTGAGACCAGGCCACTTTAGGTTGGAATGGGGTCCTGGGTGTACACCCACCACCGGAGCGGAAGAATGGCAGGCGCATCTTACAGATGACAAGTTGATGGTCAGAGGGCAGATCAGTTCCACGGTAGGTCCTGGTGTCAAGAACATGGGCTCGCATCCGCTGGTCCGTCACTATGTAGTCCAGCAGATGTTCTTGCTTGGACCCGGCATACATCCATGATGTTTGGTGGATGCGTCGATGCCGGAACAGGATGTTGGTAATTACAAGCCCATGGGCTGCACAAAAATCTAGCAGCCTCCTACCGTTGTTATTGAGCTGATCTGGCCCATGCCCTCCAATCACTCCAGACCAGGTGTCGGCATCATGAGCCACTCAGGCATTGAAGTCACCCAACAAGATGACTCTATCCCGAGTGGCCACTTTAGCCAGCACCTGTGACAGGAGGTCATAGAAGGCATCTGACTCATCGGCTTTGCCTGCATCCCTCCACGGATGTTCATCTTCGGTGGGGGCATAAGAAACCACGACCACCACTCCTTGCCTCCGATTGATGGGAAGGCGAGCCCAAAGTAGCCTGGGGCTTACAGCTTCCCACACCTCACTGCCACGCTCCCACGCCCCCTTCATTCTTTTGTTCAAAAGAAGAGCCACACCCTGTTGTTTGGCAGTCTGCTGCCCCGAGTAGTGGACTGTCCACCCCTCATGATGGCAGGAGCCAGAACCGGCCCACCGGACCTTCTGAATGCCACAGAGATCCAGGCGGTACTGGTCCAGCTCCTGACAGAGGAGTGGCAGCCTCTCCTCCGCAGTGAGCGTTCGAACATTCCACGTGGCCACATGTAGTGGCTTTTCGTTGTTTCTGGAGGAGCCCCCAGGGTAGAGATTCAATCTCCTGGCTCCGCCAATTGGGGTTTGGCCATGAGACATCATAGACGCCTGTCCCCCCCGGGCCTCCGGCACAAGCTTATTAGTTAAATATTTTAAACGTAATTTAGTGGTACATTTTTTAAGGTGGAGGGGTTACCAGCCCCTCTCACCCGTCCAGAGCCCCCGTTCAGCCCCTGTGGTGGTCACAGACGCCATGAGGGGAGGTGCCAATCGGAATTGAACCTCCCCCCACAGCATTGTTCACGACAGAGTTGCCCGGCAAAACAACCCCCTACCTCCTCGCGCTGCCGGACGGGCGACGGGCAACTCTGGTTATGCACACATTCACACACAGACACGCACATCGTCTCGTATACCGATTCGCACACCTACGTAATTGCAAAGCGGAGACCTCCCTGTATAGCCTTTAACACTGTTTGGGCAAGTGCTTGTTAGCAAGCACCTATTAAGTAAGGATGGCGTTGCGCACGAGGGGCATACTTCACCATGCTGGTCAGTGTCGTTTGGTGAACGGTGGTGGGTCAGGGTACGGCAGCTTCAGTCGTCACTGATGTTAGCTGTGGCCGGAAATCCAGCGCAGGTCGCCGGGTTCCTAGCGCGGTGCGCTAACCACTGCGCCACCGTTCCACCTTCCATGCGTATAAACGTGTGTTCGCTCCCCACTTTCCATGTTTACTGTTATTCTCCTGACAAACACCAATTACACAATTGCTAATGACACCCTGCACGCATCTTGATTGGTAAACACAGACACGTGGAGTCAACACGGCCGGAGCGGCGGCTGAAGGAGACCGCCCGCGCTGTGATGTCCATCTTGTCCTGCCGGGAGCCTGGGGTCCCTCGCCACTCCGCCGGGCCCCTCGGACCCAGAAACCACCCTGTGGGGTGGGGGGGATAAAACAGTGGTTGTCACGTGGAGAGACTCGCCCTTGTCGTAGGAATGTGGACTTTCCACCGCTGCCCTGAAAAGCTGTACACAGGAGATGGCCAGCACCTCGATGCCTTCGGAGCAGGACGTCACTTCCGAGTCTTTTTTTTGACAGTGGGTCAAAGGTGGGGAGCGGTGGCGCAGTGGTCAGCACACTGCGCTATGAAATCCGGGCAACACGAGCCTTGGGGCTCCCGTTGACCTGCCCCCAACAGTCAGCGTGAAGTGTGGTCGCGGCATAGGGAGGCCCTCATCCAGCAGTGGATTGATTAACGACTCTGAAGTTATTGCCGTGTTCTGTGGATCATGAGACGCTCTGGGAAGTACTTGTGCACCGTGACAATAAAGTCACGTAGATCTGATCGCGCGCACATGCACACGCGTGCACCCAGCGAAGTATCGGACGCACCCACAACTTTTGCCTTTAAAGTGCAGGGAGGTGGGGAAATTGCCTCTTATAATCCGGAGAATACGGTGTTATTATTTTTATTATTGTTAAATGTTCTGGGTAGGGAGGAACACACAGCACACACGGCCGCTGTTTATTGTCTCTGCGCGTGGGAGTGTGAGAGGAGATCTCTCCTGGGAGCGCCGATGTTTGTCTTGCGCGCGTGTGCTTGTGTGCGCGAGTGCGTGTGCCTGAGTGCGTGTGCGCGTGTGTGCACGTGTGCGCGCGTGTGCCTGTGTGCACGAGTGCGTGTGCCTGTGTGCTTGTGTGCATGTGCGCGCGTGCGTGTGCTTTGTGTGCATGCATGCGTGACCTTGGGCTGGGGATGTGGTTGGGGTCTCGGTGATTTGGGTCGGAGCGTGGTTTGCGGTGTCGAGAGTAGTTCTGCACAGCGGGCATTTCCATGAGCAATCGGTCGTCACCACGATCACTGCAGTTGCTGCCACCATCGTCACTGTTACTGACACTACCGTCGTCTCCACCACCAAAACTACCATCATTATTATCAGAAGCCTCATCACTGCCAACACCAACACCACCACCACTGTTGTCATCGCCACCACCACTGTCACCAACACCACCATCACTGTCACCAACACCACCATCACTGTCACCAACACCACCACTATCACCACCGCCAACACCAGTGCTGCAGCCATCATCGCTGCTCTCACCCTTACCACCACCAGCATCACCAAATCACCACCGCCTACAATACTGACCACCGATAACCTCCACCACCACCACCAGCTCCACCACCACTACACCAAACACAAACGACAACAACGGCAGCAGGTCCCGTGACCGTCCGAGTGCACGCCATCTCTCCGCCTCACACCTGCGCGCCCCGCAGCCGTCCCTGATTGCGCCGCACGTGTGAGCAATTAGTCGTGGAACGCGGCGGTGGGGGGCCATGGGGGGCCATGGGGCCCGGCCGGTGGCTGCGGGTAGAGGGGGGTGGCGTGCGGGGCATTGTGACTCGCGTCACCGCAAGCCGCCCGTCCCCCCCCCCGTAGTCTTTGATGTCCCTGTCAGTTTGGGTCCGTGTGGCCGGGCGAGGCTCCCCGCCGGAGCGGGCCGACCCCGCTCGGCCTTGCAGGGGGGGGGGGGCTCTTATCCGCCGTCGTGCTTCCCCCCGTTGTCATAATGACGTAACGAGCTCTTATCTGTCTGCGCTCTCGCCGACGGCAGGGTAGCAGCGGCCCCGCGCGCCGAGCGGGGCCGCTGCTTTGGGGGCTCGCGGCAATCGCCGCCCGTGGCGCAGCGGCGGTCTGTCGCCGGCCCTGCCCCCCCGGTGCATTTGCACCGCCTGTCCGTAGACTCGCACGCCACCGAGGGACTTTCAAAGGGACCCACAAACCTGCGTAGAGATCTGCAGACTTGGCTGCCGCGCCGCCGTTCGTTTCGACCACCGGTCGAGGTCCCTTCCAGCGGCGGTGTCGTGCCCAAGCCCACGCCCCATTATCGATGGTCAGTAAACCTGCGCACGCTCTCTCATCCACGATTTCCTCGTTCTGTCTCTCGGTGCAATTCCAAGCATGCACCTCTTTGTACAGAATGTGTCATTCTTAGCAGCTCTCTGAAGGTGCCGAATTTTGACACTCGGCAGAGCAGAGCCTGCATCGTACTTTGCTTGGGAGGCTGCCGAGGAATTCCAGACGTTACAGCCTGCGTGCGGGGTGTCCAGGAGGTAGCAGCACAGCAGAACGTTATTGAATCTATCTGTGCCGCCTCTGAGTGTTACCGCTCTCGTATTGTTGGTGGGCTTTTCCGACAGCGTTTCCACGAAGCCAGTGAAAGGAATTCGTAGCCAAACATCCCGACGTAGCAAAGACCCTCTTGAAACGAACCTTGAGGCTCGGCGAGGCTTTCCTGGGTAAATAAAGGGCACTGTTATATGGTGCTGTGTAGGGTCAATGTGCAAGTGTGCACATAGACTGGGACACGCAGGTGTGTGCACATAGACTGGGACACGCAGGTGTGTGCACATAGACTGGGACACGCAGGTGTGTGCAGATAGGCTGGGGCACGCAGGTGTGGACATAGACTGGGACACGCAGGTGTGCACCCACTGGGACACGCAGGTGTGTGCACACTGGGACACGCAGGTGTGCACACACTGGGACACGCAGGTGTGCACAGATAGACTGGGACACGCAGGTGTGCACACACTGGGACACGCAGGTGTGCACACACTGGGACACGCAGGTGTGTGCACACTGAGACACGCAGGTGTGTGCACATAGACTGGGACACGCAGGTATGTGCACACAGACTGGGACACGCAGGTGTGCACATAGACTGGGACACCCAGGTGTGTGCACACAGACTGGGACACGCAGGTGTGTGCACACAGACTGGGACACGCAGGTGTGTGCACACAGACTGGGACACGCAGGTGTGTACAGGCCAGGTAAGCTCCCCTTGGAGCCGGTGCTGCGGTGGGACGCGCGGTTTGCTATCTCCCCACCATATTGCTCTTGGGCATGCGCTCGGGGTGTGCCGCCACGTGCCGTTCCGCACGATGTCCGACGTTTTGCTCTCCGTGCCGGGAACTTCTGCTCCGTTCCTTAAGAAGCTCCCAGCAGGGTGGAGCGAAACGTCGGCCATCGTGTCGAACGACACGTGGTGACATGACCGCGTGTCTTAAGAGCACCGTCTGTGTGCCGTCTGGAAACACGAATGGGGCCAACGGAGGTGCGGGTGGTGGTGGCAGGTTTAGCGGTAGCGGCGTTGGCGGGGGTGGTAGATCAGGCGATGTTGGGGCGGTGCTTATGGAGGCTGATGAATTGGTCATCATCGAAGGTACTGATTAGACACGTGGCAATTAACCCCTGCCCTCCCGCCCCAGCTCTGCGAGCTCGTGGTGAGTGGACTCAAGGATCGGTTATCGGCTCGTCGCACATCCAGCTCGTCAACACGGCTCCGTCCCATTGGCTACTCGTTCTTTCCCTCCTGCTGCTCGCCTTCGTTTCTCCCGTCGAGCCGAAGCCATCATTGGCGTCGTCGCTAATGCATCCGTTCTGGGCACGTGATTGGGTGTCATCCGTGTTAGAATTGATCTGTTACATCGTCATTGTCGTCATTCTCAGCCATGATCAATCCACTGCTGGATGATGGTCTGCCCAAGCCGTTGCCACCTCTCGCTGTCCTGCGATGTAACGATCTACCCGGCACCCGCGCACCAATGGGGTTTTCATCGCTCCATCTCTGTGGCGGACGTACTCTCAGGACGTGCTCGCCTCTGGCTGCCACCCAGTCACCTCTCATGCCCAGTGGCCATCGTCGTTTCGAGCGACGCGTCCTTCCCAAGCCGCAGTGCAATGGTTGCCTTTTGCCTGCGTTTGTTCTCTAATGCACGTGTTCCTCTTTTTACACTGTCAACATAACTGACAGCGTCCGAATTTTTACGTGCGCGGTGTTAATTGGGGGTTTGGTGAGCGGCGCTGCGCTCTGTGTGACGCATGCACCGTCGCCGCCGTTATGGCTGCTGTGCGCGGCCGCCTCCTCGCCCCCGAGGTGACCGATGGGGCAGTCGTGTGACGTCCTAACGATTCATCGATCCATCCCAATCGATTCCTCCATTGATTTATTATAAAGTTTATATATTTTGTTTTAAACGCTCTCGGTGCATGCGTGGAACAGACATCGCTCACTACTCCATGTTACCTGCCTGGGTGGCTCAACGGTGGAGCGAGTGGCCCGCAATCGGAAGGTCGTGAGTTTAAATCCTGGATGGTGGTCAGCTCTCAGCCCGTCATCCCTGCGGAGTCCATAACACGACTACCACCTTTTCAGAAAAACAACAGCATTCCCGTTCGCTGTCAACTCGACCCCGCCATACGTACGTGGACTCTCTGCCACCAGCACAAGGCTGTAGACGGGCGATGAGCGCTGTCGCAATGCTCCTTTGAGCAGAAGATCGCTTTGACTTGAAATGAGATAGCTCACGAGGGGCGGACGGATACGGTGGAGCAGGCAGTCGGCACGGTCGAGGCTGGATCAAAGACAATGCAAAGGAGACGGACAGCACGAATGAAAACGTCAGAGCGAGCCGGCACCGACGACTCGACGCACGGAACACGCGAATACAAAACGAACCGCACAGGGCACGAGACGGTCAACACGAGCGGAACATTAATGAATTAAATATTCAGCCCAGGTAATCGTGAGAGGTGGTGCATCTGGATGTCTAATGTGTCAATTGACACACGGCGAACAAGTGCGGGCGCACACACACACACACACGTTAAATCTATAACTCGCACATGGTACAAGCAGTTCGAAGCGGATGGAGCTCGTAACATCAACGATAGACAAGAGGCCTTGTCGGCGGCGAGTCGGTGGAGCAGACGAAGCGAGCGAGACTCCGCCGAGCGGGCTCGATACGAACGAGAGGCCGTGCGCGACAGATGGTGTCGCGAGAGCGGCGCACGCGGGACGCATTCGTGGCACGCCCGATCGTGTGAGCTCACGGAATCAAATCGTTACACGCACCCATAATTAATCTTGCCATCGTCATTATTCACCGTCGTCGTCGTTTGATGTCTGATGCAGAAACGGGTGCGCGCGTGCGTGCATACGTGTGCTTGCGTGTGCGTGTGTGCGTGCGTGCATGTGTGTGCGCGTGGGGTGCGGGGCAGGGTCACTGGGCGTTGCTGCCAGCGGGCCCATGGGGACATTCCGTCCCACTGCGCCGCACGGCGGTGGTAACACGCCCCAGCTGCCCGCACCGTACCTGCCGAGCGTGGCTGCGTGTGTGTGTGGGCAGCGCGTGTGCATGCGTGTGTATGGGGAGTGGTGGCGTAGTGGTTAGCGTGCCGCGTGACGAACCCGGTGACCCGTGTTTGATTTATGCTCGTGATCAAATTTAGTCGTGGATATCTGAATCGGTCCTGAGCCTCCACCGGTTTGACTCGGCCTTAAACGAGTAACTCCTGCGGTGTGTAAATATCAGCAGTGGAGAGACAAAGGTGGCCAAGCGCGAATCCGGCCACACCACCAACCCCCTCTTGTGCCGTGCCTGCCTTCATAGGTGCTCGGTAACAGCACTTGCCTCGGCAGTTTGTTAGAAGCGCTGTGGGAGATCCTTGTCTCTTTTCTGTTTGGGCATTGTGTGTGTGTGAGCATGTGTGGAGGTACGTGCGCGTGTGGTGTAGTGGCAAGCATGCAGCGCTACGATCCTGGTCACCCTAGTTCGCAGCCAGCATCAGTGACGAATGTCTTGTGCGTGTGTTTGTATGTGTGCCGGCCACGCATAGCTGACTGCTGATGAGAAACTGGATGTTGAAGTCGGTCTAGAGTTTACTTGCATTAAATCAATGCTGCTGAAACATTCAACTCCCAGAAGGCCTTATTGTGGCTGATGGGATGTGTAAAAGCAGCACACTTTTTTACGTGGAGAGCCAGGTATGGGAAGGAGGCGAGATGTCTGCCTTGGTATTTTGAGCTGTCTGCTCGCATTGTCTGGTTCGTTTGTTCTGTCTGCCCTGCCGGTCTCGTACGGCCCACCCAGTCCACGCTGTCTCGTCTCATCGTCTTGTTCGCGAGTGTGGGGCACCGCGTGAAATCCGCGCGCTGTTTGTGTGAGCGGTGATTAAACGACTCCTGCGCGCGCCGTCTGGTGCGTGTCTCTCGAGCGCCACACTCTGCTGATCCCATCTCTTGGCCACCTCGCAGCTGCAGCCTATAACACCTGATATTGGCAGGCAGTCTTCCCATCCAAGGGCACACCAGACTGGAACCAGCTTGGCTTCTGAAATATCAAGAGAAACAGGCTCATTCATATATACATTCACATACTGTCTGTATATATGGTGGTGTGGAAAACACCACACCCGGCCGCCTTTGTTTCCCCAGTGCTGATGTTCACAAATCGAGTTGAGGCTGAATAATTGACTTCGAGGAAGCCCAAGACAGGTTAAGTTACTATCAACATCATTAGCCATGACCAATCCGCTGCTGGATGAAGGCCTCCCCAGACCGTCACGGCTTTTGACGTAGCGAACCGTACAGCACGCCTGCACAGCACGAGGTGATTTCATCGTTCCATCTCTGCTGAGGACGTGTATCTGGCGCGTTACTTCCTTTGGCTGCCATTCCGACTTTAGCCTTGAATCCCGGCCACCGTGCTCTTGTCGCGACAAGCAAGCGAATTTGCCACCGGTGTTGTGGCAAGTTTCCACTTGACACTGGGGTTGCACGTGACCGGGCATTGCCGACTCTCACCGCGCGCGGACGGACGCGCGTTACAGACCCGGGTATCGGGTGCCGGGACCTGTGTAAGGTACACGGCCGGTAAATGTTTTGGCAGCACCGGAGAGACGGCGATCGATTGATCAGCGAGAACATCGGTTTCTGTCTCTACGCGAGAGTTATTACCCCGGGTGTTGCTCCGTTTCGGCCGCAGCATCGCCGTGCGAATCGCCGTTGTCATCGTTATCGCTCGTGATCGTCAGCAGGTGAGAGCCCATTAGGATAAACCGTGTCTTGCCGATTTAAAACAGAATTGCCGCGTTTTGCAGCGGCGCGCGCATCTCGCCTGTAATGGAATTCGCCGCCAGTGTTATTTAATTTATACAAATTGCTTGCGTTTTTTGCGAGAATTAAAACGATGGGACGGAGCGCGCGGGTATTTGCACGGGAACCCATTTGCAAGAGTAAATGAAAAGCAAAGGTCGGAAAACCTTGAATAAGCACGAAGGAACTCGCTGCGTCGGAGGAGCAGGAAATGGGTTTCGTATGAAATGGATGTAAAATCTATACGGCTGCGCATGTGTGGTCTGGATCTCATCGCACAAGCAAACAGATGGGGGCTAAACTATCACTCCTGCAGTCTCCCCCCCCCCCCGCATGGCAATGAGAACACGGAGACGGGGTTCTCATTACGCACGCACGTACATACGTACACGCGTGCGTGTATGCACGTATGTAGACACGCACTTTCTTTTTCTAAATGCACTGCTGCATGAAGGCCTCCGTGTGCTATGTGAGTCATTGGGATTGCTTGGCCTGACTTCGCCAGAGCTGGACCAACGGCCGGATCGGATGTCACTCGACGCTGGTGTTTGTTAGCCGTGGCCGGGAATCGCGCTCGGGTCGCCGGGCTCGTAGCGCAGTGTGCCGACCGCTGCACCGCCTCTCCTCCCCAACTGATGATGTCATCTCCGAGGAGTTATTCGTGAGAGCGGAGCTTAATTTGAGCCAGGTCCGGCGGTCTGAAAGATAACTCCACGCCGGGCACAACGCATCCAGTATAGCCGCCTCAATAGCCACGAGGCCACGAGTCACACGCCGCCTGCTGCGGTCCGTGCACCTTCCAGCGACACGCAAGAATGTCCGGCGAGGAATAAAAGGTCTTCAGTAAATGAAGAGACGATTTCGCTCTTGATGGGAGAAATCGAAAAATGAAGTGGTAGGGGGAAGGCGTGCGTGAAGGCGTACGTGACTGAAACCCGCGACCGCGAAGCCAAACGGGAAGCGGGCCTCGCGGGGTTGGTAGGCCAGGAAGCGTTGGAGCCGACGCGGCCACAACTCGTGGCCATGCGGTGTCGGCCGGGTCGCAGAGGAGCGTGGGGCGCGTTGCGGTTTGGCGCCCGTGGTTCGTGACGCGAGAATGTCAACTAGACGCCCGTGAGCGAGCTCTCGCAAAGGTCACCGTGGGGGTTAGCCCACGTGCCCGGGTTGTAACGTTACGCAATGACGGAAAGAGCGGAACGAAATCTGCAAAAAGCGCGTAAAGAAGCCCGCGGAGGTCAGAGGTGCGTTCTTGCATGAACGCAGAGACGGAAAAAGGAACGCGTGGAATGGAGAACAAGCGCAGGTTGAAGACCCCATACTGAACGCTCGACAAAACGAGACGGGCTTGGGCAGCAGGACACGTCACGTGCGAGAGGGACGGTGGCCGGTGGTCGAGACAAATGACGGAGCAGCAGCCAAACGTGACAAGGTGCTCGATGACTTCCGCCACAGAGATGGAGCGATGAAACCGGCTAGTGTGCGGTTTCGTCGTGAGGCTGCGAGAGGTAGCGATGACTTTTGAGAGGCCTTCAAATTTGAGTCACGTCAGCAGCGTGCAGCGCAGACCACCCATGCCTATTTACCACTTTCATCATCGTCATCATAATCGGCCATGATTAATCCGCTGCCGGATGAAAGTCTTCCCAAGCGGGCTCCACTCCTTGTAACCCCACGCTGTAGCGATCCACCCGCTGCTCCGTGTTCGTGGTGAGCGTTCTTTCGTGCGCTTTCGCTGTTTGACTTCCGCTCATATCGTGAGCCTCGACCAGCAGCCATCATCCGTTCGGGCCGCGACGCGTCCGTGCTTTGCTCAAGAGTCGGCGCGACGTTTCCTCCCTGCGCGCACCTCCCATGAGCACGGTCGGCTACGTACGGCGCGAAAGAAGTTCAGCACGCGCACATTCGTACGCACTGTGTGCGCGTACACACTGCGTTTACTGTTTAACCTCCCTGGATGCGCCCGATTGAAATCGGATGTCGTGAGCTCGGTGGGTTTTAGCCCGGTTAGCGCCCGGGAGGCTGCCCGGCCGTGGCCGTTGAGGTTTGCCCGGCGGCCGCCCGTTCACTGCCAGGGCGGGGGCAGCGGCGGCGGCGGCGGCAGCACCACTCGGCGGCGCCGTGAGCCGGCGGCGGTGAATGGGGTCGCTAGGAGACCCCGAGACAAAGGGGGCTTGGATTGGGCAAGAGTGGAGAAGTCCATTACGCGCGGGAGGTGGGCAGACCCCGACGCACGCAAAGAACGCCCGCGTCGCCTCTGCACGGGCGACACGCGCGCCAGCACTGTGGCACACGAGGGTGCGGGTGGGCAGCGCCGCATCCGGCCCACTTTGTCTCCCCGGTGCCGATGTTGACACACCCCGCCGGCTTCTCATTGCAAGCCGAGTCGACCTGGGGAAGGCCCAGCACTGGTTCAAATATACGCCATCGGCATTGGTCGTGAGCGAGAATCGAACTTGGGTGGTCGGGATTGTAGCGGAGTGTGCTGACCGCGGCACAAACGCTCTGCGTGTGTCTGTGCGGAGAGCCATGGGCACACAGACGGAGACGCACGTTCAGCGTTCAGTCTGTTGTGGGCGTACGAGTGTGTGTGGGCACTTGTCTTTGTGTACAGGTGTGGGTGTGTGTGTGAGACTAGTTCGACTCGGCCTTAAACGATGACCGCTCATGCGGTGTGTAAACATGGGCACTGAGGAGATGAAGGCGTGTGGTGATCGCTATGAGATCACCTATGAAGGTTGTGGGTTCGATCCCGACCCTGACGCCTGTATAATTTTTCTCCGGGTACTCAAGGGTTTGTCCCCCGCATTCCGGAACACGCGTTTAGAGTATTTGGCTGCTATGAATTTCCACACGATAAGCCACTTCGTTGGACTATCATGGCCTGGTCGCTTCTGAGAAAGTGGGCCTAACCTGGTAAAAATGTTTGTACGTGTGCTCGTCTGCACGGGTGTGTGTGTGCGTTAGCGAGCACCCATGAAGGCCATAGTGCGTCCACACGCGAACGCACACACGCGCACGCACGTGTGTGTGTGTGTGCGCGCGTGTGTAGAACGGCCACTGAACGGCACGGCGAATGTGCGCGTGACCGAGATTTCTGTGCCGGCAATAGGCACTCCAAATTTCCACCTCTGAAAACCACCTCTCTTAAAATGTCCATGCACGCGCGCGTGTGTGCGTGCGTGTGTGCGAGTGTGAATAATCCATTGTACCTCCCAGGCACTGTGGGATGCTCGGGTAGTAGTGTCACGGATGAATTGGCATGCGGGTATCCTCCTGAGCCTTTCCTCCTGCCGAGAAATCCCAGCGGAAGGGGAGACGTTTGATTTTTTTACTACTTCCGGCATCCAGCAGTAGATTGACCCTGGCTGATGACGATGATGACGACTGCCCTCTCTGATGTGGGGAAAGAAACCTGGCACTCCTGTCCCCGCGGATTTGTGTCCGATCCCCGAGCAGATGTCTGCCCCATCAGAGGGGGTGATACGTGCAGGGAGGGTTCGAGATTAGCGTAAGGGTTAGCCATTTAGAGTGAGTATTGGGCTAGGTTAGGGTTTGGCTAGTGGGTTAAGGTTAGAGGTTCTAAGTTATTGAGGGTGAGGATTTATGGTTCGTGGTTTTGGGTTTGTGGTCATGGTTTGCGGTTTGGGTTTATGGTCGCGGTTAGAGCTTAGGACTGAGGGCACGGGTCTGTAGGGTTGGGGCTCTGGTTGGCCGTCGTGTTACCCGAGCCATGGACTCTACGGCCACTTCTTGTGCCCCGCGTCTTCCGGGATGCCCACTTTGGGCCCCGGAGTTCTCTCCACGGCGTCCCTGCCGGCACCACAGGCAGCGATGGCGGCATGGCGGCGATGATCCCCGCAGACGCCGCTGCGCCGTGATCCGGCGCTGATGACGTGGCCCGACGTGGCACGTGCTTAACCCGCTAACGACTCCCAAATCCGGGACGCGGCGATAAACGGGGCTCGACTCGGCTAATGCGGAGACCTCGGCCGGGGACCCCTCCTGCCGGCCGCCTCTTCCTCCGGAGCGCTTGGCGACGCGGCCTCGTGACGACGTTGCGGCGTTTACTCCGCACGCGTGAGTGCGCGCGTCCTCGTGCCGGAGGCGCATCGTGCACTTTGTGTCGCGCGCAACGCACGCCGTTGAACTTTGCCCTGTGTTTACATCCCAGGTCTCCTTTCCCAAAGAGGCCGATCGCAATGGGATGCCTCCCTCTCTCCCTCACTCACATGGGTGGAAGAGGGGGGAGGGATTGATTGCGAGGCAGCGGTTGTTTGTGTGAGGTCTGACGGGCGTGCCGAGGCCTGTGAACACGCGTGCGCGTGTGCCCGTGTGCCCGTGTGCCTGTGCGCGAGTGCGCCCGCGTGTGTATGCGTTCGTGTGTATGTGTTCGTGTGCCTGCGCGCGAGTGCGCGTGTGCCTGTGCGTGTTACCGCGAGCCGCATGCCGTCTGTTTCTCGAAGGCGGCGCTGACCTAGATTTGGCAGAGCGGCAGCGGCTTCCGATACAATGGCGGCTATTGAGTGCGGGAACTGAGTTGGAGCGCAGAGAGAGAGAGAGAGATCCGTCCTCCATTGCCTCATCCCCACTCCTCATGGAGTCCAGAATTACTCCTGCACGAGACGGCAGAAAACATTCCAACAAAAACAAACAACCCCCCCTCTTCAAAATGAAGCGGTTACTTTTATTCGTTATGACCGCGCCAGGTTAGCCGTGGTCAGAGAGGGGCACAGAGTTCTGCGTGCGCGTGGGGAGCGGTGGCGGCACGGCGGCGAGCGGAACCCCGGTTCGACTCGGTGGCGAATATCTGCACCGGTCCTGGACCTCTTCCCGGTCCACTCGGCCTGAAACGAGCACCTGGTTCCGCCGCTTAACCATCGGCGCTGGGGAGACAAAAGTGGCCGAGCCCGGTCCTGGCCACCAACCCCGACGGAGACCCCCGACACCTCCGGCGATTTTAACGAAGCTTCGCACTGGCAGCCTCGAGCGCATGCACGCACGCGGGAACGCGGGCACGCGGGAACGCGGGCAACACGGTCGTCGTGCCTGCTCGTGGACACGGAGCGGGGGGAGGAAGCGGCGAGTACCGCTCGCGAGCGCTCCGCGTATTCCCATCTAGGGGAATTTGGTGACGTTCCAAGTCTCGCTCGGAGCGGTATTTATTCGAGAGACGCTTTTGAAACTTCCCCGTGCGGGAATTTGACAAGACGGGACGCCCCCCAGTCTCCCATCTCCCCACCCAGCCCCTTGCGAGCTGTGACCCCTCCGAGCATGGCGCCCCCCACCACCCCATCCTCACCCCCACCACAAATCGTCGACGTTGCGAGTCGTGCGGGGAGCCGGGTGAGCGATGGGGGGACCGGGAGGCCCCGTCGCCCTGCAGCAATTAGAGTAATGGGCGCGGGATTATTATGCGTCGCGTGCGCCCATCGGGGATTAATGAAGTCATTGTTCTTTGTGCCGCCGTTGCTTTATGCGAATCGGGGTCGACGAGAAACATTCCCCCAATTTGTTTCCCGTGTCATTGTCTGGCGTCATTGTCTGGTGTCTCCCGCAGAAGAGGAGGAGGAGCCGCATTTTAGCCGGCGCGCCTTTGGCCCGGAGTAGTCACGGCTCGTGCCTGCTTGGCTCTCCTCCTTCCTCCAACTGCCCGTGTCGGCGGGGAGGCTCGCGATCGTTATTGTCATCAGCGCTACAATCGCACTGCGCTCGCTCTTACTTTGTTCGCCCAGAAAGGCCCTTTGACTTTGGCGATGCTCGTGGCGGCCTTTCAAGAGGGTCCCACTTGGCAATTTTTCGGCCAGTCCCATTTTTTGTTAAAATACTTTTTTTTTTATATATATTTTTTTCTGGAGCCAGTAGTGCGTCAAGAATGTTCACACGAACGATAATTCGTACCACCACCGCAACCGCCATCGCCACCGCCGCTACAACCGCAAACACAGCCGCTGCAACCATCTCAACTGCAACCACCACAAGCGGTCCAATCGCCGCCACCGCAACCGGCACCACAACCGCCGCCGCACGGCTAAACCCCGCGTTAGTGGCACCCTCCTCGTGGAATGTGAAAGTGGTTAAAATCAAGCGTGCGTCTAGGGTTACGCAGCCCGCACAGGGAGCAGCCCTGCTCTCTCTCTCTCGAGCACACTGACATCGCCGTTGTGATGTGGTTGTGACGATCGCGGTTGTGGTGCGGTTCTGGTGCGGTTGTGGTGATCCCAGTTGAGTTGCGGTTGTGAAGGTCACAGTTGTGATGGTGACAGTTAAATGTGGCTGTGGTGATCGTGATTGTGGTGATCGTGGTAGTGGTGAGGTCGTGGTGCGGTCGCGGTGATTCCGGTTGAGTTATGATTGTCACAGTTGTGATAGTGACAGTCGATCGTGGTTGTGGTGGTTGAAGCTGTGTCGTGGATTGTTGCGCGGGGCGACGGAGAGAGAACCGCGGAGAATATTTACCGTTCTTGTCGATTTATTCTGCGGTTACCGCTACGAATGTTTCTCTAATTATCTCAAACAAACTCGGCGGAAGGTTTGCGACGACGATCGGTCCGGTGACGGCGGGGGCCCGAGCCCTCTGCTCACACTGAAAATAGAACTTTCGTTCGACATTGCCGTCCTTCGGCAATCGGCGATGAACGTTCATCGCCGTTGTAAAGATTCTGCGAGCGATTTAGTCCGAGCGCGGGCTTCCGCGCAGAGTAACCGGTTTGCCGTGAAAAGGCCGCATAACTCTGAAGCGGCGCAGAATAAACACGGCGGCCAACGCCCTACGCCGCCGTCGTCGTGCCGGAGCGAGGTGAGAGCCGAGCGGCGGCGGTGGCGGGGGGCGGGGGGGGCCGCAGCCTTGCAACCCTCGCTCTGGGAACCGGGGTTTGCCCGGCTCGCGTGAACCGCTGCGGCCGATGCGCGCGCGGCGGTCGTGCCGCAAAAAAAGAAAATAAAACAACAAAGCCGCCAAATGCCGTTTCCTCTTTTGTTCGGTTATCTTTATTGGCCGGCGTCAGCAAAGCGCGGCGTTAAACACGGCCAGCGTGCAATCGCGCCGATAATCGGCGAAACATTTTTGTTGGTAAAGTGCCGCGCAAAGTGCCACGGCGCAGGAAGCCGAGGGCTCCCGGGGTCCACACGGGACCCCGGGAGCCCTCGCTCGCGTGACAGTCGGTGGGGGGGGGGGGCGTCTCGTCGAACCGCGAGCGGGAGGACACGATCGATCGTGGCTTGGAGCGGCTTCGCGTCCGCTACGGATGTGCAGGCGAGCCCCGGGCTGCTCGCGTAGCGGTGAGGAACGGCGCGAGGGGAAGGGGGAAGGGGGGTACTGGGCTCACGAGGACGGACCGGACGATGGGGAAAGCCGAAATTCCAGGAAATGATTGCAGGGGTTGCTGGCGTGCTCCTGAGATGGTTAACGCCACCAATTGTGGTCGGCCAAGGTATTTGTTTTTTCTTGGGGTAAGTGGGGAGTGGTGGTGGGGGGGTCTGTTCCATCGTCCTCACCCACTTTCCACCCTTGCAGCTACCACTAACATCCACCTCGCCCCACCGCGCTCACCCACCCCACCTCGCCCCACCGCGCTCACCCACCACTACGCTTCACATTCGCGTGCGCGAGCTGCCGCCAAAATATAATCTCTGCAAAATCTCATTTTGAAGCGTGGCTCCGAGATATTTCAAATGGCGTCCCAACCCCGAGCCACCGCCCCGAACCCCCGCCAAACCTCGCGTCGCAGCGACGCTCGAAGCTCGAGAGAGGAAAATGAAACGAACGCAAATCTAATCGTGGGAATTGCCCGCTTTTCCTTAGGAGCCGCGGCGCGCGGCTTGCGCCGCGGGGTTGCCGAGCCCCTTTCGGAGCGCATCATTCATTTTCGCTCGTGGCGGCGGTGGCGGCGGTGGCTTGCCGATCGTTCCAGCGGTTGGGGTCGCGATGGGCGGCGAAATGGGAAGGGCTCGTACCGTCTGTCGGTCCGACCGACGCGGGCGATGCGCCGCGCTGCGTGTTGATTGTGAAACGCCGAGTAAACCGCGGCGCGCGCTGATTCCAAACTCGGTGCGGTGTTTGTTTTGGCGCGCGCTGGTTGCACGTGTCAGAGGTGGGACAAGTGAGGACATTACCGGCACTGGCTTCGAATTCGTGAAGGCAGTTCCAGTGCCTGGAACGAGCGGCGCTTCCCAGTCTCACCACGTCTGTCAGGAGACCGGGGAGACACGGGAGATTTGTGAGGCACTCAGGGGGCCTGGGGGCACGGGGGACCTGGGAAGAATGGAAGACCTGGGAGACGTCAGCACGAGAGAGACAAAGGCAACAAGGAATGACGCTCACCGTACCAACCCTCGTACACCATGTCAGCTTAACAGGTGCTCGCGCCTACAAAGCACCGGTTCAGATGTCGCCTGACACTGATGTGAGCTGTGGCCAGGAATTGAACCCGGGTCGCTGGCTCTGTAGCACAGTGCACTAGCCTCGAGGCTCCACTCACCCACCCCTACCATCTACACGCACGTGTACATTTATATACGCACACACGATGCTTGCTATAATGTTTCCCATCGCTGGGAATGGAACCCAGATCTCTGCTCGCTAACAGCCAGAGGTCGGAGCACTGAGCCGGCAACGCTGAGACCCTGGGTTTGAATCCAGGCAGCGTCCCGCCCATGTTAAACTAAACCGAGTTCTCAAGCGTAGCGGGTGGACGGTCTCAGCCCCCGGCTGTGTGTGAACCGGAGATCATTTGAAGGGCTCTCAAGGGTAGCTCTTCGATATCCGCTTCCGTGGGCCGTCCACTCGCACGAAGGGCTGCGCCGCCGAGTTCCGAGCGGGTTCTTCATCCCGTGCCACCGAGAGCGCGGCCGAGACGGAGAGGTGCAGCGGATGCAAGGAGCCCAACCGGCCCCCTGCGGTCCGCGCGGCCACGTGGGAGAGCGAGCGGGATCCTCCCGTCCGTGAGCTCCGCAGGAAACCTCGAATCCGGCGATTTCCAGAGCGGCTGTTTTCTCGAAAACCCGAGCGGGTTGTGTAAACACGGCGACCCTGCCCGCCCCCGCCACCGGCCGTAAATTGTTTGCGCTCGTTATTTAAATGTGCCGGCTGCGGCCGGCGTATTCGTTCCATTGCGTCACCAAACAAGGCGATTCATTTCGTAGGTGTTCGGTGGGGGGCCATGCGGGGTTGGGGGGTCATGCGGGGGTGGGGGTTCGGTTGTGGCCACGTGCTAACCACGGCGCCTCCCCTCCCCTGCCCTGCCGATCTGATTTGGCATGCGAACCCAACCGCTCTGGCCGCCCGCCACCGTCACGTCCAACTCCACGTTCGCTATTCACACGACGACTACCGCTACTCCTTCTACTACGACTACTACTATTATTATTACGAGCGCTACGTCCGCACGCCGTGTTTGTTTAGGTGGAGCCGTACGTGTGGACGCGGTGTGCGTTTCGCGGGGCGAACGCGAGCAGAAATAAATACGCGGACCCCGCCGTGGTGGGCCGGCCCGGGAGCCAAAATAATAACGGCGCGGTGATGCCGCGTGCGAGTGCGCACGAGCCGCCTGGCACCGTAGTTGTCGCGATGAAACGCTACCTGCGCTGCCCGTGGTGCGTGCGCGTGCGTGGGACGCGAGTGTCGTCTCTCTCTGCCAAACACGGCTTGGAACGTGGCTCGATGCGGGGTGTTTCCCTCCGGATAACCCCACGCGTGTCTACGCCGGGTCCCGTTTTATAAAAACATATATAAAAACCATGGTTGCTGAGTGCAGGGCCCAGAACGTCATGCGGCCAGCAACAGCACCATGATCGACATCGTCAGGCATAAGATTTGCCAACACGTGTCTGGAACCGAGCAAGGTTGTCGTCGTTTTGAGTAGAGCTTGGGTGGGAAAAGAGGGCAATGGGAGTTGAATTCCCAATTGGAGCAGTGCGAGGTAGGAAGCAGAAAGAAGTGGTGTGACCTTCAGGGTGGTGAGTGGCTGATGTAGGCGGGTTGATGAGTTGGTTGGTGAGCGGAAAAGTAGGGGAGTGAGTGAGTGATTGAGTGAGTGAAAGGGTGAGCGTGTACATTGTTGTGACCTGCGGTGTGGTGGTGGTTGTACGCAGCGTGGCTGAGACGAAAGAGTCACAGTCTGGCATAGACTCGAGTCCTCAATGCGAGCTGGAGAATCGATGAGTAACCATGGTGATGGTGATGGAGAAGTGATGAGGAGGCAAGAGAGTGGCTGGAGTGAATCGGTGAGTGCTGGATGCACTCCTTATCTTTGTGATTTTGCTAAGAAACCAAGAGTAATGGTGACAGTGCTGCACATACACACACGCAAGGCTCGTTGCGACCAACAAGGTGCGAAACCTCATCCGTGCTACGCTCTCCTTATCAGGGCAGTGTTATTGGCGGATGCGTTGTGTGTGCGAGCGCACTTCATCGCATGCCGTGTGGCCATGGAGCGTGTGCTCGTAATCGGCAATGCCAGTCGTGAGTCTCAAGAGTTCTTTTCAGGAGGCCACTTCTCCATTGGGGTGTTTGACCAATTCCAGAAACGACTGTCTCCCTCCTACACGGGGCAGGGGTGGCGGTGCGGAGCCGCTCCCCCCCGCCACCCCTGCCCCCATTGCACCTTGCAGCCTCGCGCCTACAACACCTGGCAAGCCTTGCCGGTGGCTTGGGAGAGCGTTTGAGATTGCGCGCATTTATGGTGATCTGGCTGGGACTCCTATCGCTGTTGTCATTACAATTACAGGTGTGCAGGAGATGTGTTTCACACGGACCGGTGACATGCAACGTACGAACTGGAACCGATGTTTCGCTCGCGCCGTGAGCCGACCGATCGACGTCGATATGCGACGTCATCTCCCGCTCCTCGGCTGACTCGACGCATCATCCCGCCGTGGCCGATAAATGTGGAATGTCAACAGTGTCCTCCGGATGGTCTGGCCTCTGCCACGGGAATGTGGAACTTTTCCCACCGCTGTGCACTGGCGTGGGCCGCGTTCACCTGCGCGCCCGGACTCTTGGCTCGCGCTCTCCTCCTCTGTTATTCTTAACATTTAATGACTCCCCGTGTTTTTCGTCGCTGCCTTTTGCTCCGGTTTATTTATTCGCCGTTGCAATAAGCGCCGGGCGAGGGCGAAGAGGTTTATTTACCAATCGCGGTGTTTGTTTTTTAATCCGTATCGGTTGCCGTGTTTGTTTTTTTTTATCCCCAGACGTTTGACCGGTGAATAATTTTCTTCGCCGACGACTCCGGGACGCTGAGCCTCGCGGAATCCTCGGAGGCCCCTTCCTGCGCGCGCTCGCTCGTTCGACCGCCGCCGCTGCTGCCCACGCGCCGTCCCACACCGGGGAGGAAGCGGTCGTCAGAAGAGGTAACTAATGCAGGCGTTAGGAAGCAATAAATGACTGGAGGTTATAGATTCCTGGATGGGCCGGGGCGGGGGGGAAACGAGCCAGCGGGGAGGCCGACGGGAGATTACGAGCGGCTTAAAGCAAAGCTTTTAAAACAGCACGGCGCGCGCGTTGGACGTGCGTCCTAATCAAACAGAATTTGCGACCCAAAAACAGTTTCCGTCGCGTTTTCGGGGGGGGCGACGTGCGACGGGGGCCACCCCCGTTGATCGCCGCTGGTGATGGACAGCGGCGGCCGTCAATCGACGGCGGGGGAGGCGTAAAATGTTTCGGGGCGACCCTGGGAGACCGTGAAATTTTCATTTGAGCGGCGGCGCGCCTCGTAAACCGCGCGCCCTGATGGGTTTCGGTATTGCGACGCTCGCCGGCGGAGACGGAGCGGGGGCGGCGGGGGGGAGCGGGCCGTGGGGGCGGGGAAGTCGCCGGAGCCTCGTGCCAGCCGCCACTCTCCGGATTTAGCAGTGGCGCGGTGCCAGCGACGGCTCGCGTGGCTCCAGGTTGGAGACATTATAAACTCCGCCGCTGGATTTCACGGGGTCGCGTGATAACGCGTACGGACGGATTCGTTGAGACACTGGAATGCGCTCGCATCGATGAATCGTATTGAAACCCAGAGACTCGCACGGAGAGCCACGGACTCGTAGACAGACCCACACTCGCACAGACCCAGAAACTCGCACAGAGACTCACAGATTGGCATAGAGAACCGGAGACTCGCAAAGAGACCCCACTGAGAAACTGGAATGCGCTGGCAGGGGCTTCACCATCGTCAGCGCTTTCTCCAGCAGCGCCGGGCACTTGCGGCCCACACAGCTTCCCAGGGGAACCGGTGGAGCCCAGCTCTGGTGCAGCATCATCACCACTTCCACCACAATCATCATCATCACCACTCCACTACTGCTACAATCATCATCACAGCTTCCAGCCCCTTCCAGTGATCAATTACGCTACCTGTGAGTAGAGACAGATGTTGTCATCTCTTTAACCTCGAGCTATAAGCTGTCACGGTGCCGCGGAGATGAGAAAAATACTCTCAAATTACAAATTACTGCAGCGGTGTGATGCAGATGCACGTGGCCAATAGACCGCACGTTGCGTTATTGAGATACATATTGGGGTGTGTAATTCAGATATCGATTACAAATCGCACGTGTCAAGTGATCACACGGCACATTTAAATGACGTGTAATTGGGACGACGCCTGTCCCGGCATGGCGGGGATGGCCACGTCGCCGTCGTGTCTCCTCCGCTCGGCCCGGTCTCCCCGAGCGTGGCCGCTCCGGCCCGGACGACGGCGGTGCAGCGGCGTCCACGCCGGTCTACGCTTTATTTCTTTCATTATTTGTCCTAAAACAATGACCGCGTATGAACACCGTTTCCAGAGCCCTCCCTGGGCCTTGTTTACTCGGTCACCGCGCCGCCACGGAAAACCCCCACGGAGGCGGCGAGCGCTCCGCCGTCGCCCGCCGCTCACGCCAGAGCCTCGCGTTTTAAATGAACCCAGCCGGGGCTGATTTGGGATCTTTATATTTTTTATTGTCTTATTTCCTTTATTTTAGGCGGCATCGGAAATGTTCATCGCGGCGGTGGCGGCGGTCCCGCGGCGAGCCGTTTTAATGTTCCGTCTGAAATATTTCGGTTTTAATGCGAATCGACGGCAGAGGAATGTAATTAAGGCGATGGCGGGGATGGAAAGAGGGCTCCGTCCTCCGGGCTGCGCGCACAAACGGCCTTTATTTACCGCGTTACCAAGATACGGTGATGTAATCGCAGCTCGGAGCAGAATCCTCTGGCCTGCTTTACGGCCAAAACTGTTTCTTGGCTGGCCCACTGGGCAACCACAAATAAGTTGTTGGATGCCAGGCGACGTTTGTTAATCATCGTCCCCGGGGGGAAAGGGCTTCCAATGGAAGTTAATAATCGCGCAGGCCGGCCAGGCCCAGATGACATCACCTCGCGGTCATAAAACGAGCATATCCTCGCGAGCGCTCTCTGCCAAAAACAAACTGCAATAAAAAATATTAATACTACTCGCGATAAAATATAGATGGGTGCGTGCCGGCGCTCGCGCGCACATTTACTGCCAAGGGGTTCGTGGCTTGCGGCGGTGATGATGTGGCTGCTGCGTTGAGTTCCGCTTGTGAGGTTTCTGGGGTCGGTGCCACCGTCGCTACACTCGCCACCGCCGCGATCGAGGAGGAGGTTTACCCGAGCGCCAAGTCGCGCCGTCGCTCTCCGTCACGCCACGGGTTTTGCGCTCCGGTGTTAGTGGCAGCGTTTGGCTCGCGGACTGCCGGGTCGATGCCGCGGGCCTCGGGCTCTCTTCAAAGCGAGTTGAGAACAAATGGCGCAGCTTTGTTTAGTATTTACCACTGGTTGCATTACTCAATGGTGTGGCCGGGTTGTGCGATGTGGTGAGTTGGTTTGGCAGATGTGTGGGTGGATGGGCGGTTGTGTGAGGGAGAGCGCGTCGGCGATGGAGCAGAGATCACGTGCGATAGTTTGTGCTCGCTGTCGGTGTGAGAATGGACCACGCGCACGTGCGTACTTGCACATCTTCACGCGTGCACGTGTGTGCATATGGGCATTGTGTGTGTAGGGTAGCGGTGGCGCAGTGGTTAGCGCATGACGTTGGGGAATACGATGACCTAGGTTCATCCCCGGCCACGACTAACATCAGCGATATACACAAAGGAACTGATCCTAACATTTCTTAGCCTTGAGTCTCTCTGGTGGCGTTGATTATTATTAAGCCAGGAGCACTGCCAAGAGGACTATTTGTGTATCACGTTTTGTTTTGAAACGAAGAACCCTGTAGGAGACACAGAGCGTGACGGATGGATGCTTGCGCATTGCACATTTATAGATCGTTACAGGAGAGACAAAGGCGGCTGTGTGCGGTGAGAGCCACAACTCTCCAACGTTTCCCGTTTTAGCCTTAACACGCGCGCCTGGTCCATTCTCACACCCACAGCGAGCGCTAACAGCACTTCTGGAGAAGACTGTACGGGGTTCTCTGGCTTGGATCTCTGTGCGAGTCTGTGGGTCCGCGTGATTGTGCGCGTTCGTATGTGTGTGGCGGCGAACGGCAGTGTAGCGATTAGCGTGCCGTGGTACGAACACCGGTTACGATTATCTGCACCGGACCTGGTTGGTAAACATCACCTTTGGGGAGACAAAGGTGGCCGGGCGTGGTGATGGCCACCCACCCCCTCGTGTACTCGCTAACAGGTGCTCGCTAACAGCACTCAAGGCTATACGAGAGATCATAGTCTCTTTGTGCATCTGACTACATACGCATGCTTGTGTGTGTGTGCACGTGCGTGTGTGCACATTAGCCGCGCAACGCGCTAATGGGCGCCGCCCAGGACGCTGCACCGCTGCATTAGTTCCGTGAAGATGTTCCTGGTGACTCGCTCGGTGTAGGCCTCCTTCCCCCCTCCCGCATCAAAATTCCCGCATCTCAATTGACCTTATTTTTCACACCCAGAATATATTCCACAAATTAAATCGTGTAAAACAAAAAAACAGAACAATTTGGCAGTAAAGCCGTCCTGAATCACTTCCCGTTGTAAATTCAACGGCGGAGAAAGCCACAAGTCTCGGCGCGTCGTGCGGTGGCGTGTGTGTACGCTGAACTGCTTTGCACCGTACATAGCCAACCTTGCTAATGGGTGGTGCATCGCGAGGGGCGGCGCATTACGCCGCCGCCGGCGCTCCGTCCCCAACGCCGCTGTCGTCGGCAGCGCTTGGCGCGAGTTTGGATCGGTTACCTCGGCGCGTCGGCAACAGGTGGCTTCGTGCGAGAGGCGCTCGCGAAAGACTGCATGCGAAGAGATGAAATTGGGGCCTGGAGGTTTCTGGAGACTTCTGAAGGGTTTGTGCCAACGTGCCCGCCCGCCCCCCCCCCCCGAGGGCTCGCGATCGCTCCGGGCACAGGGGAGAGATAGGACCGTCCCCAGGGCCGTCTTCGTCATCGGCGCAGGCCCCAATCCTGCGCCGACGGCCTTTATTTCCCGCGGAAAATGAATATTTTGCTCCGCTCGAATGCGTGCTTCAAGTCGGCTAATGATGCCCGGGACGATCTATCATCTCACCACCTCCCCCCCCCCCTTTTGTTGCGTTCCTGCGGCTCGCCGCTGCCGCCCGTTCCGTCACGTGGGCCCCGTCCGAGCAGCGTCGCGATGCGCTCCCCGTTTCCGTACGCGGCCACCGTACCCCCCCGCCCCCCCATTCTCGCTCACTCTCGCTCTCTCTCACGCTCTCTCTGGGCCGTGAATGCGCTGGGAGCGCTTTGCGTGTGTGCGCTTTACAGCTGCGGCAGTTCGTCCCTCCACTCTCTGCCGTTTTATTTGTTGTGTCACTCTCTCCGGCTCGTCCGCTGAACGTTTATTTTTTAATCCAGGAATTGGAGTGGCTGAAAGAGGACACATTACAGCAGCAGAGATCCTCTTAGACGGATGAATGAGACGGCGATCGATGGCTGCTGTCCGGCTGTTTGAGTGTGCGTGTGTGCGTGCGCGCGTCCCGCGTCCGCGTGTGTGTGCGGGCGGGGGGCGGGTGGGCGCGCGCACACACGCTTGTGCTTTCCCCACGGGAAGCGGTAGCGTCTTGGTTATCGCACTGCGGCTAGCATAGTGGCGAATATCTAAACCTGTTCTGGGCCTCCTCTAGGTCGGCTGAGCCTTAAATGAGTACCTGCCGCAGTATGTAAATAACAGCGCTGGGGAGACATAGACTCACTGGTGCCCCAACAGTCTGTGAGACTAAACAAAGGGTTCTTTGTCTTTTGCCATTTTGTGAAGTGCAATTCAAGGTCCACTCAGCCTAAAACTAGAGTACCCGGTCAGTCATACCCCTGGGCACATGTTGCATGACCGTCCTCTACACCAAGATCACTCGCCCATGGCAATTGCACGCTGTACGCGCGCAGTATGTGTGTGTGCGTGCCGATGTCGTCATCCCCGCGGCATGTAAACCAGTGGGGCAGGTTGTTGCGTGTGGTGTGATAAAGTGTGGGTACTCCCACCTCTTTCAACAAGTCTGTGCAGCCAGCAGCCGCGATGGTACGACATTTGCATCGGGTTCCATGTTGGCGTGTTCGGTCGCGGCAACGTGGCGATGACGACGTTCCCCGCACGCGTTGCACATTTATCTTGCACGGTATTCATGCCGCAGCCTGCGCTCCACCTCCCCTCCCCTGCTGCTACTGTTGCCGTAGGGCCTTGCCCTGAGCCAGCGCCAGCGACCCAAGCTGCACCCGGTCCCGCGCGACACGCAAAACTATCTGCAGTGCCAACCGGCGTGCGAGCCAAGCGCTCGCGCGCGGAGCCTTGGCGCTGCTCCTCGTCCCTGGCAGAACCGCCGCCACCCATCCCCCCCGCCCGCGTGGGGCTTCCCCAAGGTCGACTTGACCCGAAACGAGCGCTCGCTCCTGCGCGAGCGTCCTTCTCCCGGGGCCAAAGCCGCCGTATAAATAGACGAGCCCCGATCGCTCCACGCGACGGAGCCATCTTTATGGAAGCCTGTTTCGAACAACCCGGTTACGGGTTACCGAGCCGCGTGCCGGCGGCGTTCGCCTGCTCGTACGAGCACTAGGACGATCTGCACCCGCGGTGGAAATTCCACGGTTCTATGGCGGGGCCCAGTTTGTCCATTGGGATGATTGTTTTCGAGGTGCTGGATCCGAGAGATGAAGATGTTGACGACGATGATGACGTTGATGTAGGGTTGACCCTCCGTACCTGGTCTCTGTAACCTTGACCATGGCACGCAGCACGGTTATACAGTAAGACGCCGCGCATCCGACTCGCTCGGGACCGTGGTCTATGATAGTCACACCATCACGCACAAATACTGCTCTGGGTGTGGGGCAGTTAATCGGTCAGGGCAGATATGTGACGGTCGGATATGCGACGGTGAAAAATTAAAGGCTCGGTCATTGCCTGCGGAAGGGCCCCCACTGGAGGGAGCCCATCTGGGAAGATGCTTGGCCGACTCTTCCACGTTGACCCACCACGCGAGGCGCCGCCGATCCATGCCGATCCACGCCGATCCACGCCGATCCACGCCGATCCACGCCGATCCACGCCGATCCACGCCGATCCACGTGACCACGAGGAGAACATGCAAACTCCAAATATATAGGTGTCAGGGTTGGGATCGAACACACGACCTCCTGCACACCAGGCGAGGGAGTTAACATCTCGCCACCACAGCGACCTCTGGGTTGCAATGCGTGAACCGTTGCACCAGGGCAGCTCCCACGGGATGCCGCGCTGTGGTGGTGGAACACTTCACGGCCGGAAGGGACGGCGGGCAACACCAATAACAGAGCGGCAGCCAAGCACTGGAACGCGTCCGAGAGGATGTCCACCGAGGAGGTGGAGCGATGACGAGATCGGTTCTGTGCACGGGAGGCGGCTCAGGGGAGGCCTTCATCCAGGAGCGGATTAACCAATGGATGATGATGATGATTACTACGATGCCGATGAGCAGTGAGAGTTTGAGTCTCTTCAGCGGCGGAGCAGGGATTTTAATTGGCCGCTCGCTCGCCCTCCAAGCCGCCCGCCGTCCCGTAACGCACATCCGCTCGCGGACACAATCTTCGCGGCGCACCCTGCCGCGGGATACACAGGATCATTGTCCGTAGGGCGCTCGTTATTCTTTTTTATATTTATTTACTTTTTCGCCGCTAAATAAATGGATTAGTTTGCACGATCCGTTGGATCGTGAGCCTCCTGCCATTCCTGATTTGCGCCATCTCGCTCCTAACACAAAGCAACTGGTCCCGGACAACGTGTTCCCTTCCTCCCCACCTCCTCCTCCATCTCCTCCCTCCTGCGCCTCCTCTGCAGTTGACAAACACGCAGGTATTCAAAACAAATGCGGGAGGAAAATTACAGAATCTCTTTTCTCTATCGCCGCTATCGGTAATTGCGTGGCACAACGCCGGTCCTCACCGGCTCCCGTCACGGCCGGCGCCGGGGACGGGTACGTGGACGGGGACGGGGACGCGGACGGGCACGGGGACGGGGCATACCACCCTCAGACTCGGCCCGGGCCGCCGGAGGCTGCCGTCGTCAATAAAATAACCGGGACCCAAGTAGGGGGCTGACGGGTGGGCGGGCGGCGTCGTGCGGGAATGGCTCTCGGCGCGGAGGCTGGAGAGCGAACACCGCCGGCTAAATGCCTCCCGCGTCTCTGACCTCCGGGTCAATAGGGCTGCACACAGGGAGGTATATTTGGCTCGTCTGGCGCTCGCAGTCGGGCGGCTTTGGGGGCGGGGGCGGGTGCAGCGGGCGGTGAAGTTGAAGATGGGGGTGGTGGGTTGGGGGACGCGAGAAGGGACGGGGGTTGTCGTCGTGGCAGTGACGGTGGTGGCTCGAGCAAGGGTTTCTAATGATGCGCTCGCCTTGCCAGCGGCCGGTCAGCCCGGGTCCTGGCTGGAAATAACCGCGAGCGGAGTGGAAGACGGGACGTGCCGTTCCTCCCGTCCGCGGCGTCTGGCCAGCGCCTCCATTACCGGGGTCGTCCACCTTACGTAATGCGGCCGTCTCCACCGCCACCACAGTTTACGTTACGGTGCGGGGCGGGGGTGGGGGAGGGTCCCCGCGTGGTTTCGTTCCGCCGCGCGGCACCGCGTCACGTGGCGCGTGCGGGGCGGGCCGTGCCCACGCGGGGAGTTGCGTGCGGCAACGCCGACGGGGAAACACGTCCTGACGGTGGCGGGCAGCGCGTCTCGCCAGGAATCTGAACGCGAAGAAAAATGACGGCGTCCGTCCCCAGCTGCTGCGGTGGCCGTGGCGTCCAGGGCTTGGTGGCATTGTTTTGTCGGTGCAACAAAGGCGTTAACTTGAGGTCTCTTCACGTCTGAGCGTCGTTTGAAGGGATCTTATTCACAATTAGCGATTCAAGGTGGAGGCGCGTCTACACGACCAAGTGTCTTCCCAGTTGAGTTGAGTTGGTCGCCGTCGTCCACTCTCCCTTGAACCCCGAGAAGCCTGGCCCATCCCCCCTAGCGCTGACCCTAGCCCTGCCCCCTCCACCCTATCCCTACCCTTAACCATACCCCTGACCCTAGCCCTGACCCTCGCCCAGCCCCCTCCACCCTATCCCTACCCTTAACCATACCCCTGACCCTAATCCTGACGTAGCACTGCCCCAACCCTGAAGAGGGAGGGAGGCAGAATTTAGACAGGGGGCTCCATTTTGTTACTTTCACTCTGCACATACCAATCGTGCTTTACCACGAATCTATATGTGAGTTTATGGCTCTCTGTGTGAGTCTATGGTTCTCTGTGTGAGTCTGTGGGTCTCTCTGTTAATCTGTGGCTCTCTGTGTGAGCATGTGGGTCTCCACATGAGTCTGTGGTTCTTTGTGAGTCTGTGGCTCTGTGCGAGTCTATGGCTCTCTGTGTTCATCTGTGGCTTTCTCTGCGAGTCTGTGGCTCTCTGCATCAGTCTGTGGGTATCGAGCGTGACTCAAGGTCCTCTCGGGTAGCAGCGGTACCCGCGCGAACGCCGCTGCTGCCCCCGGTGCCCTTCCCGGCGCGTGACGCCTCCACGCCGGCGCCCGCGGCACCGTTCCCGCACGGCCGCGTCGCTCCCCCGGCGACGGAGCGTGGCGCCTTTCACGCCGTGCGCCAGCGTCGCCGTGTTTGTTTTTATCGGAGTGCTGTGGGGAGTTTGCGGTCTTGGCAAGCGGCTCTTGGCCCGGTGCCACCGTGGCCCCGCTGCATCGGCGGCTTCACCTGCTGGCGGCGGCAGGTGAAGCCGCACGCGTGACGCCGCTCCCGGCGGGCGCCGCCACGAGGTTCCGTTGATCGCGGCGATCGCAGTGGGCGTCCGGTTGCACGGGACCTGACTCGAGAAACAATTCTCAATTCTGGTGACAAAGACGCCGTCGCGTGCAACTCAAACGAACCCCCCCAGTCGTGACGGTCACTTCACATGGGGCCGGCGGCACTGCAGCTCCTGCCCAGAACGTTGAAGGGTGTCGTTGTTTTCTTCAAATTTTCTTGCAGTGGTTTTCACACCTGATGATGATTGCTTGTGTTGTAGTCGAAACGTCGTTATAATTTTATTTTTTATATTTTTATTATTTTATTGTTTCCCTTCTACGTGGTGACTTTACCGAAAGAACCAAACATATGGTGTTGTTGTTGGCCAGAGCAAACCCATTGGCACGGCACCCTCGTCGGAGCAGTGGTGGAACGGCTGTGCTACCCGCCTGGCTCAGGAGCCATCGCAGAATTCTGACAGAGGCTCTTTAACTTTGAGCTATCATCATCACTGCTGCTGCTGTACCAAGCACAGAGTTGGATTAAGTTGGAATCCTTCCACTGCTGCTGCTGCCAAATCTGTGGTGGAGCACCAAGCTCTCTCTCACCTCACTGCTGCGCCACAGAGAATTCAACCTGAAGCAGCAGTCTGGGTGGTTGATGATCCACCACTCACCGAGTCACTCTGGTCACTCGCTCACCGGCAGTCGGTCGCCTTAGAATTCTTCCATCACTACTGCGACTACTACCATGGGTACCGTGAACCTTGCCCTTTGATTGCTCCACCCACGTTCAGGACTCGGTTTGACGAGAAACGAACTGTCGGAACTCGTACACGATGCTGTGGTGTTCAATCGCCACGCCGCAAGTCTCGTACAACTCGCCCACCCACCACGCTGCAGGTCACACACTTCTGTCTCTGCTTCTGTCTCTGCACTGCTCCACTTTCATCAGGTGGCTGGAGCCCGGTTTCGAACCCTACGTTCTCCGCGTTGTCGGCTTGGCGCCTTTAATCGCTGTTGTTTTAAAAATGTCAATTTCAATATCCAGCGCGCCCATTTTCTTCATTTTCCTCGTCATAGAGGTCGATGGCGTGGCGATTGGCTTAAGCGAGCAACCAATCGCGTGTGAGCGACTCGCGATCACGTGACGCTCGTTAGGCGAATGAAGGCGTGCGAGAGGCGCGTGGGCGTCATCACGTTGTGCGCGTGTGCGTGTGTGAACCGCGCGTCGCTTTCGACCCTGGGCGATCATAATCGCGGGTGCGCGGTCGGACGTGTGTGACGGTGAGCGGTCGCGGGTGCCGACTCGCGATTGGCTGCATCGCGAGGTCACTCGCGTCCTTCTCCGTCGACCTCCGGCGACGAGGTTCCCGAGTCTCCGTGCATCCCCCGAAACCTCTCGCCGCCCCTCCTCGCCGCCCCCACCCTCAAAACAAACTCAATTTGCGAGCGCAATCTGTTACTGTGCCTTCACGCACCCCCGACAAAATAATGTCATTATTCCGCCATTGACTTTGACACGGGTTTACGGAGGCGCAATAACGAGCGCGCATCAATGTCGCCTTTTGCGCACGTGCGTCTCGCAAAGTTCTTGAGACGCCTGCTGCGTTGAGACACCGGTGACGCGCCCGCCGATGGCCACGGCGGCGAGCCGCTCCGGCCCGTGGAGGCGCCGCCATCGACGATCCCTTCGCTTTCGGCGTCCATTTTCCTCCGTTCAATAAATCCCCCGATGCTTCAATGCGCCCTCGCGCCCATCCCTCCGTGCGTTTCGCCCATCCGTCAGCGCGCCCTTCAATCTGCCGGCAGAGCCGGTGACTTTGCCGCGGCAGGGCGCCGCGCGGCGCGGCGAAAACCGCAGGTTTTAACGCCCGAATTTGGTGACCTCCCGTGAACCCGGAGGAAGCCGTTTCACGTCCCCCGCCGGAGCCGTTGGGCCGAGGGCACGGCCCGTCCCGTCTGGCGAAGTCATCGCTCGCGCAGCATCGGCCACCGCAGCGGAATATTAAAGCCGCGTCTTTCGTTCTCTCTTTAAAAAAAATTTGCCACGAAATTAGGAATTCACTGTGATATCACGTCCTGCAGAGAACGATGATAATTTATTTTTTTCCAAGCGAAGCGCAGAATTAGCGAGAGATTTGCTTGAATTTGAGTCGCATCTGCGGAATTCGTTATTCCCACACCGCCGTCATTGTCTTTGGCTGTCGCCGTCCTTGGATCATTGTCGTAATTAAGACGATTGTCCTCGTGCATCCTCCGTCGTCAAAACACTGAGCGCTATCGTCATTCTCCACTCGTCGCGCCACCCTCGCCACCGACACCCCTCGCCTGGCCATCTGCCGCCCCACACTCGCTCGCTCTCTTGCCCGCCCCGGCGGGGATTGTGTCACCTCTCACAAAGGTCACGTCGGCGCCCGTGCCTTCCGCCTCCGCGGCGCTGGGAAACCGGCCGCCTCTCGGGCGTCCCCGGGGCCCGCGGCCAGGACTCGGTTGGCGGCGCCGGCGCCACCGCCGCCGTCGAGATTGCGCCGCCGCTTTCCGCTCGGGCTGCGGGTGAGAGCGCTCTGACCTTGACTCAAAACGGTAACTCAAGCGAACGCTCGTCGCGCCGTCGAAGCGGAATACAAATCCGTGATCTGGCATCGCGGCAAAAGCTCTTTTTGCCGACAGTGCCGTCGCACCGCGGGTCATCGCCGTCATCGCCGTCGGGGCGCTGCGAGCACGTGCGGAGACACCGGCGAAAAGCCGCCGGTGCCTTCATCGTATTGAACGCCCGTGCCAGGCTCGCGGGTTAACGCTGTCGACGCGGTCTCGGCCGCGTCGCCGGGGTCGGAGGTTAATCGGTCGGAGATCCCCGTGCCGTGCCGGTAATCGTTGCCCGCGCGAGTCGAGCGCTGCCATGTTAGCGGGGTTTGGCGCGGCCGCGGTGAGTGTTTGGCAGCTCGTCGTGACGGTGGCGTTATTTTTAAATTGCCGGATTTACTGTCCCTGCCCGCCCGCTCGGTGTCTCCCGCCGGTGCCGAGCCTCGGCGCGCCGCACGCCGCACCGCGCTGCTCGAAATGCTTTTTTCCTTCGCTATTTAAAGACACCGACGCTGGGAAACGACAGCGCGTGGATTAATGTGAAACCGAAACTGACAAGAAGGGGCTCAAACCGGGAAGTGGGCTTAGGCCAAAGCCAGAATTCTGGATCACCTAAAAATTTTGTATTTAAAATGAAACACTTTTAAAGACCACAGTGAAGAAAGAAAGACTCAGTAAATCCGTACAAGACAGACCTTGCTCGGAGAATGTTTGGATAAAATGGAAGGCGGGGTGAGCAGGCTGGTGCAGGCTGCGTGCAGGCCGTGTGCAGGCCGCGTGCAGGCCGAGGCTGACGCCGCGCGAGCTCTGTGCGTATGTACGTGCGTCTGTTGAACTTCTTTCTCACCGTACGTAGCCAAAAAGCCAAGCCGGTCAGAGGTGCGGATGTGGTAGGTCCTGTGTCCCCCGCACTCCACGCGGCCGCGTTCGTCGAGGGCCCCTCCCGATTCGTTATTGGCACCCAACCATACATCCCCCTCCTCCTCGTGCCCCACTCTCACTCCCCGGCGCTCGGAATCGCCGTGGAAAAGTGCCGCGCACGCTCGGCAGCTGGGTAATAAAGCGGCCGGATCGGCCGGATCGGCGGGGTTGCGCCGGTGCGTCGGCACGCTCGGAGACGGAGCCGTAATCCCGGGGAGTCATTTGTGCCCCTGTTTTCGATAACATCCCAAATCTCAAAAGTTTTTGACCTTTGCTTGCGCTTCCATAATGTATCCGAATATGAATAATGCACGGCCGTACATTAGATGGATAGATAAGTCAAGCATACAACAGACGTCTCTCACTCCGTGCGAGGGCGAGCGGTGCTGCGTGCACACACGTTGCTGCGCACGCATGCACACTTTGTATTATTTATTCCCGTTTTCGTGGCGCAAACCGTCTGCGAATTTGGCGATGAATTATTGAGCGTTGACGCAATCAAAATTCTGCCGCCCGCGTTAAATTTTTAAATCTTTACAGCGTGGGAAAAATAAAAAAAATCCTTTTTTGTTTTTGCGCCGTCCTTGGCCACGCCGCAAACGCACGGAGAAATCGTTTTGAGATTGAGACATTTCAGTCCGCGCGCACCCTAGCGGCCGGTTGAATCAACCTGCACACGGTCACCACTCCCAATCCCACTCATCTGCTTCATCGCAGCGCACAAGAGAGGCTTCTACACCGGACCATGAATGGTCATCATCAGCCATGATCTATCCGCTGCCGGATGAAGACCTCCATAAACCCTTGTCATCTCTCGCCGTGCCGCGATGCAACAAACGTTCCGGCGCGCAGGCCGATGGCTCTGCTCCATCTCCGTGGGGGCCGTTGTCTCTCCGGCATGATCGCTCCCTCCACTGGCTGTGTCCCTCCGTCGCTAGACGCATCCGCTGGCCTACTCCATCTTCGCGTCGTGCGACGTGTCCTGCCCAGGCCACTTCGTTTTCTTCACGGCCGATGTCATCTCTCAAGCTCGTGTTCACCGACTTCCAGAGCATGGGGCTAGGGTCAGTGCAAAACACTTCCAATCACTCAAGGGAGTACATATTCCCCGTTATATAGTGCAGACGTCACCACAAAGTGCTTGTGCCAGGCTAGGTGCACAGTGAGGCCGGCGATGTCCGCTCCGCATGGTCACGAGACAGGCCCCGGTGGTTTGGAAAAGACTGAAATCCGGTGGGTGCTGCACGTTATCTGCCTGATGCTCTGTTTGCTCATGTGAGAAGCTGATGCAGTGTGCAGTAGTACGGTCTGGAGTTGAGTGGATTTGCCACCGGCTGGTCCCAGCCGCCTCAGGATTGGGCAGAGTGTGCGGAGGTGCCAGTTGGCAGATAGTGGCAGATGCCTTCCAGATTTAATGCGGGGTGGAGGAATGGCGCTCATCGCAGCGAGCAGAGCCGCCACCTCTAACACAGCGAGAGGTCATTGTGACAAGCACACCCACACGCGCAGACAGATACAAGGGCATCCAGGATAGGGTTATACACTCACACATAATCACACACTCACACACACGTGCACACGTCTCCCCGCAAACGCGGAGACGTGCACGCATAGATGCATCGATAAGTGAGCATTACTCACACTGCCGCGCGGTGACCCACGTTCACAGCCTGGCTGACGATGACACGCATGCATACACACACGCGCGCACAACCCCAACAGCAGCTGCCAATAAGGGGTGGTGACATCACTACGGCGCTCGTGACAGGCGAGGGACGTACCCAGATGTTCCAACTCGCCGCGTTTTAGCTGCCCGGCACTCTACTCCTTGTTGTGAGCATTGCTCATCCGCCCTCCGTTGCTGCTGGAGGGCAGATGGCTCTATCACAAAGACAAAGATCTTCCGTATAGCCATGCAGGCCGATGGAGACGAACGGCACACGTGGCGTGGCCAGTACCACATCCGGCCACCAACACTCACGCACACACGCACACACACGCACACACACGCACACACACGCGCATACACGCGCATACACGCACATACACGCGCACACGCGCACACACGCACACACGCACACACGCACACATGCGCACAAACGCACACACACACACGCACGCACACACGCACACGCGCACACACGCGCACAAAAGCACACCCCGTGATTGCGCCTCCGTCCCCTCCTGCCGGCGCTCCTGCTGCAAGCTGCTTGCCGCGAGGGAGCGCGGCTTTGGCCGCGAGGTTGAGTTCTGGCCGCTCCTTCGGTGGCCGCGTAATCGCGGGTGCGGCGGCTGTCTAAGCGGCGGTGGCAGTGCTGCGGGGCTCAAAGCGAGGTGTGCGCACGGCAAACGCCGCGCGCTGGAATGCGGCGCCAAAGCTGAAAAACGAGATCCCTGCCACCACAGCTGCCACCACCACCACTCTCGATTCAAGGAATCTTCTCCATTTGGGCAAGTTCAGTGGCCGTCCGCACGCGCGCGCGTGTGTGTGTGTGTGTGTGAGATGCGGTGTGCTTCCACACCCACGCACAACAGCGACAGCCGCCATTTGAAATTAATTGTCATGACAGTGCCTGTGCCAGGCTAGGTGTACTCTGAGGCCACGTTAATTTGTAGACTCGCTGCTGGAAGGAGGTTTTAGGACAGACCCAGATGCCATGGGTATAACGACTTAGATGACTGTCACCTCACTGCGTTTTGTCCGCCTGGCATTCCGCTCGTCGTTGTGAGCGTCGCGCCTCCATCCTCCGCTGTTGCTGGAGGGCAGCCGCCTCCAACCGCCCAATAGCGGCCTTCGTGAACCTCCTAATACGCACACGCGTGAGCATGCACACACTCACACACGCACACACACGCGAGCGCACACACACGCACGCACACACACGCGAGCGCACACACGAGCACACACACGAGCACACACACACACAACAACAACAACCGCCATTCGCCACTAAGTGGCGGTGACATCACCACGACGCTTGTGCCAGGCCACGTGAAGTGTCGAACGCCCGCCGACAGGAGGTCACGGGGCAGACCCAGGTGCCACGGGTCGACTGACTGAGATGACTGGCTGATGCACCACCTGTGCCCCCTACTGTGCCAACTTGCTATACTTTAGCCACCCGGCGCTCCGCTCGTTGTTGTGAGCGTCGCTCCTCCGCCCTCTGTTGTTGTTGGAGGGCGACTGCCTCCAACTGCCCAGTAGCGTCCTTCACGAGCCTCCTTCACAGAGGCCGATCTTGACACCGCTGGTACCAGTCATCGGCAAGTCCACTCAGCTCCACGTCCTCCTGTACCACATCACTCCATCTCTTATCTAGCCCGTGCCGCGCCCGTTTAGCCCCCTCGATCCGGCCGAACAAAAGCTGTTTGGGCATGCGGTGATTGGGCATGCGGGCTACATGGCCCAGCCAATGCAGCCTTGCCTGCCGGAGGAGCTCAGTGATGGGACTTTGGTTAAACCCAGGATTGATTGTAGGCAGGCCAGCCTAAATGTTTCTAACCAGCGAAGATGTTCCATTAGGGGGGGTCCACGTTTCGCAAGTGGAGAGAAGGGAGGGAATGACTGTGGCCGAGAAGACCCAAAGCTTCGTGCGGAGCGACAGACCAGGTAGCTTCCACACAGCATTACGCAACCGACGAAAAGATAATGCCGCTCGACTAATTCTACTGTCAAACTGGAGCCGGTCATGAGCACACTGCCCAGGTATGTAACACTTTTCACTCTCTCCACAACTGCCCTATCACCAATTGGGAGTTGTTGGGATGGAGTGTCCGATGGTAAAAAATACCCAGACAGGTGCTTCGTTTTTGTGGGGCTGATGGTAAGTCCCTACCTCTTAGTGGCAAGCTCCAGGTTCAGCAGCAGCGCCTCCAACTCTTCCTCTGAGTGAGCAGCAATTACCAGATCATCGGCATACATAACATGGTTGAGCAATAGGGAGCCATCCCTTGACCGCACCCAGGCATCGATCAGCCTCCCATTGTATCTCTACCAGATGTAAATTCCTCCGGTACAGCTATTGAAGGCTTCACGAACTACGTGGTCGAAATAAATGTTAAATAATGTGGGAGCCAGAGGACATCCCTGTCGCACCCCAAGGTGAACAGGGAATGGCTCCAACTCCCGGCCACGTAGTTTTACCCGGGCCCGGTCGCCATCATGGAGGGCCTTAATGATCACGAGCAGTGGGTCAGGGACTCTGAAAGCACGAAGAACAACCCAGAGCCCAGGCCTACTGATGGTATCATAGGCCTTGACCTGGTCAATAAAGCAGAGATGTAGGTCTTGTTGGAATTCCCTACACCTCTGCTGTAGCTGACAGACAGAAAATATGGCATCTGTGCAGGACCGCCCTTTATTGAAACCACATTGGGGCTCCGCAAGCCTCTCCTCAGCGTGTTTGGCAAGGCGATGTTGAATAATCCTTGCCAGGACCTTTCCTGGCACACTGAGGAGTGAGATGCCCCTGTAGTTGTTACAGTCTGTGCGGTCCCCCTTCTTAAAGAGGGGGACCACCAGGGCATCCTTCCAATCCTGCGGAACCCGTCCAGTGTAGGGCAGTCTGTGCACAAACGCCACCCTCCCTCAACATTTTGCTTGGCAGATCATCTCTGCCCCGTGCCTTTCATGGTCTCAGACTCTGGATCGCCCTCAGTACTTCCTCAACAGATGGCACCTCAGCCAGCCACTCACAGGGGGTGACTTCTTCTTCCCATATTTGAAGCACCACAGCCTCAGCAGGGTCATCCCCACTTTGTCCCACGATGTTTTCCAGACTTGAGGAATTTCCCCTCTCCCAGGACCTCACAGAAATGCTCAGCAAATCTGCAAACATGTTCCTGCGGGTCGGAGATTGGATCACCGTTCTTTCCCCTAATGATGGTAATAGGTGTGGCGCTGCAGGTTACTTTTTTGAGCAATTTGTGACCACCACCCGTCCTTGCAGCGCCTCACGGCTCTCCGAACCTCCGAGCGAGGGCTCATTCTCTGACGTGGGATGCTGTAGACAATGAGATTTGGCCTGTTGCTTTTTTCTCAGCCAGCCTGAACACCTCTGTCAACCAGGGTCTCTGAGGAGGTCTGGACCGTGTACCCAAAGCAGCCATTGCAGCTGCATGAGCCACAGTCCTAAACCTCGCCCATTTCCCCTCGACATCAGGAGGAGTGGGGGACGATGCCAACCCCAGCCGCAAGCGATGATGAAATTCTCGCTTGCAACTTTCATCGGCCAACTGAGGCCATGCCACTATGGGTTTGAATGGGGTCCTGGGTGTACACCCACCACCGGGGTGGAAGAATGGCAGGCGCATCTTACAGATGACAAGTCGATGGTCAGTGGGCAGATCAGCTCCACGGTAGGTCCTGGTGTCAAGGACATGGGCTCGCATCCGTTGTACCGTCACTGTCATCTTGCTTGGACCCGGCATCCATGATGTTGTGTGGATGCGCCAATGCCGGAACAGCGTGTTGGTAATTACAAGCCCATTGGCTGCACAAAAATCTAGCAGCCTCCCGTTTTTATTGAGCTGATCTGGCCCATGCCTTCCAATCACTCCAGACCAGGTGCCAGCATCATGACCAACTTGGGCATTGGAGTCACCCAACAAAATGACTATCCCGAGGGGCCACCTTAGCTAGCACCTGTGACAGGAGTTCATAGAAGCCATCTGACTAATCGGCCTTGCCTGCATCCCTCCACGGATGTTCGTCTTCGGTGGGGGCATAAGTAACCATGACCACCACTCCTCACCTCTGGTTGATGGGAAGGCGAGCCCAAAGTAGTCTGGGCTTGCAGCTTCCCACACCTCACCGCCACGCTCCCACGCCCCCTTCATTCTTTTGTTCAGAAGAAGAGCACACACGCACGCACTAGCACACACACACACGCGTGCGCTAGCACACACACACACGCGCGCGCTAGCACACACACATTCCGTGCGTTCCACCGCTGCTCAGTAATAGGTGTTAAAATCTTTAGGTTACGAGCACCGTGGAACATTGCGTAAGCCTCTACCGCATGTTAATCACCGTCACGGCGGCTCAATTCTGAGAAGAGTGTCAGATTTTCTCGCTGGCCCCCTGGTGGGGCCCGCTGGCGGCCCCTCCCGCCGCTCGTGAGTGCCGTAAACCGCGTCAATCTCAATGTGGCGTTTTCAGCTGGTCGCCATATTTATTCTCCAGGCACGTCGAGGCGTTGCTTTTCCCTTTGCATTTCCGGCAGAGCTGCGAACGGTGCGCAGCTCTGAGAAAGAGTGTCGGTCGCACGAGGGACGCCACGTCGACTGCCGAGCGGAGTGAGCGTGCTCGGGCAGGACGGCTCCTCGTCGCTCCAAGGGACGCTGGTCGGTGGGCGAGGCTGACGGCCCTCGTGTGCGGGAGCTAGACGCCTCGGGGAGGTCCTCATCCAGCAGCGGATTGACCGTCATCGATGGCGGTGGTGGAAACGTCTACCGTAAGCCCGTACGGCAGACAGGTTGTCGGCGAATTGAGCCGCCGTAAGGCGGTGCGGGAGGGGCGTCGGTGCGGAGTGGCCTGGACAAATGCCGTGCGGCCCGGGGAACCGTGATTGTGCCAAGGGTGACGTGCACGGGGAGGGAGCCTATCTCAGGAACCGGTTCGTGGGCGAGGACGGGGAAGGTTGCGGCTCGCGTGGCGAGCCTGCGACCCGCCACGCCGTCGTCACGGCGCACGCACTCTGGTGCTAACGAACTCGGCGGTCGCTCATTCGGCGGCGGATGAAGAACGTCACGCCGGTGCGATCGAGCGCCGTCACGGCCAGAGCGGCGCCCGGGCTGTGGTGAAACCCCGGCGGCTGTTGACGAAGTCGCTCGAGCCTCATCTGCACCTCTCGGAGACGGCGGAAGTTGCTCCGGCACATTTTCACGTCCGTTGCGTGCCCGGCCCCGGCCGAATTAACAAATAAATAGACGGCTCGCGTTTCGCGCCGCGATCGTCTCCGCCACGCAAATTTGTGCCGAGCCTCGGCGTTGCGGGATTTTGAACAATTATCTTTGGCTAATTTTGGGTAATGAGTGCCACTTGAAGGTTAAATGGGCATGTGGCAACAAATGAACTGAAATGTTGGTTTCATACGAAATAAAACACTTGACCTATTTTTCAAATTGCTTGTCTAATCTAGATATGCAAATTATGAGTAATTAAAGCTAACTAATGGCACGCGTATAATTAAAACTGCGATTCAATTTAACGTTGACACATTAGCCCTAAAGAGCACAACCACCGTAAGCAGATTGCCACGAGCTCTGATTTCGTTTTAATGGCAAGATTAAGCGCCACTGTTGCCGGTTTTAATGGCAATCGTCTCCCCTGCAACAGGGGGGCGGTGGCACAGCCCCCCGCCATGCCAACCTTCTCCCCCCCCCCGTGCGTCACACCGCCACTCGCCATCCTCTTAGCCCGTCCTCGCGTCCGTTCCGCCCGGCTCATCACGCCCCTTCGCGACATTTTCCTTCTGGCGGCAGCGGAGGTGGCGATCGCAGTGTCTCGCACACACGCACGCACGCGCGGAAGAGCTCGCGCGAGTAAACGCGACACGACAGCACGTTTTAGGAGACATTCAGACCCACGACGGCGGACACCGGCATGAAGGTCCCGTCGAACACATCAAGGGAGGATTGCTCCGCTGCCCTTCCGCCTCCCATTGGGGGTGGCGGGGGAGGGGGGTTTCGGCCACGGGGGGAGCACGGAAGGTGGAGGAAACCGGAGGAGCGTTGGAGATTTAGCGGAGGCGCGAGGGAATGTGGCGAGATACCGGGCGGCGCGAGAAGGATGTGGGAGGCGTCGAGGGACGTCGGGGAGGGGGACGCGGAACAATGAGGGGCGACTCGTGGAGCGGGGGGGGCAACGTGACCAATACGGGGGCACGAGGGCCGCGGGGGGGTGGAGCAGGGAGGCATCCGGGGAGCACCCCCGCAGGGAGCGACGTGGAGCGTCCCGCGGAGGACCGTGGGCACACCCGGGGAAAGGGGGGGGGGGGAGCCGCGGCGACCCGTTCCCCATTCCCCGCTCCCCACCCCTCCCTCCCTTTCAGCCGGAGCCGTGTCCGCCGGCGCCCGTTATTCATTTTAATTATTGACTCTTCAATCTCCACGTTTGTTTCCGAGCCGTGTGACCGTCCTGTGTTTTTATTTTTGTTTGCAACCTTTGGGGGGGTGGTGGGGGGCCCATTCCCGGGCAGAGGTGCGCGCGGGCAAGATCCACGGCGGCCCTGATGGAATCGTTCAATTATTCAGGGGCATTGCCTGAATATGACAGGGCCGCACTCTATAATTTTCAAAGTTTAATGAAAAATTTACTTTGCATTATTTAGCGATGATAAAATCATTCTATTGAGGTTCTCTCTCTCCCGGCCTTTTCTCGGAGTGGTTTGTAAACGCGGCGCGGATGCAGGGCGCACACGGGGGGCTCCGTCACGCCGATCGGGGGCCCGAGAGGCCAGGATGAGTCCCGTTTGCGCGAGTGACTACGGCGGTGACGTGGAAACAAATCGTAGCAAGGAAGAGAAATCGCAGCAGGGACGAGCGGACCGCAATTGGCATGTCAGGTGGCAGCGTCGCAGTCCGGCCGACTTGAAAGCGCCCTCCTCCTCCTCCCCGGGGTGCCGTGGTGGCTGCACGTCGCTCTGAGCGGGATTTAACCCTGATAAATTCCTTTATAATGGAGCGTCTCCACGCCCCTGTCCTGCACGTCCCGCAATGCACAGGAATTCATCTCCCACGCCCATCAGCGCCGCTCCGGTCCGCGCAGGCCGCCCTCTCTCCCTGGTTTTGGGTCTCGCCGCTGGTAAGCGCCGGCTCATTGGGCCTCGTCCCTAACGGTCGTTAATGAGACAGCGCGGCCGCCCCACCCCCCACGGAGCTCTCCGTGTCAGGTGTGGCCACTTACGTCAATTGACAAGGGTTGGGTGAAACGATCCATCAATTAGTTCTCTTTATTGGACACACCTAACGAAGGCGCGCAGTGGGGGGTGGAGGCCCTGATGGACGTCTGGAGGAGGGGAAAGCATGGCCCGGATTATTGCTATTGACCCAGATCCGGAGCTGGAGCCAGATGAATGGAGGGAGTGAGCTATGGCACCGGAGTAAATAACGCACGGGTGGAGCGGCGGTGAGCGCACTGCTCTAGCGCACTGTACCCGCTGACCCGAGTTTGCTTCCCAGCCCGCGATGTGAGGAAGGGCCCTCATCCAGCAGTGGATTGACAGCAGGGCTGTCTGTGCACATTTACAGAGAGTGAGTGAATTGGGTAAACTTAACAGGGCATCTTTTACTCCCTCCCACGCCACCGTAGTCCCTTAACGAGCATTCTTGCGGCGGCTTTAATGTGGTCCCATGCATTCTCTGTGCATTTCAAGGAGATTTATAAACCCGCCACCCCCTCCCCCACAATTTACTGAATTTCTCCAGACAGCGATGGTTTTCACCTCTGGACCGTGACCGATGTAATTCCCTTTTGTGTGTGTGTGCGGCGTCACAAAAATGGGACTCGGGATTTAATGTTGAGCGGCGCTCTTCCCTCTCGCCGTGACGTCCGTACCTGGGGAACGAATATCGCGAGCCTCGCGGCGGCCTGGGTGGCCGCTCGTAGCGCGTTGTCTGACGCTCGCCGAGTTTGCCGCTCGCCGTCGTCGAGCGCTCCGGCGAGCCTCTACCCCGCCGTCACCTCTACTCCTGGATGGCTAAAACGACCGCCGAGCGGAAAATCGATAAACCGCTCGTAGTGGGGTAAAGTGTGGGTAGGTCCGAAGTGCGGGGCGCACCCTGCAAATTGAAGAACTCGCCTCTCAGCCCTCAACCCAATCTGTTAACGCCCAATCCATCCTTCGATCCGTCCTTCTGTGCCTCTCGCTTTGCTCCGTCCGTGTCACGCCCTCTGCACGCTCGTCCGGCCCTCCCTCTCGACCGCAGTTCATCCGTCCTTGTCCTTCCGTCCGTCTCACTGTCCGTCCGTCCGTCCGTGGGCGAGCCTCTGACCCGGGGGGAGCCGTGACGTCGGAGTTTGTCCTCGCGGCCCGTGGCGGCGCCTCCTAGGCCCTCTCCCTCGAGCGCTCGCGTCGCAGGCCGCGTGCGTGCCGTGGCATTTACTCCCCCCGGGCACGGCGCGCCGTAATTTCGTTATGAAGTCATTACCCGAAATCCCTGGCCTTGTCAGAGCCGGTGACAAATGACCCATCCTTAAGCAGGTAGCCAACTCGCCGCGCGCCCGGCCGCAGAGCCATTACCCACAAGCGCCGTGGAGAAGATGTTTAATAATCTTATTACGGACCCCTTGCAGCCCATTTGTTATATTTGTCAGCTGTAAGTACCCATTACATTCTGTGCGAACGATTCTCATTTCGTTCCGTTTGCCACGGTTTTAGTTTTTATGCCAGCCTGCATGGAAATCGCCACGCGCACGCACACGCGTGTTCGTACGCGCGGACGTCACCGGGTCCGGTCCCCCGGCGCGGGCGACACGCAGGGGTAAAGCGTCGTCAATAGAACGCGGTTCTCCTCCTGCGCCAATTCACGAGCATTGTACCCCCCTCGCGATCGCGTCGGAGGAGGGGGCGCGGGCAGGGAGTGAGCTCGTTAAAATATGTACGTATTCATTTGAAAAAAGAAACACGGAGAATTTACATGCGGTAAAAATTAATTAGGTGCCACGGCCCATTAGTCTAGCGTGCTGTTCTCAGTCCTCGCTATGCCTGCGAGAGAGCGGAGTGATGGTAACCCCCGCCCGCCCCCCCCACACCGCCCCACACCCCCCCACACCCCCCCACCCCCCCACACCTCCTCCGCCGCCCCCCCACCCGCCTCGCGGGACTGCCTGGGGATCGGCGTCCAGTGCCGCCACCTGACGGAGCCATCCCCCTAATTAACGGCGCGCTCGTCAGTTGGCTAACGGCGCCCCGACGGGCTCGGCCACGTGCTCGCGTGTCGCAGGTTCCGCCGCCGCCGCCGCCGCCGCCGCCGGTGGTGGTGGTGGTGCCGCCGCCGCCGGGCGGCGCGGGGCGAGGGGGAGGAGGCGGCGTGGACGAGGGCGGCACGAGCGGTGGACGCCATCGTCCGGGTCGGCTGGAGCGTCCGAGCCGGGAGCAGAGGTGAGGCCCCCGCGGGCATCGCGCTGGCCGCTCGCGATCGATGGCGTGATCGGGGCCGGGCCACGCGCTGTCACATGTCATGATTTCTCCCCCGTTTTGTTCTCCGTTTTGTTGTGGGGGGTTTTTTTCCCGTCCATTCATTTTTTTTTACTTGACGAACTCGTAGTGACAGCTGTCGCGCCCCACGAGGGGTCGCGAGCGTGGTCGCCCCGACCCCTCGCGGTAGCGATCACCCCCTGCAAAATGGCGGGGGGGGGGGGTTGGGGCAGTGTGCAGTGGGTGGGCTCTGAGAGAATGGGAGCTTGAGGGGGGGGGGGTTGTGACCAATCCACTTCTGGTCCCCCTTCACTCCCAGGGACGTCGTCGCGTTTATTTTTTATCCGTCGGTGTTGACGCCCCCAGGTGTGTTGTTCCATCGGCACGGCGTCGGCGGTGCGGAGAAGCGAGCGCCCGCCCCTGCGACGTGCGAACGCTTCGCGGCGTGGCGCCCGATAATAATCGGTGCCGCCGTTACGGCTCGCCGGCCGGGTTCGTATTTTTCTCGCTGTCGAGACTCACGCCTCGTCTCTCTGGCCAGTCCTTGGCCACGTCCTTGCGCTCCGCTCTCCGCTCCGCGCTCTCCGATCCCCGCTCCTGGGTTTGCGCGGCGCCCTCGCGCGTGGACACTTAATCGGATTTGTCACGGGGAAGCCATCACTCTTGCTGCGCGCAGCCAGCCCGGTCGATAAATAAAACACGGAAGAGAGCGGCCGAGGGCCATTGTGAAGCATTCGCGCCGGCCCACCGATCTGCCGCGCTTTGTTTACGTGACTGATGAGCGTATAAATGCAAATAACAGGCCTCCTTGCGAGACTTTACGTCCACGCTTGTCGCGTTTCCCTGGCGATTGGGCGCGGCAAAACGATACCGTTCCGTTTGTCGATACCGTTCGGCCTCCACGAGCATCGTGGCGCTCTGTGGGCCGTCCGTGGGAAACGCGCCATCGGTCCCGGATTGCAGAAGTCGTGCGCCCTGACGTTCTGAAGCCACGGTGGAGCTGCCCGTGTCTGAAATTCCGCGTCCGTGGGTGCGGTGCCGGCTCTAGACGCCGCTCGGGTCGGGGGATCCTGCCGTCTCGCCGGAGCTCGCGACGAGTGCTTCGCGCTTTGCGCTTCGCGCTGGCAGCAGCGGTGGGCGCCGGCGATGCTCTTCATCGTAGGGTTCGCCCGGGTTCGCCAAATAAAAAGAGACTTAGTGTTCCACTTGGCAGCGGCCGTGGCGGTTTTGAAACAAAGCCAGTGCCACTTTCGCAGTACAAAGGTAGCGGGCGTGACGCTGCCAGCAATGTTTTGCAGCGCGCGAGAAGTTAATTTCCCAGTGGCACAAATTAAAAGATATTTACAGTTATATTCTTGGTTCTTTCGGTAAAGTCACATAGAAGGGAAACAAAATAAGCTTTAAATCAAAAAATATTTACAGTTGTGCACGTGTGCGTTTAATCCCTTTTTGCATTGCGGATTTGGTTTGCGTGAAAGTAAATAATAAATAAATACAAAATTAACGCGTGACATACAGCACGGTGCGGCGCGAGACGCGGGGAGACACGTCCGTGCCGAGCGCCCGACGAACAGAGTGGTTTTGTTTGAGGCTTAGTTTGAGGTTTTTTTTCTCCGAGCGGGGAGTGATGGAGAGAACGCTACAGGGCACAGGGGGACTTGAGACGCCGTTACAGTAGAAGTGCAAATGAAGACACTTCACAGGGGAAGAGAGAGGGAGGGGCGGTCGTCGGCGGATGAGAAGAGAATCGTCTTGAGCCTGGGCTGGAACAGATAGATGAGGAGTCTCAGTAGTTGTGGATGGCCAGGGGGAGGGCGTTCCGGCGATGGGAGCAGCAGCAGAGAAGGAGTGACCTTCCGCCGAGAGGGGAAGGTTGACCGAGGGGCTGCAGGGGCGACGCTTGAGCCTCGACCGGAGCAAAAGTCAGTCGTGTCACTCCCCATCACGCGGAGCTGAAACGTCGGACTTCGTGCCGAACAGTGCCCAGCGCTACGACCCGAAAACGCATCGGAGAGCGCAAGCGAGAAAACCTAGGCGGCCGCCCATTGAGAATCCATCTGTACGCGACCCACCAACCCTCCAGCGTCGCAGGTGCGCCCTACCACCAGCAGCAGCGGCGGGCGATGCCGCTGCCGCGTGCGGTGTTTACGCAGCTCTGGGGGATTTACGCGTAAACAAAACTGTACCGTGGTGCAAGGGCTCCTCCTCCGTGTGCGAGCACAAAGCGGGGGACGGCTCTTAGCGCGCGGGCGTGAGAACCGCGCGTCGCCGCGCGCGCTCTCTCTCTCTCGCTCTGTGAAAGGCGGCGAGGATTTAGGCGTTTGCATCATCCGGCCGGATTGTTGCAAAATGTCGCTGTTTACAGATTTCGCACGCACGAGCACGCGCGTGCTCGCTCGCGCGTTCATGAGCGCCAAGCACCGGCCGCTCCGCTCATAGGAGGCGACGTGGGTTCTGAGCCAGCCAGGGATTTGCGACGAGCGTTTATCATTTTGATTTACAAACAAATAAAGTGCCTGCCAGCCAAACGCTTTCTCTGCAGTCGTTCCGCTCCGTCCAAGTTAATGTTTTCTTGGAAGCACCGTGGCTTGCAGACGAAATAAACCAAACCTCCGTTCGGAGCGCGTGTGGGAGCGCTGCCCGTGCGACCAGCGTTTGTCCTCGGGCCCGCAAAGGGAACGGCGGCTTTCTTGAGAAATAAAACCCTCGCACCGTCCGCAATGACCTCGGCGCTGCCGGCTCTCTCCCTGCGGATGCTGCGAGCGAGCAGGAGGCACCGCAGCCTCGTGGGGGTGGGGTCTCGTGGAGGAGGAGGTGCATGGGGGGAGGGGGCGCTAGGCGATTAGCAAACACGCGTCTGGCCGGAGGTGGTTGGGTTGTTGTGGCCGGAATTAATTTAGCAAACATTTGCCCTGCTCGTGCTGAAGTTATTGTAAAAGAAGAATGATTTACAGGCCCTTGTCAGTCGACTGCTGGGTGAAGGCCTCACCCGAGCTGTGTCAATTACGGGGGTTGTTCGCCACCGATGTTAGTTGTGGTCAAGTATCGAACTCCGGTTACCGGGTTAAAAGTGCAGGGCACTAACCGCCATGTCACTGGTGCCTCCTGAGCTAAGTTAGTGAGCATTTTGGTTCACAGTTATAACACTGCTGGTTCAAATCCCAATGGAAAGCCGATTCAGCCCCATCATGTCTCCATGTTAAAACAAAACGCGAGGGCCCACTTTGTGGACAGTTGACTGTGGCCATTCTCGCAAGAAACTTCCCCTTTGCTATGGGAATGTGGAATTTTCACCACGGGCTCACGGCAGCCATTGGAGATGAGCGCGTTATTTTTATTTATCGCGCAACCTCCCCCCACGCCGTCACATCGTCGTCGTGGCCGTCCGCTGCAGAACAGCCCAGCGGAACCAGGACAGCAGAGTAGCGGTGGCCGCTTTGTACCCAAGGTACAAAGCCCAGAATGGTAACGCGCCCTACGCCGTTACACAAATGCGCACGTGCTAGCGATTGGGGTGTCGTTCGAGCGTCGGGGTCGGCCGCGGGCCCCCGCTGCCCGGGCACGTGACCAGAGAAACACAACCTGGGGGTCGGACTGCTCCCAGAGTGACGAAAACTTGACCCGGACCAACCGCCTCTTCGGGCACGCCGTCATCCAAATTAAACCGGGCTCGCGGATGTGGGCCGACACCTTCGGCGGGAGCGTGGAGGTTCGTGGAACCCGCCGTATGAACGGACGCAAACAGGCCAGATTCATCAATTATTTTTACGACGCTGGCGACGACGGCGATGATGTTATTGTTGTTCTATTAGATGCTAACGGTTTGGCAGATGGTGCAATAGAGCCGCGTAAGTGAGGCTAACGAAGCGGGCGCGGGGAAACGCGATCGGGTGTCTGCGATGTTCGCATGCGGAGACGCGGCCGACATTCGAGCCGCCCGCCCATCAATCATCGCGTTACGCAAAATAAATAACATAGAATAAATCCTCGCACCTGCCCGCCGGCACAGGCACTCGCCAAACTATGCGCCGCTGCAGTTTTTTTGTTTAAATTAATATTTTGTGTATTTAATCTAGTATCTCATAACACAGCCGACTCAAGTCAGCCAGCTTAGGGGGGGGGCCCCGGCTGTCACGCTCCGAGTCCCAGAACCTCGACTTCTACGATGAGGCCGAGAAGGGGAGCGGGGGCCGCGTTTGCGATCGGAGAGAGCATGCCGCTGGGAAAGGTCACGACCTCGGCGATCGCAAAACACCGGCACGCACCGTGACTCGGTGCGAGAGAGCCGGCCTCCCGAGCGCGGTTTAACGGCCGAAGAAATGGGCCGAGGCGCGTGATTTACGCGCCGCCGCCACCACGCGTCTATTAAGAGGGCCGTCATCACCGCGGGGTGGAGCGGTCGCACCGGCCATCGTAGCGAACCCCACGGCGCCGCCGCCACCGCCGCTGGGAAGTTGATGAGATTTATAAAGCGCATCGCCGAGCACCGTGGGGGCATCCGTGGCCCCGTGTGCGGTAAAATTTAGAAAAGTTTTATTGCTGGAAAACTCAAAATATTCTCGATTGTTTGGGGGACGTCCGGGAAGATTTGTTAGTGCAGCGAACCCCGTCCCGAGCCAGCGTCAACGCACAAAAAGTTGGCATTTGTAAGCATTTTTTTGTTTGTTTATGTTTTGGCGGAAGTGTACGGATGCCAACAAGAGAGCTATTTTTAACCATTGTTTAAAAAATATTCGCTTCTGTATTTTCACCACTTGGCTCCTCTTTCGCTTGAAGCGCCATGAGTTTCGTAGCGGCGTGTGCTGCGGTTGTGGTTTGGACAGAATTGGGCTTTCAAAAAATAATTATAAATAACCGTGCATGTACACATTCGGAAATTAAATAATTACGCACGGCAAATGTAACGCCGCAGTGGCGGCCGCGCAAATAAATAAACCCGTTCCAAATCGGCCGCCACCACGGAGCGAGTTTTAAGAATGCCCCTTCTCTCCGTGGGAACGAGGCCGACGATGACGACCATTTGGACGCGGTTCTTGGCGATGTTTTTCTCGTGACCTTGGCACGGGAAGAGCATCGCGCTCTGCCCAACAAAAAGGCAACTCGCATGCTCCCAGCTGCTACCGCTACACGGGAGAGACGGCGGGGGGACGGTAGCGCCCTCGGCGGAAGAGCCGGGCGGCGGAGTTGATGATGTTGTTGTGGTAGCGGCGGTGGCCACGGTGGCGATGGCGGCGGTGGTCGCGGCCGGGAAGACGGATGTCACGGGGTTCCTCGTGCCGCGAACCTCCCCGAGGCGTTTTATCGTTTCGTTCCCGTCCCGCACGTACGCACGAACACGCGCCCACATCGCCGCTCTCACTTCACGCGAATATCAACAACGCAAAATTAATGGGCCTGGGAAAATTAAATAAAAACCTCCGACGGTCGTTATTTCATTTTGAGCCCCGTCGGCATTTTGGCTCTCGGCATGAACAATTTTTTTTTTGTATAAATTGTTGCACGGAAGGAAATTTCCTGTTTAAAAATGTAAGATCCTGCGAGAGCAGAGACGTCGGCTCGCAGTGGGACATTTACAGTAAATTCTTGCGCGGGGGTACAGTACGCCGGAGCGAGCCTCTGTGGCCGTGCTGACGGTCGGGCGAGGAGGAGACACCGGTCTCGACACGAGTCCCGAATCCGTGCGGTCTGCCTGGAATGCGCTTCACGGGACGTAAACACGCCAAGAAGGATTAACCATGCGCTCGCTAAAACACCACGCTTTTCTCTTCCTTCTCCTTGACTCGCCCCCCCCACCCCCACTCCGCGTGATCTCCGGGCTCTTTTATTAGACAGCCCCCTCTAGTTTTTGGTTTAAAAGTATGCGCGTAAGTCTTTTTTCACAACCTCTTCTACAAAATAAATAAAATATTTCCGTACGTATTATTACTGTAATTCCGCGAATCGGGGCGCGGGTTGCGATGCGTTGTGTCCCGCGGCGACGGCGAGCCGCGGGACCGCACGAGAGATCGCGCTCCCTCCGAAACGGAACGTCGCCGCACGTTTCCGCGCGCCGGCGCGAGGCCGCGGCGCTCGAAGGCCGGCGGTCGGCGACGGCCGTGTCGCGTGCCCGGGCGGCACCGATTCGGAGCGCAAGGCCCGGAGACGCTTCGGCGCCGCCCGCGTTTTGCGTTCGTTTGGTGTCATTCGGCGCGACGTCCTCAAAAAGCTGGCAGCACGCTGGGGCGAAACGTCGGACGTGGTGCCGGTCGGCGCGTGGCGCAACCCGAAAACGCGTGGGGAGCCGCACGGCACGGATTAGGTGATCGGCACGGTGAGGGTGGCTGGGCGATGGGGGGGAGTTGAGGAGGGGGGGTGTGGGTTGTGCAGAGCGAGGATCGGGGTCTAAAGAGCTGAAAAGGGGCCCCCCTCCCTCAACCCCCACTCTTGTTTCTTGCTTTTCTTGGCATGTCATGGAAAAGTGAATTTCTGTGCTGATTGCTGTCATGTGGGCCGTTTGTTTTGGCTGTGTCTCTCGCTTCGGGTCTGGCTTGAGACTTCACAAAATTGGGGAAGAAAAAAAAACGAAACCCCCTTGCACCCCCCCCCTCGCTCCCCCCCCCCCCTGCAGACCCCCACCCTCCAGGCCCCCACCCCAATCTCATTATGTTGAACTTCTCAGTATATTCACGGCATGTGCCAGACTTCACTGCTGCCTGGATTAATTTCTTCTCGGTATCTTCCCCGCCCGTGCCGAGTGGCGCTGCGATTTAGCGCCCCGGGTTGCAAACATTTGCCGTTGCCGTGTTTGGCCGTGTAACCATGCGGAGAGCCGTCCCGGGGCGTGGGGGTTGGGAGGGGAATTGGTCGCAACGTCGTGGGTTCCCGTGCTTTCGCAACGCGAACTTCAAGGAAAGTTTCACGAAGCCAATCGCCGAGAGCCAGTAAGCGGCGAGCGGTCGCGTTGCCGCGTCAGGTCCCCTCCGGCGCTCGGCTCGCCGTTTTACCCTTTGGCCGAGAGCGAAAGAGTGAGAAGGAGGCGAGCGGGAAGCCGCATCGCGGGCGAGACGCAACCCAGCGGGGCGGCGTCCCGGGCGGCCGTTCCCGTGCATCGAAAACAACAATAACAGCAGCAACAATCGGCCAGCCCGCTTGGCTTGCGCCAAGCGGGCTGGCCGATTGGGGAAGGGAGTTTGACGATGGTCCACCTACCCTCGCCGCTGCCTTTAATGTGCTGGCCTACAGGCCGCGTGCACAACCACCGCCGCGGATGTGTAAAGTTGGGTGTACAGGAACACGTGTGTACGCGCTCGTCAAGAAAGCCACCCGGCGCCGAAGAGGAGCGGCGATGATGGGGTGCGCCTGCAGCACCGCTCGCCTGAGGTTAGGCAAGAGGAGGTCGTGGATTAAAGTGGCCGCGGGAGGAGGGGGTCTGATTCCTCAAAAATTGGCTGCAATCAACTCGAAGAAACAATAACATGCGCCGCGTTGCGGAGCCCGTCGACGGCCGAGAGCTACAATTTATTACCCCCCCCCCTCGTGCCCCTCGCTCCCTGCTACTCCGCTGACCCTGCCCTTCACCCCTCCCAACTCCACCCCCCCCCCCCCCCCCCCCCCAAAAACATGAAGGCTGTGAGCCAGGCGGGTGGGGGCCCGGGGAGAAGTCGGGGCTGTGCTTTTATTATGAAATGTCACATGCAATAAAGCGCGATATCAGTCTCGGCTTTGTAAACACTGCACACGCGCGTCGCTGTATTAGGGACCATTCGAGTGCTGTGTGTGCGTGCGTGCATGTGTGCGCGTCTGTCCGTGTGCGTGCGCGCGAGCGCGAGAGAGCGGTGTGCGTGTGTGGCCGTGCCTTTCGCGAGAGAGACGTGAGCAAGAGAGGGAGAGATGAGGGGCGGGGGGGAGAGAGAGCGAGACGTGTAAATGGCGAGTGTATGTTTTCCTTCGGTCGAAAACCTGCTTATCCTAACGAGCATGAATCTAATCTCTCGGCGCGAGCGTTGACGCCTCGTTGCCATCGTGGAAATTATCCCAATGCGTCGCCGTGGCTTTTTAGGCGCGATCGGCAACGTGGAGGAGAGGGCGGCACCCCCGTTGCGCTCCCCGCCCCGAAAGCCTGCCGCACGCACGCACGCCCTGCCTGATGGACATTTCCATAATAACTGTAATGATGCGATTTCTCTGCGTGCATGAGCACACACACACCCAGGCATCCCGAGCCGCACACCCTCCGCCCGATCCAGCGCGAAGAAGAATTTCCACTCTCCCTCCGTACCACAACCACCACCACCACCGCCCCCTCCTCCTCTCCTCCCGCTCTCCCTCCGCACCACCACCGTTCCCTCCTCCTCTCTCCCGCTCTGCCTCCACACCACCACCACCACCACCCCCCCCTCCCACTCTCCCTCCGCACCACCACCACCGTTCCCTTCCTCTCCTCTTGCTCCACCGCCTGCCTCCGCCCCGCATCTTCCCGTAAACTTTCTGTCTCATCTCTTCTTCTTCTGCTGATTCTTCCTCGCGTGTCCCCATGTTCCTTGGCGCGGCGTATCGCTTTCCGCGAGCTTTGAAGTCTCCTCTGGATATTCGTAACAGGCCCGGTGGACTCGGAGCTAGCGATCGCGCGGCCGAACAGTAAACAGGCCCACGGGTCGGCCGCTCGCGCTCCGTTTGACTCGCTGCCAAGCCGGCCATTCTTTCGTTCCGTGCAGAGAGCAAAATAATGGTTTGCACATTGAGCGATTATGGCCGGGTCCCCTGAATCGCGGCCAAAATCCCAGGCCGGGCCGCGGGGCCGCCGGGCGCGGCTGCGCGTACGCGTGCGTGCGTACCGCTAATTGCGAGCGTTGTGGGCGCGGGGGGCATTTGAGGGGCACGTCGGAGGGGGGCGCTGGTGGGTGGGTGGTGCTGGTGGGTGGGTGGTGCTGGTGGGTGGTGCTGGTTCACTCCTTGGGGGCCGCAGCGCAGTGTAAATATATAAATATATAAATGTGTGTGTGTGTAAATGAGGATCGGCAGCCCGTGCCGGGGAGTAAAGGGGGCTCCCACCGCTCCCCCACCACCAGCACCACCACGTGCGCGCGAGCAGGCGCTGGGGTTCTTGGAAAACGGGCGCCCGTCACCGGATTGGCAAGAATGCCCACGTTGGAGTCTTTAACCTTTGTGGAGCTGAAACCGCTAACCTTTTCAGCGATAGAATTAATATCCTTTTCCTAACGTTTCTTTTTTTTGGTTATTTTCCCGTGAAAGAATGCGTTTCTTTGCGCTCCCTCCCCCACCGCCGCCCTCGCCGCGCGGCGGTGGAGGCGGTTGTTTTCTGGCTTTCGTGGTAAATGATTACGAGAGTGGAGTTTTACATTTCATTGCCTTTCTCTGGGGGCTTACGCTCCGTGGTTTGGCTAGCCGAATTTACAAAGTTCTTCTTCCTACCGGCCGCACGGTCATCCTTCTCGGCTAACGAGCGGATCGCTTCTCGCGACGCGCCATCGCTCATTTTGCGGGCGATCTAGCCCGGGTCATTTTCAGGGACGAGCACCGGTAGCTTTTTGACCGAGTCACTCGTGGCCGAGAGCCAACGAACCTCCGAGAGGAAGCTCCGGTAGCCTTCCAGGGCGGCCGCGCTCGTTACTCAAACGAGAGATCAAAACGTCGACTTCGCGATCGGACGAGAGCCGCCGCCGCCACCACGGCCCGCCTCCGCCATCGCCTGGGGCCGCGCGGTCGCAATGAACGACGCGAAGCGACCGCTGGGCCGGGGCGCACGCGCAGGAGTGGAGAGTTCCGTCCGCCACCCCGCCCCCCCCCCCCCTTTTATTTACAATGGTTTCTGAAATTGCTGCCACATTGCGTGGGCTCGCGACCGTGCCAGCGGACGAGGACAGATCTGTTTACGGCCCTAATGGGCTGCGCCGCGGCGCGCGGCTCTCGTCGGAGCGTGGCTCTCGCTTGGCTTGGCCGGCCGCCACGACGATGGCTCGGCGCTCGAATGTAAATTACCTCGCGTGGCCTCTCATTACGGCGTCGCGAGCGGCGGAACGCGCGCGGTCTCCTAATGAAAACACCCTCGCCAAGTTCTGGCTGGAAGTCATTTGCTGACATTTCAAAATGACCCCGCTTTTTCATTTGCGACGAAAAACGTTACCCCCCCCCCCCCCCCCCCCGTCCGTCCGATCTCGTCCGTCCGATCTCGTGCGTGCGAACGCCTTTATTTAAATGTTGCTACACGCCGGTCATTAAAGGGCGGCCGCACGCGTTTGCGCGCGGGACTTTTTGTTGTCGTTATTTCTCTCGGCCGTCTCGACTCGGAAGGGTTTGGCTTGACGATTAAGGTTACGCTCCCCACCCGTTTAGTGAAACGACCAGAAAACCTGCGGCGGTTGCGGCAAAACACGGCAGCTGTGAAAATGGCCGGGTGCGCGAGAGTCACCGGACGATCGTCGCGGCCGGAGGCAGGGCCCGGCTCATGAGACGGGTTGCTCGCGGACGCCGCGCGGCACGCACAGTGACGCTACGGCACGCACAGTGACGCTACGGCAGCCGCCCCGGCGTGGGACATCCCACGGCGCTGCCGTGGTCACCAATATCAAACCGTGGAGGACTTTGATTATTTTGCGAGTCCACGGTTCTCTGCGCGAGTCTGTATCTCGCAGCTTGGACCACAGGGCATCGCCGCTGCACGCGTTTATCGTTCGCAGGTAGCCGTCCCCTGGCTCGCTCAACGGCCTCCACGTGGACGTGCAAATGATCCCGACTGACACCCCACCATACGAAGACCCATTTCCACCCAACTCTTTCCTCTGCGCCATCTCCGCGGCCTCTCCGCCCACGGCTGTTTAGGAATTCACAGCGCGGCACGTGGGGCAGCGAAGAAAGACGACGCTCACCTCGTGGGAGAAATTTACCACCTGCTAAAAAATTATCTCGTGGGAAATGAAGGCGTGAATTAAAATCGTCGCAGGGCCCAGACGCGACGCGCCCTCGCCGCTTGCGCCGGGTCCCGGCCGTGCCGCAGATCCCTCGACTTTTTTCCCCGCTTGCGACATCGCGGATTGTGATTGACGGCCCGCTGATCATCCGCGGGCCTCTTTATGACCACGGTTTGGGTTAAATTCATCGTCGGCCGTTGGCTACGGAGAGTTTTCTCGCGGCGTGTCAGATGCTCGGCGCGTCCTCGCGGCAATAAAACAACGGCAATAATTTAAACAAACGGGCGGCGGCAGAGCGTCAATTGGCCGTGTCCGGTTACGGGTGGCGGCAAGTTTGCGGCGTGCGCCCGTAAAATAAATCTTTCCGAGAAGCTCGTTTACAGAGCGCGGCGGCGCTGGGCGCAGGGCCGCGCGCCAACTGCTGCCCGCCGCGCGCTGCCGGCGCCGAGCCGGACTTTAGTTTTACAGAGTGGCCCCGTCAGGTGCCGCTGATAGATTAATTGGGTGATTAATGGGCCTGCGTGGGATGTGCATTAATTCAATTAGTCACGGCCGACACGACGGGTTCCTGTAAACCCGGGGACGCCCCCCCGGGGGATTGAGCGGTGGGGGGGGACTCTCTGCGTGACCCCCCGTGGCGCAGTTTTAAGAGTTGGGCGTTTAACGAGCGGTTTTAGCCGGGGCTTTTTCCGCCCCCCCGACTGCCTCGCGAACACCGGCGTGGGTATCACGGAGACCCCTGCCCCGACACCGCTCGCTCCGTTTACCTCCGCCCCTCGTTACCGTCGCCGCACAAGTCGTTGCCGCGAGGGCCTCGCTACTGCAAGTACGAGCGGGTGGCGCGGAGGCCGTGAGTTCAATCCCTGGTCGGGGAGCGGCTCGGCCCATCATCCCTCAGAGGTCGATCAAATTATTACCGCTTTGTGGGGAAGTTCAACAAAAAATCGTGACCCTGCGTTAGCAGTGGTGCACACGCACAAATAACAAGATCCCAGCACATACAAATCAATAACACTGGGGTAGAGGTCAACAGTGGTTTTCCTATTGATAGACTCGCCTCTGCCATGTGAACGTGCAATTTTCACCGCTGGCTCAGGGCTGCCACAGCGAGATGAGAGCTTTGCTCAATTAACCGGGAAACCACTTTAACCATTTTGGTCTTGGTTATTTTCTGTTTAGTTTTTCAGGCCACAACTTTTCCGAGTTTTCCACTGGCATCCGGATGTTGTTTGCACCTTCTCACTTGCTGTAGCGCTACATTGCCCTGCGCATCGCATTCCTTATCAATCACATTACTTATCAATCACGTTGTGCGCCAATCACGTGCGCCAATCACGTTGCGTGCCAGTCACGTTGCTTACCAATCACGTTGCTTACCAATCACGTTGCGTGCCAATCACATTGCTTACCAATCACGTTGCATGCCAATCACGTTGCTTACCAATCTTGTTGCGTGCCAATCACATTGCTTACCAATCACGTTGCGTGCCAATCACATTGCTTACCAATCACGTTGCATGCCAATCACGTTGCTTACCAATCTTGTTGCGTGCCAATCACATTGCTTACCAATCACGGTGCGTGCCAATCACGTTGCTTACCAATCACGTTGCGTGCCAATCACATTGCTTACCAATCACGTTGCATGCCAATCACGTTGCTTACCAATCACGTTGCTTACCAAACATGTTGCGTGCCAATCACGTTGCTTACCAATCACGTTGCTTACCAATCACGTTGCGTGCCAATCACGTTGCTTGCCAATCACGTTGCTTACCAATCACGTTGCGTGCCAATCACGTTGCGTGCCAATCACGTTGCTTACCAATCACGTTGCTTACCAATCACGTTGCGTGCCGGTCACGTTTTGACCAGTTGCATTGCTTACCATTTGGTCCCTCGGCGCAACAGTTGTTACAGAGTTTGTCATTATTTGTGTAGTGACATCGCGGGATGTCAGTGTGCAGTGCCCTCCCGAGAGAGTCACGGCGTGCGGTGGAACGACATCGTGGACATCACAAGGGTGTGGGTGTAGTAGCGGCCCTAGAGGGGCTCGGTGAGCGCTGACTGACAGTGCTGTATGGCACCACGCTTGGCGTGCAGTGCCGGCCCCTACAGGACTAGGTGTGGGAGTGCCGGCCGTAGGATGAGGTTACTAAAGGCCATGGCACTCTGGTTGACCCTAGAGGACACGTGACCGGTTAAGTCTACAAAGGGGCCCCAAGTGGGGGCTAGGGGTGGTCACGTGGTTAGCGTCCAGATCCTTCCCGGGGATTCTGGACGGTGGGCGTGGCCAAGGGCGGAGCCGGCCACGCCGCAGAGGATCTAAGCCGGGTCCCCCAGAGGGACCGGCGTTGTTGTTGTTGTTGTTCTTCCTGAAGAAACCTTCGTCTACATCTACGTTCTCCGCGTCTCCAACACGTGGACCTGGACCCGAGCTGTGGTCCTGGTCCGTAGTAGCAGTCACGTGGTAACTAGCGTAGTTACCCTGGTGGTCACCACCTGGCTAACTACACCAGTCACGTGGTAACTAGTGTAGCTAGCCTGGTGGTCACCACCCGGTTAACTTACTAGTTACGTTGTAACTAGTGTAGTAACTAGTGTAGTTAGCCTGGTGGTCACCACCAGGCTAACTACACCAGTCACGTGGTAACTAGTGTAGTTAGCCTGGTGGTCATCACCTGGCTAACTACACCAGTCACGTGGTATAACTAGTGTAGCTAGCCTGGTGGTCACCACCTGGCTAGCTACACTAGTCACGTGGTAACTCGTGTAGCTAGCCTGGTGGTCACCACCTGGTGATCACCTGGCTAACTTACTAGTTACGTGGTAACTAGTGTAGTAACTAGTGTAGGTAGCCTGGTGGTCACCACCTGGCTAACTGCACCAGTCACGTGGTAACTAGTGTAGTTAGCCTGGTGGTCACCACCTGGCTAACTTACTAGTTACGTGGTAACTAGTGTAGTTAGCTTGGTGATCACCACCTGGCTAACTTACTAGTTACGTGGTAACTAGTATAGTTAGCCTGGTGGTCACCACCTGGCTAACTTACTAGTTACGTGGTAACTAGTGTAGTAACTAGTGTAGGTAGCCTGGTGGTCACCACCACAGGTTGTTATTCTGTTAGGGGGCAGTTTACCCCGTGTGTTGGTGTTAAATAAATGTGTTGCCTCCAAGTCTACGTCTGCGACTCAGTCGAACTCACTACATTTGTATGAATTCTAGATTTGAAGTTTTGTATTATTTTTTGTATTACTTTGAGGGCCACGGCGTTGATTGACAAATGGGGGTCTTGGTTTCGCAACTGCGTGCGCCACCGAGGGTCGATTGCGTAGCCCTTGAGCTCCACCAATGGAAACGGACCGGAGAGGAAGCGGAATAAGATACGGGGGGGGGGGGGGTTATTGGTGGGGGGGGAGGAGAGGGTGGAGGAGTGGGGACACCGGTGGCGCAAGCAAATTAAAATTAAAAAGGAATGAAAGGAATTAAAATTGATTTGCGGGCGACGCCGCTGCCTTGGCTGTGTGGGTGGGCGGGCAGCGCCGGGCCTGCATGCTAAGCAGAGACGTCGCGTTCGCAGGTCTCGCCACTTGAAAACCCATTACCATCGCGGCTCTTTTAACCGGGAGCTTTTGGTTGAATCCATAACGTGAATTAGAGACGAGTGCCCTCGGCCGCTGAAGCAACTCCCGATCAAGTGCGCCTCTCACCCGCATTTGTTTTGTCTCGCCACCACTAAATTAAAATCACGAGTGTGCCGTGATTAATGGTTCCAAACGCGTTTCGTTTTTTGCGTGGGACCCTTGCCGATCGCCGATCGCGTGCGAGTTTTGCGTGCCGGAGTTCGCCGACGCGCCCGTGCTGGTGCGCTCGGAGACCCTGCATCTCTGAGCCAAGCACGGAGAGGAAGAGAGGATTGTGGGAAGTTTTAATTGTTCAGAGTCACACCTCTGACAGTCGCTCCTCATGGTCTCTCATGCTGAGCCACCTGGCAGGGTGAACTGAGCCACCTGGCAGGGTGAACTGAGCCACCTGGCAGGGTGAACTGAGCCACCTGGCAGGATGAACTGAGCCACCTGGCAGGGTGAACTGAGCCACCTGGCAGGATGAACTGAGCCACCTGGCAGGGTGAACTGAGCCACCTGGCAGGGTGAACTGAGCCACCTTGCAGGGTGAACTGAGCCACCTGGCAGGATGAACTGAGCCACCTGGCAGGGTGAACTGAGCCACCTTGCAGGGTGAACTGAGCCACCTGGCAGGATGAACTGAGCCACCTGGCAGGGTGAACTGAGCCACCTGGCAGGGTGAACTGAGCCACCTGGCAGGATGAACTGAGCCACCTGGCAGGATGAACTGAGCCACCTGGCAGGGTGAACTGAGCCACCTGGCAGGATGAACTGAGCCACCTGGCAGGATGAACTGAGCCACCTGGCAGGGTGAACTGAGCCACCTGGCAGGATGAACTGAGCCACCTGGCAGGGTGAACTGAGCCACCTGGCAGGGTGAACTGAGCCACCTGGCAGGGTGAACTGACCAACCTGGCAGGGTGAACTGAGCCACCTGGCAGGGTGAACTGAGCCACCTGGCAAGATGAGCTGTAACTGCAATGCGGTGTTCATGTCCGCTTGCGGCACCCCTGTGTAATTGTGATTGACCACCAAGTTGGTCTAGGGTCGCTCTTCCCTGCAGGGTGGCGATCGATGCTGCAGGGAGTGCTCGCCTCTAACTGCCGACAAGCAGCCGCTGGGTGCACGGAGGTACCACGGTCTCCTGTTCCGGAGGTGTCCTGCAAGGGATGCTGGGATGAAACAGCTGGGTTTTTAACCACCCGTGGGGGCTCGGCGAATCCAGATTTTGTTTTGTGTTTCTGCGTTGGGAAGGACGCGAAGTGCTTTCACAAAATGTTCTGCATCGATGATTTAGAACATAACCTCGGGGCTTGCTGTGACACGGGGCGTCCACCATCGCATCCTCCCCTGCACTCCTGCCCACTATTTATAGACATACACAACTACTTTCAGAGAGAGAGAACCGAGTGGGTGTGAGTGCCGAGTCTTGGGCATCGAAGGTGTCGATGTCTTTATTTGGCCGAGTCGTCAGCCACGGTCTGTCCACTGCTGGATGAAGGCCTCCCCAAGCCGCCGCCACCTGTCATGTCTCGCGATGCTGAACGCGCGCACGCACGCCTGTCACCCGGTATCTCGCACACACAAATATCCCCCGTGTAGCCTTAACAGACTCATGGGGCAAGTGCCGTTAGCGAGCGCCTATGAAGGCTGCTTCGGCACACGAGGGGGTGGGTGGCCAGAACCACGTCCGGCCACCTTTGTCTCCCGAGTGACGATGTTTACACACCGCACCAGCTACTCATTTGAGACAGAGTCGACCTAGCGGAGGCCTAGGACCAGTTCAGATAATGTCTCACCGATGCTGGCCGTGAGCGTAAAAATCGAACTTGGATCGCCGGGTTCGTAGCGCAGAGCGCTAACCGCTGCACCACCGCTCCCCGTACGTGCGTCGCTCCGTCCGGCCAAAGGTGCCCGTAGCACGGGGGGGGGGGGGGGGCGTCTAGACGGGGGCTTAGTATCCAGGTAACCGCCCCCTCGCTCGTCCGCTCACTCCCTTCTGCGGCGGGAGTGGGGGGGGAGTGAACGCACGCAGTTGTCCCACCGCCACCGCCACCCTGGGTAAACATCGTCCCGAGCGATCGCTACGACAACGGCGGGGGTGGTGGTGGCGAAGCGATGCCTTGTTTGGGTAGAAAGTGTTTTTAAAGGGCGGCCGACAAAAGTGCAGCCGCCTGTGTTCAGGAACAAAGAGTCTGGAAATTGATGTCAGGACCTGCAAATGTGTGTGTGTGCTCACGTGTGTGTGTGTGTGCTCACGTGTGTGTGTGTGCTCACGTGTGTGTGTGTGTGTGCTCACGTGTGTGTGCTCACGTGTGTGTGCTCACGTGCGTGCGTGCTCACGTGCGTGCGTGCTCACGTGTGTGTGTGTGCTCACGTGTGTTTGTGTGCTCACGTGTGTTTGTGCTCACGTGTGTGTGTGTGTGCGCTCACGTGTGTGCGCGTGCTCACGTGTGTGTGTGTGTGTGCTCACGTGTGTGCGCGTGCTCACGTGTGTGTGTGTGCTCACGTGTGTGTGTGTGTTTGTGCTCACGTGTGTGTGTGTGCTCACATGTGTGTGTGTGCTCACGTGTGTGTGTGCACTCGTGTGAGGGGTGAGTGTGTGTGGGTTTCTACCGAAGGTGGGGAGCGGTGGTCTGCACGCCACGCTCCGAACCTGGCGACCCGATTTTGTTTTCATGCCGCGGCCTACGTCCGTGGCCATTAATATGAACCCGTCTGAGCTTCCCCTAGGTCGACTCAGCCTTAAGCGAGTAACTGGTGCGGTGTATACAAATCGACACTGTAGACACGATGACGACCCGGCGTGGCGCAAGCCGCACCACCACCTCGTTTTGCCGGGCCAGCTTTAATAAGTGCCTGCTAAGGGTACTTGCCCCAATAGCCTTTGTAGGCTACACGGGGGGGATCTTTGTCTTTGTGGGATAGTGGTGTCGTAGTCGTTGTGCACGCCACGACGGCCTCCTGGGCCGTGACGTCCTGCTACCGAGAGGGACAAAAAGACTGCAAGGGACTGAGGCGCACCGTTTGAGCACGACAGTGGTTTATTGTCGATCTCAGAAGTGAAACCCTGCTGCTGCTGCACACGAGTGTGTGTCGGTGTGCACACGAGAGTGTGTCGGTGTGTGTCGGTGTGTACGCGTGAGCCATTAGTGCACTGCGCACGAGCACTTTGGAGACACTGGCGGCTGGGCAAGCGCGGTGCCGACCAGCCAACCACCCCCTCGTGTACCGTGCCATCCTTCCAAAAATAGGCGCTTGCTAACAACAACAACAACACTTGCCCTGACAGCCTGTACATGCTGGCCGGGCGGGGGGGTGGGGGGCGGCGGTCGTTGCGTGTGTAGGTTCGTGTAGGTTCGTGTGCGTGCGTGTGCGTGTGTGTAACGTCGTTATTATTATTGTAGCGCTGCGAGAGTTCCTTGCACAGCTGGATGTTTCCGAGCTGTCGTGGACTCTTGCGCGGGGGGTGGTGGGGTATGGTCGCCGCCGGGGGGAGGGGGCATCGTGTGGTGTGGGAGGGGCTGTCCGCTGCGGAGGTGTCGTAACGGCGTCCCGCCGTCCCACCAGACACAACATCCCCATGCTGCTGCTGCTGCGTCATCGTAGGAGCTGCGTGTCACGTGGAGTTCAGCGCCCTCCGTTCCCTGGGCCTGGGCACGCCTGGGCAGGCACTCCACTGCTGGATGAAGGCCTCCCCCCGTCGGGTCGGTCTCTCGTCCAATGGATTTTCCTCTTTATTATAATTTCAAGTAAAGGACACTTCGTGCTCTTCGGACCTGCACTGCTAGATTAGGGCCTCTCCACTCCGTGTCGGTCATGGACGTTTTTTGACCGTACTTCACCAGGTTAGGTCGGTGCGGGTTGGGTCTGGTGAAGTGGGGGTACCCGGGACTGGTTCGGATTTCGTCCGCTACCGGTGTTGGCCGTGGCCGGGAACCGATCTCCCTTCGCCGAGTGGCCGCGCGGCAGTGCGCTCGTCTGCTCGCCGTGAGCAGCCAAGGCCGGAGACATCAAGACGGACAAACGACCCCGATAGCGGACACGGCGTGAGGAGGGGCTTGATCCAGCAGTGGATTGGGGGACTTTCCTAGGCCCCTCCAGGCGCTGCCGTCTCTCGCAAAGTGATTTCATCACCCGCGGAACTGAGCGCTTTCCGTCGGTCACATCCTACAGCGGCGCTTCTTTTCACAGCGGCGTTTTCACTCGCGGCCAAACGCGCACGGAGAGAGACGGCGGGGGGATGGGTGGTGGTGGTGGTGACACCTCGACGCAATCAAGTGCCGCTCGGCCGGTGAACTCGTAAATTGGCGGCTGATTGGTGCCGGGCCGCAACGCTGCTGGTGCCGACACCCAAACTGCGAAGTTCAACTCGAAACAGCTGAGCGCGTGACGGGTTCGTGCGGAGATTTATACGATCTTCGGCTCCTTCTCCTCGCTCGCGCCAACGCAGAGAGAGAGAGAGAGAAAAAAAAGTCAACTTGTAAGGACAGGAAGTGTTTAACACGTCTTTTACAAACCCTCGCTGTGAGCCACCCCGCGCCTCGCCGCTCGGCCGCGTTTGTTTCTCTTGCGGGCGAGAGGGCGTGAGCGGGTGTGAGGGGGAGAGAGGGGGAAAGAGGGGGAGAGAGGGGGAGAGAGGGCCCCCATCCTGACATCTCGTCTGGTTTTACGTTTCGTGCCTAATTTTGTTTTGCTCTCGGTCTCGGCACTGACCAGAGGCCAGCGCAGTGTGCCGTGAGGATACGAAACAATCCCGGAGCTGCTGCTGCTGCCGCTACGGTTTGTGCTGCAGCCGCACACACAAACTGGAGCCCGGGTTTTTGTATTATAATATTATTTAATTTTATTATTTAATAAAACATGGAGTGTTTTTTTGCGGTCGCTTGTCAGCTCTTGACGAATGAGTTGAATTTCCACGAAAAAACGATTACGTGACTTAGTGGGTAAAAAGAAAATCAAGAAACCAAATCGTAATCTCCAATTTGAACGCGTGACATTTTACATTTCACAAATGTAGTGATTTTCTTTAGAAGTTTAGTTTTTTTCTCTCCGGGCGCACCACTCCTGCGCGCGCGTGGCGGCTGTGTGAGTGGCGCCGTGTTTGGATTCGCCGTAGTAGGTGGCGGCAGCAGCAGCGAGCGCTCCAGTGCCGCGCTGTTTGCGCAGGTGCCTCGGGCCCTTTGTAGCGTGGGCAAGACGGCACCTTTGTACCTCGAGGCATTTTTCCACTCCTGGCCAAAACTCGCGGGATTCTCTGCCGCCACGGCCCCCCTTCCCCTCACCCACCTGCCCGACCATGTTTGTTTTTGAGTTGTTACGTTCGAGACCGTTATCGCCGCGGCTTGCATCGCAGACGAAGCCCCCTGATCGGCGCGTGTCGGTGAAGCACGGATGAATTGTTTTCCTCGCGATTGCGTCTCCGAGGAGGCCGACGTGCTGCGCTGGAGCGCGGGGCTCCGCGCGTCGCTCCGAGCGCCCCCACCCTCTCCGTCCCATTCTGTGCCCCCCCCCCCCCCGCCTTCCCACGTGGTTCGCCGTTGAGGCTGACAGGCGAGGACCGGTTTAGCTGCTGCCATCGCCGGCCACGAGGATGCAAAGGCCTTGTGCCCCCGACAGAAATGGAATTCCCGCTGACAAATGGCGCTCTCACTGGCACGGACTGCTGGGCGGCCCGCGGCTCGCGGCTCGTGAATGTCAGAGAGGCGGCGCGATTCACATCGCCGCCGTTAATATGGAGGCGACACATTCGAACAAAATCAGAATATTCATGATGAGCTCCGAAGGGTTTTTTTTATATACCAGCTGTTGATTTTGCATTTAAATGTAATATTGACCTTTTCATTGCGGCTGCATTTTCATGCATCTTGCGCCAATCTCGTTTGGTTTAACGTCTTCCTTCTGGGTTTTTTTTGGTCCATCTGATCGTTGGCTGTTTTTCCAACGGGACGTCGCTGATGCTTTTCTGCACTGCGTCCGTTTGTCCGTCCCTCTTAATCTCGGTCCGTCCATCCGTCTCACCCTCCGTTCATTTCTCCATCAGTCTGTCAGTCTTTCCCTCTCAACCTCAGTTCATCACGCTGTCTCTCCGTCTGTCGTCTCTCTTCATGTCATTCTTTCTACCTGTCGGTCAATCTGCCCGTCCGTCCGTCGTCTGTCCATCCTGTCATCCATCCCACTGTGGCATCCACCGCTGCCGCAGCCGCCGGTTACAACCAGATTTTACAGAAATGTGCTTGCCCGGGCAAATGAGCCAGTTTGGTGTGGAGGGGAGCGGCCAGCGGGGGGCAGAGGTCACCAGGTGTCAGGGGTCATGGTACCGCGCCGCCGCCCCGCCCGTCCGCCCGCCCGGAGCTTCAGAACGTTTTGGTCGGTTAGTGGATGGGGCGTGAGACGAGGAAACGGAGCGGCGGAGAGGGAGACGAAGGCCGGAGGTCAGAGCGGACAAAGATGGTGGAGAGAGGGAGAGTGGAGGAGAGAGGGAGGGAGAGAGCGAGAGGAGAGGGAGGCGACGGGGATTTTGTGAGCGCCACGTCGTGGGAAGCGGTTTCCCCGAGCGGCCGTCGCGGTGTCCGGTGTCGTTACGGAGCCTCCGAGGAGCTCGGAATGAAAGAAATTAATAAGTGAATGCGGCGCCGCAAATGTTAGCAAAATCCAGCGTTTGCACATCGCGACCTTAAGGATTTATTCTTTTGTATATGCATATAATTTCTACATTCCAGTGTAAACATCTCACACGTTGTATACAATATGTAATTTTTGTGTTTATAGCACGAATTGTACAGAGTACAGGCGTGTATGGGAGCGGCACAGCGCCAGCGGTGCGACTCGTAAATCCGTCTCTCCGAGCGATTGCGGACAGAGCAGCGTTTACACACACACACCTACACACACACCTACACACACACACCTACACCTACACACACACACCTACACACACACCTACACACACACCTACACACACACCTACACACACACACACACACCTACACACACCAACACACACACACCTACACACACACACCTACACACACACCCCTACACACACACCTACACACACACACACCTACACACACACCTACACACACACACCTACACACACACACACCTACACACACCTACACACACACCTACACACACACCTACACACACACCTACACACACACACACCTACACACACCAACACACACACACACACCTACACACACACACACCTACATACACACCTACACACACACACCTACACCTACACACACACACCTACACACACACCTACACACACACACCTACACACACACCTACACACCTACACACACACCTACACACACACCTACACACACACCTACACACACACACACCTACACACACACACCTACACACACACACACCTACACACACCTACACACACACCTACACACACACACACACCTACACACACACACCTACACACACACACACACACCTACACATACACACACCTACACACACCTACACACACCTACACACACACACCTACACACACGCACACACCTACACACACGCACACACCTACACACACACCTACACACACCTACACGCGCACACACACCTACACGCGCACACACACCTACACGCGCACACACACCTACACGCGCACACACACCTACACGCGCACACACACCTACACGCGCACACACACCTACACGCGCACACACCTACACACACCTACACGCGCACACACACCTACACGCGCGCACACCTACACGCGCACACACACCTACACGCGCACACACCTACACGCGCACACACACCTACACACGCACACACACCTACGCGCGCACACACCTACACGCACACACCTACACGCGCACACCTACACGCGCACACACACCTACACGCGCACACACACCTACACGCGCACACACACCTACATGCGCACACACACCTACACACGCACACACCTACACACGCACACACAAATACACGCGCGTACACAAATACACGTGCGCACACAAATACACGTGCGCACACACCTACACGCGCGCACACACCTACATGCGCACACACACCTACACACGCACACACCTACACACGCACACACCTACACGCGCACACACACCTACACGCGCGCACACAAATACACGTGCGCACACACCTACACGCGCACACACCTACATGCGCACACACACCTACACGCGCACACACACCTACACGCGCACAAACACCTACATGCGCACACACACCTACATGCGCGCACACTTACACGCGCGCACACACCTACACGCGCACACACACCTACACGCGCACACACCTACACACACCTACACGTGCACACACACCTACACGCGCGCACACCTACACGTGCACACACACCTACACGCGCGCACACACCTACATGCGCGCACACAGATACACGTGCGCACACACATGCATGCGCGCATACACACGCATGCACGCGCACACAAAAAAGACAAAGATCCCCCTATAGCCTTAACAGACTGTAGGGGCAAGTGTTGTAAGTGAGCACCTATAAAGGCCGGAACGGTACACGATGGGGTGAGTGGCCAGCACAACGCCCGACCGCCTTTGTCTCCCCAGTGGCGATGTTTACACACCGCACACCAGGTACTCATTTGAGGCTGAGTCGACCTAGGGGAAGCCCAGGACCGGTTCAGATAATCGTCACCGGTCTTGTCCATGAGCGGGAATCAAACCCGGGTCGTCGGGTTCATAGCGCAGCGCGCTAACCGCTACACTACCACTTCCCACGATATAAAATGCAAGATACACACGCATAAATACACAAACAAAGATCGCCATTTAGCCTGCCTTAAATTGTTTGGGCAAGTGCTGTAAGCCAATCCCTCTTAAGGATGGAGAACAGCTTACCGGCCTGGTGTAGCCAGGCTGAGTTGACTCAGGGGAGGCCCAGGACCGGTTCAGAAAATACTCACCACTGATTTTAGCCGTAACCGGGAATCTAACTGGGATCGCCGAGTTCATAGCGTGATGCGATAACGACTGCACGTTGCTCCAAATACACACGCGCCCACATTGTGCCAGGCCGTGACGTGAAGTGCCGAAGGCTCGCTGCCGGCGGGAGGTCGCGAGACAGACGCAGGTGCTACGGGTTAACTGACTGAGATGACCGGCTGTATCTCCACGCTATATCTTCATTCTCTGTCTTCAAAGACGACAAAATTAAATTGTGCAATGCGCACACTGACACACATTCGCGCATCATCTGGGTTCAACGTGGGCAGGGTTTTTCTCACTAGCTCACAAAGTTATTTCATCTGCATTGAGCCGAGCTTGCTCGCTGTTCCGCGGGTCCATCGCACGCTCGCAAACAACTCCCGGCGGCGGCGGCGGCGGCGGCGGCACGATGGCCGGAGCATCCTTCCCAGGAGGGACCCTCCGCACACAGCCTCGAGACTCCACAGGTGCGGGTAAACAATTCATATTGTTGTTAGGTCATTAATAGGGTGTACGTTACGCAGCGGTTCGCGCGTTGCGCTACGAACCCCGGCAATCCGAGTTCGATACCCACTTGGGCCCAATAGCAGTGGTGAATATCTGAACTGGTGGTCGATTTAACCTCAAATAAGTACCTGGTGCGGTGTGTTTAGAACATCGGCACCACCCTCTCGTGTGCCGTGCCGGCCTTCATAGCTACCGCTCGCTAACAGCACTTGCCCCAACAGTCTGTTCGGGCTATCCGGGGATCTTTGTCTCTGTGTGTGTGTGTTTTCTACCTAGGTGATTGCGTGGGGAGCTGTTGCCGGTGTGGTGGCTCGTGCCGTCAAAACCAATCACGCGGTCTTTGAGCGCGCGTGTGAGCGCGCGTGTGAGCGCGCGTGTGAGCGCGCGTGTGAGCGCGCGTGTGAGCGCGCGTGTGAGCGCGCGTGTGAGCGCGCGTGTGAGCGCGCGTGTGAGCGCGCGTGTGAGCGCGCGTGTGAGCGCGCGTGTGAGCGCGCGTGCTTGTGAGCGCGCGTGCTTGTGAGCGCGCGTGCTTGTACGTGCGCGCTTGTACGTGCGCGTGTGAGCGTGCGTGCTTGTACGTGCGCGTGCGTGCTGCGCTGCGTACCCGGCGATCCGATTTTGATTCCCGCTCACAGCCAATACCAGTGACGATTATCAGAACCGGTCTTGGGCCCTCCCCTAGGTCGACTCGGCCTCCCACTAGGGAGACAAAGGCGGCCGGGCGTGGTGTTGGCCACCCACCCCCTCGTGTACCATGCCGGTCTTCGTAGGTGCTCGCTAACAGCACTTGCCCCAACAGTCTGTTAATGGAGAGCAGGCCCTGCCAGCAGAACAGGCCCTGCCACGTGAGCCCTACGCTATCCCTCTCTCGCTCCCTGCCACTCTCTCCAACTTTCTCTCCCTCTCTCTTCCACTCTTTTGCTCACTCTCCCACACTATCCCCCGCTTTGTCTCTCCCACTCTCTCCAACGTCCCTTCCTCTCTCCCGCTCTCCCTAGCTTTCCCACTCTCTCCTTCATCCTGTCTGTCCCACTCTCCCCCTCTCTCTTCTCCCTCCCACTTTCTCTCTCCCTCTCTTCCCCGTTCTTTCTCCCTCGTTCTCCTTCTCTCTCTTCTCTCTCCCTCCCGAACTCCCAGCTCCGGTTCAGCTGCCACTCTTCAGGGTCCTCGGTGACACTCACCACAAACACCGCCAGCAGTGCAAAGAAACGCGCGCAGTGAAAACAAACGAAGGGAGCGGAGCGCGGGGAGCGGAGTGCGTGGAGGGGAGCACGGGGAGGGAAGCACGGGGAGGGGAGGGAGCGCAAGGAGGGGAGCGCAAGGAGGGGAGCGCGGGGAGGGGAGGGAGGGGAAGGGGAGGGGGGGGAGGGGGGGAGGGGAGCGCGGGGAGCGGAGCGGGGAGCGCGGGGAGCGGAGCGCGGGGAGCGCGGGGAGCGCGGGGAGCGGAGCGCGGGGAGCGGAGCGTGGGGAGCGGGGAGCGGGGAGCGGGAAGGAGAGCACGGGGAGCACGGGGAACGGGGGGAGCGGAGCGGGGGGAGCGGAGGGGGGAGCGGAGCGGGGGGAGCGGAGCGGGGAGCGCGGGGAGCGGGGAGAGCGGAGCGCGGGAAGCGGAGCGCGGGGAGCGGGGAGCGGAGCAGAGAGTGGAGAGTGGAGCGGGGAGCGGAGCGCGGGGAGCAGGGAGCAGGGAGCGGAGCGCGGGGAGCGGAGCGCGGGGAGCGGAGCAGAGAGTGGAGAGTGGAGCGGGGAGCGGGGAGCGGAGCGCGGGGAGCGGGGAGCAGGGAGCGGAGCAGAGAGTGGAGAGTGGAGAGTGGAGCGGGGAGCGGGGAGCGGAGCGCGGGGAGCGCGGAGCGCGGGGAGCAGAGCGCACGCACTGCGCAGCGCCTCCGCTATTGAAAACAAAACTCTCGACGGCCGTTAATGAAATCGAGCCGTGCGGCGTCGCCCCCATGAGAGCTTTCTCTCCGATCTTGGAAACTTCGCAAAGCTGTGCTTGCTGAAGGCCGTTTAATCGCAGGCAAACTGGGCGGTTGGATGTAACGGTCGGCACCGTGCGGGACTTGCAGTGCGGAGGTCGCCGGTTCGATTCCGTCTCCCTGCGCGGCGGGTGGAACAATGGGGGGGCGAGTTAATTAATCCCCCCCCGCCCACTCCCTCTGTCCACGCAGCAGCGTTGTTGTACGTACTTGCGTTGGGTGCTGGGGTCAAGTGCGAGTGCGCTCTCCGCTTCCAACACGTGTGATTGGCGTGGAATCGTAGACCTACGTGTGGTCACGCAACCAGCACCGTGGTGTGGGGAGGCCTTCATCCAGCGGTGGATCGACAAAGTGCCGTACAGTAAATCTGTTTATCCACGAGAGTCTCGCCGAGGTTCGCGGCCCAGAGTGGCCCTGCTACGTTTTAGACATTCGGACAATTCGTGCGTCTCCGGACAGCCCCGCACCTCGCAGCGCCGCCACGTCTGGCGGCCACCTCGCAAGGCCGTTGGCTTCCAAAGCTTCGCGGATCCCTCCGCGACCCGCCAACCGTTGCCACCGCTAAACCGTTGGCTCGCACGCGCGGTCCCTTGCCAGGGATCGTGCGTGGAAATCCCGTGGAAGGAAGGAGGGCGTGGGTGGTCGTCCTGCTCGTCCGTCACCGCTTAGGGGGGGCGGGGGGGGCTCATCGCGACGCAAGAAATGAGGTGGGAGGCGGGGGGGCGGCCGTGGCTGCGAGTCCCGGGGGGGGAGGGGTGCGGGTGACTGTGGAGGCGCGGGGGTTGGGACGCGAGCTCGTGAGGTTGGCGGGGGTGGCAGCGGTGGCGGTGCTGGTCGAGGCGTGTGCGGGATGTTATTGCCGGTGTAATTGTCGGAGTTTTAATCGCGTGAGTAAGCGACCCGTTCTATCCTAACTGCTACAAATTTACATTCGCGGTTGACCCCACGACCTCCCTGTGATGAGTTTGTGTGCCTGCGAGAAAACACCTTAGCATTCCGATTTCCCCGCCGCCGTCGCCGCTAATGAAAGATGGTTTTGTGTTTAGAATGTGGAGGCCGAGCGGCTTTCCCAGCCGCCCCGCGCCACGTTATTTGCGTCGGGGTTTACAAGCCGCTGTTAGGGTTTATTACCGCGAGCGCTCCAAAGGTTGTATTAATCTGTTTCTATCAGCACGGTGCTGGGCAGCTCTGTGGCCTTCCAGAGAGCCGTGGTGCCGCTCCCTCTCTCCCTCGCTCCCTCTCTCCCTCGCTCCCTCTCTCCCTCGCTCCCTCTCTCCCTCGCTCCCTCTCTCCCTCGCTCCCTCTCTCCCTCTCTCCCTCGCTCCCTCTCTCCCTCGCTCCCTCTCTCCCTCGCTCCCTCGCTCCCTCTCTCCCTCTCTCCCTCGCTCCCTCTCTCCCTCGCTCCCTCTCTCCCTCGCTCCCTCTCTCCCTCGCTCCCTCTCTCCCTCGCTCCCTCTCTCCCTCGCTCCCTCTCTCCCTCTCTCCCTCGCTCCTCTCTCCCTCGCTCCCTCTCTCCCTCGCTCCCTCGCTCCCTCTCTCCCTCTCTCCCTCTCTCCCTCGCTCCCTCTCTCCCTCGCTCCCTCTCTCCCTCTCTCCCTCGCTCCCTCGCTCCCTCTCTCCCTCGCTCCCTCTCTCCCTCGCTCCCTCGCTCCCTCTCTCCCTCGCTCCCTCGCTCCCTCTCTCCCTCTCTCCCTCGCTCCCTCTCTCCCTCGCTCCCTCTCTCCCTCGCTCCCTCTCTCCCTCTCTCCCTCGCTCCCTCTCTCCCTCGCTCCCTCTCTCCCTCGCTCCCTCTCTCTCCCTCTCTCCCTTGCCGCGCCTTCGGAGTTTCGTCAAAACCCAAAACCGTGCCACTCATAATGGCCGCATTTTGCGAAAGTGGCTGATGTGAAACGAGACCTAATGAGGCCCGGGCCTTGACTTTTAATGGGTTTATTAGCTATGACACACGTTGATTTTCAAGCGGTTCCTTGTACAAAGCCACCTTGTGTGACCGACGGCCGTGCGCACACGCAACATGCACGCGCACACACATACGCACATGCACACACACGCACATACACGCACATGCACACACACGTACGCACACATGCGCGTGCAACTGATTGGATGAGCGAGCGAGAAAATAAACTGGAGAGGGAGCGAGGAAAGGAGCGGACGAGCGAGCAAGCAGCTGAGTAGGTGAGCGTGCAAGGCAACAGGAGGGTGAGCAAGGAAATTTAGGGGAGCGTGAGCGAAGAAATTAATGGTTGGGCTCGCAAATGAATGGGTGAGCAAATAAACGGACGAGCGAGCGGCAAATGAACGGGAGAGCAAATGCCGTTGTCACTGCGCCGCCGCGGGCCCTGCAGCCGAAGCACCCCCCGTGGCCGCTGGCCGCTGTCTTGGTTACAGGCCACGTCTTTTCCTGCGATTCGATGCGAAACACCGTTTTGTGGAAAAATGGGTCATATTTTTTTGCAAAACAATAAAATAAAAAACGCCACATTTCTAAGTGGCGGCTTCCTCTCGTGCGACAATGGCTCGTCCCCGCGCGGGGTTTGTGAAGCGACATTTCTGGCGCTGCGTCGGCAGCTGTGTGGAAGCGCAAAGTAAAAGCCAAACACAAATCTGGCATCGTCGTCAAATACCGATCGCCACCGCTTCACAAACGGAGAATTAATTTAATAAACTCCCACTCCTTCCGTACCGGAAAGAAAAGACTTGTTCTCTTGAGATGCTATCATGTGCAGTGATTCAATACATGGTCCCAGCCATAAGAATGTGGAATTTTCACCACTGGCTCGATAAACTGCCCCGGTGATAGTGTTGAATGAGGGTTTGGTTCACAATCTGACCTCATTGGGGGGTCATGACCTGATGTCTCACTCGGGGATGTGAGCGGACCTCTCCCGGGGCGACGTGCTTGATGCGACCCTCCGGCCCGCTGACCTGGTGGGCCGCCAGGTCTGAGAGGACTGACGGAGCGGTGTTACGGGTCGGCCTGACACTGGGACCGTGTCTCTACCACAGCCACCACAGCAGCGATCATCGTCACACTATCATCACTCCAGCTATCACCATCACCAAAATCACTATCATCATCAAGTATACCTGCAATACCGCAACCATCACGATCACTACCAGGGCCAGCATAATATATGCCATCATCATTATCATCATTGCCATTATCACTTCCATCACCACCATCAGCTCTACTAGAACCACTCGCACTACCGCCACCACGACCATCAGCATCACCACAAGTCACCACCAGCACCATCACTACCGCCACTACAACTAACCAGTGCCACCAGTCGCACGACCGCACTATGACCACCTGCACCACCACTACCACCACCACCGTCACGAGCGCCACAACTACCATAGCCACCAGCAGCAGCAGCAGCCTGTGCAGATTGACTGGGCACTGGCGTGTTCCGATCCCCTCCCTCGCCTCACCGATAGTTATAAAAGTTAAAATTACGCGATCTAACCCAAAAACCTTTATTATGAATAATACTGGTCGCGAAAGCCTACATGTTAAACTGAAACCCCTGCAGTTAAAGCCTGGCTTTAATGTCTCCACGTGTATAAGTGTTTCCAGAATCCCTGGAGGACATTCCGAGAAATGCGGTGTAGGAGTTATCAATGTAATTGTATATTTATATATTTGGATTATATATAAACATATAGCACGGGCGCTTGTCCCTTCATGTCGATCGTGCTTGTGTTGCCGTGCGTCTGGGCGCCGGAGAGAACCCGGTGACCCAAGTTAAATTTTCGCTCATGGCCACCAACACCAGCGACGGTTATCTGAACCGTCTTGGGCCTCCCCTAGGTCGACTTACCCTCAAATGAGTACCAGGGAGACATAAGTGGCCGGGCGTGGCGCTGGCCACCCACCCCTTCGTGTGCCATGCCGGCCTTCATAGGTGCTCGCTAAACAGCACTTGTCCCAACACTCTGTTAAGGTTATACAGGGGATCTTTGTATTATATTGTAATGGTAAGTCTTATTGCAATAGTCAGTCGAGGTCTCTGACACCATCAATAGGCCAGGGCTGAGGGATATTCTTCTTGCTTTGGAGTCCCTGACCCTCTGCTCACCATTGTTAAATACCTTCATGATGGTGGGCCGGTGTGGGTAAAGCTGTGTGGCTGAGAGTCAGAGCCATTCCCTGTTCACCTTGAGGTGTGACAAGGATGTCCTGGCTCCTACATTGTTGAATATTTCTTGACCACGTAGTTTGAGAATCTTTCTATGGATGTACCGAAGGAATTTCCATCTGGTACAGATACAGTGGGAAGCCGATCAGTGCCCGGGTGTGGTCAAGGGATGCCTACAGTGAGGGAAAAAAAGTATTTGATCCCCTGTTGATTTTGTACATTTGCCCACTGACAAAGAAATGATCAGTCTATAATTTTAATGGTAGGTTTATTTGAAGAGTGAGAGACAGAATAACAACAAAAAAATCCGGAAAAACGCATGTCGAAAATGTTATAAATTGATTTGCATTTTAATGAGGGAAATAAGTATTTGACCCCCTCTCAATCCGAAAGATCTCTGGCTCCCAGGTGTCTTTTATACAGGTAACGAGCTGAGATAAGGAGCACACTCTTAAAGGGAGTGCTCCTAATCTCAGCTTGTTACCTGTATAAAAGACACCTGTCCACAGAAGCAATCAATCAATCAGATTCCAAACTCTTCACCATGGCTAAGACCAAAGAGCTCTCCAAGGATGTCAGGGACAAGATTGTAGACCTACACAAGGCTGAAATGGGCTACAAGACCATTGCAAAGCAGCTTGGTGAGAAGGTGACAACAGTTGGTGCGATTATTCGCAAAGGGAAGAAACACAAAAGAACTGTCAATCTCCCTCGGCCTGGGGCTCCATGCAAGATCTCACCTCGTGGAGTTGCAATGATCATGAGAACGGTGAGGAATCAGCCCAGAACTACACGGGAGGATCTTGTCAATGATCTCAAGGCAGCTGGGACCATAGTCACCAAGAAAACAATTGGTAACACACTACACCGTGAAGGACTGAAATCCTGCAGCGCCCGCAAGGTCCCCCTGCTCAAGAAAGCACATATACATGCCCGTTTGAAGTTTGCCAATGAACATCTGAATGATTCAGAGGACAACTGGTGAAAGTGTTGTGGTCAGATGAGACCAAAATGGAGCTCTTTGGCATCAACTTAACTCGCCGTGTTTGGAGGAGGAGGAATGCTGCCTATGACTCCAAGAACACCATCCCCACCGTCAAACATGGAGGTGGAAACATGCTTTGGCAGTGTTTTTTGTGCTAAGGGGACAGACCAACTTCACCGCATCAAAGGGACGATGGACGGGGCCATGTACCGTCAAATCTTGGGTGAGAACCTCCTTCCCTCAGCCAGGGCATTGAAAATGGGTCGTGGATGGGTATTCCAGCATGACAATGACCCAAAACACACGGCCAAGGCAACAAAGGAGTGGCTCAAGAAGAAGCACATGAAGGTCCTGGAGTGGCCTAGCCAGTCTTCAGACCTTAATCCCATAGAAAATCTGTGGAGGGAGCTGAAGGTTCGAGTTGCCAAACGTTAGCCTCGAAACCTTAATGACTTGGAGAAGATCTGCAAAGAGGAGTGGGACAAAATCCCTCCTGAGATGTGTGCAAACCTGGTGGCCAACTACAAGAAACGTCTGACCTCTGTGATTGCCAACAAGGGTTTTGCCACCAAGTACTAAGTCATGTTTTGCAGAGGGGTCAAATACTTATTTCCCTCATTAAAATGCAAATCAATTTATAACATTTTTGACATGCGTTTTTCTGGATTGTGTTGTTATTCTGTCTCACTGTTCAAATAAACCTACCATTAAAATTATAGACTGATCATTTCTTTGTCAGTGGGCAAACGTACAAAATCAGCAGGGGATCAAATACTTTATTCCCTCACTGTACCTATTGGTCAACCATGTTACGTATGCTGATGATTTGGTTATTCCTGCTCGTTCTGAGAAGGAGTTAGAGAGTCTGCTGCTGAATCTGGAACGTGCCACGAAGAGGTTGGGCCCTGCCATCATCCCCACAAAAACAAAACACCTGCATGGGTATTGTGTGTCATCAAACATGAGTGATGGGGCAGAGGTTGTAGAAGTTCCCATACCTGGGAAGTGTGCTTATGAGCTGCCTTTTCTTTTCATTGGCTGGATACCGCTGTGTAGAAGCTATCTGGCCTGTCACCCTTACCTTTTCTATTCTTGCAAAACCTGACCCCTCTGAAGGAATGTCTGCACCAGTTTCAAACGTTTATCCTAGCTGCCTACGATGCATCCTGGGTTTAACCGGGCTGGATTGTGTGAGGTGTTCACAGATCCTTGAAAGATCTGGACACAGTCCCATCAGTGAACTCCTGTAGGCGAGGCTGCATTGGCCGAGTAATGTAGCCCGCATGCTCAGCCACCGCATGCCCAAGCAGCTTCTGTTTGGCCAGATTGAGGGGGTTGAATGGGCATGGCATGGGCTAGAGAAAAGATGGCACTGATGTGGTACAGGAGAATGTGGAGCGGAGTGGATTTGCCGATGACCGGTTCCAGCGGTGTCAAGATCGGCCTCTATGCAGTAGGCTCGTGAAGCACGCCACTGGGCAGTTGTAGGCAGTCGTTTTACAACAACAGCTGAGGGCAGAGGAGCGACTCGCACAACAACGAGTGGAGCGCGGGGCGGCTAAAGCGCATTGAGGTGGCACAGTAGTAAGCACAGGTGGTGCATCAGCCAGTCATCTCACAGCCATGACACCCAGGTCTGTCCCGTCACCTGCCAGCGGGCCTTCGACACTTTACTTTGCCTTAGAGTGCACCTAGCTTGGCACATGTGCTGTAATGACGTCACCGACACTTAGTGGCGAATGGTGGGGAGCCATGGTGCAGCGGTTAGCGCTACGAACCCGGCGACCCGGGTTCGATTCCCGCTCACGGCCAACACCAGTGACGATTAACTGAACCGGTTCTGGGCCTCCCCGAGGTCGACTCTGCCTCAAATGAGTACCTGGTGCGGTGTGTAAACATAGCCACTGGGGAGACAAAGGCGGCCGGACGTGGTGTTGGCCACCCACCCCCTCGTGTGCCGTGCCGGCCTTCATAGGTGCTCGCTAACAGCACTTGCCCCAACAGTCTGTTAAGGCTATACTGGGGATCTTTGGTGTGTGGTAATTGGTGGATGTGTGTGTGTGGTAGTCATGTGTAGTAATTGGTGGGGTGTGTGTGTGGTAGTAATGTGTGGTAATTGGTGGGTGTGTGTGTGTGGTAGTCACGTGTAGTAATTGGTGGGGTGTGTGTGTGTGGTAGTCACGTGTAGTAATTGGTGGGGTGTGTGTGTGTGTGGTAGTCACGTGTAGTAATTGGTGGGGTGTGTGTGATAGTCATGTGTAGTAATTGGTGGATGTGTGTGTGTGTGGTAGTCATGTGTAGTAATTGGTGGGGTGTGTGTGTGTGTGGTAGTCATGTGTAGTAATTGGTGGGGTGTGTGTGTGTGGTAGTCATGTGTAGTAATTGGTGGGGTGTGTGTGTGGTAGTCACGTGTAGTAATTGGTGGATGTGTGTGTGGTAGTCATGTGTAGTAATTGGCGGGGTGTTTGTGTGGTAGTCACGTGTAGTAATTGGTGGGGTGTGTGTGTGGTAGTCACGTGTAGTAATTGGTGGTGTGTGTGTGTGGTAGTCATGTGTAGTAATTGGTGGGGTGTTTGTGTGGTAGTCACGTGTAGTAATTGGTGGGGTGTGTATGTGGTAGTCACGTGTAGTCATTGGTGGGGTGTGTGTGTGGTAGTCACGTGTAGTAATTGGTGGTGTGTGTGTGTGGTAGTCATGTGTGGTAATTGGCGGGGTGTGTGTGTGTGGTAGTCACGTGTAGTAATTGGTGGGGTGTGTGGTAGTCATTGTTGGTAATTGGTGGGGTGTGTGTGTGGTAGTCATGTGTAGTAATTGACGGGGTGTGTGTGGTAGTCACGTGTAGTAATTGGTGGGGTGTGTGTGTGGTAGTCACGTGTGGTAATTGGTGGGGTGTGTGTGTGGTAGTCACGTGTAGTAATTGGTGGGGGGTGTGTGTGTGTGTGGTAGTCATGTGTAGTAATTGGTGGGGTGTGTGTGTGGTAGTCATGTGTGGTAATTAGTGGGGTGTGTGTGTGTGGTAGTCATGTGTAGTAATTGGCGGGGTGTGTGTGTGGTAGTCACGTGTAGTAATTGGTGGGGTGTGTGTGTGGTAGTCACATGTAGTAATTGGTGGGGTGTGTGTGTGGTAGTCATGTGAGTAATTGGTGGGGTGTGTGTGTGTGGTAGTCACGTGTAGTAATTGGTGGGGTGTGTGTGTGTGGTAGTCACGTGTAGTAATTGGTGGGGTGTGTGTCGCGCTGTGCGCGGCGCTCGTTTGGGTGGACCCTGCGCGATTGCGCTGCACGATCGATATCCGCTCTCGCCGCAGATCAAGTGGCAAGGGTCGTGGATTGTTATTGATCTGTCTGTGTGCTTGCACAATCGTCTGAGAGTTTTGCGACACAAACACTTAAGATCTGCCGATTGCTCGGAAGCAGTTTTTAAACTTGGCACACACAAAGCAAACATTAACGAGGCTTCTCCCTACCCCCTTCGGGGGGTGTCAGTGATCTTGTTGTTTGTGTCTGCCGTCGCGGTTACGCACCCCGGTGTCGCCGCGTGAACGGCGTTGTTAGCGACACTCCGGGGACGTGGCACGCCCCGCCGCTTGCCGCGTCTCGCACAGCGACCCGTTCAGACGCCCTAGTCGATGCGACGTTTTAATCTCCCGCGATCGGCCCCGGGGAGGTTTTAGCGTGACGTGACGGTGACGGTGACTTTGACGTTGACGGTGACGTGACGGTGACGTGACGGTGACGTGATGGTGATGGTGACTTTGACGTTGACAGTGACGGTGACGTGACTTCGACGCGATGCCGCTCTTGAGTTCGCACTCTTGGTGAATTTCTACAGGCGTTGGCGCGTGGCATCCGCCGAGCGGGGGGGCGTCTCGACCGAGGCGACGTCCGGCAATAACAGCGACGATTTCATTCGCGTTTTGTTTGTCGAGTGGACGTGTTCCGCTGCGCTTCTCTCGCGATTTAAAGGTCGGGGGCCAGTTGCATTCAATTGCTCAAGTTAAATTAAGTCCCCTTAGCTCGCACTGCTCCGCATTGCGATCGAAGGGGAATATCTCTCGAGGCGTTAAAAGCAGCGGGGGGCAGCGTGCGAGCGCGATGGCGACGACGACGACGCGCCGACTTGGGCGGCGGGAGCGACGGCGGTCGCTCGTGCCACCGATCTGGCACCGGCCACTGCCTCCTCCAGAGGCTTCGTGTCCGCACTCCTCGCTGGCTCGTGAGGGCGGCGATCTCGTGTCGTCGCCCGTCCCGTCTGCCGGCGAGGTCACGGTGGGGTCGAGCGAGCAGCGCGGCCTTGCTTGTTGTGTACACCGTAGCAGCACAGGTGTGGGTACGGTGTGGCCAGCAGCACGACAGCTGCGTGCTTGATGTGTACGCGATGCCGGGCCAGCTGTGGGATGGGACGTGCGCGCCGGCAGGGCGGCTGTTGCCTGTGTTTATTGACAACACAGCCTTCGGGAGGCCCGGTTTGCTCGCCCGGATTTGGCAAGAGCAGAGCGACACTGTTTGTGGAGCGGGATCAGGTGGAGCGTGAGCGGTGGCGGAAGCCGTTTGGGGATGCGCAAGCGTGCGGCGGCTGCACCGGGTTGAGATAATACCTTGCCCTTGGGGCCCGCGCTGCCACACGCCGGGATGCGGCCTCCTGCTCCTGAAGCCGGTGACTGTGTTGACAGGCGGAGCATAAAGACAACGCCTCTGCTATTAGCGGCAAATCACGCGCCTCGCTTGCGGCCGATTATACGTTTCAAATTCTGCGGGGTCGGGGGCCGTTGACAGGAGCGTCCGTCGCCGTAACGTCACGCTGGTGCCGCGGCTTTAAATGCCGCGTTCTGCCCTCCTCCCTGTTTCGTCTCCTCCACGTTCCGTCTCCTGTCCGTTCCGTCTCCTGTCCGTTCCGTCTCCACGCCACTCCGTCCGTGGCCCCCGTTTCCTCCCCTCGACTGTGCTCTGTACACTGAGGGAATAAAGTATTTGATCCCCTGCTGATTTTGTACGTTTGCCCACTGACAAAGAAATGTTCAGTCTATAATTTTAATGGTAGGTTTATTTGAACAGTGAGAGACAGAATAACAACAAGAAAATCCAGAAAAACGCATGTCAAAAATGTTATAAATTGATTTGCATTTTAATGAGGGAAATAAGTATTTGACCCCTCTGCAAAACATGACTTAGTACTTGGTGGCAAAACCCTTGTTGGCAATCACAGAGGTCAGACGTTTCCTGTTGTTGGCCACCAGGTTTGCACACATCTCAGGAGGGATTCTGTCCCACTCCTCTTTGCAGATCTTCTCCAAGTCATTAAGGTTTCGAGGCAGACGTTTGGCAACTCGAGCCTTCAGCTCCCTCCACAGATTTTCTATGAGATCAAGGTCTGGAGACTGGCTAGGCCACTCCAAGACCTTAATGTGCTTTTTCTTGAGCCACTCCTTTGTTGCCTTGGCCGTGTGTTTTGGGTCATTGTCATGCTGGAATACCCATCCACGACCCATTTTCAATGCCCTGGCTGAGGGAAGGAGGTTCTCACCCAAGATTTGACGGTACATGGCCCCGTCCATCGTCCCTTTGATGCGGTGAAGTTGTTCTGTCCCCTTAGCAGAAAAACACCCCCAAAGCATAATGTTTCCACCTCCATGTGTGACGGTGGGGATGGTGTTCTTGGGGTCATAGGCAGCATTCCTTCTCCAAATACGGCGAGTTGAGTTGATGCCAAAGAGCTCCATTTTGGTCTCATCTTACCACAACACTTTCACCCAGTTGTCCTCTGAATCATTCAGATGTTCATTGGCAAACTTCAGACAGGCATGTATTTGTGCTTTCTTGAGCATGGGGACCTTGCGGGTGCTGCAGGATTTCAGTCCTTCACGGCGTAGTGTGTTACCAATTGTTTTCTTGGTGACTATGGTCCCAGCTGCCTTGAGATCATTGACAAGATCCTCCCGTGTAGTTCTGGGCTTATTCCTCACCGTTCTCATGATCATTGCAACTCCACGAGGTGAGATCTTGCATGGAGCCCCAGGCCGAGGGAGATTGACAGTTCTTTTGTGTTTCTTCCATTTGCGAATAATCGCACCAATTGTTGTCACCTTCTCACCAAGCTGCTTGGCAATGGTCTTGTATCCCATTCCAGCCTTGCGTAGGTCTACAATCTTGTCCCTGACATCCTTGGAGAGCTCTTTGGTCTTGGCCATGGTGGAGAGTTTGGAATCTGATTGATTGATTGCTTCTGTGGACAGGTGTCTTTTATACAGGTAACAAGCTGAGATTAGGAGCACTCCCTTTAAGAGTGTGCTCCTAATCTCAGCTTGTTACCTGTATAAAAGACACCTGGGAGCCAAACATTTTTCTGATTGAGAGGGGGTCAAATACATATTTCCCTCATTAAAATGCAAATCAATTTATAACATTTTTGACATGCGTTTTTCTGGATTATTTTGTTGTTATTCTGTCTTTCACTGTTAAAACCCCCTCTCGGATCGCAACGCGATCCGAGAGGGGGTTTTAAGTTTTTCCGCTCGCGCGTTGGGGGTCGCGGGAGACGCACGCGAACCCTCGCCGCAAGCGACGTGACGGCCCTAGGCTTTGCCCGTGCCAGCTGCACGCCAGCTCGCGTTCACGCGTGCGCGCCCACGCACGCCACGTGTATGTGCCGAGCAGCCTTAGGACCAACCGCCTCTCTCTGCTTCCTGCCGGCCCCAGCACTGACCCACGTCGTGAAGTACGGTCGGACAGCCGCGGTGGCCGACACGACATGCGGAGGCCTTGGTGCACCACTGATTACCACCGTATTGCGCGGAGAGCACCCGATCTTGTCAAATCTCAGAAGCTAAGCAGGATTGAGGCTGGATAATGTTTGGATAGGCGACCGCCGTGCACAAATAGGCGCCTGTGTGGCTGGGCTCTAAGGTGGGCTGGCCCTTGCCATGAGAATGTGGAGTTTCCACGACCGTCTCGGGGTATTCGGTGGAGACGATCGGCCACTGCGTTTGTGCCGGAGTAAATGCGCAGCGTTCGACGTCCGAGAAGGGCTCGGGCCGGAGACGGAGCGCAAGCGCCAAGCGGCTCGTTTCATCGCGGCATCGCGGGCAGCCGCGACGGCTCGTGGGGGGAGGCCTCCGTCTGGAGGTCGATTGATCACGGCCGACGACGGCGACGACGGTGATGAAGTCCCGAGCGTTATCGCGGCAGATGTTGGAATGTGCGTTGCCCGCGCGGGCGCGAGGAGTCTCCGCGATTGGCGGAGACGGATCGATGCGTGGCAGCGCCGAGCCACCCGCGTGCCGGCGGCGGAGCGCCGTAAATTGGGACGGAGCGCAACTCGTACGGAACAAGTGGTGAGAGTGATGGCCGAACAAGCGGAGCAGCCACCGAGCCCCATAAATTTTAGTCGGCGGCACTTCCCATGGCGCGCGCGGCCCCGTTCCCCCCGCCGACAGAAATTAGAACCGCGTGCGACGGCGCGCGGGCTCCGATCCACGTGGCGTGAGTGCGTGCGTGAGTGCATGCGCACTGGCAGGATGCTGTTTTGAAGCCCGCTATCCTCCTCTGGCGTTATGCTCTCCCTTCTCTTCTTCAGTAATTTTTGTCCTTTTTATTATTACTACTATTATTTTCACCGCCGCAATTCCGCCCAGCGCTTGCGTCGACACGAGACTAACCCGTTGTGGCAGCTGCTGGCCGTCGGGAAGTGGGATGAAAGACGCCCCATCAGTCCAGCCGCGTCTCTCTCCCCACCCCCCTCCTCCTCGCAGCAGCAGCAGCAGCAGCCGCCCCCTCCACCCTCTCGCTGTGATGATTCCCAGGCGAGGAGACGGGCCGGGCGACGGTGGGGATTGCGAGCCGTGTGTGATGTGGCCGCGTGTCCCGTGGCTTCTCTCCCTTGCGTGCGTCCCAGGCGTCGCTCAGATGGCTGCCCCCGCCCCCCGCGCTCCCCCCCCTTTCCATGTCACTCCGGGCGCTGTGAAGGTGACACGGACGCAAGAAAAAACCCGCACCGCTCACATTTATCTCGTTAAGCTCCTGAGCTGATTGGTTTATCGTGGAGGGGCGCCTCGCGCGCTTTTTTTATTTTTTATTTTGCGTAAAAAAACCGAGATGAGAATGTCACACATTTCATCTGATGGCTGTCGGCCGGCACCGTAAGCGCTTCTCAAGATAAAAGCGAGGAAGGGATGAAAAATCCCGCGTAACGGTGATTAGAATTTTTATCCGGTTTAGAAATATATATTTTTTGGGAACGCGTGCGTCCGCTGGTGCATGTTGCCCGACGCGCGAGCGGGTTAACAACACAAGAATGCGTCTCAAATTGGAACCACGAGACACATTCTTCCCTCCTCTCAACGCTAAATGTGTTTAATGTTTAATGCACTTGAAATGACTCCCAAGTCCGCAAAAAACCAAGACCAATTTCAGCGAGAGATAAAATCATCATTACCATTGTGGCAGATAACGGCCTTCAATAAAAATGAAATGATCCATTTAAAATTCCTGTCTAATCCTGTCATCTAAAAACGGGTGGCCGTGGCGTCGAGGCAGCTCCGGCCGCTTTGCGAGCCCCCCGCCCTCTCCTCCGCGGCCCCCACTCCCGTGTCTCACGTTGACATCTCTTCATGATTTCTGGAGTCTTCGCGGTCGTTGCCGATCGCTCGCTACGACGCGTTCCAGTGACGCAAAGCCGGGCCGAGGCGTGAAATGGACGACAGGACGCGCGGGACCGCGATGGCGTGCGTGCGTAGCCCGGCCCAACCCCCCCCCCCCCCCCCCCGTGTCGGGTTCCGGCGGTCCGGGAAACGTAACCGTGCTGGAGCGGAGCCAGTGTGAGTCTGTACGGTCCGCGGCCTGGCCGGCCTGCCGGCAAGCCTGCCCGCCTGCCCACCCACTCACGAAGGAGAGAGCGAGAGAGAGAGAGGGAGCGGACTATCGAGTGACACTTGCAGCTTTCATGAGCTGCGCTTTCCGTGGAAAAAGTCGGCTGATGGCTAATGATGTTTGGGTGCCAGATCTTCGTCGTAATTAGCCATCCGGCAGGCTGAACCGCACCGATGAGCAGCCCACTGTGGGTTGAGTAATGCGGAGAATATAGTTCGGACCGATCGACACGCGCGCAGCTCCGCAAGCACGCACACACACGCGCGCACACGCACACACGCACACACGCACACACGCGCCCCTTTCCAAGAGTCCTTCACCCCTCCCAACCCCTCTCAAGCCGTCACGGTTTGGTATGCCGGTCGACGAAGGCATTCGTAGAAGTGAGAACAAATCGCACTCAATAAAGACGTTCTCAATCGGATCGTAAAACACACAGACAGACAGGCTCACGCACACGGCGAGATGCACAACGCACACAGACGGACAGACGCACGCAAACACAGCCGCACGCAAAACAAAGACAGTACGAATTGACACACCCACAGAAGCACACACGCGCACAGATAGAGAGATGCACAAGACACACAGACACAAGACACACACACAGACAAGCTTAAGCCCGCAGCAGCAGCAGCGTTGGCATCGTGTTATTTTAAACGTTGTTACAACCTCCCACGTGCCCCGGAGTAACGAGTGCCGGGACTCGCCGTGCGACCTAATGACCCCTGAGGGCTAAATAAAGATTGACACTCGCTGGTGCTCTCTCTCTCTCGTTGCTGCTGCTGCAGCGGCGGTGGCGAGCGGCGGGTTTGTTTTTGATTCACTTCGCTATTTAAAGAACAAACTCCGCGAGCCGTGCAGCCAGCGCCGGCGCACTCGACGCCAGCCCACGCGGCGACCCACGTGGCGACCCACGCGGCGACCCGCATGGTGACCCACGTGGTGACCCACGCGGCGACCCGCGCGGCGACCCGCGTGGCGACCCGCATGGCGACCCGCGTGGCGACCCACGCGGCGACCCGCATGGTGACCCACGTGGCGACCCACGCGGCGACCCGCATGGTGACCCACGCGGTGACCCACGCGGCGACCCGCGCGACGACCCGCGTGGCGACCCGCGTGGCGACCCGCGTGGCGACCCGCGTGGCGACCTGCGCGGCGACCCGCGTGGCGACCCACGTGGCGACCCACGTGGCGACCCACGTACACAAACCCCGTCGACTCGCTCTGCTCCTCCTCTCTCTAGCGACCGGGGCGTGCGGCACCGCCACCGCCCCCGAGCCGACCGCGTCGCTCGAGTGACCTCCGTCGCCGAGATGCGGCGACGCGGCGCGCGCGTCCCCCGGGCTGGGGGGGACGCGCGGGGGCGGGGGGTGGGGGGCGGGGGGTGGGGGGGGCACCGCGAGTCACGGAGGGGCACGAGCGGAGCGGCCGCGCTCTGTGACGAACGGTGGCCGTGTCTCCCGCAGGAATGTCCGAGGGCTGAGGGCGCGCGCCCCGAGATGGCCTTCGTCTTCGTCAGTCCCTCGTGAGCAGCTCCCGATGGCAGGTGAGCGTCACCGCCTCCCCGCCCTCGCACCTCCCGACCCCCGACCCTTCGCTTGGCTCCGCCTCCCCCACCCCCTTTCCCCATGCGCGCGTCGCGTGTCTGCCGGGGTCGCCTAAGAGAAAGACGGAGGTGGAGTTAGGTGGGAGTGGAAGCACGCGTTGGTGGTGCTGCTGCTGCTGCTGCGTTGGCAACGGCGCACAAGCACGTTCAACAAAACAACCCGGCACGTTCGCCGGCAACGGTGGGGCCCGACAAGGAGAAGTGGACAGCAACAACGGCAGCCCTTCCTTCCCCACAGACAGAGAGAGAGACTGGAGCCTAGACCACGGCAGTGAGGGTCGTCGCTGCACTTTGCTCTTTGTTTGTTCATGGGATTAATTATTTTTCCCTTCCGCCTAGAATGTTCTTGTGCATTTTAGGCACCCCACTGATTTCTAATCATCCTCTTGCTTGCTTCTCAACAGATGATTGACTGTTGTCAAAGTGCATTGATATCGGGGGGGAGCAGGCGGAGGCCTTACATCTGGGGGATTGCTGTCTCTGTGGTTATAACAACAACAACAATGGATGGAGTACATTTGGATTGCTCCTGTTGTGGTCAACGACGAATTCCGGTTCGGCTGCTACTGTTGAACTCCATCCCTGTGCTGGGCACCTCAGGAAATACGTTTTGGTATTCGCGTCGCACGACGCTAAAACGAAGGAAGTCGCCGATGCGTTTTGCGGACGGGTGTAGTCTGGCGGTAGGGGGCGCTGTCGCCCTTCGTCATCCCCGCTGAGTGACTTTGATCCTCTCCCGGGCACTCGCGTTGGCCGTCTCGATGTTGAGCGCCCCGTGTCGGGGCCCCGTTGATTCAACCCCCGAGCGCAGGACGAAGCGCACGGCGCCGTCCCGGGATCGCTCTCCGACTTGGCCGGCACCGCGGTAGAAAATCCCGACCACCTGGAATCGAGACTCCGCACGTTCCCCCCAAACCCCCCTCCTCGTGGAGGCGGAATATCAGGTTTGTTAGGGGCGGCGCTGAAAAACGCTTAAAGTGAAACGTGACCCCGGCGCAGCCTAAACATTGTTCCCCTTGGCACCGTTAAAATGAGTGTCATCAACCGGGCTCCCCGCCGACCTTGGAAAGGTAAAATTAGACGCTCGCCGCCGCCGACGCGCGGGCGTGCGGTGGACCTGGTCGAGCGTCGACGAGGATGCCGGTTATTATTTTCCATTTGTTTGTCGCGGCGGGGGGGTGGGGGGGGGGGGAGTGGGGGGGGTTGCGGGGGAGCGGGACGGCTCTCCTCGCGGGCTGCCCTGACACGCCGCGCCCGGCGTGGCGCGGAGCTCTCGAGCGCGGCCCACGAAGGTTTCCGCGTCGAAACGAACGGAAAGGAAATAAGTCGGCGCTCGTCCCTTGAGCGCGAAGCGTGCGGCCCGCGCAGGACGAGTCACGTGACGCCGCGGACGGGCACGCGGTGTGCAATTCACGGCCGCTTGTGTTTACGTAGCGTCGAGATGTGACCACGCATCGAGACGCAAAAATAGCCGACATATTTATTTTATGGAGGCAGTCAGTCATAGGCGTCGTGATTAAAGGAATTCACAACCCAATGGCCCACGACCGTATCACTTTTTCCCGACTATATATATTTAGCAAAACATTCACACATTCCAGGAATCGTACCGTTTTTCCGACGAAGCGCAGGAAGTTACAGATGTCACATGTCAAAGAAGTAAACACTGCTCTTTGCAGTAAAAACGTGGCAACGCTTCTGGGCCATATGAAATAACTGCGACCATCATCAAAGAAGTGGGACCAGCTGTCGGAACAAAGTTTGCGGAGCTATTTACTAAATGTCCTCACAGAAGTGAAATATCTCAGTCGTGGGATGGGTGCCCTCATTCCTGTCTCTGTGTGACTCGGGGCAGATTGAAGCTGCAGCCATCCAGTCGCTTACAATCCCAGGCTTGAATTAAAATATATATATTTTTCTCGTGAGATTTTCAAAAGACACTGACACGACGGGAACAACGACGCGAAGTTCACGTGAAGAGAGCAACGGAGGGGAGTGAGGCACCGGAAGATATTTCGCCATCGGAATCTTCATACTGGAGGAATCCGATGAGCTATGAAGCTCTTTTTCACAGATGTCCAGATGAGCGGGCGCGGTGAGCTTCACAGCGACACCAGAAGGAATTCGCCATGCGGACGAGTGGGCACGGATGTAAAGTGGATGTTGCCGACGGCACGGTGATGGTGACAAGTAGTGGCCAACAGGGAACGGGTTGGGGAAGTGGTGACGGACAACGGCCGCAGAGTTGGGCGAGAGCGAACGTGGCGCTACGGTCGCAAACACGAACCTGTTCAGAGGGTTGGGAGTGATGCTGTGGATAGAGGCAGGTGAGGGTGGTGAGTGAACCCTCGTGACCCTCCACACGCTCCCGGTGATCTGTCACTTAAACCGCCCTCTCGCCAGCGGCAGAAAAATACCGGAAATCGGCCAAACTCCACGGTGCTGCTCATTAGCGGTCTCGTTTAATTGATTTCGGCGAGAGAGGTGGCGTGGGGGTTTGCGCTCGTGGGCCGGCACGCCTGGGCCCTCCAATTAAACCCCGAGCTGTCACACGCACGGGAGACTGACTCGGCCCTGTTTGTCTTGCCCCCCACCACCACCCCACACTCTCACCACCACCACCACCACAACCCCCACACACTCACACCGCCTTCTGCAAACACACACGACACTGCTGCGCCCTCCCCCACCGCCATTACAAGAAGCCGTGAACTTGTTGAGCAACGGACGCCGCGCGGTGGGCGAGCAGCGGCGCGCGAGTCGCCCGTCGGGATGGCGCGGTGCGAGCTCGCACGCGGCACCGCGCGGACGAGACCGCTGGCAGACGCGTAAAACCCCCCCGTCGCGAGCGAGATGCTGGGGGGGGCGGCGAAGCGCGGGGCCCGAGGAGTCGGGCGTCCGTGGCCGTCCTGGCGTCCGTGGCCGTCCTGGCGTCGTGCCCGCAGGGAGCCGGACGGTCGCCCGTCGTGCGGGGACCCCCTCCTCCCCCCCCGCCGCGGCAGCCTAGCGTACGCAGGCCTCAAGGCCGTTTATACGGAGACCTCCAGTCCCTCGTGTGCAGAATACTCGGCCCTGCGTGCGTGCGACCCTCCGTACCCCCCCTACACAGACCCCTCTACCCCCCTACCCTCGGGGTGGGTGGCTCAGCGGGGGAGCGAGCGGCACGCAGTGGGTAGGTGGTGAGTTCAAATCCTTGTTGGGGCTCGGCTCATTGTCTCTCCGGGTCACATGAAATGAGTGGCGCTCGCCAGGGACGTCAACAGCGGTTGTTCTTTGGAGAAATTCACAGCCACCATAGGAATGTGGAATTTCCAGCGCTGGCTCCGCTGGCTTTGACGTATTTTGACAAGATCTTAAAATATCAAAGGACGTAAACTAAAAGATCATAATCTCCAGAATCCTCAAAATAACCATTCTTTACACACGCAATTCTCCCAAGCCCCGATACGTGAAGCCACAGAAACACACAAGAGCCACGCGGCAGTCTCGGAGCGATCGCTGCCGTCTCGCGTAATTCCGTACCGAGGAGACGCCGTCAAACCCCCATTTACGCAATTATTCAACGACAATGGCAATTATTTTAATATATAAATAAAGCGGGAGATTGGAGGGCAGCACACCGTGGTGTCACGCGCTCGTGACGGCAAACACGGCCAAGTGGGAGTTTACAGAACCCTCCCCCTCCGCCTCGTGAGTCCCAGCAGGCAGTCGATGGCGATCGATGCCGCGCTGATTTGAGTGTTACATTTTCATCTTCGCCATCGACAGAGTAAAATAAAAAATCGATGCGGTTCGGCGTGAGCGTGGCGGATCCGCGGGCATCGGTGAAGCGATTAGACCCGCGCGACGCTCGTCACGTCCCAGCGATTTGTCCGCGTGCGCGCGTTTGCCGTTCCCCGCGCGAACCCCGATCGAAGGCCCGCGTCGCCCGCCGGGCCGAGCCTTGATGGCCGCGCCGGCCACCCCCGGGCGATCGCCGCCGTCTGCCGGCGAGGGACGGCACCGCCGCTTGATCTTGCCGAGCTGCAGGGCACGGGGCGAGCGCCGGTACCGGAGCCAAGGCCGTTTGATTCCACACGAGGCCGTTCACGCGGTGGTTGGAGGGGGCGATGTGGGGGATGGCAGCGGAGGAGGAGGGGGAGAGCGCTCGCGAATGGTTAACGTGCGGTGAAGGGAGGGCGGTGGGTGCCGTATGCGGAGGCTTCGACGCCGGTTCTGCCACCGGCTGCCACTGCCGTGTCGGCGTTGGCAGGCCGTGGTAACGACGCCTTCCTTGTCACGGCTCGGCTGTGCTGGCCAAGTCGGATTGGTGGGGGCCCCACATTTTAATCGTCATCAAAACTAATTATCCACCCCACGCATCGGCCAATGGGGGGTTGCTTAATCTTACTTCACGTTGGTCGGTGCATGTTGCTGAAGGTAGGGAGAGGCCTAGGTTAGGCCTGGTTGAGATATTGCTCACCACTGATGTTAGCTGTGGCCAGGAATAAATGGAAGGATGCCGGCTGCATCGTACGGTGCGCTGACCGCTGCTGCTGTTTTGCTCTGTCTTGGGGTGCGACCAAACATTGATTGGCAGTGGATTACAATGACATTTTATTAAAATAACAAAACTAAACAACATTCTCCAGAGATAAAACACTAACTAGCAGAATTATCGATTCTCAAGATGTGAACCATTCAATCTCAAGATGTGAATCTCATTGAGTCTCAAGATGTGAATCTCATTGAGTCTCAATATGTGAATCGAGTCTCAATATGTGAATTATTGAGTCTCAAGATGTGAATATTGAGTCTCAAGGTCATCCATTGAGTCTCAAGATGTGAATCGAGTCTCAAGATGTGAATCATTGAGTCTCAAGATGTGAATATTGAGTCTCAAGGTCATCCATTGAGTCTCAAGATGTGAACATTGAGTCTCAAGATGTGAATCTCATTGAGTCTCAATATGTGAATCATTGAGTCTCAAGATGTAAACATTGAGTCTCAAGATGTGAATCATTGAATCTCAAGATGTGAATATTGAGTCTCAAGGTCATCCATTGAGTCTCAAGATGTGAACATTGAGTCTCAATATGAATGATTGAGTCTCAAGATGTAAACATTGAGTCTCGATATGAATTATTGAGTTTCAAGATGTGAATCTCTTTGAGTCTCAAGATATGAATCTCATTGAGTCTCAAGATGTGACTCATGCTGCAATATCCCGTTGGTTGTGAGGGTGCCAGCACACACAGGCTTGTCGCCGCGAGCAGGCCGCGCGTCCCGGATCTCGGCGCGCAGTGCCGGCAACCGTCCCTGCGGGCCGTGCCGTGCCGCGGTTTCCACGTCCACCACAGCCCTCGCGTGCGACACGCGGTGTGTCCTTAGTTCTCTACTGAGACGGGAATATCGTGAGAGATGACGATGTGGGCCCCGAGGAGGAAGGGCGGCAGGCGTGGGGGTGAGGAGCCTCTCCTGCGGAACAACAACGAGAGAATTCACCGCAGCCCGGGTTCCTGTCGGCAGAACAGAGCGGCCGCTGGCTATGGTTTTGATAATAATAATAGTAGCGGTAGTGCGTGAACCACCGCGACCACCTGAGTTTGATTCCCTGCCACAGGTGACATCGGTGGCAAGTTCTGCTGTTGGGTACGGCGGCCATCTGTTCAGGTGCTCGATGCCAATGTCAAGGTCTGCTTCGGCAGAGAGAGAGTTCGTGGAGGTCTGCTGAGCGCAGTGGTTTTACTGCACGGTCCATAGTGTGGGCTGCACGGCCACACTCGTACGGCTGTGGCCGTGTCCGTGTTTTTCATTTGTGAAGGTGATGTGGTGCACTTCGGCCTGGTGATGTTGGTGGTCCATACCGGTGTCTAAGAGGAGGAGGAGCATTAAATCCAGGAGGGGTGCGATGTTTTTGTGTTGACGTCCGCGGTAGTGGCAAGCGAAGGTGAAGTATGGGCATCCAACACCCCGTGACCGACGAGGCCTCTGGCGACCGGGCCCAGCCGTCGCACTTCATAACCCCCCCCCCCGCTCCGTTTCCAGGCACGAGCGGGACACGCGGCGGCCGGGGGGGCCGGGGACGGGGGGGCGCCGGCTCCCGCTGCAAGCGCGAGCGCCCCCCGAAGCGCCCGGCCGACGACGACGACGAGAGCGACGACCTGCCGGCGGGGGGGGGCGGGGGGGGCGGCGGGGTGGGCGGTGGGGGGGGCGCGACGAGCTGCCCCTCCTTCGCCTCCTCCTCGTCGTCGTCCTGCTCCTCCACGGACGAGCGGCTGCCACCCTTCGCCGCGCCGCTCCTCGCCGGCAGCAGCAGCGGCTGCGAGAGCCCCGGCTCGCCGAGCCGCGGGGAGTCCAGCAAGAAGCTGAAAGGTACGGCTCGCGCGTCCGCCCCGCGGCCCCCCGCGGCCCCCGCCGGGCCTTCTCCCCGGGCCGCCGGTCGTGGCACCGTGCTTGCCGTGCCTCCCAAAGCGACTTCCTGCTCAAATAAGCAGTCGGGTGATCCTCGTTTCCCGTTTACAGCCCTGGAGCTCGTGGTAGCAGTTCTACATTTCTATGGCCAGGGAGGTGTGGGAGGGGTGAATCTATCCATAGCACAACCGTTGTCAGCTTCCCCGCGTTGTGGTGCTCGTAATCCATTTCGCCGCGCGCCGATTAAAGCAAAAATCGCGTCGAATGTTTTTGGGGTGCGGCAGAAGGGCCAAAGACTCCGTGGCGGCCTCCCGCTGGAATCGGTACGGTTGGCACGCGTGGCACGGTGCACGACACGCGGCGTGACGCGCATTTTAACACGGCCATCGATTTATATCTCACCGTGGTGTGGCACTCCGCTCGTAATTAAACCGGCAGCAGCCACATCACCCCGGGGGCGTCCGCGGCTGACGGACGGGCGACGGATAAACGACGGGCGGCGAAACGAGTTTGGGGACCACGGGGGGAGGCGAGAGGAGGTGGGGGAGGGTTGCGGTTTTGGGAGGGCGGCACGTGGCGCCCCCTTGCCGAACCGCGTAGCTTCGGGACCGGTTTCTGTAACCGGGTGCCGCGGCAGGCGGGCGGGCGGGCCGGAGCCTCTCCCGCCGGGAGCGATGCCCTGAACTCCATCTCGCCGGGCGGCGCACGTCACGCTTGGCAGAGCGAATGAATAAGTTAGTAGCTCTCAGCGGCGGGCCGTGGGCTTTCCCGGAATCCGCTTTGCCGTAACCTCTCCCCGCTCGGTGCCACGCCGTCGGCGGCACCGCGAGCCTCGCGGCGGAGCGCGGCCCCCGGCGGCCTCCCCGGATCCAAGCTCCACGTGACCTTGGAGGTCGCTGGCCCCGAGGATCCCGTGGGCGGCGGGGGTGGGGCGTCGCAGCGGCAGGTGTTGGCGGCTGTCCGCGCGAGCGCTGCCTCGCTCGCACTTTGCCAGTGGCTTTCAAAACTTTTTGTAAGCGCGGGTATTGGGTGTAGCGGGTAAGACAATCTTGCCGCGCTTTACGACGATAATAATAAATTCCCTTTTATACAATCGAATAAACCCCAATTAGTGTCGAGGATCCTTTTTGGGGCAGGGCTCATGCTGGATTGTTTTTGCCGGTTATTCCAGATGTTTTTTTCCCCGTACGGATGAAACCAGTTGGCCCAGCACAGGCCCTTTGCCTCCTAGTGGACAACTCAACCTCGGCACAGACGACTCGGCGGGGCGTCTCCCAGCAGACCCCGCCGGAAGAACGCAGCGCGGTCCCACCGGCACCAGCGCCGACGCCGACTCGGCGCGCGGCGGCACGAGTCCGTCGAGCGGCGTGCGTTTAAACACGGCACGCCCACGCGCATCGCTTCAAAGAAAGCCACCGAAATTGGCGGTCGTCCGAGCGTGCCGCGCGCCGGCCCAGAGCGGCCCGCCATTGCCGCGTGATGTCGTCTGTTTGTGCAAGTTTCAGCAGAACCGCGCCGCTTTGTTTGCCGTCCCCGGGCGAGTTTGGTTCTCGGCGTGACCCCGGTCCCCGCGCGGGCGAGCGCTCCGTGTCGTCCCCGTGGGACGGCTCGCAGCTGGGCCTCGCCGCACGGGCCGTTGGCGTAATTGGGTACCGCCCGTCCGTCGCCATGCGACCCGGCAGGGTTTGATCCACGAGGCCACCCACTCGGCCGACTCGGATCCGGAGTCTCGTCTCCCCACGGGGGGCAGCCGCTGGGAGCAGCCGGGGAATCCGAATTCATTCCTCAGCAAAGTTTTCTGAGTTTCCTTTGTCGCTTTCATGGTGGGGCGGGTGGGAAAAAAATTATTAAAATTGTAATAACAATAATTACTGCTCGAATGGCAAGCAGAATTATTCCGAGCGCCCGTGCCAGAATTTTTATTTCCTGACCGGCGAATGCCGCGAAAAACTAAAAACAACAGTGTTTTTAGCGGAGTGTGTTCGATGCCGGAGAGTTGCACTGAGGATTCCGCGTTTTTATTGGGGCGCCGGCATGGCGGATGCCAGCCAAGACTCGCGTTGGCACGTTAGCGCCGCTGACGTCGTCACACCGCGGCACCGCCGTCGCTGACGTCGTCACCGCTTCCCGTCGTCACACGCCGCTCTGTCGGCGATCGACGCCGCGCGGCCTTTAAATCTCGGCACGACGCGTCGACGTAACGGCTCGAGAATCGTTCGGCGCCCGCGAGCGGCAGAGGGCACCGTCTCTCGGCACGGGGTCACCCGAGTTCTCCCGCGCCGACTCCGCCGCCGGCGCTCCGCTCGCGTTGGCCGCGTCCCGTGCACCCCTCCCCACTCCCGTCCGCACCCAGACCGTGCTTCCGCGGAGCGCGGTTGGCAGTCGCCGCGCTTGGAGGCCGCCCAAGCCGTGAGCTGCGCCGATCCCCGCAGCAGGCACGGGCTGCCCCGCTTGGCAGCGAGCGCCTCGAGCGCTGGCTGGGTCACCGCCACCCGCTACCGCCCCCCTCCGCCGCCCCCTTCCAGCCCGGAGCTCTTTCAAAAGCTGTTTTTCGTCAGGCGTAGATTTCGTGAATAGATAATGTTTTTGGGGGCTTTCAGTTTCTCTTCAGGTTGTTGCCAATTTGCGATCTCTGCTGCCGCGTGCAGCGGCTCGGTCCGTGCCATCGGTCCCCAGCCCCCCCCCGTTTCCTCTCCCCTTGTCCCCCACCCACGTCCTCCCGCCACCCCCACGCAGTACAGCGAGAAATGTCAAAACGATATCTAAAATGCCTCGTGTCGTCTCGGCATTCAAGTCCAACTGTTGTGGTTGTCATTGACTGCATTGTTTAACGCACGGTGCACGCGCGCGCTATGAATGTGCGTTGTGTGTGCCTGCGTGCAGCGGCGGCCCACGCTGCCCCTTCCCCGTTCCCCCCCCCCCCCCACCGGGGCGCAGGGGGGGAACAGCCAGCGTGGTGCGGCGCTGGGAATCGCGCCACGCTGCGTCAGACCGGTTCGGCCGTCACCCCCTCAAAATACAACCCCACCCCCCTCTCCGGATGCGAGCGCCGACGTGCCGTTCAAACGCTCGCGCCAGCGGGACTCTTATTCTGTTACTCGGCCGCAGCGCTGTCACGAGCCGTCCGGCGGGGGGGGGCGCGAGGGGCCAACTCGGCCCACGCAGCTCGCCACTCGGCGTGATTGAGCGCACGCGCGCAAATGCGCACCGTGCGTGTCAAAGTGCGCGTGTGTGCACGTGGAAAAGGATGTCTGAACCACTCCTGAGCCCCTCCCCTAGGTCGACTTGGCCTTAAATGGCGCAAACCCCTGGCGGGACCACCAACCCTTTAGGCGCTCGCTGATCGCACTGGTCACCGACAGTCTTTGTAAACGGCCACCCGGGGGGGGTCTGTGTGTGCGCATGCGTTCCAGCAGGAGGCTACATCCCCAGCTACCTGGAGAAGGATGAGCCGTGCGTGGTGTGCGGGGACAAGGCCACGGGCTACCACTACCGCTGCATCACCTGTGAGGGCTGCAAGGTGATTCCCATAGGTGCCGTCCAGGCTGCCCGCCGCCGGCTCGCCCGCTCGCTCGCCCGTTCGCTCGCACGCTCGCTCACCCTCTTGGTCGTCCGCCCCCTCACTCTCTCGTTCACTCGCCCACCCGCTCACCCAATTGCCTGCCTGCTCAACTCACCCACCCACTCGCTCCCCCCCACAGTTGTATAGACAGGAAGAGGCAAATGTAATTCACCACCGCCGCCGCACAAATGGATAAATTAAACAGCATCGGGCGTTTCTCGGTAACGCGGTCGAGCAGCACTTTTGAGAAAGGCATTCATCTGCATTATGGTGCCCATGAAGGTGCTCTTTGTTTCTCAAAAAAAACAACAACGGCGATTGAGCCAAAAGCTTCTGCAGATCTCGCTCGGCCTGGAGCTCATTCCTGCGCGCAGGCCGGCGTGCTCGGGCTGAGTGACACCGCGCCGCTTGCTCCCCGGCCCCGTGCCGGGCCGCGGTCCACCGAGAGCTGCCCGTGCTCAATTTAATTTGAGGCCAAATTGATTTTGACTGCGGGGCCTCGCAGCCTCGCGGGGCTCGGGACGGGGGGGGGGGGGCGGAGGGGGTGGCCGCCGCCGTCCCCGACGCGCCGGCGCCGGGCTCGGGGCGGGGGAGTGGGCGGGCACCGGGCCGCGGTGCCGAGCCGTGGTTTGAGTCATCGATTACTCGAATCATCGGATAAACAATATATTGAGGGGGTGAAAAAACTCTCGCCTCTGTTCCCATGCGTGCCGTTGGAGGGGAGGTGACGCGGGGAGCTCGGTGGCGCCGGCGTCGCGCTGGGCAGAATCGCTTCCTCTCCCGTGCTGCTATCGGTGATGCCGTCGCCAGCCATTCACTTCCGGCGTGTCTCTCCGTCCGTCTGTCCATCCAGGGGTTTTTCCGGCGCACGATCCAGAAGAAGCTGCACCCGTCGTACGCCTGCAAGTTCGGCGGCCGCTGCGCCGTGGACCGGGTGACTCGCAACCAGTGCCAGGAGTGCCGCTTCCGCAAGTGCTTGGCTGCCGGGATGGCGGCCGACTGTGAGTGTTACGGGCGGTGGGCAAAGCGGACGGGTGGGATAGGATAGCGCGTGTGTATCTGTCTGTGTGTGTGTCTGTTTCTGTGTTGGCACAGTAGGGGGCACAGGTGGTGCATCGGCCAGTCATCTCAGTCAGTCGACCCGTGGCACCCGGGTCTGTCCCGTAACCTCCTGCCAGCGGGCGTTCGACACCTCGCGTAGCCTTAACGTGCACATAGCCTGGCACAAGCTTAGTGGCGAATGGCGGTTGTTGTTGTTGTTGTTTCTGTGTGGGTTGACTGACAGACTGTGGTGTTACAGGTTGACTGATCGTCAACATGTAAAACCGCGGTCCGTCCCATGACCTCCTGTCACCTTGGTCTGTATTTTGACCTCCTACAGCGAGTCACATGGCCTGGCTAGGTACACTTATAGTGTTTTGGTTGCACCATTACCGCTCGATGGCCTGGTAGGTAGTGCACTGCGCTACGAACCTGGTTGCCCGGGTTCAATTCCTGGCCATGGATGGCATTCAGGGATGATTATCTGAATCAATCAATGGAACTTCCCAAGGTCAACCAAGCCTGAAATGAGTACCTGCTGTCGTGTGTAAGCATCAGCACCGGGGAGAGACAAAGGTGGCCGGACGTACGCTACGCCAGCCTTAATAGGAGGCTATGCGGGGATTGGGGGGGACCTTTGTGTGTGAGAGAGAGAGAGAGAGGCATTACAGAGAGATCCCATTCCCGTAATGATTTAAGCGCGATGATTGAAAATGCCCTCCAGCTCTCGCCTGGTTACGATCGTCGGGAATCGCGTTGGGGGTGGCGGTGGGGGTGGTTGCTGAGGTTGGGTGGTGGGGGTGGGGGGCGGCCGCAGAGTGAACTCGGGACGGCCGTGACGAGCGGCGTGGGTTGGTGTGGCGGCGCGCTCTGGTCACTGGGACGCGGCATGACCCCGGCTCCCGGCATTCCCTCTCCCCCGCGAGACAAATGGGCTGCACGGGAAAGGGAAGGGAGCTTTTATTGCTACCGATTGAAATGCATGAATTCAGCCTTGCATGTAATGTGCCCTTCAGACTTCCCTTAACGAATGACAGATGTTCCCATATCGTTTTTTTTTTTCCAAACGATCAATTCCTCCCTCTCACGTGGCCAAATTAAACCCGAAATTTATCAAGCGGCCGGTCAGAACTCGCCAAAACCACGGCCGGCGCGGTGAATTTGTGCCGATATTTCATGTGCCGCTGCCACCGTCGTCGTCGTCCTCGCCCGCCCACGCCGCTCGACGCGTTCCGCCCGTTTCTCCTCCTCCCGACGGCGACGCGACAACAAATCAACGCGTGAGGGCCGCATCGCCCGCACCGCCCCCTCGCTCTCCACGCGGGGAGGAGGAGAGGGGGCCCGGGTGTCTGCAGAATCATAATCAGAATATTTGTTTATACTGCCGGAAGAATCCAATGAGCTATTGAGCTCTTTTTCATAGATGTCCAGTTGGGGCGGGTATGAGCGTTACTTCAACAAACAGTCCAAAAACATGGTCGTAGTGCACAGTACAACAAATCACCCAAACACATACAAATAAACTAAACCATCCCCGTCCTACCAGGCAAAGGCCACTGAGGTGTTCACTTTCAGAAGCCACCTGGCCAGAAATGACAGCTCAACAAAGTGGCCCATCATTTGGACATTTATAGCACCAAAATAATCTCAATAGTATTAATGGACGTTTCTAAATGTGGACGGAAAACCGAAGGAGAAAAAATCCACGCGACCACGGGGAGAGAGACAGCAGGGTCGGGATCGAACCCACAACCTCCTGCATGCCGCCCACCGCGAACCTCCAGCCCCCCGTCACACTTCGCCGCCCCCCCCCCCCCAGCAGCACCGCCCTCCTGTGGCTTTTACCCAGAGGGAATGGAGGCCCCCCCCCGGTTTGTTTGAGCGAGCAGAGGGAGCGGAGGGTGCAGGCCAGGGGACCGCCGCTCGCCGCGTCCGTTTACGCTTCGTCTCTCCGCGCCCCGGCCGCAGCGCGGACGAATTAATGCGAGTTTTACCAAAAAAATAAAGAACTAAAGAGCCACAGCCCTCTCTCTCTCTCGTTTTCTCCGCTCTTCTCTCTAAAAGAGAAGCGAAGCTCCCTTCCGCTGCCCGCGCGTAAATCATTGGCACCTGGCGGAGGGCGCGGCGCGGGGGGGAGCCGGGCTGAGCCGGCTCTGCGGGGGATCGCGAGAGGGGACGCGGGAGAGATTGCGTGCGACCTCGTGGAGGGGAGCGGGGGGGGGGGTAGCAGGGGTGAGGTGAAGAGCGACGGAGAGACAGGAGAGAGGGAGCGTGGAGGAGAGGGGGCGGCGGGAGAGGTCAGAGCGCAGGTGACGCGGCGTGCCGCGGGGGAGCGAAAGCGGGACGGCCCGACCGACAGAGGGGCCGACGTCGAGGGCGGTGCGGGGGGCGGGGGGTTGGAGTGGGAGAGGGCAGCACAGGTGAGAGGGCAGCAGCAGCGGCCGGGGGGCAGCAGAGGAGAGTGCGGCGCCGCCCCCGCGCTCCCCCCGTCGCCCCGATCTCTCTCCCGATGGCCGATCCTCACCAGCTGCGGCCGCTCGGCACAGCTGCCGCCGAAACCCTATCCTCCGTGCCGCGCGGCAGCCCGGCCTCCTCGAGCCGCCCGACATCCACCCTAATAAGTCCCGAATGCACCGCGAGTCTGCCTCAATTATCTTTTGTTTCGCATCTATTTTGGCAGCGCGGAGGTTGGGGTGGTGGTGGGGAGGGTGGGTCTGGCGGTCGCGGGTCGCCTGAGCTCCGTGCTCACCGAGAGAAATGTGGACGAAACGTGCGCTCGTTCCACTCGGCTAGCACCCCTCCACCGCCGGCCCCCTCCCCCACCTCAAACCGGGCCCCGTTGTTGGCCACTCGATTCGTGGTATTTTGCGTCTTTCTAAAGTTCAATGAGCGGCGAGCAGGTTTTATTAATATTGCGCGAGACACGGCGGCCATCCTCGCGGTCGGTCTGGCTTACGAGCGCGGCCTCAGTCGACGCGGACTCGCGAGGTGGAGTCGGTTTTGATTTCAGTCGCGCTGTATTTTATTTCTCCTCCTTCTCGAGCCCCACCGTCCAACCCGACGCACGGATTCGGCTCGGACGGCGGGGCCCTCGTAGCCGCGAGCGCCCCGCTTTTACGCATGGGGTGGGGAGCCCGTGTGGGAGACGTGGGCGGCTGATGGAGCGGAGGCCACTCCAGAACTCGGCTTAATCATCGACCAAAATTTCCGCGCGGACGCCTCGTCCGCAGACCCCCAACATGAACGTAAACAACGAAGGCCGCTGTTAAATGAAGATCGGCAGCAACTTGGGGAAACCTTGCCCGTCCTCGCCACCTCGTTGTCACACGGCGGCCATCATCACCGCTGTGGTGGTCGTCGTCGTCGTCGTCGTCGTCAGTGACCTCTGCCTTGGCGTCAGCGGCGTCATCTCGGTTTCCTATTGGCTCGGCATGATCATCGTTACCGTTAATGCAAGTAATGGATATTGCTTTAAAAGAGTCCATGTGCTCTGTTTAACGAGCTGAGTTCATTTTCAGATGAATCCTCTCCTTTGCAAGGGAGACCAGGGTCACTGCAGTTGCACGGGGGCAGTTTTGCTCATTGAAATGTAGTGTTGAGTAATATTACAATTTGAGAGTTGGGCCTTGACATCAGCGAATAGCATGCATTATGATATTACCCAACCAGCCATCACCCAACCCAGCAATTCATCTGTCCTGGCATCTCTCCAGTCACCCATCCACGCATCCAACAACCATCCATCCACCCCCGCACTCACTCGGCCACGCATCCTCCGAACGAACCAACCATTCATCTAGCCACCAATGCAACCAGCCAGTCACTGACCCAGTCACCCATCCAACAAGCCACCCACTCACCAAGCCACTGATCCACTCAGCCACCCTCCAGCAAACCATCTACCCACTCACTCAGCCGGTCAAGCTTCCACCCATCCAACCAGCGATCCATCCACCCAGCCACTCACCCAGACCCCCAGCCACTCACCCAGCCACCCGCTAGTCAATCATTTCAGCCACCGGTCTATCCAGCCACCTACTCAGCCACTCGCCCAAGCTACCAACTGCACAGCAACCAATCTTCCTAGCCGCACACCAAGCCACTCGCCCCAGGCAGCTCGCCATCCGTTCATCCACGCAACGCAGCCGTGCAACCCACCACCCAGTCTGGGCCCAGCCGAAGGTCGCCCTGCGGCCGTGCGGGCCGTTGCGTGGTTTGCTTCGCCGGCAGTCCGCTTTGCCCAGGCTCTACCGCCATCACCGCAACCCCCGTGCCGCGTGGCGGCGGTTGGACTTGGCGGCGGTGGACTTGGCGGCGGAGGCAGAGGTTGTTGGCGCCGATCGGCGGTGCGAGCCGGGTCATGTGAGGCCTGCTTGGCACGGACTCGCGGGCGGCCGCGCCCGCCAACGTCGCACCGCAGCCGCCAAGATCCTCCTGTGGGAAACGCTGCGCTGAATCGGATTAATTCAATATTTGCGGAGTTAGAACTACCAACGTGAAAATTATTATTTTCATAAAAAATTTCTGCTCGGAAGCGTTCAGGAAACAATTTACGGAATATTTGCTTCGTTAATCGCGTAAATATTTTTGGAGCTGCAGATTCGATCGTGCGAGGCGAGTAGCCGATGTGACCGCTGTTGTTTGACAGCGAGTGCAGTAACTCCATCGCCTCGGCTCCTCGGGAGGGGAGGGCGGTGGGCCCTGCGTAGGCACGGTACGGCGAGTTCACTGGGTTCACACTTATACAGGCAGTTTTATTATTATATTATTAAAACGAATGCTGCAAAAAAATTGTAACCGCAAGTTCTTTGTAACCGAAGTTGTTGGGGTGGACTGGATGTGCCGTGCCTCGCTCGTGCTGCCGTGTTTCCCAGCATCGTCTTGGCGACGCCGGTCTCATCGCCGCAGCGACACTGACCTGATCGTCAAGGTGACGCTGGTCCCATCACGCCCATTTCCATTAGAGTCACTCGGCGGTCAGTGCCACGTGGACATTATTACGCAACACCGGAGCGTGCGTCACGACTTGTCGGTGTCATCTTGAGTGCGACAATTTTGTTTCGTGATTGCGTTTACTTATACGCGCACGCACGCATCGTGTTATTTGTTGCTAATGAGGAGGGCTTCTCGGCTCTTGCTGCGCGAGCTCCGGGACGATTATCCAGCGCACCCGAGGGAACCCCTCTGTCCCGTCCCGCCGCGGCCATTGGTCGCCCGTCGCTCCGCGTGACGACGTGTGCGCCGGGGGGCGCCGCGGCACCGTCGTTTTTTCCGTATTTTTATCCGAAAGCGGCGGCGCGGGAGCCGCGTTGGCCGGAGGCGGCGTGCGCCCTCGGCCGCCGCGCGAGTCGAGCGGTTCACGCAGACGCGGCGCGCGCACAGAGGGCGGCGTCCCGTCGCCACGTAGACGTGAGAGGGGCACGGAAGCGCTTGGCAATCGGGGAGGATTGGGAGGAGCGGCTAGGGGGAGCGGGAGCATGGAGGGGGAGGGAATGGGGGGGGGGGGGGTTCCATCGTCGTCGTTGGCAGCCGCGCAACAATCCGCCGAACGAGACGATTTCGAGCGGGCCGTGTGCCGGCCGTGGTCTCCGTGACCGGCAGGTTGGCGTCGTCGCGGTTTTCGCTTCTCCTTTTTAACGTCGTTGGTGGTGGCGCGCGGCGCGGCCCCCGTCGGCCCCACGCGTCGAGCCGCCCGCCGCCAAGAGACAGACCGCGGCCGCTCGCCGTCGGTTCGCGTCGCAGGGTGGCACGGCTCATGCCTCCCGAGGGTCCGGCGGTGCCACCGAACCCCCGACAGAAGAACACGGAATCACACGTTGAGACGCGGGGCGAACGTGACGGCTGAAAAGAGCGCCCAGCCGGTGACCTGTGAATGTCCCTGCGCAGGAAGTCTGACCGTAGGGTTTCATAAAGAAGCATTTTATGGAACTGTATTTCAAGTCCCATTAACCAAGCAGTGTCAGAGTGATATAAAACAGACCCAAACAGCGAATGTATTTTTTCCCAGTGAGGAAGGGAATGGGCCCTGCAGACGTCCGCTAGATTTAGAATACAATTTTGGCCCATTTAACCGCATTTTTTTCTATTCAATCCCCCCTCACCCCCCCCCCCTTCATTTTTCCAGACGCAGAATTTTGAAATTCCATTCATTTTAGCAAAGCTGCAGTTTAACCCCTTCCCTCGCCCTGGTGCAGCTTCAATCTCCTAATCCTCAGCGGTGGTGGTGGCGGTAGCGTCGGTGGTGATGGCAGTGCTGGTGGCGGTGCCGGTGGTGGCGATGCCGGTGATGGCGGTGGCCGTAGTAGCGGGGGTGGCGGTAGTGAACCACGTGCTCGCTCGATGCACGCACGTGGTTCTGGCGGTGTGCGCGAGCGTTTGTGCGCCGGCGCTCGCGCCGTCCACCCTCGCCCGCGGGTTCCCTCGCTCACGCGGCGCCCGCGTCGACTCCGCGGGGAAACACCATCGGGACGTCAAGCGGCGGCGCGGAGCGACGCCGCCCCTCGCCACGGCCTCGGGGCGCCACCCGCTGGCCGAGCGCCCTCACGACGCCGTCTCCGGCATTGCGTGCGAGATCTACCCGGCTCGGAGCCGTCGTGACCGACGCTCGCGCCGCTGCTGGGCGAAGGTGTCACCACCTCGTTGCCATGCCGGTCATGGGGGTCGTTACGGTTGTTGTTGTTGGGCGATCTGTCCGGGTGAGAGCATGCGTCTGTGACCTTTCATGTCGCGGTTGCGTTGATGGGAAGATCAGAGTGGTGGTTTCACCGCCTCCCGTGGGAAGAGAAGTCCTCTTCTCCTACTTCCGCCATCAGTCTCCTTGGCACGGCTCCCTCGGCGGCACCCTGCTCTCCAATTTGCTTCCTCCCTCTGTATAAATCCTCCCGCTGTCTTTCCATTTCTTCATCCATTCTCCGTGTTTATCTCAACGTCTTTCTTTTTTCGCGCGTGGTTTTTGCGCAAATGTTCTCCTGGCCGCGCTGTCGGCGACGCGTCACGAGTGACCTCTGATCCGCCTGCTCGAGGGGTGCACTTGATCACATCTGCTCCGAATCTGAGAGTAATGTTGGGAGCGTGACAGGGAAACCGATATTTCCGTGAGCTCCTAACCCGAGCCGCCCGCTGCGTGTTCGAGTTGTGCCGCGTGCCGTTGGGCGCGGCGTCCGGTACTTCGCTGCTCGTGCCGAGAGCTTCCAATTCGGTTCCTGGAGAAACTCCCAGCGCGTGGATCGAAACGCCGGAAGTGGCGTCGCAAAACACGCAGCGGTGCGACCCGAAACCACCGTGGGAGAGCCACGTTAACGACCCTTACGTCTCCTCATCCCTGGCCCTCTACTCCAACCGCCTTGACCCCGGGCCCCCTGACCTCCGCTCAGTGGTGCTGGACGAGAGCAAGCGGCAGGCGAAGCGCCGTCTCATCGCCGACAACCGCGAGCGCCGGCGGCAGGAGGAGCTGCAGCGGAGCCTGAAGGAGCGACCGGAACCAAGCGACGAGGAGTGGGACCTCATCCGCGTCGTCACCGACGCTCACCGTGCCACCAACGCGCAGGGCAGCACCTGGAAGCAGCACCGCAAGTTCATGGTGCGTGCGTGCACGTGTTTACGTGTGTACATGTGTGCGTGTGTGCGTGCACGGTGCTGAGCACAGGGCCCAAAAGCCCAAAGTGCAAATCGGCCAGCAACAAACAGCACTATTAAAGTTGCAATAGATGAGAGTCGTGCGTACATGCGACATGCGTGTGTGCGCATACACGTGCGCACGTGTGTGCACGTGTACATTTACGCGTGTTCGTGTACATGCGGATGCGTGCGTACTGTACTCGGGTTTACATGTGTCGGCGTGCATTCCTGTGTGCACACGTACGTGTGCTTGCGTCCGATCGTGCGCGATGCCTGGGCGTGTGCGTGCCAGTCGGAGGACATCGGCCATGGCTCGGTGATCTCGAGTCGTGATGGAGACAAGGTGGACCTGCAGGCGTTCGGCCACTTCACCCGCATCATCACGCCCGCCATCACCCGCGTGGTCGATTTTGCCAAGAAGCTACCCATGTTCACGGAGGTGAGGGCTGCCTCACCCACCCGCTCGCTCAGCCACTCGCTCGCCCACCTGCTCGCTCACGCGCTCACCCACCCCCTCGCTCACCCACTCGCTCGCCTACCCACCCGCTCGCTCACCCACTCGCCCGCCCACCCACCTGCTCACCCACCCACTGGCTCTCCCACCCGCTCGCTCGCCCACTCACCCACTCGCTCGCTCGCCCACCCACCCGCTCGCCCACCCACTCGCTCGCCCACCCACTCGCTCGCCCACCCACTCGCTCGCCCGCCCACTCGCTCGTTCGCCCTCCCACTCGCCCACCCACTCGCTCGCCCGCCCACTCGCTCGCCCGCCCACTCGCTCGCCCGCCCACTTGCTCGCTCGCCCGCCCACTCGCTCGCTCACCCACTCGCTCACCCGCCCACCCACCCGCTCGCTCACCCACTCACCCACTTGCTCGCTCGCCCACCCACCCGCTCGCTCACCCACTCGCTCGCTTGCTCGCTCGCTCGCCCACCCACCCGCTCGCTCGCCCACCCACCCGCTCGCTCACACACTCGCTGACCCACTCGCCTGATTGCTCACTCGGTCACACTCCTCCACCCACCCATTCATTCCTCCACCCATCCACTCACTCTTTCACCCACTTACGCCTCTACCCACCCACTTACCAGCTCGCCCACACGTTCACTCACTCCGCCACACAGCCAAGCACCAACTCATTCATCCACATCCACCTACTCATTCATTCGTGCATTCACTCCTCCACCCGCTGACCCGCCGGCAATGCCCGCTCGCCGTCTCAGCTGCCGTGCGAGGACCAGATCGTGCTGCTCAAGGGCTGCTGCATGGAGATCATGTCGCTCCGCGCGGCCGTGCGCTACGAGTTTGAGAGCGACACGCTCACGCTCAACGGGGAGGTGGCCGTGAAGCGCGAGCAGCTCAAGAACGGCGGCCTGGGCGTCGTATCGGACGCCATCTTTGAGCTGGGCCGCTCGCTCGCCGCGTTCGAGCTCGACGACTCGGAAGTGGCGCTGCTGCAGGCCATCCTGCTCATGTCCTCCGGTACGCTCGCCGCACCCGCGCACCGCGTCCGCTCGCCGCACCCGCGCACCGCGCCCGCTCGCCGCGCCCGCGCCAATCCGTGGTCTACGACCGCACCAATGGGATCCGGACGGCTCGCTCGACGCTGACTCGCGTCCCCGACACCGCGTGTCCCCCCGCCCACACGGTAGACCGTCCGGGCCTGGTGAGCGTGGACAAGGTGGAGAAGATGCAGGAGACCTACCTGCTCGCCTTCGAGCACTACGTCAACCACCGCAAGCACGCCATGCGCTTCTTCTGGCCCAAGCTGCTCATGAAGGTCACCGACCTGCGCCTCATCGGTGCCTGCCACTCCAGCCGCATCCTGCACATGAAGGTCACCTGCCCCTCCGAGCTCTTCCCGCCACTCTTCCTCGAGGTGTTTGAGGACTGACGGAGCCACGGAACCCGGGGGTGGGGGGGGGGCTAGCGGGACGGAGCGGCCGGCGTGGGCGGCGCCGTCGCCGGGAAACCCCGGAGAGGAGCGCGAGGCCGCGAAGAACGAGCGAGCGATCGGTCTCGAGAGATGGGGCGCCGGCGGTTCTGAGCACCGCCACGCCCGGCTGCTTGCGGCCGGCAGAGAGCCACCCGGCGCGTGACCGGCTCGCCGCTCCGCGGACACTGAAGCCGCTTCCCCGCCTTCCCCGAACGGGCCTGCACTTAAACGAGACGACTCCTACCGTCCACTTCACGGCACTTCGTCCGACTCTAAGTATTTGCCGGGAACCGGCAGCGACGACGCCCGGGTGCGGCCTCCCGAGGGCGTGGCGTGTTTCATTTCTCTTAGTCGGACGGCCACGGCGCGTCGCTCCGTCCCCTCGGGAAGCTCCTCGCTTCCCCCGTGCCGGACCGCTCGGTCGGCCGGCTGGCCGAGCCGATGGCCCCTCGACGCCACGGCCCGCCGAGGCCCTCGCCGCGGCTGCCGCGCTCAAAGGAATGCCGAGGAGGTACAGTGACGCTCGCCCGAAGGCGATGTACAAAGTGACGAACTGGGTGCGTGGTGTCCTGATGTGTTACAGTTCTCGGACCAATTAAACCAAGTTTATTTCTTAGTCCGCGTTTTTTTATTGTTATTATTGTTACTATTGTTGTTACGTCTCCACTGAAAGTCTTTAAAAAAGCAATGTGACGACATTCATTATTTTCCTCCAGGCGGCAGCGGCCGCCGCCGCGACCCGCCGTGCGTGTAGCAGCAGTATTGGCAGCGTCCTCACATCGGCCAAGCACGGCCTCGAGGTTTTCCGGACAATAAATCCCGGGAGTGATTTTTTTTTAAAGACACCGATGCCTTTTAAAAAGTAAATAACTCGTGTAACTACCGAGGGAGGGGGCGGCGCTCGCGGCCCCAGGGGACGCGCGGGCGCCATCCCTCCGCGGTGGTGCGTTTTTAAGAGGCTTCTGTGTCCGGTGAACCGGGGCCGACACGCCACCCCGCGGGGTTCACCCCCTCTCCGGAGCGCAGCATCAACAACTCGTAATTTATACCGCAGACTTTGTACCCGTGTGGTGTTTTTCGTGTAAGCCACCCCCCCCCCCTTTTCTTATTTAATATTCGCGTATTTAGTTGTTGTTGTTCTCCATTCGTCTGTTCGTCGAAACTTTCAAAACCACACAAACAGTGCCTTGCATTTCAAGGCACGTTCCGGAGCGCGCCGGAGCCCGGCACGGCGCCGTCACCGCGGCGGCGGCGCTCCTCCGCCGGCACGACCGGCGCACGTCGCCCCGCTGTAAATAGTAGCGCCACTCCGCGAGGAGTCTCTCGTGCGCCACGCGTTGTTCCGTTCCCTTCGCCCGCCACCCCCCGTGCCCACCCCCCGTGCCCACCCCCCGTGCCCACCCCCCGTGCCCACCCCCCGTGCCCACCCCCCGTGCCCACCCCCCGTGCCACCCCCCGTGCCCACCCCCCGTGCCCACCCCCCGTGCCACCCCCCGTGCCCACCCCTCGTGCCCACCCCCCGTGCCACCCCCCGTGCCACCCCCCGTGCCCACCCCCCGTGCCACCCCCCGTGCCCACCCCCCGTGCCCGCCCCCCGTGCCGCGGTGGGCAAGGGGCCCTGTGCGGGCGCCACCGTCGCCAGGCCTGGCCCGCGTATTCATCGTCAATAATTAAAGTGTAGCTACAGCAGCGAGAGTAATAAACAAAACGACAAAACTAATCTGAATGATACTGTAATATAAACGAGACGAGCCGCATGTGATGCTGGTGCTGCGATGAGAAAGAGAAAGGAGGAAGCCACGAGTAGGAAAGGAATATTAAATGAAAGCTCTGAGGCCTGCGTTTTTCACGAACTGTAAACCCTTTAAGTTTTCATAACTCGTGCGCTCATCCGACAAGAGCCCATCGTCATCTCCTCTCGACGGTTATGGTGGCCGTTGTTCTCGTTGCTTTGGGTTGTGTGTCGGGTTTGGTTGTTTTCCTCCACCAGGAGCGACCTGTTGCCAGGACGTCTACCCTCTCAGGATCTTCTCCGTCACATTCCTTCCCCTTCTTTCCCCTCCTTCCTCTTCTTCCCCTCCTCCCCCTCCTCCTCGTCGTCCGCGAGGCTACTTGCCATTCAGTCAACGCTTTCTCACGAAGGCCCGAGGTTCATTCTCTCTGTTGGCCCTCGCAGAAGCGCGCGCGCTGATTTGTCACGGAAGCTGCGGGGGAGCGCCGCTCGACGCCGTCGCTCGCCGCACCGGCGGCCTCGGGGCCGCCGGCGCTGCGGCGGAGGCGGCGCGTGGGGCCAGCTCGTTCGCTCTCGCTCCCCGGCCCACCCCGTTGCCTGTCCTTGAGCAGTGATTGAGGTGATCATTCCGCGCCTGCGAAAGCTGAACCGTCGGAGGTCTCATTTCATTTAATTTGATGCCGCAGGATTATTATTTTATTATCGAAAGCGTAAAAACAATGGGGCGCGCAGCTCGCTTTTTTTTCAAGGTGAATTTTTCCCTCCCGCTTGCGTGACACCCCCCCCCCCCAACCCCCCCCCACCCCCCCGCGCTGCGTGCGAGGGCCGCGCATCGCTTCGCCCGCCGTTCCCCTTTCGCTCCGAGCCATCGTCGGGCGCGTCCCGCCTCTCGGCGCGTCATCGCCACGCGCGGCAGAGGTCACCGCGGGTCACGCTCCTCCGCCTGTCGGCATCCGCGGCGGCCGCGTGCGGCCAGGGCTTGGCACCCGCATGCGCACCCCGTGGATTCGCCACCGTCCCTCTCCTGCATCGCGCCGCTCGTTACGTTCGCCGACGTAATTTCCAGCGAGAGGGGCCGGTGGCGCGGGGTTCGCGCGTGGATTTGCCAGCAGGAGCCCCGCAGGGCCTCCGGTCTCACCGCGCCCCACGCGAGCGCCGGAGGCACCGCTTTGTCAAATTGGCGCACGTCGGCGGCCTTCTAAAGGCTCGTCCGGTGCAGTCATCCAAAGATGGCGCTTAGAGGGGGGAGGTGCAACGAACAATCGGACTCGAGACTCGAGGGGTCGAAGCGGTGCCCGGGGTCAAGACGGGGGAGCGTGCGGGCCCACGGTTGCCCTCCGCCGGCAGCTCCCGACAGACGCTGGATGTTGAAGAAGCTGTTGTACCTCTGCGCAATCCGACAATCAGTCGCTCCACGTTTTACTGGTGCACTTTAAGTTGTAGCAAAACTCGCGTGCGCATGGCGGTGCAGAAACGAAATGTCCACATCCCTCCTGCCGCACAGACACCTCCGGTGGTGGCCCGCGAGCTGTGACTTGCGTCGCCTCTCGGCTCGCGAGGCCACTGGGGGGCCACGCGCCCACTTGTGGTTGGGGTTTCCCCTTTTTCCTTTGTTACCTCTTTACGATATGTATATGTGTTTATAAACTGCTCTTCGTTTAAAACAGCAGTAGCATCAGCGGCAACAGCCGCAGCAACTACTGTACATCTCCAGCCAGGTGCGATGGCCTTACTCGCGTTCTCCACCTACAAAGGTATTGAACAGCAGCTCACGGTGTTCCTTTTTTAATTAATGTTATTTTTTTACAAATTTTACAAACATCTTCTTATGCAAAATTGAAAGCTACTATGCTAACGAGTATAAGTCATATACACACACGTGAACATGTAGAATATCGGGCAGGCGCCCGCACACGAAGTGTCGATATCGCCACTTTGAAGACAAAGGCAACCGGGCGTGGTGCTGGCCAGCCACGCCGTGCCAGCCATCCCAGAGGTGCTCGCACTTGCCCCAACAGAGTCTGTTCAAGGCTGTTCGGGAGATCTTTGTCTTTGTACAGACTCGCACACACACTCACACCGTCGCAGTGGGTATAGCGTAGGTCCATTCCAGAACTATGCGTTTGTCCAAATGCAAACGCAATTCGGTAATCGGGGAGTGTACGATTTCATTTTTCGTGGCGCGATTCAGAGAGGAGGGGAGGAGGGGGAGAGCGATGACGATGAGACGGCGGTGCTCCGAAGGTGAGCAGCCGGCGTGACGAGCACGCGGCCGGCGCTAGCCCCGCCGCAGGGCGACACCGAGATACCTCACCCATGCCGGGAGCCGGCACGCTCCCTCCCGGCGCACTGGACACGGCTTCAGAGCGACGTCGCCCTCGGAACCAGATCTGTGACCGCTTCAGATTCGGAACTACTTGAAGCGCGGCCGCTGCCGCCGCGTGGCAAAACCTCAGAAATAACACGAACCTACCTACAGACCTCACGCCATGGTTTATCCGTTCATGTCTCTTAACTTAACGTCGTAGTGGTGCATAAAACACAATGGTAATTTAAACACGCAGACATAAGTAGGGAAATAATTGTAACTTAAATTAAAAACAAGCTTAAACAGGGTAACGACAGAAGGCTTTGCTCGTAGATACAACAAGGTGGCTGGGCACGGGAAAGAGAATCGCGTCGCGTCGACTTCTTTGTAGAGGAGCCATTCTCGTAGCGGGGGAGGGGGGCCGCTCGCTCGCTCGCCCCCACGGGAGCGTCGCCCGGCGTGACTCCCCGCGTCGCCCGGCGTGACTCCCCGCGTCGCCCGGCGTGACTCCCCGCCGCGGCCACCGGGAGAGGTCGCCCGCCAACTCCGCAAAACGCTCGCACGGTCGGACGCCGGTTTCTCAAAACGCGCGGGACCTGACGTCCGACAACCGACGACAACAACAATAACAACAACAATAACAACACGGAGAACGCTGCGCTCGTCGCCGCGCTCCCGGTCTGTCCGCGGAGCGAGACGGAGAGATCGGCCGCCGAGCGAGCCGAGCCGTCAACTCTTCCCGGTGGCGAGCTTCGCGCGGTGCGGCGGTGGTGGTGGTGGTGCAGTAACTTTGAGCCATAGGCGGCCGTGGGGGCCGGGGGGGGGCTCGTAGCTATCGCCTCCCCCGGCGCTCCAGGCCAGACCGTCCTGCAGCAGTCAGAGGGCTGCCGCTGAGCGTAGCGCCCGGGCAAAAGTGCAGAGAGCGCCGCTTTAGTGATAATAACGATGGTGACGATGGTGACGATGATGAGAGCATTTATCTCTTGCCCGTAAAAAATATAAAATAAATTGCAAGAATAATTCAGGGTTTTGTTAAAAGAATAATTCTCTACTTTTGTCGTCACGTGAACACTTACAATTGTACGTACTGTATTTTTATAAAGAAAAATAATGATGCCGAAATAAAATGTATCTCAATTGTATATTATGATTATTGATTATTATTACTGAAGAAACATTTTCCCAAAAAAACGTGAGAAAAGTTTATGAAAAAAAAATACAACCAGGAATAATAATAGTTGTTGTTATTACGCTTTAATCAAGACATTCTCGGGAAAGTGTTTCTGATTCTTGTTTTGTGCGTGTACAGAGTTGTGTGCTTTCTGGGCGTTTGTTTTTGTACTTTATCACTCGGTGAGGAGTGTTGCTGCGTTGCACATGTCCGAGTGTGGCGCGGGTTTATCCGCGGTCTCTTCTCGCGCTCACGTCGATGACGACCGATGGATGGGTCGTTGTTCCGAAGATGTCAGCCCATTGGTTTTGCTCTTTGTAAATCGTTCCAGTTCTCACACTACTACTGACCGAATGCTGGAGTGAAACTCCGTGCCGGGCCCGTTCCTCGCGCAGCGTCCTCATCAGACGTCTCTCCCACCCAGGAGGCGTTGCGCGCTCGCCGTCGCATCGACGGAGGCGGCGCCGCGTCAGAGACCACGAGTCCCCGCTTCGACGCTCGTTCGCTGCGATCCAAAACTCACCTCTCATTTTTTTTGTCTAATTTTTTTTCTTCGAATTGTGTTTTTTTTTACGTGATACAATTGAGAGTAATTTATTTGCTAGGCGATAATTAATCCGTTGTTGAAGGGGCAAAGCTGTAATGGGAATGTTCGCGGGCCCCACGTCTCCGCTCGCGATCGCCTCTCCGGGAGGGTCGCGTGGGCGTGCGCGTCGTGCGTGGGGGGTCTGGGACGATGTCCGCTAACCCTGCCAAGGGAAGCAGCACTCTTCTGTTGGTGTTGGCTATTCGCGGTTGTGTCGCTTTGCTCTCGGACCGAGCGTTTCCGGGCCGTGCCGCGCGACAACGTTTCGCTCCGCGTGCCGCGCGATAACGTTTCGCTCCGCGTGCCGGGAGCTTCCGTTCCCTTCCGGACACTCGCAGCACGGGGATCAAAACGCGGGACGCCGTGGCGAACCCTGCGCGACGCGGCGTGAGCCGACCGCTCGGGGAGAGCCGTGCGCTTCGCTCCGCCGGGCCGCTGCGTGGCCGTGCACCCACGCCGTGTCGGTTCGTCGTGCCACTCGCCGACGGCCACGCGCCGTAAAGCCGACGCCTTTTCTCGCTCGAGGCCGGACGGGGCATGCGCCGTCGTTTGAGATTCAGGCCGCGTCATTTCCCATCGAGGCCCCAAGCCAAACGAGCGGAGAACTCGCCGACAGCTTTCCCGACGTCCTCTTCGTTCGGCGGACGAGGCCACTTCGAGCGAGCAGCGTTACGAACGGCCGAGTCGACTGGCGCGACGACGACGACGATGTTCGCACGCGAGCATGGGGCCCGCACAGCCGGCAATTCACAGATTGCGCAGTTTGGAAAATCGATGCTCAGTTGGTAACGAGGCACTTGCGTCCGACCTAATTTCCCAGCGCTGTGCGGGTGCCGGTACCGGTGCCGCCGCCACCACCAAGTTACACTACACTCGCCAAGGCCGTTTTGGTAGCACGCGTCGAGGGTGGGCAGCGTGGGGTGTGGGACTAGTGTTTTGAAAGGGCGCTGCCCGGGATAGGTGCGGGTAGATGTGAATCGGAGGTCGTCTCGACCCCATGTGTGAATACTTGTACAGATGTCTGCATTTTACAGCATCCGAGATGTTGTGTTGACAGGGTATTGCTGTAGATAGTCTGTGAAGAGCTTTTACATGAAATGTGTTTTACTCGGCCAACAGCATTAACTTGAAATTATATGTAATTATATATCTACTACAGAATATAATATGACGTTCTCTTCAACACTGAGCCCAGGTTTAAGTATTATGCGCCAAATGGACCTACCTTCCAATGCACACGTGTGTGCGTGCTCATCGAAATTCCACCTTGGTTCTTGATGTCTGTCGGCTTGCGTGTGGTGCGGTGGAGAGCGGAACGTCACCCGCGCCGTGTGCTGTGCGAGTTTCGGTTCCTCCCAAATCCGTGACTCTGGCTGCTGGCCAGGCCGGCCCCGACTTTAATGTGACAACGTTGAATGTTCGAGTCCTGCACAAGGAGGTCGGGAGGCCAGAGGTGATCGATTTAGTCAGAACGGGCCACTGAGTGTGCCCAACGTTTTGGCAGTCGGTCATTCAGCAGTGGATTTTATAAAAAAAATAGCTGTGCGTGTACGTGACCAGTAACGCACCTCAGTTTGGCCCATGTTTCATTTGGTGTTCCTAAGTGATCACGGCGATTGGGATATTGTCAAATTAATCTTCAAATTCAGCTGGGCTCAGTTTTGGGAAAGAGAATTCTCAAACAGCTAGGCATGTGACTGCAGGCTTTGCTGAGCATTGGTTCTCTGGTTTATTGAAATAACGACAAACTTTACAATGGGTGCTCACTACACACAGTATTTGTGGCTTGTGTTCATCGATCCATACGCGTTACCAAAATGAGCTTTTTTTGTTATCGTTTTTTCCTTTGAAAAAGTTTGGAGACTTTTTGCATTTCGCATATTGCTTTCGTCGCATATATATTTTTAGTTCCGTTTTTAAAAAAATATTATTTCATTTTGTTTTCTCTCGTAAATGTAAAATAAAAAATCAACCCCGTGAAGGCGGAGGGCTCACCGTGGCACTCGCTTGGCAGAGTGCTGGCCACCGCTCGCCCCCAGCCATCGCGTGGACAAATCGTAAGCATGACGCGTCTTCCACGCCGGCCAAATGTTTCGGGCCACGTGTGGAGGAGTCCGTTCCACTGCTGGATGTCATCCTGGAACGAGGGCACTTGGAACGAGGGCACTTGGCGCGAGCCCCTCGCATTCCTCGGAGCTGGCTTCTGCCATCGATCCCGATCTGCTGGGCCCTTGGGCGGCGATCGATGGGGTCTGTGTCTGACCATCTGCTTATCATGGCCAGCAGCAAGGAGGCTGTCAAGCTAGCTGTGATGATGGCCGGTTGCCCCGCAAACCTGGGCCCTCTGGGCCGTGGTGAATGTGGCGCGATCGGTGATCCCGGGCGCATCCATCTTTCCCGTGTGTTCGGTCTCACGTGGGTTTGCCCTCGGCTTCCTTTCTTGGTTTTCCAACTGGTCAGATTTGGTCCCGCTTCTCTGGGAGTATCTGACGTAGGCAGAGGTCAAGAGGTCTGGGTTCATCCATTATTAAGCCTACAATCGCTGTCAGTTCATGAATCCAAAGCCAGACTACACGGGCGGGTGGACGGGCGGGCGGGCGGGTGGACGGGCGGGCGGGCGGGCGGAAGGGCTGCGTTCGGCCCGACACACTGTAACAAAAACACACAATGACAACATGGTGACATGACATTTCATCGTCGCCTTCATTTTTCTGTTCGGTTTTGTTTTATCGCAGTGTTCTTTGAAGGCAGGGCAGAGGGCACATGCATTGGGAGCTGGGAAACGGGACGAAAGGGCTGGTGTTCGCGGTAGTTACTGAGCACGATGATGGCTCTCCACGGCCTGTTCTGCTCAAAAACAATCCCAAAAAAATATATTCTTACCCCAGGCTGTTTTGCGATTCCAACGGAGGGCCGATGTCAAAACTCCGACTTTAGCAGAGACGACAGAAAAGTGCATGGGAAAGGTGCTCGCCACACGCGAGCAGAGTACTGTGCTGTACATGTGCCTTGTGGTTCGGAAGGGGTCGAAACGATGGGAGTGCGTGTGTGCCGTTCACTCGACCGCGCGCACGGGTCATCTTAATCGGGAAGATTGCACTGCGGAAGAACGGAGGGGCCGGCTATATTTTTTGTGCGAGCTGTGGATTGAAAATCCCGGGGGCGCGAGTGAGTCTTTGTAGGGATGCTGAGAAAGCGGCGATTGTTTTGTGTATGGGGCGGTGGGGGGGGGTGGAACTCGTTCAAGGGCCTGTGGCGGGAGATGAATCAGAGGCTGGTTGGGTGGTTGGCGGGGGTGTCTGATTTGACACAATGGGGGGTGGGCGAGCTGCTGCTGGTGGTGGTGGTGGTCTCACGGGGCCCATGGGGCCCGCGTGTGTGGGTGGCTTTGGTGGCTCGGGTTGTTTTGAAGCAGGCAGGCTGGTCTGCCGGGAACGGCTGTGATACTGTCGCGTGGCGGTCGTCTTTGCGGGGAAAGCCTGCGGAAAGTCGCTCTTGAATGTTGTTTTATTGTGAATTCTAATGATTGAAAATAATTATATTTCTGTACAGAAAAGTGCGCTGTTATTATGCTAAAGCTGTTGCTATTTAGTTAAAAAGCATTGTATTTATGCAAAAAACCTTTACAAATAAAATATTAAAATTAAATGTCAGTCCACTGAATTTTTTGGGGTTTTTTGTATTTCCTGAAATTAAAGTACCATATGTATATACATTTTCTCCCGACAACTGTCATGTGTGCGCAGTAAAGGACGACTGTGATCACAACAGCCATGGATTTTATTTGAATAACCTCAACAAAAAATGAATGAGCATTTTCTTGGTTCTTTCGGTAAAGTCACGTAGAATGGAAATAAAATAATAAAACATAATAAAATTAAATTCTCACGACGTTTCGGCCACAACACAAGTGGCCTTCTTCAGGTGAAGAGACAGGTCTGTCCAGAAGACAGCTTGAATGAACGCTGTCAAGCAAGGACCGCGTCTTTTAAGCTGTGTGGGCAGAGTTAACATACGAATTGGCATGTTACCAGCCCCACCTCCGGAGCGGAGGAGGGGGGCTGGGAACACAGAAAAAGAAGAAAAACAGCCAAGGAGCGCTGCTGTGTCCTGTGTTGCATTATGACTGTGCTATAAACTGGACTACTATACAATATTATACCTTCCAATCTAAACTACATGGTATAACATCATATCCATAGACAAATTCCACCTTTGAATTATACAATACGTTACTTTACACTACCCTATACTTTAGATTATAAACTATTAGACTTGTGATATTACACTGTCTTATTCTATGAACCCAACTATATACCGCACTGCTGTATATTCACTATGCAATTACGATGATATATATTGCCTTATGAATTATGTTAAACATTACAGTGTTATACTATTGATTATTATAGCACATGTTATAAACCATACCATTAACCGTGGTGTGAGAGGTATTAAGAGGCAATGCCAGCGAATGGACTGCGGTCTGAAGGTTACCGTAAAATACAATCAATGAAGAACCGAAATGGTTTATAACGTCTTTCCAATGGTTACTAAGCCAGAATCCATCTTCTCGGTGGAAATTGTCTCTGTGTTTGTATATGTGGATAGCCTCATGAACGGATCTCTCATGGTAGCCAGATGGCTTGCAGAGAACCTCTGTCTTGGAGAAGTCAATGTCATGTGAGCCCACTGAATTATAACAGTGATCTGCCACGGCTGAGGAGTTCGTCCTACCGGGTTTCAAGTCTGCTGTATGTTCACGGATGAAGGTCCAAAATATGTCGTTTGGTTTCTCCAATGTAGCTGCTACCACAGAGGCACTTTAGTTTGTAAACGCCCGGGTACTGTATGTCTGTAACCATATGTTTTACAGATGGAACCAGATCACGGATTTTATGTACTGTGTTGAATCGGACCTGGATCTTGTGTTTATTCAGGATTTTGGAGATCTTTTTTGTGACCCCCGCAATGTAGGGTAAGGTGATGGTTTTGAATGGCTCCTCATTTTTCATCACGGAAATTCAGACGCCTCCACGTCATGCAGTCAGAGGGACCCGTCTGGCCCAGTTCCGCTGCGATGCTTCAGCCCGTTTGACCCAGATTCACCAATGACCCAATTCCTACGCTGCCCATGCAGCCCATTGGACCCAATTTTAGTGAACAGAGAGAGCGCAGCAGGGGATAACAGAAGTATATATGCTTTTTATTTTATTTGGTAGTCATTTCCAGGCACCAAATGGTCAAATTCAGGCAGCTTAAAAGCTTTTAAAAGCTTCACGGGTCCAGCCTGAGACGACATCTCCCGGCGTGCACCCGACGCCGTCAGCTCGCGGTAGCTCGGCAGAGATAAGCCCGGATCAGGCGCGGATGGGCGCCCACCGTGCGTGCCAGGTGTTATAGGTCACTGCGAGGCTACATGGCGGTAGGCAGCAGACGCTCATAGTGCAGGGATATCGATTGTTGCGCCATGCTACACTCCCGTGCCCATCCTCCCTGCCCGCACCGACCAGGGTTTATGGCATTCACGGTCAAAACCTGCGAGGCATGGAGGGGCCCTTATCCACGAGCGAAGTGACAAAAGGGCCGTGAAAGTACAACGGCTTCACAATCATCGTCGTTCGTCATGATGTATCCGCTGCTGGATGAAGACCACCCGAGCCATCGCCATCTCTCACTGGTGTCGCGATGCGGCGATCCACACTACTCCTTCACACCAGCTGACCTCGTCCATCCATCTCCACGGCGGATACAATGTGTGCACGTCTTGATTCGTCGTCGCCGTCGCGATCAACCATTCAATGGGCGTATCGGTGGGGTAAGAAACAATGTATTTAATATTCGACGGTTCCTCCATCATCAGCAGGTATTCCGTTTCCATGGAGACGTGCCCCTGTGTGGGACATGGCTGTCAGAACGCGGGCCTTGGCGAACGTTGCTGAGACAACAGTTTGGGCAGTGGTCAAATAAATAATTAAACTCGATCTGCAATATACTTTACTTTTATAAAGGGCCCTTCGTGCGGAGCATCTCAGGGCTCCGCGCAATCCAAACCACCGGGCAATGAATCCGGTTCAAGGACAAGCGGATGCGCAAACGGCGCCCCTCCGCGTGCTCACTCGAGAGCGATCCCACTGTAGCTGCATTCCTGGAGTCACTTGGGCCGCCGGGTAGCAGAGGCAGCTCGGGATGGACAGCGGCGACTCAAGGTCCCCCTCGCCCCTCCAGATTTGAAAACGACTTCTAGGAACTGCCAAAGGTTCAGCGCTCTCTCAGCTCCGCGTGTGTGCGGTATATCTCATGCGGGACGGAGAGCCAATGAAAGTTGGGCGGTGGTGGGTGTGCACGTGGCGTTGCCTGTAATCGAGCACTGGAGACGGCAGCGAGGCTTGGTGGATTACCGCACGAAAGTTGCGAAACTCCCTCGCCGTGGGCGTCCAGGAGGTGTCATACCCTGGCTCGCCAGGAGAAGGCAGTACAGCAAGTGGACTAATCGCCATTTCTTCCCATCTGTACGGGGATTTGACGTTGCCACCCCCCCCCCCTCCTCGTGCGAGGCGCGGTTTTTCTCTGGATGTTCCAGTCTCCTCCCGCGGTAACTCATCGTTACTTGGCTAAAACGTTCTGAAAATGAAATAAATACCGAATGGGGTAGGGCCTTCCTAAAAAAGAGTCAGACAACTCGGCGTGGGTCTGCTGGATAAATAATGAGAATAAAAACAAAGCCAATGCAATGCTCCTTCAATGGCTGACGCTGGCATGTGCGGATTGCTTTTAAGCAACGGACATTTATTTTCAATGTCAAGTGTTTTTTTTCTTCCAGAATTTAAATTTCGACGTCTTGCCTCTCCAACATAAACATCACGAACCTCCATCTGCTTGCCTATCTGTCTGCTCTGGTCTCTTACTCAGAGAGTGAACTGATATTCTATTCCATTGTTGCTTATGGCAGCATCGCTTTGGCCCGGAGCTCGATGCCAAGTCGAGGTCTGCTGCTCCTCACCAAGACGAGAGAGAGAGGGGGGGCTTCATCAGAGAGAGTCCGTGTTGTGTGTGGCTCCTCCTCCTCCTCCGTTGAAGGAACGCAATTCACAGTGGGTTTACTGTGTGGTCCATCTTGTGGGTTGCTTGGCCACAATCGAACTGTTGTGACTTGTGGCTCCAATGGTCCATTCATGAAGATGTGGTGCAGCATCGACCTAGTAAAAATATTATGCTCCGGGTTGAGGGTTCCAACAGTGTCTTGGAGGAGGAGGAGGAGTGTCACAGCCAGGACGAGTACGACGATGTGTGGGTCTCGAAAGAGGTGATTATTCTGGAAAGGGGTGTTCATGAATAATCACGGCGATCGTGTTCGCTGATGGAACAGCGCTTTGTTAGGGGTGCCATGATGGTGGCAAAGCAATCGGCCCCTGGCTGCTGGGGCCGCGGATCGTCTCGATGGCTGTGCTCGGTGCCGTCTGCCTCGCGCTGCAAGAGCAGCAGAGCCGAACGAGGTGACGACGCTGCTGCTGCTGCTGCTCACGAGTGGTGTCGCTGCACGATTCGGCTGCGGCCGATGGCTTCAAGATGACTTTAGCCGTGGTCGAAGACGTTTCTCTTTAGACGTGCGCATGGTGCCATCACGTGGCGCACTTCGGCAATTGCATGACGAGGCCAGTCGAGGCGTCCTGCCAGCATCGGAGGAGTCGAGCTCCCTGCTCCAGCAAGGGTGGGAAAAACCCGATTTTTTTTTGCCCGACAAATCGGGTTATTGATTTTAATGGAATTAAACCCGATTTTGCCGATTAAAACCTGGTTTTATTATCGGCGTCTCGTGCACACTTCAATCCTGCTCCTCGTCGCCGGGCGTCGGGTAGTCGTAGAACGCGTTGAGGTTCGACTTAATGAAGACGAGCTTCTCGACTGTGTCGGGCGCTAGGCTGTTCCTCAACTTGGAATGGGATAAATCCCATCGTCGAGAAGTTTCGCTCAGACGCAGCAGCGGTCGACGTGGCCATGCTGAACCAGTTTGATGGCTGATCTTCTGGAGCGCGGGATAGTCGCTGCCGTCGGTCAGCCACCACTCTAGCGAAGGGGTCTTCCTCCGCTTGGCCAGGAGCTGAAAGCTAATGGGTGCGTGCGACTGAAATCCCGACTTAACTTTAATAGAACCGAATAAAACCGGATTTGGGCAGGATCCAGGTGCTCCGGTTTTATATAAAAACCTATTAAAACCCGAATGAATAAAACCGGGCCGTGCCAGCCTTGCCCTGGAGTGGAGGCAACTTCCACCAGCAGTAGCATGAGCAGGCAATTGCAGGGATACACCTTTCCCTCTTAATGAACATCTCACCGGCTTCGGGGTAAAACAAACGCCTTGATATAGCAGTGAATTGAGCATGACTGGTGGTGTTATCTTACGGATCAATCGCTTGCTGGAGACTGGTCTAATGGACATTCCACTGTCCTCTGACGGGATTTGGTCACTTCACAGGAGCGCCATTCGCTACACCAATCCGGTGAGCTACAAAGCTCTTCCAAACAGATGTCCAGTCGGGGGCAGGCCGGAACGTTACAAGAATAAACGATAGAGCAGCACGACGGGAGGAGCGCAAAGTGTAGGGGAGGTAAACAGTTCGCTGTCGGGGTGGACAGGGGCAGGGTCCCCTCGTATCTGTGGGTGCCCGGGGCTTCTGCGGGCCTCCGGGAGGCCGCGAGGCGAGGCCACGTGGCCCGCCCGCTCACGCCGCGGTGCCCGGCTCAGGTGCCCGGCTCGTGCGATGTTGGAGTCGCTTCGTTTGTTCCACCCTGGTGGTGTGATACCATCCCTGTGAACCCCCGTGTATCAGTGCCCTATCATATTACAGTCAGACCTTATTGGTCACCCCGGGCCCTTATAAATCTCAACGTTCGTCCTACAAAGTCCCATCACAAGGGGGAAACACAAACAAATAGACACTTTTTTGTGCCCGTATTAAAACCTCAATTTCCCTATGCAAGAACACGGGGGGCACAGAGCGTGTTGGGGGGCACAGAGTGTGGGGGCACAGAGCGTGTTGGGGGGCACAGAGTGTGGGGGGCACAGAGCGTGGGGGGCACAGCGTGGGGGCACACAGAGTGTGGGGGGCACACAGAGTCTGGGGGGCACGGAGTGTGGGGGGTACGGTGTGGGGGGCACGGAGTGTGGGGGGCACACGGAGTGTGGGGGGGCACACGGAGTGTGGGGGGCACACGGAGTGTGTGGGGGGCACGGAGTGTGTTGAGGGGCACGGAGTGTGGGGGGCACGGAGTGTGGGGGGCACGGAGAACCTCCAGCGACCGCGCCTCGCTGCTGCCCCCCCCACCCCGCAGCTTCGTCAGTCTGCGGGAATCGATACTCGTGCCCGCGGAATCGATTACACGCGATTACGTTAATCGATTACTCCCGCGACGTCACCGGGCGCGCGCTGATACACGGGCGCTCCGCCGGAAGTCGCGTGACCCCGGGTGCCAGCCGCGACCCGCCGCCGCCTTCCTCCTCCTACGCTGCTGCCGCCGCCGCCGCTCGAACCTCGCCTCGGCGCCGCTGAGGTGAGCGGCCCCCCCACCCCCCGCCCCGGTCCCGGAGCGTCGCACCGCTCGGCGTGGAGCGATCGGTGCCGCGGCGGGGGCGAATCCTCCGTGGCCGGGGGCTGCTGGGGCCGCCGCTTCGCGACGTCCGGGCCGCCCCTTGTCTTTGTGCGAAATGGCGGGCGCCGTCTGGCGCTCGAGTCGCGCTCGGGGTTGAGAGTCGCGCCGCGTTGCGTCGCCGGAGGCGGTGACCGTGCGAGGTGCAGGCCGCGTGCCGAGCGGCGCGGTGGTGGTGGTGTCAGCGGGGCAGGAGAGGGGAAGGAGCCTTGCGGCCTAGGGGCTCCTACTTGCCAACCCGCCCCATATCCGGTAGCGCGAGTCGTGCAAGTCCGTAGGTGTGGCGCCTCGTTCATCGGATACCCCAAGGCACAGAGATAAGAGCTGGGTCACAGTGAGACTCTGACACACATTGGGACGCTGAGATACAGTGAGACCCTGATGCAGCGAGAGAGGAGACGGGTGTGGAACTGAACGGAGAGTGAGATGCGCACAGATACTTACTGGGAGACCAAAACTGTGATGATACGCGCGAGGGCGTGAGCGACTGACAGCGAGAGAGACTCCGTGTTGAGGTTGGGGTAGAGCGCGCGAGAGACACCGAGACACAAGTGGAGACTCGTCCACAAGAGACCGTGTGATACCGAGACGCACTTTGAGACGCTGCTCCTCAGCCTGTGCGTGTCCGTCCGCCTTGTGGGATTTAAACCGCGCACCATTTGACGCTTCGTAAATCTAGACCCGATCTATTTGCATGTTTGCACATCCATTTATCGATCCACTGCTGGATGAAGTCCTTCCGTCTGTGGGGAGTTGCAGCTGAACTGCTTCTGGCTGTCCTCTAACGTTTGACCTAAACCGCACTGCCCTGCGCGGTCAGGTCCGGTCAAACAACCATGACTGACTCAACTTCATCCCGTCGAGTAACAAGTTTATCGGATGATCGAGACTTGTATTTCGCAAGCGTTAACGGTTTTGTTAAACGGCACCGCAATCCTCTACCAAGCAAAACGTTGTCTGGTGATGGCTGCTACGTTACCAGTTGTGCAACAAGGCCAATTAGCAAACGCAACATTCGTCAGTGACACGGCCGGGTGTCTTTAAAAGGAAGCAATTATTGGACGTTTCGGTCAACGGCCCTTCATAGTACTAAATGGCGACCAAATAGTTTACTTATCCGAAATGAGGGCAAGTTAATCCGCGTTGGAGCAGAGAAGGCGGTTTCCCCGAATGACCCTCCCACTGCCCACTATTATAAACGATGTCGCAGTTAATGACGAGAACGGTTCGGAAAGCCCCCGCAGTGGAGTTTCGTTTTTCTTCTCTTTGCCCACGCCCTCGGCGCGAGTGCCGCGTCCCTAGATGGCGAAGCCGTGGATTTGCAAGAGAAATCTGCATCGGTGAGCCCGGCCAGGTCACGGGATAAGAGTTCGAGCCAGGGACAGGGGGCCTGGGCACGACGCGCCGGCCCGCGGGTTGTCCGAGTTGGATCCGCACCTTGAACGTCGCGACGCATGACGCACGCGTGCTGCGAAAGTCTAAAGTACAAGGGGCTGGAGACCCGTCGTATCGTGCTCGTCACAATGTTGGCAGCGACTCGCAGGGACAGAGTTGATGATCTTTTTGGCGTTTCTCTATTGCGCCGCTTTTGCCGACCGTCTGTCGCTGTCAACAAAGTATAATAACAGCGGTGATAATCAAAGTAGTTGCGTAACCTCTTCAGCCAGAGAAGCCTCATTGACTTTCAGGCTCATTCTTCAGGCGGGTCCTGCTGAATTGTGATGTTTTGGAAGGAGTCTTTCACTTTTGTCGGGAGTACCCAGAGAACTCCCTCGTCGCATATGAATAACACTCCAAAGGTCCACACAGTGTCCCCTGAACCAACTTGCAGTGCTGCCAACTCCTGGCCACTTGGCAAGCTGTTGGGTGTGGGAGTGTTACGTATCTGTGTGATCCACTAGTCTTGCCTCCACAGACGCGCGCCATCCTACTCAGTCTGACCATCCAGGTTTGCATCTCCTGCAAGTTGATTGTGTGGTACTCTTTGGTTCTTTCGGTAGAGTCACGTAGGTCTAAAATAAAATAAATCGCGACGTTTCGGGCGCAAACACAAGCGTCCGTCATCAGGTGGGACAACCACAGCAAGAAAGAATTGCTGAAGTGGGCGAAACTGCAACAATTGTTTCTTGCTGTGGTTGTCCCACCTGATGACGGGCAGCTTGTGTTGCGCCCGAAACGTCGTGATTAATTTATTTTATTTCTAACTACGTGACTTTACCGAAAGAACCAAAGAGTGGATTCCTGCAGTCACGAAAACTTCAAATCTAGATTGATTGGATGTTGTCTGTACATCACTCCTAATGCATGTGTTTATTAATTACTGTAGGTGATAGTGCCAAATGTATTCTGACACTAAAAGAGAGCAGTGTATACTTCATACACAATGTACAAGATAGAATCAAGGTTTAGTTTTTTTCATGCGACGTTAAGCGCTCTATCTGCTTGTTAATGCTCGTATTTATATGTTCTGCTTGTGCACATTCAGGCAAGTGGATGTGAGGGTGTTGTGCCTTGGACATTTCTGTATTTTATTGTTAAAGAGTTTACTGCTTTCCCATTGATCATTTATCATGATGGACGTGCGTCTTGTCAGGGCCGTAGACAACCGTCCCTCTTCCACAAGGGATGAGAATTTCACCTTTGTCATTTCCTGATTGTTTAATTTGTCATAAATTACTACACACTTGGCATTCGTACAGCCATTTACAAATAACTTAAGCCCAGCCACAACTGTTTAAAGTGTAACCCCAGCCAACCCAAATCTGAGCTCTTAACTAGAGCGGGTTGTCATACAATAGCGCTAAACCGAAACTGCGTCACTCTTCATGACATGCCACTGACCTCATAATTAGGGCAGGGTTATTCAGCTGGTGGCAAGTGCTCGTGGAGTGGTCCACCGAAACACAACGACGCAAAGGAGATTGAGGAGAGATTTGAGACGTGAAGACGAGGTACTCACATTGGTGTTCCTGTAAAGGGGTTATTATATCACGAAGCCATTCGACGTCATAACATGTGACATCACGTATCCCACCAGCATACACCAATGCCGCTCGCTACAGCATCACGTTCTGTACTCTAGCACCACTACTAACCTTTGTATGATTGCACCCTTAAGAATTCTAGATTTGAAGCTTCCGTGACTGCAAGGATCCATACTCTTTGGTTCTATTCGGTAAAGTCACGTAGGTAAAAAATAAAACAACAAAAATCACGACGTTTCGGCCACAACACAAGTGGCCTTCATCAGGTGTTTGCATTACCGTGCTGTCACGGTCCCTTCACCTGATGAAGGCCACTTGTGGCCGAAACGTCGTGATTTTTGTTGTTTTTAATGTTCCCCAAGTTTGCTATTTAACTCCTGAGTTAAGGAATACAACAAGTAGGGCACCAATTCTAAAACTTAGATGATTTTTTGTTCAATAACAGTTTCCAAAATCAGTTATTGATTTCAGTTGTCAAGGAATTCATCATGAAATCCAGTTCAGTTTTAGTAATAGTTGCACTGAATGATGCAACCGCACAGCCCGTTCCAAAGTGATTAGTCACTTAGCGATACAGAATGTATCGAAACCAAACTGGATCGCGAGTCCTCTTTAACTATACTTCACTATGCTGGTCAGAGCTGGTTGCTAAACCAATAATCAATTCGGTTTTTATGATATGTATACGTCATCCATAATGCTAAACAATTTCAAATCCTTATTAACCGTGGTGTAACCATGACTGTGTCACCACGGGGTTTGCATTACCAAGTGTTCCTATTTGGTATGCAGGTGCCTCGCTGCATTTGGCAAGTCCGTTGCGGTTTCCATCGTTGATGTTTACATGCGAGTGCCTGGTGTTTTCAACGAAGGCATGATCGGTGTGTCGCAGGAGTCGTGTTTTCACACCGAGGGTTGTTCCGGACGTTGAAGGCAGCCCAGGCCACTTTGGCGCAGTGAAGTGGCAAGGGTGGCGCGAGGCGCTGAGCCAACTCGCCGGAGACCTTTGAGACCTGCAGCGCGTTACCGACTTGTCGCCGTAATCGTCACGTGTGTTTTCAGTTGTTCGAGAAATTGTTATTTGCCACTCTGCGCCTGTATCGAAAATTACTCCTGCGCTTTTGCAATCTGAAGCCTCTGGCGTTACAACGCTCGTGTTGTACGAGGCTGTGTCGGTTGTGTGTGTTTTTTTAAGTAGCCGGTCGCCACTTCATTGTGCTGACCGTGTGTTTGTGACTGTTTGTTGCTGTTCAGTCGTTTTTTGTTGTTAGTTTCCTGGTTTGTAAAGCGATTGCAGTGCATTTTTGTTTCTCTAAAATAATTACTAAGCAATTATATTTTTACACAATCCCGGCACTAACAGAGACGGGGTAGTAGGGCGGTGGGGGTGGTGCACGCCTGTGGGTGTCATACCCTGGCTTGCCAGGAGAAGGTGGTACAGGAAAAATGTGGCCTTATCTCCATCTGTTCCTTCTGTATGTATGTTGAACTTGTTTCGCATCGTACGGAGCCAAGCACGCTATGGGTTCAGTGTTGTCCTCTCAGACGTGTGCCGATTTTCTCCGGGTGCTTCCGTTTCCTCCTATGTTTAAACGCTCGTTAATTAGCAGAAAACATCCAAATATATAGAGGACTGCGGGTAATTTATGGCACCAGCTCACCACCTGGCTGCCTTCCCGCTTGTTTTTGGTTCCGCAGCATTGAGATACAATTTGCATGACACATGCTATATAGCACGAAACATTATTATTGTCGCAAACGTTTTTGTTTAAATATGCGTAGAGTTTTCATACCCCATTTTAATCGTCTTATAAGCAGTCACACGGTGTAGTAATGCAGAGACGTGGAGCGTTGAGGTATCAACTTTCTTGGCCCATTATCGTAATGCGAATGGTTTCGCTGCTCTGCCACCGTTCCAGATAGATTATATCACGCACACACCGGAATACAATTAGGGAAATCGATTTGTTTTTAGCCTTCCTCAAATACGATGGCTGGCCGCGAGATCGACTTTCCCAACGCCACAGTGCTCGGGCAGTTCCTGCAAACCGTCCCCACAGTGCCCTTTCCCCGGCAACTGCGTCGTCAAGTCAAGATCTAATTGGGGAAAACTTGATATATATTATTTTAAAAATAACAACTTGGTCACATCCCGTTTTGAGTTTGATGTCCCTGCTGCTGTTGTTTTTCTGTGTTCGGCACGAACGTGGTCGCAGTGTTTCGTAGACCAAATTGGCAACACCGTGTGCAGAAATGGAAGCATTTTTATAAAGAGGAAAAAAGGGCCGGGGCATTTCACTTTCCACAACCCCCCCACACGGCTCTGTGATGTGCCACCTGAACTTTAGTTAAGAGCTGTGCCCCTTCTGCTGCACTCCAACCGAGCTTTCACGTTACTGTGGTGATAACGATCTGTCTCCTCGGTAACGATGGGCTTCCGTGTGAGGTTGTGCTTTTACATGAAGAGCGAAACTCGGCTCACGCAGAATACAGAAGTTTGTGTCATAATGTGGTGTCATGTTGAGCGCATTTCCTTCATAAATGGAAAATGAAATGCAAGGTACTGCGATTGTTGCCATGCAACCCAAAGTAGGGACCATATCGTAAACGACTGTAATCTGTGCTCCTTCAACGGAGGAGGAATGGGAAAACAACACAAACTCTCTCCCGATCCTTCCTCGTGGCTAACAGACCTCAGCATATCGCTCTTGAAATACGTTTGCCATCATACTCAAGAATAGAATAAAAAGGAACGTGAATGTAACGTGAAGGTTCTTCCTCAGCAGACATATGCGATGCACCTTAGTGGTATATTTACTCCTAGACTTGACTTGTTAGAAATGTTTAAGCTCATAATTTACATGCCCAGTACTTTTGTCAATCCACTGCTGGATGAATGATTGTGCTGTTACACATTAACCACAATTTTAAATGAGAGAGAATTTAACTCATTGAATCGTGACGCTGAATCGCACAGTTCAGTAACCAATTTAGGAATATATAGCAGTAGCCCCACACCTCCTTGTCCACCTCCCCACGTAACCCACTCATCCACTTACCCACCCACCTGTCTGCCTGTCCACTTACCACCTCACCGCTTATCCACCTGCCCAGCTGTCTCCTTACCTACCTACCCACCCATGCCAACTGACGGACGCATTGTCTGCAAATCAAGGCAGTGGGCACATTTCGTAAGACATGGGTGGCTGGTTTTGGAGTGTTGCGCGCGGGTTCGACAAACACCTCTGTCACGGCACGAGTGAAAGACGGTACGAGTGAAAGACGGCATTTTTGCGGTGTTATTGTGCGTGTCCCGCTGCGCAGAATTCACTCGCGGTCAGGAGCTGTAACCGTGGACCGGCCGACCGCGTGAGCCGCCCGCCCACGAGCGACACAGCAGCGAGAGCTCCGTAGCCGCGCTAGGCATGGCGGCCAGAGGGGCCACGGCCCGCACCAACGGCACCACGGCCGGCGCGCTGGCGTCGACCAGCAAGATCCTGCAGTTCAAGCTGGTGCTTTTGGGCGAGTCGGCGGTGGGGAAGTCGAGCCTGGTGCTACGCTTCGTCAAGGGACAGTTCCACGAGTACCAGGAGAGCACCATCGGCGGTGAGGGAGACCGGCGTCACAGACGGAGCTTGGAAAGTTGGGGGGGATGATTGGGATGTGATCAGGGCTGTGGCCCAGACGGCTTTGGCTCGGTGGGTTGTTCTGAAAGGGTTTAGGGCCAGCACTCTTTTCAACTACGGTTGAGAGCGTTCATGGAGAGGGGGACTGTGACTCGTAAAGATGATCCAATATGAGCAAACCTGTAGTTTAAATTTGTGTTGCTATTAGAGACTTATCCTTAATCTTTGGTTCTTTCGGTAAAGTCACGTAGGTAAAAATTAAATAAAACAAAAATGAAAACAACTAAATTCTTTTTTTGTTTTATTTTATTTAATTTTCACCTACGTGACTTTACCGAAAGAACCAAAAGAGTATGGATCCTTGCAGTCACGAAAACTTCAAATCTAGAATTAGACTTATCCTTTTCAAAACCAGAACAGATTTATTCAAGGCCTGTTACCCTTAACCTTGAGAGACAAACCAAACTAAAAAACACTTTGCAAAGATGCAAATGCGTTTGGCCAAACAGCTGCCTTGTTGTATTTCATATTGCCAATGAAACCCTTCTGATGACAAACACATGTTTTAGAGCATTTAATAATTCATGCATGCGCATGCTTTTTAAAAGTAACTGATTATGCAAATGTGTTTAATTTCCGTGGACAATGGATATTACTGATAACGATTACCGACAGCCTTGGTAAAGTTTTGAAAATTGGAAACCGCAGCAGTTGTAACGCCCCGTCAATTCCCACTGATTATAAATGACTGCAGTGTACGCGGTTGGGGAGCATCTCAGGTGTGAAGGTGCGCTGCCTAATAATGTCCTCGTACGTAGCGTCATCTGCCCTTATTTTATCCCCGTCGTGGCAATCGCAGAGCACAAGCATTGCGAATGTCCAATTGTTTTAATGAACTCCGTTCTTATCACGTTGCCCGGGGGAGTTTTCCCGTCTCGCAAATGCCGTCTTGGGCCCTCCAGTGGTAATTAAGTATGATGCTTAATGTTCACTTGCAGTTACCATGCAAATTAGTGCTTTCGGTTGGTATTTTTAGCCAAGATGGCTGTTTACGTGTTATTTTTTGCATCGCCCGTCACACCATGTTAGTGCAAAGATGAGAACTAGAAGGACTGTTGAGATGCCACCGGTGGTGCAGGGCAGAAGGGGTTCAGGGAAACCGAGCCAGAGATGGGCGCATGCAGTGGATTTGGATGAGGACAGCAATAGACACAATAAAAGCACATGGAGACATGGAATCTGAGCAGCTGACTCAATTCCGATGGCAGAGATAAATAATCTCATTGTGAAACATTGTGGTAGCAACATCCTTAAGCCTTTCGCATGATGGCTTTCAATGAGGTCCGTCTAGCAAAGCTCCCACACTCGGTCTTCCCTTAGGAGTTCCGCTCTGTGTCGTTGTGCGCGGGGCTGCTTAGGGCTTGCCTGGATTCAACCAAATGAATTGCCCAAACTAATTATTTTTTTTCGACTTGGGTGATCTTATTTTGTAGTCATCGGTGAACATGGCTGAGACCAGTGACTCGCTAAGTCTTCTTGCATATGGCTGGAAGTCTTCTCATATACATATATAGCCACTGACCAATTGTTGGTCTTCATCTGTGCACTGCAATATTATTATTATCCGAGCCTGCATGTTTATTCACACTAGTTTATTTCAACTTGTCACAATCGTGCTTTGATATTAAGCGGTTAGTGGAAGTCACTATAACGCTTGATGAAGTTTGTCATCGTTGACTACAGTAGCAAAACACTTGGCTGACGAATATTTTTGTCGCTAATATTGTTAAACGCTGGCATGGAGGAGGGGGTGACTGCAATTGGAGATAACAGCTGTGGGCCGTGTGCAGCGGCGTTCCTGACGCAGACGGTGTGCCTGGAGGACACGACGGTGAAGTTTGAGATCTGGGACACGGCTGGGCAGGAGCGCTACCACAGCCTGGCGCCCATGTACTACCGCGGAGCGCAGGCGGCCATCGTCGTTTATGACATCACCAACCAGGTCCAGCCCCTCTCGCCGCCAGCACCACCGACGTGCCCATCGCCACAAACGAGACCGGAACACCTGTTGACCACTGCAGACTGTGCCACTGTCACCTTCGCTACCATCGTAATTACACCCATCGCCACCAAAAAATGACCCAATACTCATCAACACCACAGCCAGCACAACCAAAAACATATTCACCACTTCCAGACCCACCATCACCACATCACTGCCAAGGCTACACCACCAATTGTCACCAACACACATCAGGTCTATGTTGAGATTTGTGTATTTTCTATGTTCAAGGCCCCAGTGATGGTTCCAGCCAGTAAACCTGGGACACCACCTAATGTGGGAAGGTGGCTCTTACATCCACACCCCGAGTGTAAAGCTCCATGAGTGGGATGAGACTAAGCAGACCTTGGAGGTCAAATGTTCACATTGCAACTGCTGAAATAATTTGGCAGAAGGAAGTGATATAGAGGTGTAGTGTGGTGAGATCATTGGCATTGCCTGTACAACTGAGTGCCCTTCCCTGCCACCCCACAAGCAGTTGCGTTTGAAAGTCGGATCAGCGGGTGGGGTGGTGGTACACAGTGGGCACTGGTATTTCTTCGGGAGGCATGATAGATCCCCCTGTGTATAATGTCCACTTTTGGTAAACACAATGCAAAAACACGTGGAATTCATTCTGTGCCACGTCTGCTTGCTCTATGCAGGACACGTTCTCTCGTGCCAAAACCTGGGTGAAGGAGCTGCAGAGACAAGCCAGCCCCAACATCGTTATCGCACTCGCCGGGAACAAAGCCGACCTTGCCAGCAAGCGGATAGTGGAGTTCGAGGCGAGTATTTGTGTATACATGTTGAACTCCTTTGACACCGGACCTGGCCGACTGTGCTAATCGAAGGTGGGAGTCTGGGTCTGCCCTGAGTGTTGGTGGCGTGGTAATAGAGTCTGGTTTATCGTGGTGGCTGTGGTATTAGTGTGGCAATTGAGTCTCGTCTGCCATAGTGGGGGAGTGGTAATTACAGTTTCTGTAAGAGACTGATATTGGGCTACGGTGTGTATGCCACACCGATTTCTTGGCACCTTATTGGTGTGCGCTCCAACCCTACACGCGGCTGCCGAGCTGCCCAACAAACGGCCGTCCACGTTGTCAGGAACTGTCACCGACGGCGAGAAGGTGAAAAGAAAACGGGTGATTGAACTTACATGTTACATGGAAAATCGAGTGGTTTGAATGTCGACTTTGTGATGGCAAACACAAAGAAGGCGCTGTGGAATACCGACACTGGTTTTGCCGTCGGCAGGAGGCGCAATCGTACGCGGACGACAACGGACTCTTATTTATGGAGACGTCGGCGAAGACGGCGATGAATGTCAATGATATATTCTTGGCAATAGGTATGGTACCTGATCACTTTATGCTTGTTACCGTACTGAGGAGACTCTTAAAGGTGTTTTGTAAAATGTTTGCTTCCTTATGTAACACGTGTTGTAATTGAGTGTTAATGGCTATATAGGAAATACAATCAGTATATTTTACATTTGCCCTCTGCAGCTCGCAACCTCCCACACACATTGGCCACCCATCCAAGCACTCAATTCTGCTAAGCTTTTGAGATCTGATACAAATGACCAATTCACCTGGAATGCATGACAGTGAAACAGAACCTTGATTCCGAAATATATTCCTAATATTGAAACATGTCGAAATATTTGAAATATGCCATGCAGGAGTGTTATGAAAGAGTCTTGCAACTCGTTGAGGCTTCTAATGGATAGAAAAGGAAATTAAGTTAACATTTTGTCACTTCCCCAATGTCATCCGAATTGTGCTATCGTTGTCATGTGACAAAGTACCCCTTATCTCTCGCAGAGCAGTGTAACCCCCCTCTGTGTTAGGGAATTGCCCACAGAAGCAGATATCACAGAGCCAACTTTTGAAATCCCAGAAAACGCAATGCTTATTGTTCTTCTTCGTTGTTACGTTGCAGCCAAAAAGCTGCCACGGAGCGAGCCACCCGGCACAGGCACAAAAGCACATGGGATGGTGTCACTGGGACCTGGACCAGACAGCCACCAGAGAAGGACCTGCTGCAGTTAACTTGGCGCCGACACCACCGGCACCCCCCCCCCCCACAGCGGCACGCACTCCGCACCGTCACCACCACGTCTGTCTGCGGGCAACCGTCCCGGCGCAATCGGCCAGCCGGCACGGCAGTCAGCAAGGGTTTCCTCGTTTGAATCCCATTTAAAATAAAAACTCGATGTAGAAAAATCATCCTGTTATTAAATTTGCAAAGGAAGCTTTGGCATTTGTATCTTGATGAGGGCTGATGTATGAGGACGTTTTTTGTATTGGTCAAGTGCCGTCAATGATCAGCTCTTAACGATTTTTGTTTTCAGGATATGTACAAGTTGCAATATGAAACAGTTCTGTGCATGCATTAACAAGTCATAACATTACCGGTTATTAACAGCATAACAGTGTAGTGAACCTCATTGTGCATTGGTGAAACTGGAAAGTGAGGGAGTTGGATTTTTTGTCTTTGTTTATGAAGGGTGTGGCAGGGCGACCTGTTAATGCTCTCCCATTCAGTCTCTGCAGACTAGGGTCTGGTGTAATAGTTGTGGCAGGAGAAATCGGAGGTTGTCTTGTCTACTGCTGCTCATGCAGGGTTTATGCCGATTTGTTCATGGAATGTCCGCCCTTTTCTCACGTCACTTGAAAGAGCAGGTTAATGGATTTTTGCCTGTTATTCCACAGTAGAAATCTGATTTGTACATAGGCCACCCACTGATGTCCAATTACATCTCCAGGCAAATCCTGTGTCGTCTTAAATCATGGACCACGTGTAGTTACTTAAAGGTGGCTTCATTAGAATAACGAGTTAGATTTTTCTGTATACAATAAATTTAATTCATGAATTGTTACAGAAATGTTTGTTCCTGTTTAGTGCACTATAAAAATGTTTTCTGAAATCCAATGAATTTTCTGGTGCTGAACTTCATTCTTCTATCATCCACTGTTAGATGGTGCTGCTGCCCCGGTTGATTACAAAAAGCTAAAGGCTTTTAAAAGCTAATCTTGTATTACAGTAAAATAACTGAACTGCATTGCTTATTGGGGAGTTTGTTGAACAGTTAATTTATTCTGGGGCCATATTCTTCTTTATGAAATCCACAAAGTAGTGTTCACTGCTTTAGTATCAAATGGGTAAGGAACTTCTATACTATTAGGTATGTCACTTCAGTTTTACTGGAATTAAACTGGTTCATTTCCACCATCCAAAGAGGTCACAGGTAAAAAGTGTTTAATACAAAATTGACCTGCAGTTTAAAAGGCAAGGGTTACAAAACCTTTGACAAGTGGTCTGTCCCATGACACGCACATTTCCATAACCGTCACATTTGAGTTACCCAGTGGTTTAAGCGTTAGGGACATGGTGTCCCTTGTATTGTAATTGCGGAAAGTTGGTTAGGTTCATATTCAGTATCACTCATTTATGCAGGAAAGTTCAGTAAAAACACGCTTAAAAATGTTAATTAAAAATTATTGGCCAATGCAATATTGCGAACTACATCAGCATCAAGTCGCATCAGCATCTCAAGTCACGGTAAATTCACCACCCGTGTGCATTGCCCCCAAATAATAAATCAAGATTAAAAAGAAAGCGATCTGGATCGCGGGAGGTAGGGTTTGGTTACACGTTTTCGCACGATTTTATCATCACCCTTTGTTGCCTAAACGCCCATGTGAATGTGTCGATGCCATTTGAAAGAGTTCAGAGGCAATATTTTTTAACGACACTTTCAAAATCACCCCCCCCTAGTTAAAACGTGTAAAGTCTTTTGCGGTCAAAGCTGCACAAGTGGAAACGCCTCCGGGCCTTCCCCCTCGCGGCCCCGCGAGTCTCGGCGCGCATCCCCCGCGGCATTGCGGTTGTCGCGGTTTCGAATCCAACGCAGGAACGCCGCGAGGATGCGACTCAGAAACCCCGGCGGACGAGTGGCGACCGCGGCAGAGTCGCAGCGATGCGGCGGGGCTCTCCCGAGGCCGCTGCCCTCTTCTGCCTCCGACAGGGCCCCAAAGAAGGTGATGGTGGAGGGGTCCGCCTCGGGATGCGAACGAGGGTCGCATAGCTCCAAGACGCAGAAGGCATCCTGGTCCCCTTCCTCAGCCGCCTCGCCGCTGCACGGATATGGGAGGGCAAAGGTCATGAGTTGTCACCTTTACAAGTCGGCGTTGAAGGGTTATGCATCGGCAACGTCAGTGTCATGGGGTGCGGTGGCACGAGATGTGGACCAAACTTTCAATTTGCGGTTAGACTCATCCACTTGTAAGCCCAGGCACGTTAGTTTTCAGTCTGTCAATATTTAGAAATAAAACTAGTGCAAAACCCAGGCACGTTACAGTTTTCATTCTGTCAATATTTAGAAATAAAACTAGCGCAAAACACTAATTTGGTATAAAGGTGTTACAGTTCACAAGTTCGTCACATGGTAAACGAAAACTTTAATTCAGTTTTTTTTCCCAATCAAGTAGAAAACCAAATTGTGTTTTAATGCAGTGATGAGGCCTAGACCGCTAACTCGCTGCACCCGAGGCCCCTTTTGTTGAAACAATCCCCCAGGCGGTGCCAATCACCACTTTGCACCCCACTCCCACAGCACCCCCCATCAATGAAGTGGGAAAGCCGCCCTAGCAATTCGCGTGGTTCGCGTTCCCATTTTATCGCCTACTGCAGTCGAACCGTGTGAGATTTGGCGGCATCGTCGCGGCTCCACGGACAGAGTTTAAAATTAAAAGCCAACTCTTCCATCTTGCTCCGGTTGTTGCATCCATTGTGCGAGGGCTACCGGTCGGTCGAGTTCTCATCGTGAGGTTGCGCGTCCCAGTCTGTAACCACGCGCGATTGAAACCGCGTTACTTTATTTACACTTGTGCAAGTATGTGAAGTTTGGGGCAGTGGCCCATTTAGGCGCACGAATGAGACACCACGCTTGTTGTTACACGCGGGGGGAGTTCGGCTCCAAGATCTACCATTTCTGGTTGCCTATCGGAGGCAGTTTCAATTTTTAATCCACGTGCCCTGCAGAAAATAACGATAATTAGATTACTAATAATAGAGTACAATTTAATGTCATTTTACGAATGGAGTGCAAGTTAATTGCATTACGATGTACAGTTGCTGCAAGTAACTTGCGAAATATCGCACCATCCAAGGCGGTCGTGACTAAAAGTTAAACACGGCTACCCCCCCCCCCCCATCATCATCATCTCTGCAGGTGTGAATAAGTCGACCACCACCTTGTGGAGACGACAACAGTAGTTCTCGTTTGGTCAGTATTGCCTCGTCATGGGAATGTGGAATTTCCAGCAAGCTGGCTCACGAGAAGTGCACCAACGCGCGCGGCGTTCGGCTCGCCAACTTCACTGGATCATCGGCCATCGTCGTTAACACACCGCTGGAGGAATGCCTCGCCGATGGATTCATCTCCCACGGCCTCGCCGATGGATTCATCTCCCACGGCCTCGCCGATGTGACGATCCAACCCAGCAGCACCCGCAAAGAGAGCTCCGACTCCATCGCTCCGTCTCCGCGGTGGAGGGGGCTCGCGGGCGCATCAAGTTGGCATAAACTTTTTGACAAGCTAATGATGAATGCGAATTATAAAGCGTTTTTTTCCCCGCGGACAAAAGGCTCACCTCGCCGAAGCATAGTTGTGGACGTAGAGCGATGAAGCCATGCAGATCACAGGCGTGCCCACGGATGGAGTTCTGCGTCGGACACAAGTTTCACGAAATTCGAGTCCCAGCCGATTTCAAACGCTGGCAACAACCACCCCAGAGTCGCAGTCCACGTGCGCTGCACGAAGGGAAATGTCCACGTGCTTTGCGTGCAGCGCAGTACAATGCTTTAAAAACAAATACCTTCTTCGAAGTTGAAGTGTTTTGAAACGCGCTTGTCTCCCAGCTGATGGGGACCGGCGAGGAGGGTCGAGGCGGCGGGGGATCCCGGGGGCTGCGGCTGCCTCCGGGCGACTTTTTATTCCCCTGCAACCTCCACGCGGCGTTGCCAGGACAGAGGTTTCTCACACACACTCATCTTGCTGGAGTTCATCCGTTCTCACGCGTATCGCCCGCGTTTAAGCTTGGATTCTTAAGTCGGCTGACCGTAGCATGAATGTTTTTTTAACTTGAGCAAGTTGCTCGCTCGATCGGTGACAATTTTGGTAAGTCGCCATCTAGCAGTGGATCGATCCTGGCTGGTGGATGACAACAGAGGTTTTTTTCCCCCTCGGGTCTGGCACCGCCCGGGCCCTTCCCTCGCCCCCAGGCTCCGCCCTTAGTTAGGCTCCACCCCCTAGGTTTGCCGGTCTCTTGCTCTTCGTCTTTCCAAAAACTCAACACCGTCCCTCAATAACACTGTTGCATTTAAAAGAGAAACATATAAATATCAGAGGCGACGTTTCGGGTAATGGCCCTGGAATGTTCTTCAAAGCACACTCCAGACGCTCCTCTAGACCCCGCCCCCTAGCGTATCCCGCGCCTCACTCAACCCCGCCCATCACGTGTAGCCCCGCCCATCTATCTAAGCCCTCCCCCTCTCGTGTGTGTAGCCCCGCCCCCTCCTCATCTAGCCCCGCCCCTCCAAGCCCCGCCCTCCCCGCGATGGCGGAAAGCGGCGCGGATCCACCCGTGGCCTCGGCTGGCAGCGGCGGCGGCGTTGCGAGCGCGGAGACGGCGCCCAAGAAGGCCGGCTCGGCGGTGGGGCCCGTGGAGATGAGCCGCGCCGAGAACCTGCAGCGCATCGCGCAGCGGAAGGCGCAGGTGCGCGGCTACGCGCACAGCAAGAAGCTGGAGAAGCTGGGGGTCTACTCGGCCTGCAAGGCAAGGCCGCGCATTGCATTCCCCAGCGCGGGTAGGCGCCACGCCGCCGCTTATGCGAGCTGCGAGATGTAAAGCGTGCATGCGTGTGTGTTTATGTTGTGTGGGGAGCGGTGGTGTAGCGGTTAGCGCGCTGTTCAATGAACCCAGCCACCCGAGTTCCATTCCCGCTCATGGCCAACACCAGTGACGATTATCAAAATCGGTCCTGGAACTCCCCTAGGTCGACTCGGCCTCAACAGCCTCAAATCAATACCTGGTGCGGTGTGTAAAAACATCGCCACTGGGGAGACAAAGGCGGCCGGGCGTGGTGCTGGCTACCCAGCCCCTCGTGGGCCGTTGCGGCCTTCATAGGTGCTCGCTAACAGCACTTGCCCCAACAGTGTTGAGGCTACCGGGGGGATCGTTGTCTTTGTTGTACAGGTTAGGTGGGGGGAGGGGTTAGGAGGTGGGAGGGGTTAGGAGGGGGAGGGGTCAGGAGGGGGGAAAGGTGTTGTAGGTGTCGGAGAGCGCCTTGGCAATCGCGTTATTGTGTGAGCGAGCGTGTGTAATTAAAATCAAAAGTTATTGAAAGTTTGTGTGAAGGTAGGTGGTCATAGTATATATCTAGGTGTTTATTGGTGTGCGTTAAAGTGTACTTTTTATTTTTTTTATTTTTACTTTTTTTATCTCAACGTTTTTGTCGGCGGTTTGTTTTGGCGCCCTTTTTGTCCCTGACAGCGTGTTTTATTAGTGTATGTATTGTCTGGGTGTGTATCTATGTGTGTGTATTGTCTGTGTGTTATTAGTGTGTGTATTGTCTGTGTGTTTGTGTATCTGTGTTAGTGTGTGTATTGTGTTTTGGGTTGCGTAACGCTGTGTGGAAGCTACCTGGTCTGTCGTTCCGCACTAAGCTTCAGGTCTGGGCCACGGTCATTCCCTCCCTTCTCTACGCTTGCAAAACGTGGACCCCCCTAATGGAACATCTTCGCCAGTTAGAAACATTTAGGCTAGCCTGACTACGATCAATCCTGGGTTTAACCAGACTGGATTGTGTGAGGAGCTCACAAATCTTTGAAAGATCTGGGCAAGGTCCCATCGGTGAGCTCCAACGGCAGGCAAGGCTGCGCTGGCTGGGTCATGTAGCCCACATGCCCAGCCACCGCATGCCGAAACGGCTTTTGTTCGGCCGAATCGAGGGGGCTAAACGGGCGGGGCACGGGCTAGAGAAGAGATGGAGTGATGTGGTACAGGAGGACGTGGAGCTGAGTGGACTTGCCGATGACTGGTACCAGCGGTGTCAAGATCGGCCTCTGTGGAGGAGGCTCGTGAAGGACGCTACTGGGCAGTTGGAGGCAGTCGCCCTCCAACAACAATGGAGGGCGGAGGAGCGACGCTCATAACAACGAGCGGAGCGCCGGGTGGCTTAAGCACAGCAGGCACAGTAGGGGGCACAGGTGGTGCATCAGCCAGTCATCTCGGTCATCTTAGTCGACCCGTGGCATTTGGGTCTGCCCCGTGGCCTCCTTGCCAGCGGGCGTTCGACACTTCACGTGGCCTCAAGGTGCACATGGCCTGGCACAAGCATCGTGGTGACGTCACCGCCACTTAGTGGCGAATGGCGGTTGTTGTGTGTTATTAGTATGTGTATTGTTTGTGTATCTGTGTGCGTGTGTTAGTGTGTATTGTTTGTGTATCTGTGTGCGTGTGTTCTAGTCTATGTTTATACATAGTCTGGCATACTGTAGTGTATGTACTGTGGGATGTACTGTAGTAGACCAACGGGTCTGATGCCTTCTATAAACTTCCTGTCCCAGGTGCTCGCTAAAGTGGCCCCTTGGGATAGTCATCCTGTTAGGTGACTTCAATGCCCGAGTGAATCATGACGCAGACACATGGGTTTGAATGATCGGAAGGCATGAGCTAGATCAGCTCAATAATAACGGAAGGAGGCTGCTAGACTTCTGTGCAACCCATGGGCTTGTAATTACGAATACGCTGTTCCAGCATCGGCACATCCACACAACGTCATGGATGCATGCCGGGTCCAAGAAAGAACATCTGCTGGACTATATAGTAACGGACCAGCAGATGTGGGCCCATGTCCTTGACACCAGGACCTACCGTGGAGCTGATCTGCCCACTGACAATCGACTTGTCATCTGTAAAATGCGCCTTACATTCTTCCATTCCGGTGGTGGGTCTCCATCTAGGACCCCATTCAAACCCACAGTTGCCTGGTCTCAGCTATCTGAGGATAGTTTCAAGCAGGAATTTCAATATTGCTTTCAGCTGGGGTTAGTATCGTGTCCCACTCCTTCTGATGCTGAGGAGAAATGGGTGAGGTTCAGGACTGTAGCCCATGCAGCTGCAACGGCTGCATTGGGTACGCGGTCCAGGCCTCCCCAGAGATCCTGGCTGAAGGAGGTGTTCCGGCTGGTTGAGAGAAAATGACAGGACCACTCACGTCATCTACCGAATCCAACATCGGAGAATGAGGCTTACCACAGCCTTCGCTCGGAGATTCGGAGAGCCGTGCGGCGCTGCAAGGATTAATAGATGCAATCTGCCTCAGTAACCCGCAATCACAAAACACTATTTAATTCCATAGAAAGGTAACTTGCAGCGGCCTCACCTATCACCATCCTTAAGGGAAATAACGGTAATCTGATCTTTGACCCCCAGGAACAGGTCTGCAGGTTTTCAGAGCATTTTTGTGAGGTCTTGGGGAGGGGAATTCCCTCAGCCCATACAACATCATGGGGCAAAGTGGGGACAACCCTGCTAGGGCTGTGGTGCCTCAAATATTGGCAGAAGTCACTACCCCTTCTGAATGGTCATCTCAGTCAGCCAACCCATGGCACCTGGGACTGTCCCGAGACCTGTCAGTGAGTCTTCGACACTTCACATGGCCTCAAAGTGCACCTGGCCTGGTACAGGCACCGTGGTGATGTCACCATCACTTAGTGGCGAATGGCAGGTATTGGTTGTACAAGTATGTGTATTTATATGTATGTTATACGTTCCTCAATAACGGTTTGGCCTTAAAAGGAAACAAATATAATAGACGACATTTGTGGAAATGGTCCTTACTATCAAAACCATCCCATGAAGGGCCATTGCCTGGAACGTCACCTTTTGTATATGTTTTTTTATCTTAAAGTCACGGCGTTATTCATGACGAATGTGTGTTTTGTTGTCTGTGTTTGTGCATGACTGCCAAAGCAGTATCGCCAATCAATCCTGTATATTACACAGGGGGGAGCAGAGTGTGTATGGAGTGCGCTTGCCAATAACCTCACTTTAAATCAAGCAGATTTTTTTTTCTGTAACAAGACTGCTGAGGAGGCCCTATGGGGGTACAAAGTGGTTCAGAGTTTGTCAGGGTGTCTTCGCCACAATAACCATGCTTGAGATGATTTGCGTCCAACTCGATCATCATCGTTGACTAAAGTAAAACAATACAAACACTTGTGTTGGTAAATATTTCCCACCACTGAGATCTTTCACGAAATCAATCGTATGCTGTTGTAGGCCGACGACTCGTGCAAGTGCAACGGCTGGAAGAACCCCAACCAAGCGCCGAATCCTCCCACTGTGGACGTGCAGCAGCACAACGTCGCCTCACTCAGCGATCCCTGCCGCAGCTGTAATCACGTCCTCGGTAAGGCGAGGCGATCCCGCGTTCACCACGCCTCGTCGGCTCCCACCCACCGGGCTCCAGGGGGATAGTGGTTACGTCGTGATTAGCGCACAACGGGAGTGATGTCTAGACCGGTCCCGGCAGCACCCACTCCCTTCACCAATCAGCACTGACCAGCGGTGGTGAATCTAGTGAAACGCACCCCCGTGACCTACATAGTGTGGTGAGGCGTCCGTCCATCAGTGTATTGTAAACTGGTTTGTGAACACATGTTGTAGGTTTTCCTTTGTGCTCCTACAGCCCACACAGCAATGGATGGACAAAGTGCTGTGAATTGTATTTTTTAACGCCTATACCACCACTCGGCATTCAAACGGGACATATACAGCTGTATTTCTGTCGTGAATAAGAGTAAAGAAAAACAAACTATGGAATTTCACAGTCCATGGTTGAGATGAGGCATTTTGAGAATATTACGGTTAATATGCCTCAGCCGGGTTTGACAGCAGTGCAAAAGAGACTGCATTCTTACCCCCATGATGCAATATAACTTTCAACTTTCACCAATCCTGCAAGTAAACATCAATGATAAATTGCAGCAGGAGCTGGGGTTGCCTCACTTAAAAATCATTTAATTTGAGCCTCCTTAATCCCAACTCAGGCCACCTGTATATACTGGTAACTCATTGTTACCATCGTGATGAGCACGTACAGTGTGAAAGAAGTTCAACATATGTACATTTAAACAATTGTATTTGTTCAAACAAACTCGTGCTGTGATCACCGGCACCTGTACCGACCGATAAGCCTCTGGTGCGGTGTTCCGTGTACCGACCACTTGGTCCACAGCCGACCATGTGTCTCACCTGGAGAACGTGTCAGAAGAGGAGATGAACCGCCTGCTGGGCATCGTGGTGGACGTGGAGAACCTCTTCATTTGTGTCACCAAAGAGGAGGACGCCGACACCAAGCAGGTCTTCTTCTACCTCTTCAAGGTGCGATGAGCCCGCCTCATCTTCCCATTCAATTAAAAAAACGTAGCACCTCCAGTTGTTACCGTGTGATTCGTACGGTGGAGGGAAATATGGACATTTTAGAGAAAATAATTGTGTTCCTCCTGTTTGTATTTATTTATTGTACAGTCTCCCCAAGACTAGTTTAGATATCACCACTAATGTTAGCCGTAGCCAGCAATCAAACTTGAGTCACTGGCTTCTTAACGCATCACTCCACCCTGTTCCTGTGGAGCTGAAAATATAAGCAAGACCATGTGGGTCTGCATTCAAGGCACCGTTCGTCATCGCGCCTCAATTCTTATGTCGGCATGTTTATTTTAACTTTCATCGTCAAGCTGATCTGCGGTTCATTCACTTATAGTTTTCTGATTGTCTCATCTTCAGAGGTGAGTGCATTGGACCGTGACTGCAGTTTCTCAAGTGTGTGTGGAAGTGCCGGTGCGCTGCTGGGTGCTGAGAGAGCGCCGCTGCACTGTGCTGTTTGCGTAGCTTCTCAGGAAGTGCATCCTGCAAATGAGCAAGCCCGTGGTGGAGGGGCCACTGGGAAGCCCGCCCTTCGAGAAGCCGAGCATCGAGAAGGTACAGCCGCTTCTCTCGCCCGAGCCCTGCTTACTTGTCTCCTTATCACACGCAAGGTGAAGTGGGTGGTTGGGGCAGGAAAATGAATAAGAAATATTTTCTTTAAACCTGACGAGTCTCAAGGTTATTTTTCAAGATAGTCTTGCATTTAAATGTTTGGCCAGTTTTATGAATGAGTGTTTGGAGGAAATCTGAGAAGATGGTGAAATGTCATCACCAACTAAGGGTTAATGCTGAAAGATCCTCGCAGGTATATTAAAAAATATGGCTGTATCACCGTTTCCTGGCCGCATAACAGCTAAAGCCCACACGGCACCTGGTGTTCCCAGACAGTCTCTAAGCACTGGACAAGCTTAACGCTGCTAGCTTTCAAGATTGGACGAGATTGGGCACATTCAGGATGGTTTGGGTCATTGGCAAATAAAGTCAAAGGACAAACGGAATGCCGACAACTCCATTGCATCAGCAAGAGAGTTGAGCGCTACAGGTTCCCCAAGTGGTCCTGCTGCAGAGCACTTGTGACCCTACGGCGTTCACGCTTCTGTCGTCGGCAGGGCGTGGCCAACTTCGTGCAGTACAAGTTCAGCCACCTGCCGCCCAAGGAGCGGCAGCCCATGTACGACCTCGCCAAGATGTTCCTGCGCTGCCTCAACTACTGGCGGCTAGAGACGCCCTCGCACCGGCGCGCCCGCGCCCAGACGGATGAGCTCTCCGCCTACAAGGTCAACTACACAAGGTGCGGAGCGCCGGGAGGAGGTGCACACCAGCCGGTTAACAAACCTAGAAAAGTGCTCCTGAAGTAGTCACCCTTCAGTTAAGAGTCTTGATACCAGAGCTTAATGTCTCACTGAACATTATATCAGTAATCTTCCAGTAACCTGGGTTGCTTATAGCCTGGAGTAGGTGGCGCATGACTAATAGCCACAGCCATAGCGGATGGTGTACTGGATGTGGTGTGGAAATATTTTCCGGGTCACTGTTAAAGACAGACACGGCTGAAATTCAGCCCTACTTGAGACTCGCATGAGTCTCGAGTATGAGTCTCAAGTAGATTTTCGAGGGGTAAATAGTTTCATGAAGTTAGTAAAGATTCACCAGGTGAGAACTCAAGAGACCAGTCTCATTTGCAGGAGTGACCTTGGTAACAAAAATGACAAAGAAATAAAGCAAAATTAGAGCAAGGAAAATAAAACAAATCCGAGAACTCCTGCTTGAGTAGTAATTTCATTTTATATAGCGTTATTTATGCAATTGCATCCCACAAGGTGACTTTATTAAAACTGCAAAAATGCATATCAGTATTAAATAAAATAACGTATCCTATGACTCAAGTTGGCTCAGTCAAAATACTTTTAAAATATTTGTACTAAAACGAAATTATAGAATACGTTACACAGAATTAATGCAGTCATTGCGCTATTTGGGAAACGGGCTAGGCGTGTCGTCATCGCGATTTTCGTGTCCCACATCGGTCAGTTACACCCCCTTGCTGTGTCTGCTGCGCGCGCGCGGTCCAGGTGGCTGTGCTACTGCAACGTGCCGCAGTTCTGCGACAGCCTGCCCTGCTACGACACCACGCAGGTGTTCGGCCGCACGCTGCTGCGCTCCATCTTCCCCGTGATGCGGCTGCAACTGCAGGAGAAGTTCCGCAAGGAGAAGGACAAACTCCCGGCGGAGCAGCGCACGCTCATCCTCACGCACTTCCCCAAGTAACGCACGGCGCGAGAACTCCTGGCGTGTGCGAGCGTGCGTGTGTGTGTTGCATTGCATCTCGTGTTCCACAAGTTGCAAGGGTATTTTGTTGAACCAGGTGAGAAACCAGGATTCTCTGATTTCCGAGACTGCCGGTAGGGCCGATGATAGCTATTTATAGGCGGGTATTTTTGAATTTGCCAGATTTGGAGCCTGACTGTGTGAGCATTAGACGCATGACATTATTTAATTTTTACATCTCAAAGAGACAGCGTGAATGCTGATTGTTCCTGAGGGCAATGTTGTGTTGTGGTGGCTGACAGTTGCTGTGGTTTAGATGGTCGCTTACGGTTGTGATGATAATGGTTGTGGCAGTGGTTGTTGCTAACGGTGGTGGTGGTGGTGGTGGTGATTGCCGAGGTGCCAGTGGTTGCAGTTGCTGATGGTTGTAATTGCCAATGAGTGGCGATTGTAGTTACTGACAGTTCTGGTTATGGCGGTTGTGTGGTGCTGGCGTTTATGGTCAGGTTCCTGTCCATGCTTGAGGAGGAGGTATACAGCTCCAGTTCTCCGATCTGGGACGCCGATTTCTCAGGCTCCGATGTCGCTGGCGCTCAGGCCGCTCTGCAGGCAGGTGAGGCCCCCACGCCCACACACAGGTGGCACTTACCCAGCGTCGGCTATCGCAGACATAGCCCCCCCCTCCAGGCACTGCATATGCACCGTGGTATGTGCAACGTGGGTGTGGTGCATGTGGAGCGTGTGTAATGTGTGGGGTGCGCATCACGCGGTGTGTGTAATGTGTGCTGTATGCAAGGGAACGGTTCTGCACTGTTGTCCTACAATGTGTCCTACACTTTGTCGGGCTTAACTAGGGATCTTCTCAATTCCAGTGTGTGCATGCGTGTGTGTGCGCGTGCGCGTCCGTGCACGGCAGTGTCTGGAAGCCAGGGCCTCGGGACCCCCACGTCCAACCGGCAGTTCAGCTTCCAGTCGGGGGTGTCGTGTGTCACCGGCGAGCCGTCCAGCGCTAGTGGACTCAGCCCCGGCGTGCTCAGCCCCTGGAGGAAGGGGGAGGAAGGCGGCGCGGCCGGTGAGATGCCGGCATGGTCACGGTGGCGGGCTCATCGGGGAGGCTGGTGTGTGTGGGAATCGGTGCCTCATTGATATAGAGAGAACAGGAATTCTGCATTAAAATATTATCTTTTTACATATTTTGTGATCTTTTCCCCATTGCACTGTTGGCTTTGTCATGAGATGACGCATCCAGTTGCGACCCATCAAGTGACATCTCGTCTACCCAATAGAAGACAGCACATTCTGACTTAATTTTTAAATCTCAGAGGTGGAATTTATAAAAAAATTGTTTGGTTATTTTGTTCCATCAATAGTTATGGAGCCGAAACCATTAACTCACTACACTTGAAATATTAGTTCAATCACAGTTGGGTGGCTGAAAATTTGATTCAAACCCAGGATCTCAGCAGTGCCAGCTCAGCGCTCTGACCTCCGAGCCACCCGGCCACTTTGCAATTGATAATTTTATATAAAATTTTCTCCAAGGGGGAGTGTTTAATTATTGTTTGAATTGTGCAGCCCTGTTTACGTTGTCTTGTCCCTGATACTTTGTCCAGGTGAGAAGCGCAAACTGGACGAGTCAATGACTCTGGAAGATGCCAAGAGGCAGCGGGTGATGGGCGACATCCCCATGGAGCTGGTGAACGAAGTGATGTCCACTATCACGGACCCCGCCGCCATGCTGGGGCCCGAGGTAAGACCTCACTCATTCACCCGAGCCGCGTGGGCCTCGTTCTTCCCAGTTGCAGCACGGTTATCTCGCTGCGCTGCACACGTAGTTCCGCACAGTGTACGAAGTGTTGGGCCTGGGCCTCCCTGAGCTCGACTCGGCCTTAATTGATTACTTAGTGCAGCGTGTCAACATCAACACTGGAGCGACAAAGACACGTGGTGCTGGCCAGCCAGCCCCTCTTGTGCAGTGCCTGCCTTCGTAGGTGCTCGCTCACAGCACTTGCCTTCACGGTTTGGGAGATATCATTCCACAGGGGGGTCTTTGTTCGTGCGTTGTGTCGTCCTCACTGCGTGTGCATGTACACATGCGTGTGTGTTTGTGTATGCGCAGACGAGCCTGCTGTCGGCGCACGCGGCCCGCGATGAGGCGGCGCGCATGGAGGAGCGGCGCGGCGTCATCGAGTTCCACGTGGTGGGGAACTCGCTCTCGCAGAAACCCAACCGCAAGATCCTCATGTGGCTCGTGGGGCTGCAGAACGTGTTCTCGCACCAGCTGCCACGCATGCCCAAGGAGTACATCACTCGGCTCGTGTTCGACCCGTGAGCGAGCCCCTTCCTTGCTGCACGCTCACCGCACACCCGCTTACCGATCCACCCCCCTCATAGGCTCGCTTAACCCTCGCCCTAAACCCGGACACGCGAACCGTACATGGCAATGTGGTAACATGCAGTGACAAACACCAGAGTGCCGTCACCTTGCTGACGGTGTTGTGTTATATAGATTCGTACAGAGACCTAAAGACTCGCACAGAGACCCATTGACTCAGATAGAGACCCATGGACCCATGCAGGGACCCCCAGACTCCTATAGAACCTCTTGTATAAAATACGTGTGCCCACTGTTTTAGCGCAGCATCTTCATATGCGGCCGCTTTCAGACACTGTAAATCCACGTCTTGTTGCGACTGTAAACGGGACTGTGGTGGCGTCTGCATAGGAAGCACAAGACACTGGCGCTGGTGAAGGACGGGCGCGTGATTGGAGGGATCTGCTTCCGCATGTTCTCAACGCAGGGCTTCACCGAGATCGTCTTCTGCGCCGTTACCTCCAACGAGCAGGTCAAGGTGAGAGGCACCATCCTCACCCGCGCGGCCTTCTCAATCGCCTCCGCCGTGGTGGGCACATGCCTGCCACCAAATCTCCCGGAGTTTAAAAAACGTGCCCACTTTTTCAGCTGCCAGCTGGGAGACAGAACCACAAGTTCAGTGTGCCACCCATTACACGCGGCGGCATCTCCACGCTGTTGGTGTGCACTGACCAAATCGCCCAGAATGTGCCCGGTCTCACCAGGTCTCAGATGTTAAACAGTTTTGAGCCTGGATAGTGCTTGGATGGGTGACCAGCACGCGTGACAGGTTTTGTAGGCTGCTGCGGGGCTACGTGGGGGGCAATGGAGAGCAAAGGGGACAAAAACTCATTCTTGCGCAGTACTTCTGTGTGCCCATATGGATGCTTCCCAGCCTTTACCAACCAGCACTGGCCAGTGTGGTGATGTGTGGTCACACAACCCACATGGCACAGGGAGGCCCTCAAGCAGCAGTGGATAGACGAATGGGGCTAGACATGTGCACACAACCTACCGTGTCATCCACCAGCAGCTAACACTTCAACAGCCACTCACTCGCAGCAATTATCCACTCGCATAATTTACAGGGTGATCCAGTAATAGATGCCCTGCTAAAATAAATGGATTAATGATGGAGAAAACATTTCATTTCAAAGCCCCTTTCATGTCTCCCACCATCTCAATACACACAGTGTTAATGCATTTAAAAGTGCTCTGTGAGATATGGAACCATCACTTTCACACGATTCATTCACCTGTTTCAACGAAAGTAAGAGGAGCATTGGAAATTTAAGTTGAGTTTATTTAACTCAAGATAGTCCCATTTGCAAGAATGACCTAGGTATCAGTTGGGGTATCCATGAATGGATTAACCTTGCACATCGGACGAACAAGAAACGCGCGACTGTTAGTATCTGATGTTATCTCAGCTGCACTGCACATCGTCCTCACCTCCGAGTCACCGACGGTTGGTGCCGTGTGCGGTGCTTGCGTCCGGTTTTCGGTGGCGCAGGGGTACGGCACCCACCTGATGAACCACTTGAAGGAGTACCACATCAAGCAGGGCGTGCTGCACTTCCTTACCTTCGCAGACGAGTACGCCATCGGCTACTTCAAGAAGCAGGTGACGTCGCCTGCTGCTACCCCCCCCACTCCCATCCTCCTCGCTGCTCGCTCGTTATCACAGCTGTGGGGCTTCAGCCGACAGGTCCCTGACTACTCCTCAGAACCGGTCCCCGTTTTTTGTCTTCCCCACTGCATGTGAGCTATCATGATTGCCATCGTTAGTAAAATTCTCGGTTTTGCCCTCCCCTCCCCCCTCCAATTACTAGACTGCTCCATCCTAACTGAGAATATTTTTTTCAAAATCATCAGACAGGACTTCACTCGCCTTGAGTTCCTGCAACCTCCACTGTATTTTTGTTATCTCCATTGGGCTAACCCAAGAAAGATGGAAGAACGTACTATTTTCTTGATGTAATGCAAAGTCCAGGCCCAATGTCAATATATACCCTGCAGCTGCTCTTCGTAACAAATGTAAAAATGGAGAGCAGCCGTGGGCCGTAACGGAGTCTCGCGGCGGCGCACGTGAGAAACGTCTTGGATCCTCCCTCTGGGTGTTTGCAGGGCTTCTCCAAGGACATCAAGATCCCCAAGAGCAAGTACGTGGGCTACATCAAGGACTACGAGGGCGCCACGCTCATGGGCTGCGAGCTCAACCCCAGGATCCCCTACACGGAGTTCTCCGTCATCATCAAAAAACAGAAGGAGGTAGGGCAGCGATAGCCACAGAGCTTCCCTTGAAAAATTATCATTGATAATAATATTATTACTTGCATTTGTACTGCGCCTGTGACGTAGCGAAATGTCTCCATGTGGATGGTTCAGCCTCGCGGACCGCACCCCTAATTCCCCGCACTTTGATCTCAATTGTGCTTTCGCTGTCATGTGATGATTAATCTCTTCGCAAATTATTCAGTTGTAAAACTCACGGCAGCATCACCCATCTATTGCGAAAACTCCTTAAAAATAGTAATGAGATGTAGGTTAGCCTTCTCCAGGTTAACAAGCGTACTCTTTACAATAATAATAATGTACTAGTCCTGTGTGTGTGTAACGACGGTGACCTCTGTCCCCAGATAATAAAGAAGCTGATTGAGCGCAAGCAGGCGCAGATCCGCAAGGTGTACCCCGGCCTCACGTGCTTCAAGGAGGGCGTGCGGCAAATCCCCATCGAGAGCATCCCTGGCATCCGTGCGTACATTGCCAACCGCTTACTGCGAACGGAGCACAAGCGGCGGCGGCGGCGGCACCACTGCTCATTTGTACAGCGCCGGCAGCAGCGCTTCGACAAACAACGCCAGTACCAGTGGCTCAAATGTAGACGGCACCGTTACTTATCATTGACATTGCACCAGACAGAGCACTGCACACATTTACAGCACAAACTCCTCCCACACGTATAGCACGGGCATTGTGAATTGACACAAACAGCACATGCATCCCACATAGAGAGCCTTAGCATCACCGCTTCATACACTCACCGGATTATCCTCATATATAGCACGAGCACCAATGCTTCCTGCAAGTATAGCACGAGCGTGTTAGCCCTTCCTCATATGTAGAGCACGGGCGCTGGCACTGCCCATCCTTACAGCGCCGGCGCTCAAACCCATTGTACATGCAGTGGGAGTAGCACAGATTCCCGTATACTCACGGCACCAGCACCCCATCCTTGCCTTAACTGGGCACCCAGCCAGCATGGGCATCACTGGCCTGATCTCCTCCGCCGCAGTACCTCCTAGAGCAGAAAAAACACTGTTGGCTGAATCGTGGCTGTGATTCCTTCCCCAGGTGAGACCGGCTGGAAGGCCAGCACCAAGGACAAGGGGTGAGCATCCCACCGGCAGTGACGTATTTGTGTGACATTGTCTTGAGTAATGTTTTGTATGTAAATTATTTTAAGTAACATGCATCATCTCGGATGGCCGATGCAGTGTAAACAAATCTAGTTAAATCATTAATGACGTACAGGCCCCTTTGCCAATCCATCGATGAGATTGGAAGCGCTTTGGGTGATTTAGTCAACGACAAAGAACGATATGAAATGCATCCACATAGCTTGTGATCATATTTTTCTCTACGTTAATATTAACATATCAGAGTCCGTTGGAGGATGGCACGTATGCGAGTGCTGATCTTGAAGATTGTGCAGTGGTTGTACTGACCAATGTTGCTTTGGCAGGAAGGAGCCTAAGGACAGTGAGCAGCTTTACAACACGCTCAAGAGCATCATGCAGCAGGTGAAGGTACGTCGTGACCCGCGCTGGGGTGGGGCGTGCGTTCTCTGGTCTCTAACCGCCCAGGCCACAGCTCGGTGCTGCCAGGTCCTCGTGCTGTGTTGCACTGGTGGTCCAACGTCAATGAGAGATCGCAGTGTGTGGAGTGACGGGGTTGACATTTAAACCGGCTACTTTTGTCTGGTATGATAATGTGAGCTTTCCCATAATGCTGTGCTGCTCTGATATCTTTTCACAGCCTGGCAGCATCAAATATCAGTCACCGATCGGTGTCTTCCTAAGATAAACTATTTGGAAACCACCCTGTGTAGAGAAACCTTGCTCAAACGGGCCCCCATCCATTATCTGTCTATAAGGGTGGCACTTTACACTTCACCAAGGGGATACTTCTATGTTTATAGGGCTACGATCTGTAAAATATTCATCAGCTAGGATCAATCCACTGCTGGGTGAAAGTCTCCCCAGTTTGTCTCCATCCTTCAGAGTCCCGTGATGCAGCAGCTCCCGTGTATGGCATATATACAATCACGAACATTAAACAGTTATTCATGTGATCACATTTACATTTTATTATAAAAAAATTAATGTTCAAAATCAAATGCATTATTTCTGTCACAGTATATTCACGTTTGACTCATCAGTTGTCCAACAAGCTTTTAACAATGGAATTGACAAAACTTCTCAATGCAGAACCCCATTGTAGAAACAATCTGGAGACCATTTTCTAGATAAATAAAATACATTACCCTGAACAAGTTTTTGTTTTAAATGAAGCCATTGTTAACTGGGCTGGAACCACCAAACTCACCACACCATTGAGAACTCAGTCTGTCCACGGATGTCTGAAAGCTGGATTCGAACCCAGCTTCTCAGCATTGCCGGCGCATTGTGGACCCGAGCCGGCCAGCCTCCTACAACACCCCCTTCATGCCACGAGCCTCTCACTTTTCGTAGATGTTCTGGAAGATGTCCTTGAAGCGTCCGTCGGTCTTCTTGAGGGCGGTGTTCTTGGTGCTCAGGTAGAGAGGCCAGCCCTTGTCCTGTGCCATCTGGAGGGAGCTGTGCGCAAAGTCGGCGATGGAGGCGTCGGTTTTGAACATACTCAATGCGCACAGCAATACCTGTTGCCACGGCGACATCTGTCAATCGTTAATAGAATTTGCACAGATGCTCGGGGATGGGGGACAAAGGGTGAAAAAAGCATCGCGTCAGCGAGTGTCTCGGTCTGCGAGTCGACGGTGGCGGCTCGGCTGACCTTTGAACTCATGAACGGTGTAGGTGACCGGCGATCCTCCGTTTTTGGGTAGATATGGACTGCAGGACAGTGGTACAGCAATGGCGTTGGCGCCGAGGGGGGCACCTCTTAGTGGCGTCCGACACCGGCTGCCGTCACTGACTGTGCCGACGCCGGGATCAGTGCCCGCGGGGCCGTGAGGCCGATAAGCGGAACATGTGACCTCAAGTGCAACGCTCGGCAGCACCCTAGGTCCACTTGGCAAATGAACGAGATTCTATACTCAAGGGTACAATAACCGCCTGTGACTATATCACCTGGAATGAATCCAATCGTTTCAGCCACATAGGACTGAGCTTGGACAATGCTTGGGCGGGTGACTACCGTGCACGTCAGCTGGTTACAGGGCTGATGGGCTACGTGCTGGGTAGTAGAGCCCAGTGCTGAAAAATCCTCTGCCGCACTGTACTTCAGGATTCCAACGTCTGTGCTGTCTGCCATCACCAGGCCACACGGACCAACGTGGGGAAGTTTGGTCAGTTATCCCCGAGGCCCCGAACAGCATATGGAAGCTCTCATCCAGGCAGTGGATGGACAAATGGGTTGTAACCGTGAAAGTGGAATGAATACGTTGACCTCACTCAAGGCAGTGGATTCCCACAATAGATGTTTTAGGGGGTTACCTCATTGGTTAAGCAACGAGCTGGGCTCGTGTCTTGCAGTAGGCAGTTGAGTGAGATGGACTTACACGTGTATGTATATGTGGGGGGGGTGTGTGCACATACGTGTGTGTGGGTGCATAGAGCGGTAGTGCTTAGGGGGTGGAAGTGTAGCAGTTGGCGCTCTAGTCTACGAACCCATCAAACCGAGTTCGATTTCCATTTAATGCCGGCACCAGTGACGATTATCTAAACCAGTCCTGGGCCTCCCCCTGTGTCAACTCAATTGAGTACAGTAAAACCTTGGATTGCGAGTAACTTGGTCTGCGAGTGTTTTGCAAGATGAGCAAAAAAAAATAAATAAATATTAATTTGATCAACGAGCGAGGTCTTGCAATACGAGTAGTACGTATACGCTTTGTCTGCCGAGCGTCACGTGATCACAACTGATATAGGAGTGCTTTGATATGCGAGTGCTTTGGATTACAAACACGGTTCCGGAGCGAATTATGCTCGCAATCCAAGGTTTTACTGTACCTGGTGCGGTGTGTAAACATCGCCACTCGGGAGACAAAGGCCGTCAGTCGTGATGTTGGCTACCCACCTCCTCGTGTGCCGTGTCGGCCTTCATAAATGCTGCTCACACAGCACTTTCCCCAGCAATTTGCTATTGCTATACAGGGATCTTTGTTTTGAATATAGACACAAATCTTTGTGTGTGTGTGCATGATTATTCCAGGGTCAGCCCAGCGCCTGGCCATTCATGGAGCCCGTGAAGAAGTCCGAAGCCCCTGATTACTACGACGTCATTCGCTTTCCCATGGGTGAGAGCGCAGAGGATAAAACAAACAAAAATAAACTCAACACTTCGGTTTTGTAGCCAATACGGTGATCTATATTTGTTTTTTGGCTTGGCCACATTTTAGTTATCTGCTGATATTCTTGCCATTAACTCTCTACCACCCGACAAACTTGTCACATTTTCAAATATATACTTTTTATACATGCCCATGTATCGATCAAATTCTAACCGTTAAAGTTCGAGCTCACTGGTGGCTTGAGACTGGACATCATAAATAGTGTGGCGCCTTCCTAAGCAGTGTGGCTTTGATTGTCCACTAACTTTGCTCACGGAAAGCAGGTGTAACATTTGGCAGGGATGCAGCACACGGAGCATAGCAATCCCACAGGTCGCCTTTGCAAAAGAGGTTATAAAGGTAGTCCCGTGTCTCCAAAGGGTCGGTGTCTTCTAGTGGATAATGGAGGACTGCCTGACCACGTTGTAGTGACTGTTCTGGTGACGATCGCCACTTACCGGCTTCAGCATCTGCGTAATGCGTCACATTTGCTTCCCCTCTGCGCACCCCGTGTGCACTTGCTCCCACCACAGACCTGAAGACGATGAGCGAGCGACTGAAGAACCGCTACTACGTGACCAAGAAGCTCTTCATGGCCGACATGCAGCGCATCTTCACCAACTGCCGCGAATACAACCCCCCCGAGACGGAGTACTACCGCTGCGCCAACACGCTCGAGCGCTTCTTCTACAACAAGATGAAGGAGGCCGGTCTCATCGACAAGTAGCGGTGGTGGCTGTGGTTGTGCGGATCCCAGGCTTGGGACAGAGCCCGAATCTCAGCGGCCGAACGAACTCAGAAATCGGCGCGAGCCCAGACCGCTAATTGCCATGGGGGCCGGAGGTGTCGCCCAGCAGCACTCGTCGCAGGGACGCGTTCGGCGTGCGAGTCCTGACGTTTGGAAACGGTGGCGCTGCGAATCGTCGGCGACACAAGCTGCTGCGAGCGCACGACGCGTGGAAGGAACAGTCGGAGCTTTTCGTGCTGCCAGCATCGGCGCCGCGGCGATCCAGGGGTGCGTTGAGGACGGACCACCGCGTTGTTTAGCGCTTGCATTGTCAGCAGGGCAGGGTGGAGTATAAACGCGCACGCAATGAGGGATGGAAAAGTTGTTTTGTTACTGGCTTGGGAGTGGCGTGCCCTTAAGTCAACGAGTGCCCGCAGTGCAACAGAATGCAAAGTGGGTGAGGGGTTTTTTTCCGATAAGCATTAGACTGCAGTTGTAGTTTTGTATATTTTTAGTACATACTGACGTGTATGAATTAAAATGTGAATGTCAAAAGTAAGATTTGCACACCGAATGTATAATCGCAGGTAGTTGACTAATTGTACTTTGTGGGCGAGAGTGATAGTTTGACTACACACACACGACTTAAATGCACAAATGCATCTTCCTGGCAATTCGCTCTATTATTGGCAATAGAAACAAGGTCACATTTTTATTCTAGAAACTAGGAAGAAGAATCGTGCATATGTATGTATGTTGAGCATCTTTCCCACTGAACGTAACCAACCGTGCTAATCGGAGGTGCGGATGTATGGATTCTGCAACGTTTTCCAATAGGCTTTGCTGATGGAAGTATTTATTCAGCGATGAGAATGATACGTTCCAAACCGCACAGCGAGATGACAACACATGGCACGTGATGTGATGCAAATCCTAATTGCAACATAACTTTACACGAACATTACGTTAGTATGGGATGAAATTTGAGATAGTTATGCCCCCTACAGACAAGCGAGCCAATACATTCACTCAACCTGAGTTGTAAAGTTTTGAAAAGGTTGAAATTTAACCATTTCCAGCACGTGAACTAGTCACTACATTTGATGAGTTGGTTCCGTTTGGCTGAATTTATACCCGAATGATTTGTATGGATACAGCTGCTTAAGAACTGTAGCGTTAAATATCTGCATTGCTCATAACCCAGCTGCATGCCCTGAGAAATGTGTACAGGTTTCCTTTTGTCCCTCCAACTAAGAAGCTCTCCTCACAACTTTGTCATCGTAAATTCTGAGCGGATGTCGAATGGATATGGGAAGATGGGGGGGATGGGACGCAGGTGAAGAAACGCTGATGGTGAAGCCGCTGGCCGTCGCACATGAAGTTTCTCAATACACCCGCAGGCATTGACTGGAAAACCCGGGTTGGAGTTTGTCGCCTCCTCACCCTGGAGCCTGGAGCTGACAGCAACAGAAACAGTCGTGTTGCAAAAGCAGTTGCGTGTGCGGTTCCACATGTGGTGTGGGAGAGGCTCTTTGTGGGAAGCGCAGGCTGGTGGTTGTACTTGCGTGACCTTGCCAGGGCAATGTGCACCAGAGTGCTCTCGCTTCATTTCACCGAGCAGATTTTCATGTTTGCACGTACGAAGAGTACGTGTACACGTACAGTCCACGTCAACCCATGCCGTGCAGGTCGGCAGGACCGTTTGATCATTTGTCACCAGACGGGAAGCATAGGGGTACAGTACGATTGATTTTGCGATGTCCACGTAGCCCGCAGCCCATCACACACAACCTGTTGTGCTTGGTGGTTGCTAATCCAAGCGCCATGCAGGCTCCCACCTTGCTTATCTTAAGATGGGACGCATTGTGGGTGATTTAATCGTGGGCTTAAAAACAACCCGTCCTGCCAAGCTTTTGTGAACCCCGCCGGGTCACACGCGTCCTGAACTCTGAAGGTAGTGGCTGTTGCGTCATTCTTCGTGTACATGTACCACGTTCATCATGGATATTGTTGGTTGGGTAATGTGTTTTTGTATGTGATCGTAAACGACGAATCTTCAACAACTCCGAATGTATATACGCCGCAAGTTGTGCGTATACGCAATTGTCACGTGTTTTCAGAAGGCCAAGTGTTAACAGAAAGGTCACGCGGTGTCGTTATACCGTCTCGGTGCGTTTAATTCATACCTGGATTCTGTATTGTTTGATGGTAATTCGATGTCTGTTAAGAGAAAAAAAACTTTACATATCAATTCAAAAGGCTTCAAATGTCAACTTCTGATATATTTCGGCGTTCTCTCCATCCAGCCCGGTTATGGGGACCTCTAGATCCACAAACCTGTGGAACAGTCCTCTCCACAATTGACGATGGGAATCATCGTTATGTATGTTGGACTTCTTTCTCACCGTACGTAGCCAGTCGTGCTAAACAGAGGTTATATCCCATCTGTCCCAGATGTTGCCATCTAATTCCTCTCTGTTGTGCAAGTCACTGTGGTGTAACGTGCAGCCACCACGTAAAAGTGGCTCTGGTTGGACTACTCCAAAGGGCATCTCCCAAACGTTAGCGTGCTATGAGTGCCCTTTTCCCAGGAAAGCCTGAGATTGGCCAATTCTGTTGGTGCCATTCTTGTGGGAGGAAACCTGATTACCCGGATACAACCCACCCATACGCGGGAGTGACACCCAGGCCTCCGGTGCAGCTCTTCTGATACTTGGCCCACCACACAGTACACTCCTGCAGAGCTGGGTGTTCCCAGGCTCACTCCCGAGCCCTAACAATGCCCCGTTGATTTTCTGATGTGTACACGTACAGCCCTTTTGTCATCGCGCCACTGCTAGACGAGTGCTTCTCTACACCATGGGGAGGGGGGGGGGGTGACTGGACCATACTGGTCAGTGGGTGGGCGAAGGTGGGGAGCGTAGAACAGTGCAACAGTGGATTTTGCTGCACTGCAGCCCACGCTGCCTCTCGAAACCAGCTGTGCATGGTGGTCGCCCATCCAAACACTATCTTGGCCTCAACTCTGCTGGTCTGATGTGAGACGAGATTGGGCGCATTCCGGGCGATACGGACCGATTAATTTCTGTAGTAAAATGTTGAGGGGCAGCCCTGAAACTATTTGCTCACGCCACTGCAGCTGCTGGAAGAGTTCTCCGCTCGACGGAGTTCTCGGGAGCCCTCTCCACGGTATTTTTTTTTGGTCCACTCTTCCACGCTGGTCGGACGTCTCTGCCATTCTGTTATAAGGCAGTGCTCGTGGGGAAAAGTGGTGTCTTACGTATGATTTATACTGGTAGGAAGCGTAGTGGACTGGAAGCCCAACCGGGATTAATTCACAGGAGGCAGGGGATTAATTGTGTATGTCTGTGGATGTCTGTCCACGTCGGAGGGGTGGGGCTGGGTGGAGAGGGGAGGGTAAGGAGGGGCTGGGTGGGGGGTGGGAGGGGTGGGGCTGGGTGAGGAGGGGCTGGTCACCCCGTGGTGCCCTTATATGGACTGGAAGCCCAACCGGGATTAATTCACAGGAGGCAGGGGATTATACACTGCACTTTCTGGTGCGACCTCTTTTACACTGCAACTTTCTGGCGTCGTTTTATAATTCTGCTCACTTTTCATTTTGCTTTCTTCTGCGCACGACCTTAACAAGTTTGGCTTAAATATCCGTACATAATTACTTCAAAATTTCCTACCAGCCCCCTCCGCAGGAATGTGTTTGTGGCCGTGAAAGTCCCGCAGTTGACTGAGGCTCGGACAGTCGTGGGTGGTTCTCGCCCGGCTTGTTGGTGGTGGGCGTGGCGCGAGGGGCTGTCGGGGAGGGTGATCACGCCACCTTGGCTCCAACTCCTCTTTTCGCTCCCCGCTCCGTTGGCCTCTGCCGGCCAAAGTCCCTCCCCTCCTCCCGCACGCCCCCTCCTTTGTGTGTCCTCGCAATGCAAACACAACGAAAGGCCGCTGTGGTTGTGTGCAGCGAATTCTTCCAAACAGGCGGACCCATTGTGCCATCTTTGCGCAACCGCGTTTTCACCCCGGGCACAGCTAAATACAGTGCGCGCTGTTAATTGCTGTGCCCATTGTATTTTGACGTTCCGTACATTAGCCTGGACAAGATGCGCGTTCATCTTCATAACCATCAGCCATAGTTAATCCACTGCTGGATAGATGCCTCCCCAAGGCGCCGCTTCTCACGATCCTGTGACGCAACAACACTTCCCCTAGCTAGCACCTTGCACACGAGCTGATTTCATCGCTCCATCTCCTCTCGGGCGCGTTGCATTCCTTGTCATCCATTCCCAGGTGTGCATAGTTTGTACAAATGCCTTCATGTTAAAGTGATTGCATCTTACACAGATCCATATCGCACCTCAGTGGCATCGGCTTGTTTACGGTTTGAATAAGGGTTTCAATGCTACCGTCGCCGACAGCTGCGATTCGAGACCGCCATCCAGCAGTGAATAGATCTAGGCTGTCGCCTGGTGAGACGAATGAGTGAAATATTTGAAAACCGACTGAGTCACTGATGCATTCATCAAACGGCGATGAACCCCCAAGTAGTGGGCTTGACTAGGACACGTCGCGAGAATGGATGGTGGCACAATGAAATGAGCTCGCGTGCAGGCGCCGGGTGGATTATCGCATCTCCCAGGGCTCGCGAGAAGCCGCGGCGGCGTGTGGGGAGTTCCTCATCCAGCAGTGGCCGATGGTGGTGATGTCCATCATGCGCCAATTAATGTGACCACCGGCTGACGGAGGGAATTAATAATGAATGGCCGTGACGTCACTAACAGCTGATTGTCACCTCTTGTGGGCGTGGCCAGATCAGCTGGACGGGGCGGCCCATTGGCAGCTGTGATTACGCCAATCGCACGCCATTCGCCAGGAGAGCCTCACGTGCAGGGGGGCCGCGCCCCTCGGCGCGAGGGCTCCTCCTCGTCCCCGGCGCCTTTAACAGAAGGCGGTGCCTCCATCTCCTCTCTCCGCCTCATCCCTTTCAGCCTCGTCCCTCTCACCTCGTCCCTCTCACCTCGTCGTCTGTCTTGCCCCCGTGCCTGCTTGCCGTCACGAGCACCCAGGTGAGGCGACCGTCGCTGATGGATTCGCCGATCGGTGCCGCGGGTTGATTGGTTTCCGCCTGGCCTCGGCTCGAGAGTCGGGTGCAAGGTGCAGCAGCGAAGGGGCTCGGTGCTTGTTGATGTTTTACTTTATGAGTTCTGGTCAAGCTCACTGGAGATTATGCTTCAGCGTTGAGGGTTTTGCACGTATTGTTCAACGTTTTCGAATAAGGGTTATTTGTTTAAGGCGGACAAAGAGATGTCGGGTCAGTCGCGGGGGGAGGCAGTGATGTGTAATCTGGGGTTGGGTGGAGGGGGCTCAGGGTTGCCTCAGGTGTCGTTGTGGGGTCGCTGACCCCCGTTGGTCCCCTGCTGGAGCGACCCCTGTGGCGGGAGGGCAGAGGAATGCGAGCCGCGACGCGGCAGGTGGAGACGGTCAGCGGCTCCCACCTCACCCCAATCTCCCTGGGCAGAGCTACTCCTTGGTGGAGGCATTCAGGGGGTGAGGGCCGAGAGGGGGGGCGAGGGGGGGCCGAGAGGTTTTTATTCGCGAGTCTGCCTCTTCCGGCGTGAGGTTGCAGTTTTTTGTTAGGAGAGGGGGAAGCGGTGAGGGGAGACGTGAGACGAGGTGAGGAAAGACGCCCATCGTCTCCCCGGCCCCAGTCGCGCTCGTTAATGAGGAAGCGGAGATGAGGGGGTTGAGGAGCGGTTTCTGTTGCTAGGACGACGAGACTGTCACGATTAATTGATCAACATTGATCCCCATGTTCAGATATCGCATCGGATAATCGAACATTACAATCGATGTATGCATGTACCAGTTATGCACTTTCAATGCAATTTCCCCCAAAGTGTTACGTTTAGGCTAACGGAGCGAAGGCGACTGCGCCAACGAGACAATTAAAATAGGAACGACTTCAGAGCGCTCGACTCTCCAGCGGAATCGTGACCTCGAAATCGTGGCGGTGAATCGACTCGCGACGTTGACGTCGTAAACTCTCAACACCCCCTGGCGGTCGTGAGTGGCATCCCCGTAGGGGGTCATTGCCGTGACCCCCAGGACCCAGGATTCCGGGATTCCAGGACCCGAGATTCCAGGACCCGAGATTCCATGACCCGAGATTCCAGGACCCGGGATTCCAGGGCCCGGGATTCCAGGACCCGGGATTCCAGGACCCGGGATTCCAGGACCCGGGATTCCAGGACCCGGGATTCCAGGACCCGGGATTCCAGGACCCGGGATTCCAGGACCCGGGATTCCAGGACCCGGGATTCCAGGACCCGGGATTCCAGGACCCGGGATTCCAGGACCCGGGATTCCAGGACCCGGGATTCCAGGACCCGGGATTCCAGGACCCGGGATTCCAGGACCCGGGATTCCAGGACCCGGGTTTCCAGGACCCGGGATTCCAGGACCCGGTCAACGTAGAGAAGTCTACTCGCGGGAGGGTGGGGGCAGTGCCGTATTATCCTCGTAGCAAACGTAGCTACAAAACGTAGCTACATATGTGAAGTTGCTACACATGCAGTAGCTACAGTGAGGGAAAAAAGTATTTGATCCCCTGCTGATTTTGTACGTTTGTCCACTGACAAATAAATGATCAGTCTATAATTTTAATGGTAGGTTTATTTGAACAGTGAGAGACAGAATAACAACAAGAAAATCCAGAAAAACGCATGTCAAAAATGTTATAAATTAATTTGCATTTTAATGAGGGAAATAAGTATTTGACCCCCTCTCAATCAGAAAGATTTCTGGCTCCCAGGTGTCTTTTATACAGGTAATGAGCTGAGATTAGGAGCACACTCTTAAAGGGAGTGCTCCTAATCTCAGCTTGTTACCTGTATAAAAGACACCTGTCCACAGAATCAATCAATCAGATTCCAAACTCTCCACCATGGCCAAGACCAAAGAGCTCTCCAAGGATGTCAGGGACAAGATTGTAGACCTACACAAGGCTGGAATGGGCTACAAGACAATTGCCAAGCAGCTTGGTGAGAAGGTGACAACAGTTGGTGCGATTATTCGCAAATGGAAGAAACACAAAAGAACTGTCAATCTCCCTCGGCCTGGGACTCCATGCAAGATCTCACCTCGTGGAGTTGCAATGACCATGAGAACGGTGAGGAATCAGCCCAGAACTACACGGGAGGATCTTGTCAATGATCTCAAGGCAGCTGGGACCATAGTCACCAAGAAAACAATTGGTAACACACTATGCCGTGAAGGACTGAAATCCTGCAGCGCCCGCAAGGTCCCCCTGCTCAAGAAAGCACATACACATGCCCGTCTGAAGTTTGCCAATGAACATCTGAATGATTCAGAGGACAACTGACTGAAAGTGTTGTGGTCAAATGAGACCAAAATGGAGCTCTTTGACATCAACTCAACTCGCCGTGTTTGGAGGAGGAGGAATGCTGCCTATGACCCCAAGAACACCATCCCCACCGTCAAACATGGAGGTGGAAACATGCTTTGGGGGTGTTTTTCTGCTCAGGGGACAGGACAACTTCACCGCATCAAAGGGACAATGGACAGGGCCATATACCGTCAAATCTTGGGTGCGAACCTCCTTCCCTCAGCCAGGGCATTGAAAATGGGTTGTGGATGGGTATTCCAGCATGACAATGACCCAAAACACACAGCCAAGGCAACAAAGGAGTGGCTCAAGAAGAAGCACATTAAGGTCCTGGAGTGGCCTAACCAGTCTCCAGACCTTGATCTCATAGGAAATCTGTGGAGGGAGCTGAAGGTTCGAGTTGCCAAACGTCAGCCTCGAAACCTTAATGACTTGGAGAAGATCTGCAAAGAGGAGTGGGACCAAATCCCTCCTGAGATGTGTGCAAACCTGATGGCCAACTACAAGAAACGTCATGTGTAGCTGCTGCAGCTACACATGCAGCAGCTACACCTGTAGTAGCTACACATGCAGCTGCTACACCTGTAGTAGCTACACATGCAGCTGCTACACCTGTAGTAGCTACACATGCAGCTGCTACACCTGTAGTAGCTACACATGCAGCTGCTACACGTGTAGTAGCTACACATGTAGTAGCTACACATGTAGTAACTACACATGTAGTAGCTACACATGCAGCTGCTACACGTGTAGCAGCTGCCACGTGTAGCAGCTACCATGTGCAGCAGCAGCTACCACGTGCAACAGCAGCTACCACGTGCAACAGCAGCTAACACGTGCAGCAGCAGCTACCAAGTGCAGCAGCAGCTACGACATGTAGTAGCTACGGGCTTCGCACGTTCAAGGGCCCCGCGCTAAATGCTTTCAAGCTATCAATTCCGGTTCAGTGATTCTGGACTTGCTCTATTACTATAGTACTATACTGCCTTCAACTTTATGAACGACTGGGTGTTTAAGGTTAGCGATTTGTATTATCTGGCTGTATAGCAAATGCAATAAACTCCTTTTAAAAAGTTTTTTAAAACAACGATTTTATTAACAACTTCGTTGAGAACTACGTTAATGATGTGGTGCCTGCTCCCACATCAACGCCGACTTAATTACAGTAATTGATTACTTCCGGAAGTCGTTGACACGGAGCAGGCGCGCCTGAGGCACGTGGCGCCTGCTTCTTGGGCGAGGCGATTTCAGAGTTTAGGGACCGCGGCGTTTTTGACCGACCCCAATAATTTGTTTATTAATTAGCCGTTCATACAAAATGTTAATTGCTTTAAAAGAGCCAATTAATTGATTAATTGACGCCGATTTTGATACGGCAATGCATTGTCTTCGGATCTGAGTACCGTGTGCAAAATTTGGAATTAATTGGACAACAGGAAGTGGTCTACATTTTGATTCCAAGATTTGACCACGACAAACATAGGAGTCAAGTGAAATAAAACAATTACTTCTAGATTTAAAGCTTTCGTGACTGCAAGGATCCATACTCTTTGGTTCTATTCGGTAAAGTCACGTAGGTAAAAAATAAAACAACAAAAATCACGACGTTTCGGCCACAATACAAGCGGCCTTCATCAGGTGAAGGGATCAGGCTGTCTCAAGTACAGCGCTGGAGTAAAACACAGCCACGCTCAGACCGCGACCTTTAAGCTGTGTGCGAGGAAACAAGGTGCCTTGACAAAGGAATTAGCATAAAAATTAGCATTTGCTTGGCCGACTTAGCATAGAGGTGGTGTACATGCGGGTGCACATGCCGGTTGGCGCGGGGGGGGGGGGGGGGGTTTACCTATTGATGGTGGGAAAAGGGAATTTAAGAGCTGTGAAAGTTTGGGGTACCACTACTTGAAAAATATACTGTACCATTGAAAATTAGTTTAATGTTTAGTTCGATTTAGAACCTCTTTCCAATGGTTGCTTAATTTGAAACCATCTTCTCGGTGAAATTGTGTATGTGTTTGTAGATCTGAATTGCCTCGTGAACAAATCTCTGATAAAAACCCGTGGGTTTGCAAAGAACCTTGGTATCGGAGAAAATTATATCGTGATCACCCACAGCGTTGTAACAATGATCAGCTACGGCAGAATAATTCGTTTTGCCGTGTTTCAAATCTGATTTGTGCTCGCGAATTCGGTCAGAGACATATCGCTTTGTCTCCCCGATATAGCAATCACCGCAGGTACAACTCAATGTGTAAACCCCGGGGTACTGTAAGTCAGGAATGACATCCTTCACAGATGGGATCAGATCACGAATTTTGTGTACTGTATTGAACCGGACCTGGATCTTGTGTTTGTTTAGAATTTTGGAAATCTTTTTTAGTAACGCCTGCTATATATGGTAGTGTGATGGTTTTGACCGGAGTATCAAGTGGTTGTTTCTGTATGGAGGGAGAAACAGTTTGGCGGATGGTACGGTCAGAGTATCCATTCCTTTTGAGGGCCAGGTGTACATGTTTTAATTCACTGGTCAGGTGGTGTTGGTCCGAAATGCAATGAGCCCTATGGTATAAAGTTTTGATGAGAGAATTATTTTGGGCTGGGTGGTGGTGGGAATCAGGTTTCAAGTAGGAATCTGTGTGGGTGGGTTTCCTGTAGACAGAATGCCCCAATGAGCCATCAGGTCTCCTCTCAAACAGAACATCTAAGAATGGTAGCTTGCCATCTTTCTCCACTTCCATGGTGAATTTGATGGCGGGATGTCTGGAATTGATGTGGTGTAGGAAAAGGTTCAGAGCTGGGAGGTCATGTGGCCAAATGACGAAAGTGTCATCCACATATCTCTTCCACAGGGAAGGTCTGAGGGTGGAAGTCTGGATGGCGTCCGATTCAAATTTCTCCATGGGATCCCCCTTGTCACTGGTGACAAGGGGGATCCCATGGGGGTACCCTCATTTTGTTTGTAGAAGGAGCCATTCCAAGTAAAGTAGGTATTGTTGAGGCAGTGCTTAACCAGTGCAGGTGTATCGGGGTCTAGTCCATGTTGGACCAAATTTTCAATTATTTCAATGGTATCAGGTACTGGGACCTTGGTGAACAAAGAGACCACATCGAAGCTGACAAGGATATCGTCAGGGGACAGTACAACGTCTTTGACCATAGAGACCAATTGGGCTGAGTTAAGTACTGCTGAGGCGGTCTTGCCAGTGAAAGGCAGCAAGGTATCTGACAGAAAACGGGCTAGTCTATAGGTAGGGGAGTTGATCGTGGATACGATGGGTCGTAGTGGGGTGCCTTCTTTATGAATCTTGGGAAGACCATAGAATATAGGGGGTCTTGCAGCAGAAGGTTTTAGGGAGGGACGTTTAGTTGGGTCGATTAGGGAGGTCGAACTTGTGATGATCTTGTTGGTTTTCATCGCTAGGCTATTGGTAGGGTCATTTTTGATTTTTGAGTAACTTCCATCATTAAGCAGATTCTGGATTTTGTTGTATGAATCTTTATCCATAATTATAGTAGCGTTGCCTTTATTGGCTGAGAGGATGACTATATCACTTCTGTTTTTTTTTAATTCGTGAGTTCAGAGCGTTCATTTTTGCTGATGTTACTAATGGGTTTCTTAGCATTCTTAAGAATAGTGGCTATTTCAGCTCTCGCAACGTCTGCTTGGATGTGTCCTACGCCTTTGAGGGCTACATCGACCTGAGAGATATCATCTACTGGTATGTGTTTTGGGGTGACAGCAAAATTCAGTCTCCTAGCCAGTACTGTTTTCAGATTGTCCAAAATCGGGGTGCTACTCTGGTTAATGACGATTTTGTTAACGTCTAGTTTTGTTATATGTGGAACTGGGTTCTTCTTTGATAGGTGGTTGAATTTAGAAATCAGGTTAGCTTTACATTTGACTGACAGAGAATCAGCAGAAGAAGCAGTCATGTTGTCTACGTGATTCCAATCAGAAGGTGACAATTTTTGTGTTAACATTAAATGAGCTTGTAGGAGAGTCCTGTCTAAAGTATCGAGTTCAAATCGGAGTTGCCTTATCCTCTTTGAGATTAAAGATAGGCTGGCCTTAAACAGAATCTGTTTAGAATTCGGAGAAGATACAGCAGCAGAAGTGAGTGTGAAAGCGATGGGTATTACCTTGTGATCGCGGCATCTTTTGAGGAAGGTCAGCGTCTCGATGAGCTGCGACTTATTGTCCCGTTGTCTTATAAAAGCTCTAACAGATAGGTGAAAGCCCTCCCCATAGAGGTTATCAATTCTAGATTTAAAGCTTTCGTGACTGCAAGGATCCATACTCTTGGTTCTATTCGGTAAAGTCACGTAGGTAAAACAATTACTTTACTATGCAAGTTGTTAAAAATTAGTATTTTAATATTTGTGTTTTTTATTTAGGACCCCTTTATAACATATGCCACAGGACCCCCACTAGCTTAATGCGGCATGGGGGGGGTGGTACCACCTCGCATTGGGGGGAAATTCGAAGTGCTGTAGATGTTGATACACCGTGCACAGCGGCGGTCGCGTGTAACATGTTACCAGTCGATAGCTGTCAACCCATACGGTTTACCGTTTTCAGGTCCATTCGGCGTACAGCCGTTTCAATACGGGCAATTATTTTTATCTGTTTGTGTTTCTCCCTTGTGATGGGACTTTGTAGGATGAACGTTGAGATTTATAAGGGGCACGGGGTGACCAATGAGGTCTGAATTGGTCTGTAATAAGGGAGGGCAGTGATAAGGGATTGACAGGTATGGGCTGTGTGAGTGCAGAGTTGTGCTCTATATATATACACACACGTATGTATATATATGTATATATGAAATTCCAACCAGATATCAAAAAGTCATGTTGACAAGATGACAGCCGTGTGTGTTATTTGGATACATTCTGCCTTCTGTAAAGCAGCCAAGCCAGGCAGCGTGCTCGAATTGATCAGCTGAGGGTCACGCGACTGCTCGCTCAAGGGGTTTCAGATGAAAGGGTCACGTGCGGCTGATGATGGATTTCCTTGGGGAGGGGCTTATTGGGGGGGAGGGTGTGAGGGGAGGATGATGATGGGGAATAATTCTGAGCCATGGCGGGGCAAGGCGCCCAGATGCATGTGTGACCGTGTATTTTTGTGCCTTGCTGACCTTTATAGGTGCTTGCTAACAGCACTCACAGCGCTTACCCCAACAATCTATTGAAGGCTATATGGAGGCGCTGCTCAATTAACCTAAGGGGCCGTCCATAAATGACGTCACGCACCTAGGGGGGGGGGGGTCTGACTATTTGTGACGCCATGTAATGGGGGGGGGGGAGGGGGGGTCAAAAATCGTCCAAAATCACGTGGCGTCATTTATGGACGGCCCCTAATGACCCGAGTTCGATACCCGCTCACGGCCAACAGCAGTGACGATTATCTGTACCAGTCCTGGGCCTCCCCGAGGTCAACTCGACCTCAAATGAGCGCATGGTGCGATGTGTACACGTTGCCGCTCGAGAGACAAAGGCGGCCAGGCGTCGTGCTGGCCACCCACCCCCCTCGTGTGCCATGCCGGCCTTTTTTAGGTGCTGCTCCTCGCTAACAGCACTTGCCCGTGTGAGACTATGGATCTCTTCGTGTCCTGTGTTCAGACCATGTCGCAGAAAATCAAGGCCGGGCCGGTGGTGGAGATGCAGGGTGACGAGATGACGCGAGTCATCTGGGACCTCATCAAGGAGAAGCTCATTCTGCCCTACATCCAGATGGACCTCCACACGTGAGCACCACTTCTCACACACAGCACCCCGTGCTTCACTCCATGCACGCAGTGCCGAGAGCACAGCACCCGGTGTTCATCGTCCAACCACTCGCTGTGCAGCACCTCGTGCTGGGAAATGCAAGCTGCTTTTCGTGTTTAGTTTGTTGTCCTTCCCTCGCATCTCCGATTAGCACATTTGGCTACGTACGGTGCAAAAGACGTTAAAAATACATCATACGTCTCATTAAATATTAGGACAGTTGGCGCCCGACATTTATTCATTGTTTAATGTTCACGTCACTTCATTGGAAACATAATCTGCCCCAGGCGATTTTCACTACGGGAAATTTTATTTTTTTACATTCATTTACGTTCATGCAGTAGTTTGAACTTGTAGACGACAGTAGTTTGTGTGCTGGTTTCTGTTCCTTTCATCGCTGTGCTTAATTGTATTTGTTTTGCTAATGCCATTGTGGTGACCCTGGTCCCTCTTGAAAATGAGACTCATCCGTGAGTTCTCAGCTGGTTAAACAATAATAAACTTAAAAATTTAAACTCTGTGTAAGATATACTTCGTTTATAACCATAGGACTACACCCATTCTAAACCTGTAAAACAGTCTGCATTCAGCAGCTTTCCCCCTATTTCCTCCTGATGACGATCGCTTGTGTTGCTTACTTTACCCATCTGCGTGACTTTACCGAAAGACCTAAAGAACATGAATTCCTGCAGTCACGAAAGCTTTAAGTCAAGATGTATTTAACATGCACTGCTGCAGTACAGTTCATTCTGTGGTGCAAAATTGAGCCCACGTGCGGAGGATTTGGAGATTCCTCCATTTGAAATCATGGCCGCACAAGCAGCTGATATTTGCGAGAGGTGATAAGTGCCACTAACCGCTCACAACCAGGGTTTAGTTTCTAACAGAATATTTTCTGATTCACTTATAGGCTGGAGTAGGCACGTGACTGGTAGCCACACCCGTAAGTTAGATTGTGTACTGTATTTGCTATGGGGGGGGGGGGGGGGCGTTCAGAAACATATGTTCCGGACAGACCAGGCTTAAATTAAGCCCTATTAAAAACCGTCCTCGCGAACATCGTCCGTGCCGACGGCAGGTACGACCTGGGCATGGAAAACCGCGATGCCACGGGCGACCAGGTGACGGTGGACGCGGCCGAGGCCATTAAGCGCTACAATGTGGGCATCAAGTGCGCCACCATCACGCCGGACGAGAAGCGCGTGGAGGAGTTCAACCTCAAGACCATGTGGAAGTCGCCCAACGGCACCATCCGTAATATCCTGGGCGGCACCGTCTTCCGCGAGGCCATCATCTGCTCCAACATCCCTCGCCTCGTCACCGGCTGGGTCAAGCCCATCGTCATTGGCCGCCATGCTTACGGAGACCAGGTGCGCGCTCGTGAACGGTGACACGTGCGGTGACTATGGGGCACCGTCCCTGCTTAACAGGGGCCTCCGTGTGAAGGGACGGCGACTGGGCCGAGGACTATCACAGCCGAGTGATTTTCAGGTTGCATTGTACAGTAATATGTGTGTCAGGCCTTTTATAAAATCCCCAGGAATGTTCCCATTCTCATAAAAGCTCGGAAGTTAAGCGGTTCTTTGCCAAACTACTGCTGGATGAGGGCTTCCCCATGCTATGCGGGTCATTTTGGTTATTTGTCCGTTTTTCACGTTGGTCAGTGTGGGCTGGTGATGGCGGAGAGCACAGACGTTGGAGCATAGAAGTACAGTGCGACAGAGGATTTTTCTGCACTGCGCTCTACTATCCAGCACGTAGCACCGCAGCCCTGTAACCAGCTGACGTGCTCGGTGGTCACCCGCCTAAGCACTGTCCTAGCTCAGTCCTATCTGAAACGATCGGAGTCATTCCAGGTGATATGGTCACAGGCGGTTATTGTACCCGTGAGTATAGAATCTCGTTCATTTGTCAAGTGGACCTAGGGACGTGCCAAGTGAACCTAGGGTGCTGTCCTGTTTTAAAATTTGTCACGTGTTCTGCTTATCGGCCTCACGGTCCCGCGGCCACTGATCCCGGCGTGGGCGTGGTCAGGGAAGGCAGCCGGTGTCGGACGACGCTTAGAGGTGTCCCCCTCTGCGCTAACGCCACTGCTGTACTTCTGTCCCCGTAGTACAAAGCCACCGACTTCGTGGTGCCGGGCCCTGGCAAGGTGGACATCACCTTTACCCCCAAAAATGGAGGAGTGCCGGTCACCTACACCGTGCACGAGTTCAAAGGTCAGCCGAGCTGCGACCGTCCACTCCGAAACCGAGACACTTGCTGATGCAATGCTTTTTCCACTCTGTCCCTAAACTTTGAACATTTCCGCGAAGACCATTTAACGATTATAAAGTATTAAAGCTTTCGTGACTGCATAAAAGTAGTCATTGGTTTTTTCGGTACATACGTGACTTTACGGAAAAACCCAATGAGTACCATTAACGATTGACAGATGTCACCATGGCAACAGGCATTGCTGGACGCGTGAAGATGACTGCACGAGCAGCACGGTCTCCTGCTTTTTCACAAATCTGCGTGCATCGCAGTCTCGCTTGTGAGGACGGCCGTCGTCGCTGCCACCCATGGCAGTGGCCACACTTCCGCAGTAGCGGTTATTCACGTTCAACTTGGAGATCACGTCGGGCTAAAGTGCAGTGTTGGCAATTCAGATAACTTTTCGCTCGATCTAACAACTTTTCTGGTTCACCCCGCACCTCCAATTAGCATGGTTGGCTACGTATGGTGCGAAAGAAGTTCAACATACATGCAACAAAATTCTCAAAGTGACAAATAGTGATTTCCTGGGATGTGGACCCTAATCTGCCTTTGGGCCGATTCCATGTTTTTGTAACGCATCTTGTGTCGGATTATTGAGTTTCTTACTTTGTGGATTGCACAGCGACGTTCATGATGACTTGAGAATGTGCATCTCGTAACGTGGAGCGACTTTCCGCTTCGACTTCGATCTGCAGACGGTGGCGGAGTGACGATGGGAATGTTCAACACCGACGCCTCCATCGCCGACTTTGCGCGCAGCTCCCTCCAGATGGGGCTGGACAAGGGCTGGCCTCTCTACCTGAGCACCAAGAACACCATCCTCAAGAAATACGACGGGCGCTTCAAGGACATCTTCCAGGACATCTACGAAAAGTGAGAGGCTCGTGGCGTGAAGGGGGTGTTGTAGGAGGCTGGCCGGCTCGGGTCCACAATGAGATGCTGGGTTCGAATCCAGGTTTCAGACATCCATGGATAGACCGAGTTCTCAAGTGTGTGGTGACTTTGGTTCCAGCCCAGTTAACAATGGCTTCATTTAAAAATATAAATATCTTTTCCAGGATAATGTATTTTATTTATCCATGTTCGACAAGAAATTAAATCATGCATTTAGTACTAAAGATATATTTCTCTCATTATAAAGTACAAGAGAAAATCAGATTTATAACTATTTAAAATAATGTAATTTATTTAAACATGGGAGCCATTGTGTCACGGGATTGTGAAGCATGGGGACAACCTGGCTATGCCTTCATCCACCAGGGAATTGATCATGGTGGATGATAATGATGATGATGAAGTTTATAGGGCATTGCCTTTGTTGACAATCACCCGGGAAGTCGGAGCGTCTCTCCCTGCCGTGCCGAGCGCGCCTCCGCCCAAGGCAGTACAGCAAGTTTATTCATTTCCATCTATACATGGGGATTGAAGTGTTACCTCCATCGCATGTGTGGGCTTTCCTCGGGTACTTTGGTTTCTTCCAACATGTATGAATAACTCATTCATGGAGTTGGCCAAACATCCAAATATAAGGCCACAGAGCTTGGGCAATTGTTTCCGCCAATTCTGGCTGATTCGAGAGAGAGAGAATGAGAAATTGAGAGTGAATGAAAAACTGCATGTAACAAATGTGCATATGTGTCCAGGGACTACAAAGCCAAGTATGAAGCAAAGAACATTTGGTACGAGCATCGGCTCATCGACGACATGGTGGCCTACGCCATGAAGTCGGAAGGCGGTTTCGTGTGGGCGTGCAAGAACTACGACGGCGACGTGCAGTCCGACTCCATCGCCCAAGGTACCATTGCACGCCCCGCCGCGCGTGTCCACATTCGAATGGGCGGGCGGGCAAGCGAATGGGCGGGGGAGCGAGCGGGCGGGCGAATGGGTGGGTGGGCGGGCGGGCGAATGGGTGGGTGGGCGGGCGAATGGGTGGGCGGGCGGGCGGGCAAATGGGTGGGTGGGCGGGCGGGCGAATGGGTGGGCGGGCGAATGGGTGGGTGGGCGAATGGGTGGGTGGGTGGGCGGGCGGGCGAATGGGTGGGTGGGTGGGTGGGTGGGCGGGCGGGCGAATGGATGGGTGGGTGGGTGGGCGGGCGGGCGAATGGATGGGTGGGTGGGTGGGCGGGCGGGCGAATGGGTGGGTGGGTGGGCGGGCGGGCAAATGGGTGGGTGGGTGGGTGGGCGGGCGGGCGAATGGGTGGGTGGGTGGGCGGGCGGGCGAATGGGTGGGTGGGTGGGCGGGCGGGCGAATGGGTGGGTGGGTGGGCGGGCGGGCGAATGGGTGGGTGGGTGGGCGGGCGGGCGAATTGGTGGGTGGGTGGGCGGGCGGGCGAATTGGTGGGTGGGTGGGCGGGCGGGCGAATTGGTGGGTGGGTGGGCGGGCAGGCGAATTGGTGGGTGGGTGGGCGGGCGAATTGGTGGGTGGGTGGGCGGGCGAATTGGTGGGTGGGTGGGCGGGCGGGCGAATTGGTGGGTGGGTGGGCGGGCGGGCGAATTGGTGGGTGGGTGGGCGGGCGGGCGAATTGGTGGGTGGGTGGGCGGGCGGGCGAATTGGCGGGCGGGTGGGCGGGCGGGCGAATTGGCGGGCGGGTGGGCGGGCGGGCGAATTGGCGGGCGGGTGGGCGGGCGGGCGAACGGGCGGGCGAACGGGCGGGCGGGCGAACGGGCGGGCGGGCGAACGGGCGGGCGGGCGAACGGGCGGGCGGGCGAACGGGCGGGCGGGCGGGCGGGCGGGCCGGCAAGCGACCGGGCGGGCGGGCGAGCGAACGGGCGGGCGGGCGGGCGAGCGAACGGGCGGGCGGGCGAACGAGCGGGCGGGTGTGCGAACGGGCGGGCGGGCGGGCGGGCAGGCGACTTGAGTATTGTTGCGACCTGCGGTACGGTGGTTGAGCACGGTGGGGATGAGACGAAACAGTCGAGAATCTGGTAAAGAGTCCTCAACATGGGTGGAGGAATCAACGAATGAAGTTAACGTTCACGGGAGTAGTAACGATGGTAGTGGCAATGGAAGAGTGGTAAGGAGTCGACCGACCACCGATAATGAAACTGCCACATCTAAACGACGTGTCATATAGAGTGAGCTGAAAGCCGTACGGGTGTGACCTACGGGCGCGACGTGCGAGCGCGACGTGCAAGTGTGATGTGCGTGACGTGGCCGTGCGGTGGGCTCCCCGCAGGCTACGGCTCGCTGGGCATGATGACCAGCGTGCTGTTGTGCCCTGATGGAAAGACGGTGGAGGCAGAGGCGGCGCATGGCACCGTCACACGCCACTACCGCATGTACCAGCAGGGCAAGGAGACGTCCACCAACCCCATCGGTAACGCTGCGTCACACGGGGTGGTTCACTACGCACTACTCGCACGGGTTACAAGGGTAGTTATTTTACTATGGTGAATAGAAATTTAGGAAAGATTTTCATATTTATTCTTGACTTGAAATATCATCTAACTGTTTTAGTCGACTTACACCAACAAATCTGGTGGAGCGGTGGCACACTGGGTAGCGCACCACCCTACGAACCTGGCAATGAGTTCAATTCCCGGCTGTCGCTAACATCAGTAACGAGCGATATCTGAACTGGCCCTAAGCCCCTCCCTCCACCCTTCTCCATTCCGCGAGTGACCAGCGTGGCGACGCACTCTCAAAAAACCCCACGACCTGCCTGGCCTGCGGATGCCATCAGCTAGCAGTGGATTGACACACTGGGCTGCACACTCGAGGCCGACCGAAATTTGGTTTCGGTTTTGGCGCCGAAAGTTGGCAAATGGCCTCTTTCGGCATAGTTTTGGTTTTGGCCGAAAGTAAATTTTTTTACTTTTGGTATTGGCCAAAAGTAAATTTTAAATTTTCGATCTGGTTTCGGTTTCGGCCGAAACTGACATTGACTTTCGGTCGTCATTCGTCAACCGAAGATCTATTTTTAGAATATAACGCTCGTGCTACGTCTATCACTCTGCCTATCGGCCGGCCAGTTAGGCAATCCTATGCGATAGGCTGCAAACACACACACACACACATACACACACGTACACACACGTACACACACACGTACACACACACACGTACACACACGTACACACAAACACACACACGTACACACACGTACACACACAAACACACACACACGTACACACACACGTACACAAACACACACACGTACACACACAAACACAAACACGTCAGCGGCAGCAGCTTGGAAACGAGGTCAGAGCCGCAACCGTGGTCTGCTAATGTAGATACGACCGGTCAACAGACGGCAGCCTGTCTGGCTGAATGCGGAAAAAACTGTTGTTTCTTAACTACAACATTCGTTTGTGTGGATATAATTACTAAGTAAGTAACACCTAAAGATTTGATATTTAGCGACTCTTACTGCAGGCCCTGAATCATTAGTTCCAGATTTATTTTTAATTAAAGTAGCATTGTATAATGACATATTTCATAAATCTTGTGTTCGGTAACTTCAGTTATATTCCTTTCTGTTTGTGTCTCGGCCGAAAGTGTCGTTAAAATTTCAGTTTCGCCTTTGGTTTCGGCCGAAAGTACATTTTTTACTTTCGGTTTCTGGTTTCGGTTTCAGCCGAAACCAGAAATTCAGTTTCCGTCGGCCTCTACTGCACACATTACACACATGTAATGTGTGTAATGTAACTGTTTAATAATCCACACCCAATGAATCACAACACCATTTCAGTTGTAGTATGTATCGTGTATATGCTTTGAGGGCCATGCAAATATAGGCGCTTAATGTGATGTTACAAACACAAATGTTGATCCTTTGTTATTCTGTTGATGCTTATTTACCGAGGAAAACCTCCCTGAGTCTCAAGACTGCCAGGTGGTTGCAGTCAGGAGTGATATTGCTGATGTGTTTAATCCCAATTGAGTAGTTCGCAGGTAAATTATTCATCATTGGGATCTTTGGCCAATACAAGTTATGTTGTTTATTTTAGTTATGGGACAAAACCACACAGCACAGAGGGAGAACATATAAACCCTACAAAGTAATATGCTTGAATCTGGTATAGAACCAAGATCCTTCTCGCTGTGAGGCACACCCATTACCACTGCCACCCACCCAGCTGTAATTGACCAACGGCAGAACCGCTTCCACCCCACCCCTCCCTCCGGACTTAGCATCGGTGTTTGCGTGGACGCGGGGGCTGGCTCACCGGGCCAAGCTGGACAACAATGTGGAGCTGACTCACTTCTGCTCGGCGCTGGAGGCCGTGTGCGTAGAGACCATTGAGGCCGGATTCATGACCAAGGACCTGGCAGCTTGCATCAAGGGACTTCCCAAGTAAGGCTCCTTTCACGTCACTCGGCAGTGGATAGATCATGGCCGAAGATGATGTCGATATGCACATTGCGATCATTGAATTAAAGGCTCTCTATAACAATAGATTCTTATGTGTTACAGGATATAGGTTTTGTACAATATTGTGGTGTTTTATTGCCCCATTGTGAAGGTGCTCTTGCCACTAACATTAAATCTAAATTATATTGCATTGGAGACCTATTAACCTTGACTCATAGATGTACAGAGATCCAGACCCAGACTCCTTGCCCCTCTTCTCTCTGCCTTTAACAGACTGCCTCTTTCTCTCTAAACAATAATTGCTTCGTTTCTGTGAAACATCTTGAGCTGCGGTCACAGAGACCCCCCGCATTGCGTTGTGCAGCGTGAAACAGGGCGACTACCTGGAGACATATGCATTCATGGACAAGCTGGCCGACAACCTCAAGATCAAGCTCTCCGCAGACTCCCTCCCCCACAAGCTGTGAGATCCTCACCACCTTCCAGCCAGCCAACCCGCCTGCCAGTCCAGCCACTGCACATCTGATCCGCCTCGCCCAGCCCGCCAGGGGCATTTGCGAGCCAAGTACACCGCACGGCACCTCCTCCCACTGACCCCCAGGTAGCGGTTAAACAGCCGAGCAGGTGAGATTCTTTACCGCGCTCGTTTGAATGAGTTGCCACGGCAGGTGAAATGCCCAGCGCGGCAGGTGACGGTGGAGTGACCTCTGCTGGGTTATCACTGGCCACCGGGAGTTGATGCCGAATAACCTCGAATGACACCAGACTTCGACCATGTCAATGTGGAGTGCACACAACACGTGTACTGTGTACTACGTGTAGGGTGGCTGTTACATGTGTTACACTTTAACTGGGAACATTGGTAACCGTTCGTATGACACTTGGTGTGCCGTCTTTTTCTGGTCGAGGTGAAATCTCCCACATCCACAAAATGGAAGGAATCCTTTTGTCTTTGCAGTCGACCTCTACCTCTGTACAGGTTAAGCAGAATGATGTATGCATTACTGTTAATATTTCTGTTTGCTCCAAAGACTGAATTTTTCTTAAACATTATGCTTGTGCAGATTTTCACTGCTCAATCCCCTGTGCCTTGTGGTTCGGATGAGGCAAGGGCAGCTGTGTGGTTAATAAACAACCGGAATGCCTACTGAAGAATTACAAATATCAGTAACTGTGTAGTCATTGACTAAGGTTCATGGTAACCTGTGTGCTCAAGGTTTGTGCACAAGTTGAACGGTTAAGCATTTTGCAAATGCTTAATTTCAGAATTCTTCATGCGTGGCCTGTGACAGTCTCACGTGACAAGGCCTTGTCATAGAAAGGCTTTTCACGAGTCATTTTTATACGCTGTGAACTCGGAAGGATTTTTTTAGCGATGAGTTGTATGGACTACTGTGATTCAAATTGCTGTCAATGCAAACAACACTGCTGTTGGCCAGTTTACCCGTGTGGTTGTACTTTGGAGTAATTTTCGGAACACGCAGCATTGGTTTAACTAATAAAACCACAGTCAACACCTGCCTTTCTGATGTAGTGGCCATTTATTGCCAGTAGCACCCCACCCATCTCATCCATACTTCATTCAACTATCACACTGCAGGTTACAACACTGCTGTCTGCTTGACTTTTGAATTCCCTCCCATCGCCTCTTTTCCCAAGCTCTTGTACAACCTTCAAGAAACATGACGTCTTATACATTCATAATAATTACATTATGTAACACTTTTCATCAACAATGTCAAAACTGCTGTACAGGACACAACAGAAACAGGCACGCAGAATAAAAACATACATTTTAAGAATGATTTACAAGATGAACGAAAAGTTTAATAAGCAGAAGCGTACAAATAGGTTGTAAAGCGCATTTTTAAAATGTCCACAGAGCATTCCATAGCCTGGGGGCTACACGGGAAAAAACTGTCACCCATAAACCAAAACCTAAGACCTGGGGAAAGATCTGCATCCTCAGATCTTAGGAACCTTGAGGGGACATGCTGCAGCATGTCAATGATGTAATCTGGGGCAAGATGGTTCACTGCTTTGTAAGTTAATAGGATTTTAAACTGTATTCTATGTGAAACTGGAAGCCAATACAGGGAGGCCAATATGTCAAGGTCAGCAGTTCTCCTGCTGCTTGTTTCACACCTGTTGACGATTTCTTGTGTTGCGATCGAAATGTCGTGATCTATTATTTTTCTACCTATGTCACTTTACCGAAAGAACCAAAGAGTATGGATTCCTGCAGTCACAAAAGCTTCAAATCAAGACTGAAGGTGTTCTGGTTAACACCCTCGCAGCCGCATTCTGAACATGCTGCAAATTGATCAGCACCTTCTAAGCCACGCCAGGGGGAGTAAGACATTACAATAGTCTATGCGAGATGAGATGAAGGCATGGACCAGCTTTTCTGCATCTGAGGCAAAGAGAAGGGTTCGGATACGGGAGATATTACGAAGATGAGAAAATGAAGTTTGATTTTTTTAATGAGCCCCAAAGGACAATGTAGGGTTGGTCACAGATGACCCCTAGATTTGCAGGGGTGGAAAAAAACGAACTTTTTCGGATCTGAATTTGAGGTTTAAGGTTCAAACCTTAATAAACCTAATAAACCTCATGGTTTTATTCGCAATAGTCCCAGATCAGTACTGGTCCTCCAACGAGTCTATATCGTCGCCCTCGGACATATAATAACTGCATTCGGCGAACGCCGCATAGTTGCTCTTGAGGTAGACCAACTTCTCCAACCGAACTGGGCGCCAAGCTGTTCCTGAGCTTGCTGTGTATGAAGCCCATAGTTGAGAAGTTGCGCTTCGAGGCTGCAGAGGATGTCGCCATCGTGAACAGCTTGCTGCCGATCTTCTGAAGATCGGGCCAGGCCACGCTGTCAGACTGCCAATACTGCAAAGGTGTCTTTCGTCTCTTCAGCAGCATAATGAATCTAAACCCGCCGGCATCCTTCTCCTGCTGCGCCGAAATCACGTACTCGGTGAGCTGCATAAAGAGCGCCTCTCGTCATCAACCACCGTCTCATCGTCTCCAGTAAGATGTTCTCCAGCTCTTTTCGATTAGTCGGGCTCAAGCCCTCTCCAATGAAGCGAGGATCTAACAGATACGCCAGTCCATGGGCCTTTCCGTACATAAACTGAAAGTGACTTGATGCCAACTTGATCAGGTAGTTGATCTCTTCAGTGCTCGCATGACCGTCTTCGTGCAGCTTGGCAAACTTAGCAGGGAGAGCGTGAAAATCTGGCAAGACTTCAGAGACTGGTACGGAAACGGATTGATATTTGACAATGCGTCGATGGGCGTGAGAATGGCAAGGGACTTCTGCAACAGAGAGACGAAGTCGTCGCTCGTAATGATGGTCTTGATTCACATGCACTCAGATTTCAGAGCTGCCGTCCCTTGATGAAGTCGCGAGCTGTGACAATGGAATACAGCATTCTCTCCGACGACAACAGCGTCTTGCAACAGCCTTTGATCGTTCCCCAATGTGTAGGAGGCGGCTGGACCAACGCTCGAATGCCAGCGACCTTCTGTTCAGCCTGCAGCTATGCCTTGAGAACGTGACTGTTGTGAAACAATTTGACCGTGTCCTTGCACCCCACGATGAACTCAAGCAGGTACTCGAATGGATAGTCGATCGGGTATGTGTATTCTGATTGGCCGGCTTTCCCCGTCTTTGTGGCAGAGAATGTCCTTGACAAGCAAATGCAGACCATGCGACGTACAGCCTTGGAAATAGGATGAACGAGCCTTTGAGAGCTGTTCCCACGCATTCTTGTTGTGACTGCGCCAACGAATGTAGTCTTCGGATGGGACAGCCATCACACATTGAAGATCCGAGGCGATCCAGTCAGCGTTGTGGCCCTGCTCTCCAGTGGATACCGACTCGAGAGACAATGTTGTGGACGGCGATGTGACCATGCAGTTTACAATCGGATCATTATTGATGTTTGACCACGCATCAGATATCAGGCAAACAGTCTTATTGTCCAGGACGGTGTCAACCTTCATGTCGATGTACGCCCTGTCAAGCAATGATGCGGCCAGCCTCTTCCTGTTCGGCAGCACTGCATCTGGGTGAAGGGCCTTCACAGCGATCGCCAGGTTCTCCTCCTCGACCCGCTGGAACGACGTGCCCGCGACAAAGTAATGCATTGCTATGGCCTGCTCCAACTTCTCCTTCGTTCACTTATCGAGCTTGGGTATTAGGTGATCTTTGATCGATCCTTGCTTCATCGATGAAGCATTCGATGTAGATGGAGTTGAGCTGCCGCTTGGCTTCGCCCGCTTCTTGTTCGACGCATACCACTCAGGACGATCATCTATCTCGGTGCCATTCATTGCCCTCTGAAAAGCGGCGCATGTGTCCTGAGTCCAACTGAGTCACAGACGTTGTTCTTTAGAGGCAACACATTTATTACATCAACACGTTAACACAAAGGGGTAACTGCCCCTTTACCAGATACAGCCAAGGGTGGTGACCACCCAGATAACTACCCTATACAGAGGAGTTACAGCTATGAAGGGTCTGACCCTCACTCAGGTCCCGGCCACGTGTTGATGCCTGTAGAGCTTCCAGCTTGTAGGACGTAGAACTTCCAACTTGTCGAATGCAGCGAACCCCATTCCCTCTCAGGGACCCACTTTAGATCCTTCCGGGTCGGGGCCACTCCGCCCTTGGCACCGCCCGCCTTCTCGTGCCCTCTCGTGAGCTCTCCCCGGACACGTGATCACCCCTAGCCCCCCCCACCTGGGGCCTTCTCTGTGGACACTCCGGATCACGTGTCTACGGGGTCAATCAGTGCCATGGCCCAGGGCAACCCTGCCCCTGGGCTGACACTCTCCCGCTCCCCCTGGTGGGAGCTCGCACGACACGCTATGCGTGGTGCTCGTTGCTATCCCAGCACTCACCAAGCCCCGCTAGGGCTGGTACCACACCCGCTCACGGGGTGTACGCGATGACAGTGTATCGCACGCCGTTCTGTGCTAGCGCTGGCTTCACTCAGCAACCCACCCAAGTGCTGTCTGCGACGTAAGGAGCATCGCAGTGACATCCTCGTTGTCACTACACATTTATTCAGGTGCCACATTGCCTGCTCACTCTTCTTGTGATGGTTGAATCTGGTGCGACAATGTTTTCAGACGGCAACTCTTCAACTTGTTGCGGTTCCGGATCGGTGAAGTAGTGCCAAAACTGGCCCATCGAGCGTGTTCTGGCCTTCCCTGCGTTCGCCAACGCCTCGTCGACCACTCCATTCTTCTCCATCACAATTACGACATCACTATCAAATTCTTCAGAATCGAATAAATCCTCATCCAGGTCCTGATCCATCATCCTGCTCACGGTGGAAACTGGGTTTGTTTGATGACGCTCGTAACTCAGGTATGCCAAGAATTCTCATTTCCGGGCTCCGGCCTTCAGTAGTCCGTTACTTCAGTCAGACTTCCTGCTAAAACCAAAATGGCGTCTTTTATAATAAACCTCACCCTAGCTGGCCCTTCAGGATAGAGGTTTTTTTTTATTTAAACCTTATCGAACCATATTGTTTTAAACCTCGCATTGCCACCCATGTAGATTTGTGACTTCCTGTGCCTTACTAATTACATGAGTGTCAATCGTAATGTTGAAGGGTGCATCACCTCACTAATTGTAGGAAGTTTTAAAGCAACCACCTTTTGATGGAAGCCAGCACCGAAGCATGGAGACAGATTAAGGAATATTGGACTCAGTATGCAAGTAAATTTTAAGTGTCGTCCGCATAGCAATGAAACTTTAGGCCGAGGTTTTGGTGCAAATCACCCAGTGGGACCACAAATACAACAGAGGGCCAAGAACTGAACCCTGAGGAACCCCAAAATAAATGGGGCTGAGAGAAGATTTAAAATGAGTGGTTTGTTGCAGACTGCTTGGAATTTTGGGCCTTTGTTCAGCAACTCTTTTACTTTGAGACCTCCTTTGCCAGTAGCAAGATATAGTAATAGGGTTTTACCCTTTTATCTAGCACCAAAACTGACACCTTTATACAAGGGATCATGTTTGCAATAACCACAACACAAGCAGTCAAAATGCAAACAAAAATAGACAACTCTGATGATATGCACTGTCCTTGAAATTTATTGGTCCACACCCGGGCCGGTTTTTCTTAGAGCCTCGTCTCCACTGGTGTTGGACCAGATGATGCCAAAAGGCATACAACTCAAAAACAGTGCACTATCAGAGTATTGAGAGCTCCTATGCCATATCATTATCAGAGTTGTCTCTTTTTGTTTGCATTTTGACTGCTTGTGTTTTGGTTGTTGCAAACATGATCCCTTGTATAAAGGTGTCAGTTTTGGTGCCAGATAAAAGGGTAAAACCCTATTAAAAACTCTTTTGCTGTATTCTCATGAAACAGATGCCACTTGCTGGGTGTCATGGTGGAATCCGAGCCTGTGTTTTTTCCCCATCCCCTCCAGCCAGGCGATGGTGCAATCGGTCGCCTTGCATACCCCCGCTGACAACACCGTACAGTACCAGATTTTATTAACAAACCCACATCGATTAAATCAAATTATGCTTTAAGGTGCAACATTCAAATGAGTTTTCTTTGGTTCTTTCGGTAAAGTCACGTAGAATGAGAATAAAATAATAAATTGATAAAATTAAATAACACAATATTCTCACGACGTTTCGGCCACAACACAAGCAACCTTCATCAGGTGAAGGGACGAGACTGTCTGGAGGACAGCGCTGGAGTGAAAAAGCCACGCTCAGATCGCGACCTTTAAGCTGTGTGAGAAGAAACAAAGCGCCTTAGAGTCGCGGCATCTCTTCAGAAAGGTGAGCGACTCGATTAGTTGAGCCTTCTTATCCCGGAAGAAGGCTCGGGATAAGAAGGCTCAACTAATCGAGTCTCTCACCTTTCTGAAGAGATGCCGCGACTCTAAGGCGCTTTGTTTATTCTCACACAGCTTAAAGGTCGCGATCTGAGCGTGGCTTTTTCACTCCAGCGCTGTCCTCCAGACAGTCTCGTCCCTTCACCTGATGAAGGCCGCTTGTGTTGTGGCCGAAACGTCGTGAGAATATTGTGTTATTTTATTTTATCAATTTATTATTTTATTCTCATTCTACGTGACTTTACCGAAAGAACCAAAGAAGATGAATCCTTGCAGTCACGAAAGCTTTAAATCGAAATTCAAATGAGTGGTGAGAGGACCTCGCGGCAACGCATTAGTCACTTGTTGTGGCGGCACATTCTAATCAAGCGGCCACCCTGGTTAATGCTACACATGTAATTAACTGTAAAAGTGTGCGGTCTGCTTCACAGGGGACGTTAACTATATCGTGTAACGGCATTAACAAGAGTAAGCCATTGTGCTGGTATCAACGTCCAAAGTTGTAAAATGTTAAAATGACAAAGCAAATCCATCAACTTGTGCACAAACCTTGAGCACACAGGTTAACGTGACCCTTGGTCAATGACTACACAGTTACTGATATTAATTGATACATGGAAATCGCCTCCCTATTGCAAAACTTGGGCAGAACCCTCTTGAACAAATGTCATGAGGGTAATCCTTTCCTGGTAAACAAGCGTAAAAATAAACAAAAACAATTGGTAGTTACCAAGTGAACTCTTGCAATAACCCACGAAAAGGGTTGTTAGTTGTATTCTTTAAGGCAATGTGAAGCAGGTGGGTTAACTGATGCAACATCGGCCTCCTCAAAACAAGACATCTGGGGAATATGTCTGGCGCCTCGCTTCTGCCGCTTTTTCTTCCTCTCCTCATTCTTGTAGATCGGAGAGGAGAGGAATTGTGCGTCCGTGAACTCGTCACCTCGCCGTAGTTTCCTGAACACACGGGAGGCAATACTTGGACATTTAAGACAACTTGTTAAAGTAGGGCCGCCAAAGTCAATGCTACTCAACCCACTGCCCCAGGGTAGGCAACAGCAAATGTAATCCATCTGACTACCTCAGACACTGCCAAATGGATTTCCAAACTCAACATTGTCAGAAACTCGTCCGTTGCTCTTAATTCCATTTAAAAAATAGACACAAGGCTCGAAGACAATCGAGGTGGCTCCACGTTAGAGCGAGCGGCTCGCAATTGTAAAAAAAAAATCCTCGCTGGGGATTGACTCGGCCCATTATTCCTCTGGGGACGATACCTGATTGTCATGGATACCTGCAGTCATGAAAGCTTCAAATCAACATTATTATCACTTTGTGATGCAGTCAACAGTGTTTGCCATATTAATGTGGACTTCTTACCATTGGTTCAGGGCTGTAAACAGGAGGAGTGATATCTCAACGCTCGTTTGAGCAGAAAACCACTAAGTAATTTCTGGTCTGACAAATGCGTGCAATAACAACGTATGTTGAACGTCTTTCGCAGCATACATAGCCAACCGTGCTAATTAGAGGTGCAGGGGAAGGACCACAAAGGGCTGTGCAGTCAAGCAACACTCACGTATTGATGTTTGGCAGCTTGTAGTTCACCAGTGACCTGCAGCGCCGTTCGGTGTTCGGCATCGGAGATATTTTGGCCGTCGTGGGTCCACTCAGCATCAGCTGGTCGCCGTAGGGTGCCCGTGGGGTGCCCGTTACAGCCGTCGCCTCATTGCTTCGGTCGATGAGTTGCTGCGGGATTGCAAGGCTCGCCCCTGTGCACGCACAAGGGCAGTGTGCGGCATCACGAGTTTGGAACTTTAATTTTGTCAGTGAAATTAATTATCATGTGACTGCTGAGTGGAAAAATCGGAAGCTATTAACACCATTGTACGGTGGGGCATCAAAGCAGTTCACCAACTTACAACCAGTGCCATACAATGGCCAATAACACTTAGACATCCTTTTATACAATCTGTTGCCATTCCAAAAATGTATTGCTATACTAACAAATATTCTTAATTGCAGCTGGATTTTTGGACTAACTTTATTGAAACACTTCTTTCCAGTTGTTAACATTTGCAAAAAATATCCTGCAGCATTTACCGCCAATGCACTTCCTAAAGGTGAAATTCCCCACTTCAACTGCTGAAGATACCCATGGTCGTGCTTGGCGAAAGCTGGAGAGAATAAATGCTCACACTTGGATCCTTCAGTCATCACCCACTTTCCCATGATGCTATGAGGGGAGGTGACCGACCATGGCCCTTTGCTTACTGGACACAACCCACACCCTGGCTCATTTCAGCACCACTCACCGGCCAATGTACTTGATGCACTGCACTTTTTATTTGCAGGCATAGTCAATGAAGGCATTGGCACCAGCTCCTGCTCTTCCTCTGCTGCCACCGCCACTCTGGACGTTAAGTGAAAGGGGGTCTTATACAAATGCTCCTTCAACTCAAAGTCGAATGCATCGTCGTCATCTCCGGCTCTATCATCATAGCCTCTCCCTCCTATCGGCGAAGATTTGTACTTCACATTTCTCGCCCTTCTTGTCTTCTCGACTGGAGCCACACTCTCGTTCCGGGTGTTACACTGCGCCTTGTTGGCAGCTTCCGCTTGTAAAACCTTGGTCACGAGAGGAGCAGATTTAATCTTCCTGGACTTGGATCGTACCCTGGACCTGCCGCCATTCTCCTTGTCATTCTCCTGCTCATCACAACAATCCGCAGTTCCCTCGGCCTTGCTGGGTGGAGGCTGCACCGAGGCCAGAGTGGGGTGCTTTGCATTTTCTGTCTTGTTAGTCCTGATGACTTCGATGCTGACGGAGGAGTCGCACGTCATCTCCATGTCCAATTGGCTGTACACGGTCTTCTCGGTGGTAGTGCTCGTGTTGGGCACCGGCTCGTTGAAGCTGTCCACCTCCAAGGCGGGAATTTTGCACTCAGTCACGGCTGCCACATTCGTCTCTTCATTGACAATAGTGGGGACCGGATTGGTGGTCAAGTCTTTACGCCGGCGTGAGGTGATGTAGGAGGTCCAGGTTGGTTCTAAGGCCAAAGCCACAGGCAGACGCTCGTTTTCCTCTGTGGCAGTTGTGTCCAAGAAGCTGAGCTTAAGCCCCGAAAGCCTTGCGGTGGTGTCAACTGGTCCTGCAATTATAAACACGAATGATAACAAAACCAGATTGTGCGACATTATGTGTGCGCTTCCCCTCACCAGCTGCCAGCTGTCTCACTCACCAGGGCTGTTCGGCAAGCACTCGTTACGTTTCTCAGGAGCAGAGACCTCTTCTTCGTTGCGGCTCATTCCTACTGGAATCCGCTGGGGCATCACGATCTGTGAAGGTAAAGCTCTACACACACACGTCGTTCAAATGTCTCCAATCGTCAGCTACAATTTTGGCCATGGCAAAAAAATATACAATCCATAAATTGTTTAAGGGATACAAATCTAGTGAATGTAAGGTTTCAGTAATGTTTTGCAACATCAGTTTGTCCTCAGTATTACCTACTATAATCACCCATAAATGTCTGTCCATCCCACGCGTGATGTCACTCCACATGAGACCCGCCCCCCCGCAAAGTCGTTTTAAATGACCTTTCTTTACAGAAAGTGAAGGTAAAAAGTAAATCTACGCAGCACAGTGTTACATCCATGCGTGACGTCACTGCAAAAGAGCCCCCCCCCCCCTTCATTAATGTTCATACCTGCGTGGAAATTTACACGAACGCACAAGGTCGCGCACTCCACATGCCGCACCCCTCCCCAATAACCATTAGCGGGTGACGTCACTCGACATGGGCAACCCCCCCTCTCATTAATAATCATGAGCTGAACAATTTTTCTATTGAATATTTCAGATTTACTGCAATATACACCCGTCCTTGGATGGGCAAAAAAGCTAGTTTACTTATAATTATCAGTATAGAGGCCACGGGTATAATTCAAAGCAAAACACATGCATATCTCCAAAGTGATATTTACATTGGTGCATCTCTCAAAGTTTTGGATAATAATCCTTTGATCCATTTGGCTAGATTTATTTGGGAAATTCCCCAAAAGCAACACAATGGTATATTAAAATTCCATTCATATCAAATCATCTATATGAGTTACCGCGACACCTAGTTCAACGAACAGAGTCAATGGATTGACAATTTCAATCCTGGAACACTTGAAAAATATAGGTTGTAAGGAACACTGCTGAGGTACATCCTTACTGTGCAGATGATGCCCCAAATTCGCTTTCCACATCCTTTGCTTGACCCGGAGTGACTTTCTTCTGTGAAAAGCACCGATCGATACGGCATGTCAAACGACTTCAAAGACAAAGATTCCCCGTATAGCCTGAACAGACTAAGGGATGCTCTTAGAGAGCACCTATGAAGGCCAGTATGGTACACGAGGAGGTGGGTAGCCAGCACCACACCCGACGGCCATCGTCTCCCCAGTGGCGATGTTCACACACCGCACCAGGTACTCGTTAGAGGCCGAGTCGACCGAGGGGAGGCCCAGAACCGGTTCAGATATTTGCCACTGATATTGGCCGTGAGCGGAAATTGAACTCGGGTCGCCGGGTTCATAGCGCAGTGTGTTAACTGCAACACTACTGCTCCTCAAACGACTTTGCACGCACATGACATGGCCGTGGTCATGCGCACTCACCATCAGGGCGCACGCCTTTAGCCCTGCAGACAGCAGCTGGGCGTTGTTTTTGCAAATGTGGACGAGGAGATCCTGCAATGTTGCGACCACATTCTACAAGAGAGAGAAATTCCATGTTAGCTCTAAATCTAAGTTCCTCGCACACGCAACCCCTTTTCAGCAGTATAACAAAGACAATGATTTCCCGTATCGCCTTAAGACTGTTGGGACAAGGGCTGTTAGCGAGCACCCATGAAGGCCGGCACGGCGCACGCGTGAGTGAGTGGCCAACACCACACACGCCACCTTTGTCTCCCCAGGAAATGTTTACACGCTGCACCAGGTACTCATTCACCACTGTTGTTGGCCATGAGTAGGAATCATACTCGGGTCCCCAAATTCGTAGCGCAGCACGCTAATTGCTACACTACCACTCCCCACAGCAGTATATATATGCACACACAAAATATTCCAAACCTAAATAATAAAAGCGCACCAATATTTTAAAATGTGTGCGATTAGATGTTTTTGCAGCTCATACAGATGTCGTGTAATAGCGCGGGATGCTGACGGGGAGTGGTACTGGCAGCAGGGGGCAGTACACAAGTCAGCAGGAGGAGATCGAAAGGGAAGCCCAGGAAAGGGGTCGATCTGGAAGCTGAGAACCTGCTAGTAGGGTCTAGAAAAGGTGGCATGGCAAGCACGTGGGCTCACGGCTGTTTGCTGGAAGTGAATCCCCTCGCTGTGTTGCTGTTCGCCACCCTCGTCTCGACCATCTTAGACGCCACTAGATAGCCAGCCTGCCAACTGTTATAGCTCGGTAGTGCCGTCGAAGGGGACGGATGTGCGACTCGCGTGTGAGCACGTGGGGCGCGGCTAGCTCCCCAACATGTGAAATAAAAGAGGTTGCCTTAAAAAACCTGTCTCCGACTAAGTCACTATACATACAATGTCATTTAAGCCACCCTCCTGTTCTCGCTGTCTCACTTTTTGCCATCAGACGCTCCTCCCGCAGCCGTTAACTTCCGTAAATAAACGCTCGCACCAACTACCATGGTTGCTGTTTGTGTGAACTTCATTCCTCCACATATGTTGAGGACTCCATCTACCAGATTGTTTTGTCTCATCCACACTGCAGATCACAACACCTCTCTTTTTGCTCTACTTTGGAATTCACTCCAATGTCTCTTTTGCCAAGTTCTTATAACCTTGCTTAATTAAAGAAAAGTATTGACACTTATATGTATTAACAACTCTTTATCACTCCTTTTTGTGTTTAGTTTCTTGTCCTTCCCCTGCGCTTCCGATTAGTACGGTTGGCTACATACGGTGTGAAAGTAGTTCAACATATGTACATACAATAATGCCACTTTGGGCCTGTGCTCAGCAACTTCAATTAAAAATCCAAAAGGTTCTCCTCCAAGCGTGGGCACCGAGACGCCCGTGACGCCGCAGTGACGGAGCTCGTCGTCCCACGACCTACCTGGGCCTCCTTACAGCTTGTCTCGGCCGTCTTGAGGCGCCTCTCGAGCACGGACGTCTTTAACATCTGCACGTGACATGTGTGTCGCATCTCGTTCATCAGGCTGATCGCCATGCTGCTCTTGTGCTTCTCTGCCTCCAGTGCCAGTGCCAGCGCCTTGTTGCTCGCCAGAAGTGTCTGCCGCGATGACACATCTGCACGGGATACATTTTTTTAAAAACATTTTGCCGGAGGCTTTGGATGGCGATCAATGACAAGCATGGAAAACGTCTCTCGCCAATCTTCCACAAGCGCGCTGGTGCTTAATCTCATCACAGATTGCCATCATTACTAAATAATCACGCTACGTGAGAAATTGTACAATACAGGCAGCCGTTATCAGCACACCCCACACTCCATTCTCCCACAGTCTCAGTTTACCCTACAAGGAGATTATTGTTGCTTGAACATCATTTTTTTCCCTTTACAGTGGAAGAGCATGCAGGTTCAATTACACCATCTCTCATGCTTTTTGACCTCATTTTTAAAAAAAGTGTTTTATGAACTGCTTTTGCCAAACGTTTGGTAATCCAGCAAAATGTGTTTAACAAGACTGAATTCTGACAAGACCTAGAATTGTTGAAACAGCCCAGAGTTTACTTGCTTCAACAAATACTACTTGATATTGGTTTGGCTGATTGAATCATAAAAAAAATGTGTACATGTGGAAACAAACTATTTTGCTTATACGCTTTACGAATCTTTATCATTTCACAGGCAGGGCCTGGCACACTTACTCAATAGCCTTGTCTTGGCCTTTGTCGCCAGGTTTCGAGTCACGGTGGCATTCGTCCGGGAGAGTTTTAGGATTCGATTGTTTTTTATTTTTTCCTTTAATCGAGCGAGGCTTTCCTTGTGGGACCTCATTTTGGGCATGTCTTTCGGGGGTGGCTTCTTTTCGCTGTTGAATGGGTCGAGTTGGGCCACACTGCTGGAGGTCCCTGTTACAATAACCAAGTGACAACATCAACTGCATTTATCCAGCAATACACAGCACAGTATAGTTACAAAATATGTTCACAAACACAGCTCTACAGTATTCAAAATATCTCATTCTTTAGGCCGTGAAAAAGGGTACTTGCAATACAAGCCTACACTCAACGGCACGAGTTCTCACCAGGGTTGGGGAACAGTTTATGATTTAAAAAAAAGTTACTTTCCTAAGTTTACTGGGGAAAGGCAATGGCCTAGCTAAAGATTGCCCTCTTGTAACGACAGCTACAGGGGGTATGTCCATCCATCATCTCCTGGCTGGCCGAATAGCGAGATCATTGGGACGCCACCTTTTCCCAGTCCTCAACCTCATGGATTGGACAATTTTGCTTCAACATCGGTGCAGTATTAAACGTTCTGGGCGCCCTCTTTTTCTAGTCCCCTCAATGTTGCCTTGTAGGATAGCAGGATAGTTTCTGGATCTACTGATGTGCCAAGAAACTGCAGATGTTTCAATAGATGTTGGCTACAAGTCATTTGTCGAGTATCACGAAAACACACCAGTCCATTCGCTATGCAGTCCGCAGCAACGTGTACCTGGAACCAGATCCCGAACTTCAACAACCCAAGTGCTCACGTCACGGACAACGGCGTGGAAGCCACAAAATGACGGTCCCAAGCGACACTCACCGTGGCACTCTCTCTCGCGGGCCATAATTGCACCTGACGCCAACACCTGTACAAGGCAAAGTGGGGATATTGTGGACAGGTGAGCACAAAGAACCCATAGGGTGCCGACACATTTTAATCATGAAACAAGTCAGGCGACCCCTGAATAGCCAGGTGTGGTGGTGGTGGTACATGCTTGTTTAGAGATGCAGTTCGTGGATAACCAAACTAGGGTATCATCTGATAAGTGAGACATCCATCTAACAGTTCAACGAAGCCCTGTTGGCAGGAGGCGGTGCAACTGTGTTTATCGATGGCTATCCGCACCGGAGGTCAGATATTCCCCCTTGTGTGCACGGCTTCTCTAAACCACCCCAGTGTCCTTTCATTACTAAAAGAGAATGAAACAGCAATTCCCAAAGCAGGATGTTATTCATAACACACCTGCAACAACAACTATAAGAACACAACAGCACAACACAAACATACCACAACATTACAACCAAACAATTCTACTACAACACCACTGCTATACCAGGATACTGCAGACATTCAAAATCGCGCGATGAGATGGTGAGGTAGGGGGGGGGCGTTGTTTCGGGTCCTTTAATCCGAAGCGCAAAACGGAGGTTGTACCAAATGTGTAATCCGGGACAAAATGTTCGACACGGTGGGCCGCGAATTATGCGAGCAGTGTCGAACGGCCAATAACCCGCGAATGACAGACTCACGAAGCGTTGGTAAGTATTTACATTATGAGACCTCCCCTTTGCCAGTAACAAGATATAGGAATAGGTTTTACCCTTTTAACTGGCACAAAAACTGACACCTTTATTCAAGGCATCATGTTTGCAATAACCACAACACAAGCAGTCAAAATGCAAACAAAAAAGACAACTCTGGACAGTGCATATTATTATCAGAGTTGTCTTTTTTGTTTGCATTTTGACTGCTTGTGTTGTGCTTATTGCAAACATGATGCCTTGAATAAAGGTGTCAGTTTTTGTGCCAGTTAAAAGGGTAAACCCTATTCCTATACGTTGGTAAGTACTAAAAACAATTAGTGGCTTGTACATCAACATGGCTAAAACACCAAGTACTGTATTTAAGAGTATCTCTTAGGCCAGTCGACCTTAATGTCGATACCTATTGCTCTAAGCGGCAATTAAATACAATTGTAATTAACCTGTTATTTTACTTATACTGTACATCACTTCAGGAGACAACTTTAATAAAACCACAAGCACCAAGATTAGTCCATAGGCTGCTGCAGAGCGCCGAATCCCCACTGGGTTTTCTGAGGCAAACTCTCCCGCAGGGATCATTGGTGACGACTTCACTCTACCGAGTCCAAATAATCATGACAAGAATGTGAATAATCATGACAAGAATGTGAATAATCATGACAAGAATGTGAACAATCATGACAAGAATGTGAATAATTATGACAAGAATGTGAACAATCATGACACCGCTCCTCAGTCGTTTATCACGAGGTCACTGCTACTCGCCACTGTTATCGCCTCGCGGTGAACGGCGACCTCGCAGGAAGGCCGCAACCATCATTAGAGTCGAACACGCACAACCCTGAAATCACTCCACTGCTGGATGAGCCCCCCACCACACCACACGGTATCGTCGTGGGGGCTATTTGAACATACTTCACCACGCTGGTCAGGATGGGTTACAACGCAGACGTTGGGAACGCAACGGATTTCTGCCGCCCATCATTAACACAACAACAACAGTCAGCTCAACTACACAATTATCTAAGCGACAACGTGGCGACACATCGTTGGCTAATCATCAACAATGATAATTCTAATTACAACAACAATGATGATGATGGTGCCGAGGAGAGTTTTTTACCCTGCGAGGAAGCGACCGGTGACACCAAACAACCACAGAACGGCAAATTCAAATGCTGGCGCGGCTTCTCATTGGTCCAGCCCGCACCACGTGACGTCGGTAACCGTTGCCCCATCCCTCCCATCGGAACCCGTAAAAACGCGGTGACGTCACCGTGATGGCCACGCACCGCGACCTCGGCGCGAGTCTCGAAGCCGCGCTCCGCTCTGCGGTTGCGTAACGATCGACGCCGGGGTGGATGGAGGGAGAGAAACACGCAACCTCTGTCGGTGGGAGTGCAGCGGTGGGGGGAGGACGCGTTGGAGGGCGTGTCCGTTTTGATGACGTTGGGGGCAGGCGGAGCCCCACGCGCAGAGCGAGCGGAGCAGGAGCCCGGGGAGGCACGCGGAGAGGAACACCCGGCGAGGGGACACCCGGCCAAGGCGAGGGGATACCCGGCCAAGGCGAGGGGATACCCGGCCAAGGCGAGGGGACACCCGGCCAAGGCGAGGGGGGGACCCCGAACCCAGCCGAAGCTCCCGGGAGGGAGTCGCCTCCTGCTGCCGTGAGTGACCGTGCCGAGAGATTCTGCGTGTGTCTAGGTGTAGATACTACACATGTGTGTGTGTCTAGGTGTAGATACTACACATGTGTGTGTGTCTAAGTGTAGATACTACACCTGTGTGTGTCTAGGTGTAGATACTACACCTGTGTGTGTGTCTAGGTGTAGATACTACACGTGTGTGTGTCTAGGTGTAGATACTACACCTGTGTGTGTCTAGGTGCAGATACTACACCTGTGTGTGTGTCTAGGTGTAGATACTACACCTGTGTGTGTCTAGGTGCAGATACTACACCTGTGTGTGTGTCTAGGTGCAGATACTACACCTGTGTGTGTGTCTAGGTGTAGATACTACACCTGTGTGTGTGTCTAGGTGTAGATACTACACGTGTGTGTGTGTCTAGGTGTAGATACTACACCTGTGTGTGTGTCTAGGTGTAGATACTACACGTGTGTGTGTGTCTAGGTGTAGATACTACACGTGTGTGTGTGTCTAGGTGTAGATACTACGTGTGTGTGTCGTACGTGTGTGTGTCTAGGTGTAGATACTACACGTGTGTGTGTCTAGGTGTAGATACTACACGTGTGTGTGTGTCTAAGTGTAGATACTACACGTGTGTGTGTGTCTAGGTGTAGATACTACACCTGTGTTTGTGTCTAGGTGTAGATACTACACGTGTGTGTGTCTAGGTGTAGATACTACACCTGTGTGTGTGTCTAGGTGCAGATACTACACCTGTGTGTGTGTCTAGGTGTAGATACTACACCTGTGTGTGTGTCTAGGTGTAGATACTACACCTGTGTGTGTGTGTCTAGGTGTAGATACTACACGTGTGTGTGTTTAGGTGTAGATACTACACGTGTGTGTGTGTCTAGGTGTAGATACTACACCTGTGTGTGTGTCTAGGTGTAGATACTACACCTGTGTGTGTGTCTAGGTGTAGATACTACACCTGTGTGTGTGTCTAGGTGTAGATACTACACCTGTGTGTGTGTCTAGGTGTAGATACTACACGTGTGTGTGTGTCTATGTGTAGATACTACACGTGTGTGTGTGTCTAGGTGTAGATACTACGTGTGTGTGTGTCGTACGTGTGTGTGTCTAGGTGTAGATACTACACGTGTGTGTGTGTGTCTAGGTGTAGATACTACACCTGTGTGTGTCTAGGTGTAGATACTACACGTGTGTGTGTCTAGGTGTAGATACTACACGTGTGTGTGTCTAGGTGTAGATACTACACGTGTGTGTGTCTAAGTGTAGATACTACACATGTGTGTGTGTGTCTAGGTGTAGATACTACACCTGTGTGTGTGTCTAGGTGTAGATACCACACGTGTGTGTGTAGGTGTAGATACTACGTGTGTGTGTGTGTCGTACGTGTGTGTGTGTAGGTGTAGATACTACGTGTGTGTGTGTGTACCAGACTCACCTGTGTGTGTGTAACTGTTGATCTCTATTCCTGTAGGTACCTGCTGTGTGCGTACTTGTGTCTGTATACCGTACTGTACCTTCCCGTGTGTTCATCTCTCGTCTATTCACTTGACGTGTACCGATCTTTGTATCCCTATGTATAGGCTACTCGTGTGTGTATAGCCGATCTCCCTGTGTGTGTGTATCTCCTATCTGTGTATATCTGTGTGTGTGTGTGCAGCTTACCCGTGTGTACACGTGAATTAGGAAGCTCTGCGTTAAACTTACCTGTTGATCATGTACCTGTGTGTAGAGTATTGCTTTGTGGGCATCTATCAGTGATTATCTCTGTGTGCTGTATCTCTGACCTGTGTGTGTGTAAGTACCTGTGCATTTAACTGTGTGTAACTTGACTGCGTGTATTTCCTCTGTATGTACCTAGGTGCACCACACTACATACCAATGTGTGTGTGCGGACACTCTCGGCCACCACCACCACCGGTCACTTTCATCTCAATCTGTCGTGAGCCTCCCCGAGTTTGACTTGGCACGAGTCTCCCACGAGGGAGACAAATACGGCCTGGCACGGTGCTGGCCACCAAACCCCTCGCGTGCCGTGTTAACATTCGTAGGTGCTCATCGCTATCAGAACTTCCCCAACAGTCTGTTAAGGCTTTGGGTGTACAGAAACACCAATGCGTGTTTCTGTCTGTGCGTCTGTACCTGCCTGTACCTGTGTATGAGCAATGAGACAAAGGTGAATTGGGCGTGGCTCTCCCCACACGCCGCCGCCGCCGTCTTGTGTGCCGTATTGGCCTTAATAGGTGCTCGCGAATAGCATAGCCACACAGGGATCTTCATGCATGCGGAACATGTGTGTGTACACGTGTGTCATTTACCTGCCTGAATACCTGTCCGGCAGGTATTAGCGAGCGGACACACCCATGAAGGGAAACGTGTGCGTTTTAATGTCCGGGCCCAACACTTCCCTCTGCCTGTGACCGTTCCCTTTCCCAATAATCAACCACAGTACACACGCACACACACACCTCCTCTCGCCGTGTGGTTACAACACGTGCCCGCTTTGTAGCAAGCACCACATAATGAGCTATAGCTGTTGTCAATCCACCGCTGGATGTGGTTGGTGATGGCTGATAACGCCATGTGGATATAAGCGCGTCTACGTGCGTCCGCACGCTGTAAAGCAACGGTGAGCGTGCGCATTTTATGGAGAGAGGCGGTCAGTCATAGGCGGAGGAGAAGAAGAAGAGTCCTGAGCCTGGACTTGAACTTTGGCAGGGAGTCGACAGCACGGACGGCCGGGGGAGTTCCAGACCACGTTGTGATTTTGTCTATTATTATGCTGGAGACAGAATTTCTCTTTGTTACACCGTGTGGTCTCCTGACCCAACCCGTGATGAAACGACCATTAGTTTATGTTGGCAGCCAGAGTCATCGGTGGAAAGTGCTCCTTACCATAACGACAGATTAATTTATCATAACAGGTCCCTGCAGGGTGGGCTGGTAGGAACATTGGCAAAGTAACGTCACGGTGCCTTCGAACTTCGCCTCGCAAATGGTATTCGGCTGTGGGCTGTGTGTGAATTTGCCACATCCCCAAAAGCAAAGTTCGCAAATGAGATAATGTGACTTCCAAATGTTGGGTGCAATAAGACATATAAAGTCTCTGCGCTGTCTATTGCTGATTTTACACCCAACAGCACGAGATTTCACTTCATTAAAGTATTAAAAGGGGACGGACGGACGGACACATTAATCTATTGCAGGCTGGTACACTCAGTTTACAACTTCGTTCCTACCAGTAAAAGCAATGGTTATACTGGATGTGATGTGCTGGGTATGGAATCTTTTTTACAGATCACCTACCCAGCTGAAATGATTCCCTGCCCATGGTAGATGATGATTCACATCAACCTCTAACCAGGATTTGAACGCACGACTTCAGAGGTGTGTGCAGTGCGCCCCTGACTCACGGCCATCCCACTTGTCAAACACTCCGTTTGGCAGACGCGGTTCAGAGTCAACCTCAGTGGCTTCACTGCGGGTGTGTGTGAAGGCGTGCCTGCGATGCTTAATCATTGCATTTTTGTAGCTCTCTCCGTGAACATTTTAATGATGTTCTGGAAGGGCTGGAGAGTTCAAATTTGGCACATTTATAGTCCAACCTATGCTTATGATTTGCTTTATTCTGAAAATTATATTTTGCTTCTGAGTTTTATCAAATTGGGGAAGACGACAAAAGAAGATCATTAAGCAGATTAAGGCGATGATAACAGTGTCTGATGACGATGATGACAATGTTGTATGATTATGATGCTGTTACAGTGACGCCGCACATCCCGGAGCCGTCATGGGGAACAGTCTGAGCGGCGAAGGCGGCACTGCCTCCTCGGCGCTCCCGTCACTGGGCCTGGGCGCGCCCCTGCATGTCACACTACTGGGGCTCGACTCGGCCGGCAAGACGGCGCTGCTCTACCGCCTCAAGCTGGGCGAGTTCCTCCACACCACGCCCACCGTGAGCTTCAACACCGAGCGCCTGCGCCTGCCGGTCGCGGAGCCGTCGCTACTACAGGCAGCGGCGGCAGCGCCGGCGGCACTGCCAGCAGAAGCGCCACCGGACGAGGTCAACGAGACAAACGGCATCGACTCTTCCGCAGGCAGCTACGAGACTTGCACCTCCACCGTGGAGGCCGGCGGTGACCCCGGGCTGATTTCGGGTCCCGCGGCCTCCACCGAAGCCAGCTCCTCCGACGACGAGGAGGAGCGCGACGCCGGCGCGGAACCCTCCGATGGCGCGTGCCGCGTGGCACAACATGCTCCAGGCCTCGCCGTCTCCTTCCACTTCTGGGACGTGGGCGGGCAGGAGAAGCTGCGGCCGCTGTGGCGCTCGTACGTGCGCGGCGCCGACGGGCTGGTGTTCGTGGCGGACGCGTCGGACCCCGAGCGGCTGGAGGAGGCACGGTGCGAGCTGCTACGCGTGTCGCGGCTGCCCGAGTGCCAGGGCGTGCCGGTGCTGGTGGCGGCCTCCAAGAGCGACTTGCCGGGAGCGCTGCCGGCCGACGAGGTGGGGCGGCGCGTGGGCGCTACTCAGCTGTCGCCCCACACGGCGTGGCGCGCGCAGGCGGTGAGCGCACGCACCGGTGCTGGCGTGGCCGAGGCGCTGCACCAGCTGCACGAAGTGATCGTCGAGGGTCGCCGGCTGGCGAGGATGCACAAGCGCAAGCGGCCGCGGTGATGCGTGGACCCCAGCGCTCGCCGCAGCCACCGCTGGGTGCTGCCTCGTGGAACCAGGATTTCATTTCAGCCTGGTCGTTCCTTTTGGCTAGGCGAAACGAAAAATATTTCTACACCCAGTACAACGTATCCAGCAGACTTCTCGCTATGGCTGTGGCTTAAACTCACGTGCCACCTTCTCAAGGCTATTAATGACCCGGAAAACATCTCCACACCTATCACACCACATCCACGATACCTCTCGCTCTGGATGTGCCTACAATTCAGTGAGAAATGAAGCCCTGCGTGTGACTCTAAACGTGGACCCACGACGGATGAACGGTGCGTTGTCTGGGCGCGCGCGAGCGTTTGCGGTGCATATGTACGGTGCACTGTACAGCTGTGTGGAATTTTTTTATTTTGTAAATACAGTGCGTAATTGAACTGTAATTTCATATGCAGGTTTTCTAGTGCGTGCGCACGCAGAGTGACCGAGCGTTGTGTGGCTGGGGTGTAAAGTGACACGGCGTCTATTGCTGTGAAGAACCGGCGTAGGGAGTTTATTTTTGCCAGCCCTATGTTTTGCTGCTTGTTAATTGAAGCCGCGGCAATTTGCACACGAATAATGCCTCGATTCACGTCGAGATGGGTGGTGGTGACGGTGGTGGTGCACTTGGTCACAACGAGCAACACCGCGCCGTTCCCATTTGATAATCTCGTGGCGTTGGCGGTTGTGGTCGACTGTCCCGTACCACCAACAATGTATCTTTCATTTTTTTAATGTATCTTTCAATTCGGCAGCGTTTCTGGCACCATTTATAATAATGCTTGTAACCTTTGACTTGAAAGGGACTTTTAATTATTTCTTAGAAAAGTCTCCCCGAGTCTCAGGATTGTTTAACGGATCGTCCCGCCTGGAATGTGTGGCTCATCCTTTTGTGAGGAGTGTGGGCCTACGCTCCGAGTCAGCGTTTCAGGCTCGTGCCGAGTGTCCTCTCTCCTTAAAGCATTAAATGCCCTTCCCACGGTCACACGCTCTGAGTGAGTCCGATTGCTGTCACATGCTGTCTGTGGAATCGTGTCGATTATGCGCACTTTCCAGAATTTCTTATTTTTGGCAGACGTGCAAATGAGATGATGCAATTGTCCGCAGAAGCTGAAACCATACATTGTACCACACGTGTAATTGTACCACACGTGTAATTGTACCACATGTGTAATTGCTTTAATCGCAGCATTCGTTTACAATCCGTTGCCACTGTCTTGTGGCATCAAGTTATGGTTTTGTCGACCGTTTGCCTGAATTATCTGGCAAAGAGCAGCCAGATAATGCAGGCAAACAGCACAACAAGGCTGCTGCCCGCTAAATCATAAAGTGCACGTCTCGCACATGCAAACGTCACGCCGCATTCGTGCAGAGGTGCAGGAGCTGCAGGGTCGCACGCCTGGATGCGCTCTTCCGCCAAACACAATGCTCTGCCAGTGCTGTTGTGCGTGTATATATATAGCAACGGGGTAGCTAAAATTACCCGATTGTTGTGAAAAAAGGGGTTCTTCCTATTGTATACAGTTAATACAAACAGGGCGCTTACAAACGGGGGAAATGAGCGGATCCGGCGGGGGATGCATTTGCTGCCGTCGCTGCGCCTGCTGCTGTCGCAGCGCGATGGCCGTCCGAGCAGTCGACTCTGGACGCTGCTGCAGGTGCTTCCACGCCGTCTGCCGGGCTCGTGAAGGCCGCTCGTATTTGTTTCGCACCCCGCGGGGAACGTGAAGGGGATACGACCGAAGGGGTTGGGCGCTGGAGGAAATGGGAGACCCCCGTGGAGGTTTTGGCCCATGGGTGCAGGGCAGATGACTGTCAACTGGCGTCCGTTTGGCAAAGGGGGAAATTTGTAAACTAGGAAATGGTCACGTGAACGACAAATTGCAGCAGTGACATTGGTGGACTGGAGATGGTGAGATTGGTAAATCTCAAAATGGGAATATTGACACCAGCTAGCCTGCTGATGACATGCGAAGGCTGTGGTCATGTGTAATACATCTTGGGTCTAATTTTTGTGTTGGTGTAAAGGCAGCCTCAGACATGATTTGTTATAAAATCTAATTGTTGAAGTGTTTTGTCGATTTGGCCAGTTTTCTACCACAAAAACCGATTATAACCACTTTCTCACCATGACATGAACTATCAGTGACATGTTTCACGTCCAAAGCAGTCAAAAGTGGAAAACACGAAGCTGAAAACGCCATGAGAAGTGATTCGTGGTGCATCCGGTACCTGCTGTGGTTTCTCTGCCTGGGAGGACGTTCGGTAGTGCACACATGAATCAACAACTGCAACAACTTTTCATGATCGGCGCGTGCTTTAGTCTCGAGAATTGTGCGCGACACTCAAGCCTTAGGGCCGAGCTGAAAATAACAATGTTTTATTCGCAATCAAAATTGCCTGCAGTAAAACGTTCTGCTTTCTGCAAAGCTTCGCGGTAATGGGCCTTGCCTCTTTGTCTTACTGTACACAGCTGTGCGCGTGGTGATTTCTTTTGCCTGCAGAAAAAAAGTCACTTTAGTTTCACCACGCAGGCCCACCACCGTTTGGTGGTGGGCCTGCGTGGTGAAGCGTGCAGAAGAAGGCCCGCGCTGTGTGCCGCGTGATTCCGGGCGTGAAGAGCGCGCACGCACAGGACGCGCCACAAATATGCGGCGCTGTCAGTGGGAGCAGACGTGGCACAGTCATACAGTGGCAGAACTGGTTCAATGAGAGTCTTGCCTGGTCTGGTATTTTCGGTTTGTTCAAAGAGAATGTTTATTAAACGATGTGGTTATACCTCTCCTTTGTACGGTATGTGAATAATTAGACGAGTTTACAAATATTTACCGAGAGAAAAAAAGTATGACGTAAAAGAGGCTGTCTAACGTTCCGGGCCCACGCCTGGTACGAGTCCCCATAACACAACGATCCACCCGGGTCATGAGAGCCTTCGAGCTAAATCGGCTCCTTTGACAATTTAGCAACTCGGTTACTAAAGCAGACCTGGACCCATGTCTCAGTCTGAGTAGTATCCACTCGGCAGCAAGCCGTGCCCGGGAGCACTCTTGCCCATTTGTACGTTCCAGGGTGTTGTAAAAGTGACCCCCCCCCCACCACACGAGCATTGAGGGAATGCCGCACAGAAATCGGCAACTCAAAAGTTGAACACACTTCACCATCGTCTTCACCAGCCACTTCTAGTTGGAAGGCCATCCCAAGACGTTGCTACCTTCCTCGTTCCTGCAATGGAATAGTCCATGCAGTTCTACAATGGAATAGTCCATGCAGTGCTACAATGGGATAGTCCATGCAGTTCTACCGTACTTGTGTACGGTCTCGTTTCCTCGCTCCGCTCCGTCCTCTCCGGCGTGTTTCCTGCTCTGGCTGCCCCTCCGTTATGAGCCTCGACCACCGGCCACCGACCCCTTCAAGCGAAGTGCCCTGCCCAAGCCACACTCGCTTATCTCAGCAGGCCACGTGGTGCGTATCCCGCACCTCTGATTAGCACGGTTGGCTACGTACGGCGCGAAAGAAATTCAACATGCATACATTTGCCAATATCGCATGCGTTTCACCACTCGGATATCCTGTAAACCCAAATCCATTGGCATGTTTGCCCACGTGACAACTTGACTTGATTGTCAGGTGGCAGAGAGTATAGCTGGAAATGTGCATTGTGCCTCCAAGATTATCTAAACCAAACGTTACTACTAGTAATTCCTGCAGTCACGAAAGCTTCAAATCAAGTTCAAACGTTACTAGTTATGAATCGGTCAATAAGATGTATCTAGTTTTCGCCTTACCCAATCCAATAATTCCTGTTTCGGTCTCTGTTAAATTGCAAGCATGAATTTGTCTATGTCTGTTTACACCATTTTCAGTTTTTATTCCATTTTCTTTCTTTTTTCCCACGTTTCTGATTGATGCGTCACTGCAGGCCATATAGACTGCTTAAAATATTACATCCCTGAGTGTTGTGCAATCATTGACCAGTTTGAGCCTGGCAACATACACGCTTACTCTTGAGAGACACTCACGTCACGCAAGAGACCCACACGCAGGTTATCTTCACAGACACCCACGGTGTGGAATTTGTGAACACACTGCAATGCGCGACCTCTGCCCGGTCAGGGTGCGGCCACTGCAGCGTGATGCTGGAGCAGCAGCAGCAGTTTCAATGGCCTTGTGTTTTATGCAAATGTACATCAAGATTTGATGTTCAAACACGCGTGCCAAATCACGTACGCACTGTACTGGAGCTTATACAAGCTGCTCGTGATTTTGACACGACCAGAGTCGCGCAATCAGAATTGTGAAACAAGTCTCACGCCGTAATTGTGGGCGCCTTTAGGCATGTCACCCGGGAAGCGTCCGCTCTCAGCGGATCTCCGGGAGCTAAGCAGCGTTGAGCCTGAATAGTGTTTGGATGGGCGACCCCCATGCACGGATGGTTATTATAGATTACGGGGTTACTTTTTGGGAAGTGGAGTCAAACTCATTGGTGTACACTATTTGCATTTTATGCTCCCCGCCTTGAACAACCCGCAGGGGAGTGATGGGAATATTCATTTCAGAGAGGCGGTCAGTCGTAGGTCGAGAAATGAAGCTCTTGAACCTAGATTGGAACAGGGCCAGGGAGTCAACATCACGGAGACCTGGGGGGAAAGAGTTGCGAATGGTGGCAGCCGAGGGGAGGTGGGAGAGTATGAGAAGGGGAGTAGAGGGGTTTGTCTAAGGAGGATCTTGAAGCGAGTGGGTGCGAGATTGACATAACTCGCGTGTTTCTCTGATAGGACTGTGGTATTTCCCCTATGAGCTCATGACCGTCATAAAGTTGCAGTGCTTGTTTGAGCAGATTGATACTTTTAACCAATCTAGAATCTACATCTTTGGCACTAAACAAAAAGGAAATGTGGCGAGCTCAAGGAAAAAACAAGGAACCTTTGGGCCCACAGGTCTTCAAGGTCAGTATTCGCTCTTGAGAGTCGCGGAAACGCGGGTTGGGTCTCTTCCTGCCCTCTACGTGCGCTTGATTTTGACTTCCCAAACGTAGCTTGCGCCATCATTGCCACGCCGCCGTGAGAGGCTGCGTGTCCATTCAGTCTCGCGTAGCGGCAGTGCGTCCCCCTCCCTGTGCTTGAGAACGGTCCGCTGAAGGAGATATCACTGAACTGCCTCTGGGATGCTTTCAAGTAATCTCCCGTCCACACAATATAGACCGGAGTGATAAATGTAACGTGATGTGGTTCGTTTGTGTGTGTGTCTGCAGTCATTGGTGAGTAGGCCGAGACCACCAACTCAACTGGAACCCGAATTCAGCAGTGGCAGCCCAGCGGCCCTGACCCCTTGTCTCTTATTGCTGACTTTGTAGTTTGTCCGGTGAGCTCCCTTGTTAAATGTCACGTTTCCTTCGTAAAGGTAGCGTTTGCTTGAGTCGTTTGTTTACCCATTTTTTGCGTCTTTCGGTAAAGTCACGTAGATAGGTTCAGAGAAAAAAAAAACTACGACGTTTTGATCGCAACACAAGCGGTCGTCTTCAGGAAAAGGGGGTTAGCTTCTAAAGGCAAGGTTTAGCCCAAATGTCAGCAGCATGGGCGGGGCAGTTAATGTTAATGTGAGTGGTGGGCGGCGACCACGACGGTGGTGGGTTTTCCACCAATTAAAGGGCTGCCAGGTAAAAATTAGCATGTCAATGTAAGATCGGTGAGTGGCCTCCAGGGCGAGTGCGCTGAGGTGGCTATGTTAATGTGAGAGATTAACATGTTAATGGGAGAGATTAGCATGTTAATGGGAGATCGCAGAGCCGCAACCTCTAGGTCGGCACCCAAAGGTGGCTGTGTTAGTGTGAGAAATTTAACCTGTTAATGTAAAATCGGAGAGCCGAAAATAACAACTAACATCGGAAGGTGGTAGGATGGAAACATCACAGCCAGTTATGACTTAAACTGGTTGATAACGTCCTTCCAATTATTGCTAAGTTTGTACCCATCTTCTAGGTTTAAATTGTGTCTCTATATATGGATGGCTTCATGAACGAATCTTTGTTGATAGCTAGTGGGTTTGCAAAGTACCTTCGTCTTGGAGAAATCAATTTCGTGAGCCCACCGCATTAAAACAATGATCAGCCACGGCCGAGGTATTGGTCCTACCGTGTTTCAGATCTGCCTTATGTTCACAAACACGGTCTGAGACATGTCGCTTAGTTTTCCCAATGTAACTACTGCCGCAGACACAGCTTAGTTTGTAGACGCCAGGGTATTGCATGTCAGGGATCACATCCTTCACAGATGGGATCAGATCACGAATTTTATGACTGTGGTCTTCTTCTTCTTCTTCTCACACAGCTTAAATGTCGTGATCTAAGCGTGGCTTCTTCCACTCCAGCGCTGTCCTCCAGACAGGCTCGTCCCTTCACCTGATGAAGGCCGCTTGTGTTGTGGCCGAAACGTCGTGATTATTGTTGTTTTATTATTTACCTACGTGACTTTACCGAACAGAACCAAAGAGTATAGTGTGTTAAATCGAACCTGGATCTTGTGTTTGCTCATTATTTTGGAAATATTTTTGGTGACCCCTGCTATGTATGGCAAGGTGATGGTTTTGATTGGATCCTCAGATGGTTCTTTCCCAACGGTTGGGGTGATAGCTTTATGGATTGTGTAGTCTGAATATACATTCATCTTGAGAGCTTGGTGTACGTGTTCCAGTTCACTGGCTCGGTGATGATGGTCGGAAATACGTCGAGCTCTATGGTGTAGAGCTTTGAAGAGGGAAATCTTCTGGGATGGATGGTGGTGGGAGTCAGGTTTGAGGTAGGCATCCATATGGGTAGCTTTCCTGTAGACAGTGTCCCATTGAGCCATCTGGTCTCTTTTCGATGAAAACATCCAAGAATGGTAGCTTGCCATCCTTTTCCACCTCCATGGTGAATTTGATGACTGGGTGTATGGAATTGATGTGGTTGAGGAATTGGTTCAGAGCTGATCGGCCATGTGGCCAGATGACGAACGTGTCATCTCCGTGCCTCTTCCACATGGACGGACGTTTGTTTACCATCCGAGTGCATTATATCAACTATTTTGTGACTCCGCTGCTGGATGAGGGCCTCCCCATGCCTGTCCGGGTCTTAGGTTTTTTTTGTAACCGTACATATAATTATACCCACAGCTGAGCCCCGTTGTGTGTTCTGTCGTTGACAGTGGGTTCCTGTAAACGCGTTGTCACGTGTCACCCTCCCGCTGGACTCATGCCAGTGAAAGTCTCGAGGTGAAATCACAACAGAATACTCTCGTTTATAGTCGATTCCTCCAGCCCCAATACCCTGCCTCCCGAAGGCAATGGTATAGTCAGTCCCCGCCCATAACCTCCCGTACAGCGGCACACGTGGGAAACAGAATTGGGATTGAAAGTTTGAATATGTTTTACCCTTTTTGGCAATAAAACAGGTAGTTACGATGTTCAAACAAGGAATCAAGTCTGCATTAACCAGACGTAATTGTGGTGAAAATGAAAACAAACATGCTCTGATAATTATGTACGCATTGTCTTTGAAACTGAGTGACCTACACCAGAGCCACCTCCTTTATGGCCTAGTGTCACTCCCAGTATCAGACCAGAGAACGCCAAAAGGCGAACAGCACAAAGACAATGCACGTATCAGAAAATGTATCGCTCGGGGTAAGCAGCTAAATAGTGGGATGCCTTTTTTGATACTGGCAAAAAATGTCCCATGAACAATTGAGATTTATTTCCAACTACTTTTGTATTCAATTGACTCGAGTATCAGAGTTCTCGTAAAGTTTACCACACACAACGAGGCCTTCATTCAGCAGTGGACCATGGCTGAAAATGATGACTGACACAGCTGCTGTTCTCAATCCTGTAACGACTGTTATGTACGTAGTGTATATTGAACTTTTGCACCGTACGTAACCCAACCATGCTAATAATGTGTATTTCTGCCACAGCGTTGTCTTTCAGCAGAGGGCAGTCGCATACCACTTTTAACTTCGTTATTCGTGTTTTGCCGGATTTTATTCAATGGCACTCCGTCTCCATCTACTGGCGTCTGTAATAATGCGGTCTGGACAGCTGTTGGCAGTAGCCTCGAGTAGCTCATTAGACAGTCCCTGACGCGGGCACTATGCCCGGATGTGCAGCGTGAGTGGTTTAATGACCACCTATTTTTGAATGAATGTGGTTTTGAAACTTCGGTTTGGATAAATCGAGGATTGTTATTCGAACACGCGTGCCAAGGCACGTCCACGCGACGCGCTGGGGTGGCTTTGTACCACCCGGTGCCTCTTGCAACGCTCAATCCCAATTGGGTTTTGAGAATTCAGGTGTGCTCGGAGCCGTCAGCTTTAATAAGTGGGGAGACCTCTGCCTAGTGACGTGTTAAACTCGTTCGCAATGAAGTCGATTACATACAAAAAAAAGCAGAGTTGATTCATGGGGAGATAAATTCGGGCAAAACTGCCGCAGGAAAGGACATAAACGTCTACCGGATCATAGGTCGCTTCGGAAAGTAAGACGCACCCCAAACTTGTGATCGGTGTCAATAAAGTTATACAAAGATGGCCACATACACCCCGGATTATAAGACGAATCCGCAATTTTTGCTTGAAAATACAGGGGGAAAGGTGCGTCTTATAATCCGGAGAATGTGGATAAGGACGATGATATGACCTGGAGGCAAGCACCTGGTCGGAGGGCAACGGCCTTTCACCATCCTCCCATGGGCAGTACAAAACAAGAGAGTACACTCCAACACTGCGTCTTGATAAGCAACATCCTGTGTAGAATTAGACTGCCCCCTGCCGTGGGAATGTGGAGTTGTACCATCACTGGCTCTGGGCTGTGAAACGAAATGAGCGCCACCGCGCGTTGCATGCTGATGATAGATGAGATTTGATGATGGTGGTGGTTGATGGGTGATGATCATGAAGGTGATGATGGTGGTTGATGGGTGATGATCATGAAGGTGATGGTGATGATGGTGGTTGATGGGTGATGATCATGAAGGTGATGGTGATGATGGTGGTGGTTGATGGGTGATGATCATAAAGGTGATGGTGATGATGGTGGTTGATGGGTGATGATCATGAAGGTGATGGTGATGATCATGAAGGCGATGGTGATGATGGTGGTTGATGGGTGATGATCATGAAGGTGATGGTGATGATGGTGGTTGATGGGTGATGATCATGAAGGTGATGGTGGTGGTTGATGGGTGATGATCATGAAGGTGATGGTGATGATGATGATGATGGTGTTTGATGGGTGATGATCATGAAGGTGATGATGGCGATATGGGGAGCGGTGGCCCAGCGGTTAACGAACCCAGCGACCCGAGTTCAATTCTCGCAAATGGCCAACACCAGTGACGATTGTCTGAACCTGAGACGACCCCTAGGTCGACTCAGCCTGAAAAATAGTACCTGGTACGGTGTGTAGTAAACATCGCAACTTGGAAGCCAAAGGCGGCCGGGCGTGGTTGTGCCGTGGTTGCTAACAGCACTTGCCCCAGCAGTCTGTTAAGGCTACACGGGGCATCTTTGGTGGCGGGCGAGACGTCGTGCGAGTAACGGGGTGGGTGAGTGAGGGAGTGAATGAGTGAGGGAGTGAGTGAGGGAGTGAGGGAGTGAGTGAACGGGTGAGTGAGGGAGTGAGTGAACGGGTGAGGGAGTGAATGAGTGAGGGAGTGAATGAATGAGGGAGTGAGTGAATGAGTGAGTGAGGGAGTGAATGAGTGAGGGAGTGAGTGAATGAGTGAGGGAGTGAGTGAATGAATGAGGGAGTGAGTGAATGAGTGAGGGAGTGAGTGAATGAGTGAGGGAGTGAGTGAATGAGTGAGGGAGTGAGTGAATGAATGAGGGAGTGAGTGAGGGAGTGAGGGAGTGAGTGAATGAATGAGGGAGTGAGTGAATGAGTGAGGGAGTGAGTGAGTGAATGAGTGAGGGTGTGAGTGAATGAATGAGGGAGTGAGTGAGGGAGTGAGTGAATGAGTGAGGGAGTGAGTGAGGGTGTGAGTGAATGAATGAGGGAGTGAGTGAATGTGTCAGGGTGTGAGTGAATGAGTGAGGGAGTGAGTGAATGAGTGAGGGAGTGAGTGAATGTGTCAGGGTGTGAGTGAATGAGTGAGGGAGTGAGTGAATGAATGAGGGAGTGAGTGAATGAGTGAGGGAGTGAGTGAATGAATGAGGGAGTGAGGGAGTGAGTGAATGTGTCAGGGTGTGAGTGAATGAGTGAGGGAGTGAGTGAATGAATGAGGGAGTGAGTGAATGAATGAGGGAGTGAGTGAATGAGGGAGTGAGTGAGTGAATGAGTGAGGGAGTGAGTGAATGAGGGAGTGAGTGAATGAATGAGGGAGTGAGTGAATGAATGAGGGAGTGAGTGAATGTGTCAGGGTGTGAGTGCTGCTGGTGATGTGGAGGCGTCACGGGCGGGGGGGGGGGCTGGACTAGCCCCCCCCCTAGCTCGCGGCTCCGCCAATCAGCGCGGCTCGGCGGGCCCGCGGCCCCGCGCCATTGGACGCCGGCGCGGGGTTTGAAGCCGCGCGGCTCCGCCGCCGCTCTCCGCTCCTCTTTGTCGCCCGCTTCGCTCCCTGCGGCAGCAGTCCGCCCGTGGCGTTGACTGTCACGGCGGATCGGTGACGACCCGGACTGTGGCGCAGCTCCAGCGTGTGCGCTGCCCGTGGCGGTCTCCCCGTGACTTCTTTCTCCGCCCGTGGGGAGTCCGTGCGGAGTCCACCAGTGGGGAGTCTACCAGTGGGGAGTCCACCAGTGAGGAGTCTACCAGTGGGGAGTCTACCGGTGAGGAGTCCACCAGTGAGGAGTCTACCTGTGCGGAGTCCACCAGTGCGGAGTCCACCAGTGCGGAGTCTACCAGTGAGGAGTCTACCTGTGCGGAGTCTACCAGTGGGGAGTCCACCGGTGCGGAGTCTACCGGTGGGGAGTCTACCAGTGCGGAGTCTACCAGTGAGGAGTCTACCAGTGCGGAGTCCACCAGTGAGGAGTCTACCAGTGCGGAGTCTACCAGTGAGGAGTCTACCAGTGCGGAGTCCACCAGTGAGGAGTCTACCGGTGCGGAGTCTACCGGTGGGGAGTCCACCGGTGCGGAGTCTACCAGTGGGGAGTCCACCAGTGGGGAGTCCACCAGTGGGGAGTCTACCAGTGGGGAGTCTACCGGTGCGGAGCCACCGGTGCGGAGTCTACCAGTGGGGAGTCTACCGGTGCGGAGTCTACCAGTGGGGAGTCTACCAGTGCAGAGTCTACCAGTGGGGAGTCTACCGGTGGGGAGTCTACCGGTGGGGAGTCCACCAGTGCGGAGTCTACCGGTGGGGAGTCCACCGGTGCGGAGTCTACCGGTGGGGAGTCTACCGGTGGGAGGCTTCTGGACCGTGGCAGCCTCCACCCCGTGGACGCCTGACCACTGTGAGCAGCAGGTCAGCAGCTACAGTATCGTCCACGTGCGTTACAGTACTACAGACTGTCCCGCTGTGGGGGTGTAGACTGTCGCGTGTACAGTGTACTGTGCCACTGCATGGCAGGGCACTTGTGTGTGGCGGTGTGTCATCGTCCAGTGGATCGACCATGACAACATGTCGATCCACTGCTGGATGAATGGCCTTGTGGGACATGGTGGTTGACCATACTTCACCACGCGGGTCGGTGGCACTCGCCACTGACGGTAGCCGTGGCCGTGTATCGAACTCGGATCCGGTTGGGTTCATAGCGTAGTGGATTAACCACTGCGACACCCCCCCGTATTTATAGTCTACAGCCTTTAAAGTGTCAATCCACTGCTGTATGAGGGATAGGTTACTTGGCCATAATAATTCCACGGTGTTAGATGCGAAACGAATGGACATCGTGGTGATAGTGTAATGACGTGTGTGCTGTACTGTACTGTTTCCATTGCCTCTCACGGCCAACACCAGAGACGACTTTCTGAATTAATCATGGGCCTCCCCTAGGTCGACTCGGCCTTAAATTGTTACCGAGTGCGGTGTGTAAACATCGCCACAAGGGAGACAAAGGCAGCCGGGCTGGGTTGCTGGCCACCCACCCCTCTGGTGTGCCCCAACAGTCTGCCCAGGCTACAAGGGGAATCTTTGTCTTTATAGTGTACTGTACATTCAGTTTGAATAAGGACACTACTGTACTGTGTACAGAACTGTCGTAATCGTCACTATTCAGTGGCACGTTGTCCAAAGTGTCTTATCCCACAAATATGATTTCTCCCGTAAAGTTCTCCAATAGGATGTGTGTGTGTGTCCACAGTTTTGCCGTTGACATAATTAGTATGTTTTTTTTATGTCTCTTACCACTGTGTATTCTTAATGATTCCAGCTTTACTATGAAAAGTAGTTAATCGAATTTGATGAATTGATCCACTCATTCAGTGTTATCCACTTGCATGTGTTGGGTTTTCTCCGGGTACTCCACTTTCCTTCCACACACAGATCAAACATTAAACTTATACAGGAAATGGACTAACATCTGAATCCGGGATCCTCCTGAAATTAAAGTCTCAAGGAGGAGTCGGATATTCTTGATAACGATTTGACGTTTTGTTCTTTGTCAGAACGAACGGTCGCATCGGGCCACCGGCATCAAGGGGCCGTTGGCACGGGACGGCCACGACGGCCACGACGGCGTTGGACGGCGAGCCACCTTGATCAGCCAGGCTCCATCGCTCGCTCGCCCCGAGACACCTTGATCAACCAGGCTCCATCGCTCGCTCGCCCCGAGCCACCTTGATCAGCCAGGCTCCATCGCTCGCCCGCTCCCTCTCCCCGAGACACCTTGATCAGCCAGGCTCCATCGCTCGCTCGCCCCGAGACACCTTGATCAGCCAGGCTCCATCGCTCGCTCGCCCCGAGACACCTTGATCAGCCAGGCTCCATCGCTCGCTCGCCCCGAGCCACCTTGATCAGCCGGGCTCCATCGCTCGCCCACTCACCCGCTCGCTCGCCCCGAGCCACATTGATCAGCCAGGCTCCATCGCTCGCCCGCTCGCTCGCCCCGAGCCACCTTGATCAGCCAGAGTCCCTCGCTCACCCGCTCGCTCGCCCCGAGACACCTTGATCAGCCAGGCTCCATTGCTCGCCCGCTCGCCCACTCGCTCTCCCCGAGCCACCTTGATCAGCCAGGCTCCCTCGCCCGCCCGCTTGCTCTCCCCGAGACATCTTGATCAGCCAGGCTCCCTCGCCTGCCCGCTCGCTCTCCCCGAGACACCTTGATCAGCCAGGCTCCATCGCTCGCCAGCTCGCCCGCTTGCTCTCCCCGAGCCACCTTGATCAGCCAGGCTCCCTCGCCCGCCCGCTCGCTCTCCCCGAGCCACCTTGATCAGCCAGGCTCCCTCGCCCGCCCGCTCGCTCTCCCCGAGCCACCTTTATCAGCCACGCTCCCTCGCCCACCCGCTTGCTCGCTCTCCCGGGAGCCATGCTCGCCCGTCGCGATGCGCCCAGCTCGGGGCTGGTGCCGGAGACGCACACGCACATTCGCACGGAGCCCTTCTCTTCGGCGTACTCCCTCACCGGCCGGGAGCTCGGCAGGTGAGTGCTGCTCTCACCACCTCTCCTCGTGTCGGTGCTCATTGTTGAGGGTTGTGACTGTCCTTAGTATCTTGTGAGCATTCTCGGAGTCATTAAAAGTCCCTGCGGTTTTTGTCAGTTGCGTAATAATATTAAACTCAAGACAAAAAGATTATCTGTGTTTCTCCCCTCAGCTGAGATGCTCCAGGTCATTCCTACAAGTTTCTGGAGGAAGTTCCTTCAAGTTTCTATATTTGAATATAACAATATTATTTATGGAACAGGATGGAGTGCTTTTGGAAAACTGGATTAATTCATGAAAAGAAGCATCCCACTGTGCTTCAGGAAAATCATCTTTAATTGTTACACATTATCCCGTATAATGAGTGGATCATAAACATGGACACTGGCATGGAATATCGAACAAATGTTAAAAAGTGTGCAAAGAAGCAGAGAGAAGGGCATCCTTGGAATTGCACTCAGAGGCAGAATCTGGCTCGAGTGGACCAGGGAGCAGACGCAAGTTAGAGGCGTCATATCACTGTGCTGTTTGCTGCGAGGTTACGCGAGGCTTTTCTCAGGCCTGGGCATTCAGAATGCGTGCGCACGTCTCTGGCACTCACAACTAACACGTCTCTGGCACTCGCAACTAACACGTATGTGGCACTCGCAATTAACACGTCTCTGGCACTCGCAACTAACACGTCTCTGGCACTCGCAACTAACACGTCTCTGGCACTCACAACTAACACGTCTCTGGCACTCACAACTAACACGTCTCTGGCACTCACAACTAACACGTCTCTTCTAGATTTAAAGCTTTCGTGACTGCAAGGATCCATACTCTTTGGTTCTATTCGGTAAAGTCACGTAGGTAAAAAATACAACAACAAAAATCACGACGTTTCGGCCACAACACAAGCGGCCTTCATCAGGTGAAGGGACCAGGCTGTCTCGAGGACAGCGCTGGAGTGAAACACAGCCACGCTCAGACCGCGACCTTTAAGCTGTGTGCGAGGAAACAAGGTGCCTTGACAAAGGAATTAGCATGAAAATTAGCATTTGATTGGCCGACTTAGCATGATGAACGGTGCAGAGGCAGTGTACATGCGGGTGCACATGCCGGTTGGCGCGGGGGGGGGAGCTTTTCCATTGATGGTGTGAAAAGGGAATCCTTAAGAGCTGCGAAGTTTGGGGTACCACTACTTGAAAAAATATACTGTACCATTGAAAATTAGTTTAATGTTTGGTTCGATTTAGAACATCTTTCCAATGGTTGCTTAATTTGAAACTATCTTCTCGGTTGAAATTGTGTCTGTGTTTGTAGATCTGAATTGCCTCGTGAACAAATCTCTGATAAAAACCCGTGGGTTTGCAAAGAACCTTGGTATCGGAGAAAATTATATCGTGATCACCCACAGCGTTGTAATAGTGATCAGCCACGGCAGAAGAATTCGTGCTGCCGTGTTTCAAATCTGATTTGTGCTCGCGAATTCGGTCTGAGACAGGTCGCTTTGTCTCCCCGATATAGCAATCACCGCAGGTACAACTCAAAGAAGAACCCAGTTCCACGTATAACAAAACTAGACGTCAACAAAATCGTCATTAATCAGAGTAGCACCCCGATTTCGGACAATCTGAAAACAGTACTGGCTAGGAGACTGCATTTTGCTATCACCCCAAAACACGTACCAGTAGATGATATCATCTCTCAGGTCGATGTAGCCCTCAAAGGCGTAGGACACATCCAAGCAGACGTTGCGAGAGCTGAAATAGCCACTATTCTTAAGAATGCTAAGAAACCCATTAGTAACATCAGCAAAAATGAACGCTCTGAACTCACGAATTTAAAAAACAGAAGTGATATAGTCATCCTCTCAGCCGATAAAGGCAACGCTACTGTAATTATGGATAAAGATTCATACAACGACAAAATCCAGAATCTGCTTAATGATGGAAGTTACTCAAAAATCTAAAATGACCCTACCAATAGCCTAGCGATAAAAACCAACAAGATCATCACAAGTTCGACCTCCCTAATCGACCCAACTAAACGTCCCTCCCTAAAACCTTCTGCTGCAAGACCCCCTATATTCTATGGTCTTCCCAAGATTCATAAAGAAGGCACCCCACTACGACCCATCGTATCCACGATCAACTCCCCTACCTATAGACTAGCCCGTTTTCTGTCAGATACCTTGCTGCCTTTCACTGGCAAGACCGCCTCAGCAGTACTTAACTCAGCCCAATTGGTCTCTATGGTCAAAGACGTTGTACTGTCCCCTGACGATATCCTTGTCAGCTTCGATGTGGTCTCTTTGTTCACCAAGGTCCCAGTACCTGATACCATTGAAATAATTGAAAATTTGGTCCAACATGGACTAGACCCCGATACACCTGCACTGGTTAAGCACTGCCTCAACAATACCTACTTTACTTGGAATGGCTCCTTCTACAAACAAAATGAGGGTACCCCCATGGGATCCCCCTTGTCACCAGTGATAGCCAATATTTTCATGGAGAAATTTGAATCAGACGCCATCCAGACTTCCACCCTCAGACCTTCCCTGTGGAAGAGATATGTGGATGACACTTTCGTCATTTGGCCACATGGCCTCCCAGCTCTGAACCTTTTCCTGCACCACATCAATTCCAGACATCCCGCCACTAAATTCACCATGGAAGTGGAGAAAGATGGCAAGCTACCATTCTTAGATGTTCTGTTTGAGAGGAGACCTGATGGCTCATTGGGGCATTCTGTCTACAGGAAACCCACCCACACAGATTCCTACTTGAAACCTGATTCCCCCCACCACCCAGCCCAAAATAATTATCTCATCAAAACTTAATACCATAGGGCTCATTGCATTTTGGACCAACACCACCTGACCAGTGAATTAAAACATGTACACCTGGCCCTCAAAAGGAATGGATACTCTGACCGTACCATCCGCCAAGCTGTTTCTCCCTCCATACAGAAACAACCACTTGATACTCCGGTCAAAACCATCACACTACCATATATAGCAGGCGTACTAAAAAGATTTCCAAAATTCTAAACAAACACAAGATCCAGGTCCGGTTCAATACAGCACACAAAATTCGTGATCTGATCCCATCCGTGAAGGATGTCATTCCTGACTTACAGTACCCCGGGGTTTACAAATTGAGTTGTACCAGCGGTGATTGCTATATCGGGGAGACAAAGCGACATGTCTCTGACCGAATTCGCGAGCACAAATCAGATTTAAAACACGGCAGAACGAATTCTTCTGCCGTGGCTGATTACTGTTACAACGCTGTGGGTGATCACGATATAATTTTCTCCGATACCAAGGTTATTTGCTAACCCACGGATTTTTATCAGAGATTTGTTCACGAGGCAATTCAGATCTACAAACACAGACACAATTTCAACCGAGAAGATAGTTTCAAATTAAGCAACCAATGGAAAGATGTTCTAAATGGAACCAAACATTAAACTAATTTTCAATGGTACAGTATATTTTTTCAAGTAGTGGTACCCCAAATTTCCACAGCTCTTAAGGATTCCCTTTTCACACCATCAATGGGTAAGCTCCCCCTCCCTCCCCGCGCCAACCGGCATGTGCACCCGCATGTACACCGCCTCTGCACCGTTCATCATGCTAAGTCGGCCAATCAAATGCTAATTTTCATGCTAATTCCTTTGTCAAGGCACCTTGTTTCCTCGCACACAGCTTAAAGGTCGCGGTCTGAGCGTGGCTGTGTTTCACTCCAGCGCTGTCCTTGAGACAGCCTGATCCCTTCACCTGATGAAGGCCGCTTGTGTTGTGGCCGAAACGTCGTGATTTTTGTTGTTTTATTTTTTACCTACGTGACTTTACCGAATAGAACCAAAGAACAGGTCTCTGGCACTCGCAACTAACACGTCTCTGGCACTCACAACTAACACGTCTCTGGCACTCACAACTAACACGGGCACGTGCTTACTGCAAGTGGCAGGGATGTGCGCCAGATTGAGTCATAACCGCAGAGGGATTCTTTTTATTATCGTTCTTCCTTTTTAAACTTTCCATGCCCTAGTTAATTAATAAATAGTTGTAAGCCATGCCACGGTGTGTTTAGGAGTGGCAAGCGTGGTTAACCTGAGCTCGATGTCGGTGTGCACATCGGCGTTGGCAAGGCACGTTGTTGTTGTTCTCGTTGTTGTTACTCAACATCCTCGTTGGCCTGAAATTGTCCTCCCGCTGAGACTTGCGGTTGCCACACGAGCCGCTTCCTGTGCCTCCGCCACGCTCTGCTCGGCGGCTCTGCGAACCGCTGGGGCGGCGTGGGAAACCTCAGCGTGGCTCGGACTCGCAGGAATAAGTGATGTATGTAGGTGGGGCTGCCACGGATAATTTAGGCAGGGGCCTGGGAAAGAGGCTGAGATGGACGCCGGTCTCCTCGGAGAATTTTGGGGTGTGGGAACGGTGCTTTAGCAGCATGAGGTCGTGTCGCTGGTAGTCTGGGCACTGTGAAGCCCACCCTGGTGCCACCATCAACATGGCACAGTGCTTGAGACATCACTACTTGCATGCCATTCCCTCCTCCAGAGTTTTGCCCTGAATTGTAATTCCTTGCAGAATCCTGACTGCTGAGAGGCGTCTTGAGGCTTCTGTGTTTATGGTTTACAGGAATGTACGTAACATTTTAGTGACTGTATTAGCAGTGTCGTAGGAACACAGGTTTACCACCATCGTCATAAAAAATGCTGCTTCATAACGTGGGATGTTAGTGTTCTTTAAAACCCAGAGAGCTGTCTGACTATCTAAACGGATAACTTTGTGGGCAGCATCGGAGAGGAAACGGTTTGGAAAGGTCTTCACACAGCGATGATGATGAACTTCATGGGCTGTGCCCCTTCTTTATAGTCGAGAAGAGCAGAGTCATTACCCAAATACATCAGCTGACGCCCTTCAGTTGTATTTAAATGCCTTCAAAAAGCAGATAGCGTTTTTTTATGCCACACGGCACAGTGTTGCTTATACAAGGCGGTGTTTGCCGACGACGACGACGATGGCGGTGATGGTGGTGACGGCGGTGGTGAAGGATTTTGAGAAATGTAACGTGCGTCATTCATTTCCATCGGCTACGGTGCAGGGGGAAGTTTGCGGTGGTCCGCATGTGCGTGGAGCTGGCGACGGGGCGCCAGTTCGCTGCCAAGTTTGTGCGCAAACGTCGCAAGGGGCAGGACTGCCGGGCAGAGGGCGTGCACGAGGTGGCCGTGCTGGAGATGGCGCTCGACAGCCCCCACATCATCCGCCTGCACGACGTCTACGAGACGCCCGCCGACATCGTCATCGTGCTCGAGTAGTAGGCAACGCACCGCGGCCCCCCACACGGCCCCCCCCTCGCACGGCCCCCCCCCTCGCACGGCCCCCCTCCCGCACGGCCCCCCCCCCCTCCCGCACGGCCCCCCTCCCGCACGGCCCCCCCCTCCCGCACGGCCCCCCTCCCGCACAGCCCCTGCACGCATTCCCCCGCACGCATTCCCTCCCAACCCCCCGAGTTAATATCAATAACGAAAGCAGCGGTCACAACATCACCAACACACCAAGAAACACGACTCCAAGTGGCGGACACTCATCTAGCGTGACGATGGTGATGATGACTACAACGACACACCACAGACCAAAGCGAGGGTGACTGACGTGGGTGACTGACGTGGGTGACTGACGTGGGTTACTGACGAGGGTGACTGATGTTAGTGACTGACGTGAGTGACTGACGAGGGTGACTGACGTGGGTGACTGATGAGGGTGACTGACGTGGGTGACTGACGAGGGTGACTGACGTGGGTGACTGACGTGAGTGACTGACGTGGGTGACTGACGTGAGTGACTGACGAGGGTGACTGACGTGGGTGACTGACGTGGGTGACTGACGTGAGTCACTGACGTGGGTGACTGACGAGGGTGACTGACGAGGGTGACTGACGAGAGTGACTGACGAGGGTGACTGACGTGGGTGACTGACGTGAGTCACTGACGTGGGTGACTGACGAGAGTGACTGACGAGGGTGACTGACGAGAGTGACTGACGAGGGTGACTGACGTTCGTGACTGACGTGGGTGACTGACGTGAGTCACTGACGATGGTGACTGACGAGGGTGACTGACGAGGGTGACTGACGAGAGTGACTGACGTGAGTGACTGACGTGAGTCACTGACGAGAGTGACTGACGAGAGTGACTGACGAGAGTGACTGACGTGGGTGACTGACGTGAGTGACTGACGTGAGTGACTGACGAGAGTGACTGACGTGAGTGACTGACGAGGGTGACTGACGTGAGTGACTGACGTTAGTGACTGACGAGAGTGACTGACGTGGGTGACTGACGTGAGTGACTGACGTGAGTGACTGACGTGAGTCACTGACGAGGGTGACTGACGAGAGTGACTGACGTGAGTGACTGACGTGAGTGACTGACGTGAGTGACTGACGTGGGTGACTGACGTGGGTGACTGACGAGGGTGACTGACGTGAGTGACTGACGTGAGTCACTGACGTGGGTGACTGACGTGGGTGACTGACGTGGGTGACTGACGTCGGTGACTGACGTGAGTGACTGACGTTGGTGACTGACGTGAGTGACTGACGTGGGTGACTGACGTTAGTGACTGACGTTAGTGACTGACGTGAGTCACTGACGTGGGTGACTGACGTGAGTGACTGACGTGAGTGACTGACGTGGGTGACTGACGTGAGTGACTGACGTGAGTCACTGACGTGGGTGACTGACGTGAATGACTGACGTGAGTGACTGACGTGGGTGACTGACGTTAGTGACTGACGTGAGTGACTGACGTGGGTGACTGACGATAGTGACTGACGTGGGTGACTGACGTGGGTGACTGACGTGGGTGACTGACGTGGGTGACTGACGTGGGTGACTGACGAGATGAATTGAACGAGTCTGGATCAAGACGCAGACTGATTATTCATTAACGTGAAGTTTTTACACTGAACATGACTCACGTGGAGATTGGCAATGCCCATGTGTATAAACACATTGGACTTTGCTCTATTGCCCTCTGATGCTCACAAAGAAGCACATGATCACAGGCACGTATGACAAGCGAGGCTTGCTTGGCGGTCGCCCATTCAGCCGTCGTCCCCGATCAACACTGCTTAGCTTCCTAAAACTGATGGAAATCTGCCTTAATTTATCTTGGTGTTTGTTTCCTGGACGCACAGTGCACAACTGGGGGCTTATTTCACGAATAATTATTGTTTATTTAATTCTTTATCGTTTCCTACGGGGAGCTGTTATCTCCATCGTCACGTGTGGCCCCGCGTTGGGAAACGGCCGACTCTACGCCGGGGCGTGTGGCGGTGGAGAAACTTCGCAGCTGCAGCCAAATTAGTGGCTTTCCACTTCCGCTCGCAGTGCGCACGCTCAGCTGATATGAGAACATTTAACCAAAGTCTGAAATCCAAACGTTGTGCGTGATTGTGCCGAGTATGAATGTGTGTGTGTACGCAACGACGCACAGAGTGGACCCTGTCACCAATTTACTCAGAATGATCTCTCAAGATAGTGCAGAGTTTCTCTTTATATACATTTAAAAACCATCACGCAATGTGGTCATAGGCCGCTGTGGGGCTACTCTGTCGGCAGCAGAGGGCATTGAAGCAAAATACATTGTTGCGCTGCACTTCTATGCCCCAACCTCTGCTCCCCACCTTCCCTAGCCCGCACTGACCAGCGTGGTGGTCAGTGCAGTGTGGGGGAGGCTCTAATCCAGCAGCGGAGTACACTGAGAGCACTGGTCGCGTAGTAGTGCACTGGTTGGTGAGCTCACTGCCGATAATCCTGGTCGCCGTGGTTCCATTGCTGGTCTTGATCCACAATGCTGGCGGAAATTGGTTTGTGAAGCTGGCTTGGGCCAGCCCTAGGCATGCGTGCCGTGTGTGGTGATGGAGACCAATGTGGCTGCACGCGCGTCACGCTCACCCTGCCACCTGCCCACGTGTGGGCCGACAGGGCGGCGGCCCTGTGCTGACACTCGGGCCTCTGTGTGTGGAGTTTCTTTGTTCTCTCTCCCCCTGTTAGCCATGGTTTTCCGCCAGGTCCTCCAATTTCTTCCCATAGATAAACAATCCACACACGTTGTAACTGGCATTGGCCACAATATCCCAATGCTGAAAATGTATCTGTAAATGCCTCGCCTGCGATGGGAGAAAGCAGCAACATCGTACCCTACTGAAACAGCATGGCAGCACGCTCCTGAAAAAGAGTATAGAGACTTGGTGAGGCTTTTCTGGGTTGAACATGCCTCTCTAGAAGCTTGGATGGGGAGACCGCTTGGGAATACCAGTTGTTGTAGGCTTAGGCCAGGAACCGGCAATACAATAATGGATTATTGAATCTATCTGTGCGGAGCTTTCAGTGTTTACCCCCTCATATGTGTCGTGGGTCTCCTGCGGGTTTCCTCCAACATGAAGCCACAAACTCCCATTAAAGGATTTGGCCAAATATCCGATATGTAGACACGGTGCGCCTCTTCTCAGTGAATACACCAAAGCCAAATTGTCTTCCTGCTCAATAGAGCGAGGAGAGGTGCTCTGCTGTTATATCAACCCTGAACTAGTCGTGCAAATTCCGCATTCCCATAGTTGGGTCCAGTTCAGTCTCTCCATAGGGCAACCAATGTTCCCACAAAGTATGACAAACAAAAACCCAAAATATTCGTGAACCGCCCTACAGGGAAAAATGTAAATATAAAATAGGTGGCATTGCTCTTCCAATTGCAAGCCCGTTGCTCTAACCACCTAGCCAGGTGTTCAGGAGAGTATAGGCCCCCCCCCCCCCCAGCGTGTCTGACAAGATAGAGGTGTCATCATGGGCCACGGCCGTCGGCACCACCACGCCTCGCCGGCGCTTTCTGCCCCCCCGCCAGATCCCGCAGCTGCTGAAGGGACGTAGTCTGTGTCTGGCGCTACCCTTGACGCGTAGAGGAGATGCCCCCAGCTGCGGCGAGGCTCGCATCTCCGCGGGACTCGTGCCGTGTGTGGGACACGCGCGAAGAATACTAATTAATCTGCGTTCTCCGCGCGCGCGCGCCGCAGAGGACGTGGCGCCCTCTTAGTTGGGCGTGCCATGGGGACGCCCTTCGCAAACCAAACGTCAGCACGGCCCCCATTGTAACAATAACCAAATTAGCGCGTACACCGCTGAGGCAACAGAAATAACTGAAACAAATGTAATGAACCAAACAAGGACAATCTGTACTTTCGTGGAGGAGCTGTTTTCCGGTTGTGCTCCTGTGAGTGTTTGCGGTTGAAGGCAAATTGGGCTGCTAGACTGTTCAGTGTCTCTACTTCCAATAATAACAACAATACTAATAATAAATCAATGAGATTTGTCCGTCAGTCTATTGGCTTTCTCGACCAATATTATCAAGACGCATTTGTTTTGTCAAGTAAACTCTCGACCGGTTTGGACTACCTGGGTTAAACTAATTTTGCTGGATTACCAGATCTTATTGGCAACAGCACTCGATAGAAATTATGGGATCCGGTTCCAACCAACGGCACACTGAGTTTGTGTCGGACCTGGTGTGAGATTTTGGGCTGCACCAGGCAGTGAAACACATTCACCCTCTAGGATTCGTATTTTTAAATGAAGCTCTTGGACGGCGTTGGAACGTCCTGTCTTGGCTTAATTTACGGCCGGCGGAAAGGCCACGCCATGATCACCATGATCACGGCCGGGAGGGCGGCCGCTCAGCGGACGCTTACGGGCGCTCCGGCGTGACTCGTAATGAGCTGCGCCGCTGCTCGATAACCCCGCGCTGCCCTTCCCCGCACCGCGCGGTGACGATGATTGCCACACGAGCGCCGTCCGGGTCTCGCAGCATCTCCTCTCGCTCGCAGGCCGAGCGAGCGCTGTCCCCGATTTAGAATGCCGCATCGACCGCCGGCCGCTGTGGCGCCGCTGTTTCCATGGGAGAAAATTCCTCTTGGAAAAATGTCGATTGATTATTCGGGTCGGCGTGCGGACGTAATTCCCCGAGGTCCGGCCCGGTGCTTACAGATGAGCGACGCGTGATTGATGAGCACGGCAGAGCGGAGGGATCTCCACCAGGGTTTTGGGCCGGCGGTGCTGACGATCGAATTTTTATTTTTTAACGCGTCCTTTGTGTGGCTGTCCGAACCGAGTGATGCACCAGGCGGTCCGCGTGAGCTGCGCGTTCACTCCCTCCGCCTCGCTGCAGCTTCCGCCACCCCCCAACTCCCTTTCTGATATTCGTGAAAGTATACCAATGGAACAAATGTAGCCATATATTACATGCATATAATTATATGGATATACATTTTAACACCGTATATGTATTTCTATATTAAAATTAACAAAACAATGTTTTATTTCATTGGTTAAATTCCTGCACAGTACCTGCAAGGTACATAAAACATTGACAAATTCTAAATTGGAATGCTTAGGAAGTTATGAAAATCATAATAAATCATAATGACGCTAAATCATAATTAATCTAGGACCCCGGCTCTGCGTTCGAAGAAAGACCTCTCGCGACCAGCCTGGCTTGTCACCCCGTACCCATCCTAATGTACCCGACGGCTCGGAGAGGCCTTCATCCAGCAGTGGAAGGTTCATGGCTAACCCTTGATGTCTATGTGTGTGTGGTGCAGCGTGGCGGTAGTGCACCACCAGATAGCACGCTGCGCGACGAACCTGGCGACCCGGGTTCGATTCCCGCTCACGGTCAGCACAAGTGACGATTATGTGAATCGGTCTTGGGCCTCCCCTAGGTCGATTCGGCCTCAAATTAGGACCTTGTGTGGCATGTAAACCTCGCCACTCGGGAGACAAAGGCGGCCGGGCGTGGTGCTGGCCACCCACCCCCTCCTGTTCCGTTCAGGCCTTCTTCGCTGCTGGCTAACAGCACTTGCCCCGACAGTCTTGTTGAGGCTATACGGGGGGGGAACTTTTGTCTTTGTTTGGTGCAGCGCGGCAGGTGGGGAGATCTTCCAGCAGTGCGTGGCGGAGGAGGGCGACGGCGCCTTCACGGAGAGCGACGTGGTGCGGCTCATGCGCCAGGTGCTGGACGGCATCGCCTTCCTGCACCGCCACAACGTGGTGCACCTGGACCTCAAGGTGCCCCTCCCGCACCTGTGTCTATTCACACCTGCGTCTATTCACACCTGTGTCTATTCACACCTGTGTCTATTCACACCTGTGTCTATCTATTCACACCTGTGTCTATCTATTCACACCTGTGTCTATTCACACCTGTGTCTATCTATTCACACCTGTCTATCTATTCACACCTGTGTCTATTCATACCTGTGTCTATCTATTCACACCTGTGCCTATTCACACCTGTGTCTATTCACACCTGTGTCTATCTACCTGTCCGTTACTATCCACACCAGTCCAAACCTACCCACACCGGCTAACAGCTATCTGCACATGTCTGCACCCTACCCACATCTTTTTACACCTTACCCACATCTGCACGCGCATCCCTACCTACACACGCCCACCGCCCTGCTCCTCCGCCACCCCATGTGCCCCCCTCTCAGCCGCAGAACATCTTGCTGACGAGCGCGGAACCCCTGGGCGACATCCGCATCGTGGACCTGGGGCTGTCGCGGCGCGTGAGCAGCGCGGCGGAGCTGCGGGAGATCATGGGGACCCCCGAGTACGTGGGTGAGTCTCCGCCAGTAGCGCCGCCGCTGCCGCCGGCCGGCGCTGGGCGATGCTGCCGGCGTCTGGGTCGCGTGTAGAGGATGAGCGTGAAGGGCTGCGGCGTGGCGTGGTACGATCGCTCGTGTCGCCCGGCACCAGCGATTGCGTACGTGTCTTTGGACAATACATGTCTACGTGCGAGTGGGTCCCCCGTACCTTCGGCCACGTCGAGGCCAGTCGACCCAGTAGATAAACTAGGCGAGGCACAGGGTCCCCGTCCGTGACGGGATAAGATGCTCAGCTGTTTGGGGTTCACGACGCCGACCGTTGCTCTGGGACGAAGAGCGGGCCGGACGTCTGCGGAGGCCGTGCAAGGACATGTCGACGTCGTTTAAAATTACCCTCGGCCGATACCGCAGGGTTCTAGCACCGGCGTCTCCGCTAGTCCCGGCATCACCACCAGCGTTGCCACTCGCACCGCCCCAACATCACCACCGTGAGTTGTTCATGACACGTGAACGTGGTTTTGTAATCCAGGTCTGCGATGCAAGAGAGACTTGTTGTTGTGTCAGTGGACCTTCTGACTCTCTCCAAGTAAAGGAACCAAGCGATTGATGGACAATGCCGTGTTTTTCTCTTTGGCAGCCCCAGAAATTCTCAACTATGACCCCATAACGACCGCGACAGACATGTGGTAAGTTGTCATTGCTGCTTTACTCCAGAATTAAACCTAATTTTAACAACATAGTCAAATAACAAGTCAAACTGTATGATGTAAAGTAAGTACTTCATTACATTACTTGACATAATTTAATTCTCTCCCTGCCTAAATGGAAATTAGACAATGCTCAAATCCATTGGTGGTCTTCAGCCAGTAGTCTAAGTTTCACATTCCTATGGTAGAGCCCAGTCTCTCCTGAAGACAACCATTATTCACTCCCTGCAAAGCGGGACTTATTTTGTCTGCTCGTAGGGATGATGGGCTAAGTTGACTTCAAACAGGAAATGTGAACTCGCGACCTTCCGATCGCAACCAGGCGTCCAGTCACACCACCGGTATTGTTTTACGAGCAAGTGATGACTTGTTATCATCGCTCTTGTCAGGAGTATGGGCGTGCTGGCGTACGTGATGCTGACGGGCGAGTCTCCCTTCCTGGGAGCGGACAATCAGGAGACCTTCCTGAACGTGTCCCAGGTGGCCGTGAGTTACGACGAGGAGACCTTCCAGGGGAAGTCTCCCTGCGCCCGGCATTTCATCCAGAGCCTGCTGCTCAAGGATCCACGGTGAGGCCTCTCCCCACCCTGCCGCGGCCGTCGCCGTGACCTCTTTCCCACGTGCGCGGAGTTGCCGCGGACGACTTTCGACTCAGTGAAGTTTCCGAGCTGTGCAGCGTGCAGCGAAATCCTAGTGAACCATAGCGGACGCAGGAAAGAGAGCACCGTTTGCCTGGACGCGCATCTCCGTTCGTTCCGCGCAAGATGCCTGAACAATCCTCACACGTGTCCGCTTTGATGGGAGTAGCAGACTTATTAAATAACAAGAGGAAGTACGGCGCGGTCCCGATGCGCTGTGTCTCGTCGCTGTTGCCGCACCCTGTGTTGGCTGCGCTCCGTGTGTTCGTGTTGTCGGGCGCTGCAAGGGCTACGTTGTCAGCAGAGGGCGGTTGTGGCAAAATTCACCGTGTGTACCGTGCTACGCACCAATGCGCATGCGATCCGCTTTCCCTATCCCGGACTTCCCAGCGTGGTGAAGTATGGGCAAGTAGCCCCCGCGACCCACACGGCGTGGGCAGCCACTGACCCGGCAGTGGAGTGACGGCAGGCCGTACGCGTGGATGTATTTGCGGAGTACTTTCACGTCACCTTCGACACATTTGTGGTTGTAGGTGTCGCGCCACCGCCGAGGACTGCCTGCGCCACCCGTGGCTCCGTGACTGGGAGCCCGTGCCAGAGCCGATCTCGGAAGCAGCAGAGCGGGACACCGCGGACTCCTCGCCACACCAAGCACCGCCGCCGCCGCCGCCACCACCACCACCACCGCCGCCGCAACAGCAGCATCTGCAACAACAACTGGGGTCGGGAGGTACCGACTTGAGGCCGGCGGGGCACCGGGTGCCCCAGCCGGAGGACAAGGAGAACGTTCCCGCGGGGCGGCAGAGCTCCAAGCGGTGCAAACTCGATGGCACGTGTGGGGGCAGCGCGCCGGACGCGCCAAAGGAGATTGTGATGTGAATGTACGCCTGGGCACAAACAAGCGGACAGAAAATACAAACTCGCTGTTGTTGAAGAAGGTATGCAAGCAATTTGAAAAAATATATACGTAATTGTTTCTCATTGGCAGCTGCCCTTAGGCTGTTCATAGGAACGCTGTAAATCATCTGGAGGAATTCAGGCTCTCGAGTGAATCGATTGTAATTTATAACGGGTTCCACTCCAATGCAGCGTCCAGCCGCACGGCAGGCGCTGTCGAGCACAGGGATCCACGCGAGATTCCTGTGAGAGTTGGAAGCGAGAGATACTCGCGTGTGGCAGCCTGTGAGCAAAATGACTCTAGGTGAGGCTGTGTTGATCCATGCCCCGCCCGTGTGGAAGGGTGCGATTGGCTCTGCTTGTGCTCAGCGCACGAAGTAACGTCGTGCGATGATCGAGCACGGTGATTATTTGGCGGCACAGCCTTCACCACTCGAGACTGCCACTTTAAGGATCGCCACTCCCATAATCATTGTCGATCCACCCCAACTCATCGCTGTCATCTGGTCGGTTGGATTTTACTCTAGCCAGGTGAGCAGCGCTGGGGCGGTGACGTGGCTCAATGGGAGCGTATTAACAGTGTAATACGAGCCGTCTGCTTCACAGCGGACGTTAAAGATCCTGTGACGTCATTCGAAAAGACTCGGCCATCGTGCGCCGGCATCATTGTCAAAATCTACCGAATTAAATTAAGTTGGAAATAAAGTAATTGTTGCCCATTACTGCAAAAACGTAGCAAGACGCTTCTGAAAAATTAATTAAACCCATTGAGCTTTTCCAGGGCAAGCTCATATAATATTTATATAAACAGGAGTACAGTTGTAACACCTATATGCGACAGCTCTCAAGCTTCTCAAGCCTCTGTACATTCGGGTTTTTTTAATAGATAGAAGCAGTGAATCATCGGGTGAATAAAAACAGGTGTCTTAACGTGGTGGTATGTAGATGCCACGTAAATCCAAATTATTTTTTAAAAGAGGCTGAGGATGAGATATCAATAATGAGGCCACTTGGGCCTGGTCATTCTGAGCCTGTGTTTAATGTCCACATGGCCCTTTGGAAGGAACCACTATCGCACACAGGTGGTGTATGAAAAGTAGGCATGGAGTTACCCGATTGCCAAGCCATATTATTACTCTTCGAGCTCTTGGCCTTGCTTTCAGCAAAGCAGACAACGCTGCAGCCCGCTCACGTTTGTGCACGGCCACAGGTTACAGAATTCCCGTACGAGTCACGGCGGATCGATGTTGTCGCCTGACATCCATGATCTCTGTGCGCGCTGTGGCTCGAAAAACGCGGAGCCCAGACATAACAAAGCCAATGAAAAATCGCCATTGCATCCTGGGTGTCAGTGCCAGGATAATCGAGTACAGTGCCACCAGCATGGATGCTGCCGTGACGTGGCGGTTAGCACACTGGGGGCGCTGGTTCCATCTCCAGGTGCGCTTTGTGAAATCCCCCTTCCTCTGTCCACTCAGCCGTACAAACACGGGTACAACCACACCGAGTCGATCGGCAGGTTTGTGTGCGGTGTATACTCCCACTTATTCCAAGCTATTGGGCCAATGTGTGGTCGAGTAGGCCAAGTACCCACTTATTGGAGCTCTCTCTGAAGGGCCTTGCACCTGCAATGGCGTGAGCGGGCAACGGAGGGCTGCACCTTTCACCACCAGCATAATTTTAATTTAGATATTATTTTTGCACAGGAACTTTTTGCCAAAGTAAACGGCAGGGGCGAAGGGAAATGACACTGGTGTCTACAATTTCCATGCCATTTGAAAAACGCAAATGTTTTTTTATTGAAAACCTAACGGACGCGTTTCAGCAAGGTCAATGCGCTGGGAGGTATTGCGGTGTGTGCCGGCCTCGTGACCACGTCGCTCGTGCCGTCGGGTTCCCGCGTGCCTGCTTCACGTTCCGTCTGTTAATAATACGTCCTCTCGTTCATACTCGATTCCACAGTGTTGCAAAAAATAGCCAAGCGTTCCGTGAGTACATGCAAGTCATTTAATTGCTATTTAATGTTTAATGTTCGATAAAATATGCAAGAAAATACTGTCGTAAATGTCTTCCGATGTTTTAATAAGTCGTGCCGTGGTCGTTGACGTTTCGAGTGCCGCTTGTTTTATGTGTACGAATGCGCGAGGACGTGCGGGTTAATCCGTTGCCTGCCCATTCCAGAAACACTTCATTTGCATTCTCTGCAACGGTGCCTCTTATGCTCAGTCGATTTGCACGAACCATGATATTAAATAGTCTGCTTACAGGAACAAATTAATTGCGGAGGTGGCACTCTGTGTGTTTTTATCTGCGTTCATTAACGTGGCAAGGTCTCATTGCAGGGTAGCTAAAGTGATTCACGTTTAGCATTGTGCCAGGCAGAGAGGCTGGTGCATCAGAGCAGGTGCTTGCTTCACGATTGGTGCTTATTGAAATGTGGATGGGCTCAGCAGTTATTTTTTGGCTGGGCAGATATTTTTTTTACATTCCTAAACAACTTATTTTATTCGTGGAATAGCAAGGGATTTTCAAAGGTTTTCTATGGCCAATTGGGAGAGAATTCATACTGGACCCAGCAAGACATCTCTTTGTGTGTCCCTGCCTTTAAGGGCTGTATCCTCATTTACGGGTCCTACCTGCATTGGATTTTCCCAGGATTGTCTTTTTTATGACGGCTGTCGCTGTCTTGGAAAATCTAGAAGTCTTCCTGGGATATTGAAAGCCCCGTTTTTCGTAGCTTGTCTACTAATATACCCCTCGACAATGCATTTATACGTACACCTGGTTTCCTCCTCATCAGGTATCCTTTCCGTGATATTTCCCCGTTTTTGTGTTTCTAGTGGCAACCCAATACCCTCTTCCTCTGACTTGTTTGCAGTTTACAGGGGGAATTATTGTATTCTGATGCAGATACAGAGAGTCCATTCATTGTGGCAGAGCAGCCCAGAATCTCGGTGCTGCTGGCTCGGTGACCCAATACGGGGCTTCAGAAGCAAGAAAGACTGCCACCCAAAAGCATCGAACCCAGGATCTCAGCAGGCCTGGTGTTAATCTTTGACCTGTGCCAAGCCAAGAGAGCTTCGAACCCAGGATCTCAGCAGGCCTGGTGTTAACCTTTGACCTGTGCCAAGCCAAGAGTGGCGCCTCTGCAGTTGAGCAGAGTATTTTTTATTTCAAAGCGATGTGCATTAATAGTATGTTTTAATAAACATTTGTATTTTTTTCAACAGAACCAAAAATATGAATCACCTGTAATTTGTAAGGGTATGCAAATATATATTGTCAAAAACACACAGATTTGTGGATGTTGCTCGTTTCACTTTTGGAGCGTTGACCGTGACTCGTGTTCCGCCGTGTTCTGTGTCCTTGTCTTTTAATATTTTGGACGTTTCCACAATAAAAGAGCACGCACGCGATCGTCTCCGCTCTGCCTTCATTCACATTCCCCGTTCTCTTGGCACGGAGCAGGAGAGAGGGGGGCACTGCCGGTAAAGTATCATTGTTGCTGGCATCACGTTTTACTTCGCCCTCAGGGTTCAGCATCGACGTGGGGTAGACGTGTGGAAGGAAAGACTGAACGTGCGTATCGATTGGCCGATTGATTTCTGCAGGTCTCAGCCACCGGCACAGAGCGAGGCACGGCGATAACCCCAGCGGGAGGGAGGTGTGGATATGGCTACTGGGGGGGGGGGGGTGTTCGTTAACTGTCGTCCGGACACGTGGTGCCTACAAGAGATGAGAGGACGAGGGGGTAACGACATCACATTTCCATTATGACCACCCCGTGGGTCCAGTGTGGACCCTGCGGCTTTGGTTTTTTTATTCGCATGGGGGGAGTTGATCAGCAGCGTTTCCATGTCCGTGTGGAGGTTAGCGGTAGATCTATACAGGAGCAGCCTCATGGTAAATATAAGAATGGCTGCTGTCAGCATCAACCCCCAATGGGGTTGATGCTGACAGCAGCCAATCCCACACAATAACCTTCTGGTACAAATTGACCCCTCACACAATGGGTCTGTGTGGATCTACGTCGGAGCATCGCACGGTTCATGCCGCAGCCTCCTATCCAGATGGACGATGAACCATAAGCTCACATTGCGACTGCAGTCCACCAACTCGAACCGTGGACCACAGCTTAACAACAACACTGCCTGCTTCAATCATTCACACGGACTATAGATCTCTGGGAGTGTGGATCTCTATGGGAGTCTGTGGATCTCTATGTGAGTCTGTGGATCTCTATGGGAGTCTGTAGATCTCTATGGGAGTCTGTGGGTCTATGGGAGTCTGTGAATCTCTGTGGGAGTCTGTGGATCTCTATGGGAGTCTGTGGGTCTCTATGGGAGTATGTGGAGCTCTATGGGAGTCTGTGAATCTCTATGGGAGTCTGTGGATCTCTGTGGGAGTCTGTGGATCTTTATGGGAGTCTGTGGATCTCTATAGGAATCTGTGGATCTCTATGCGAGTCTGTGGAACTCTATGGGAGTCTGTGGATCTCTATGGGAGTCTGTGGGTCTCTATGGGAGTCTGGATCTCTATGGGGGTCTGTGAATCTCTATGTGAGTCTGTGGGAGTCTGTGAATCTCTGTGGGAGTCTGTGGATCTCTATGGGAGTTTGTGGATCTCTGCGGGAGTCTGTGGATCTCTATGTGAGTCTGTGGATCTCTATGGGAGTCTGTGGATCTCTATGGGAGTCTGTGGATCTCTATGCGAGTCTGTGGATCTCTGTGGGAGTCTGTGTATCTCTATGGGAGTCTGTGGATCTCTATGTGAGTCTGGATCTCTATGGGAGTCTGTGGGTCTCTATGGGAGTCTGTGGAACTCTATGGGAGTCTGTGAATCTCTATGGGAGTCTGTGGATCTCTGTGGGAGTCTGTGAATCTCTATGGGAGTCTGTGGATCTCTATGGGAGTCTGTGAATCTCTATGTGAGTCTGTGGGTCTCTGTGGGAGTCTGTGAATCTCTGTGGGAGTCTGTGGATCTCTGTGTGAGTCTGTGGATCTCTATGGGAGTCTGTGGATCTCTATGGGAGTCTGTGAATCTCTGTGGGTGTCTGTGGATCTCTATGGGAGTCTGTGGATCTCTATGGGAGTCTGTTCATCTCTATGTGAGTCTGTGGAACTCTATGGGAGTCTGTGGATCTCTATGGGAGTCTGTGGGTCTCTATGGGAGTCTGTGAATCTCTGTGGGAGTCTGTGGATCTCTATGGGAGTCTGTGGATCTATGTGGGAGTTTCTATCTCAAACTATGGACCACAGAGCAACGCCACTGTTCACTTTTGTCATTGGCGGCTTTTAGTGACCAACGAGGAAGGCGGTGCTCGAAGCAGACCTGGGGTCAACAACAACAACAACGATGATGATGATGAGATCATCACCATATAGCTGCGATAGTCGGCTGACGTGACCTCATCCGTGTGGACATTGCCTTGACGGAGAGCACCATGTGGCCTTGAGGGGGCTGTCGTCTGGAGAGAGGCGCCTCATAGCAGCCCGGTCACCGGCGAGAGAGGCCAGGCAGAACACGTGCCCTCCCCTCACCAAGCTGGTGGCTCAAATTACAATCGCATTGTGAATCTCCGAGGTGATTACTGATTGCACATTGTGTCTCGGTGTGGGCACCAGTGTCTGCTGCTTGCTGGGCGCAGTGGGCACCAGAATGGCACCACACAGACCCGCCTGTGCTGCTGCTGCTGCTGTGCGTCCATGCTCCCCGCACGCACTCCAGCAGCCCGCGCGGGCAAACGCCGTCGGATTTGGGGCTGCTGCGGCTGCTGGGGGGGGGCTGCTGGGGGGGGGGCTGCTGGGGGGGGGCTGCTGGGGGGGGGGCTGCTGGGGGGGGGCTGCTGGGGGGGGGCTGCTGTTGGGGGGGGGCTGCTGTTGGGGGGGGCTGCTGGGGGGGGCTGCTGGGGGGGGGCTGCTGGGGGGGGCTGCTGGGGGGGGCTGCTGGGGGGGGCTGCTGGGGGGGGGCTGCTGGGGGGGGCAGCTGGGGGGGGCTGCTGGGGGGGGCTGCTGCTGGGGGGGGCTGCTGCTGGGGGGGGGGCTGGGGGGGGGCTGGGGGGGGGCTGGGGGGGGGCTGGGGGGGGGGCTGCTGCTGCTGGGTCTGGGCCTGGGGCTTCGTGCTCACAGTGACCCTGGGCGCGTGACCCCAGCCAGGGTCGCCTCCTGCTCGGTCAGGAAGTTGCAGATGTCCAGTGGAGGGGCGGGTCACCAAGTTGCAACAATTAAACAAATACGGACCACGATCGGGGTGCAAAGTCTATAAAAGGTAAGCGAGTCACTAGACTACACATCGTGTGTACAGGATATAAGTGCAAATTGCATAAGTGCTGTACAAAAAAAGTATTCCACATTTTTCAACACCGTCAGTCCCTCAATAAAATTGCACGCTCAAAGCACATTCCTGCGGAGGGAGCTGGTAGGCACGTTGGGTTGCTCGGTCAATGGCCAGGGTCAACAGCGGCACCACGTGGTGCATTCCGCAAATATACCCGACTGTGAGGGCGGGCACAAGCCGGCGTGAGTAGGTTAAACGTTGAGTTTTATAAGGGCACCACGGGGTGACCAGCCCCTCCCCACTCAGCCCCACCCCTCCCCACCCTCCCCTCTCCACCCAGCCCCTCCCCATCCAGCCTCTCCCTCCCCACCCCCCAGCCCCTCCCCACCCCCCCAGCCCCTCCCTCTCCACCCAGCCCCTCCCTCCCCACCAAGCTCCTCCCCACCCTCCCCACCAAGCCCCTCCCCACCCTCCCCTCTCCACCCAGCCCCACCCCTCCCATTTGTGGATGCACGACAGACGGACACAGTAATCCCCTGTGGGCTGCTGGTGTAACCAGGAGGTTCCTACCAGTTTAACATTGCCCACCACGTCTCCCCCAAGGTATATTGTTGACGCATCCCATCAGCGACACACGGCGGTCTCGGATTGAACATTATCGGCAGCATTGGTTCAAGGGGCCGTCCATAAATGACGTCACGCGATTTTGACGCTTTTTGACCCCCCATCACACGACCGTCACAAAAGTGAGACCCCCCCCCCTCAAATATGACGCACACAAAGCTCTGCCCCCCCCCCCCAAAAAAAAATAAGGAGAAAATATGTATTAAAATGTCTATTTCATTAAGTATAACGTGTTGTCTATATTCATTTAAAGTTGCGCATTTTTGATGTGACGTCACATTTCTCACCCCCCCCCCCCCCGTCGTCACACATCGTCACAAATGTCTGACCCCCCCCCCCCCAGGTGCGTGACGTCATTTATGGACGGCCCCCAAGACAATTAAAACTCCAGATCGGTTTCGATATTCAGTGTCTCATCAGCAGTCAGGCTCGATTGAACCACTGCATGTGAACTGTCATACGTTTAAAGGCGAGGGACCCCTCTATTAGAATTATGCCATGAAGAAAAAGGGTAATTGCGCGAAACGTCGCCTATTTCATACATTTCCCTCCCCCCTATACACACAGACAGAGGCGGTGTTGTCGTTATTACTGACGGACGTGTTGAGTGCTGTGTCACGAGTGGCTCTGCCTCGCCTGGGTCAGCGACAGCCAAAATCGCCCAAAACCCTCGTGGCTGCTGAGCAATGGGGGCTGCCGCGCCTGGAGATGGAACGGCGCGCGCTCGGCTTGAAGCCTGAGAATCGCGCGGGTGTCAATAAAGTTTCGTTGAACGCGCCGCCTGGGCCCGGCTCGGAGGGCTCAGGCCTTCGTGTGCATAATTTAATTCTCATTTTAAATTTTCTTTATCACACCGAGTCCTAAGTTAACAGCATGAGACGAGGCGAGTGAACACGAGGCGATGTTTGTAGCTTCTGCTGTCTGATCGTTGGTAAGTTATAGAGTTTCACGGCTTTTTGTTATTTTAAATTGTATACGTTTGAGGAGAGAGCAGGCCTCGAGCCTGGCCCGTGTGGGGCTTGTCTCGAACCCAAAACGCGTGGCGCACTTAATTTGTGAACAATTTTCACGTTTAATTTTATGCGTGTAGTGCTCTGCTGTGCGAATTAAGTCTTGATGTTTTTGTATGTATTGATGAAATCGTAACGATTATAAAATTGTAGGCAGTATCCCTGAGTGTGCGCGAAACGCTGTGGGCACGGGCATTGTTGTGTAGGCCCCGACTCAGGTGCCGCGCTCTCAGCCAATTGTTTAATTTCTAATTTTTATTATTTGCACATCATTGTTTTCGTGGCCTGTGTCGCTCTTTCAGATGTCGGGTCAAGCGAATGTATATTTGATGGGTCACTCTCATTTGCGAAATGAGACGGTTGTGAATTACGTGAAAGGGTTCTACTTGGGATATATGCCCGCCACTTCACGTCTTACGCCATTTCCCCGGTCTTATTTTAAGTGTATAGATTTTTCCCCAGCTCATTTATGTTTTCATCAGGTTCAGAATGAATACAACATTTTGGTTGTATGTCGTTGAGGTGGGGGGAGCACCAATTCGCCCAAGCGGCCTTCAGTAGGTTATGTATTTTGTGTCAATGGAAGTCTCCCAACATTCTTGTCGAGCTTGAGACGTTTGCTCGGCTGCTGAGCTCTTGACTGCCACGTTTGAGAACCCACTCCTTTTTAAGAGTCAAAATAAATAAGCAGGCAATGTCTCCTTGGTATATCCGTCTCCACGTAATAAATATACACAAGCAATACACAACCCATCGGCCACACGGCCTCCTGCTAATAGTTGCTGTACATGCTTTCCGCAGAATTGTTTCAAGACGTGGAGACTGGAAACTATTTCGACATACGGTGGCGTCTCGCCGTATGAATTTGTGTCGAACTACGTAGGACCCCATGGCGTAAAGAGGTGGTCCTTGCCTGTAAGATTGGCAGTTCGCCAGCATGATTGCAAGCAAACGTTACTACACTATCGAAACCGGTTCAGAGTTTGCTTGTCTTAAAGCAATGCTGCTGTAAGTGCACACTTCTAGGATGTCTTGTAGGATACTCTTATTTAAGGCCTACCCGTTACACCTGGATTTCGAATTTACACTGACATCCGTGCCTCAAGGGGTGATGGTCATTTGTGTCGGTGAAGTATGCACGTTATAAATTGTATTGTTATATGATGATTCTAAATCTGCCAAATTTCCACCCAGATGAACCTGCCTTGAGCACACCATTTGGTAATACTGCATTTCATTGGTGCATCGGCACAAGTAACATAACTCAACATAGACATCAATAATAAAATGGAGAATATTTAGTAGGCAACGTTTCGAGCAATTGCCATGAATGACGTTCTAAGAAGAATGTAATTTGCTGAATCGTCACCTATTTAATATTTATTATTTAAACCCAGAGAGTTTTCATTCATGCTATATTACCCAGCTTAATTGCAGTATGATCAGCCACGTATATTAGCGAACAGACTACAGCAGTTTTTCAGGGTTCCAGAACTTTTAGGGCTGGTGAAATGGAAATCGAGGCTGAGTATGGCTTGAATCCAAAAATCGGCAACTTTCACATTTATTCTTTTGTCGTGTAACCCCTCCCTGGTAAATTTGTGTTTCTTATGATTTTTTTATTTCAAACATAAATATAACAAAACAAATACTTAATTTTTGGTTTTATATCACATCATTCATATAAATTGCATCTCAATTGGTGAGGAACCACAGACAAGCTTGAGGCTACCAGACAGAGCGCCAATGCCAACAATTTTCTGCAGTTCTCTGGGAGGAAACAAGAGGACCCCGAGAAAATATAATATGCTTTGATAAACAAAGGTCTGAGTAATGACTGTCTCACCATCCCATTGTCCCTGTGTTTGGTCAGGAGGCGTTGTTTGTGACCAGTGAGCTGAGGGTTGGATGACTGACTACCATACAGAGGCTATGTCGGAGCCAGCCACACCACCCGGCATGGAGCCAGTGGGGGAGCTGCAGGGTGTCGGCAATATGACTGCCGAACAACCGGTCCCGGAGCCTCTCCCTGTCGCCGACCCCCCTGCCGGCAATTCCACCACCGGTACCAGAAACCGGAGCTTGTAGACACCAGCATGCAACTCTTGCAGAGTGCCAAAGGGCTGTGACATGGCTCTAAATGATAAACGATGGTCACGATAAACAACATCTTCTTTAAGTAATAAAGCCAGGGATTCAGTTCAGCCAGGTCTCTCGGTGTCTATTATACCTTTCGCTGTGGCTGTGACTAGTTACTTGCCACCAACTCAGGTCTGCCAGCATCCCGGCAAATATTCAGTGAGATATTAATCCGCGAGTAAAACTGTACCATCGCATTGCTCTTGGGGGGAAAAGTCTGGATCATGAGAGCGTAGAAATGTTGTTTTCCAAACGTAATTTTATACTGTACTCTACCATTGACTTTGCACGCAACAACAGACCTATTAATATTTTCAATATCAACACTTAATTGTAAATTTTCTACGTATACTTTCACGACCAATATGATTCATAATTAATTTATTTTTGGTGACATTGTGTCTGTATAATGCAATTTTTTGTAACTATTACTCTCCAACACCCAAGAGATCAGTGCCGTGACCCGTGCTGTCGTCTGGTTTTTCCGTAGATCACGCGATGCCTCTGTTGGAGTCATCCCACCCTGTTTCTTCAGGCCACGTGCTTACCCCAGCTGCCGCCCCAGTTCCATCAGGTTCCAGCCACCCACCTGCCAAGCTCCTGGCTCAGCCCCAGAGCTCCAAGCGCCCAGCCTCGCAGCCACTTAACCTCATTCCCAAGCGCCGCAGCTCCTCGCGGTGAGCGCCACGTACAGACGTCAAAGTGGTAGAATTTAGTTTGAATGCCAACTGAATTCTCAGCAGATCGATAAGAGATGCTGCAGACAGAATGTCCTGTGGTGTGCCCTGATCGGCGATAAGCATTAACGGACTTGTTTTATGCCGCGTTCTCATCCACGCGTGATCTCTTTGGTCCAGTTCAATAAAGCGTAAGAAGTTCGACGACGAGCTGGTGGAGAGCAGCCTGGCTAAGACGAGCCGCATGAAGGGCGCGCCCCCAACTCCGATGGCACCTGGCGGCGCGGTGGGCGTGGAGCCGGGGCGACCTCTCATGCCAAGCGTGGAGCAGCTCGCCCCAGAGAAGAAGAAGGTGATACCCGTTGCCGCCAGCGCATTTGTGTGAAGCGTCTGTTAATTCCAGGGGTTATTAGGTTCCTGAGGGTCTCGACAAGATAGAACGCATTCCAGGCGCTTTTTAACATAGACTGCTCGTTAAACGAAGGCCTGCCCCGCAGTGGACGGTGGTTGTGTGTGATCCCCGCTGCGGCTCAAGGCCCCCCTGCTACCTCCCCGTGCAGGTGTCCAAGTCTTCGTCCTCCAAACGTGTCAAGAAGTCGAAGCAGCTGGTGCAGGTGGCCAAGGACCTTGGCCGGTGGAAACCTTCGGACGATCTGCTGCTCATCAACGGTGTGCTGCAGGTGGGGACGCCGTTCTCTCTTTCCCAGGTCACATGCTCTCTCTCTCTAGCCCAGTGTACGGCAGCTGCACTGCTCTAGATATTCGTGATGGTGGTGTTGGTGTGGTTCGGTCGTTTAACACGTGGTCCCGCTGTTATACTCGCGGCGCCTCATCTTGCCGGGGCACCTATCGGGAGGGCGGCACGTTTTCTCGGGTTTCACTGCGCTGCGATCTCGATCGGCAAACCGTGACGTGGGCTCGGAGGCTCACGTGGGTCCGACCCGGTGAAGAATCATCGGCGAAAAGCGGCCATGACAAAGCCGCCCCTCGGAGCAACCTGATGCCATTACTACAGGCAAGTAATGGTTATAGGCAGTGTCTCTTCCTCTCAGGACTACGACTACGAGTCGGATGAGGAGAGCTCCTCCAGCTCAGAAGAGGATGACAGCGAAGCGCAAGAGAACTTTGGGCGGCCGCCGCGTGTGGACGGCGTCAGTGACGATAGCAATTCCTCGGCGCCCGACAGTGGCGACTCCTCCAGCTCGGACTCCGAAGAGGTGCGTTGAATTGTAGGTGGTTTGTGTCGTGGAATGTTGACGCTTCTCAAGGTTCTCGAGTTACCAACCACAACACAAATTTGAAATGTTTGCAAATATGTTTCTGCATAAATTCTGCATGCTCAAAAAAGTCGTTCATTGCTTGTAGTGCTTTGTAGTGTCATACGATATGAAGCAATTGATGTTGCGTAGATAAATTAGTGCCCCCACACCATTGCCTGTGAATAGCCTAATATGCATAGATTTTGTAAATGTAAAAGCATAAGTCAACTGTCAGCATGGCAATGGGCCATGGCTGCTGCTTGAGTGACGGACTACTTCAACTATGCCCACATTTGAAAACTGAAACTCCGGTTTGCTCTGTGTGTGCTTCCCACCCCCCGGATGTTGCCACAGAGCCCAGAGGGGGAGTCGCACAGCCTGAAGCGGAACATGGAGGCCGCTCGTTGGAACGAGATTCTGCGCGTCCTGCACGTCATGCACTTCCGGCAGGAACGTCTCATCGCCAAGATCAACTCCCTGCAGAAGCAGCTGAAGAAGCTAAAGAAGAAGCGCACGCGGGGCCCCGAGCCGCTCTACCGCCCCTACCAGTGGCCCTTCGTCATCCCCAGGAAGCGGAAAAAGCACGGCTACAACGAGCGGCGAAACTACGTCGAACGCCAGCTCCCGGCACGCCACCTTTCCGCCGTGCACTCTGCCTCTGGCCGAAACGTACCGCCCAGGGCGGCTCACCCTCGCCAGCACGCGCCTCTTGCCGGCCCTCCCGGTCGGGCGGCCTCCTTCGAGACGGCGGCTAACGAAGAGGAGCACGTGGGAGCGGCGGTAGCGATGGGCCCGGACGAAATGGGCTTCCCCCAGACCAACTCGGCGACCAGCCCGACCCGGCCCGACATCCCGCCTTCGCACTGCCACGTGGAGGAGTCGCTGAGGCCGGCTCTCGGCGGCCTGGGCATCCGTGTGAAGTCCGAGAACCTGCAGGAGTGCCCCCACACCATCGATCAGAACGGGCAGATCGTGCAGGCGCCGGCGATGACGCACAGCCGCCCGGCGTCCGTGGGCAGCGGCGAGGTGCTCATGATCCCCAGCCACAGCCCTCTGTCGGACGGCTACCGCGCTCGCGAGGACCAGGTGCCGCACTTCGCCGACGTGTCGCCCGACTCGCAGCTGGGCCACGCCGGCGTGCAGGGCGGCGGCCACCACTCGTACAGCAGCGGCTCCCCGTCGCCCGCCTCCCCGCAGTTCCTGCCCACGTCGGGGACGCCGCAGATAATGGAGATCTACAGCGGGCTGGAGCCCGCCGCGATGGCCGGCGGCGGGCAGCCCAAGTCGCCGTACCTTTCCGAGTACCAGATGTCGTTTCCCATGCGCTCGCCCAGCAAGGTGGGCTTCCGCGTGGCCAATTACAGCGGCTCGCTCGTGTACATCGGCGGCGCGGACTCGTCGCTCACGGTGTCCAAGTGCGCGCTGGAGCAGTGTCTCTCGAGCGCGCCTGACCCACGCAAGTTCCTGGGGAAGCTCGCCGACAAGGTTTTCACTCGCGAGGAGATGGCCACGTCCAACGTGAAGGGCGGACTCGCCTACACCAAGGGCGTCTACAAGCCCTACAATCAGCTAGACCCCGTGAAGGTGAACGCCATCCTGGATGAGGTGGAAAAGTGGTTCCCGGGCTGCAGGGACAGCAAGAAGATGAACTCAGATCTGCTGAGAACCCTCAACAAGAAGTGCAGCAACGTGCGGCTCGCCTCCATGCAGCAACTGATGCCGGACGGGCTGGTCTTCAGGGAAAAAGAGGAAATGGATTTTAACTAGCGAGCTGACGCTCCCATCTCTTTCCCCGATCGTCATCTCCCAGAGAGAAATCAACGCGTGGGATGGCTCGCCGTGGACGCGACGTTTACGTTAAAATTGGGAAGAAACACTCAAGTGCCATCGGTGGATGAAGGACAGCGAAGCGAGAGCGTTCATAATGCACTTGCTTAGCCGGACTGCCTTTTTGCTTGGCTTGCTTTTGTGATAGTTACAGCCGGTGATGGCCATCGGCTCAATCTGCTTTCAGTTGCACAGGAACCTTTTTAACTCAATCCTTAGTGGAGTCTCCGCGGTGGTTGTTTTTGAGCGTTGGTCAGCGGCGGTTGTCAGCGGCGTATTGTCGCGAATTGTGGAGCACTGCACAAGCAGTATCAACTGAAAACAAATCTTTGGAATATATTTTGTTCTTTGTGAATTCTGACAGCATTGTCTCCCGGACGTGCTGGGTCTGGGTCATGTTGGGGATTTTTCTCTTCTACCTTGTACACCATCGTAATGGTGCCTACATTGACCAAGTTGACTGTCTCACCTAGGGGTGCACAAAATTACGGCTGTTGCAAATGTAGCATTGTTTAACCATGGTATCGCTCTGTTTATTCCTTTTAAAAAAATCTCAACATTGTTTTGTACTATTCCCAAATGACTTTGCTGTAATAAAGAATACAGTAAAGTCCTGCAGAAATAAATGCTGTCTGCTTCAAGGGGTTTCACGGTAACTTGTTGGCACCACCACATGGGCTGTCGACTGCTGCCGTTCTGCCGCAGGTGATGGGCGAAATTCCGCTTGCGTACGAAACATTTCCTTTGCAGGCTTTGCGTTGGGAAACCGGCAGAGTTTGCAGAATTTAAGGAAAGCATTCAGGTCAACATTTTGCTCCGTTTGCTTTTTACTGGTGGCTCAATCACCCGGGCTTTGGACCGTGAGCAGGCGGTTGGGTCCTGCCAGTTAACGGGCGCTATCAGTTTGCGGGCAGTGCCGGCGCTCGCGTTGACCGGGCAAACAAACGTTTTGTTGCTTACGTTTGTCGGCGCGTGCTGTGCTCGTATGGCAGACAAACGACCTGGCAGCAGTGCACATGGGAGTAAAGTTCAGCTGCCGCTTCACACAGCGCGAGGTGCAGGAGCGGTGGTATGCGCTCCTCTACGACCCGGTCGTGTCCAAGTAAGTGTGCAGCGAGCCGGGCGAGTGCAGGGTCGTGTGACAAGTGGCACCCAGTTGAGAATCCATCATATCGCCACTCTGCCTACAATTATGGGCAGTGGAAATGACAACGGTGATTTCAATTTCTTTGGAAAAGCCAAGTGTCAAAATACTCATTAAGGGTTTTCCAATATTTTGCCATTTTAATTAATGGAAAACGTCGCAAGTGGATACATATTTGTAAATTACACATGTCCTGGGTAACTGAGGAGGATCAGCAGGACCAATATACAAATGTAAAATGTGACGGGACGCACTAAAGGTGTTTTGGAAGAGTTTTTTGGCAGTATGGTGAGTAAGTGACGAGCGTGCGTGTGGTTTGCGGGACGGTGCCGGTCGTGCCAGGCTGGCTTGCCAATCCATGCGTGAGCTGCACCCGGATGCAATCGTGGCCGTGCAGAGCAGGGCGCTGTTCAGCAAAGACGAGGAGCGCATTCTCACCAAGGTCGCATCGGTACGTGTGACCCACGCTCACCAATCAGTGCAGATGGCACCCCTCCAATGAGATAACAAACTTAATTTCCACTGGTAGGTCATGAGTAAGGCTATCATTTTGGCGTGGTAATTAAGAAAGTCATTTACAACTGTGGTTTGGGATCAAAGCATTAATTTGCAGAATAAGGTGGGGTACTTTTCGATTTAAAGCTTTCGTGACTGCAATGATTCATCTTCTTTGGTTCTTTCGGTAAAGTCACGTAGAATGAGAATAAAATAATAAATTGATAAAATAAAATAACACAATAATATTCTCACGACGTTTCGGCCACAACACAAGCGGCCTTCATCAGGTGAAGGGAGCGAGACTGTCTGGTAGGACAGCGCTGGAGTGAGAGAGCCACGTTCAGATCACGGTTTTTAAGCTGTGTGAGAGGAACAAAGAGCCTTGACGAAGGAATTAGCATAAAATTTAGCATTGAAAAGGCTGAATGATTAACTTGTGACTGGTCACAGAAATAGCTATGTTAAAAGTTAAAGCATACACATCCGCAGAGGCACCCATTGTTAAAAGGAATTAGCATAGAATTTAGCATTGAAATAGCTAAATTAAGGCATTCGCTTGTAACTGCTACAGAAATAGTTACGTTGAAGTCAGAGCATACACATTCACCGAGGCACTTAGTACAAATCAAAACAGGAGAATTTAGCATTGAAATAACTAGGCGAATTTAGCATTGAAATAACTGGGTGATTTGCTAGTGACTGGTCACAGAAATGACTACAAATCTGAGCTATTCACAGTACTATATAGTGAACCAATAAAAAACTAAAATATAAATTACCTTCATGTTATCAATAAACTCTATATTCTCCAATCAGCTAAGCTACCAACCATAAGTCGTTATATATCACAATGCTATATGGCGAAAAAATGGGTGGATTCTTACCCTCAAATTTCCGTACCACGGATAGCTACGGGCCCCGTTCAGACGGACGAGTTCGTCCATGGTCGGAACAGAGGAGGGGGAGAGAGACAGCTGCAAAGCCCTAGTATACTCCATGTTGTAAACCATACCATTAACCGTGGTGTGAGAGGTATTAAGAGGCAATGCTGGCGAAAGAGCTGCGGTCTGAAGGTCATCGTAAAATTACAATTAATTAAGAACAGAAATGATTTAACACATCTTTCCAGTGGTTACTGAGCCTGAATCCATCTTCTCGGTTGAAATTGTCTCTGTGCTTGTATATGTGAATGGCCTCATGAACGAATCTCTCATGGTAGCCAGTTGGTTTGCAAAGAACCTCCGTCTTGGAGAAGTCAATGTCATGTGAGCCCACTGAATTGTAACAGTGATCTGCCACGGCAGAGGAGTTCGTCTTACCGTGTTTCAAGTCTGCTTTATGTTCGCGGATGCGATCCGAGATATGTCTTTTGGTTTCTCCAATGTAGCTACTACCACAGAGGCACTTTAGTTTGTAAACGCCCGGGTACTGTATGTCTGGAAGAGCATCTTTTACAGATGGAACTAAATCACGGATTTTGTGTACTGTGTTGAATCGGACCTGGATCTTGTGTTTATTCAGGATTTTGGAGATCTTTTTAGTGACCCCTGCAATGTAGGGTAAGGTGATGGTTTTGAGTGGCTCCACAAAAGGATCCTTCTTCATGACTGGAGTGATGGCTTTGCGGATTGTGTAGTCGGAGTAGCCATTAGCCCTGAGAGCCTGGTGTACGTGTTTGAGTTCACTGGTAATGTGTTCCTGGTCGGAAATGCATTGGGCTCTATGGTATAGAGTCTTGATGAGGCAGTTCTTCTGGGATGGATGGTGGTGGGAATCCGGTTTCAAGTAAGCATCTGTATGGGTAGCTTTCCTGTAGACAGAGTGGCTCATTGAACCATCATGTCTCCTTTTAATTAAGACATCCAGAAAGGGTAGTTTGCCATCTTTTTCGACCTCCATGGTAAATCTGATGGCTGGGTGTATGGAATTGATGTGGTCGCGGAATTGGTCTAGAGCAGGCTGGCCATGTGGCCAGATGACAAAGGTGTCATCAACGTACCTCTTCCATAAGGTCGGGCGTAGAGTGGCAGTCTGGATGGCGTCAGTTTCAAATTTTTCCATGAATACAACCGGTTGTAGCCAACGTATTCATGGAAAAATTTGAAACTGACGCCATCCAGACTGCCACTCTACGCCCGACCTTATGGAAGAGGTACGTTGATGACACCTTTGTCATCTGGCCACATGGCCAGCCTGCTCTAGACCAATTCCGCGACCACATCAATTCCATACACCCAGCCATCAGATTTACCATGGAGGTCGAAAAAGATGGCAAACTACCCTTTCTGGATGTCTTAATTAAAAGGAGACATGATGGTTCAATGAGCCACTCTGTCTACAGGAAAGCTACCCATACAGATGCTTACTTGAAACCGGATTCCCACCACCATCCATCCCAGAAGAACTGCCTCATCAAGACTCTATACCATAGAGCCCAATGCATTTCCGACCAGGAACACATTACCAGTGAACTCAAACACGTACACCAGGCTCTCAGGGCTAATGGCTACTCCGACTACACAATCCGCAAAGCCATCACTCCAGTCATGAAGAAGGATCCTCTTGTGGAGCCACTCAAAACCATCACCTTACCCTACATTGCAGGGGTCACTAAAAAGATCTCCAAAATCCTGAATAAACACAAGATCCAGGTCCGATTCAACACAGTACACAAAATCCGTGATTTAGTTCCATCTGTAAAAGATGCTCTTCCAGACATACAGTACCCGGGCGTTTACAAACTAAAGTGCCTCTGTGGTAGTAGCTACATTGGAGAAACCAAAAGACATATCTCGGATCGCATCCGCGAACATAAAGCAGACTTGAAACACGGTAAGACGAACTCCTCTGCCGTGGCAGATCACTGTTACAATTCAGTGGGCTCACATGACATTGACTTCTCCAAGACGGAGGTTCTTTGCAAACCAACTGGCTACCATGAGAGATTCGTTCATGAGGCCATTCACATATACAAGCACAGAGACAATTTCAACCGAGAAGATGGATTCAGGCTCAGTAACCACTGGAAAGATGTGTTAAATCATTTCTGTTCTTAATTAATTGTAATTTTACGATGACCTTCAGACCGCAGCTCTTTCGCCAGCATTGCCTCTTAATACCTCTCACACCACGGTTAATGGTATGGTTTACAACATGGAGTATACTAGGGCTTCGCAGCTGTCTCTCTCCCCCTCCTCTGTTCCGACCATGGACGAACTCGTCCGTCTGAACGGGGCCCGTAGCTATCCGTGGTACGGAAATTTGAGGGTAAGAATCCACCCATTTTTTCGCCATATAGCATTGTGATATATAACGACTTATGGTTGGTAGCTTAGCTGATTGGAGAATATAGAGTTTATTGATAACATGAAGGTAATTTATATTTTAGTTTTTTATTGGTTCACTATATAGTACTGTGAATAGCTCAGATTTGTAGTCATTTCTGTGACCAGTCACTAGCAAATCACCCAGTTATTTCAATGCTAAATTCGCCTAGTTATTTCAATGCTAAATTCTCCTGTTTTGATTTGTACTAAGTGCCTCGGTGAATGTGTATGCTCTGACTTCAACGTAACTATTTCTGTAGCAGTTACAAGCGAATGCCTTAATTTAGCTATTTCAATGCTAAATTCTATGCTAATTCCTTTTAACAATGGGTGCCTCTGCGGATGTGTATGCTTTAACTTTTAACATAGCTATTTCTGTGACCAGTCACAAGTTAATCATTCAGCCTTTTCAATGCTAAATTTTATGCTAATTCCTTCGTCAAGGCTCTTTGTTCCTCTCACACAGCTTAAAAACCGTGATCTGAACGTGGCTCTCTCACTCCAGCGCTGTCCTACCAGACAGTCTCGCTCCCTTCACCTGATGAAGGCCGCTTGTGTTGTGGCCGAAACGTCGTGAGAATATTATTGTTATTTTATTTTATCAATTTATTATTTTATTCTCATTCTACGTGACTTTACCGAAAGAACCAAAGAAGAAGGTGGGGTACTGTCCCTGGAAAAAATGTTGCTTTTTCCTTAAAACAAAATGCTTACAATATCTGCTTAAAAGTAAAACACGTTAAAGCAAGTAATTTAAAGCAAGTGGCTCTAACTTAATTCATGCTATGTTTTTGTGACTCTTCACCGCGGCCAGCGCGCCGACGGTTTCAAAGTACAACCTGCTGCAGTTTTGAAAATAAAGTAAAGGAAGCGCCCAATGTGATGCGTTTATACAGCCACTTCCAAGATATCACTAAACACTTTAATCGCAATCGCGATTTCCAAGATCGCCATGGGGACATCGGTGCCAAATTCGCAGCCTCGGTCATCGGTGGACCTTGCCACTCCGCGGTTCAAGTGTGCCGCCGTCTCGTTTGTGTGGGCCTGCAGACGAGCCAGCCCACACTGGAGACTTTCCAGGATGTGTTTGGCAAGAACCCCCACGTTTGGCATCCGTGCCGAACGGCGAAGGCCCTGCAGATGCACTGGCAGCTCTTGAAGCAGTTCCACCTGCTGGAGGATCAAACCGGTGAGTGGCGGGCAGCGGTGGCGGCACCTGCGCTGCTCGCACCCCTGCTTGTTGCGTAAATAATTGTTTACCGCTCGCGTCAATCTGTTTAGCGTCGCCCTCTTAACTGAGGTTTGATGCCCATAATGTAAGCTTTCTATCTTCCGTATCTCTTGTGGAGAGCCCCGTACAGTTCTTTTTGGCATGTGAACGTCGACGGTGGAGCAGCAGTTTGTTCATTTCTGTCCGTATCCCACCAGCCGCTTGCACTTTAGATCCCTTCCCTTCTCTTCCCCAAGTGCAATGAAAATGGACTGGTTGTGCTTCTCTCCTCTTTGTTCAGTTCAACAGCTGCCCAAAGGTGACCAGGTCCTCAACTTCTCAGATGCTGAGGATACTATTGATGACAGTGAGCTCAGGTAGATTTGAATGTCTCAATTGTCAACATTGTCCAGAATAATTCTATATATATACACACACACACATATAACCCTGAGAAGCTTACATTGGCACGAGCATTGCCTTCACTTCCATATCCCACAACAAGCTCTAAAGCTGTGCAGGACAAACTTTTCATTGCGAGTTTCTAGGTTTTTAGATCGTGTACATTTGTAAGTCACCCCTGTTATTGTGTAGAAACTAAATGTAAGAAAGTAAAACCCTCACTGCTAATCATAACATCTTAAATTACGATCCAGAAAGTTGAGAAAAACTACCTTGTACACTTATGGAAACTGTATTGCACTGCTGGTGTCACACCCTTTCCCTTATGTCTTCTGTCGAGATGCCAATAGATTGTAGCAGATGCCATCTGTTTTCAGTTGTCACCATATTTTATTGCACTCATGAAAGGTCTTAAAGCCAATTCACGAATGATTCGACCCTGTGTCTATGCTTTCTCACAGAGACGTCAGAGATGAAACACTGGAACACGGTAAGCTGAAGCGATAAATTGCATTTAAAAAGCTAATTTGTGCAAAACAGAAACCAGCAGCCCAGTGCAGAAAGTGGTGTTCATTGCTTGTCCATTGCAGCTCAGCTGTGCATCGCTGTTTTGGCGAGCCTAGCACCATGAACCCGGTAACCTGAGTTTCCTGGCCACGGCCAACATCGGTGGCGAGTGATATCTGAACCGGTTCCGAGTGCCCCCTTCACTCGCTCGCACTGACCAGCGTGGTGAAGTAGTGTCAAAACAATCCCCATCACCGAGCACCATGTGAGGCCTTCATCAATCAGTTAATTGACAAAGTGCTGTGAATTTTTACAAACATAACAGTGTAATGTAATAGCCGAGCAGAGAGCAGTCACGTCTCGCAAGACCCGTGAGAGATGGTGACGGCTTGAGGAAGCCTTCACCCCATCCAGCAGTGGATTAATCATCGCCAACGATCGTCTCGGCACAGAGCTGGCGGTGGCCGATCGGAGACAGAAGCGTGAGATCCGGCAGCTGGAGCAGGAGCTGCCCAAGTGGCAGGCGATGGTGGACAGCGTGACAGGTCCTACCACACGGGCACACGCAGGCGTTTATTCAGCTCGATCTGTCCATGTTGGGGATCTAGGAAAAATCTTCACACCCGCTACACGACATCCAGTATACTCCTCACTATAACTTTGGCTACTTGTCACAGGCCACCTACAATTTACCAACTTCCCGTAAAATATTTTCCTACCTGGCACACCGCATCCAGTATACCACTCGCTATGGATATTGCTACTACTAGTCATGTACATCAATTTAACCAACCCAGAAAATCATCAGTGAGAAATTCAGCCGTGGGGATACACGAGAACTGCAACATTAATCAGCTTTTAAAAATAATGTATAGCTTTCAGTGGACACCACAACAAAAATAGTACCGTTAATATTTTGATAATTGAAGTCATGATTTGAGAATGCACACTCTAGTTTTTGCTGTATAACCAAATCACCCAGAACATACCCGAGCTTTTCAGATCTCTGAAGCAAAGCAGAATTCAGACTGGATAGATTTTGGGCAACCACCTTGCGCAACAGGTTACTGCACTTCTATGCTCCCACGTGTACACGACCTGCTTTCACCCACTAGCACCGAATAGCATGGTGAAGTATGGTCAAAAACTCCCAAGTGTAATTTGAAAAATGTGTCGTTCTATAGGCTTGAGCCCACCAGAGTTCGACAACCAAACTCTTGCCGTCTTGCGTGGGAGACTGGTCCGTTACCTCATGCGCTCCAGAGAAGTGAGTAATTTCAAACTGAGTCGCAGGATCCTATTTCAGGAGGGGTCCCGCACATTGTGTTTTTGTTTTAAGATATTTTCATCAAATTATTGAGTGTGTATACAAGCGGGACAAAACCGGACCACCCGGAGAAAACCTACGCACACAAATGGCCACAGATGGAAACGGACAGTGATTAGTCCATTCACTGTACTGCTTTTTGGCGAGTCGGGGTATGGCACCTCGACGCCCACTGGGAGTCAAACAACATGTGTGTGTGGTCCACCAACTCTCGCCTCCAGTGTTGGATTACCAGTGTGCATCGCCACCACGCGGCGAGCACACTGCTAAAGAGGCCGGGGACCTGAGTTTTATCCCTGGTTATTACTAGTGAAGAGTGATATCTGAACCGTTCCTACCACCACACCACTTCACAAACACGTACTGACCAGCGTGACGTACGGTCAAACAATCCCCTTGACCAACGTGATGCAGGGATGTCTTCATCCAGCAGTGGATGGACAAAGTGCCCATAAATTAAATAATTGAGATTGTTTGCCAAAGATATGCTGCAATGAAGCAGCATATGTACAATGTTGTGTAATTTAGCCTGTGCTGTTATGTGTCCTGTGTCGTTTTGGTCAGATTACCCTGGGAAGGGCCACAAAGGACAACCAGATTGATGTCGACCTGTCTTTGGAAGGCCCATCCTGGAAAATATCCCGTAAACAAGGTGCCGTGTTTACGCTGCTGACAATAACGTGGCACAAAGCGTTTGCACAAAATTATGATTGCTTTTTAACTCATGTTCATGTACTTTGAGATGTACATATTTACAATGCGTGTACTTTTTTTAAGGCACCATTAAACTGAAGAGCAATGGGGACTTCTTCATTGCAAACGAGGGGAGGCGACCAATTTTTATTGACGGAAGACCTGTCCTTTCCGGGGCCAAATGGAAACTCAACAACAATTCTGTAGTAGAAGTGAGAGGATTCATTCTTATCTCTTACATAATTAACTCTTGTAGTCTCTCAATGTATATTAAGATGTTCTCACTCCTCTCCTTAAATATAAACATTGTCATGTCTTTACAGATCAGCGGATTGCGTTTTGTCTTCTTGATCAATCAGGATCTCATAGCTCTGATCCGAGCAGAAACGGCAAAAATGGCTCAACAGTGAAACTGGCAGCAAGTCGAGCGTGGGATGGACGGAAATCTAACTAGGGCAGTCGTGCTGCACAATGTACACATTCTCACACGCTCATGAACAGTCTTAAAATAAAAATGTATTTGCCTGTAATATTAGACAATATTAATATTAAACAAAAATTGATACTGGTATCGTTGAAAACTCTTGAGCAGTACATCTGAGAAGAGCATTCGAAGTTTTATTTTCTCTCGAAGAACACATAAGGTGCAAACCCAAAATATCAAACTTGCGTATTTGTTATTTGAACTTAAATAAATGTGGTCATGTTATCCTCTTGTTGTGGTGATATATTGTTTTATTCCATTTCCTAAAGCCAGTGCCTACTCACTGCCTCTTTAGTGTTTATCGTGTAGAATTTTCAACTATTTATTTCCCAAAGAGAGCAGTCATTATTTGCTTCAAATGGCACAACAGGCCACACTGGGTTTGGTGGAGTGTTGGTTCCGGACATATCCAGGAGTTAGTTTAATTGCAGCTCATTAAATGGAATACATGTAAACGATGGCACTCGACAACACCAAGCTGACCTGTCGGACCAAGCGACTGACTTGAAATTGCAGCTCCTGATGTTAAACCAATATTCGGAGGAAATTGGCAACATTAACTTCTAATGAACCGAAATTGCAAACATGCATATTGCAGATAATGTACAAAAGACATTTCGTTGAATCTTGACGCAAAAAAATGTTGCATTTCTCATGAATGTAAAACTAAGAGACGTTTACAAAAAATAAGTTACTGCATTTCCTTCTACAATGACACAAAACAAAAACCTAAACTATTGAACAGTTTCACACCGCAAGGCACTTGTAAGCAAAAGTAGTAGTACTTTTTGATTGAATTTTCTTTTACAATTTTGGCATTACACAATAAAACATACAATAAGGTATGAGTCCTCAAGGGTAATATTTGCAATGGAAATATTAACATTTTCATTTTTCGTGCAAGACTTGCTCTGAAGATGATCCTACAAGGTGGTGCAATGTATCGCTTTCACTGAACAAAAGTGAAATACTTTGCCATGACACTGAGTTGTTTTAGCAGAAAACTAAGTAAAAAGCTGGTCCTAAAATAAAAACATTGACAATAAATGTCAATTATTTACCACCACCACAACAACGTTTTACAGTTGTGTTTTCTAGAAGCCAAATCAGGAAAATCTTCAAACACTGGCATGCCACATGTCCAGGTTGTATTTTTTGGGACTGTGCTCAAGTCGAAAGGGCTTCCCGACACAACTCGCAGCCCGTGTTCACGCGAGCTTCCATGGCAGTGGCTGTGAGTGTCACGCTCCTCAATCCTTGCACTGAAGGCGGCTGTCCAAGGCGACCTCGCGGGCATGGGCGCTGTCCACGGCGGGGCATCGTCGAGTGTGCCGGTAGACAGATTTACGCCGCGAGGCGCAGATATCACCGCCTCCACCACCATCGGTCGTCTCTCTGAGCCTGCCGACCGGCAGCATACTCGATCCCTCGTTTCCTGCCGCTCCGACTGCTGCTGGGCAGGGCCTGTCGTGTGGCTCGCTGGCACTGGTGCAGTACTGAGCACGGTGGTGCTCCTTGCTGTCAGGTACCCTCCTGCCCCGGTGCCCATGGTGCCTGTAGAATGTGCCATGCCTGAACCTTGGGTCGCTTTGTGGCCCATTGTGGTCATGCCCTTTCCAGTCACCCCTGTATTGCTGGTTGGAGTTGTAAATAGTTTTCCCTTGAAAATGGTACTGATCCCTCACTTTGTCTCCAGAAACCTGAGCAACAACAGATTCACGTGTGACATTTTAAATATATAAGTCGACGTAGGGATTAATTTAACACTGAATTTTAAGCGGGTTGCTGGTAGAGTAGAGTAGGTCTGTGACTCGTAGCCGCAGCCATAGCGAGTGGTATACCAGATGTGGTGTACCACCGGGTGCAGGAATATTATTCAGTCTAGTGACCCAAACAGGCCCAGCTGAAATTAACCGCTGCTTGTACATATAGACCAAAGTTCTAGGGTAGAATCGTCAAGTCTGATGTTGTCACCTGGTATGGTGTATTTGCTCTTGTTTCTGCTGGCACGGGTTGAACAGTGGGGGGCTTAATCCTCGAGTCCTCGGAGAATTCCCCAACGTCGCTGGAGCCAAACTGAGCCGAGTGGCCGGATTCCGAGGACTCTGATCCATGCCGGGGATTCTCCCCATAACCACTCCTCGGATGAGAAACTGTTCACCACAGCCAGGCGAGTGAGAGTGCCGTTATCATCGACACTTGTCAATACATTCAACTCTTGATCATGCGGGGTAAAGCAAAACATAACATCCCACACGTATAAACACTCAGTAATGGAGTTGACGAAACATCCCAATGTAATACAACAAAGCTTGGGAAATGTTTGGCACTGGTTCTTGCTGCCTTCTCACTTGTCGGGCTTCTGTACCTCTAAACCATTCCATCTCGAGTGTGAAAGAAAACTGTGGATACATTCAAATAATCCACCCACGGAATAATCGAGGGTTAACTGTAATTTGGAAAGGATTTTAAAAAACCGATGTATAGTGTGTTTGTACATGCCATCGTCCTTTAACCAAGACTCACTTTTACCAAAGGTTTCCATTGCTTGTACGATGGTCGGCAGGTCACAGGTGAATCGTGCCGTTCCCCCCAACTCTTCGTCGTATTTCCTTTCACTCACAAAGAGCTGAAATAAAGGAGAGAGTAGCGTTACACGGGCACCACACTGAACTCCCCGCCATCACCCGATGCCGCTGTGAACGCGTGTGTGCCGAGACTACGTTCAGCGCTTGCTGGGGTGCAGCGGCTCTGGTGGGACACACCTGCTTTGACAACAGGGTCATGTGCACGATCGTTGTGCCAACATCGAACCTTTATATTGGCTCGGAGCTCGCCAAGTTGTGCCTCGGACATCCTCAGCGACAGGTCGCACTGCTTCTTCAGTTCTGACGCCATCCTTCGTCTGTTTTCTAGAAATGTCACTGTAAATCATAAACATACATGTGAGCGGTGGTGAATTTTTGAGGAAATTTGCCTGCAGACTTGCACTACATAGGTTATTTTTGATATAATAAACCCTCATTTAACAGCATCTGTATTACACGTCTGAAGTAGATCTTACAAAAGGGTGGTGCAGTGTTTTATAGCATATTATTAAAGCCTTTAACAACATTACAAGCACACTATTAGCCTCATTTGACACCGCATGTTCCCAGCAATGACTGCAAGGATGAATGTTCACGTTTAGTAAATCGTTACGTCAGGGGAGACGGTTTGTGATTCACTCACTGGCTTCTCGTTTTACTTTGTCCAGTTCTGAGAGGACTGTTACCTCCCTGTCCATGAGGCTGAAACATGTAAAGAGATTGGATTATCAGACATTTTTCTACATTGAACACAAAAAATGGAAGTTGAAGTTACAATCTTTACTCGGGTAAGTAAACTATACCATTGTTGTATTTCTGAGAACGTCTTTTTAATCTTCTTGACAGAGGCATCCATCTCCTCGTGAATCAGCAGTTGGTATCGGGAGAGCGACACTGCACACCTCTGGAGATCTTTCACTGATTTTTCTATGCTGCTACCTGCATATTCGGGCAATTGGGAAACAAAACAAAGATAACCTATTTGAAATACTGCCATCTGTTCGCAACTGGATATCAAGAAACAATGGAAACAAAGTGTTAAACCCAAGCCTGTGCTTGCCACACACCACCTTTCTTGCTGTTGTTTCTGGAAGCAGGGCCCGGAGGCTCCTCACAATGAGAGGATGCAGTCTGTGGCCCCGTGTTTCGGGGGCGGCTGAATTTAGACGTCGCTGGGGGCCCGTGCTTCGTCCCGGAGAGGGGGCCCTCGTTAATGTCACCACTCTGCTGCAGGCCCACGTCCCTTCGTCCTCTCTCTACACAGCAGTTACAAATTGGGGGATTTTACGAAATCACAACCAGTTTTGTACTAAAGCAGAAAAAGTAATCTGAAAAAAAAATGTACCCAGAAATTTTGAAACTTCAATCTCATGCAATCAAGTTTTTAGGAAGCACTGATGATGAGTCCTATCACCACCTCCATGTATTATCAAACCCTTGGGGCCTTGATGCATTGTTAGTTTTAATGTTAGGTCAGTAACGATTAGTCTGTGCTCTCCAGTTGCCTGGGTGCAAAGTGGACTAGGTTTTGCCCAATCCTAGGTAGCTGGCTCAACAAACTTAATAAATAAATGAATGGACCAAAGGTCTACACTGGTAGTGTGGTACATCACAACCACAATGGGCATGGCTGCTTATCCTTCATTTGCTCCATGCACGACAACACTTTTTGTTGGTTCTGCTTTGGATAACGATCATAAGTACATAAAACACAGCACAGAAGAAGCCCTCAGTCTTGCTCACAGTTCCCTGACGAGCAGGGACACCGCAGCGAACCTTGCGAGGAGTCGACTTTGCCTGTGGGAGGAGACGTCGTGCATCCCTGCTGCGAGTCCACCAGCTCCTCGTCGCGCCTGTCTCTTGAAGCGTTCTCCTCGGACGCGGCGCACGACAATGCGGGCTCTGAATCCGTCGCGGTGAGCGTAGTCGCCCGCGTGCCCGGCCCTCCCGCCGTGGCCACAGGCCCCTCCGTGCCGGCCAGGCCTGTCTCGGCTTTGTCCAATTGAGCGCCCTCACGCCGAGCGTCTGCTCGTTGTGCCTGACCCCTGGGTTTCTTCTTCCTCGAGTTCTGCATGCGGAATAAAGCGGTAACGTCATGACGGGCAAATAACGCATGCGTGAAGCAGCGCACTACAAGCCATACATAAGTGAGATTGTTTTTATTATTAAAATATTTAATCTGGATATTCCCTTGAAATGGAACATCTCATTTGTAAGGGTATACAGCTCTCAATTTTAAAAGACCAAGGGCTGGTGAATTTATTACCTACTCATTGTGAACAAGGACTCGGGTGTCCACACGACTTCAATCAATGTCAGGTACACCGCATATCTCGTACCTTGTTAAACTTTTTTTTATTTAGTTGCTGGACTACTTTAACATTCACATTTAGCAATCCCCTTGAGCCAAATGTTAAGGTTAAAGAAGTTCTGCAGATGGTGACACCGATCATCAGAAATTATTTGGGAATACATATGGACCATGACGGATGACACGTCCATTCTACAAAGGTAAATAATCGTTCTTTTACCCAAAATTATTTACGTTTTTTTATTATCCAAGCCCCACCACTCCTCACCCTTACCCTGATAATCGAGTATTGCCCGTTTATAGTTGTGATATGCAAGTCCCTTTTAAGGGTGCCTTCATGTTGTTTAATCACTCATGGTTTTGGTTCATATTTCAAGCAAATGACCAGTTTATTCTCATTAAGAAGAGTGCTTGTCAAAATCTGTGCTGTTTGTGGGCTCCAGTCGTTTGCAATGTATACAAAGTAACATCTGATTGTATGTGGTACTAACACCGCAAAGGTGTCTCCTCTGTGGGTGACGCACCTTTTTTTTTCCGGAGATGTTCCACTCTTTAAAAATCTCGGTGACTTCATCTGGAAAGTAACATTATGGGGAAGGTCAGACGAGCATTGGCACTGCCATCGGTGCAATTACAATACAATTTGGATGTATGTAAAGTTGCAATGCAAACGCATTTTAATATGTTGTCAAGAAGCAGTGGGAATATTTCACATCAAGTCGTAAGCAGATGGAAAACGTGAAGGTTTTGAGCCAATTGAACATCGGCTCGGTTAACTTTTTGTTTGTGAGATTTCCACGGTACCTTCCAGGAAGGCCTGGACCGCCCTGTCCACGTTGTAGTCAAAGTATTGCAGAATCAGCACCACCTCGTTCTTGCTTCTGTTTGGAACGATAGTGCGAACCGCATTCACCTGCCAAAAGTAATTCGGATCTTCACGTTCGCCACAACACTTAAGATACATTTGGGTGTCGCATGTTGCATCGGACCCATGAATTATGTAAACCCATCCATGCATTTCAACTGGTTTGCGGTTGCATATGATTGTTTTCTAGGCAGTGCTCTGCAAGAAATAGGTTCACCTTCTCTTTAATGTTTTCCTGGGTGCCAGGCTGGGCCAGAACGACGCCGGTTTTCATGTCGAACGTCATGTCAGATAAGTCTGTTGTGAGAGACAAAAGGAGTGAAGAGAAGGCTTGTGGATAGTGGCAGTGTGTGCTTGTGTAAATCCCTACACGTATGTTACTGTAAAATCAATACTTGTATGTATGCACACAGAGCAGAAGCCTGTCCCTTGGCCTAGCCGATGAACCCGAACTCCTCAAAGCTCGGAAGCAAAGCAGGGAGCTTGGGTAGTGCTTGAATGGGTGACCATTGTGCATTGCTGCAAGACTAAATTGTGGGCAGCGGAGGGCAGTTTAGAAAAAGCCATTGTGCCGTATGTATGTTGAACTTCATTTTCACCGTATGTAGCATGCTATGCTCCATGTCTATGCTCCCTGTCTTAACCAACCCACTGAGGTATGGCCGGATAACCCGCAAAAGCGTGAGGAGGCCTTCATCCAGCAGTGAATCGACAAACGCGCTGTGTAAACGTAGACATTTTATTTAATTTGGGAGAACCCGATGCGTTTTGAAGCTCAAATTCACAGGTGCCCAGCCCAAGCTGATGGACAATAGCGGAAAATGACAGGGGAAGCTGTACATGCGTTTACGTACCAATAAACAGTACACGCGAGATGTGTAACGGGCACAACGCGTTGTAAAACACGCAAACACATTTGTACTGTATCTTTAACACAACGATGCGGGTTATAATTGATTGTATTACATCACGACCATGCTACAAATACAGAACGTCTGTTAGCCCGACATAACCAAGTCGGTGCACACCGCCAGCAGTGAATATTCCTGACCGCTCCCTGTGCACCGATCCCACGCACAGCGTGCAAACGCGCCACACCGTACAGAAGGGCTACTACACAGGCACACACGTGGAGTCCACGCTTGATGTCGCACGTTTTAAGTGCACTACCAAAAAGAAACGACCGCCCCCCACCCTCGCTCAAGGTTGATTGATTTGACAACTTTCACCGTGGCTCTAAACAATGCAACGGGAGAGAGCCACGTGGCGAGCGGCCACTGCAGACAAAATAAGATCCCCGTTGGTCACGAACTTGGTGATGAATGAACTCCGCAAAGACGCTTTGAACCCCCTAGTGATGGATGATTGGATTCATCTGCGTGAGCGATGGTGACATTGACCGGAATGAACCCGACGGGTATCGCCTCGGGATCGTTGAACAGTGATGAGTGGCGCGGTGAGTTTCAGTGAACTACGGTGTGCAGGGCGAAACAAGGACATTGTTTAGTGAACTAACCAACGACTAGTGACTGAATCCCAGTAAAGTAAGAATTTAATGTGGAAATCTTACCACATTCAACAAACCCCGTGTCGGTCACGGGGTTTGTTTGGCCATACTTCACCACGCCGGTCCACGAGTGATTGAACGCTGCACAGTAACTCGTCCCGGTGATGATGAACTTGTGGACATTAAAAACACTGTCATTGGGAATGGTGGAAGGCATCTTTCGGGAGAAGATCGCGAGTCAAAAGCCAGCAACAGCTTCCCACATAAAATGATTAAATATAAGTAGGATCGCCAATATGACTACGACTAGCAGTGCTCAACTACTCGTGGGGTATTTTCCGGAGCTCAGCCCCGCTACTACACAATCCGAGCAAAATGCGTGCCGACAAAAATCAAATGCACATTAAAACATAAACACCGTAGCTTGTATACATAATTAAAATATAGACACACACAATGAGCTACCTCGCGTCTGCTGTCTCCTGGACATTGCAGATAACGGCGCCGCCGTCGCCGTTCTAAATGTAAATTCTTCCCACAAACACGGCTTTAAAATCTTGTTCTCTTGCGTCTGCTGATGCCACTGAATAATGTCGATGAAACAAAGAGAGCAATAGCGGTTGTTGTTTGTTGTTGTTGTTGAGGTAAACAGTGGCAGTGTGGCGGCGAGGCGAGCAGGGGAATTGTCGAAGCGATGCGGCCGAGGTCGCCTCGTGAAAAATATAAAATAACAATAAAGTTCGTGTTTCTGTCGCGCAATGCTAAATGCAGCGCTAAATGTCACATTTCAAGTTGTTGTTTTGCTTTAACATTATAAATAACGAATAAACGCGCGCGAGATCGGGGGGAGGGGCTGTGGGGAGTAACGAACAAATACAAACACTTTGACATCCCCAGTCGCCCTCAAGGCAGATGATGTCATGGTTTAAGCCCTTGTCAGGCGGCAAGCAACTGCCCTCAGGGCGTATTACGAATGCATCTGATCAAGACCCCGGAGTGCGCCAACGGAAACAACAGCATAGCCCCTCCCCCACAAGCCCCGCCCCTCCCTCATGGCAGCGGCACGTGACCAGGTGAGCCACTTTCACTTCACCTCACCTGACCGCGTGCGTAAGCACTCAATACTCACTAAACACTCACTCAACACTCACCACTCACCACTTACCCTGCTCACCACTCACTACTCACCACTCACTCCTCACCACTCACTCAACACTCACCACTCACTAAACACTCACCACTCACTCACAACTCACCCTGCTCACCACTCACCACTCACTCAACACTCACCACTCACTCAACACTCACCACTCACTAAACACTCACCACTCACTACTCACCCTGCTCACCACTCACTACTCACTCAACACTCACCACTCACTCACTACTCACCCTGCTCAACACTCACCACTCACTCAACACTCACCACTCACTCAACACTCACCACTCACTAAACACTCACCACTCACTACTCACCCTGCTCACCACTCACTACTCACTCAACACTCACCACTCACTCACTACTCACCCTGCTCAACACTCACCACTCACTCAACACTCACCACTCACTCAACACTCACCACTCACTCACTACTCACCCTGCTCACCACTCACCCTGCTCACCACTCACTCACCACTCACTCACTACTCACCCTGCTCACCACTCACTCACCACTCACTAAACACTCACCACTCACTCACTACTCACCCTGCTCAACACTCACCACTCACTCTGCTCACCACTCACTCAACACTCACCACTCACTCACTACTCACTTATCACTCACCCTGCTCACCACTCACTACTCACTCAACACTCACCACTCACTTACTACTCACCCTGCTCACCACTCAACACTCACCCTGCTCACCACTCACTCAACACTCACCACTCACTCACTACTCACCCTGCTCACCACTCAACACTCACCACTCACCCTCTCACCACTCAACACTCACCACTCACTCACCCTGCTCACCACTCAACACTCACCACTCACTCACCCTGCTCACTACTCACTCACCACTCACCCTGCTCACCACTCACTACTCACCACTCACTCAACACTCACTACTCACCCTGCTCACTCACCACTCACTCAACACTCACCACTGACTACTCACTACTCACCCTGCTCACCACTCACTACTCACTGCTCACTCACCACTCACTACTCACCCTGCTCACTCACCACTCACTCACCACTCACTACTCACCCTGCTCACTCACCCTGCTCACCACTCACTACTCACCACTCACTCAACACTCACTCACCACTCACTCACCACTCACTACTCACCCTGCTCACTCACCCTGCTCACCACTCACCACTCACTCACCACTCAACACTCACTACTCACCCTGCTCACTCACCATGCTCACCACTCACTACTCACCACTCACTCAACACTCACTACTCACTCACTACTCACTACTCACCCTGCACACTCACCCTGCTCACCACTCACTACTCACCACTCAACACCCTGCTCACCACTCCCTCAACACTCACCACTCACTCAACACTCACCACTGACCCTGCTTACTCACCCTGCTCACCACTCACTCACCACTCACTCACCACTCAACACTCACCACTCACCCTGCTCACTCACTACTAACCAATCACTACTCAACACTCACTACTCACCCTGCTCAACACTCACTACTCACCCTGCTCACTCACCCTGCTCACCACTCACTACTCACCACTCACTACTCACTTACCCTGCTCACTATTCACCCTGCTCACCACTCACTGCTCCCCACTCACCCTGCTCACTCACTACTCACTCACTACTCACCCTGCTCACTCAACACTCACTACTCACCCTGCTCACTCAACACTCACTACTCACCCTGCTCACTCACCCTGCTCACTACTCACTACTCATCACTCACTACTCACCACTCACTCAACACTCACCACTCACTACTCACCCTGCTCACTCACCACTCACTACTCACTCACTACTCACTACTCACCCTGCTCACTCACCACTCACTACTCACTCACCACTCACTACTCACTTACCCTGCTCACTCACTACTCACCCTGCTCACCACTCACTACTCAACACTCACCACTCACTCACCCTACTCACCACTCACTACTCACCCTGCTCACTCACTACTCACTCACTACTCACCCTGCTCACTCAACACTCACTACTCACCCTGCTCACTCACCCTGCTCACCACTCACTACTCACTACTCACCACTCACTGCTCACTCACCACTCACTCACCCTGCTCACTCACTACTCACTCACCCTGCGCAATACTCACTACTCACCACTCACCCACTACTCACTACTCACCCACTACTCACTCACTACTCACTCACCACTCACCCTGCTCACTACTCACCCACTACTCACTCACTACTCGCCCTGCTCACTCACTACTCACCACTCACTACTCACCCACTACTTACCCACTACTCACTCACTACTCACTACTCACCCACTACTTACTCACTACTCACTCACTACTCACTACTCACTCACTGCTCACTCACTACTCACTCACCCACTACTCACTCACCCACTACTCACTCACCCACTACTCACTCACTACTCACTCACTACTCACCCACTACTCACTCACTACTCACTCACCCACTACTCACTCACCCACTACTCACTACTCACTCACCCACTACTCACCACTCACTGCTCACTACTCACTCACCCACTACTCACTCACTACTCACTCACCCACTACTCACTACTCACTCACCCACTACTCACTCACTACTCACCCACTACTCACCACTCACTCACTGCTCACTACTCACTCACCCATTACTCACTCACTACTCACTCACCCACTACTCACTCACCCACTACTCACTCACTACTCACTCACCCACTACTCACTCACCCACTACTCACTCACTACTCACCCACTACTCACCACTCACTCACTGCTCACTACTCACTCACCCATTACTCACTCACTACTCACTCACCCACTACTCACTCACCCACTACTCACTCACTACTCACTCACCCACTACTCACTCACTACTCACTCACCCACTACTCACTCACTACTCACTCACCCACTACTCACTCACTACTCACCCACTACTCACCACTCACTCACTGCTCACTATCACTCACCCACTACTCACTCACCACTCACTCACCCACTACTCACTCACTACTCACTCACTACTCACCACTCACTCACTGCTCACTACTCACTCACCCACTACTCACTCACTACTCACTCACCCACTACTCACTCACTACTCACTCACCCACTACTCACTCACCCACTACTCACCCACTCACTACTCACCACTCACTACTCACCACTCACTACTCACTCACTACTCACTACTCACTCACCCATTACTCACTCACTACTCACTCACCCACTACTCACTCACCCACTACTCACCCACTACTCACTCACCCACTACTCACTACTCACTCACCCACTACTCACCCACTACTCACTACTCACTCACTGCTCACTACTCACTCACTACTCACTCACTACTCACTCACCACTCACCCACTACTCACCCACTACTCACCCACTACTCACCACTCACCCACTACTCACTCACTACTCACTCACTACTCACTCACCCACTGCTCACTACTCACTCACTACTCACCACTCACCCACTACTCACCCACTACTCACTACTCACTCACTGCTCACTACTCACCCACTACTCACTCACCCACTACTCACTACTCACTCACTACTCACCACTCACCCACTACTCACTCACCCACTACTCACTCACTACTCACCACTCACCCACTACTCACTCACCCACTACTCACTCACCCACTACTCACTCACTACTCACCACTCACCCACTACTCACTCACCCACTACTCACTCACCCACTACTCACTCACTACTCACTCACCCACTACTCACTACTCACCACTCACCCACTACTCACTCACTACTCACTCACCCACTACTCACTACTCACCCACTACTCACTCACTACTCACTCACTACTCACTCACTCACTACTCACCCACTACTCACTGCTGCTGCCACGACGAGAGTGAGTGAAAGAGGGCTTCAGCAGACAGAGTTCCTGCAGTTTCGGTGTACCACGTGGCTTGCTGTGTGGCCATGGTGTGAGGTTGCATGGCCATTCATGTCCATGAATGACTGAGACGTTGCGCGTCGTCTGGTGATGTTCTCATGCGGGCGATGGTTCCAGCGGTGTCTTCGAGGAGGAGGAGGAGGAGGTGGAGTGCCACTGAAGCCCGTTTGTCAGTCCACTGCTGGATGAAGGCCTCCCACGCCGGTTGTATTCTGTTAGAGGGTCATATAGCCCCTGACCATACTTTACCACCCTGGTCAGGGCGAGTTGCTGGATGGGGAAGGACTGGTTCGGATATCGATAACAACCCCCACTGCTCACCCCTATCTCTCACCCCCACTCCTCACCACAGCTCTCACTCCCACTCCTCACCCCTATCTCTCACTCCCACTCCTCACCCCTATCTCTCACCCCCACTCCTCACCCCTATCTCTCACCCCCACTCCTCTCCACAGCTCTCACCCCACTCCTCACCCCTATCTCTCACCCCCACTCCTCACCCCTATCTCTCACCCCCACTCCTCACCACAGCTGTCACCCCCACTCCTCACCCCTATCTCTCACCCCCACTCCTCACCCCTATCTCTCACACTCCTCACCCCTATCTCTCACCCCCACGCCTCACCACAGCTGTCACCCCCACTCCTCACCCCTATCTCTCACCCCCACACCTCACCCCTATCTCTCACACTCCTCACCCCTATCTCTCACCCCCACTCCTCACCACAGCTCTCACCCCCACTCCTCACCCCTATCTCTCACCCCCACACCTCACCCCTATCTCTCACCCGCACTCCAGGTGGTTGACCCAGCCCATCAGTCCTCCCTCCAGGGTCTCTAAAATGAGGACCACTTTGTGGGGAAGTCGAACCGTGTTTGTCCTTTGGAGATAACCCCCCGCCACAGGAATGTGGAGTGTCCAACCCTGGCTCAGGAGAGGCGCAGCACTGTTGTGTCAGTGCTCAAGTGAGGAGGCGACCTCGCTTGGAGCGGTTTCAGCTGCAGTCGGCTCATCCCCTCGCCCCCCGTGCCCCCTCTCCCCTCGCCCCCCGTGCCCCCTCTCCCCTCGCCCCCCGTGCCCCCTCGCCCCCCGTCCCCCCTCTCCCCTCGCCCCCCGTGCCCTCTCTCCCCTCGCCCCCCGTGCCCCCTCTCCCCTCGCCCCCCGTGCCCCCTCGTCCCCCGTTCCCCCTCTCCCCTCGCCCCCCGTGCCTCCTCTCCCCTCGCCCCCCGTGCCTCCTCTCCCCTCGCCCCCCGTGCTCCCTCTCCCCTCGCCCCCCGTGCCCCCTCTCCCCTCGCCCCCCGTGCCCCCTCGTCCCCCGTTCCCCCTCTCCCCTCGCCCCCCGTGCCCCCTCTCCCCTCGCCCCCCGTGCCCCCTCGTCCCCCGTTCCCCCTCTCCCCTCGCCCCCCGTGCCTCCTCTCCCCTCGCCCCCCGTGCCTCCTCTCCCCTCGCCCCCCGTGCCCCCTCGTCCCCCGTTCCCCCTCTCCCCTCGCCCCCCGTGCCCCCTCTCCCCTCGCCCCCCGTGCCCCCTCTCCCCCGTTCCCCCTCTCCCCTCGCCCCCCGTGCCTCCTCTCCCCTCGCCCCCCGTGCTCCCTCTCCCCTCGCCCCCCGTGCCCCCTCTCCCCTCGCCCCCCGTGCCCCCTCTCCCCGGTGCCCCCCCCCCCTCCCAGGCCGTCATGTCCCGTCCCCTGCGTCTCGCCGTTTCTCTGCTGAACGTGTCGGGGGCGCGGGACCCCAAACTCGTGGAGGCTGTGGCCTGGGCCGCTTTGCAGACTCCTCACGGTAGGGGTGCGAGGTGGGGTTGGTGGATCATGCCGGGATGGGAACGGTCTATTTATACCCTCAACAATTTCAGAGGATACCTTGTTTTGGCTTTGTCAAGTACACGTTACTTTAAACGTACAATAATGCAAATCGCATTGCAATCAAAACATTCTATTTAACTGGCTTAGGCACACTTGAAAGATTAACACCTGGCCTGTTGAGATCTTGGGTTCAAGATGTTGGCTGGCAGTCTTTCTTGCTTCTGATGCCCCATCGAGCCAGCAGCTCCTAGATCCTGGGGGGCAAAGATTCTTGATCCTGTGGCCCACCCCACGTGTCTCCTGTGGCCCACCCCACGCGTCTCCTGTGGCCCACCCCACGTGTCTCCTGTGGCCCACCCCACGCGTCTCCTGTGGCCCACCCCACGCGTCTCCTGTGGCCCACCCCACGCATCTCCTGTGGCCCACCCCACGCGTCTCCTGTGGCCCACCCCACGCCTCTCCTGTGGCCCACCCCACGTGTCTCCTGTGGCCCACCCCACGTGTCTCCTGTGGCCCACCCCACGTGTCCCCTGTGGCCCACCCCACGCGTCTCCTGTGGCCCACCCCACGCGTCTCCTGTGGCCCACCCCACGTGTCTCCTGTGGCCTACCCCACGTGTCTCCTCTGGCCCACCCCGCGTGTGTCAGGACGCCTCTTCCCCAATGCCACCGTGCTGAACGTGTTCGCTGACCCGGAGTACAACCGTTCTGTCATCACAGTCGTGGCTCCAGTGGAGACGCTGGGTATGTTGGTATTATTATTTTCATTCTGCTTGTTTACCCAGGAAATCCTCACTGAGTCTCATGACTCTTTTTCAGGAGGGTCCTGCCAGTTTTGCAAGAAAGGGATGATGCTGCTTCGTATAATTCGAGTAATTTGCGGTGTACATTTTTTAATTTGGTGGATAACGCAATCTCTCTATCGTCCACTGTGAAGCAGACGACGTGTATTTTCACGCGGTGTTGATGTGCGGTGTGGTGGAGTGGGGCGCGTCGCATAGACACGTGGTGGTGGTGGTGGTGGTAAAATTAATGCAGATTACAAGCGTGAACTGTGCTTGTCCCAGGGAGGGCCATATAACTGCAAGAATAGAGGAACCCCCTCCCCCCTCACTCCCCACCTCTCTACGCCCCCCCACAGGTGAATCCCTGGTGAGTGCGTGCGTGCGCGCGTGCGCCCTCATCGACGTGTCGGCGCACAGCGGCGGGCACCCGTGCCTCGGCTCCGTGGACCTGGTCCCCGTGCACCCGCTCAGCGACTCCGTCGGGCTGCGCGAGTGCGGACGTGTCGCCCAGGGTACGCGGGGTCACGGGGAGGGCACAGGGCGGTCAAGGGGAGGTCACGAGAAGCTCATTTGTTCGGCCATCTGTCTCCGTCCGCCAAGGGGTTCGTGTCTCACTGAAAGTTTCCGGGTCACTCGTAGACTGGCGTAGGTGGCAGGTGACTTGTCGCCACAGCCGTAGCACAGGGACTTGAAGTGATGCCGGGCATGGAAATAGAGCCGTGTGACCCAGCGTGACCCTCCTGAGATGAGGCCCTGCATCCACCCGCCTCGCCATGTGTTCCCCCATTATTCTGCCCGCGCGCGTAGCCGTGGCGCGGGAGTTGACGCTGCAGGTGCCGGGCGCGTCCGTGTTCCTCTTCGGCTGGGCCGACGACCCCGGCCGCCGGAGTCTGGTGTCGCGCCGGCGCGAGTGGGCCTGGTACAGGGGCCCCGGCCAAACCGCTGCCGAGGTCGCCCCGCCCGTCCCGGACGTGGGGCCCGTGCCGGGCCCTCGCTATGGCATCACCGGTGAGTTCCCCCCCGCGCTTCGGGCGCGTTGGAGATTACCGCGTTCCCACCCGCGGTTACGGTCAGTTGCAGCCGGTGGCATCGCGTGGTAGGCACGGCACCCGTTGCAAGGTACGAATTGGGTGACCTCCACCACTCCAATTTTTTTTCTCCGGTTCATGGGCACCAGTGCAGTCACGGTGCCTGCTCGCAGAACCTCCTCGTGGCTGCTAGGCTGGATGCTTGGCGCAAGTGTTCGTGGCCATTTGACTTGGGGTAGGGCTAAAATAGCAGCTCCGCCAAACTATCCCCACTGCCTCGTCAGCGCCCTGCCAGTATGTACGTCTGCCGGTCACGTGTGACGCTCGCAGGTGTGGGCGTGACGCCGTACGTGATGAACTGCAATGTGACAATCGACTCGACCGACCTTAGGCTGGGTCGCCGCATCGCGCGCGCCCTGCGGGCCTCCAGCCCGGGCGGCCTCCCCGGCGTAGAAGCCATGGCCTTCCCGCACGAGGGCCGCGTCGAGGTGGCCTGCAACGTGCGCTGCTTCGGCAGCCTCCAGGTGTGACCCAGCAGGAGCCGTGCGGTAGGGCACGCGCCAGGGGGCCGCCGGGGTGCGCCCCGCACCACCAACTGTCCCTTGGGCCGAGTCAGGTTCACCGTCCTTGGCGGTGAGTGTCACCGTTACGGTGACACCTGACACTCACCACCGTAACGGTGTTGAGTGTCACCGTTACGGTGACACTCAACACCGGGGCTCCACTGCCACCTTCCTGGATCCGAGAGGAGCTGAAGCCGGGCCCGAGTTCTTGCCCAGCGTCGAGGTGGCACAAGGACGGCCGCGATTTGGCGATGCTGTGATTTGTTGACCAGTGCAAGGTACCACGATAATCGTATCTCACGGGACTCCTGCGGCACAGAAGCCGCGTCACGCTGGTCAGTGCGGGATGGCAAAGTGGAGACTCGGCACAGGTCAGGGTTATCGTTCGCCACTGACCATTAAACTATCGACGTCGATGTAAACACGTGCCGTGTGCGTTAGGAGGAAGAGGACAACGCACGTGGAGCCACAGGCGGCGCCGATGGCGGCGCCAGCGATCACGTGCCGGCCTCGCGGTACGAGGGGCGCCGTGGACCCAAGCCCGGAGAGAGACGCGTGGTTCTGTTGCCACAAAATTCACCACCTTTAGCCGATTGTCCAGGCACTCAAGGAGGCGTTGCCTGCAGCTTCACTGTGGGAGCATTGGCGTCATGAGAGGTCACTCCACTGGGGGGCAGCACGAGCCTCGTACAGATTCCAGAGCCCCCATTCATAGCAGCAGTAGCGGTAGCGTCTGGCACCAGCGGTGAATCCAAGGGGTGGGGGGCCAAGGGCAATCCCACCCACCCTGCTCCCCTGAGATCCCGTATTGTATTTATATTTACCAGAGAATTAACGTTTAATCTTGTTTACATTCATGTAGGGGGGGGGAGTCTTTAAAAATCTTTACATTCGGGACGGCTCTTCCCCTCTGGGGAAGTTTCTCGATCCGGCTGGGACTGACGTGACACCAAGGGGGGCTCAAAGTCTTTATTGGCAGGGGTCAGCACTGCCGTAGGCCTCGCTCAGAACCCGCACCACGACATTTCACGATGTAGCTGTAACGATTTCGTGTTTTGTACTAATTTTGTCGTGTACATTTGGGACAATTTTATTGTAATTCAAATCCAACACGTTCTGTGCATGTTGTGGACTGGAAACAGACCGAGCAGCGCCCAGGTGCGGCCTTACATTTACTGGTGTCATGGCATGACACGAAGGATCCATTTGGATCTCAAACGAACTTTGGTCTGCGCAGCAGGAGGGCAGCACTTTCCCACCGACCCTGCTCCAGAGTAATGCTCGTTGCATCACGCTCAAACCAATATTGATATATTGAGTTCTGGAATTTAGCCCGATAGTTGTTTTGTGCATCCGTTGGTGACTGGGCTATGACCATCACGTCGCTACGAATGAGAACCCGGTTCAATCAAGAGTGGGTGGCTGAAATCTGGATTTGAGCCCAGGATCTGAGCTGCGCCAGCTGAGTGCCCTGAGCTCTGAGCCACCCCGGCCACCTCCACGATTTTGCAGAATCTGATCACCGCCGCTCATCCCTGCACCGCTGTCACCGCAGCTTCGAGTACACGGAGCCGGCGCGGGTGGAGGCGCGCGTGCGGGAGCTGGCGGCGGGCGCCGGCGTGGGGCTGGTGGGCACGGCACTCGTGGGCTTCATGCCAGGCCGCTGCCTCCGCCTGGCCGAGGAGGCCATCGCCGCCGGCGTGCCCGACTTCTGGCGGCGGCGCGAGGGGCGCCACATGTGAGGCCGCCGCGGCGCCACCGCTCACGAGGAAAGGCCGACGGGCGTGTTTACCAGCGGCACCTAGAGTGTACTCGGACTGCCCTGGTCGGAGGACACTTTTACGATCCTCAACGGTGCTGAAGATGCAGCACCACAATTGCTCGCTCAAGTGCCGGCGGAAGGGCCTTCACGAGGGGGATCTCTTGAGCGTGTTTGGCCTACTCTTCCACGCTGGAGGAAGTGGGTGTACCCAAAATTTACCCCACCACGCGTGACCTGCTCAACTGTTTGCAAGCTGTACCCAGAAACTAAATCCACGTGTACATTAACATAGCGCACATTAACATAGTGCACATTAACATAGTGCACACTGACATAGCGCACATTAACATATTGTACATTAACATAGCGCACATTAACATGGTGCACCCAGAAACAACCGCTCATCATCTCGTTTGGTATGGCATGGGCCTGGTGCGAGGCCCCCTGTCCAATTTCCTTTCTCCTTGTCCACTGGCTCCTTGGCCACTCCGGTCCTTGGGTTCCAGTGCGGTTGGACCACCTTGGCCACATTCCCTCCTTTGGCTGCCACTCCATTGTTAGTCTCGGCCACCGGCCACTTCACGTTCTAAACAGTCCATACGACGCCTCTAAACTTGCGTATCATCCCGAACTCATTGTGTTCCTCTTTTGGTTTCTCGGTGTCATTCCCACCTTGCCACTTCTCAATTAACTCTACCACATTTTCAAGCGGCTCAACCGAGACACGTGGTGACCTGGCAGTGCCGCACTCCCCCCCCCCCCCTCATGAGTCCGGCACGACGCCGAAACACTTTAAAGCGGAGATGAAATCTCTAATTCACACAAATGATTCGATGGGGACTTGAGACAGACTTTCTGAAACCACCAGGACCCCCTTCGGGTCTGTACCGGCCACGCGGGGGGCAGCCGCAGCTGGTGGCTGCAGTCCCCGCGCTGCGCCCCGCACAGTTCACACGGAACAGCTCTCTGGCACGGTGGCGAGCGCCATGGTGATCGGCAATAAATAAATAACAGCCAACGCTCGCTCGCTTGAGCGGCCGTATTCATATTCAGCGCAGCTGCTGAAATATTTAAGGAATCGGCTGGGTACGACGAGGCGGGGGTGGGCGGTGGGCGTGAGGGGGGGGGGGCGCCGTGGGGGGCGCCGTGGGAGGCGCGCGATCAATAATTTAAACGGCGCCCACGTGACGACGGCACGGCCACGACTCGGCGTGAGCCACGCTGCGCGTCACTCACGCCGCCTCTCATCCCCTCGCTCCCTCTTCCCCGCACCCATCTCAATACCCCCCCCCTCCCCACCATGCCCGATGATTTGGCACCGTGAGGGGTCTCGTCCTGGCCTGTGGGGGGCGGGAGGGAACCTGAGATGAGAGTTCTACCTCGCGCTCAAAGCGGGGCACCCACCACGAGCTTGAGACATTTCTTGCGGTGCTCGTCTAGACGGAGGTTGTGAGTGGGTTGCGGAAATTCCACGTTACCATGGTGGGAATCCAGAAGTGTCGATGATGAATATCGTCGGCGACGCTGTTGGCGGAGGGCGGGGAATGAATGGGATTCGGCTCCCGCTGCACACCGCGGTGTTTATTGACCACCGCCCGTGTCGAGGATGCGCTGCTGCCAGCTTGTTTCGGAGATTCGGGCCCACGCCGTGTGTCCTCGGCTGCCCGACGCGACTTCCACCTCCGTTGATCAAATAAATAAATGAATCATTCCTCCTTTAGGTCACGGCCAGGTGGTACTCGATCGTACAGACGATGGCATCGCCGTCACAGAGTTCACTCGGCGATGCCATCGGAGTTCACTCGGTGCGGAGGTTTCGAGAGAGCACGAGACGCCACGTGGGGTGGCTTGAGGGCCGCGCTGTTTTGTGAGACGCCGGCACGCCGAGTTCACGAGTTCAACTTTGGTGACAATTCCCGCTCGTTTCTCTCTGGTCAAGGAATTTGCACTTTTGGTTAAAAATCCTTTCGTGATGCCGTGCCGGCCTGAATACTCGCCAGTAGCACTTTCACCAACTACTTGTTGCGTCTGCATTTATGTGCACGCGTGTGCAGCGATGACGGCGACAATGAACAGCCGAGAGAGGCAGCGCACAGAACGTCGCCACTTGAGCCGTCGGCACCACGAATCGCGTGGCCCTGGCCGGAGCGCAGCAGTCCCCACGAGGCTGGGACCCTGAGCGCGCCGGGCAGGGCCCCAGGCCGTAGTGGCCACGCGTCCACGGCAGCCGCGCCCTGCCCCGAGGTCGGCTCCAGCCCCGCGCTAAAGCCGCCGCCGCCGCCGCTGATGGTGGTGGTGGCGGTGGTGCCCCAGGGCTCTGGTGAGATGGGCGCGAAGAGGCGAGGTCTCGCCACCGCGACCATTTCAGTCACCGCCGCAGATGCCGCTCGACGTCGCAGCTCGGCGCCGGCGTTGTTGATGTCCTCGAGAACATATCCTCGCCTCCAGCCATGGCAGTGGCAGCAGGAGGAGGCCTCGCGCATGGCTGCTGGCACATTCTCCATCAGTGCGCCTTGCCGAGTGTAAGTTGGTGTCATCAGCAACAGCAGGCGTGATCTATCTACTGCTGGGTGAAAGCGTCCCCAAACCGTCGCCATTCCTCGTGGTCTTGCGATGCAACGACTTGAGCAGCTCCCGCACACCAACTGATCCCGCGGCTCCATCATCTCCGTGGCGCGTGCGTGTCCACGTGGGTTGGGGGCACAGCTGGTGGTGGTGGTGGTGGTGCATCAGCAGGTCAACCCATGGCACCTCGGTCTGTCCCCGTAAACTGATGTCAGCGAGCCGTCCGCACTTAACGTGACGGCCTCAAAATGCACCTAGCCTGGCACACGCGCTGGGGTGAGGTTACACCTTGTGTGGAATGGCGGCTGTTGTATGTCTGTGAGCGTGTCCACTCGGATTTAAATGGGTACTTTGTGGAGTGGGGAGACAAAGGTGGCCTGGCGTTTCTGCCGCATTACCCCTTGTGCACTGTGCTGGCCTTCAATAATCGCTCTCTAGCAGCACTTGCCCCAACAGTCTTTAAAGGCTACACGGGGGGGATCTTTGGCTTTTGTGTGTGGGTGCGAGTGAGTGGGCTAGGCGAGACTCTGGAGTGGTGAGCGAGTGTTAAGTGGAGGGAGAGTGGAGAGTGAGAGGTTGAGTGGAGGGTGAGTGGGATGAGTGCGGGTGGAGGGTGAGTGGAGGGTGAGTGGAGAGTGAGAGGTTGAGTGGAGGGTGAGTGGAGAGTGAGAGGTTGAGTGGAGGGTGAGAGGTTGAGTGGAGGGTGAGTGGAGAGTGAGAGGTTGAGTGGAGGGTGAGTGGAGAGTGAGAGGTTGAGTGGAGGGTGAGTGGAGAGTGAGTGGGGGTGAGTGTGGGAGCTCTCGCCAGCCCAGAACGCTTTAGCCTCATTACGGATTGTCTGTGTGTGTCTGTGTGTCTGTGTGTGTGTCTCTGTGTGTGTGTGTCTGTGTGTGTATAAAGTAAAAAACAGAAAATGGCACTCAAGAAAAAAACACGAAACCGATAATTACAGCCTTGTATCGTGATTTATGGCGCTGTAATCCGGATAATAAGGCGGTGCTGACGCCAGGCATCTGTCGCGGGCACATCACCACCCTCCCTCGCCACCACCAACCACCATCATCCGTATCATACCCGCATCACCACCCTCCCCTCTCTTGCCTCACCTCCATCATCAAAATCATCGCCACCCTCCCACCATCACCACCCCTCGCCAACGCCCTCACCCACTCAACCTCTCACCCACTCAACCTCTCACCCAGCCACTCTCCACCCCACTCACCAACTCACCCAGCCACTCTCCACCACACTCACCAACTCACCCAGCCACTCTCCACCCCACTCACCAACTCACCCAGCCACTCTGTACCCCACTCACCAACTCGCCCAGCCACTCTCTACCCCACTCACCAACTCACCCAGCCACTCTGTGCCCCACTCACCAACTCACCCAGCCACTCTGTACCCCACTCACCAACTCGCCCAGCCACTCTCCACCCCACTCACCAACTCACGCAGCCACTCTCCACCACACTCACCAACTCACCCAGCCACTCTCCACCCCACTCACCAACTCACCCAGCCACTCTCTACCCCACTCACCAACTCACCCAGCCACTCTGTACCCCACTCACCAACTCACCCAGCCACTCTGTACCCCACTCACCAACTCACCCAGCCAGTCTCCACCCCACTCACCAACTCGCCTAGCCACTCTCTACCCCACTCACCCAGCCACTCTGTACCCCACTTACCAACTCACCCAGCCACTCTCCACCCCACTCACCAACTCACCCAGCCACTCTCCACCCCACTCACCAACTCACCCAGCCACTCTCTACCCCACTCACCAACTCACCCAGCCACTCTCTACCCCACTCACCAACTCACCCGCCCTCTTCCAGAGCCCCTCACCCCTTACCAGGCAAGCCCCGCCCATCGACATAATTGCTTGAGCAGCAATTACACGCGGCAGCCGCCACCAATCCCCATCGCCGGGCTAGAGAAGAGGGGGACGCTGGCTCTGGCTGAGAGGGTGGGTGAGGGCTGTGGGGTGTGGGAGGGAGGAGGAGGAGGAGGGGGTGGGTGCTGGGTGCGAGGCGCTGCTGCTGCTGCTGGTGGTGATGCACGGGGCGGGGAGATCGCGTGACGATTCCAGGCGCCGCTGCTGCCGCTGCTCCCCGTGTTTGGCCGCGCCCGGGCATTGGAGCTTCGAGAGCATGTGGTGGTGGCGGCTGCTGCTGCTGCTGCGGCTGCCGCCTTCACTCTCCATCACCATCAGCCCCACCAGCAGCAACACCAGCAGCACCAGGAGCAGCGTCGGCTCGATGCTACCTCGCGACACCACCTCGCTGGCGACATCGCCCCCCCCTCCGCCCGGAGCAGGTGAGATAACGGGGACCACCACCCTCACCACCACCCCCACCACCCTCACCACCCTCACCACCCTCACCACCACCCCCACCACCCTCACCACCACCACCCCCACCACCCTCACCACGCTCACCACCACCCCCACCACCACCCCCACCACCACCCTCACCACCACTCTCACCACCACCCTCACCACTACCCTCACCACCACCACCCTCACCACCACCACCCTCACCACCACCCTCACCACCACCCTCACCACCACCCCCACCCTCACCACCACCCTCACCACCACCCTCACCACCACCCTCACCACCACCCTCACCACCACCACCCTCACCACCACCACCACCCTCACCACCACCCTCACCACCACCCCCACCACCCTCACCACCACCCTCACCACCACCACCCTCACCACCACCCTCACCACCACCCCCACCACCCTCACCACCCCGGCGCGCTTTGTTTGGATCTGGAGTTCGGGGGCGGATGTTGGGGCTGTCCGCCTGCGAGGTGTGACGATGTTTGTGACGATGTTTGTGACGATGTTGGTGACGATGTTGGTGACGATGTTGGTGACGATGTTGGTGACGATGTTGGTGACGGTGAAGTCCTCCGTGGCTGTCACTGTCCCGCGCTGATGGAGACAGTCGCTGATGGAGACAGTCGCTGATGGAGACAGTCGCTGGTGGAGACAGTCGCTGGTGGAGACAGTCGCTGGTGGAGACAGTCGCTGATGGAGACAGTCGCTGATGGAGACAGTCGCTGATGGAGACAGTCGCAAGAAGCGATGGGCAGAGAGGGCGACGGACGCGTGGTGAGAGGGAGGAGGGAAGAGAGGCTGGGATGGAATGACGGAATGGTTGGATAAGGAGGAGAGGGTACGGGGAGGGTGATGGATGGTGAGAGGGATAGAATGACAGAATGGATGGATAAAGAGAGGGAGAACTGAAGGGAGGGGTGAGGAGACGGATGGAGTGATGGATGAGGAGACGGATGGAGTGATGGATTGGTGAGGAGACGGATGGAGTGATTGATTGATGAGGAAACGGATGGAGTGATGGATGAGGAGACGGATGGAGTGATGGATGAGGAGACGGATGAGGAGATGGATGGATGAGGAGACGGATGGAGTGATGGAGTGATGGATGGATGAGGAGACGGATGGAGTCATTGATGGTTGAGGAGACAGATGGAGTGATGGATGAGGAGACGGATGGAGTCATTGATGGATGAGGAAACGGATGGAGTGATGGATGGATGAGGAGACGGATGGAGTGATGGATGGATGAGGAGACGGATGGAGTGATGGATAAGGAGACGGATGGAGTGATGGATGGGTGAGGAGACGGATGGAGTGATTGATTGATGAGGAAACGGATGGAGTGATGGATGAGGAGACGGATGGAGTGATGGATGAGGAGACGGATGAGGAGATGGATGGATGAGGAGACTAATGGAGTCATTGATGGTTGAGGAGACGGATGGAGTGATGGATGAGGAGACGGATGGAGTCATTGATGGATGAGGAGACGGATGGAATGATGGATGGATGAGGAGACGGATGGAGTGATGGATGAGGAGACGGATGGAGTGATGGATGAAGAGATGGATGAGATGGATGGATGAGGAGACGGATGAAGTGATTGATGGATGAGGAGACGGATGGAGTGATGGATGGATGAGGAGACGGATGGAGTGATCGATGGGGAGACGGATGGAGTGATCGATGAGGAGACGGATGGAGTGATGGATGAGGAAATGGATGGATGACGAGACGGATGAAGTGATTGATGGATGAGGAGACGGATGGAGTGATGGATGGATGAGGAGATGGATGGAGTGATTGATGGATGAGGAGATGGATGGAGTGATCGATGAGGAGACGGATGGAGTGATGGATGAGGAGATGGATGGATGAGGAGACGGTTGGAGTGATGGATGGATGAGGAGACGGATGGAGTGATGGATGAGGAGACGGATGGAGTGATGGATGAGGAGACGGATGGAGTGATTGATGAGGAGATGGATGGAGTGATGGATGAGGAGACGGATGGAGTGATGGATGGATGAGGAGACGGATGGAGTGATGGATGAGGAGATGGATGGAGTGATTGATGAGGAGATGGATGGAGTGATGGATGAGGAGACGGATGGAGTGATGGATGGATGAGGAGACGGATGGAGTGATGGATGAGGAGACGGATGGAGTGATTGATGAGGAGACGGATGGAGTGATGGATGGATGAGGAGATGGATGGAGTGATGGATGGATGAGGAGACGGATGGAGTGATGGATGAGGAGACGGATGAAGTGATTGATTGATGAGGAGACGGATGGTGTGATGGATGAGGAGACGGATGGAGTGATGGATGGATGAGGAGATGGATGGAGTGATGGATGGATGAGGAGACGGATGGAGTGATGGATGAGGAGACGGATGAAGTGATTGATTGATGAGGAGACGGATGGAGTGATGGATGAGGAGACGGATGGAGTGATGGATGAGGAGACGGATGGAGTGATGGATGAGGAGACGGATGGAGTGATGGTTGAGGAGACGGATGGAGTGATGGATGAGGAGACGGATGGAGTGATGGATGAGGAGACGGATTGAGTGATGGATGGATGAGGAGACGGATGGAGTGATGGATGGATGAGGAGGCGGATGGAGTGATGGATGAGGAGACGGATGGAGTGATGGATGGATGAGGAGACGGATGGAGTGATGGATGAGGAGACGGATGGAGTGATGGATGGATGAGGAGACGGATGGAGTGATGGATGGATGAGGAGACGGATGGAGTGATGGATGGATAAGGAGGCGGATGGAGTGATGGATGAGGAGACGGATGGAGTGATGGATGGATGAGGAAGTGAGGACAGGAAGGACGGCGGAGGGAGGGCGAGAGGGATAGATGGAGAGATTGAATGAGGGATCTCGGGATCGATGAATATGGCGGATGATGGAGGGAGTGATTGACGTGTGGCGTCATCGATTGATGGATGTAGGAAATGAGAAGGGGTGGGGGTTTCTACCCCCCCCCCCGCTCCCTCCATCGACGTAAGGCACTTACACGAGATTGCTGGCACGCCCATGCATCACCCAAAACGGAACCCTGTAAACAGAACACGTGGTCCTGTGAGCTTCTGGGAGGTGGGGGGCAGTGGTTTGTCCTGTTCATCTACCACGGTGACTCTTGAACTGCCGCCACAGAGGAAGTATTCCGTGCTTAACCGCCACGTACTCTTAACCGTCACGTACTCTTAACCGCCACGTACTCTTAACCGCCACGTACTCTTAATCGTCACGTACTCTTAACCGCCACGTACTCTTAACCGCCACATCCTATTAACCGCGATTTTCATCTTAAACGCAGTCCCTCGAGGTATGTATGTAGGTGTGTGTGTAAAGTTATATTGGGGTATGTGTAGGTGTGTGTGTAAAGTTATATAGGGGTATGTGTAGGTGTGTGTGTAAAGTTATATAGGGGTATGTGTAGGTGTGTGTGTAAAGTTATATAGGGGTATGTGTAGGTGTGTGTGTGTAAAGTTATATAGGGGTATGTGTAGGTGTGTGTGTGTAAAGTTATATAGGGGTATGTGTAGGTGTGTGTGTAAAGTTATCTAGGGGTATGTGTAGGTGTGTGTGTAAAGTTATCTAGGGGTATGTGTAGGTGTGTGTGTAAAGTTATATAGGGGTATGTGTAGGTGTGTGTGTGTAAAGTTATATAGGGGTATGTGTAGGTGTGTGTGTGTAAAGTTATATAGGGGTATGTGTAGGTGTGTGTGTGTAAAGTTATATAGGGGTATGTGTAGGTGTGTGTGTGTAAAGTTATATAGGGGTATGTGTAGGTGTGTGTGTGTAAAGTTATATAGGGGTATGTGTAGGTGTGTGTGTGTGTAAAGTTATATAGGGGTATGTGTAGGTGTGTGTGTAAAGTTATATAGGGGTATGTGTAGGTGTGTGTGTAAAGTTATATAGGGGTATGTGTAGGTGTGTGTGTAAAGTTATATAGGGGTATGTGTAGGTGTGTGTGTAAAGTTATATAGGGGTATGTGTAGGTGTGTGTGTAAAGTTATATAGGGGTATGTGTAGGTGTGTGTGTGTAAAGTTATATAGGGGTATGTGTAGGTGTGTGTGTAAAGTTATATAGGGGTATGTGTAGGTGTGTGTGTAAAGTTATATAGGGGTATGTGTAGGTGTGTGTGTAAAGTTATATAGGGGTATGTGTAGGTGTGTGTGTGTAAAGTTATATAGGGGTATGTGTAGGTGTGTGTGTAAAGTTATATAGGGGTATGTGTAGGTGTGTGTGTGTAAAGTTATATAGGGGTATGTGTAGGTGTGTGTGTAAAGTTATATAGGGGTATGTGTAGGTGTGTGAACCCCCCCCCCCAGAGTGACCCCCCCCCTCCAGAGTGAACCCCCCCAGAGTGAACCCCCCCCTCCAGAGTGAACCCCCCCCTCCAGAGTGAACCCCCCCCTCCAGAGTGAACCCCCCTCCAGAGTGAACCCCCCCCCAGAGTGAACCCCCCCCAGAGTGAACCACCCCCCCAGAGTGAACCCCCCCCTCCAGAGTGAACCCCCCCCAGAGTGAACCCCCCCTCCAGAGTGAACCCCCCCCAGAGTGAACCCCCCTCCAGAGTGAACCCCCCCAGAGTGAACCACCCCCCCAGAGTGACCCCCCCCCCTCCAGAGTGAACCCCCCCCAGAGTGAACCCCCCCAGAGTGAACCCCCCCTCCAGAGTGAACCCCCCCCAGAGTGAACCCCCCCCCAGAGTGAACCCCCCCTCCAGAGTGAACCCCCCCCTCCAGAGTGAACCCCCCCTCCAGAGTGAACCCCCCCCAGAGTGAACCCCCCCTCCAGAGTGAACCCCCCCGGAGTGAACCCCCCCCCCCCAGAGTGAACCCCCCCCCTTCCCAGAGTGAACTGACCCCCCCAGATTGAACTGACCCCCGAGTGAACCCACATGACCCCGTGTCCACACACGCGGGCTGACGGAGCTCTGCATGAACCAACTAAGCAAAAGTGCATGGGCCCCAAAAAGCTCACGGAGACCTCGCAGTCATTAAACTGTGTGGAGTGGTGGCATTGTGGTTAGCGCACTGCACCATGAGTCTGGCCTATACAAGTTGTCCTCAGCCACGTTTCACCTGCAGCGAGCGATATCTGAACCCTGGTCCATTTCATTAATCCGCACCAACCAGTGTGCTGAAGTATGGTCAAACAACCCCTACTACCGACATGGCGTAGGGAGGCCTTCATCCAGCAGTGGATTGACAGAGCGCTGTGAAATAACGATGGTTACATTGTCCGACGTCTGGCGACTTGCCCAGCTTCGCTTGGCGCCTCTGCGCTTGCGGGAGTTGGCAGCGCTGGCCGGGCGTGGCGCGGGGGCCGATTGCCGAAACTGGCATCGGAGGAGAGGCCTCCGCGCGTCTGGTGACCACGCGGAGGAGAGCACGGGAGAGCAGACAACCATGGGAGAGAGGTCGCCGCGTGTCTTCCGTGCAAGCAGCTGCGGCGGCATCTGGTGGAGTGGAGAGAGCCCTGGCAGCGAGGAGGCGCGGTAGCGGCGGCGGCGGCGGCGATGGCATCGACCGCTTGGGCCGCGGTGACGTCTCAATATTGACCAACGCCTCTCTCTGTGCCCCCGCCTGCAGCGGCATGAGCGGGCCCAGCCCCCCGCCCCGGAGTCCGGGGTCTCGCCTCGTGGGCCCCGACGGAGACTGTGAGCCGCCGCCGCCCTGCAAGGGGACGCCCCGCGCGGAGGACGTGGGCAGCGGGTGGCTGCCCCTGGCCGCGGCTCCCCGCAGGAGCTTGAGTAACGGTCCCACACCCGCACCGTCGCACGCCACGCCTCCCTTCCCATCCCCGTCTCCCCCCTCGCCCTTCGCCCCACGCCCTTCACGGTTCACCCCGGGTCTCCCCGACCCTTGACCCCGCAGGCCGCACGCTGCCGCTGTTGTGCGTGGTGGAGCGGGGCGAGTGGGCGCTGGGAGCCGAGGGCCCGGGCCCCGGCGAGCATGTGGAGTTTGCGCTGGTGCCCCGCGAGGCGCCCTTCGCTCGGCTGCCCGAGGCGGCGCTCCTCGCCCTGGGCTACTCGCCCTCCACGGCCACGCACGCCTCCGGTGAGCGGGGGGCCCTCTGCCCGTCCTGACCCCCCACCCCAACACCCCGAAGGACAAAGATCCCCCGTAGCCGCGACGTGCCGTTCGGGGCAAGTGCCGTCAGCGAGGAGCAGCGTCTGTGGACGCCGGCACGGCGATGTTTAAGGTAATCGTGGTAAGGTGACCGAGGCTACAACGATAGCGGTGAAGACGATGACGACATGGCGCCCACGCTGCCGCCCTCCTCCTCGTTAAATCTCCCCCCCCCCCTCGCGCCGTGGCGGTGCAGGGCAGCTGAGGGTGGGGGTGTGGAAGCCGCTGCCCCTGGGCTGCGTGAGCGACGCTGCCGAGGCCACCGTGGGGGAGATGCTGCACGACGTCTTCCACGTCCTCACGCTCTACATTCGCCTGCACTGGTGAGGCTCGCGCGGAGCGTCGTCGTCGGGGCGCGTGGTTGTGTTGGATGGTTGCGAGCGATCGGGGCGCACCGTTGTGCGTGTGGGTGAGTGGTTACGGTGTGCGGTTGGGAGTGGTTGTGATTTGTGATTGTGTGTGTGCGGTTGGCGGTTAGTGTGCGTGGCGTGCGTGTAACCTGAAGCAGAGATGCAGAGCTGCATCGGTTGTGAATTAGTCGCGCGTGAGATGAGATCACAGCCCGTGATCGTTTGTGTTTGCCGTGATTATGCTGCGGCCGCTGCACCAGTAATGGCCATGGTGAGGTTTGCAATGATGATGTGTACATCGATGTATGTCGAACTTCTTGCACACCATACGGAACCGACCGTGCTAATCGGAGGCGCCTGTGCTCACGATGTTGCCGCTGGTGCTGGTGCGGCGATGGTGACGGAACTGATGATGGCGGTGATGCGGTTGCCTCGGCGACAGCTGCCCGGGGCTGGAGGACCTCCCCCCGGGCCAGTGGACCCACGCCAACGTGCGCTGCGCCCTGCAGCGGCTGCTGCGAGATTCCAACCAGAGCGCACTGGCCAAGGAGTGTCCGCTGTCCCAGGTGCTCGCGACGACGCACACGGACACAGTTCCCCCGTGTAGCCTCAACGGACTGTCGGGGCAAGGGCTGTTAGCGAGCTGCTGTGAAGGCCAACGTGGCACACGAAGGGTGGTGTGGCCTGGACTGCGTCCGACCGCCTTTGTTTCTCCAGTTGTGATGTTGAGACACCGCACCAGGTACTCATTTAAGGCTGGATCGACCTAGGGGAGGGTAGTAAACCAATGCTGCTGAAAGAGATCACTCCTGAGTAGCCGTGTGGCTGATGGGATGAGGTGTATCACCTGTGTATTTCTATATTGTTAGTGGTGGAAGTGGTGATGGGGGGGGAGAGCGGGAGTGCAGCGGTTAGCGACCCGAGTTCGGTTCCCGCGCACGGCCAACACCAGTGACGATTATCTGAATTGGTCCTGGGCCTCCCCTAGGTCGACTCAGCCTCAAACGAGTACCTGGGGCGATGTGCAAACATCGCCAATGGGGAGACAAAGGCGGGCGGGCGTGGTGCTGGCCACCCACCCCCTGGTGTGCCGGTCCGGTCTTCATAGGTTGCTCGCTAATAGCACTTGCCCCAACAGACTGTTGAGGCTATCTGGGGGATCTTTGTCTCTGTCTTTGATGTTGGGTCGCTAGGTTAATCTGGTTTCGCGCCGCTTTGCTGGGAGAATTATCACAGGGAAAGAGTCGTGTTCATGTGAAATAATCTGCTTCATTTCATTATCAATAATTGATAATTGCGTGACTCCGCGTTATCTCCTTGTGGCGGTGACTCGGGGAGACGACCGAGGCTCCCGGCCGCCGCTGTGAACGTTCGGCTGTGAACGTTCGGCTGTGGCTCTCTGTCGCTTCACCCGCGGTCATCTGTCTCGTTTTAACCGTCGGGTAAAAAGTCTGAGAGCGTTGCCGCTCACGTAGCAATTGGGACTGCTCGTCTCCTGTTCACAGCCCTGAGCCAGTGGTGGAAATTCCCCATCGCTATGGTGGGAGGAGAGCCTGCCCATGGGGACACCCACTTTTAACTTCCACACAAAATGGTTATGCTATCAATCCAGAAGGATGATAGGCTAAGTCAACCCCCCAACCAGGGTTTGAACTCGCAACCTCGCGATTGCGAGCCGCCCGCTCGACCGCTGAGCCACTTGAAATATTCCAGGGCTGGGGAACCTCTCGGGGTCAAAGAGAACTCGCAGATATCGTGAGTGGGAAAAGACAAAGATCCCCCGTGTAGCATTAACAGACTGTTGGGGCAAGTGCTGTAGGCGAGCAGCTCCTATGAAGGCTGGCGGGGCGGCCGAATCTACGCTTGACCGAGTGTCTCCCCAGTGCTGAGGTTTAAACACCGCACCATGTACTCATTTTTAATGCCGAGTCGATTTGTGGAGAGCCAGGACCAGTTCACATAATCGTCACTATTGTTGGCCGTGAGCGGGAATGGAAACCGGGTCGCCGGGTTGGTAGCGCAGCACGCTAATCGTCACACTACCGCTTCCACTGAGTGGGAAACCACACGGTGCACATGCACACACCTTAGCGTTTTACAACAGTAATGCTAAAAAATATCGTGCGCATCAACCGGATTTAAAGAGACCCACGCAGTGACGGAAGCGACTGACCGCGCTATCGTGAGAAACACGGCCTTGTAGTTTATTCCACCCAAAATCCTTAAGATGGGGGGGGGGGAGGGGTATCCAAGGGGGGCCCCTGAGGCCCGTTAATGAGGAGCCGCCTCCTCTGCCTGTCGGGAAGCTGCCAGCTGCCACCGCCCCACAGGGTGGGGTGGCGCTCCCTCCAGCGGCAGAAGCCCTGAGAGCTCCACATGCCAGACATGGCCACGAAGTGGCTCAGGGATCACACAGAGACCCATAGACTCACATAGAGACCCATAGACTCACATAGAAACCCATAGACTCACATAGAGACCCATAGACTCACACAGAGACCCATAGACTCACATAGAGACCCATAGACTCACATAGAGACCCATAGACTCACACAGAGACCCATAGACTCACATAGAGACCCATAGACTCACATAGAGACGCATAGACTCACATAGAGACCCATAGACTCACATAGAGACCCATAGATTTACATAGAGACCCATAGACTCGCATAGAGACCCATAGACTCGCATAGAGACACATACTCACATAGAGATCCATAGACTTACATAGAGACCCATAGACTCACATAGAGTCCCATAGCCTCACATAGACCCATAGCCTCACATAGAGAAACCCATAGACTTACATAGAGACCCATAGACTTACATAGAGACCCATAGACTCACATAGAGACCCATAGACTCACATAGAGACCCATAGCCTCACGTAGAAACCCATATACTCACACAGAGACCCTTAGACTTACATAGAGACCCATAGCCTCACATAGAGACCCACAGACTCACATAGAGACCCATAGCCTCACATAGACCCATAGACTCACATAGACCCATAGTCTCACATAGACCCATAGACTCACGTAGAGACCCATAGACTCGCATAGAGACCCATAGACTCACATAGACCCATAGACTCGCATAGAGACCCATAGACTCACATAGAGACCCATAGACTCACATAGAGATCCATAGACTCACATAGAGACCCACAGACTCACATAGAGACCCACAGATTCACGTAGAGACCCATAGACTCACGTAGAGACCCATAGACTCACGTAGAGACCCATAAACTCACGTAGAGACCCATAGACTCACGTAGAGACCCATAGACTCACGTAGAGACCCATAGACTCACACAGAGACCCATAGACTCACATAGAGACCTACACTCACATAGAGACCCATAGACTCACATAGAGACCCATAGACTCACACAGATACCCATAGACTCACATAGAGACCCATAGACTCACACAGAGACCCATAGACTCACACAGAGACCCATAGACTCACACAGAGACCCATAGACTCACACAGAGACCCATAGACTCACACAGAGACCCATAGACTCACACAGAGACCCATAGACTCACATAGAGACCCATAGACTCACATAGAGACCCATAGACTCACATAGAGACCCATAGACTCACATAGAGACCTACACTCACATAGAGACCCATAGACTTACATAGAGACCTACACTCACATAGAGACCCATAGACTCACATAGAGACCCATAGACTCACACAGATACCCATAGACTCACGTAGAGACCCACAGACTCACGTAGAGACCCACAGACTCACGTAGAGACCCACAGACTCACGTAGAGACCCATAGACTCACGTAGCGACCCATAGACTCACGTATAGACCCATAGACTCACGTAGAGACCCATAGACTCACGTAGAGACCCATAGACTCACGTAGAGACCCATAGACTCACACAGAGACCCATAGACTCACACAGAGACCCATAGACTCACACAGAGACCCATAGACTCACACAGAGACCCACAGACTCACATAGAGACCTACACTCACATAGAGACCCATAGACTCACATAGAGACCCATAGACTCACATAGAGACCCATAGAGGGGGGGGCGGCCGTACCCATCACGGCGCCCAAATCTGTCCGCAGGCGACCGCCGCTCGCAGGCCGCGTGGATTTATTTGCCGCGGGATTTGTGACTCCCCACGCCAGGTGTGCGCTAGGAACGCGGAACGGAGAATTCTGTCCTTAATTAGCTGCCGCACACTGCACCTGGCGCCGGAGGTGCGCAGCCTTCACTGCGAATTATTCAATCTCGCTGGCTCCAAGCCCGCCCTGATGGGGAGTAGAGGGGGAGCGGAGCGAGCCGCCTCGCCTTGTCAAACGCGAGGCTCTTCCAATCACAGTTGCGATGCGGATTTATACGGCATTTAGATGCTACGCGAGTACACAGATGCCATGCAGAAACATTGGCCGTGTTTTGTTCGTAGATCGTCTTACGCCTGGACTTGAACCTAGGTGGGAAAGTCAACGGCACAGACCGCTGGGGGTAGGGCAATGGACAAGAATGAGCTCGGGCCATCAGTGTCTGTGCTGTGTGCGTCTTTGTGTCTCCGTGTCCTTGTGTCTGTGCAACGTTGCGTTTCTGTGTGCGTTGGTGCGCGGGGAGGGGGAGATGTGGGGAAAGTTGGCGCAGTGGTTAGCAGACTGCGACACGAATCCGGCGACCCGAGTTTGATTCCCAACCGAGGCCAACGACCATTCCGAGTGATATCTGAATCCTGCGAATCTGTGTGGCCGTCTAGGGGAATTGGCGTGGCCTAGAGAAGGGGTGGGCTGATGTAGTACAGAATGGTACAGAATGATACAGAGCATTGTCAATATCGGCCTCTGGAGAAGGCTCATGAAAAATGCTGCCGGGCAGTGCCAGGCTATGTGCACTTGCATATGCTGAGCAGTTGGAGGCAGTCACCGTCCAGCAACAACGTAGTGCAGAGGAGCGACGCTCACAACAATGAGGAGCGCGCCGGACGGCTAAAACGCAGCGAGGTGGCGCGGTAGGGAGCACAGGTGCTGGTGCATCTGCCAGTCGTCTCGGTCAATTGACCCGTCACATCTGGGTGTGTCCCTCTTGCCAGTGAGCTTCACACAGACTTCACGAGGCACGGCATTGTACCTCGCACGGCACAAGCGCCGTGCTGTTCGGTGGCGAATGAGGGTGACCGTCGCCTTCCCCCCCGCTCACTCACGACGTTGCCTCCGTGTGTTGCAGAGCATGATCTCGTCCATCATTAACGGCACCTACTACGCCAGCATCTCCAGCACCAAGTGCTACGAGTTCGGCCAGTGGTACAAGCAGCGCAAGGCGCTCAAAGGTGAGCGCCTTGCGCTTGTGTGTATCTACATACTGTGTGTGTATCTACATACTGTGTGTATCTACATACTGTGTGTATCTACATACTGTGTGTATCTACATACTGTGTGTATCTACATACTGTGTGTGTATCTACATACTGTGTGTGTCTCTACATACTGTGTGTGTATCTACATACTGTGTGTGTATCTACATACTGTGTGTATCTACATACTGTGTGTATCTACATACTGTGTGTGTGTATCTACATACTGTGTGTGTGTATCTACATACTGTGTGTGTGTATCTACATACTGTGTGTGTGTATCTACATACTGTGTGTGTGTATCTACATACTGTGTGTGTGTATCTACATACTGTGTGTGTGTATCTACATACTGTGTGTGTGTGTATCTACATACTGTGTGTGTGTGTATCTACATACTGTGTGTGTGTGTATCTACATACTGTGTGTGTGTATCTACATACTGTGTGTGTATCTACATACTGTGTGTGTGTATCTACATACTGTGTGTGTGTATCTACATACTGTGTGTGTGTATCTACATACTGTGTGTGTATCTACATAGTGTGTGTGTGTATCAACATACTGTGTGTGTATCTACATACTGTGTGTGTGTATCTACATACTGTGTGTGTGTATTTACATACTGTGTGTGTGTGTATTTACATACTGTGTGTGTATCTACATACTGTGTGTGTGTATCTACATACTGTGTGTGTGTATCTACATTCTGTGTGTGTGTATCTATATACTGTGTGTGTATCTACATACTGTGTGTGTATGTCTACATACTGTGTGTGTATGTGTATTTACATACTGTGTGTGTATCTATATACTGTGTGTGTATCTACATACTGTGTGTGTGTATCTACATACTGTGTGTGTATCTACATACTGTGTGTGTATCTACATACTGTGTGTGTATCTATATACTGTGTGTGTATCTACATACTGTGTGTGTGTATCTACATACTGTGTGTGTATCTACATACTGTGTGTGTATCTACATACTGTGTGTGTGTATCTACATACTGTGTGTGTATCTACATACTGTGTGTGTGTATCTACATACTGTGTGTGTGTGTATCTACATACTGTGTGTGTATCTACATACTGTGTGTGTATATACATACTGTGTGTGTATATACATATTGTGTGTGTATCAACATACTGTGTGTGTATCTACATACTGTGTGTGTGTATTTACATACTGTGTGTGTGTATCTACATACTGTGTGTGTGTATCTACATACTGTGTGTGTGTATCTACATACTGTGTGTGTGTATCTACATACTGTGTGTGTGTATCTACATACTGTGTGTGTGTATCTACATACTGTGTGTGTGTGTATCTACATACTGTGTGGGTGTGTATCTACATACTGTGTGTGTGTGTATCTACATACTGTGTGTGTGTGTATCTACATACTGTGTGTGTGTGTATCTACATACTGTGTGTGTGTATATCTACATACTGTGTGTGTGTGTGTGTATATCTACATACTGTGTGTGTGTGTATATCTACATACTGTGTGTGTGTGTATATCTACATACTGTGTGTGTGTATCTACATACTGTGTGTGTGTATCTACATACTGTGTGTGTGTATCTACATACTGTGTGTGTGTGTATCTACATACTGTGTGTGTGTATCTACATACTGTGTGTGTGTGTATCTACATACTGTGTGTGTGTGTATCTACATACTGTGTGTGTGTGTATCTACATACTGTGTGTGTGTGTATCTACATACTGTGTGTGTGTGTATCTACATACTGTGTGTGTGTGTATCTACATACTGTGTGTGTCTACATACTGTGTGTGTGTATCTACATACTGTGTGTGTGTGTATCTACATACTGTGTGTGTGTGTATCTACATACTGTGTGTGTGTATCTACATACTGTGTGTGTGTATCTACATACTGTGTGTGTGTATCTACATACTGTGTGTGTGTATCTACATACTGTGTGTGTGTATCTACATACTGTGTGTGTGTATCTACATACTGTGTGTGTGTGTGTGTATCTACATACTGTGTGTGTGTATCTACATACTGTGTGTGTGTATCTACATACTGTGTGTGTGTATCTACATACAGTGTGTGTGTGTGTCTACATACTGTGTGTGTGTGTGTCTACATACAGTGTGTGTGTGTGTCTACATACAGTGTGTGTGTGTGTCTACATACTGTGTGTGTGTGTGTCTACATACTGTGTGTGTGTGTATATCTACATACTGTGTGTGTATCTACATACTGTGTGTGTGTGTGTGTATCTACATACTGTGTGTGTATCTACATACTGTGTGTGTGTATCTACATACTGTGTGTGTGTATCTACATACTGTGTGTGTGTATCTACATACTGTGTGTGTGTGTATCTACATACTGTGTGTGTGTATCTACATACTGTGTGTGTGTGTATCTACATACTGTGTGTGTGTGTGTATCTACATACTGTGTGTGTGTGTATCTACATACTGTGTGTGTGTGTATCTACATACTGTGTGTGTGTGTATCTACATACTGTGTGTGTATCTACATACTGTGTGTGTGTGTATCTACATACTGTGTGTGTGTGTATCTACATACTGTGTGTGTGTGTGTATCTACATACTGTGTGTGTGTGTATCTACATACTGTGTGTGTATCTATATACTGTGTGTGTATCTACATACTCTGTGTGCATGTGTGTATCTATAAAGCCGAGCGTCCACTCCCTGCCCCCCCCCACTGTCCCCACCCCCCCAACAGCGCCCTCCGACAGCGAGCCTTTCCTCCCCGGGCCGGACGAGGCCAAGGGCCCCAGCCAGGCCACCCACGCACCCAGTCGGTTACCGGAGCCGGAGGCGGCCGCTCCGGTCCCGCACCTCCCGGCCACCACCGCCACCTTCCCGCTGCCGCCGGCGCCCATGGGCGGCTTGCCGGCGCAGTTCGGTACGGCGCACCAGTTCGGCACGCCGCGATTCATGGGCCAGCAGCAGCAGCAGGTGATGGTTGGAGCGGCGGTGGCGGTAGCCGGCGAGCGGGGGTCGCGACCTCCCGGCGAGGCGTTCGTGGGCCAGGTGACGGCGCCGCCGCACCCGCAGCTCGCCGAGGGCCTCGCCGTGAAACAAGAGCCCGGCACGGACGTGCGGCCCGACATCTACCGGCGCGTGCGCGAGGAGCTGAAGCGCGCCAGCGTATCGCAGGCCGTGTTCGCGCGCGTCGCCTTCAACCGCACTCAGGTGAGGGGGGCCGGGGGTGGCGGCTGCGCCGTTCGCGAGCGACCCGGGGTTTCGCATGCGTGGGTCACGTGGGTCACGTGGGTGGTCGCGTCGTCGGCCAGGGCCTTGCGTATTCCTATGTTGGGCCATTGCTCGGGCAGCGCGGCAAAAATCCATCATGCCGCACCTCGATGCTCCCACGTCTACGCTGCGCTCCCTCGCCTAACCCGTACTGACCAGCGTGGTGAAGTATGGTCAAATAACCGCAACAGCCTGAGCTGCATGCGTAGGCCCTCATCTAGCAGTGGATTGACAGATGGCTCTAAGTATACATTGCCCCCTACTGGCAGACTATGCCCATTGTGCCGCACACGCCTAGTGCCGTTTGTGGACGGCTGCCACTGGGAGGTCCCCTGGGTTCGACCGCATCGGAGCACGGGAACGTTCGAGAGTTGCCGAGGAGTCCGAGCAAGCGTCGTGCGCCTGAAACTCCTTCCCCTCACCCGCGGCGTCTCGTTGCCGGGTCAACGGTTTGCCACCGGCGGCGCCCGTCCCTGCTCCCCTGCCTCCCTCCCCGCCGCGCGGGCGCGCCAGGGCCTGCTGTCGGAGATCCTGCGCAAGGAGGAGGAGCCGGGCACCGCGTCGCAGTCGCTGCTGGTGAACCTGCGCGCCATGCAGGGCTTCCTGGACCTGGGCGAGGCGGACCGCGACCTGCTCTACCTGCGCGAGCGCGAGCGCGCCGGCGCCGCCGGGGGGGCCTGCGGGGGCGGCGCCGTGACCCTGATGGTGCCGCCGCCGCCGCCCTACGCCTCGGCCACGGCCGCCGCCGCGTGGCAGGGACGGGCCTACTCTCCGCAGGCGAGGAGCGGGCGGCGGGGCACGCGGGCGGCGGGGCACGCACGCGCGATGCGACGCGCAGACGGATTCACGCGCGTGCGCGCACGGATAAAAACGAACGTGGATGTGCAGATAGCCGCGTACACGAGGGGCGCTGGGCACGCAAGAATTCACTTCACCAGGGATGAAGTACCACTGGCTGGTATAGTTTCTGGTTTATTCCGTCTCGTGATTTGAGTCGCGGTCGTGGTCTTTTGTCGCAGGCGCGAGCCCCTGAGCCGCTGCTGAAGGCGGAGGAGGGCGGCGGTGGCTGTGGCGGCGCCGGTGGCGCTGGGGGGGCCGTGACCGCCGCCATCTACGACGAGATCCAGCAGGAGATGAAGCGTGCCAAGGTCTCCCAGGCGCTCTTCGCCAAGGTGGCCGTCATGAAGAGCCAGGTGAGGCAGACGCCATCCTCACCGCCATCCTCACCGCCATCCTCACCGCCATCCTCACCGCCATCCTCACCGCCATCCTCACCGCCATCCTCACCGCCATCCTCACCGCCATCCTCACCGCCATCCTCACTACAATCCTCACCCCCATCCTCACCGCAATCCTCATCACCATCAGTCGCAGCAGCAGCAGTAGCCACGGGCAGCGCGCTCTGCGGTGGACGTCCTCTGGGCTACCGCTCGCTTGCTCGTTGCTCTCGGCCACGCCGGGCAAAGCCGGACGAAGCAGCTGGATATTCTCCCTGCTGTGCAGTGGTCACCTCTGGCAGCCCTGAGCTCGTGGTGGAAATCCCACGTTCCTATGGCAGTGGCGAGTATCTCCGTAGGGCCAACCACTGTGGATACGAGCACAAGTGAAGTGGCCGGGAATATCAATGCTCATGAACACAGTGATGTGGTCATTTATGAAAATAAAGGCCGGGGTGTGCCTATTTGTTGTCACGAATCACTGCTGATGTACAACACGGCGGTACTGGCTTTATCGACCCGGGGCGGATGATGGGTCGGTGCGAGGCTGTGATTTGGATCGAGCGTCTGGACGCATCTCGGATGTCATCGCCTCCGGTGGGCCCCCAAGCGACGCGCACGTTGCGTTATGTTGTTGTTGTTTACGGTTATTTCGTACGCATTTATTGTATCGGTGTTTAATCCTATTTAGTGTAAAGGTTAATACCCAAGCCCAAATGTCAGCATACAGGGATCAAGAGTTCTGCTGCGTCTCCCACGAGGGGCCGGTTTAATTTGTATCTCGGGGTCAGCAGTGCGAGCCGGGAGCAGCTGAGAGAGAGAGCGGGGATCGCAGTGTGGGGGGCACCGCTGCGGAACAAAACTCATTTATGCTGGGACATTGGGGGAGTTGGGGGGGGCAGCCGGTGAGCGTCGAGGCCCCTCCCTCAGCTAAGCGCCACACGTGACGTCTGCGTGACGCCTGCGGTGCCGCCGGTGAGAGGAGAATGCTTCGTTCCCCAGGGCCGAGGCCTCTTCTGCCACTCGCTGGCGGCCGTGGAGAAGAATGACCCCTGGCCCCTAAACAGTCTTCCCCACAACTGTGGCCCTACTCGGCACCGGCTGTGATCCTAATCGTGAACTGAGCTCTCGCACTTACAGTACTCGCCCAGTACCAGTAAACCACTCGCTCATTCGCTTGCTCATGCACTCGTTCAACCATCCACCCAATCGCTCGCCCCCCGCCCGCCCGCTCCCTCGTCCCTGTGCCGCGTGTGCATCAGGGCTGGCTATGCGAGCTGCTGCGCTGGAAGGAGACCCCGACGCTGGAGAACCGGACGCTCTGGGAGAACCTGGGCACCATCCAGCGCTTCCTGGCACTGCCTCGCGCCGAGCGCGACGCCGCCTACCAGGAGGAGATGGGAGCGCCGGCGCCGCCGCACCACCAGCCGCACCCCCACCTCCACCCGCACCACCACCACCACCACCACCACCCGCCGCTGCACCTGCACCACCAGCAGCACCTCCAGCACCACCATCACCAGCAGCAGGCGGGGCTCCCCGCCAACCACCTGCACCTGCAGCACGCGTGCCAGCCCGTGCAACAGAGCCAGCCGTGCGGCGCTGGCGGCGGCGGCGCCCAGATGGGCCCCTCCGTCTCGCTCGACGCTTCCATCCAGGTGGGCGCTCGCGAACGTCGGGGCAACCGCGTGGAGAACCCTCGGTGGGAGCGTGGCGAGTTCGTTTGTGACGCACGCCTGCGGTGTGGCCAGGAAAGCGTCACGCGAGTCTCTAGACTCCTCCCCAGGATGATCCTGCCAAGGCTGAGGTTGCTGCTGCCACGTGGAATGCCAGTTGAGTGAATTGTCATTATTCGGCATTGGCATGATTGGCCGAGGTGGCGCGCTAATGAAAGTACGATTTACAGATCGGGTATGATTATTTAAGGTCGTTAAAAGGTAAAGGCGCAGTCCTGCAAGGGCTCACTTCCGCCACTGCTGGCGGAAGGGCCTCCGCTCGAGGGAGCTCTCGAAATCCCCTCTGCAGGATGCTTGGTCTTCTCTTCCACGCTGACCAGAACTGTTGCAAAAAGTGGCCGTACCCACACTTTACCCCACCGCACGAGGCCTGCCAATAGACTTAACGGTGGTGGTGGTGGAGTATTCGTGTACACTGCTGGGTGCTGGGGGCAGGTGGTCGGATTGAGGAAACTCGCCACATTGTTTCAGCTGCCGTTCCAGGAGATGGAATCGAACTGGCGACCTCCGGGTTGCCGGTGCAGTGCGGTGCTACCATTACACCGCTGTGGCAGCTACTCAACACTCAAATTACAATGTTCCATGAATTTACAATGAAATGTGCATATGGCATATGAATTATTTACAATGTCACGCTCATGGAAAATCTTTAGAATGATCTGCGATGCACACCGGGAACATTTGAGGAGGGGGCGGAAACTGCCTCCATTTGGCACCGCGTGTGGCACCGCGTGTGGCATCGCGTGTGGCACCGCGTGTGGCACCGCGTGTGGCACCGCGTGTGGCACCGCGTGTGGCATCGCATGGGGGCGCGTGTCTCCCCAGCAGCAGGCCGTCAACCAGGTTCTGTCCTCAAAACCAGCGACGGCCAGCCTCGACTCCTCCTCCTCTTCGCTGACCTCCCTGCCTCCCGCCTCCTCATCCTCGTCGTCGGTACCGTCGTCCCTGCCGACCTCCGCCATCGCGGCCGCCCCCCCGAGCGAGGAGGCTCGCCCGGACGCCGAGCCCGGGGAGGCGGCGACGGGGATCTCGGACGAGGCGCTGGCGATCCTGCAGAGCTTCGTGCAGGACGTGGGGCCCTACCCGGACACGGAGGCCGTGCACACGTTGGCCGCGCAGCTGGGGCTGGCGCGCGCCACCGTCACGGCCTTCTTCCGCGAGCAGCGCTTGCGCGCGCGCCACTTGCGCTCGCGCGCGCAGCAGCAGCTGCCACACCACCGCCACCCAGGCGTGCCGGAGCGGTGCCGGGAGGCGGCGGCGCTGGCGGTGGCGCGGTCGCCGTGCGGTGCCCGCGCCGACGAACGGGGCCGGCGCCCATACGCGGGGGGCGCAGGGGGAGGCGCGCCGGTCAGCGCCGGCGAGGACTTCGCGGCGTTCGCCGTCAAGGGCGAGGAGATCGGCAATGGCGAGGAAGCGGAGGAGGAGGAGGAGGAACCGGCGCCCGGGCTGGGCGAGGAAGGAGTTGGAGGAGACTTCTTCGCAAACCACGGCAGCGCCAGCAGTCTGGAGGGCGACTGCAAACACTTCCCCGCGGGCACGCTCAACAACGGCGGCGTCCTCGGCAGGAGCGCGAGGGACAGGCCGGCGCTGCTGGACGAGAGCGAGAGCACGTGCATGTCGGAGTGACTGTCGCTCGCGGCTCCGCTGGCGCCGCGGAGAGACTGGAGGTGTTGGGGGGTTGGCGGCGCGACCACCGACCCCGCTCGAGCCACGCTCCAGGAAATCCCCATGCGGCACTGATTTGTATTTAATATCCTTAAAAGGGTTTACTTGTTGGATTTGTATTACCCGCAGCCGAAGTTTGCGTGCACACACGTGGCTGTGAGCGAGCGCCCACGAAGGCGCCATCGGTTGGGTTGGTCGAGGCATCCCGAGCGGGGGGGTGGTGGGGGGGGGAGCTCGCGCCGGGTGACGTCGGGAAAGGATGGCCTTCCGAGTTTGGCATCCCGTCGTAGTTTATCTGGAACGACACGCTGCTGGCTCGGTGGAGTTTGTAACGCGAGCTGTCGCATCAGGGTCGTCAGAACGGAGTTGGCCGGTTGCTGCGTTCTCCCCGCGCGTCCGCGTCCCCGCCTCGCCATGCGGCGCGGTGCAGCGGCGCGGTGCAGCGGCGCGGTGCAGCGGCGCGTCTCCGTCGATTGGGATCGGCTCAAACCGTAATCGAAGGGAGCGGCGGTCAGTGGCTGCGGAAGGCCGTTCCTGTCGACGTGAGGGGCGTGGCTTTTGGTGGAAGCGGCACATTTCTTGAGCAGCATCAAACGCCCACCAAAAGCGGCCGATTTCATTTTCACTCGGGGTGTGTGAAGAACACGTTTTTAACGTGGTCATTTTATTTATTTGTCGCCGAGACGTGAATATTTCGCCTGTGCCTTGAGTGCACCGCGCGTCAGCTCAGCGGTGGAGTTGGCACGGAGCGCGCGCGGCGCTGCGGGAGTGGTGAACCCCACTGCTCTGACGAGCCCCGCTGCCACCAAACACGGCTGGGTTTTGGGGACCTGGGTTCGGGGATGGGGGGGGGCGAGTTAAATCGGCGCTCGGCCTGGCCCTTTGGCGTGGGCGATCGGTGTGGCCCCAGCAGGACACAGAGCCGCGAGGGGCATTGCAACCCCCAGTCCCTGATAGGCAACCGCACGCGGCGGACAGACGCAACCGCGCTGGCGACTAGCCACGGCAGGTGACGGGTCTCGCGCTCTCACGGGAATATTCGGGTTGTGCCGCGCGTTGTTCGGCATAAAACGAATTCGTTTCCATCTCGCAGCACGCAGAGCGAGCTTAACGGCACGCAGCGCGGCCCCGAGAACGCGGAGCCCTGCGGCACGGGGCGCCCTGCGGCACGGGGCGAGGGACAGGGAGAATGGCGTTAGCGGCGGATTTAATTTCAAGGGGCGCTCAATGCTGCATTTGCCCAAGGCACCGCTGTACGCCGAGGCTGGGCCCGATGTGCACACCCTGGCCAAGGGTGGTGAAGCGGGCAGGGTCCGGGACGGGTTCGGCGTTGGGGATACGCAGCGGCGTCGCGCGATTGTTGGCATCGTCGGCCCTGGTGGAGGGAATGGAAGTGGCGCCCCCTGTTCCGTTCTCCCCTCTCCGCAGCTTGGCACCTGAGCCCCTCTCACCCTTGGGTCCTGGTGCAGTCGCACTGCCTGCGCACCTGACAGCTACGCCACAGGGGATAGGGTTACCCTATCCTCTGGATTATGAGGAACTTTTTATCTCTCCTGTATTCTAAAGCAACATGTGGGCATGCGTCTCATGATCCGGAGGATACGATAGTCGAGCCTGGAGATTGGCCGCGGCGCCTCGAGCCGCTGCGGGGATGCGCGCGTGGCCCGGAGACGCGGATGGGCGGTTTGGGTGGGGCGCGAGGCGGCCCCCCAGCGTGACCATTTGTACGAGTCCCCAATCCACGGGAGACTTTACCAAATAAACTCGTGGCTTCTGCTGCCCTGCGTGTGGCTCGGTGTTGGTTGTGAGGACGATGGGGATGATGGAGGTGATGTTCGTGGTGGTGTTTTTGCCCTTGTGGTCCCCCTCTTTAAGAAGTGGGACCGCACAGACTGTAACAACTACAGGGGCACCTCACTCCTCAGGGTGCCGGGAAAGGTCCTAGCAAGGATTATTCAACATCGCCTTGCCAGGCACGCTGAGGAGAGGCTTGCGGAGCCTCAATGTGGTTTCAGTAAAGGGCGGTCCTGCACAGATGCCATATTTTTTGTCCGTTTGCTACAGCAGAGGTGTAGGGAATTCCAAGAAGACCTACATCTCTGCTTTATTGACCTGGTCAAGGCCTATGATACCATCAGTATGCCTTGGCTCTGGGTTGTTCTTCGTCCTTTCGGAGTCCCTGACCCTTTGCTCATGATCATTAAGGACCTTCATAATGGTGAGCAGGCCCGGGTAAAACTACGTGGACGGAAGTCAGAGCCATTCCCTGCACACCTTTAGGTGCGACAAGGACGTCCTCTGGCTCCCACATTATTTAACATATTTTTCGTCCACGTAGTTCCTGAAGCCTTAAATGGCTGTACCAGAGGAATATCCATCTGGTACAGATACAATGGGAGGCTGATTGATGCCCGGGTGCGGTCAAGGGATGGCTCCCTATTGGTCAACCACGTTATGTATGCCGATGATCTGGTAATTGCTGCTCACTCAGAGGAGGAGTTAGAGGAGCTGCTGCTGAACCTGAAGCTTGCCACTAAGAGGTGGGGCCTTATCATCAGCCCCACCAAAACTAAGCACCTGCCTGGGTATTTTGTACCATCAGGCACTCCGCCCCCCCCACAACTTCCAATCGGTGATGGGGCAGTTTTGGAGAGAGTGAAGAGTTTCCCATACCTGGGCAGTGTGCTCATGACCGGCTCCAGTTTAACAGCAGAGGTCTCACTCCGAATCAGTCGAGCGGCAATATCTTTTCATCGCTTGCGTAACGCTGTGTGGAAGCTACCTGGTCTGTCGCTCCGCACGCAGCTTCAAGTCTTCTCTGCCACGGTCATTCCCTTCCTTCTCTACGCTTGCGAAACGTGGACCCCCCTAATGGAGCACCTTCGCCGATTGGAAACATTTAAGGTAGCCTGCCTACGATCCATCCTGGGTTTAACCAGGCTGGATTGTGTGAGGAGCTCACAAATCCTTGAAAGATCTGGACAAATTCCATCGGTGATCTCCGGCAGGCAAGGTTGCGTTGGCTGGATCATGTAGCCCGCATGCCCAGCCACCGCATGCCTAAACAGCTTTTGTTCGGCCAGATAGAGGGGGCTAAATGGGCGCAGCACGGGCTGGAGAAGAGATGGAGTGACGTGGTACAGGAGGACGTGGAGCTGAGTGGACTTGCCGATGACTGGTACCAGCGGTGTCAAGATCGGCCTCTGTGGAGGAGGCTCGTGAAGAACACTACTGGGCAGTTGGAGGCAGTCGCCCTCCAACAACAACGGAGGGCGGAGGAGCGACGCTCACAACAACGAGCGGAGCGACGCTCACAACAACGAGCGGAGCGCCGGGTGGCTAAAGCACAGCAGGTTGGCACAGTAGGGGGCACAGGTGGTGCATCAGCCGGTCGTCTCAGTCAGTTGACCCGTGGCACCTGGGTCTGCCCGGTGACCTCCTGCCAGCGGGCATTCGACACTTCACGTGGCCTCAAGGTGCACATGGCCTGGCACAAGCGTCGTGGTGACGTCACCTCCACTTAGTGGTGAATGGCGGTTGTTGTTGTAGGGTGGGTGGATGACCCGGGCTGGTGGTAGTGCCGGTGTTGGCATTCATGGTTGCGGTGACAATGATGGTTGTGGTGCTTGTTGTGTATATAGATCCCGGGGGCTCGTGGTGGTTGTTGTGGTGTGCAGAGAGAGAACCCTGGCTGGTTGTGGTCGTGTTGGTGACGATGACGGTGGATACGGTCAGTGGTGGTGTGTCGAGACAGAACCCGAGCTAGTAGTGGTGGTTGTGTAGAGAGGTGGTTGTCTAGACAGGTGGTTGTGTAGAGAGGTGGTTGTGTAGAGAGGTGGTTGTCTAGAGAGGTGGTTGTCTAGAGAGGTGGTTGTCTAGAGAGGTGGTTGTCTAGAGGGGTGGTTGTCTAGAGGGGTGGTTGTCTAGAGGGGTGGTTGTCTAGAGGGGTGGTTGTCTAGAGGGGTGGTTGTCTAGAGGGGTGGTTGTCTAGAGGGGTGGTTGTCTAGAGGGGTGGTTGTCTAGAGGGGTGGTTGTGTAGAGAGGTGGTTGTCTAGAGAGGTGGTTGTCTAGAGAGGTGGTTGTCTAGAGAGGTGGTTGTCTAGAGAGGTGGTTGTCTAGAGAGGTGGTTGTCTAGAGAGGTGGTTGTCTAGAGAGGTGGTTGTCTAGAGAGGTGGTTGTCTATAGGTGGTTGTGTGGAGAAGTGGTTGTGGTTGTCTAGAGAGGTGGTTGTCTAGAGAGGTGGTTGTGGTTGTCTAGAGAGGTGTTTGTGTAGAGAGGTGGTTGTCTAGAGAGATGGTTGTCTAGAGAGGTGGTTGTCTAGAGAGGTGGTTGTCTAGAGAGGTGGTTGTCTAGAGAGGTGGTTGTCTAGAGAGGTGGTTGTCTAGAGAGGTGGTTGTCTAGAGAGGTGGTTGTGGTTGTCTAGAGAGGTGGTTGTCTAGAGAGGTGGTTTGGTTGGAAGTCGCGTGGCCATGAGTGCGCTCGCCTGGCAGGGTGCCACGTGCGCAGGTGCGCGCGCCTCTTAATGGGCAATTACCGCGAGGAGGGAATTACAGCGGCGGCGGCGGAGCGAGACGCGCACATATGCACGTGCACCAGACAAAGATCCCCCCTATAGCTTCAACAGTCTGTTGGGGCAAGTGCTATTAGCGAGAAACCTATGAAGACCGGAACGGAACACGAGGAGGTCGATTGCCAGCACCGCGCCCGGCCGCCTTTGTCTCCCCAGTGGCGATGTTTACACATCACACCCCATCAGACGCTCACTCGGTTCAGACGTCCTTGGTGTTCGCCGTGAGCGAGAAACTTGCGTGGCCGGGTTGGTGTCGCAGCCGAGATCAATCACACAGATGTGCTCTGCATGCAAAACCATTTATTTTATATCTAACGCAACCAAACATCCACTTGGGTTAATGCCATCGCCATCTGTCGATAATTAAAAAAAATTGACTGATTAATCGATCGATCTCTTCATTTCACGCGCGCGTGCTGTGTGACGCTACGTTTGCAGCGGGGAGCACTTAATCTCCACGTGTATGTGTGTGAAGTATGGTCAAATAACCCCCAGGACTCGCACGGCGTGGGGAGGAGGCCTCTCAGCCCCCCAGTGGAATGGTAGCGCGTGGTAGCGCGTGCTCTGTGTGGTAGCGCGTGGTAGCGCGTGCTCTGTGTGCTTTGGCTGTGGTTCTGAAGCACGAATAATTAGCGAAGGTTCGACCGATTTCGCCAGACGAAGAGGGTCTAGAACCAATCTGGATTCTCGTCCAATCTGGATTCTCGTGCTGAGGCGTGGGAGTTGTGGCGGAGAGAGCCCCGCTCGCCACGTGCTCGCCAATCACGAGACGTGCTTAATGAGCCGCAGGGACATTTGCATGAGAATGGGCCCTAATTACGGGCCGGGGGAGGGGGCCGGGGAGGGGGCCGGGGAGGGGGCCGCTCCTCCGACTGCTCTGGAGCTCCGTTTGGGACAACGCGGGGTGCGCAAGGGAGAACTAATCAGGGTTTGTTGTCCCCACACCCGTGTACCCACACGCACACACAAAGATCCCCCTATAGCCTTAACAGACTGGAGGGGCAAGTGCTGTTAGCGAGCACCTATGAAGGCCGGAACGGTACACGAGGGGGTGGGTGGCCAGCACCACGCCCGACCGCCTTTGTCTCCCCAGTGGCGCTGTTTACACACCGCACGGGGTACTCACTTGAGGCTGTGTCGACCTAGGGGAGGCCCAGGACTGGTTCAGATAATCGTCACTGCTGTTGTCCGTGAGCGGGAATCGAACCCGGGTCATAGCGCAGCGCGCTAACCGCTACACTACCGCTACACACACACATACATGTGTACCCATACACACACACGTACCCATACACACACATGTACCCCCCACACCCACACATACACGTGTACCCACACACACATACACGTGTACTCACATACACGTGTACTCACACACACGTGTACCCACACACACACGTGTACCCACACACACACGTGTACCCACACACACGCATACACGTGTACCCACACACATACACGTGTACCCACACACACACACACATGTACCCACACACACGTGTACTCACACACATGTATCCGCGTAGGAGTGTAAATAACTCAACGCAGTCGTGAATAACACCGGCCCTAAATAGGAGATGTAATGGCCAACGTGTTGGGTAATTGCCCTTTGTCATAGCAGAGAGATGACAGAAGGGGGGATTCGAGGTCTCGGAAATATTTTTTTAGCCGTGGAAGAGTCGAGGGGCTCTCTGGAACGCCCTTTGGTGAAGAGGCCCTTCTGCCAGCAGTGACGTGGGCGAGCCATTGCAGGGCCGCGCCGCTACCTCGTGCAGAGCACGTGGTGGGCAGCAACGGTAGCAGGGCGAGGTCACTGCACTCGCAACGGAATCGACACGCCCGGCCCGACGCACCACATCCAGTATCGTCGCCTTCACCGGGTGGTGGACACGAGTTGGGGCGAGTCCGTCGCGTTCCATCTCCCCGTAGCTCGTTAATTATTCATCAGGGCGCGGGATTTCCAGGCGCGCCCGACTCGAGCGCCAATGAGCACAGCCCGCGGCTCAGCTGCTCGTCCATCAATTTAGGGGGGCGGGGGATGTGGGGGCGGGGTGGTAGAGGGGGGGGTGCATCGCCTGGAGATGTGAACGCGACTTCGGGATAAGCGTAGAGCCCTGCAGTTATGAGTGGCTGGTTGGCGAGTGGGATAGCGCCCTCGTCATCTTTAACAATCGTCAGGCACGTGTAACACGTTACAAACTCATTTTCTGCAAACGTGGAAGAGGGGGAAGAGGGGGGAGCGGGGGGGGGCTGAGCTCCCCCTCCCCCCCGCACTAAGAAACGGGGGCTCCGTTTCCTCTTCCCAAGTCCCCCGCCCTCCGCGAGCTGCAGGGGTGGCGGAGTGTGGCTGGCGACTCCAGATGGCACGGGGAGAGACGGGGGGGGCTCTGAGGCCCAGACCCCTCCCTCCTCCCCCTCTTCCCCACCGCCCCCGCACACACCTGCCCAGGTACGCGCTCACGCTGAGTGCGAGAGCTCATCACGAGTTAGTTGGGCATGGGGGGTGCCTCCCCCCCAGCGTTCTCTACGAACGAGGGGGGAGGAAGGCCGAGACGACCTGACCATACCTCCCTCTGCAGGGGTGGCCACGACAGCGCCACGGTCAAATGCGTCAGGACTGTAATCTGCAGTGTTACTTGTCTCATCATCATCAGCAGCATCAGCACCACCATCATCAGCAGCAGCAACATCATCGGCAACAATTATCGCCGCTCCTGTGTCTTGAGACTCGGAGTGAATACCGGACCGTGAGAGATTGTGTCTGCTTGGGGAGGCCTTCATCCAGCAGTGGATTGATTATGGCCGACGATGGTGGCGATGCGGTGAGATGGGAGGCGTGGGACCGTGGCGTCTGACCCGGTAGCGACACGTGACGCCGCGATGGATTAATGAATCATCCACCAATCCCGTCTCCCACTCTCTCAACCTCGCCCCTCCCCCACAAGCCTCCCACCTGCTCCCCCAACACCCCCCCTCTCCCAGTAACCCATCCCCTCTTCGCACCTCTCTCTCACACCCCACACTCGCCCTCTTCCTCCTGCAACACCCATCGAGCCCCTGCCGCCCTCTCCCTGTCCTCCCCCGCCCCCGTGCGGTGCCGACAGATGGCGCCGCTCGTTCTCGCGTTCCACTTCCAAGGGCAGCGAGCGGCGTTCATTGAGAGCAGCCATCCCTCTTGCTGTACCGCCACCCACCAGCCTCCTCGTGGCGCAGTGCACGCGTCTCGCAGCACACCAGCTGATCATCTCTGCGTGATCCTCCAACGCCGCGACCCCCCCCCCCCCCCACGGCGCTAACAAGAGAGACGAGATGGTTTCATTTAGACTCGGATCCAAGTTGACTCCGTGTGAGCGGGTGGTTTGACCTCGAGAGAACAGGATTTGAGTCTCATTTGCAGGGGTGACCTGCGTCACCACAATGACAAATACAATAGCATTAAAACAAGCACGGTACAATAATCAACCAAACGGCAATCAGAGCAGAGACAACCCAACAGAAAACGGAGCAAACAGAAATCGCCACGGCGTTGCAGTGAAAGGGCGATGCAAGAGGCCATCGCGATGGGAGCGGTGATGCGAGTCTATGTTCGTGTTGCCATGAAGAGGCTGCCGGGTGGCTCAGAGGTCAGACCCACCGCTGCCGACATCCTGGGTTTGAAATCGGGATTTAGCCGCCTGTGGTTTAACTGGGTCCTCAAGTGTGAGCTATGACGAAAGACTCGCATCGACACACTCACAGACCCACATCGAGACCCATAGACTTATAAAGAGTAACATAGAATTAATTCGAGTTACATAGACTTGAGTTGTGAATCAACTATATTCTCAATTGTAGAAATTGTAATTAGTTGATGGTCTCAGCCCGGTCATCTATAAATTCCAGTTCTGAGATTTAAAAAATATATAACTTTAGCCGTCCTGCGACGAACTTGACCCTGCAGGGCGCTATGCCTGCTGGGAACATGCTGCTCTACCTGCTGTGCGGGGCCCAGGTCACTTGGAGGTGGATCTCGGATTGAGGTCTTCGACATCCGCTTCCGCGGGCCGTTCTCGCACGCTCCGAGGCGAACGCGGCGGCGGCGCTGCACGAGTCGCGCGTGGAGTCTCCCGCGATGTTAAAACTTCGCGCGCGCCGAGACTCACGGCCGCCGTGGGTCTCGGCACGCGGCGGGGTTCGTCGCGCGTCGCTGCTGGGACGCCACTAATTTGCGACGGCGTCGCCGGCCGCGGCTGATGAGCGCGATATTGAAACTGATCTTCGATTGGATTGGGAGCCAGTGGAGAGATCGGAGTGTCGGGGGTGATGGGGCCTCGTTTACGTGTTTCGTTTGTGCGGTTACGTTGACTCCAGCAGTCGTGCATCACAGCAACAAGCCCCCTGGTTCGTTTCCTGACTTGGACGCCTCTCAGTCCGAGGTTGGTATGTTCTCCTCCTTACTCCTCCTGTTCTCCATGTTCTCCTCCTTACTCCTGTTCTCCATGTTCTCCTCCTGTTCTCCATGTTCTCCTCCTGTTCTCCATGGGTTTCCTCTGGGTTCTTCGGCTTCCTCCAATAGCTAAGAAACAAAATGTAACTCGTATTGGCCAAAGCATCCCAATGATGAGAACACTACCTGCAAATTACGCATTTGGGATTGCCCATTTGCAGCAACATCCCCGCCTTGTGCGAAAACTTGGCCGGACCTTTCTGACGAAGAGCCTTGGGACTCGGTGAGACTTCCCTGGGTAAATAGCGGAATCATAATAATGAGCCCAACTGTAACGCGACAATTTAATTTGAATTTGCTGTTCGAGCAGCAGAGCACGTGGTGCACTGACGCGGCCAAGGCCTCGAATTCATCGATCCAGTTGGGCTGCCCGCGCGATTCTCCTGCTGGTGCAGGTGGTGGTGCTGGTGGGAGTGCTGGTGCACCAGCGGTGTCAAGATCCGCCTCCGTGGAGGAGGCTCGTGAAGGACGCTGCTACTGGGCAGTTGGAGGCAGTCGCCCTCCAACAACAACGGGGGGCAGAGGAGCGACGCTCACAACAACGAGCGGAACGCCGAGCGGATAAAATGCAGCAAATTGGCACAGTAGGGGGTACAGCTGGTGGTGCATCTACCGGTCATCTCAGTCAGCCAACCCATGGCACCTGCAGGGTCTATCTGGAGACCTCCTGTCAGCGAGCCTTCGACACTTCACGTGGCCTCAAAGTGGACCTGGCCTGGCACAGGCGCCCTGGTGACGTCGCCGTCACTGAGTGACGAATGGCGGGGATTGAAGGTGCTGCTTGTGAAGATGGTGCTGGTGCTGGTGGTCGTGACCGCGCACATCTCTGGCCAGTCGAGGTATTACCGCAGGGGCAGCGTTTGTGGACAACGCGAGCTGTGTGATCGCCGCAGATTTGAGGCGGGCAGTTCCTTCAGCCGCAGCCATCCGGCGCCGCCGCCTCCTAATGAGGGCAGAGCGGGTGTCTGGGACGGCGCGGGGTGGAAGCCCCGCGCCCCGGTGAGTGACGCCCCGAGGCCACGTGGCTCCCGCTGACAGACAGGAGGCTCGGCGCGGCCACAGCCCGCATCCCAGCTGCGTCTCTTGAGTCACCGACCCTCCCCCCCTACCCTGCCCTGGCCATTCATGAAGCCAATGGCGTCACCACCAAACGACACCGCTCACCCACCATCTAAGATGTCCTTCACAGACTTTTGGGGCAAGTACTGTTTGGGAGCAGCTATTAGTGCTGCTCGCAAACAGCACTATGAAGGCACACTAAAGGGTGGGTGACCTGCACCACTCCCGGCCGCCGATGTCTCCCCGGTGCTCGTGGTTACACAGCGCACCGAGAATGAATGTCAAGCTGAGTCGACCTCGGGGTAGCCAAGGACCGGTACAGATATTCGTCACTGTTGGCAAGTGAGCAAGAATGGAACTGGGGTCGCCGGGGTTCGTAGCACTACGCCAACCACTGTGCCACCCACCGTTACGCATCTACCACGACCTTCTCCACTGCCAACCAACTGACGACACCGCCAGCACCGCCTCCAACCCCCCCCCCCCGACAACTCCTCTCGCCCCCCCCCACCCCGCAGGGCTGGTGGATGGGGCGCGGGTTGAATGATTTGAACGCAGCTCGCGGGAGCGTGCGGCGGCGTTGTCACTGCCCACAAGCATGGCCCGTGTTTGTGTGTGCATCGTGGGTACACCGCGTACCTGGCATTGAGTCCCCCCTCGGTCAGCTTAGCCTAAAATAGTGTTTTGGTTGTCGGTGTGATAAACATTCGCGCACTACAAGCGCCGCGTGTCCGCTTGCCTCGGAACGCCTCGGACGCCTCGGCGCTGGCCGCGTGCCACAGAGAGGGCCTTGCTTGGCCCGGACCGGCCCGGACCGGCCCAACCCGTGGCATCGGTCACGGCCAGCCTAGCACCACCCAGCAGCACCACCCAGCAGCAGCACCACCCAGCAGCAGCACCACCACCACCCAGCAGCACCACCCAGCAGCAGCACCACCCAGCAGCACCACCACCCAGCAGCACCACCCAACAGCACCACCACCCAGCAGCACCACCCAGCAGCACCACCACCCAGCAGCACCACCCAACAGCACCACCCAACAGCACCACCCAACAGCACCACCACCCAGCAGCAGCACCACCCAGCAGCACCACCACCACCCAGCAGCACCACCCAACAGCACCACCCAACAGCACCACCACCCAGCAGCACCACCCAACAGCACCACCACCACCACCCAACAGCACCACCACCACCCAACAGCACCACCCAACAGCACCACCACCCAACAGCACCACCACCCAGCAGCAGCACCACCACCACCCAGCAGCACCACCCAGCAGCACCACCGAGCACCACCACCACCCAACAGCACCACCACCCAGCAGCACCACCCAGCAGCAGCACCACCCAGCAGCACCACCCAACAGCACCACCACCCAGCAGCACCACCCAACAGCACCACCACCCAGCAGCACCACCCAACAGCACCACCACCCAGCAGCACCACCACCCAGCAGCACCACCACCCAGCAGCACCACCCAACAGCACCACCCAACAGCACCACCACCCAGCAGCACCACCCAACAGCACCACCACCCAGCAGCACCACCCAACAGCACCACCACCCAGCAGCACCACCCAACAGCACCACCACCCAGCAGCACCACCCAACAGCACCACCACCCAACAGCACCACCACCCAGCAGCAGCACCACCCAGCAGCAACGCACGAGCGCTACCGCGTCGTGGAAACATTTCGCCGAACGAGAAATGGAAGTTTCTTCCCACACGATTCTGGCACGATAACAACAACCGTGTAGTTTAGATGTCACTCGTGGCCACGTGGTCACGTTTCACCGGAAAGCCGAGAGGGAAATATCGTGGGGGTCAAACCCGAGCGGCGGCCAACATCGCCGGCAACTTGTGGCGGCCTCTGTCAAGCGAATTAAACGGCGAGGAAGCGGCAGCCCTGGGCCCAGATGGGATTCGTCATCAGGAGACGAGAGCTGTCGACAAAAGGTCCCCATCCCATGGCCGCGGCTGCTCCTTTCCCCGCCTCCAGCCTGCATCGCTCTGTAACCCCTCTGCTGATGGAGTTTCTCGCCATGTGCAGACACGGGAGATGGCATCGTTTGCCCACCACCCACCCCCACACCGTGCCCCACGCCTGCACCCAAAGTCCCCCCCTCCCTGCCCCCCAGCCCGTCCAACTGCGCCGACGCTAAGCGATGCCACATGGCCGGCAGGCTCCCGGCAGGCTCGCCTCCTCATTGGGTGGTGACCCGGCCTGCACGCACGCGCGTACGCACGCACGCGCGTTCGCACCCAACAATGACAAAGATTCCTCGTGTAGCCTCTCACAAACTGTTGGGGCAAGCGCTGTTAACGAGCCGCATATTCAGGGCCGCCAGGGTGCACGAGGGGGTGGCGGTGTGGCCAGAATATCACGCCCGGCCGCACGACTCACAAATGTTTTTTTTTTTAAACACCGCAACGGGTGACGCCTTTTAAAGGCCGAGTCGACCTAGGGGAGGCCCCAGGACTGGGTTCAAGGTATTCGCCGTCGCTGTCATCGGTGAGCGGAGAAGTTAGAACGCGGGCTTGCCCGAGTTTGGAACGCGATGCGTTGGCGCTAATCGATGCGCCACCGCTCCCTCCCCTGGCTCCCCCGGGCTGTGGGGGGGAGGAGGAGGAAGTCTCCCCTCTCGCTCCCCTCTCGCCGCCCCCGCCACTGCGTCCCCGACGGAGGCACAGCCACGACCATCGCCGCCGCTACCGTCGCCACCGCCGCCGCTATTTCTTCTTCTTCTCGTCGCCTCTCGCTGCCCTCCAGCTCGCCCCAAACTTTGGGCGAGGGGTGGAGGTGGCGCCGCCCAGCCGGAGAGAGACGCCGGCAGCCCGGCAGAGATGCCGCTCGCACAGCCGCCTCCACTGCTGCTGCTCCCCTCCTCCTCCTCCTCGCCGCCGCCGCCACTTGCCGTGTGAGGAGGTGAGGGCTGTGAGGAGGTGAGGGCTGTGAGGAGGTGAGGGCTGTGAGGGGGGGGGGGGACTGTGAGGTGGGGACTGTGAGGAGGTGAGGACTGTGAGGAGGTGAGGGCTGTGAGGAGGTGAGGGCTGTGAGGGCTGTGAGGAGGTGAGGACTGTGAGGAGGTGAGGGCTGTGAGGGGGTGGGGACTGTGAGGAGGTGAGGGCTGTGAGGGGGTGGGGACTGTGAGGAGGTGAGGACTGTGAGGGGGGGGGGACTGTGAGGAGGTGTGGACTGTGAGGGGGTGAGGGTTGTGAGGAGGTAAGAGCTGTGAGGAGGTGGGGACTGTGAGGAGGTGGGGACTGTGAGGGCTGTGAGGAGGTGAGGGCTGTGAAGAGGTGACGACTGTGAGGAGGTGAGGGCTGTGAGGAGGTGAGGGCTGTGAGGAGGTGAGGGCTGTGAGGAGGTGACGGCTGTGAGGAGGTGAGGACTGTGAGGAGGTGAGGACTGTGAGGAGGTGAGGGCTGTGAGGGGGGGGGGACTGTGAGGAGGTGAGGACTGTGAGGAGGTGAGGGCTGTGAGGGGGGGGGACTGTGAGGAGGTGAAGGCTGTGAAGAGGTGACGACTGTGAGGAGGTGAGGGCTGTGAGGAGGTGAGGACTGTGAGGAGGTGAGGGCTGTGAGGGGGGGACTGTGAGGAGGTGGGGACTGTGAGGAGGTGAGGGCTGTGAGGAGGTGACGACTGTGAGGAGGTGAGGGCTGTGAGGAGGTGAGGGCTGTGAGGAGGTGAGAGCTGTGAGGAGGTGACGGCTGTGAGGAGGTGACGACTGTGAGGAGGTGAGGGCTGTGAGGAGGTGAGGGCTGTGAGGAGGTGACAGCTGTGAGGAGGTGAGGGCTGTGAGGAGGTGAGGACTGTGAGGAGGTGAGGGCTGTGAGGGGGTGATGGTTGTGAGGAGGTGAGGGCTATGAGGAGGTGAGGGCTGTGAGGGGGGGGGGACTGTGAGGTGGGGACTGTGAGGACTGTGAGGAGGTGAGGACTGTGAGGGCTGTGAGGAGGTGAGGGCTGTGAGGGCTGTGAGGGCTGTGAGGAGGTGAGGACTGTGAGGAGGTGAGGGCTGTGAGGGGGTGGGGACTGTGAGGAGGTGAGGGCTGTGAGGGGGTGGGGACTGTGAGGAGGTGAGGACTGTGAGGGGGGGGGACTGTGAGGAGGTGTGGACTGTGAGGTGGTGAGGGTTGTGAGGAGGTAAGAGCTGTGAGGAGGTGGGGACTGTGAGGAGGTGGGGACTGTGAGGGCTGTGAGGAGGTGATGGCTGTGAGGAGGTGAGGGCTGTGAGGAGGTGACGGCTGTGAGGAGGTGAGGGCTGTGAGGAGGTGAGGGCTGTGAGGAGGTGAGGACTGTGAGGAGGTGAGGGCTGTGGGGGGGGGGGGACTGTGAGGAGGTGGGGACTGTGAGGGCTGTGAGAAGGTGAGGGCTGTGAGGAGGTGAGGGCTGTGGGGGGGGGACTGTGAGGAGGTGAGGGCTGTGAGGAGGTGACGACTGTGAGGAGGTAAGGGCTGTGAGGAGGTGTGGGCTGTGAGCAGGTGAGAGCTGTGAGGGGGTGAGGGTTGTGAGGAGGTGAGGGTTGTGAGGAGGTGAGGGTTGTGAGGAGGTGAGGGTTGTGAGGAGGTGAGAGCTGTGAGGAGGTGAGAGCTGTGAGGAGGTGGGGACTGTGAGGGCTGTGAGGAGGTGAGGGCTGTGAGGAGGTGTGAGCTGTGAGAAGGTGAGGGCTGTGAGGTGAGGACTGTGAGGAGGTGAGGACTGTGAGGAGGTGACGCTTCCCACTGTCACCGCTGTTGCTGAGGCTGCTGAGGATTGCGTCCCGCACGCCGCTGGGGCCCTGCCGGGCCGTGCCATGGCGTGGGGGCGGCTGCGGTGCCGCGTGGAATATTCCGTGAACGTTTGGGTAAAAGCGCGCGAGAGAGAGAGAGGCGGTGGGTAACGTTTTGTCGGTGGTGGTGGTGGTGCTGCTGGTGGTGGTGCTGCTGGTGGTGGTGCTGCTGGTAGTGCTGGTGCTGTTGGTGGTGGTGCTGGTGGGGGTGGTGCTGCTGGTGGTGGTGCTGCTGGTAGTGCTGGTGGTGGTGCTGCTGGTGGTGCTGCTGGTGGTGCTGCTGGTGGTGGTGGTGCTGCTGGTGGGGGTGGTGCTGCTGGTAGTGCTGGTGGTGGTGCTGCTGGTGGTGCTGCTGGTGGTGGTGCTGCTGGTGCTGCTGGTGGTGGTGCTGCTGGTGGTGCTGCTGGTGGTGCTGCTGCTGGTGGTGGTGGTGCTGGTGATGGTGGTGGTGCTGGTGGTGCTGCTGGTGGTGGGCATTAAAGCAGTTCGTGTAGAGGAGGCTCGTGAAAGACGCTCCTGGGCAGTTGGAGGCAGTCGCCCTCCAACAACCACTGAGGGCAGAGGAGCGATGCTCACAACAACGAACGCCAGGTGGCTAAAACGCAGCTAGCCTGGCACAGTAGGGGGCACAGCTGGTGGATCTACCGGTAATCTTCAATCGGCCAACCCATGGCACCTGGATCTGTCCCGTGACCTGTCGGCGAGCCTTCGACACTCGACACTTCACGTGGTCTCAAAGTGCACCTGGCCTGGCACAAGCACCGTGGTGACATCACCGCCACTTCGTGGCGAATGGCGGTGATGTTGTTGTTGACATTAACTGATGGTGGTGATAGTAGTGGTGATGGTAATGGTGGTGTTCGTGATGGTGATAATGATGGTGGGTAGCTATGGTGGTGATGGTAGTAATGATGATGGTATTGGCAATTTGTGTGTTTGTGATGATGGTAGTTGTGTCGGTAATTGTAGTGGTGTTGGTAGTTGCGATAGTGATGTTGAAAGTGATGAGAGTACTGGTGATGATGGTAGCAAATATAATTGTTGTGAGACCGCAGCTGGAGTCTCTGCGTGCCGGACTCTCTGAGCCAGGCACAGCGAGCCAGGCAGAGTGCGTGCAGGGGGCTGTGACTGTGGAGGCCGAGACGACTCCGACGTTACGCAACCACGGCCGACCTCGGCTCCACAGGCGGTCGCGGCGTCCCGTTCCCCGCCGCGCGATCTGCCAGCCCCATTGCCTCACCGCACTCCCCGCTTGTTGTGCAAACTGGCGACCCTGCTCGGTGCTCGTGTGGACATAAACAAAAGGGAGGCTCGCAAACAAACAGCAGCGCGCTTCTGCCGCTCGCGCTCAGGCGTCGCCGACGGCGAACGCGACGACAAATCGGCGTGGGCAGCTCGCGACAGGGCCGCGAGGGGATGATGGCCGACGGAGGAGACCGGTGATGGAATGGCAGCCGAAGGAGGGAACGTTCCTGAGAAATGCGTCCACTGCGGAGATGGAGCAATGAGATCGGCGTCGTGTGCTGGAGCGAGGCCCCCGTCCTGCAGGGATGGGCCGCGCCGTGCGCTCCCCTAACGTCAGAGGCGAGCCGGTGTTCCTTGCTTGGCCTTGGCCTTATATAAAGAGTAGATCTGAGTGTCGAATCATTCGCGTTGGCGAGATCGATACTTACTAGAGAACACACATTTCATGTTTTTGTATTATTTTAGCGGGCCCTTTTAAAATAAGTTTGACGCTTCAGCCCCTATACCTGGGTTAGTTTGTGGATGTGCGTCTGACTTTCCCCAACAGTCTAAGTAGGTGACTGGGGGGGGCGTGTTCATCTCTCTCTGTGAGAGTGTGAGAGAGTAAGAGTGTGAGAGTGTGAGAGTGAGAGTGTGAGAGAGTGAGAGGGAGAGTGAGAGAGTGAGAGAGTGTGAGATTGTGAGAGAGAGAGTGAGTGAGAGAGTGTGAGAGTGTGAGTGAGTGTGAGAGAGTGAGAGAGAGTGAGAGTGAGAGAGAGTGAGAGTGCGAGAGAGTGTGAGTGTGAGAGAGTGAGAGAGAGAGTGAGAGAGTGTGAGATTGTGAGATTGTGAGAGTGTGAGTGAGTGTGAGGGAGTGAGAGAGAGTGAGAGAGTGAGAGGGTGAGAGTGTGATAGAGTGAGAGAGTGAGAGTGTGAGAGTGAGTGAGTGAGTGTGAGAGAGAGTGAGAGAGAGTGTGAGAGAGAGTGTGAGAGAGTGTGAGAGAGTGAGAGTGTGAGAGAGTGAGAGAGTGAGTGAGTGTGAGAGAGTGAGAGAGAGTGAGAGAGAGTGAGAGAGAGTGTGAGAGAGTGTGAGAGAGTGAGAGTGTGAGTGAGAGAGTGAGAGTGTGAGCGAGTGTGAGAGAGTGTGAGTGTGTGTGAGTGAGTGTGAGAGAGTGTGAGTGAGAGAGTGAGAGAGTGTGAGAGAGTGTGAGTGAGAGAGTGAGAGAGTGTGAGAGTGTGAGTGAGAGAGTGTGAGTGAGAGAGTGTGAGAGAGTGAGTGTGAGAGAGTGAGTGTGAGAGTGTGAGTAAGTGTGAAGGAGTGTGAGAGAGTGAGAGAGAGTGTGAGAGAGTGATAGAGTGTGAGAGTGTGAGAGTGTGAGTGAGTGTGTGAGAGTGTGAGTGAGTGTGTGAGAGTGTGTGAGAGTGTGAGTTAGTGTGTGAGAGTGTGAGTTAGTGTGAGAGAGTGAGAGAGTGTGAGTGTGTGAGTATCCGGCAAAACAACCCCCTACCTCCTCGCGGTGCCGGACGGCAACTCTGTCGTGGACTGTGCTGTGCGGAGGAGAGGCTGCCACTGCTCTGTCAGGAGCTGGACCGGTACCGCCTGGATATCTGTGGCATTCACGAGGTCCGGTGGACCGGTTCTGGCTCCTGCCACCATGAGGGGTGGACAGTCCTCTACTCGGGGCAGCAGACTGCCAAACAACAGGGGGCGTGGGAGCGTGGCGGTGAGGTGTGGGAAGCTGTAAGCCCCAGGCTACTTTGGGCTTGCCTTCCCATCAACCGGAGGCGAGGAGTGGTGGTCATGGTTACTTATGCCCCCACCGAAGACGAACATTCGTGGAGGGATGCAGGCAAAGCCGATGAGTCAGATGCCTTCTATGACCTCCTGTCACAGGTGCTGGCTAAAGTGGCCCCTCGAGTTGGTCATGATCCTGGCACCTGGTCTGGAGTGATTGGAGGGCATGGGCCAGATCAGCTCAATAACAACGGTAGGAGGCTGCTAGATTTTTGTGCAGCCCATGGGCTTGTAATTACCAACACGCTGTTCCGGCATCGGCGCATCCACACAACATCATGGATGCATGCCGGGTCCAAGCAAGAACATCTGCTGGACTACATAGTGACGGACCAGCGGATGCGAGCCCATGTCCCTGACACCAAGGCCTACCGTGGAGCTGATCTGCCCTCTGACCATCGACTAGTCATCTGTAAGATGCGCCTGGCATTCTTCGACTCCGATGGTGGGTGTACACCCAGGACTCCATTCCAACCTAAAGTGGCCTGGTCTCAGTAATCTGATGAAAGTTGCAAGCAAGAATTTCATCATCACCTGCGGCTGGGGTTGGCATCGTCCCCCACTCCTCCTGATGTCGAGGGTAAATGGGCGAGGTTTAGGACTGTCACTCATGCAGCTGCATTGGCTGCTTTGGGTACGCGGTCCAGACCTCTCCAGAGACCCTGGCTGACAGAGGAGGTGTTCAGGATGGTTGAGAAAAAGCGACAGGCCCACTGTCATCGGCTACAGAATCCCACGTCAGAGAATGAGGAGTCTTACCGCAGCCTTCGCTCGGAGGTTTGGAGAGCCGTGAGGCGCTGCAAGGATGGGTGGTGGTCGCGGGTTGCTGAGGAGATGGAGTCTGCCTCAGTGGCCCGCGATCACAAATCTCTATTTAACTCTATAAAAAAAGTAACCTGCAGCGCCACACCTATTACCATCATTAGGGGAAAAACGGTGATCCAATCTCTGACCCCCAGGAACAGGTTTGCAGATTTGCTGAGCATTTCTGTGAGGTCCTGGGGGAGGGAAAATCCCTCAGCCAGGAAAACATCGTGGCACAAAATGAGGATGACCCTGCTGAGGCTGCGGTGCCTCAAATATTGGAAGAAGTCACCCCCTGTGAGTGGCTGGCTGAAGTACCATCTGTTGAGTAAGTACTGAAGGTGATCCGGAGTCTGAGACGAGGAAAGGCAGCGGGCAGAGATGATCTCCCAAGCGAAATGCTGAGGGAGGGTGGCGTTTGTGCACAGACTGCCATATATGACATCATAACAACAGTCTGGACCACTGGACGGGTTCCGCAGGATTGGAAGGATGCCCTGGTGGCCCCCCTTTTTAAGAAGGGGGGCCGCACAGACTGTAACAACTACAGGGGCATCTCACTCCTCAGTGTGCCGGGAAAGGTCCTGGCAAGGATTATTCAACATCGCCTTGCCAGGCACGCTGAGGAGAGGCTTGCGGAGCCCCAATGCGGTTTCAGGAAAGGGCGGTCCTCCACAGATGCCATATTTTCCATCCGTCTGCTACAGCAGAGGTGTAGGGAATTCCAACAAGACCTACATCTCTGCTTTATTGACCTGGTCAAGGCCTATGATACCATCAGTAGGCCTGGGCTCTGGTTTGTTATTCGTGCTTTTGGAGTCCCTGACCCTCTGCTCACGATCATTAAGGACCTTCATGATGGTGAGCGGGCCCGGGTAAAACTACGTGGCCGGGAGTCGGAGCCATTCCCTCCACACCTTGGGGTGCGACAGGGATGTCCTCTGGCTCCCACATTATTTAACATCTATTTTAACCACGTAGTTCGTGAAGCCTTCAATAGCTGTACCGGGGGAATCTCCATTTGGTACAGATATAATGGGAGGCTGATCGATGCCCGGGTGCGGTCAAGGGATGGCTCCCTATTGCTCAACCACGTTATGTATGCCGATGATTTGGTAATAGCTGCTCATTCAGATGAGGAGTTGGAGACGCTGCTGCTGAGACTGGAGCGTGCCACTAAGAGATGGGGCCTTACCATCAGCCCCACCAAAACTAAGCACCTGCCTGGGTATTTGTACCATCGGACACTCCACCCCCACAACTCCCAATCGGTGATGGGGCAGTTGTGGAGAGAGTGAAGAGTTTCCCATACCTGGGCAGTGTGCTTATGACCGGCTCCAGTTTAACAGCAGAGGTCTCACCCGAATCAGTTGAGCGGCAATATCTTTTCATCGGTTGTGTAACGCTGTATGGAAGCTGCCTGGTCTGTCGTTCCGCACTAAGCTTCAGGTCTTCTCGGCCACGGTCATTCCCTCCCTTCTCTACGCTTGCGAAACGTGGAACTCCTTAATGGAGCATCTTCGCCGGTTGGAAACATTTAGGCTGGCCTGCCTACGATCCATCCTGGGTTTAACCAGGCTGGATTGTGTGAGGAGCTCACAAATCCTAGAAAGATCTGGGCAAGGTCCCATCGGTGAGCTCCTCGGACAGGCAAGGCTGCGTTGGCTGGGTCATGTAGCCCGCATGCCCAGCCACCGCATGCCGAAACAGCTTTTTTTCGGCCGAATCGAGAGGGCTAAACGGGCGCGGCACGGGCTAGAGAAGAGATGGATTGATGTGGTACAGGAGGATGTGGAGCTGAGTGGACTTGTCGATGACTGATACCAGTGGTGTCAAGATCGGCCTCTGTGGAGGAGACTCGTGAAGGATGCTACTGGGCAGTTGGAGGCAGTCGCCCTCCAACAACAACGGAGGGCGGAGGAGCGACGCTCACAACAACGAGCGGAGCGCCGGGTGGCTAAAGCACAGCAGGTTGGCACAGTAGGGGGCACAGGTGGTGCACCAGCCAGTCATCTCAGTCAGTCGACCCGTGGCACCTGGGTCTGCCCCGTGACCTCCTGCCCGCGGGCGTTCGACACTTCACGTGGCCTCAAGGTGCACATGGCCTGGCACAAGCGTCGTGGTGACGTCACCGCCACTTAGTGGCGAATGGCGGTTGTTGTTGTTGTTGTGAGAGTGTGTGAGAGTGTGAGTGAGTAAGAGTGAGTGATAGAATGAGTGAGAGTGTGTGAGAGTGTGAGAGAAAGAGTGTGTGAGAGTGTGAGAGAAAGAGTGTGAGAGTGAGTGTGAGAGAGTGAGTGAGAGAGTTTGAGAGAGAGTTTGAGAGAGAGTGTGAGAGAGTGTGATAGTGTGAGAGTGAGAGGAGTGAGTGTGAGAGTGGAGTGTGAGTGGAGTGAGAGTGAGTGATAGAGTGAGAAAGTAAGAGAGTGTGAGAGTGTGATAGAGTGAGAGTGTGTGTGAGAGTGAGAGAGTGAGTGAGTGGAGTGTGAGTGTGAGAGTGTGAAAGTTTGAGTGTGAGAGAGTGAGAATGATAGAGTGAGAGAGTGTGAGTGGAGTGTGAGAGTGTGAAAGTGTGAGGGTTTGAGTGAGAGTGTGAGAGAGTGAGAGACTTTTGACTTTTAAATGACTTTTATTGCCGCCAGCAGCAAAAGCACTGGAGGCGATTTCGATATGAAACACACAAAGTCACCAGCAAACAAATGAAAATAAACGTTACAAATCCATGCGCTGTGGCGCTAAAATGCATTGCGCACAACACGAAAGAAAAGTCACGTGGTTGTGGTGGTCATTCGCGCACGCCACGGTGACGAGCGAGCACTTCAGAAGGTGAACATGAGGATGCCATCCACGCTGGTACAGAGGGCTTTTCCGGCTCCCCAGCGTTCGAAGAAGACGTGCACATCACCGACATGTGTGTGGTATGCGTGCTGCAGGCGGAGCCACACCTTAAGCAGGCCTCTGAACACTGGAAGCACGGAGCAGCCGTCAGTGTCACCTTCCAGCGTCTTTTTCTTCGTTCTGTACACCGCCATCTTCGCCTGAGCTTCCGTTAATTTTTAAATGAGGGGTGGCGCAGTGGTTTGCGCACCTCTCTGTGAACCGGGTGACTTGATTTTGACTCCCGGCCACGGCGAAAGTGAGGCGCGAGCGACTTCCAGACCGGTTCTGTGCCTCCAACCGCACTCCTCCACTTCACTGGTACGCACAAACCAGGGCGGTGACGATCGGTCAAACGAAGGCCGTGACCGACACGGCGTGGGGAGTCGTTCATCCATCAGTGGATCAACAATGAGGCTGCACACCGCTTAAACGAGTAAATGGCCGTGCATTTACAATCCTCGTCTCGTGTCACCGGGGACTGGGAAACCTGGAGTGAACTTGGTTTCTGGATTTGAAGTGTTCGTGACTGCAAGAACCAAAGAGTATGGACTTGGTTTCCCTACGAAGCCGGAGCTAGCAGCCACACCTAGGGTCACGCCACACTTCCTGCCCACATAACCGCGAATATTATTTCATTATTTTATAGGGTTTTTTTGTGTTGATTGTTTGCTCAGGCGTGAGACGGAAGGTGAGGTAGGGAGAGAGCTGGCCATTGACTGCCTTAACAGAGGCTTCGAGAAATATGTAGATTGCTCTTTAAAAAAGTAACACGAAACTTTGCCAGTGAACCCGCCAGACGGCACGGCGATCGGAGGTCATGAAGGTCGGAGCTCATGGCTCGTAATTGGAAGCTCGCGAGTTGGAATCCCAGCTGTGTGGATCGGCTCAGCCCGTCGCCTCCAGGGCAGGGAAAGTGAATACCGCTTGGGTTGGGAGATATAAATTCTTGTCCTGCGGCCAGGACAGCACGGCCGCTGCATCATCGAGAAACACGGGGCCTGCAGTCCCAGAGAGCGTTGAGTTTAAATAAACAAACACTCGTGCTGCTACATACCAAATTAACGTTGGGATAACCAAAGAGATGTTTAAATCCTGGGTGCCCAAGTGTAGCGGGCTGACTGCAGAAAAAGAAATAAATTTGCAGTAAAATGGGTTTTCCACTTGGAACAATTCCACGTGATAATAAAAAAAATATCGGTTTGACCATCATGTGACAAACATTGCTCTCTGTGGCAGAGCGAGTGAAGAGGTGCTGCCTCATACAATGGATGTCATTCGAAGGTGGTCTCAGGGGTAGCTCTGTGATATCCGCTTCCGTGGGCCGTTCTATAACACGCAGGGCCGCGCTGCTCTGCAAGATCTCCAAACGATTGTTCATCTCGTGACGCCGATAGTGGCGCTATCGCGATTCAAATTGTGGGAAATATGACAAGGAGTTCCGACGAGCCCCGCGGGATCTCCCAGTTGCCACTCATCAGTGCAGTACAACTTTTATTGAGAGACTGCGCGGAGGACGCCCTGGCCAACGGCTCCGTGTGGACGAGCAGCCCGAGAGAGGCTTGTGCTGTAATTTTAATTAACGAGTTGTAATTGCCTCCCAACGACACTCGCCGTCACAAAAACACGACCAGGCCCGGGATATTAATGCAGCCGTTTAAACCCAGCAGTGCGGGGCCGCGGTGAAGTCACTAGCGCACTTTCGGAGATGGAACCAGTACAGTCATCTCCCCCTCTCTCTCATTCTCCACTCTCCTCCTGTCTCTCCTCTTTCCTGTCTCTCCCCCCTTTCTTGATTTCCTCTCCCTTCCCATATATCCACTCTCCGGTCTCTTCTCTCTTCCTTCGGTCCACTTTCCCGTCTCATCTGCATGATCCTTCACGTGTCGGTTTCACGTCAACATTGTTGGGGTTTAGGATCTGGCCAGGGGTCAGTGTCAGCTGAGTCTGTCCGGGTCAGTGACCCGGATAATGTTGGTGCATCTAGCGCACCACATCCAGTATATCCTGCACTATAGCTGTGGCTACTGGTCGCTTGCCACCTACCATGACGAGTCGACCGATCAAATTTCTCGTTTTCAAAATGTGAGGTGGGTGATGAAGCCCCGGTTGTGGCTGAATGTTTGTGGAGCCGAGCAGGATGTGAATGGTGTCCAAGTATTTACACAACGGCAATAAAAAGCAGTTCCCATCCCCCCTTTCACCCGATCGTGTTTTCATTGCAACGTGACTTCCTGTCAAACGTGCACGAATCTCGTTCGGGGTCTGCTCAGAACATCATCTCTCCACGGTTGCAAAAAGACTTTGGGAGAAAACCAACAGAGGTAGTGGCATGGGGATACCTTTATGCTGCCTTAGGAATGTGGAATTTCCACCGAGGAATCTGGACCGCTGGAGAAGATGCGTATCACCGGGTGTTTGCGTGACGGGAGAGGTGGTTTTGGTGTTCGCACTCGGACACCGCTCGCTGTACACACTCAAGGTGGTGGGGGAGGGCAGTGATAGTGAGGGTGGGTGGCAGACTTGGGGCAGTCTTGGCCTAACCCCAATAGTGTCGTGGACTTGTGCCCGTGCGCGCACGAGCATTTTACATTTCACCTGGTTCAAAATGGCCGTGGCGCAGTGTTTAACGCACTACACTACAAACCCCGTGACCCGAGTTTGATTCCCACTAACAACCAACATTGGTGAAGAATATCTGAACCGGTTCTGGGCCTCCCCGAGGTCGACTCAGCCTCAAATGAGTATCTGATGCGGTGTGTAAACATTAGCACCGGGGAGATAAATGTGGCCAGGCGAGGTGCCGGGCACGCCACACCCCCTTAAGCTCTACGCCACGTCAGCCTAAATATGTGGTCCAGCAGCACTTGACCCAACAGTCTTGTTAAAGGTTGCATGGTGGATCTTTGTCTTTGTGTGCGACACCTGCAGTGACCCGCGCCTGTGCCAGGCGGTAGCAGCAGCAGCGGTGACGCCGGTGGTGGTGGCGGTGCCGTGCTGCCAGAACCGGCGCCAGCAGCCATGGGGTGCGGCCTGCGCAAGCTGGAGGACGTGGACGAGGGCAGCCCCGGCAAGATCTTCTCCACGCTGAACCGGCAGCAGGTGGAGGCGCGCGTCAGCCCGGCGTACGAGTGCCTCCCCCTCGACTTCACCACCGCCCGCTCAGGTACCCCGCTCGGCCCCCCACGCGTGTTTCGGTGCCGGCACTCGGCCCCCCGCGGGTACTCGCTGGGCCACACGCGAGCATCCCGGTCTCAACGGACGGCGCCGTTGCTCGGGAATCTTGCTTGAGGCGTCGAGTGGGGTCACAGGGCCAGGTTCACGGGGTCAGGTTCACGGGGTCACGGGGTCAGCGATGGGACTGCTGCGGCATGCGTGGTTCCGCTTCTATTGCGGAATCTGCCTTCTCATGAGGGAGCACCGCGCGCCCCGCCACGAGAAACGGCGATTACTGGACGTTAATTAAAGTAGATGGGGCCCTGCGGGAGGCGCCGGGAACACGTGAATATAAAAACGTAACGGGTGCGGAGACGGGGCAGAGACGGCGCGAAGCACAGAGACTTTGCCGTGACGGCCTGTCTGTGACGTTTTGTCGCGCTTGCGGGTCTACGTCGACTTCCATAGTGAGCTGTCAGCTGGAGCGAGCGACATTCACCAGTCATAGAGATCCGCTTGTGAAGGCGTTTACGACCGTTCACGCTATCGGGTGCTCGTGAACGTCAGTCGGTGATCACCGGGAATGCGCCCGATCTCATCAGACACTGGAAGCTAAGCAGGGCTTAGCCTGTAGATTCCAGCACTCAAAAGTATGACTGCCGTGTCAGCGAGTGGGGACACTTGTTATCGTGCACGCTTATTGTGAGTCCAGTCCGTCAAGGATGCGCCACGCTCATCGCATTTGGTTAGCTCTTAGGAAGAACAACAACGCTGCTGCTGCTGCTGCTTCAAGGCTGTTGTGAAGCTGACTCCGACTCGAGGATGGGTCCCGAGGCCCTGCCACCGGTCACTGCGTCCACGTGTTTGGGCCGGAGACCCCGGTGAAATTGTGCTGTCCGTGTCGGTGCACAAGACTTACGATGTGCGGGGAAGCAGAGGGCGGTGCAGCAAAGCGTGTTGTTTAACTGCACTTCTACGCTCCCACATCTATGCTCCCCTCCTTTACGAACCCACACTCACGAGCGTAGCGAAGTATCGTCAAAACCCCCACGGCTTGGGGAGGCCCTCATCCAGCAGTGGAGTGCTCATGACAGTCAACGTACACAACTCGTTCCGCGTTCCTATAGAGCATTCTGGGTATAACTCCTCAGCCAACCGTCCACATCGCCTTTGGTCAACTCTGCGTGCCCTTCGCAACCGAGAGGCGACTCGGCGCCATCGCCCAGCCGATTCTTCGCTCGCCGTTAAGTTCGATCGCTTGTCAAGGAGGCGGCGTCACCCGCTCGCCTCCACCCGCTCGCCTCCACCCGCTCGCCTCCACCCGCTCGCCTCCACCCGCTCGCCTCCACCCGCTCGCCTCCACCCGCTCGCCTCCACCCGCTCGCCTCCACCCGCTCGCCTCCACCCGCTCGCCTCCACCCGCTCGCCTCCACCCGCTCGCCTCCACCCGCTCGCCTCCACCCGCTCGCCTCCACCTGCACGAAACGTCTTTCGGCCTGTCATGGCCAACCCCGGCCATTCCTTCTTCCGCCCCTCATTCTACCCTCCCCTCCCTCCCACCGGTTACACCCCAAGAGGCCCTCAACCCTAAACTCCACGTACAAAACCCCTCAACCCAACCCTAAACTTTACGTACAAAACCCCTCAACCCAACCCTAAACTCCACGTACAAAACCCCTCAACGCAACCCTAAACTCCACGTACAAAACCTCCCCCCCCAGGTCTACTGCCGGCCAGCGTCTCCAAGCATCGCGCTGTAGAACTTGTAGAACTTGTAGAACTTGTAGAACTTGTAGAACTTACGATCGTGGTTCCTCGCGCTGCCTTTGTCCATTCCGGTCCTTTCCCTCTGTCACTTAAACCGGGCCGGGTGCCTCCTCCGCTAAACACAGCTAGCTGAGGACCCCGCAAACTACCGGCCCGTCACCACCTCGTCAACCGTCTCCACACTCCTGGAGCGCCTCATCCAAGATCACCCTCCCCCATCTTTCCCCCACTTGAGTCCACCCTCCGTCCAGCCCACTCCGCCAAGACTGCACCCTATGGATGGCCGCCGACGTCTCGAGGCATCGTCGCTCCAGTAAACTGTAAACTCTCGCACCTATGCCGACGACGCTCATTTACGCTCCACTCTCACCTCCGCTCGGGGCCACTCGCCCTCACTTATTGAACCTCAGCCTGACGGAAACCGGTTTGGAGTCCCTTTGGAGCAGTTTCAAACCATTTGGGTTTCCTCAGTCCTACGAGTGTGGTACAGATCAGTAAATCCGTGACCAATTCGGAGGCGTTCAGCTATTTGCTCCTCCTCACGGAGTCTTTCAGGATTCAGCAGTGCGTCGCTCGCAGGAATAAGTGAGAGTGTTCTCACGTGAGTGGCAGCAGGAAGCTCGCGCCGGGTTGACCGGGAGGCCGGGCCCCGTCAGCAAAACGCTTGAGGTCAAACAGTCACGGTTTGGGTTTTGTAGACAAAAAAGTAAAAATGAATGCGCGAATGTCGTCAATCTGGCCACAGCAGCAGCCGCATCGGCGGTCCCTGGACGAACGGAAGAATTTGGATTCCTGAGCACAGAGAAGTGAGAGCGGTTTACCATCTTCGGTCACGGCCGGCTGTGTCGGGGCATTCGAAAACAACAACAACATGTGTGTGATGCCGCGTTGGCGGCAGTGATGCCGCGTTGGCGGCAGTGGTGCCCGAGCACAAATAATGCTTACTTAGTCGCCAAGCACACTGCGGCCCTAAAGAGGAAATAACCCATCATAAACAACGTGATATCTCTCTCTCTCTGCTCCTTCTCGTGCACGATAGCAGCCATCGGCAACAACCAACGGCAAATAATTTGGCTTTGTTTTGTAACTTCTACATTTTTGGCAGCGTTTGAGGCAGCGAGGTTGCGGTTTAACGGTCTGTGGCACGTCAGCCCTCCGCTTCGCTCTCTCTCTCTCTGATGTGTTCTGGGAGACGTTCATGATGGGCGTTTATGGCCATGGGTCTGCGGAGCGGCGCGGAGTCTCCCTCTCCCACAGGGTCCTGCGGGCCTCACTTCCTGCCCGCAGGGCCACACATATGGCATTGTTTTGTAAACTCTCCCACACTCCCTCGCTCGCTCTCACTCTCGCTCGCCCTCCCTCCCCTCCTGGCCCTCACCACCACCGCCGCTACCGCCAACAGCCAGGGAATGTGCCCAACCCAGCCAAAATGTGTCTCCAATCATGAGCGTTTACTCGCACGGGAGGGAGAGAGAGAGAGGCACCCAGACAATCGACAAAGAGCAAAAGTGCTTTGGGCGTTCGTTTTCTGGGGTGGTTGAGAGAGTGAGAGTGAGAGAGGGGTGCTGGGTGGTTGAGAGAGTGAGAGGGGTGCTGGGTGGTTGAGAGGGGGAGAGGGGGAGAGAGGTGCTGGGTGGTTGAGAGGGGGAGAGGGGGAGAGGGGTGCTGGGTGGTTGAGAGAGTGAGAGGGAGAGGGGTGGCTGGGTGGTTGAGAGAGTGAGAGAGAGTGAGAGAGGTGGCTGGGTGGTTGAGAGAGTGAGAGGGGTGCTGGGTGGTTGAGAGAGTGAGAGGGGGAGAGGGGGTGAGGTGGCTGGGTGGTTAAGAGAGTGAGAGGGAGAGTGAGAGGGGTGGCTGGGTGGTTGAGAGAGAGAGAGGGGTGCTGGGTGGTTGAGAGAGTGAGAGTGAGAGGGGTGGCTGGGTGGTTGAGAGAGTGAGAGGGGGAGAGGGTGCTGGGTGGTTGAGAGGGGGAGAGAGGTGCTGGGTGGTTGAGAGGGGGAGAGGGGGAGAGGGGTGCTGGGTGGTTGAGAGAGTGAGAGTGAGAGGGGTGGCTGGGTGGTTGAGAGAGTGAGAGGGGGAGAGGGTGCTGGGTGGTTGAGAGGGGGAGAGAGGTGCTGGGTGGTTGAGAGGGGGAGAGGGGTGCTGGGTGGTTGAGAGAGTGAGAGGGGGAGAGGGTGCTGGGTGGTTGAGAGAGTGAGGGAGGAGAGGGGTGCTGGGTGGTTGAGAGAGTGAGAGGGGGGAGAGGTGGCTGGGTGATTAAGAGAGTGAGGGGGGTACTGGGTGGTTGAGAGGGGGAGAGGGGTGGCTGGGTGATTGAGAGAGTGATAGTGGACACTGTCACATGTATTGGGTTATTATGACCGCTGCAGTCACTAGAGGTCGCTGCACTCACCACAATGTTTTTAAAATCTTTATTCTATCTGCAAGAAGGGTAACTGGCTTAGGACACAACACTACCATCACCAACACCACCACCACCACAATCAATACCACCACCACTGCCATCGCTAACACCACCACCACCACAAACATTATCACCACCACAATCATCAGCACAACCAACACCATAACCAACACCACCACCGCCAACACCACCACCAACACTATCACCACCAACATTATCACCACCACAATCATCAGCACAACCAACACCATAACCAACACCACCACCGCCAACACCACCACCAACACTATCACCACCAACATTATCACCACCACAATCATCAGCACAACCAACACCATAACCAACACCACCACTGCCAACACCACCACCAACACTATCACCACCAACATTATCGCCACCACAATCATCAGCACAACCAACACCATAACCAACACCACCACTGCCAACACCACCACCAACGCTATCACCACCAACATTATCACCACCACAATCATCAGCACAACCAACACCATAACCAACAACAACACCGCCACTGCCGCCGCCAGTGGCAGTGTTTGTGTGTGGGATGGGCTGTGACGGACGGCACAGTAAACCGTGGCGGAGCGGGAGCCGGAATTCAGTTTCATTTATTTGGTAGAGAGCCCTGTGAGCCATTCGGCTCTTGAATCGGGTGCAACCGCAACAAACAAAAAAACAAAAACATGAACAAGAAAACATCTTAAAGTGACTATGTGACTGTGCTAACAGAAAAATCAGGAAAAAACAGCAAAATATTCCTGACAAAGCACCGTACACCAACGCTGTGTGAAAAAATCCTAGTGGGATGCAAGTCAAACAGCAACAACCACAAGACAACTTAGATTAAGGCCATCAGTGCTACAACAAACATGGCCAAACCAAAAAAACTTTTCGAAATCACCAAAATAAAGCCATAAATGCAATGTAACATTGATCATAGCGACTGTGACCAAATTTTTAACAATAAATTACATAAATAACACGTAATACCAAACCCTAGAGCCACAGCTGGCTGCATGAGTCACTCCACAACAACAGGAGCATCAGTTGGAGTATCAAATTTTTCAATGCACCTTTAAGATCAGCACACTAAATAAAAATACAGATAATACTTTGCAACGGTCATCCGGAGCTAAACATTTTATTTTATTTTAGGCCACTGAATAGCAATGCCAGATAGGGGTGTACAACTCCTCTAGAGCATTTTTTAGTGAAGATCTCATAAGTAGTGATTCAAGTTGCAGTTTATTGGCAATAGCATTCCAGACCCTGGGGGCATCAATAGCAAAGGCCCTTCCTCCAGTTTTTGTACGGCAATAGGGAATGTGAAGCTGGTAAATGAGCGAAGACCTGAGGTCAAATTTGTTCTTTGAAACAGAGAAGAGATCCAACAGGTAGTCTGCGGATTTTTTTGTAAGTGCATCGTGAATAAATAAGATCTGGTGCACAAGCCGTCGAACATTAAGATATGTTAAGTTTGACCCATTGTAGAGATCACAGTGGTGAGTCATATATGGGCAGTTCAATGCAAATCTTAAGGCCGAGTGATAGATGGAATAAAGCTTTTTCAGTACAGAACTTGGAACTGATTTATACACGATGTCACAGTAATCAAGTAGAGGCAGTATGGTAGCTTTTACCAATTCCAAACGGAACATAGGGGGGAAGCAGTGCTTGTGTCGATACAGAAAACCAATTTTTATTTTTGTCTTTTTACCAATATAATCAATGTGATCTTCAAAATTCAGTTTTGAATCCAGGATGACCCAAGATACTTATAGATCTTGACTTTCTCTATTTGATAATTATTTAAGGAATGTAAATGGGGAAAAAGAACTTCCTGCTTTAGTCCCGGTGAGAAGCATAGCACCTTGGTTTTGGAGGTATTCAGGACTAGTTTAAGAACAACTAGCTGATGTTGTAGTTTCTTGAAATCACCCTGGCGCTTAGCAATCACGTCATCCGGAGAGCGGCCAGCAGTAATCAGTATCGTGTCATCTGCAAAAAGATATACCCTGGAATGATCCAGGTCAGTGCCCAAGTCATTGACATAAAGTGAGAACAAGAGGGGGCCGAGGATGGAACCCTGTGGAACCACTTTTGTTATCTTAACACTGTTTGACCTCCAACCATCTGTGAATACAGTTTGGGTGCGAGAAAAGAGGTAATTTTTTTAACCATTTTACTGCTTATTCACAAAAACCGAGGCAACTTAGTTTACTAAGCAGGGTGTTGTGGTTTACTGTATCAAAAGCTTTGGACAGGTCAAGAAAAAGACAGGCACAGTCCTGCTTATTATCAAGGCTACTGTAAATGTGATTCAGAGAGTCTAATGCAGCAGATGTGGTGCTGTATTTTTTTCGGAACCCAGATTGTTTTAGATGTAGTAGATTGTTGGTGGACAGGAAACTGCTAAATTTTTATTTAAAGCTTTCGTGACTGCAGTAATTCATATTCTTAGTTCTTTCGGTAAAGTCACGTTGAAGGGAAACAACGTGACTTTACCGAAAGAACTAAGAATAGGAAACTGCTAATTTGGTAGTTCAATCATTTTTCAAAAATTTTCATCAACAGAGACAAAATTGAGATAGATCGGTAGTTATTTGGATTATCTTTAGCGCCCCCTTTGTGAATTGGACGGACATAGGAATGTTTCCATTCTGGAGGAACTGATGCTTCTTTGATGGACAGGTTGAAAATATGGGCTATAGGTTTGTATATTAGGTGACCAATATTTAGTAGCGCAAAGACGGGAATACTATCTGCTCCGGTAGAGGAGGACCCTTTGAGGTAGGACAGTTGTTTCAGAACATTACTTTCGTGGATTGGCTGGAAACTAAATTCGTTTAATGTTTGGACACGGATGTAGGAATTTGCATGAGCAGGTGTGACTCCCAATACATTATCAAAAATATTACCAGCTTCAGAAAAATGAAGGTTAAAATTGTCAACTATTTTTTTGGGATCTGAAAAATATTCCCCATTTCGATTAAGCTCAAAGGGCAGATGATCTGTTTTGGATGCCTTTTCGATACATTTGATTGTTTTCCAGAAAATCCTGGCATTTCCATGATATTCCAGGAGAGTGGAGGAAAAGTAGGCATTTTTTGCATGCCGTATTTTTTTGACGCATCTATTCCTTAAAATCCTGTATTCTAGCCAGTCATTTACCAAATGACTTTTCTGAGCACATGCCCAAGCCTTGTATCTAGTTTTCATGAGCTTTGTAATCAAAGGATCAAACCATGGTGGGCGGTTACCTTTAGTTTTAAAGCTAACCAATGGAGCATGTTTGTTAAGAATTTGGAGAAACGTGTACCTGAAGGTCTCCCAAGCCGTAGTCAGGTTGGGGATATCACAGACCTTGTCAATATCCGAGTGAAGCACATCATTAGTAAATGCCTGAGTGCTGAAGTGTCTCATAGAGTGCTTCTCAATCAATTTAAGGGGGGCTTTGGGTCTGGCTGATGATCTCACCCCAAAAATGAAGGAGTTGACTTAATTTAATCACAAGCCCTCTGATGTTGACATGTAGAACACCAACACCTTTTCTGCCAGAAAAATCTACAGAATTATACGAGTTCTTTACATTTGGGCCAGAATGAAGCTCAATACCACCCAGAAATAAGAAAAGTAGAATTAATAGTTTGCACAAGTATTTTCTGTGAAAGGATGAAGAGCGGCGAACCTTGGACGAATAGCAGCAGCTCGCAGATGGTGTTATTTTTAAGAGCAGAATGAAGTTTGGAAGGAGTGCTGGTGAAGTAATGGGACAAAGATAGGGTTTAAAAGGATACAATGATGGAGTGTAGAAGTGCTTATGAGCTGTTTCATTTGCAGGTGTAGTGGCAAATCAAGCAACAAGTATGGACGCAAAGTAATGAGGGTAGCCGTTTGTAGAGTTGAGTGTGGCACTAGATATGGCCGGGAGGGACAGCAGTAGGATACACAGCAGAAGAATTGCCATCTTTAAAATATGGCTGCGTGTGGGGACAATCTGCACACTCCAGCTAAACATCTCCTATTTAGCTCGCACACTACCTGGCCGAGTGTTGTTAGTGAGCGCCTATTAAGGCCGGCGTGGCACGCCACGGGATCAACGGCTCGGAATCAATCGCGCCCGGCCGTGTTTGACTTTTGTGTGTGAACACAGTCGCTGGGCGCAGGCCCAAAGGCGCGGAACGACAAACGGCCAGCAAAGAACAGCACTGCCCCTCCCCAGTGCTCATGTTCATGATGACCTCACAGGAGAAATTATACTGGTAGGAACCTCCTGGTTACACCAGCCCACAGGGGATTATTGTGTCCGTCCGTCCGTCGTGCATCCAAAAATGGGAGGGGTGGGGCTGGGTGGAGAGGGGAGGGTGGGGAGGGGCTGGGTGGGGAGGGAGGGGAGGGGCTGGGTGGGGAGGGGCTGGTCACCCCGTGGTGCCCTTATAAAACTCAACGTTTAACCTACTCACGCCGGCTTGTGCCCGCCCTCACAGTCGGGCATACAGTATTTGCGGAATACACCACGCCGCCATTGACCGAGCAACCCAACGTTCCTACCAGCTCCCTCCGCAGGAATGTGTTAAGGATGTTGTAGACTTGTAGAGTATGGTCAGGTGAGAAGCGACCAGAACAGACTTTCATCTACAAGAGGGACCTGGGTCACCACAGTGACGAAAGCAATGACACAGAACAGAGCACAACAATGAAGGAATGCAGGTACTACGGCACTCAATTTAGGCCCAGTGGATTCAAACAAAATCCAGACACCAGCAACGATCGCCCATAAAGAACACACGGCAAAGGAGCAGTAGTGCAGTAGTCAGTGCAGTAGTTAGCCCGGTAGTTACTGCAGTAGTTAGTGCAGTAGTTAGCCCGGTAGTTAGTGCAGTAGTTAGTGCAGTAGTTAGCATGGTAGTTAGCGTGGTAGTTAGTGCAGTAGTCAGTGCGGTAGTTTAGCGCGGTAGTTAGTGCAGTAGTTAGTGCAGTAGTTAGTGCGGTAGTTAGCGCACTGCGCTACAAACTGAGTGATCTGAGCTCAGTTCCTGCTCACGGCCATTAGTGAACCGGTCCTGGGCCTCCCCCATGGTCGACTAAAATGAGTACCTGGTGCGATGTGTAAACATCGTCACTCGGGAGACAAAGGCAGCTAGCTGGGCGTGGTGCTGGCCAGCCATCCCCTTGTGTGCCGTGCCGGCCGTCTTCGGTACTACTAGCTAACAGCACTTGCCTCAGCAAGTTAAACCTTGGTGGTTTAACTTGGGACTCGTCTGTGCCATTCTCTGTTTGCTCCAGCCACGCAAACGTCTCTCAAGGTTGAACCGCAGCCCTGGGAGAGATCAGCTATATAATTATTCCTGCCATAAGAATGTGGAAATTACACCGTTGGCTTGGGCCCATCAAATAACTTCAACAAAGCCCTGTTCTCATTTGACCAGTGAGGCAGCTGGGCCTCGGCAAAATGTGGACGTGAAGTCAATGCGACAGACCTCGGTTTGTACAGAGTCATCTTGCTGCCATACAGAGTCCCCTGGCTGCCATACAGAGTCCCCTGGCTGCCCTGCTGAGTCCCCTGGCTGCCCGGCTGAGTCCCCTGGCTGCCCTGCTGAGTCCCCTGGCTGCCCGGCTGAGTCCCCTGGCTGCTGTGCACCCCGTGGGCTGGTGTGGGGGGGAGGGGCAGGATTGGTTCAGATGTCGCTCGCCACTGACGTTGGCTACGGCCAGGAATCTAACTCGGGTGGCGGGGTTGGTAGGGCGGCGCGCTAACCATTGTGCCATCACTCCTCCGGTACAAATACCTGTGCCGTCATTCTGCTGGAGCAAAGAGTCCTTCGACCTGCTGACACGCACGCGAACACACGCACAGATGCATGCGCACATGTGCACAAACAGGCACGCATACAAACACGCACACGCGCGCGCTTTGCACAAGCTTGGACGGAGGCCCATGTATGAAACTAGAGGCGAGAATTGGAATTTTAAACACACGCGTCGCTCAGCCGGCACCGGCATCCACACTCGGGCGGGTAAATGGGGGCGGCTGGGGGAGGAGAGGGGGGAGCGGTGGCAACAGCTGCTGGGAGGGGGGCCCTCCCCCTCTACCCCCCCCCAACCCTGTTTCCCGGACACACTGCCTGCCGCATCGCATAAATATATGCGAGCCGAAAAATGCGATCTCTATCGCAGGATCCAGGCTTCCTGGGCGAGGGCCCAGCGCCGCCTGTGCCTTGCAGAGCTGCGTCGGCCGTTGGGGCCACGGCTAACGAAGCGGTCACGCGGGGGGGCGAGCGACGCACGCCGGCGCTCGGTAACCCCGCGCCTCGCTCGCTTTACCCCCTCGCCGTCAACCCCAGTCGGCCTGTAACTTCCCTCTCCTGGGCAATGGCCTCCCCCCATCCTTCTCCATTCCCTCCGTCACCAGCTGCTCGTGTCCAGCTGTGGCCTCCGATCTCTGCGATGTCGTCTCCATGCTGCTGCTGCTCTCACCTCGTCTTCCGTTCTCTTTCTCTGCTTCACTTTACCTTCTGTGGAGCCGATTCCTTTGCCCGTCGGTCGAATATATACGGTGGGTGTTTAAAGAGAACGTTGGCAATGGGATGGACAGGAAACGCGATGAACAAAGCAGCGTTGAAAATCATGGGATGCAAAAGAAATTAACAGAAAGATGCTGAGGTTGAGACTACGGGGAAGGAAGTGGCGTGGAGCACCGGCACGTCGTGCCATAGTCACAGGCAGCTCTACTGCAGGTAGAATGTGAAGAGGAAGACAAAGATGGATGCGGTGGGGAGGATGGTGGTGGTGCGCATGCACGTTCACAGCGGCTGGGCGTATAACTCAAGAAGCGGCGTGCGTGCGAGCACGTGGCCCGGAGCTCTCGTGTCTCCACGTTTTTGTAAAGAGCTCGTTGTTGGCAGGACCCTGCTCCCGAGCGCCAGTGCGCTCCTCTGCAGCTGTGCGCGATGAACTCTCCGCAGTGCTCGCAATTAGGGCAATTTGAATGCGGTAATGGTATTCGCACTCTGTTAGGGTTCCTGAATTATGCATTGATGTACCCGACTGTTGAACGCTGGAGCTCACTATTGCCGCGGCTGCTGCTGCTGCCGCTGCTGCATTCTTTATTTTTCCGCTGTGAAGTCCGATCACCGTCTCTGGGACGTGCTTTCCCCTTCACCCCCCGTGATGCTCCAAGAATGGAAATGATCTCTTAAAAATCTGGTGATAGCCGGATGTTTAAGGGCACAAGGTCCAAGTTCGACGCAAAAATTATACAACACGCAATACAGGCTAATCGTGGGCGTCATTGTGGAGAGCGTGCGTAACAGAAGAGATGACAGACACATCGCCTCCTTTGCGTATATTGTGCCCGCTTATTCATTGTTCTATGTCAATGCTGCCGTCTGCAGAAGATCTCTATGCTCTGCATTTGGCATCTTCCCGCAGGCGCATGGGACGTGTCGCTTCAGAGTCTCCGCAGCGATGCTGCTGATTGTTTCGTCCTAAATATCTGCAAGTGTTCCACTGCTTGACCGTTCGGCTTCATTGCCATTGGTAGAGGATTGGGAGGCAGCGTCCATGGCGGCCGTGAAGTTAAAGAGTGTGGGCCTCTCCTCCAGCCTCTCCCCCAGCCTCTCCTCCAGCCTCTCCCCCGGCCTCTCCTCCGGCCTCTCCTCCGGCCACTCCTCCGGCCTCTCCCCCGGCCACTCCCCCGGCCTCTCCCCCGGCCTCTCCCCCGGCCTCTCCCCCGGCCTGCTCTGGGGCCCGTGCCAGGCATGTTTACGAGTTGTTCGGTCTCATCTGCTTTGTTTTAAATTTTGCACCAATTACGCTGTCTCAGCCATTAGCGTCCATCACGGAGCGAGCGGTGTGTTCTCTGTGTACCCTGAGAGATAATGATCCCTGGCAGCCACATGGCTCCTAGCTCACAGAGACGGCTCGCAGTGTGAAGGTCACGAGGTCATAGTGTAGTCGGGGGTCAACTCGTATCATCATCACCAACATTGCCATCATCATCGCCTTTGTCATCATGATTATCATCACCGTGATCATCATCACCATCGTCATGATATCATCACTATCATGATCATTGTCGTGGTAATCGTCATCATGCATATCATCAGCAGCACCAGTAGCGTTAGCAGCAACAGAATAATCACCATCATCATTGTAATCTTCATCATATAGACAGCAGAAGACTAATCGTCAGCATCATTGTCATCATCATTTCCATAAGTGGAATAATTGTCTTCTAGCATAATAATCCATCATCATCAGCTTCATCATCATCAGCGTCTTCCCCATCATCACTCATAAATCATCATCACACCCTCTTCTCTGAGGTCCATGAATCGAACGCCACAGTGTGGGGATTTAACAGCGAATGTCTCGTTTTGAAACTGGCTCCAGAAATGGGAATGTGGAATTGCCATCATTGGCTTCGTCAAAGTCTCTCTTGCTTCAGCAGAGAGACCCCCACAGTAGATTTAAGAATCCAACGATGCAGATTCCTCAAAATCCAGATCCAGTAGACGCGTGCACTGCTGCATTGGACTCATATGGCGTCACCTGTTTACACATTGCTACAAGGCACCCTCTTTATCTGTTTCATGTTTCTGTAACTTCATTTTGTAATTTTGCTTTGTTATTGATTGTAATTGAAGTCGTTTGTCGCTGCGTGGCCACAGACGCTCTACCCCAGGGCATGCAGGCTGTGCAGAGCACGCTGCTGCTGCTGTTGTTGTTGTCATTATTATTGTTAAGGGATACACAGACGCACTGCGCGACGGTGGATAGGCCGAGGAGTGTGTGCTCTGGTTGTTGTGGTTGTTGTAGTTGTTGTTTGCGGCGTGGCGTGCAGACGCGCTGCCCGAGGGCGTGCAGGCCGTGGCGTCTGTGCTCGACCTCCCGGCGCGGCTCCACGACCTCGGTCGCCGGGGATTTTGGGTAGCGGCGGTCCACCCGCTGCTGTTGCCGTGGGGACGCCGCCGCTCGTTGCTCGACCAGATGCTCCGCCTCGTCCTCGTGCGTCCATCACCCACTGGGTTCGTGGTTGGGTCGGTTGGTGGAATTGTGGTGGCTGAATCAGTGAGTTGATGGTGGGTGAGTGATTATGTGGATGGGTAGGGCAGTAGTAGGTAGGTGAGTATGTGAGTTGGTAGGTGAGGCGTCTTCAGCCATCGGCTCGCCCATGGGGAGTCTGTCTCGCCAGTGGGGGTCTTCTGCCTGCCCTCTCCCTGCTGCCCACGTGCTGCCTGATTTTATCCACTTCCTATAGGTCAGGGAATCGATTCCACGCCCCACTTGCACTGCAATCAATTCCCCATCGATTGTCATTAATAAACAAACCGGAGTCTAGGCTCACAAGGAAACCCAACAAGGAAACAGCCAAACAGCCGTTCCTGCTCACCCCCCTCAGTTCAGGTCAGGCAAACACAGGCCCACTCTCCGGGCCTCACACGCAGAAATGTCAAAGGTCAAAGTGACTTCCTGCTCTCACATGAGCATTGAGGCATTGGTTCTCACATCCTCTTTACAGGATGTGAGCACCAATGCTGTTTACATGATGTGAGCGTGGGGTATACTGGATGTGGTGTCCCGGGTGCGGAAATATTTCCTGGGTCACTAACTCGTGTGAAGTGAAGCCCTGGGAACTGAGACTGAGGACACGAGGAGGAGGGGGAGGCGGGGCGAGACCTTGACCATCGACACGAACCATCGTGTTCACCGTCGACACGAACCATCGTGTTCACCATTGACACGAACCATCGTGTTCACCATTGACACAAACCATCGTGTTCAACATCGACACGAACCACCGTGTTCACCGTCGACACGAACCATCGTGTTCACCATTGACACAAACCATCGTGTTCACCATCGACACGAACCATCGTGTTCACCATCGACACGAACCATCGTGTTCACCATCGACACGAACCATCGTGTTCACCATCGACACGAACCATCGTGTTCACCATCGACACGAACCATCGTGTTCACCGTCGACACGAACCATCGTGTTCACCGTCGACACGAACCATCGTGTTTACCGTCGACACGAACCATCGTGTTCACCGTCGACACGAACCATTGTGTTCACCGTCGACACGAACCATCGTGTTCACCATTGACACGAACCATCGTGTTCACCATTGACACGAACCATCGTGTTCACCATTGACACAAACCATCGTGTTCACCATTGACACGAACCATCGTGTTCACCATTGACACAAACCATCGTGTTCACCATCGACACGAACCATCGTGTTCACCATTGACACGAACCATCGTGTTCACCATTGACACAAACCATCGTGTTCACCGTCGACACGAACCATCGTGTTCACCATTGACACAAACCATCGTGTTCACCATTGACACAAACCATCGTGTTCACCGTCGACACGAACCACCGTGTTCACCGTCGACACGAACCATCGTGTTCACCGTCGACACGAACCATTGTGTTCACCGTCGACACGAACCATCGTGTTCACCATTGACACGAACCATCGTGTTCACCATTGACACGAACCATCGTGTTCACCATTGACACAAACCATCGTGTTCACCATTGACACGAACCATCGTGTTCAACATCGACACGAACCACCGTGTTCACCGTCGACACGAACCATCGTGTTCACCGTCGACACGAACCATCGTGTTCACCATCGACACGAACCATCGTGTTCACCATTGACACAAACCATCGTGTTCACCGGCACCTGTGCCCATTTGTGGTTGTGCATTCACTGTCACCCGGGGCAGCGCTGGATCCGGCTCGGAGCCTCCAGGGAGGTTCCGGCTCCTGGTGGAGGAGTGTCCGCTCTCCGGCCCGGAGCTGACCACAGAAGCCTTCAAGACCTTCCTCAAGAAGGTCGGTCGGGGCGGGCACCGTCGCCCAGAATTCAGCCACAGAGTTTCCGGTTCACCGCCCGGTGGAGTGTTAACGTCAGTTGTGCGATGCACAGACTGATCCCTGCCATAGTTATGTGGAGTTTACATCACTGGCTCTGCATACATGGCTACTGATGGGGTTGTTGTGCTCAATCGTGTCTATTCTCATTCGCTCTCACCCGTCTCCTTTTCTCACCATCTCACCATCTCCATGTCTCGTGTTTTCGCTGTTTTGCCATCTCCCACATTTTGCTGTCTCCCTGCATTTTTATCCCCTTGCCTCTCCATCTTCCTGTCTTCCCATCTCTCTCTCCATTTCCGCATGCTGCCTTTCAATTTCCCCATCTCCCCCCCACCTGCCCCCCACCTCCCCCCCCCCACCTGCGCCCCCCCGCGCCGCCCTTAGTCTCTGGAGGCGGCGGTGGAGCGGGGCCACGCGTACGTGGGTGCCGTCGCACAGTACTCCCCCGGCGGCGCCGGCTCGCTGCCCCGTTGCTCCGGCCGCAGCGTCGCCGGCGAGCTCCCGTCCGCCCGCTCGCTCGCCTCGGACGAGCGCGCCACGCCGCCCGCGAGACGGAGCAACGGGGCATCCCGCGAGGCGGAGCACGGCGCCGCCGCCGCCGGCGAGGGGGAGGCGGACGAGGAGGAGGACGACGAGGTTTTCGCCGAGACGACGCCCGACGCGCGAGCGGCGCCAGGGAGGGAAGACTCGCCGGAGGAGGAGGCGGCAGCGGCGCGCGAACTCGAGGGGGAATCGACGGAGAGCGGCGGCCACGGCGGTGGCTATGGTAAAACGACGGCACTCGCGCCCGGCCAACGCGATAATCCTCCTCCAGCAAGATTCACCAATAAATTACAGATTCAAAAAAACGCACGAGAACAATATTTCTGGTAATTCACAAAACAAGGAGTTTTATTTTTGGCGAGTACCATCCAATATTTCTACCTCAAGACCTTCCTGAGGCTCTGCAGCATAACAATCACAGGACCCTCACGGAGCTGAAACCGTTTCTCCAATGTTGAGGTGAATTCATAGCGCACTCAATTCCCATGCCTTGCTCCACGGGCACTCAATCCCCATGCCTTGCTCCACGGGCACTCAATCCCCATGCCTTGCTCCACGGGCACTGGACTCCCCCTGCCGGCGAGCTCCTCCTGCGGCGTCGGTAGCGGTGGTGCGGGTGGCCGTGGTGCCCCCTTGTGCCGCGTTGGTGTCGCTGTCCTCGCGCTATCGCGCTGGGCGCTGAGCAGCAGGTGGAGCGAGCAGCACACGAAGCGGGGACAGAGATCCGTCCTCGCCAACGTACAGCGACGGGCGCTGGGGCGAGCAGGCGAGGGACGTGTGACGCACGTTCCGGGGGAACGGCGTGGGATCTGTGGGCCCGTAAGCGCCCAGGTCTCCCGCGTTTCCAAGGAGATGTGCAGTCACACCGGGTGCTCACCCGGCGGTTTATATGTGGGTAGCGTGGTCATCTACCTGCCTGCCTCCCTGTGTGCTAGTTTTCCATGCTACATACCCATCCACCTGCTTACTCGCTTAAATCCCTACCGATCCCCCTATTCACATTCTTGCCTACCTCTGATGACCTGCATACCTATCCCCACAGCCATTGACTCGCCCACCTTATTTACCTACCTCCTAGCGACATGTGCCTACTCGCCCACCTACCTGCTTACCTACCCACCCACACACCTCCCTCTCGCAGAGGAATGAGGTGCACAAAGACAAAGAGAGCCCCCTCATCGTCATACACGCTCTTGGGGCAAGTGCTGTTAGCAAGCACCTATGAAGGTCGGCACGCTCAGACTCGCACACACGTCGTCCCAACCCTGTTGCTCACCCAAGTAAAAATGGTCCCCGTATTTGACCTTCCCTAACCCCCCCCCATTCACCCCCCTCCCCCCTCCGTTGCTGCAGACCTGCGCGTGTTCCTCCTCTACAACGTGCCGGAGGACCAGCGCCCCGGTCCCGCCTACTACACGGACACGCTGCCAATCAGAGTCACCCGCCGTGGACATGCCCTCTCCGCGCTCGATGCTGATTGGCTGGACCGCTTAAGCCGCCACCTGGAGGAGGGGGCCACTTTGGCCGACGCCCAAATCTTGCCGTTCACCGGGAGAGGTGGGGGTCGGGGAGAGGGTGGGGGTCACAGTGGGAGGGGGGGGGGATGCCCCCTACTGAGCATGTATGGTCACCGTTGCGTGCGTGGAATCGCGGCTGCGAGGATCTGTGGTTCACCATACGTGGTCGTGATTCGAGGGTTGATGGAGTTGACCCGTTCGTCCGGCTCGTGATGGACACACGGGGCCGGGCGCAGAGCGGGCGACCGGTCAAGGGTTGTGCAAATGGTTTATGAATTGTTACCGTTGAGCAAATGGATGAAACGAGACGGAGCGCACAGCAGGAGAGACGGAGCAAGCGAGACAGGCGAGACAGACGGGGCAGGTGACGCCGCCGCATTGGCGGTGGCAGACAGTGAGACAATAAAGAATTGACTCTCGAATCGTGGCCCGAAATCTGACAATTCCTGACATCATGAAACATGCAGCAGGAGAAGGGGGCAGCCTCGCTTGTGCTACACACACAAAGTGTGACTGATGATGATCAAGGTGATGATTATGTTATGACAGCAATATTGCTGATTATATTATTAATGACGATGATGACGATAGTGACGATGACCATGCCCCCACTACCACAGGTGACCGAGGACCCAAGGCGCTGGAGGGGCTCCTTGTCTTCGAAGAAAATGTCGACACGTCCTCGTGCTCCTCCTCCTCCTCCTGCTCGTCGCCAGAGATGAGGACGGGGAACGATGTGATCGTGGTGGAGCAGCTCACCCTGATTGAGGTGGACAACAACAATATCATCAACAACATCCACTACAGCAACATCAACAACAACCACTACAGCAAAATAAAGATCAATAACAACATCCACTACAGTAACATAAATAACAACATCCACTACGACAACATCAACAACATAAACAACAACAGTATCAACAACAACATCAACTACAGCGCTGGGCTACAAACCCAGCTACCGGAGTTTGATTCCAGCTCATGGCCAACACCAGTGACAAATATCTGAACCGGTCCTAGGCCTTCCCTAGCATCAAATGAGTACCTCGTGCGGTGTGTAAACCATCAGCACTGAGGAGACAAAGGTGGCATGGCGTGGTGTTGCCCACACCACCCCCCTGTGTGCCATGCCAGACTGCGTCAGAGCTCTCTAACAGCACTTACCCCGACAGTCTGTCAAGGCTACACAGGGGCTCTTTGTGTGTGTGCTTGTGCCCAGGGCTACGAGGTGAAGACGGACTACGTGCCGCTGCTGCACACGCTCGCCGAGTCGGGCTGGCTGCTCACCGCCATCCTGCCCACCCCTGTCGTGAAGCCGGACAGGTGAGGCCGGTGGTGTCGTCGTGTGTGAGAGAGTGTGAGAGAGTGTGTGAGAGAGTGAGAGAGAGTGTGAGAGAATGTGAGAGAGTGTGAGAGTGTGAGAGAGAGTGTGAGAGTGTGAGAGAGTGTGAGAGAGTGTGTGAGAGTGTGAGAGAGTGTGAGAGAGTGTGAGGGAGTGTGAGAGAGTGTGAGAGTGTGAGAGAGAGTGTGAGAGTGTGAGAGAGTGTGAGAGAGAGTATGAGAGAGAGAGTGTGAGAGTGTGAGAGAGTGTGAGAGAGTGTGTGAGAGTGTGAGAGAGTGTGAGAGAGTGTGAGAGAGAGTGTGAGAGTGTGAGAGAGAGTGTGAGAGTGTGAGAGAGTGTGAGAGAGAGTGTGAGAGAGTGTGAGAGAGAGTGTGAGAGTGTAAGAGAGTGTGAGAGAGAGTGTGAGAGTGTGAGAGAGAGAGTTTGTGAGAGAGTGTGACAGAGTATGAGAGAGAGTGTGATAGAGAGAGTGAGAGAGCGCGAGAGAGTGTGAGAGAGAGTGTGAGAGAGAGAGTGTGTGAGAGTGCGCGAGATAACGTGAGATAACGTGTGAGAGATGTGTTAGAGATGTGTGAGTAATGTGTGAGAGAGTGTGTGAGAGATGTGTGAGAGTGTGTGAGAGATGTGTGAGTAATGTGTGAGTAATGTGTGAGAGAGTGTGTGAGAGAGTGTGTGAGTAATGTGTGAGTAATGTGTGAGAGAGTGTGTGAGAGATGTGTGAGAGAGTGTGTGAGAGATGTGTGAGTGTATACGTGACGTATGTGATTTTTGTCTTTGGGGAGCATTCGTGGAGTGGTTAGCACGCTGCGCTTTCAACCCGGCGACTCGAGTTCGAGTTCTGTACACGGCCAACACCAGTGACGATTATCTGACATGGTCCTAAGCCTTCCCTAGGTTGACTCAAATGAGTATTGTACCTGGTGTTATTTGTAAAGATCGCCACTCGGGAGACAAAGGCGGCCAGGTGTGGTGCTAGCCACCCACTGTTTCATGTGCATGTTGGCCTTCATAAGTGCTCACTAACAGCACTTTCCTAACAGTCTGTTAAGGCTATATGGCGGATCTTTGTCTTTGTGTGGGGAGCAGTAGCATAGTTATCATGTGTATACTTTCGACTTGTAGCGAGCTGAGGGAGCAAGGGAGGCTGACACGTGGGATTCAGGTGATTGTGTGATCGCGTGATCACGTGTTCTGTGTTTGTTCACAGCGAAGGAAACTTGGTGAGCAAACAGATCGTCTTCCTGCAGAGACCCATGCAGCCCGCAAGACCCACACCAGACATCCCCAAGAGTGGGAAGAAGGCGTAATGATGATGATGGTGGTGGTGCAAGAAGGCATGAAGATGATGGTGGAAGGCGTAATGATGATGATGGTGGTGGTGGTGGAAGGCGTAATGATGATGATGGTGGTGGTGGAAGAAGGCGTGAAGATGGTGGTGGTGGAAGGCGTAATGATGATGGTGGTGGTGGAAGGCGTAATGATGATGGTGGTGGTGGAAGAAGGCGTGAAGATGGTGGTGGTGGAAGAAGGCATGAAGATGATGGTGGAAGGCGTAATGATGATGATGGTGGTGGTGGTGGAAGGCGTAATGATGATGATGATGGTGGTGGTGGAAGAAGGCATGAAGATGGTAGTGGTGGTGGTGGAAGAAGGCGTGAAGATGGTGGTGGTGGAAGAAGGCATGAAGATGGTGGTGGTGGTGGTGGAAGGCGTGATGATGATGATGGTGGTGGTGCTGGAAGAAGATCCAGGAGCCATGCGGAACAGCAAATTTGTGCACACACAGGAACGATGACGACAACGGCTGCCATTCGCCACTCGGGGGCGTCACCACAGCAAAAGGCCACATGGGGCCCCCTCATTCACCGCGGTGCATGTGCCAGGCTACGTGCACTTTTAGGCCACGTGAAGTGTCAAAGGCTTTTTTGTTATTTTCTTTGAATCTATCTACATGACTTTACTGAAAGACCCAAAGAATATGTCAAAGGCTGTTCATCTTTCTGGGTACACCCCACGCATACGCACGCACCCAGATCCCCCGTTTATCTCTACACACAAATCCACTTGTGCGCATGCACACACACTCGCACACACACTCGCACACACGCCGACGCTGCAGAACACAAGAATAACGTCAATTCGGTGCACGTTGAGTGGTTGTGCCCATTACGAACACGCGCGCATGTCACACGCACGCACGGCACCACGCCGCGATCAAGGCCGTGACCCCGCACGCACGCGGGACACGGTCGCATCAGCGTGAACAGTTGGACGCAAAGTCGCTCGCTCAGGGCTCGTCCTGAGATCGCTCCCCTCACCAGGGCCCCCCTGTGGCCGTGACCAGTAAATGCAACGTGCGCTCACGAAATACCTTTCCTTCGCAGTCGCCGTGCCAACGTGAGATAGTGTTTGGAGGTCCATGGAACTCTGATCCCAGGGTCACAATATAATAAATTATTTGAACCCACCCCCCCACTGTGATGACTTCACCCCCCTCTTCCTCTAGCCGGTCCGTGCCGTTCTTTCTGTCCCAAAGTTGTAGCGATGGTGGGGTTGGCCGGTTTGTCTCTCGCACCTATATAGAGACAACCGCCAGTGTGGGAGAGACCTGAGCGGACACCCGACACCGATGTAGAATTATGACCCACGGTAGGGGGCAAGGTCAATTTACTCTTAGAGAACGCGTAACCCAGGGTTCAAATAATATTTCTTATTCTCTTACCAGTCCAAATTCTGTGGGGTCAATATTTTCTCGCACCGACCGACAGCAGAGCTCCGACGGGCAGAGCCCGGCCGCTCGAGCCGTGGCTGCCCGCGCCACCCGCGAGCAGCACCATCGGCCATGGCTGGAGACGCCGGCACGTGGCTGAGAGAGACACGAGGCAGTGGGCCACGCCGGCCGGGCAGCCCGCACGCCGTCGGGGTCACGGTGCGACCCGCGGTGCGGAGGCCGGGGCCCAGGGGCTCGACGTTGGATTTGAGGATTTGGCGTCGGGTTCCCCCTGGGCACGGTAAAAACGGTGACCCGCCTGGCCCCTATCCCATCGGCTGTGGGCGATGAACGAGACTAGGGCGGCAGGGTTCCCAGACCCCCGCGTCTGTGGTTGAGAACGATCATTCTCAACCACAGAACGATATTCTGTCTAAAAGCGTATATGCAATTTTAACGTGCAGTTTTTTCCTCGAGATTCCACGGTATGTTACAAAACTGTGCTCTGTTTAGCCTTCAGAAAGCAGCGCGATCTGTATTTTTAAGCATCTTGTTTATAGGAATGAGGTAATCATCAAGATTGTCAAAAACTTTGATGAGAGTATTTTTTTATACCAGAAACCGTTTTTTGTTTGTTTTTACACTTTAGCAGTATTAACGAATTACGATGCCGCCCGTCAGTGTGTGTCTTGCTTCAAAGGAAGGGCTAATAATTATCTGCATCGCTCGCTATTTAATTAACGTGAGGCGTCCGCACGATTGTTCACGCGTGTTTGCCGAACTCTTAAGCCATTGTACGCGACTCACGGTTCCTGCCAAAAATGTCCCTGCCGGAGAGAATGTCTCGCGAGGGCCCTGCCGGAGAGAATGTCTCGCGAGGGCCCTGCCGGAGAGAATGTCTCGCGAGGGCCCTGCCGGAGAGAATGTCTCGCGAGGGCCCTGCCGGAGAGAATGTCTCGCGAGGGCCCTGCCGGAGAGAATGTCTCGCGAGGGCCCTGCCGGAGAGAATGTCTCGCGAGGGCTTTGCCGGAGAGAATGTCTCGCGACGGAGGCCACGGGGCGGCCGCTCCCCGGCGCGCCGCGGCCGCTCCCCAGCACACCGCGCGATATCGCCGCGTCCGCTCGGCGTCGTCGCACCGTCCGTTTTGCACAAATATCCTCAAATCACGATTACCTTTGCTCGCTTAGTTTTTTCGTTTATATATTTTTTTCATTTCCTAACAATATTTACCGAATAGCAAACGCAACTATTAATATTTCTACAAAAAAAATGTACGGCCATCCATTAAATGCCGGCACGTTTGGTGGTCACGCGCCGTGGTGATTTTCTCACCGCATGCGCGCTGTCCACGCCCCACAGAGGATCGATTCGGAGACTCGCAGCAGGCTTACGTCAAGAGAGCAGGAGTCGAATAACTTTTGAGCGATCCCCAATTCGTACTTGAAGTTCATCAATGCACAAAATCACGATGTAAATAATGTGAATTAATTGCAGAGTAAAGGGAAACCGATATCGCGATAATGGTCACTTCGTGAAATGCATTGTGGTGTCGTGTGGGGAAGAGCGATGTCGCGGCAGCCCTTGTGGAGCCGCCGGTCGAGCGGTGGGGGTGCGCGCCACGCGCCTGACTGCACGTGGCATCACCACCGAGGCCATTGCCATTGCAATAAATACAGAAGCCTGCGCAGCCACTCAACGGTCCGGAGAGGTCTCTTTTTGTTTCTCGAACGTGCGTAAAGTGAACCGAAGTTTACTTTGCCCGCATGCTCCAGTGAGTGTGGGGCCGTGGGCGGTCACTTCTGTTGTAAATCCTGAACCAGTGGTGAAAATTCGACATTGCTATGGTTGAGGGTGAGTTTATCCATAGCCCTAGGATGGCCACTATATTGTATGATGAATCAAACTCCATCGTGGCGCCGCCCCACGCTTAAATGACCATGGGGTGCCACTCATTTCCGTTGATGGCCCTGAGACAGTGGTGAAAATTCCATGTTTCTGTGGTGGGGCAGTGTATCCATTGCATCGATACATCCATTGTTGTCAGCTTCGGGTTCAGAGGTCGACAGTTAACGACTTCCAGCGCTTACTCTCGGCCCAAGCCCTCGCGATGCTCCATTTGTGTGGTGGATCACACACAAATGTTGTCAAACTCCCTTCCCGTGGACGTCGAGGTGCCACACCCTGACTCGCCAGGAGAACGCAGGACAGCAAGTGGATTAATCGCCGTATCTTTCCATCTGTATGGAGATTTAGTGTTACCCCCTCGTGCGCGAGGGTTCTCTTCGGATTATCTGGTTTCCTCTTTTTGACTTAAAGCTTTCGTGACTGCAGGAATTCATATTCTTGGGTCTTTCGGTCACGTAGATAGGTTCAAAGAAAATAATCAACAATAACAGAAAACTACGACGTTTCGATCGCAATGCAGTGGTCATCTTCAGGAAAAGGGGGGTTAGCTTCCAAGGCAAACTGTTTATAAGGGTTTGAAATTGATGTAGCCCAAATGTCAGCAGCCAATGATAATGTAAGTGTTCGGCAGCGAGCCCGGCGGTGGTTCGCTTTCTACCAATCAAAGGGCTGCCAGGTGAACATTAGCATGTTAAAGAGAGATGAGCATGTTCATGGGAGATTGCAGAGCCGCAACCAAGGGGTTGGCGCGCGAAATGACTGTGCTAGTGTGAACCCTGTGAAAGCGCAAGGTTGAAATGGGCGTAAAGCACAACTAACATCCAAAGGTGATAGGATGGGAACATCATAGCCAATTATGACTTAAACTGGTTGATAACGTCCTTCCAATGATTGCTCAGTTTGTACCCATCTTCTCGGTTGAAATTGTGTCCGTGTCTATATATATGGATGGCTTCATGAACGAATCTTTGTTGATAGCTAGTGGGCTTGCAAAGTATCTTCGTCTTAGAGAAATCAATTTCGCGTGAGCCCACCGAATTAAAACAATGATCAGCCACGGCCGAGGTATTGGTCCTACCGTGTTTCAGATCTGCCTTATGTTCGCGCACCTTGGCTGTTGCACTTTCCCCTTTTCTTTTTTCCTCTCTGCCTGTGTTCTCGCCCCCTTCCTCCTCCTCTCCGGAGGTGATACTGGTAACATGCAAATTCATATTTTAACTCTGCCCACACAGCTTAATAGACGCGGTCCTTGCATGACAGCGTTCATTCAAGCTCTGTCTTCCGGACAGACCTGTCTCTTCACCTGAAGAAGGCCACTTGTGTTGTGGCCGAAACGTCGTGAGAATTTTATTGTATTATTTTATTATTCCCATTCTACGTGACTTTACCGAAAGAACCAAGAAGATAACGAGCAAATCACCTGGAGATAGTGAGATGTCCTTAATTAACGATACCAAGTGAGCTGAGTTGAGTACAGCTGAGGTGGTCTTACCAGTGAAAGGTTGTAAGGTCTCAGACAGAAATCGGACGACGGGGTGTACCTTCTTTATGGATTTTTGGAAAGCCATACAATCTGGGTGGTCTAGCAGCAGAGGGTTTTAAGGAAAATCGTTTGGTTGGTTCGATCAAAGATGGGATCTCTTTAAATTTTGGTATAGCTGCCATCATTAAGTAGGTCCTGAATGTTATTGTATGTGGTTTTGTCCATGATGACTGTGGCATTGCCCTTGTCGGTTGAGAGGATGACGATGTCATCTCTATTTTTTAATTGAGAAAGCTCAAAGCGCTCATCTTTACTGATGTTGCTAATAGGTGTCTTAGCGTTCAACAAAGATTCGTTCATGAAGCCATCCATATATATAGACACGGACACAATTTCAACCGAGAAGATGGGTACAAACTGAGCGATCATTGGAAGGACGTTATCTACCAGTTTAAGTCATAATTGGCTATGATGTTCCCATCCTACCACCTTCCGATCTTAGTTGTGCTTTACGCCCATTTCAAACGTGCGCTGTCACAGTCATTTCGCGCGCCGACCGCTTGGTTGCGGCTCTGCGATCTCCCATTAACATGCTAATCTCTCTTTAACATGCTAATTTTCACCTGGCACTCCTTTGATTGGTGGAAAACGAACCCCTGCCGGGCTCGCTGCCGAACACTTACATTATCATTGGTTGCTGACATTTGGGCTACGCCCATTTCACACCCTCATAAACAATCTTGATTTGAAGCTTTCATGATAAACAGTTTGCCTTGGTAGCTAACCCTCCTTTCCCTGAAGACGACCGCTTGCGATCGAAACGTCGTAGTTTTCTGTTATTTGTTTAACCTATCTACGTGACTTTACCAAAAGACCCAAGAATATGGTTTCCTCTCGTTTAATTCTAGATTTAAAGCTCTCGTGACTCCAAGGATCCATACTCTTTGGTTCTATTCGGTAAAGTCACGTAGGTAAAAAATAAAACAACAAAAAATCACGACGTTTCGCCCACAACACAAACGGCCTTCATCAGGTGAATGGATCAGGCTGTCTCGAGACAGCCTGATCCCTTCACCTGATAAGAGACAGCCTGATCCATTCACCTGATGAAGGCCGCTTGTGTTGTGGCCGAAACGTCGTGATTTTTTGTTGTATTATTTTTTACCTACGTGACTTTACCGAATAGAACCAAAGAGTATATTCGTCTCGTTTATATGAAACGCTCATCATGAATTGGCTGAAAACATCTTTAAATTAAAACGCAGTGTAGCAGGACCCTCGTGAAAAAGAGTGTGGCTCTCCTAGAAACAAACTAAATTATTGTGTTTGCTTGCGCCTAGTGCCGGTGTCCATCGTGGGACGGGAGTGGTCCCCTCTCCTCCACGCCGCTGTGGGGTTTGAGAGCCACTTGAGTTCAGGTTAACTCGTGGGCAAAAGGAGATCGGAAAAATGTCGTTCTGTGTCTACACAGAAAAACGTAATATAGAGTTTAGTCTATCCACTTATTGCCTTTTCGGGCTCAATATTATCCTGCAACATTTATTTAAACAAAGATTATATGGACAGTAAGAGAATATATAAGTAGACAGTTCACCTTCTCATGGCTGTCCCTCCATATAAATAATACAACTATATTGTTTACACATCCCAGCAGCCAGACGGCCTTCTGGGAGTGATTTTCAGCATCATTGGTTCAACGCACGCAAACTCGAGACCGTTTTTTCGCCATTCTGGGTCTCATTAGGAGAGAAAACCTTGTTAAACAAATGCTGGATTCATATTCTTGGTTCTTTCGGTAAAGTCACGTAGAAGGGAACCAAGAATATGAATTCCAACAGTCACGAAAGCTTTAAACGAAAACAAATTCTGGATTGCCAGAATGTATGTATTGGCAAGAGCAAATCATGTAAACTAGGGGACCCACTGTTGCAAATGCATCAGGGGAGCCGTGCTGTCGTGTGAAGCAATGGGAATGCGCCCTCTGCCGGCCTAGCCGCCCCATCGCGAGCGGGACCGCGAATACGGCGGCTTCCCGCCACTTGAGGTCCGACCAAGTCCAGGGACCCTGACAGGAGTGAGTGTGTGAGTGTGTGTTACCAGCCCCTCGCACCCGAGGGGCTGGTAAGCCTTATGACTGGCTCCAGTTTAACAGCAGAGGTCTCACTCCGAATCAGTCGAGCGGCAATATATTTTCATCGGTTGCGTAACGCTGTGTGGAAGCTACCTGGTCTGTCGCTCCGCACTAAGCTTCAGGTCTTCTCGGCCACGGTCATTCCCTCCCTTCTCTACGCTTGCGAAACGTGGACCCCCCTAATGGAACATCTTCGCCCGTTAGAAAAATTTAGGCTGGCCTGCCTACGATCCATCCTGGGTTTAACCAGACTGGATTGTGTGAGGAGCTCACAAATCCTTGAAAGATCTGGGCAAGGTCCCATCGGTGAGCTCCTCCGGCAGGCAAGGCTGCAATGGCTGGGTCATGTAGCCCGCATGCCCAGCCACCGCATGCCGAAACAGCTTTTGTTCGGCCGGATCGAGGGGGCTAAGCGGGCGCGTCACGGGCTAGAGAAGATATGGAGTGATGTGGTACAGGAGGACGTGGAGCTGAGTGGACTTTGCCGATGACTGGTACCAACGGTGTCAAGATCGGCCTCTGTGGAGGAGGCTCGTGAAGGATGCTACTGGGCAGTTGGAGGCAGTCGCCCTCCAACAACAACGGAGGGCGGAGGAGCGACGCTCACAACAACGAGCGGAGCGCCGGGTGGCTAAAGCACAGCAGGTTGTCACTGTAGGGGGCACAGGTGGTGCATCAGCCAGTCATCTCAGTCAGTCGACCCGTGGCACCTGGGTCTGCCCCGTGACCTCCTGCCAGCGGGCGTTCGACACTCCACGTGGCCTCAAGGTGCACATGGCCTGGCACAAGCGTCGTGGTGACGTCACCGACACTTAGTGGCGAATGGCGGTTGTTGTTGTTGAGTGTGTGTGAGTGTGTGAGTGAGTGTGTGTGAGTGAGTGTGTGAGTGAGTGTGTGAGTGTGTGTGAGTGTGCCACACGTTTATATGCGCTCCGTGTCATTGTCCGCTGCGACCATGTGAACGGGTGTTAAGAACGATACGTCCTGCATTGTATCGCAACATATCACGGTTTGAACGGCTTTATCTGGTTCCATGAGCCCCGAAGCTTCGTGTGACTCTACAAACCGCGTGCCTCTCCGTGAGCCCCGTGGTGTCACGTGGTCCCCCGCAGCCCCCACTCGCCGCCCCCTCAAGACCAGGGTCATCTTAAGGACTGTGACGTCACGAGCCATCGGCGTCCCGTGCGGAAAACGCGCTTCCGTCTAAATCTTTGTCAACTCTCCTCAACGCGCATGCGCTGAGCCGCGCCCCTCCACCCAACCCGTTTCTCCCCAGCGCACCGACTATGGTAAGCGGCGTGGCCGCGCGTGCGCAGTAGGTACTATCCGCGGCGTTTGTGGCGGGCTAGGTCACGTGGTGCGCTAGGGGAGGGGCGCGAGGTCCCAGCTGCTCACAACCTTGGCGCGCGCAGCCCGGCGACTTGCAGTGCAATGGCTCTCATCGCCGCGTCGCGCCTCCTCTTGCTCAACCCCGCCAAGGTAAACCACGCCGACGTCCTCGCGCTCGCGAGCCACTCTCGCCGTGTTCAGCGAGCGAGCCGGCGAGTGCGGCATGGCCAACGCGGGCAGTTTCCCGCGCGCGCGCGGGCGGTGGCCGCCCTGGAGCGGGTAGGCCCCGCACGCAGCCTGGATTCTTGCTTAGAGTCGCCGCGAAGCCGCCGACGGTGGCGCCGTGGTTTCGGCGTGGTTTCGGCGGTGATGTGAAATTTGTTTTCGCTCACGCGCGTGTGTAATGGCATGCATGTTTGTTAATTATACAAGACAATGATGTGCTGCCGGTCGTGGCTGGCGAGAGTTTTCGCGCTGTCTGATCGCTGAGGGCGGTGACAGTGAGTTCATACATTCTCGTCTGGCGCGCAGGCGACGCGCACCCTACGGTGATGTTTTAACGCGTGGCTTGTAGTGAAATGTAGCGTTAGGTTATACAGCACTTGCGGTTTCATCAAGGCCACCTTGAGGGTCAGTGAATGCGCTGTGGCTGCTGTGGCCGTGAGCTCGCTTCGCTTTTGTTCAACACGGCAGCAGCACTCGGGCTGAACGTGAATGCCCTCCCCACTGTCATTGGCGTTTAATCCGCCCGTAGGTGCGGATCATCGTCTGAAGTCGATAGAATCGTCGACAGTAATCGTGTCGAAAAGTCCAGACTGGCCCTCACAAGAGGAATGTCGAATTTCCATCTTCGGCTCAAGGTCGTCGGCACAGATAAGCTGTCACCAGTGCTAGTTCTGGCAGGGAAGCTCATTGACATTGAGGTGATTAATTGGTCATCGGAATGGAAACCAAAGCCCGCTTAGGTTTAGACTTCGCTGTGCCGTCAATTGTGGGTTTGTCTCTGCCAGTGTGGACTGGCCCCGCGATCTGTGCGTGACTTTTGTCTTGGTTAAGATCCATATGTTGTCCGAGGGCCCAGAGAGACTTGTGACCTCCAAAGGGTAAAAATGCGTCTACCCCTGTGCTGTGTTCCTCAATACAACTTGGGGCTGTCCGCCGACTCGCACATGCCCGACCAAACGGGCACAGAAAGCATGCGTTGGTTATGGATCTCACGTACTTGACATGTTACGACGCGATGCGGCAAAAACAACCTCGCGGATAATTCTCACCCTTCAATTAAATATGTACGCAGCGCCATTCGTCAGCGTCTCCGTGTGTCTACTTTGTCACACGTGTGGCGCCCAAGCCTGGCTGGCCAAGACGGTGGCCGCTTGCCGTTGCGTGGCACAGTTGAGGGCAAACCGCGCCGTTCGGAATGTCCCTGCAGCGCCTCCTGCCCCCTGACCAGGGCACGTGTGACGAGAGGTTATTAGTGGCCCCATACTGATGCCACGGAAGCCCGTGCCAGGAAAAGCTCGCGTGATCGCGTTACCGCCGCCTGCTGTTGAGCTGCCCGGGACAAGGGCTGCGTGTGTTTGTTTGAACTCTCGGGGTCTCCGTCCGCTCCGCTGCTTCCTGCTGTTGCAGCGGCAGTGGCGCAGAGAGGTTGTTTGGAAGCGTTGCGGCGCGTCCGTAAAAGCAAACATTTGGCAACTGAAATGATTGTGGCTTTTTAAAAGGTGTCCGTTTGAACCGATCCGTAACATGGTTATGATTGTATTTCAGCATGCAGGGGCTCTGGTTGTCGCATGCAGACACTCCTCGTCATCTACAACGGTGAGTTCAGTTCCGTCTCCATCGCCTTTTGCAAAAGTTTGCGTAACAAATCATGATGCAGCAAAAAGTCTGCAAACTTCTAAAAAGGATCGGAATTCCATTGAGCATACCATGGTGGTGACTGGTTAACTGTGGTGCGAGCGCGACTTGGTGAACCGGCTTGAGTGCCTTAAAAATGTGTCGTCACGTGAGAATGTTTTTGAACTTGCCGTTGATCTCTGGCAAGGTAGGTTTACGGTCACAAGATGGCAAAGGGTAAACCAAGATACTGAGGTCCAAAGGTCGACTGCCAACTAGTGGCAATGTTCGCTGTTTTATCGTTTAACCTTTACTGACTTGTCTTTACTTCCTGTGAACACATTGAATAATTTAAAAAATAATAATGTTGCGAGGAAATATACACACAGTATTATAATATACGTATAACATACAGTATTATAATATACGTATATACATGTACAGCTCTGTCAGTGCAAGTAATTTTTGTACTGTACTTTGCTCCCCGCCTTAAACATTAAATTACCAAAGTGAAGTATGGTCAAATTACCCCACGATCTGCACTGTTGAGAGAGGCCCCTCATCCAGAAGTGGATTCATAACGGGCCTGACACACCCATATACATTTGGAGGCTCATTGCTGTGATTGGTGGCTCCATTTGTAAGGTTAGCTGGACGCCCACTGGAACCCACATGTCTACGTGCTATATAAAACTGGCTGCGTTTTGTTGGCCCCAGTGGTTGTGTTTCTAATAAAAGCATGCAAATGAGAGGAGCATGAAGGTGTTCTGCTCACTGGCAGCTCTATTATGGCTCCATCAGTGCGCGATGTTAAGCGAGGCCGCATCGCTGTTACATATTACTACGCGTGTCGCAAGGGGTTGCGTCGTCTGGATCGGTGATTCCTGTGCATAGAGACCGTAGCTACGTCGCAAGCAAAACTGGCGGCCGTAATGTGCTGCTCCTCTGTTTAACCCACTGGTCGGTGACCTTGACTCTGGGTTCAATTGCACAGAGACTTTGGTTCAATTCTGGCAGCTGCCTGGAAATTTTTGCAGGATGTCACAAAGTTCAGTTCAGTTTCAGACTCTTTACCACCGTGAGTTTCACGACAGACCCTGTGACAGCAATTATATGAGCAGCTTCTTGTATAGGAATGCCAATGTTTCATTACACACAACCAGAAAAAAGAGGGTGGAACTGTGGTGCAGTGGTTGGCACAGGACGCTGTGAACCTTACAACCTGAATTCGATTTCCAGCCATGGGTAACATTGGTGAGTGATATCCGAACCAGGTCTCAAGCACCCTCACCACCACCCATTAACTAGCCTGCACTGATTAGCTTGGTGAAGTCTGTTCAAACAATCCCCATCACCAGCATGGTATAAGGAAGCCTACGTTCAGCAGTGGATTTACAGGATACTGTATATAAATTATTATTACAACCATCTTTACGTAACTACAAATATCCATTAATATATTGCAATTAAAAAGGTAAAATTACAAATATGGAGAGTCTTGATTTTTCTTTACTTAATTTAAACGTTGAATTAAAACATAGGTTTAAACAACAAATGCACATGGACAAAAAATAATTATGATATGTTCCGACTCGTAAAATGTGGAACTGGGAAAAAGATGGAGGGTTCGGGTGTGTAGACTTTATTATTTGTACATTTTCTCAGGTTTATCTTGCAAAATAGACATCTGAACCCAATAGGCTCCTGCATTGTTAAATAGAGGACAATCCGTTCACTTCCATACAATGGAACACATGTGGTGAATGAAGCCCTCACTGGTATGATGTTGACCAACCTCGGTGCACAGTGTGGTCTGGATGCACTGGCCTGGGTGCAGGCAAGTTAATTGCTTTCCCAATACTTTCACAACCACGTACCGGTCGCCTGCCTGTGCGTGCGTGTCGAGACGTCCCGTGATGTGACGTTTGCACGCGTGTGCTGCCTTTCATTGCCAGAACTTGAAAGATGTCCTCTCGGAGATCATTCCCAAGGAGCAGGCACGAGTACGTGACTTCAGGCAGGAGAATGGAAATGCAGTCATCGGCCAGGTCACTGTAGACATGGTGCGTAGACTCCCGCATGCTTCCCCCCCCCCCACACCTTTGCCCCCGACAGTTAATCATTCACGGTGGCATGGTTTGCCTCGTACCTATCGCCCTTTCCTTTCACCGTGAGCTGCGTTCATGGTCACGGCTTGAATGTGTTAAAGATATCTGCGTCGATAAACACTCGTGCAAAGTCTCTCACCACTCGTATAAGTCGCTCCCGTGAATATGCCAGCGCCCTCTAAATCGGATTTAATTTTGTGTCTTTTTGGCCCTCTCACGCAGGCTTACGGGGGCATGAGGGGCATCAAAGGCCTGGTCACAGAAACATCGGTGCTTGACCCGGACGAGGTGAGGTGGGGTCTAGGCTGAGAAGAGACGATTGATCAGTGGCATTGCCCGGCTGCGGTTTTGCACCACGCTGGGTGCTGTGACACTGTGCAGCAGAGCAGGGCGGTTGTGATGATCTGACGGCCGTGTGGTGTGACGCTTGCAGGGAATTCGCTTCCGGGGCTACAGCATCCCCGAGTGCCAGAAGCTGTTGCCCAAGGCACCCGGTGGAGCGGAGCCCCTGCCCGAGGGCCTCTTCTGGCTGCTGATAACGGGAAAGGTCCCCACGCAGGAGCAGGTGGGTGCCACGTTTGGTGTTGCTGCCTTGTAAGTGCTGGATCAGGAGGTGGGCCGGCGGCTCAGAGGTCCGAGCGTCGAGCCGGCACCAGAGAAAACCACGAGCTTGAACGGGAGCAATTTTAGTTTTGAGAATTAAGATGTGAGTTAGACTTATGCAATGCACATTGTCCTCTGCAGAGTGGCCAGGAAAGTTTGGCCCAATACTTAGAGGACAAGAGGTCACTTAAAGTGAACTTGGAGGAAGCTCTTTGATATCCACTTCCTTGAGTCGTTCTTGAATACAGGGGAAGAGAGATCTGAAATGGGGAGAATTAAATAATATGTTAAGAAAAAAAAGGGTGATGTGATCAGAAAGTGGTAAAATCCCAGCAGCTTCTCATGTTTGATGAGCCTGGCCTTCGGGCCCACATTACACACGTTGCCTACAAGTCACCGAGTTGGCATGGTGGTCAGGGATGCCCTGTCCAAGGACTCGGTGCTCCGAGACTGGGCTGCATTCCCATTAGGCTTCGCACCTCCGGCGTGCTGGCAGGGTTGCCAGCGACACATGATGACGAGTGACCAGAACATTATTTCCACCCAGACTTACACACGGGTTACTTCACTCTCTGCACGTCTCCGTCTCTTGGCAGTGGATGGGCCTCTGTTCGCATCGTTGTAACTGAGACCGCTAAACAGTGCAATAGTACAACTTACAAGTGCACTTTTTAGTACCAGGGTTAAGCATTTGGGTCTCTAAAACAGATTATTTTTTTTAACGATTTTATAACTATGAACATGTTTCCCAGCTTTGTTGTCTGTCCAACAAGCTCTTCACATATTTGGCATGTTTTTAAAACTCATTCACTGCGATAGTAGAGAAAAGTGCATTACAATATCTTATTTTCTGGCCCTAGACAAAACCAGGGGACAGTTTGGAGAAGCGGGGAAGAGATGTGCATTGTGTGAACTGGAGGAGATGAACGAAATAGGAGACAAAGCAATACTCTTCCAATATATCCGTAGACAGCTCGCTTCATAAGCCAACACTGAGTGGGTTGATGAAAAAATGGCGCTGTACTCGATTACTCCGGCGCTTCGGCTCCGTTGCTTCAATTGCTCGCGTCTGTCGGTCTAGAGCAACAAGTCACAAAGGGATTCCGAATGCGTTTGTACAAAGCCACCGTGCTGCACGTGAAGGGGCCTTGGGTGGTCGACAGCAGCGGCTGTTGTGAAATCCCGCCATAAAATCTGGTTCTCCCCTGTTTCTTCCACTCCCGTAAAATTGTTGTCTGGCCGTGATTCGACAGGTCTGGAAGAGGGATCGGCGGATATTCGTGAAAAGTATTATAGGCGCGCGATAAAAAGTACAAATTTGTGGTGCCGTGGGGTGGTCCATGAAGCACACGGTCGATTAAAGTCATCGAGAACGTCTCTGTATGAACTTTTAACGTCCAGAAGCAACCAGAAAGCATGTTCGTAGAAGTGCATAAGTGAACAAAGTTGAACCATTTCTGCTTCATTTATTTCCACAGAGTACAAGAAGAATCACATCAGTAGCCATACAAATTGTTGCGTGATGAGAGTTGTAGACGTTGATTAGATATTGTTTCACAACCAACTAAAAGTTACGGTGCCCACACAGCAATGAAAGCCAGCAATCTCTGCATGCTGCCTTCGAGATGATAAGAATACTTCCCTCATGTTTGAATTGTGTGCTGAGCCACCATATGTTCTCTTAAAATTTAGCTGTTAAGCCCTCCTGTTGCGAAACGGTTGGCCTGTTTGAGCAGCTAGGCACATGATGGTTGTCAGATTTGGTTTTTTGACGTACGTGCAACAGCCAAGTTCTGCAAACGCGGTCACGCAGCCCTGAACTTTGATCCGCGCCGCGGAGAGTTTTAGGTGGGTGGCCGCATTCGCAGGCACGCGACGCCGGTTTGTCGAGAGAGGGATTATGGTGGAAGCCGTGGCGATAGCGGTAGCAGCAACACGTGTCAACCACAATACAGTCAGTCGAACCCCTGCTGCGTCCGGTTTTCCCCGTCTCGTAATCCGGGTAGAGCCGGCGTGGCCGCCCCGCTCGCTCGCGTGTTTTATTAACCGGCGTTGTCGCACGTTTCGCACGTGCTCATTTAACACGGAAGACCCGTAGCGGGAATCCGATAACATCGCACGCAGCACCTTGCACGGTGCCGCCGGCGCGAAGGTGAACCAGCCGGTATGAATTGGCTGAGTGCGCTCGATCCCCGGGCCCTTGTGACCCTCTCTGCTTTGATGCCCTCGATTTAGAAGTCAAATAATTTGAATCGACGCTGCCTTGGTTTTCTTCATGTAGTTTGAGTAACTTATCTAACAAGTTGGCAATTTGTCTTTGTTTAACAGTCTGAAGGCATCTGTGCACTGTTATTTACAATTGCTTTATAGTAATTTCACAATTATAACAGTCCTTAGTGTTGCTTATCCTAAATGCATAAAATATATGTAGTGGATGCATATTTTATTGTGTTAGAAAGTAGAATACAAGCACATTACACACACTGTATTCATTTTCCAAATTAATACGTTGTATGTAACACCACTATATTAAACATTTAAGTTATTTTGACACCCGGTAAAAGTTAAAAGAAGAACAAAATTGGTTGACATTGCTATATTTTTTTTGTTCATCATTGTCCTTAGTCCCTTTCCATCTTTGCACTTCGCATATTCACAGTTTCGCAACCTGCAGAGAACCAAACCCCAAATTCGGTTGTCTCTGAGACGTAAACGTCGACTAGACATTGTTACCCAGACCGACCTTCTGTTAAAACTACATTTTAAAAAAGGTCACCGTATCAGACATCGGAGCGTTGTCGTGAGCATGAAAGAATGCCGGCCGGTTCTGCCAGTCCGGCACAAGCCGACCGAGGCTGCTTGCGCCGGTTTCACCCGAGCTTCATCCCACGGCAACTCATCTCCATTGAACTCTAATCGGTCAAATTACAAATCAATAAATGAAAAGAGTTTTTTCGAATGAATCAAAGACACGGACCGCGCGATAATGCTCCACTGCCGGGCAGCGTGGTTTGCACAACCGGCCCCGGTTCTGTTTGTGCCGCATTTTTACACGAGAGTGGCGTCCGCTGAGAGGAAGTGACTTGTGTGCGCCACTCTTAAAACACGTTTCGCAAGGTCCGCAGGAGAGGAAAACTAAAGTAATGTAACTTGAATTACCCGTGTTAAAATATGCCAACCAATGTTATTTGCTGTTTCTGTTGCACGAGCAATTATTGACGGGTTGTGGGTGTTTGTGGGTCTGAAAATGGTCTCTGCTATTGAATTATTAGCCGAACTGTGCAAGGCTGTTTCCAATGTGCTGTTTTTCAAAGACAGTCTTCATTCGTTTCAGAGGAGGGCAGGGGGTTGATGTTGCTGTGTGAAATCTTAATTGAGTCGTTTATGGGTACATTTTCAAATTTAGCAAATTTGGACCGTATCAGCAGCTCACTATGACCTGTTCTTTTCAATTTACGTCATGGGAAGCAGACAGCGAAATAGTACTGCCACTTGCCCCATTGAACTGGGTTGCATGTGCACTTTGGTGTGGGCAGAACAACAGTAAGGTCTTGCGAGGATATGTAGTGATAGCATCGCCAAGGCTACACAAATCCAGTTTACAGCATCGTTACCTCCATGGGAGCCTGGTATTGGGGTCACCAGGTCCGCGTTATAGCATCACAAACATAGAATTATTATCGGGTGACTAAACCAAATGTGTACCATCTCATCTGTGGCTTATACAATTGGTGGTCGTGGGTCTTTGGCATAAAGCTTATCCTTGCCTCTTGCCCCCAGATTCTGTAACGCTGTCCAATTTGCGCGTGTCGCTGGATGTATTCGATTGGCCTCGATAATGTTACCATCTTAGTCGCGTAACGAAGCGACGTCACATGGCGCGCGACGTGTGACATCCGTGGGTAGGTTGGGCGCGTCTGTGACGTGTGATGTTCCTAATGGCAGAACGGCTGTACAATAAATTAACTGAATTATCATTAGGAGTGGTTTAGTGACCCCATGTTTACGGGTGGCCAGACAGAGCAAATGCATTGAAAGCGTAAAAAAATAGCAACAGATTATTCATTCTCTGTTGTGGCACGCCTCTCCCCCTTCTTCCTCCGCGATGCGCAGGTGAGCTGGGTGTCTGCCGAGTGGGCCAAGCGTGCCGCCCTGCCGTCCCACGTGGTCACCATGATCGACAACTTCCCCACGAACCTGCACCCCATGTCGCAGCTCAGCGCCTCGGTCACGGCACTCAACAGCGAGAGCAAGTTCGTGGCGGCGTACGGCGAAGGTGTCAACAAGGCCAAGTACTGGGAGGTATGACAGCGGTCATCACCGTGCGACGCCTCGCGCCGCCGGTTTTGAGAGAGATCCCTGCAGTTTGTGTACACGGCTGGTTTTGATATAGATGACTGTAGTTTGTGTACACGTCTGGTTTTGATAGAGATGACTGTTGTTTGTGTACACGTCTGGTTTTGATAGAGGACTGTAGTTTGTGTACAGCTGGTTTTGATAGAGATGACTATAGTTTGTGTACACAGCTGGTTTTGATAGAGATGACTGTAGTTTGTGTACACGTCTGATTTTGATAGATATGACTATAGTTTGTGTACACAGCTGGTTTTGATACAGAGGACTGTAGTTTGTGTACACGGCTGGTTTTGATAGAGAAGACTGTAGTTTGTGTACACGACTGGTTTTTATAGAGATGACTGTAGTTTGTGTACACAGCTGGTTTTGATAGAGATGACTGTAGTTTGTGTACACAGCTGGGTTTGATAGAGATGACTGTAGTTTGTGTACACAGCTGGTTTTGATAGAGATGACTGTAGTTTGTGTACACAGCTGGTTTTGATAGAGATGACTGTAGTTTGTGTACACAGCTGGGTTTGATAGAGATGACTAGTTTGTGTACACAGCTGGTTTTGATAGAGATAACTGTAGTTTGTGTACACGTCTGGTTTTGATAGCGAGGACTTTAGTTTGTGTACACAGCTGGTTTTGATAGAGTTGACTGTAGTTTGTGTACACAGCTGGTTTTGATAGAGGACTGTAGTTTGTGTACACGGCTGGTTTTGATTGAGGACTGTAGTTTGTGTACACAGCTGGTTTTGATAGAGATGACTGTAGTTTGTGTACACGGCTGGTTTTGATAGAGATGACTGTAGTTTGTGTACAGAGCTGGTTTTGATAGAGATGACTGTAGTTGGTGTACACGGCTGGTTTTGATAGAGATGACTGTAGTTTGTGTACACGACTGGTTTTGATAGAGATGACTGTAGTTTGTGTACACAGCTGGTTTTGATAGAGAGGGCTGTAGTTTGTGTACACGGCTGGTTTTGATAGAGATGACTGTAGTTTGTGTACACGGCTTGTTTTGATAGAGATGACTGTAGTTTGTGTACACAGCTGGTTTTGATAGAGATGACTGTAGTTTGTGTAAACAGCTGGGTTTGATAGAGATGATTGTAGTTTGTGTACACGGCTGGTTTTGATAGAGATGACTGTAGTTTGTGTACACGGCTGGTTTTGATAGAGATGACTGTAGTTTGTGTACACGGCTGGTTTTGATAGAGATGACTGTAGTTTGTGTACACAGCTGGGTTTGATAGAGGACTGTAGTTTGTGTACACGGCTGGTTTTGATAGAGAGGACTGTAGTTTGTGTACACAGCTGGTTTTTATAGAGATGACTAGTTTGTGTACACAGCTGGGATTGATAGAGATGACTGTAGTTTGTGTACACAGCTGGTTTTGATAGAGATGACTGTAGTTGGTGTACAAGGCTGGTTTTGATAGAGATTACTGTAGTTTGTGTACACGACTGGTTTTGATAGAGATGACTGTAGTTTGTGTACACAGCTGGTTTTGATAGAGATGACTGTAGTTTGTGTACACAGCTGGTTTTGATAGAGGGCTGTAGTTTGTGTACACGGCTGGTTTTGATAGAGATGACTGTAGTTTGTGTACACGGCTGGTTTTGATATAGATGGCTGTAGTTTGTGTACACAGCTGGTTTTGATAGAGATGATTGTAGTTTGTGTACATGGCTGGTTTTGATAGAGATGACTGTAGTTTGTGTACACGGCTGGTTTTGATAGAGATGCCTGTAGTTTGTGTACACGGCTGGTTTTGATAGAGATGCCTGTAGTTTGTGTACACGGCTGGTTTTGATAGAGATGACTGTTGATTGTGTACACAGCTGAATTGTTAGACATGATTGTAGTTTGTGTACACGGCTGGTTTGGATAGAGAAGACGACTGTAGTTTGTGTACACAGCTGGGTTTGATAGAGATGACTGTAGTTTGTGTACACAGCTGCTTTTGATAGAGATGACTGTAGTTTGTGTACACAGCTGGTTTTGATATAGATGACTGTAGTTTGTGTACACGGCTGGTTTTGATAGAGATGACTGTAGTTTGCGTACACGGCTGGTTTTGATAGAGATGACTGTTGTTTGTGTACACAGCTGCTTTTGATAGACATGATTCTAGTTTGTGTACACAGCTGGTTTGGATAGAGATGACGACTGTAGTTTGTGTACACGGCTGGTTTTGATAGAGATGACTGTTGTTTGTGTACACAGCTGCTTTTGATAGACATTATTGTAGTTTGTGTACACAGCTGGTTTGGATAGAGATGACGACTGTAGTTTGTGTACACAGCTGGTTTTGATAGAGATGACTGTAGTTTGTGTACACAGCTGGTTTTGATAGAGATGACTGTAGTTTGTGTACTTGGCTGGTTTTGATAGAGATGACTGTAGTTTGTGTACACAGCTGGTTTTGATAGAGATGACTATAGTTTGTGTACACAGCTAGTTTTGATAGAGATGACTATTGTTTGCTCTTTCGCCACCTGCGTGGCTCGGTGGTAGCGGGAGTGGCAATCTGCAATCCCAAGGTTGAGAGTTAAAATCCTGTTTGGGACTCGGCCCATCATTCCGCAAGGGTTGACACATTTTATACAATTTTGCGAGGCAGTCCAACGTAGTTGTCCTCTTTTTAGATTCGCCCCCATCATATTAATGTGGAATTTCCACTGCTGGCTCTGGGATGTAAACAAGAAATGAGCACCAGTGCCTGAATCCTCATTTGAGCAGGAAATCACGTTATGTTTTGTAAATCCCATTTGTCAGTCCACTGGTAGATGATGGCCTCCCCACACCCTGCTGATTGTGGGGGTTATTTGACCATACTTCACCACGCTGGTCAATGCAAGTTTAGTATTTTCATTCCACCCACCAAAGCCGACTCATCGCTAGAGAGATGATCTGTTGGGTAACTTGGTTTCAATCAAGTAAATTGCTTGCATGTGGATATATAAGCAATTATAAAATGTGCATCTTAAACCCTCCTCCACCCAACACAGAGAATTAATGACATGAATTTGACAACTGCCTGATGATGCTGGTTGTTTCCAGAGAAACGTTCATACCCATTTGTTAAATGTTGTGAGATCGCTATCCAACACTGCTGCCACTGAAGTGATAATAAATCGATTTTTTATTCATCACTTGGCAACTTTATTAATTGGCTGTGTCGGAAGAGGAGGGTCTACGACACAAAATTTTACATCCACGGCGATCTGAACCAAACTTCAAATCTGCCTGCTTTGGGGAGCCACATTTTCAATGCACAACCACCGGTCGCTCCGGGGTGGAGCTGGCTCGAGAGGCAGCCCTCGACACTGGACGGCCATTGGTTGGGGCCGCCGTGCGGCCTCAGGTGTTGAGCGCTGCGCGTCCCAAGCCGGAGGGTGGTTGCCGCACCGCGCTCCCCGTAATTGTGTCCTCCCGTTCTCGCCCCTCGGTGCGAGCAGTACACGTACGAGGACTCGATGGACCTGATCGCCAAGCTGCCTACGATCGCCGCCAAGATCTACCGCAACCTGTACCGCGAGGGCAGCAGCATCGGCGCCATCGACCCCGCGCTCGACTGGTCCAAGAACTTCACCAATATGCTGGGATACAGCGACGTGCAGTTCACCGAGCTCATGCGACTCTACCTCACCATTCACAGGTGCGCCCCTCCTTCCACGCAGGTGGACCCAGCGGGTAAAACAAGGGGAGGGATCGCGCACACGACTGCGCGTCTGCTGCTCAGGCCCATATTCTTAGTCGCGGCTCGGCACTGGCTCAGCTCTGTCTCAGCTCTGCCTCAACTCTGCCTCGAGTGAGCCACCTCTGAGTCACGCTTAATTGGAGCCGGCTCTGAGCAATGGTCCTAGCCGTGCCGAGGATTTTCGTGAGCGGAGTCGTCCATGCGTCTTTGGAAGCAACTGGGCTGCTGAACTCCAAACTGAGCTGTGACTAAAAATACGACCCTTGGTGTAGCGGTGATGACAATGTGTGTGTACTGCCTAATGGGGAGCGGTTATGGAGTGGTTAGGGTGCTGCGCTACGATCTCGGCAGCCCGAGTTCGAGTTACGGTCACGGCTAACAAAGGTGATTATCTCAACCGGTCCTGGGTCTCTCCTTTGGAACAATATTTAAATTAGTACCTGGTGTTGTGTGTGTGTACATAGGCTCTGGGGAGACAACGGTGGTTGGGACGTAATGACTTGCCACACCACCTCATCATGCGCCATGCCCGCTTTCATAGGTTCTCAATAGCAGCGCCTTCCTCAACAGCCTGGAAAAGGCTATACAGGGGCTCTTTGTCTTTGTGCTGTCTAGCACAGGCTTGGCACCTGCAGCAGGAGCGTGTCTTAAGCCGGGTCCACAACCAAGCACTCGGTTACGCCACCAAATCATGGAAATTGCATCAGCTTGAATCATGTGACATGACACCATACGCACAATCAGGGTAACATTGGGAAAACTTAAATTTAATAAAACCAGAAGCACTGTGCCGGACATAACAGCAGGGGCCATTAACCGGTACTGCTGACTCATCAGCTCAACCGGACTCAGCTGACAATCCCCCCCCCCTTACTCCACCCCTCTCCCCGTGCCCTCCACAGTGACCACGAGGGAGGCAACGTGAGTGCCCACACCTGCCACCTGGTGGGCAGCGCGCTCTCCGACCCCTACCTCTCCTTCGCTGCCGCCATGAACGGCCTGGCCGGGCCCCTGCACGGCCTCGCCAACCAGGTACGGCACCCCGGTGGCTGCGGCGATGTTCGTAGCGGGTCACCGTGTTATTATCTAACGGCGATGAGGTCAGCGGTCATCGCATTGTCCGTTTTTCAAAATATCGCGATTATCGTTGGTGTTATGCTTTTTTGTTATATTCTGACTTTTGACAATTATTCATGAATAGCAGACTTATTAAGGAATACATTAAATGGGCGATGGTGGCTATCAGTGTTTGTGGAGGTTGCAAGGGTTGGCGGATCGCATGAGTAGCGGAACCCCCGTCCCGTAGGCATCGAGGAGGAGCCGTGAGTTTCTCTGGGTGCTCTGGTTTCCTCTCTCTACGAGACTGAGTGAATACTGTGCGGCACGCTACAAGTTTAATTTATTATAATATACATTAGCACGGTTCGCTTCGTACGGTTGTATGGCGTCATCATTTGAGCTAATTTAATTGTCTAGTGTGACAGCTTGTGCACTTGTTGGCTATGAAAATAAATTTGATTCTGTCCAAATGTACAAAGGCTTCCAAGCTCTTACAAATCGAGGCCTATTAAAAAAAAATCAGAAAAATAAAAACTATTTATGAGCCCGAAACGGACGCACTGAGATGGCACAAAGGCAGCGCAATACGCGCCAGGACAATGGCCACAGGCACAAGCTCTCTTACTATAAACGTCGGAACCACTTGCACTCCTACATACTCTTTTGCACCTCCGATTAGCGAGGATGGCTACGAACTGTGCGAAAGACGTTCTCCATGCGTTCCACACAAACTTTTGTCACAGTAATAATGTTACTTATGCTTAGAATTACATTGTGAGACGGAATTGGAGAGATTCGAGATGGGTTGGAGAACATTTGCAGACTAGAGTTGTTATTCCAACTGTCAAGAAAGTGGCCTTGAGCAGGACATGTCATGGCTAGAAGGGACCATGGTCAAGCATAATGGAGTGGCCACCACGGAAGGAAACGTGTCTGAGAGTTTGCCAACAACAGTGCCAGATGGAGAGTTACATCGCAGGATCGTGAGAGGTGGCGGTGGCTTGGAAAGGCCTTCATCCAGCAGTGGAATAACCGTGGCTGATGATAATGAATGTTAAAATGTGGGGGTGGGCCTTAGGATGGTTAAATTTGCATGTTTACGTAATCAATAACGATGTTTTAAAAAGTAAAAATTTTGATAATAATCAAGTTGCCACATAAAAATTTTAATCACGTTTGGATGCACCGCACAGTTTGAACGTTGGTGTGGAGTTCAGTCATCGCAATGAACCGGATTTGATAATCGATTCCATCGCTCTCGGGATTGATTATTGATCCTGAAAACAATAATCCAAATTGGACATTTGGTTAACCGTAGAGGTCCTGCAGGGAGGGTGATGCGTGTTGCATTTGGTCTGTGGTCATTTCCTTACTGTCCTGGTGTTTCGAGATGTAGTTACTGTGCGGGAGGTGTGGTTGTAAATATTAAATTACAGCGATGTGAACACTGTGTGTGTGTGTCCGGTGAGCGCAGGAGGTGCTCGTGTGGCTGACGCAGCTTCAGAAGGAACTGGGCGCAGATGTTCCGATCGAGAAGCTCCGCGATTTCATCTGGAACACGCTCAAGAGCGGCCGGGTCAGTCCCGTCACAACACGAGCGGCGCCCGCGACAGAGCGGTGGCCAAGGCAGTCGATCGTTCATTGATTAAAGTTTTAATGGTACACTCCCCAGTCTCTCGATCCTGGTCTGCCTACAATAACAGTCCCAGGTACACCTCGTCTACTATTGTTTCCTCGATGTATGCGTCCCACAGACAGCTCCAGTTGTTTACTCACTTAGCTGTAAATTACTTTTATTGATGTTCGGTGTATGGATAAGAATCTGCAAAGCTTAGCTCATGATGCGTGTCTGGAGTGGTGGTGTAAGAATTAGCATGTTTTAGATTTGTGCGTCGTGTTCATTGGGTCTCGTAATTCCTCCAGATGCTCGGGGACGGTTCGCTTCCCCAGCATTGTTTAAAGTAGAACTGATTCTTGAATGCATCAAGGCTCTGGAATTGCAAACATTCACTGAATCTCTAAGGGGCGAATGTTGACACCCGCGTCGCCTGTGATTGGGCAACGTCGCGAGTTGGCGCTGTTGCACTGCCCTCCGCCATGCTACACGATCTCCTCGTGCAGCGCACCGCTCCTAGCGGATGTGTGCGGGATTGCACGCTTGGGCGGTGTGGTGTCGCTAATTGGGACAAAGAAATTCAGCTTAACGCATTGGCATCATCAGCAGCAGCCATGGGCAATCCACTGCTGGATGATGGCCTCCCCAAGCCGCCACCACCACCCTACAATTCCTGTGATGTAACAGTGCATATTGCACCTGCACAAAGGCTGATCTAATCGATCCATCTCATCTTTAGACGTCCTGTCGCAAATTAAAATAATAATTTGTTCATTCTCGACTGCTACCTCCAATCGTCTGGAGCTCCCAAAAGCGAAAACAAAAACAAACAGGAATCGTGACGTTGCCGGATGAATGAACCGTTGCCGGCGGTGCAGGTGGTGCCGGGCTACGGGCACGCGGTGCTGCGCAAGACGGACCCGCGGTACATGTGCCAGCGCGAGTTCGCCCAGAAGCACCTGCCCAACGACTCGATGTTCCGCCTGGTGTCGCACCTGTACGAGATCGTGCCCAACATCCTCCTGGAGCAGGGCAAGGCCAAGAACCCGTGGCCCAACGTGGACGCGCACAGCGGCGTGCTGCTGCAGGTGCCCGCCTCGCCTCCGCCATCTTCATCATCGTTGCCGTTATTGCGTCGATCGTCGTCGTAATCATGGCTGTCCATCATTGTCATGAGTGTCCTCGCCATCATTGTTTAGTTCGTCATATGTGTCAACATGTTTGTCATCATCACACATGTCGCCATCGTCGCAATCGTCATAATGTTCATTGTCGTCTTTGTCATCGGCACCATCGATGCACCTGGGCTGAGAGCATCAATATTCACAGACATGCCTTGTCACCGCGTGTCTGACCGTGCCCTCCCATTGTCTCACCGTCGCATCTCAAAGTCGTGTCTCACCGTTGCGTCTCCGTGTGAGACATACGGGGGGGTGGCGGGCGCAGTGGTTAGTGGACTGTGCTATGAACCTGGCAACCCAAGTTCAATTTCCACTTATGACCAATAACAGTGGCAAATATTTTAACTAGTTCTCGGCCTTCCCTTGGTCAACTCGACCTCTAATTAGTATCTGGTGCGGTGTGTAAATATTAGCACTGGGGAGAAAAAGGCGACCGGGTGTGGTATTGGCCACCCACACCCTCATGTGCTGTGGTTGCCTTATTAGGTGCTTGCGAACAGCTCTTTCCCAAACAGTCTGGTAAGGCCATACGGGGGATCTTTGTCTCACCATCGCGTCTCACTGTGTATATCATACCCATGTGTCTCTCCCTGTCTCATCAAATCTCCCCGCATGTCTCATGATTTCTCAATGTCGCGTCTCCCTGTACGTAACTGTTGCGTCTCCCCGTGTGTCTCTGCAGCACTATGGCATGACGGAGATGAACTACTACACGGTGCTGTTTGGCGTTTCACGCGCGCTGGGCGTGCTCGCCTCCCTCGTGTGGGACCGGGCCCTCGGCCTCCCCCTCGAGAGGCCCAAGTCTATGAGCACGGACGGCCTCATGAAGCTCGTCGGCAAGAAATCCGGCTGAGCGCACGCACGCAGTGCAGCGCTAACATCGCGCCGCGCCCAGGGCTTGATTTCAGCCGTGTCCGTCCTGGTTGGCTCCAGAAAATATTTAAGATATCGACGACCCGGAAAATATTTCCGCGCCCCACGGCACACCACATCCAGTATAACCTTCTCGCTGCTATAGCTGGCTAATAGTCACGTGCCTCCCACTCCAGTCTCGACAGCGATCCAGAAACTATTCGGTGAGAAATCAAGCCCTGTTGCGTTGCGTCGTGTTGCACATAGGCCTGGCCCCAGCAGAATACCCGCACAAACCCCCCCCACCCCATATCAACCACCATTGCAGTCATCGCAGCCCCAACGTGTGCTTTACAAACCTGGTCATCCTGCCAACCGCGCACCTGTTCCACGAACAATAGAGAGCATCAGGGATATGTCTGCACTGTAAGACGAAGGGTGAGATAATAACTTTTTAAACCAAGCATATGTAATTATTAGGTATACAAGTTACAGTATATATTGAGCGGAATTTACTAGAATGGCTCTAGTCTTCTCTTGGTCCCGTTCAGCCCGATCTCTGACACCTCTGGTGTAAGCTGTATCCACAAGCTGGCTGCTGTGATTTTTTTTTTCCTCTAAGAAATGAATCGGTGAATCTGGTGTCCTCTCCAAGCTTTCCCACACTCACACGGAGCCCGATCATCAGGTTTGTGAATGTGTCATCATCTCTCTCACTGACTACGTGGTGGGCCCCCTCTCTCTTGTCTGGCTATACAGTATTTATATGCTTATTTTTAAAATACATTTCTTGACCCCACTGCTCAGAGATGCAGTCACCTTGTTCGAGGAAATATTTTACGGCTAAATCCTGTAAACTTTATTTTGATCGTGTTTTGTCGTTTTTCTTCTTGGCTGCAAAGGGACTTTGGCCAATGGCTTGTGCACATCGGCCTCGACACCTAGGGGATCTGCGTGCCCCCCTCCCCCCTGTGAAAGAACGTGCGCTCCGAATCTTACAATAAACACCAGTTTTTTCCCCGTTTACAGCGGTGTGGCCCCTCGTTTCAATCCGGCAAATCGCGCGGTGCTGCAGTGAATGGGTGCGCGGTCAAGCGTTGGATATACACAAGGATTCTTATCGAGTTGTTTTTCCACCAATATCCCGAATGTGCGATCCGTGCCGTGAGTTGAAGTATCCATTGAGATCTCTGGCAGAGATCCGTTTATGTAAAATAGCTCACGGGAGAGTGGACACCACTTAACCACCGGTTTTCTACACGGTAGGAAGAAGCCCTGCTGTGAGTTACGTTCTTCACTCACCGTGTTTGTTAGTCCCAGATAGAATATATCCAAATGAAGTGTATAGCCACATTTAATGCAAAAGGTTTTTGTTCTGTCATTTGTAGCCTGGCCGAGACCATAAACCCTCCCTTCACTCGAGAATTCGCTTTGAAGGTTGCTGCCTGGATGGATGTCAACCCAGGGCCTCTGGAGCCAGCTCAGTGCTCTGATCTGAGCTACCTGGCAACCTCAGGTGTAAGAATTTGAAATAGCAGTGGAGAATAATACTGCTACTTAAACGCACTGCTTGTCAATCAGAATTGGTTTTGGGGTATATTAGGGCACGGATACGTGTGACATGATCATGTGTGTGGGGATAAGGGGGTATTGGGTTGGAATTGAAGATTAAGGTGATAAGAGCGTTATTTGTAGGCAATTGTTAATGGAAATTGTTGCAACATTTTTAATGTATAAAATGTTGCTGTAATTTGAACAAATCTGTTTGCGCCTCCCTCGAGTGGGCGACTTCCAATCAACCAAAGGTCACATGGCTTTTCAAGGTGGTGTGCTCATTTCCCACTGCCATCAGCGAGACAACTGCTGCTCAATAACTATTGCTCTACCAAGTTATCACAGCTGCTCATACTTTCCAGCAATGATTGCTTGCAAAAGTTGCTTTGGTCATAGCTATGGATTGGCTGCAGGTGCTGGATGAAGTCATTGCAGGATCTCTAGAGGTGGCAGTGCTTTGGGGAAGCCTTCGTCAAGCAGTGGATTGATCATGGCTGACGAGACGGAGGTTGAGATAAGATGGAGGGTGGAGAAACATTAACAGAAGTCAAGGCAGTCGCATTGGGAGATGGAGACAAAACACCAGTTTATTGAACAAGACATTACAATGACTTTAGATGTACAGGTGTATGGCCAAATGGTAAAGCGTGATATTCAGCAGAAGCCCTCGTCTTCACAAATTGCTACTTGAAGGGGAGATCCAGCCATCACATACCCTTCACTCTTCCAGTTGTCCCCCGTCATCTCCTGCAGTGTGAACGCGTGCACGCTGTGACCCGGAGCGCACAGCTGCTGTAGAGCCCCCAGAGCACAGGGGAATGCGCCACTCCGTCTCATGTACAGTATTTGTTCAACTTCTTTTTGCACCGCATGTAGCCAACAGTGCTAATCGGAGGTGCAGGGGGTTCAACTAAAGTGCCAAGAACATGACAGGCAAATGATAAAATGCCATGCTTTGCTCGACCCATATTGATTCCAGAGATGTGTGGCTTGGGTTACACCCAATGCAAGCTGTATTAACATTAAATAAGTGCCACCACTCACCACTAATCCGATTCACGAGTAAGGCACCCATTACACAAAGGCTGCATTGTCTGGGCAAACGCAAAGCCCCCTCTTAATCTTCCCCTGCTCAAACGAGCGCTGGGCCTCAAACTTGTCTCCTTGAACAGCCCTGAGCCAGCGGTGGAAATTCCACATAACTAGTTCGGGTTTCCAAACATTGTACGTGGTCTGAAATCAGAATAATTATCTTGATGTAATGCATGGCTATGAACCAATGACCACGTGTTAATTGAACAAGACAAGGGTAAAAAAAAAACACTACATGTTCAGGCAAAGGTTGCACTTTTTTCACATTTTATTATTTTCTGGAAAAGCACAGTCAGCGTGTTGCTGGCGCCCCCTCCTGGTCCCCGGCGTGCGGAACGTTCCAGAGCAGCACGCGGCACTCAAGGTCACGGAGTATCCAGCGGCACTGCCACACACCCTCCCTCCTCACCGCCCCCATTCCATCCACCCCCCTCTACCCTCCCGCTACCCTCCCCCCTCTGTCAGCACACAGACGGAATCGTGAGACAAGTTTTCGCGCGGAATAAACGGAGCGTGTGGGCTGCACAACCCCCTCGTCCTTCCAGCTCTCGCTTTGTTCCCCAGCCCCGCCACCCCCGCCCGCCTGCCTGCCGGCCTACTCCTGATACTTTCCAAGAATGTCACCGTCTCGGAACAAGAAGTATTCCTAAAAGAGACAAAATGAGACCATGTCATGTGGTGTTTACGTAAAAAAACCACGCCGCATTCATGTTTTTGTTGCACAAACCACGCGAATAGCCAGAAATTCTACGTCAACACAAAGCAGTTCGATGTTTAATCTCCCCCTCTGTAATAATTCAAAGCTGCCGGTGTCAGGCGCAATGGCATGTAGCTGTGTCCACGTTGTGCGCTGACCTTGTCTTCCAGCGTGACCTTGGTGCCGCCGTACTCGGGCAGCAGGACCGTCTCCCCGACCTTCACGCTCAAGGGCTTCACGTGCCCCTTCTGCAGAGCGAATCAACAGGGTGCATGCATCCCGTCATTTCTGCACACTCTTTGCACACTCTGCTTTGAGCGAGGGCTGTGCGCGTGAGCCAAGGGCGCATCCAGGCGAGACTCACTTCCGTCATGGCGCCGGGTCCCACCGCCACCACGGTGGCCTGCACCACCTTGTTCTGGGCCTTATCCGGGATCATGATGCCCCCCTTGGTCTTGGTCTCCGCGGCCAAGCGCTCCACCAGGACCCGGTCAAACATGGGCAGGAATCGCTTGAACGCCTGAGCTGCCTGGGGGTGGAGGGGACGGTATGAGAGGGCTACGGATTACCATCTCTCTCAGCACAACTAAGGTCCTAATTTCTGCCCGGTGTGTCCAGGTATGCGATCCGCACCCGGCACACCACTCGGTATACATCGCCCGGTTGCTGTGGCCACTTCAGGTCACGTGCCACCTAAGACCAGGAATATATTGAGTGTGAAAATAAACCCCGAGTACAACTACCACCAAGACCGTCATTAACACCATCGCATCAAAGCACGTGCTCACACTACCATCACCTCCTCCGCCATCCCGATTAACTGGTTACATCGTCAAACGCGCGCGTCAACCTGCGATGTCAGCAGAATATCCGCTCTCGCCAGACGCCGCAAATCGCGGCTCTTATCAGCGTCCTCCACAGCTCCCAAGGAGAGCGTTATCAATATCAGCATCCTCCTCCAAAGCCGTTGAGCATTCATCATGCCTCCGGATAATCGCGTCAATTCATATCCCCATTAAACCAAGGTCGGCCAATAATCCCATTCATATTCCTGGTTCTTTCGGTAAAGTCGAAAGAACCAGGGAAATTAAATCCCATTGTGGAACGGACCTCCGAGATCCCGCGCCCACCAAGGGCGCAGAGCTATCGGCAGCGGCGGCGCGCCGAGTCACGAGCACCGCACAATCGAACGCACATCACGCAACAACTCAACTCTATCCACTGCTGACTGTTCGACACTTCTCCATACTTCACCACGTTGGTCAGAGACAGTTATCACTTGCCACTCATGTTTTCCAAGGCGGGTAATATTCCAACTCGGGTTTCGCCGGGGATATCGCTAACCACGGCGCCACCCGAACACACATCAACCTTCACCAGACAGGTGGTACATTACAACATTCATCACAACTGCAGCAGAAGCGTTCCCGACTGAAATTGCAATTCCACACGGAATGTCATTCATGGCAAACAACGCAATCGCCACAGCCACGCGCACGACAATGAGCGCGCATCACCACCACGACAGTAACAATCGCTGCTACAGCTCGCCGAGCTGCTAAAACGAACGCGCCAGACTGATATCCTTATCAACTCGTTATTAGCGGTTAATTGGCGGTTAATTAGCAGCTTAATTCTCGTTAATTTGTGGCGAGGGTGCAGAGCGCGGCGCTCACCATGACTCTCAGCTGATCCCGTCCTGACCACGTGGAGCGCGGATTCGACTGCGCACGCGCGGTAACCCCACCGCCCGCGGAGGGATACGCCGCGCTGGAGCGGGAGCCGCGTCACGCGCAGCCACAGTCGCAACCAAAGCGATCGCCAACGGAGCTCGTTCGCTGCTCAATGAGCCAATCAGCTAGCGGAGCGAGGCGCTCTCCGGACGAGAGCGGAGCTGATGGACCGGGGGGAGGGGCGGAGGGGATTATTTGCGCGGGTGCGGACGCACACGTCCTCGGGCCGCGTCACGCATCAAGGTCGGAGCGAATTTTCTGGAAACGCCGAGAGGTGGGGCGGGGCCGGAAATAGCAGCGGGGGATCCTCGCGGGTGGGGGCGGGGTGGGGGCGGGGAGGGGGTGGCCCCGAACCGAGCATAGCGGCAGTGGCCGCCGTGCGCGGCAATCGGAGGCGCCGCGCTATGCAGGGTTCGGGGCCCCGCGCCCCGGGTGCCCGGATGTACCGCACGTGGTCGCTCGGCTCCACGCGGCCCCGTCCATTCGCCCTGTAGCTCCCAGGCGGTGTCACTCCACGCCGTGACCACCACCAGCACCAGCAGCACCACCAGCAGCAGCAGCAGCCACCTCGTGCCACATAACTCAGGTGAGAGCCCTCCTTGCAGGCCACGCGTCAATAACGATGACGATAAGCATCATAATTACAGACATGGTAAATCCACTGCTTGATGAAGGCATCTGAAATACTTCACTCATTCATTAATTTGTCGTGGGCACCGCTCCTAAAGTCGCGTGGGTATAATGACGCGGTGTGGGATACGCGTGGACACGCGGGTACGCGTGCACTGCACGTGCGGTTCACCGTCAGCAGCATTGATCTTTATACACTGCTGGACGATGAAGGCCGATCCAAGCCGTCGTTCGCGGTGCTGGTGATACCGGCGGTAACATCGCGCGCGCGCCGCACCCGCCACTGTCTTCGTCGCTCCGTCTCCGGGCCGGTCACATCGCTAACCCTTGGCAATCGGTGACGGCTGCAGTCGTCGACTCGTGCGGCTCGTCCAAGAGGGCCGAGTCCACGTGTCGGGAGTGAGGATGGACGGGGAGCGTCGCGACAGTGGATAGACAATGGCCGACGACGTGAAGTTGGCAACATCTTGAATGCGGCAGAGGGAAGGAAGCGATGGCGAGATGCCGAGGCGTCGGAGCCGCTGCCGGGAGCGGCGACCCCGCGCTGTGCTCGCTGTGGGCGGTCGCGGAGTCGCGGCGCCCTCTCGCTCCTCGTGTCGCCACGACCCCTTGGCCTCCCCTGACGCAGCCGTATTCACCATCTTGTCAAACATTGTTCGTGGGTTACATAAGCGCCGTTCTCGTCTCCTGTTCGCGGACCCCTCCCGGGTCGTCGTTGCCTCACCCACGCGTGATATATTCTCGAGTTGATTCATTGTCGATGAGTGGCGGAGGTTTGGTTTCGTAATGGGATCATCACCAGTTCGCTCATTGACCCTGGCGCCACGTGGTGCAGAGGTCATCCCAGCTGTTCCTCCTCCTCCACCACCCAGCACCACGTGTTGTTGTCAGGGGACGCTACCGGTAACTCATTCACAGCTCTCCCCCTTCTGCTCGAACTAGGACTATGACTCGTCAGATGTCAGCCATGAGCCACTGGTGGGAATTCCACATTCCCACGACAGTGCCCAGTCAGTAGGACAAGCACAGTCGGCACAAATTGGTATTGCGACTGCGTAGCATGGATGATTATGATGGTGGTGATAATGGGTTGATTACCGACTGGGATTTGAACTCGTGACCTTGAGATTGCAAGTCAAGGACTCTGGGATATTAGGTTAGATCACCAACAACAATACGAAACGCACACCTTGTAATGTTAGAATAAAAAAAAAACTATTGTAGAGAGATTACTACAATGGTGACTGTTTGATGTGCTTCGATATTAATGCATCGATGCAATAAATCTGAGAAGAGAATGTAGGAGCAGAGCCCCCCCATGTGCGGGCGTGGGCACTGCGCGTGTCGAGAGGTTTGCGTCACGGCTGATAACGACTCCAGAACTTTCTCTAAACAACAGCAGCAGAAGATCCTCGTCTCGGCTCGCCTGATCCAGTCACGCCTCCCCCACCACCAACCCTCTGGGTCTCCACCCACCAGGTCCCCTCACCCACCAGGTCCCCTCACCCACCAGGTCCCCTCACCCACCAGGTCCCCTCACCCACCAGGTCCCCTCACCCACCAGGTCCCCTCACCCACCAGGTCCCCTCACCCACCAGGTCCCCTCACCCACCAGGTCCCCTCACCCACCAGGTCCCCTCACCCACCAGGTCCCCTCACCCACCAGGGTGTTGGCCATCGCAGCGGTCCCCGCAGAGACCAACCATCATTTCTACCATACCCATCGGGACCCCTACCCACTAGGGTCCCTACCCACACTGGAGTCTCACTCAACCAGGGATTTTGTTCTTAATCGCGACCCCTTCCCCCACTAGGGGGTCTCACTCAGCCCTGTACCCCAGTACACGAGGGGTCCCCTACCCCTCTAGGAGTCTTCCCCTACCAGGGGCAAAATTTATGAGTCGCCAGTCTGTATATGTGGCTAAGAGGGTGATGTCGTTCTCATCAAACAAGTTTCGTGAATAATTCACTTTCATTGGTGATTTGAATCCGTCGGTACAACTCCCACACTCGAGTGTTGGCATCTCAGTGGGACCATCAAGTAAAACATTTGTTGTGGGCAAAGAGCCCCCACCCACATTCCTCTCCTACCAGGGCCCACCCCCACCCCGATAGGCTCCCTGTCACCCAGAGACCCCGGCCACAACCAAGGGGGGGATGCACGCGCGCTGAGCGGATCAACGGCAGCCATCGAGGCACTCGTGCCTTTCAAAGCGGCGAGTCCACTCGGCTCCATGTCCTCATCAGCCCTTCTCTTCTCCAGCAAGTGTCACGCCCGTTTACAAAAGCTGCTTGGGCATGGGACCTTGCGCTGAAACGCACGTGACGTGAGTTATTGATGCGCATTGTTGACTGGTTTTCCTGCTGCCCCTTTGTTGTTGTTCCACCACCGCGGCGGCTGCAGAAGGATGCTCCGTGTGCCGGCTCTCGCGCGCTCCCTGCGCCCCGTGACGCGTGCCCTGGCGCCCCCCCGGGGAACCCGCGCCTACGCCAAGGATGTCCGCTTCGGCAGCGAGGCCCGCGCCCTCATGCTGCAGGGCGTGGACCTCCTCGCCGACGCCGTCGCCGTCACCATGGGGCCCAAGGTGGCCCTCGCCCGCTCATTGGCTCACCAGCTCACCCGCACGTCCAACTGCCCACTCGCCCGCCTCTCCGCTTGCCCACCCGCTTTCGCTGCTAGCTCTCCACAGGCCACGCTCCTCTCCTCGCCTGCTCACTCGAGCTCGCACCTCTTAAATCGCTTTCTTAATGCCCTCTCATCCGCTCGCTCACTCTGCCTCCTACCAGGCCACTCACTCACTGGCTGGCTCGCTCACTCGCTCAGCTTCACGCTTTTACTCATTTGCTCACCCGGCCTCCTACCCGCTCGCTCGCCTCAGCCCGATCTGCATTGCTCAGCCCATTCACTGTCTTGTTAATTGTCTGCTTTCTGGAAAAAAAACGCTGACTATCAATAATTTAGTTATTTTTTTGTGGGTTTGTGGATTTTGCATGACCCTTGACCCCCCAGCTCGGTATCTCTCTGCAGGTTTAATGTTTGTTCTGGGCTCTCGTAGCCATGGGTAGAATCCCTGCACAGATCCAAACATGTGCTTCAATTCCCTTGGTGCCACGCGGCCACCGCATCACTCGAGTAAGGATGCGTGCGGCTCGGAATTATGGGGCTCACACACGGTGGTGATGGTGGTGGTGGTTGTTTGCCTTTATTGACGTGGGGCTTGGGATCCAGAGGACGCCAGTTAGAGTCCATATCCCGGCGGCATGAATGGGGACACAGGTCGCGTGTGGTTTGGTACAGTGTGGGCACGCCCACCTCTTCGACACATCGGGTTCAGGTGAAAAAGTAGACTAAGTACTGTCCATTCTAGAACGCTGTGCTGGAGGAGCCTTCCACCAGCAATAGCGTAAGCGAGCATTTGTAAGGCTGTGCCCTTACCCTGTGACTGAGAGCCGAGGGCAATCGTACCACTTGGTGACTTGGGCCTACCGCGGTGCGGTTTGTATTTTTGTATGTGCCAATTGGTGCGTTTACGATTCCACTGGCATCCAATTCCGGTTCCTGTCTTTGGGAATCGGTGATTCTTGTTGAACGCCGACCCGAGCCATCGCGGGTTCCCACGCCGAGCACCCGCTAACAGCGGCGGCATCATCGGCGCGCGCGAACAGGGCCGCACGGTCATCATCGAGCAGAGCTGGGGCAGCCCCAAGGTGACCAAGGATGGCGTAACGGTGGCCAAAGCCATCGAGCTCAAGGACCGGTTCAAGAACATCGGCGCCAAGCTGGTGCAGGACGTCGCCAACAACACCAACGAGGAGGCCGGAGATGGAACCACCACCGCCACGGTGCTGGCGCGCGCCATTGCCAAGGACGGCTTCGAGAAGATCAGCAAGGGCGCCAACCCCGTGGAGATCCGCAGAGGTTTGTGCCGCCCCTTCCCCCTACCAGCGCAGCACTGTTTTCCGCCACGTTGCTGTGCCCTACGCGACGGCGCAACCGCTCGGCGCCTGCCGATGGCTGGTTCTTCCATTACGTAATTGCACTTAAGCTGACCTTGTGCTCACGAGAGCGGTGCCACTCCTAATGGAAGGAGCACGCGCCGCGGAATGTAAATTACAGAACCTCCGCACGTTTGTCGACAATGTGAGTTTAATTCATTAATCATTCAAAGCCCCCAAATTATGGCTATCGGTCCATTTGCCGGAATGGTGTAATTCGGCGCATGTGGGGTGGAGGCAATGGTGGAGCACGGGCAGTGAGAGTTTGTTGGCGCGACGCGCCGAGTGGGCAGCGTGAGCAGGACGGGCTGGCGCTGCACCGGCGCTGCACCGGATCACTCTCGCAGTATGGCCACCAAGAACTGTGACCACGGGGCTGCTCCGCACCTGTTCCATAAGAGTAAAGGAACGGGAAACAGGTCCGAACCGGTTCCTGTAGAGTACAGGGACGGGAAACCGGTGGAAACTGGTTCCCGTCCTCACACCTGCAGGAGGAGATCATGTCGTAGGGCCAGGGAGTCGTGCTCCTGGCACAGCGACTTCCCTGATCTGTGTCGTTTATCCGGCAAGGATTCCTCGAGGCTCACGACTCGTTTTCAGGGAGGATCCTGCAGTGGTTTGGATGTTTGGTATCACAGGATTGTCAGAGACGTCGGCTTGGGGAGGTCTTCATTTCAGCAGTGGATTGATCATGAATGGTGATAATAATCATGAACTCTTATTGTAATAATGGTAATACAGTAACATTTTTGTAACCAATATTAAGGTTCACAATAGATTTTTGAGATGGCTATGTAATAATCGGGTCAAATTTGCCATAAGACACTCCACCACCTGACCACAACCAAAGGAATTAAACTGTCAAAGTTTAAATTTGGTTGTGGGAATTGTTAATCCGATTTGAGCTGAAACGACACTGAACCCAGTGGGGCCCCGGGGGGTGGGGGCGTGATGGAGCCAGGGGGTGTCCACGCACCCCCCGTGCCTGCGTCTCACTCTTCCGCCGTCACCGTGCGTGTGCAGGAGTCATGCTGGCCGTAGAGGCGGTGGTGGCTGAGCTGAAGAAACTCTCCAAGCCTGTAACGACGCCCGAGGAGATAGCACAGGTGAGCGCCGGTGCAGGTGAGCGCCGGTGCGGGTGAGCGCCGGTGCGGGTGAGCGCTGGTGCTCGTGGTGACGGCGCTCGTGGCGACGGCGAGGACCGAGGAGGAGGGATCGATCACTCACGGCCTGAGCCGTGGTCACGGCGATGCGGCGCGCGACGGCCTCGCGTCGTGCTTAGCACACGCGTGTAGCACGCGTGTAGCACTCGCTCATCTGCCATGCCGGCCTTAATAGGTGCTTGGAAAAAACACCTGCCCCATGGGTCTATAAAACTGCACGCGTGATCTTGTACACTTGCGTGATCTCGTACACGTGCGTGATCTCGTACACATGCGTGATCTCGTACACGTGCGTGATCTTGTACACGTGAGGGATCTTGTACACGTGTGTGATCTTGTACACGTGCGTGATCTTGTACACGTGAGGGATCTTGTGTACGTGTGGATGTGCACGCTCGTCTGTGTGGTAAGAGCACCGCACTGTCTTGCTCCCGACCCGAGTTCATCTCGCAGCCACAATTATCAGTGGCACCTCATATCTGAAGCAGTCTTTGGCCTTCCCGAAATTGAACGGGTACGCTGTTTAAAAACTTTGGCACGGGGATACAAAGACGGTTGGGGTGGCGGGTGGGCAGCCAAGTTCCTCGCTACACCGCCCGCTCGTGTGCCGTTCCGCCTTTAATAGGTGCTCGCTAACTCTTCTCCAGCGCCTGCCACGCCCGTCTGGCTAACCGGTGCTCGTTGTCCGCACGCGGTGTCTTGACAGGTGGCCACCATCTCGGCGAACGGGGACAAGGAAATCGGAAACCTCATCTCGGACGCGATGAAGAAAGTTGGGCGCAAGGGCGTCATCACCGTCAAGGTGACGACACGGGGCGCTGTGGTGCGGGGGCGTTGGGGGCGCGTGCATGCGGGGGCACCGGGGGTGTGAAGACGCCCTGGCGCGGTGACACGGAATGGGCGTGCGGTGCCGTGCGGGCCACGTGCGTCACCACAGTGCATAGGCCGAAGCTCCGTGCGTGGAGCGGTCGGTCGATTGACGTCCCTGCGCCCTCGATCAGTGTTGAGGCGATTCTCGGATCGGTTCGTTTTGTGCCGTCACGACTGCTTTGTCTGAAATGCGAGTCCGGAGCGAGGCAGACGGGAATCTCGTAGGGGATGGAGAGTACCAACGCGAGGAGAGTCGGGTCTTGAATTGCACGGTGGCATTGTACCGTGACAGATCGTGGGTGAATTATGGTGCTGGTCGTGGTGGCGGTGGTGACGGCGGTGGTGACGGCGGCGATGCTGATAGTGGAAACAGAGGTGGTTGGTACAGGTGGTGGTAACCATGGTGGTTGCGATGGAAACGGTGATGATGGTGGTGGTGACCGTGGTTGTGGTGTGTGCCGTGCTGCTGCTGCGTACGTCAGGATGGTAAAACCCTGCACGACGAGCTCGAGATTATCGAGGGACTGAAGTTTGACCGCGGCTACATCTCCCCCTACTTCATCAACTCGGCAAAGGGTGAGACGCCTTCGCTGACCACCACCACGACGTCCCTCGTTTACCCAGCCAAGCCGCGCCGAGTTTCGCTCACAGCTCTTGCCCCGACAGCGCGCTAAAGGCTACGCGGGGGATATTTCTCTTTGTGCAGGCCAGAAGTGCGAGTTCCAGGACGCGTTCCTGCTGATCAGCGAGAAGAAGATCTCGAGCGTGCAGTCCATCGTGCCGGCGCTGGAGCTGGCCAACGCGCAGCGCAAGCCGCTCGTCATCATCGCCGAGGATGTGGACGGGGAAGCGCTCAGCACCCTCGTGCTCAACCGGTACGCACGCATGCACAGGGATGAGCAGGGACGTGCGATCTCACACTCACTCTTCCACCAGCTTTCTCACCTGCTCAATCACCTGATCGCTCTCTCAACCCTGTCACTCGGATTTCTCCCTGCTCACTCGCTGCTGTCCTTGACCCCATCTCGGGTGATTGTGGGACGGATATCCGTACGGCCGGCGGAGGAGTGATGGACGACGCAGGGAGGGGCGTACGGACGGATTGTCCCCAGACGAGCGCGCGTTGTCGGTCACGCTGAGCCGAGGTCGCCCCCCGCCCCCCGCAGACTCAAGGTCGGACTCCAGGTCTGCGCCGTCAAGGCCCCGGGCTTCGGGGACAACCGCAAGAACACTCTCAAGGACCTGGCGGTGGCGACCGGCGGCACCGTACGTAGCGACGCGGGGGTTTCCCTCTTCGATGGCGCGCGTGCCGCTGCTCCCACCGTGCGGGGGCGGTTGATCGTCCTTGCCGCAAGGTGCCAGCAGGTGGCAGTGCAGCCGCGGGCGCTGTCGGCCCGGCTGAGAGCGGCGCTTGCCGGCCGTTGTATCGGCGTCACGGGCCAGATAAGAAATTTACTCAATGGATTCACTGAGTTGGGAAACGCGCACAAAGCAACATCGCCCCCTACTGCAACATCTGGGCAGCACCCTACTGATATCGAGTGTTGAGATTTCCTGGGTAAACACGTGGAATAATAATGACTAACTCTCATCTCTCCTCCACACACCCTCCTCATCCCCTCTCCGTCCTCATCACGCCCTCCACCCACACCCCCCTTCACCCTCGTCCGCCGTCCCCTCGTCACCCCTACCCGCCACCTCGTCGGCCCTCGCCACCTCCCCCCGCGCCGCCCCCAGGTGTTTGGCGACGAGGCGCTGTCCGTGAACGTGGAGGACGTGCAGCTGCACGACTTTGGGCGCGTGGGCGAGGTGACCATCACCAAGGACGACACGATGGTGCTCAAGGGCAAGGGCGAGCGCGCCGCCATCGAGAAGCGCATCGAGGAGATCGTGGAGCAGCTGGAGGCCACGACGAGCGACTACGAGAAGGAGAAGCTCAACGAGCGGCTCGCCAAGCTCTCTGACGGGGTCGCCGTGCTCAAGGTGAGCGGCGCCCTCGCCCCGCTCGCGCCTCCCCGGCTACCGGCGCGCGAAGCCGAGGCCTCGTTGCTCCGTGGAGCGGCGGGTGGGGGGGGGTCGCATGCAGCCTGGCTCCACCAGAGAATCCGGTGCAACCACAGCCGGTGCCTGGCTCTGTGAGAGTCTACGGCTCTTTTTGTGAGTCTACGGCTCTTTTTGTGAGTCTACGGCTCTTTTTGTGAGTCTACGGCTCTCTGTCTGGGCCTCGGCGATTGGAACCCATGATCAGGGCCGTGGCAGCTCGGCGGTCTGGGTCCGGCTCATCCCCGAGCCTCATGATGAGGAAACCGTCGACGAGACTCGATGAAGATGATTTAATTATGGGTGCTATCTTCCCTCCTGCCGCTGGGCTCTTTGCATGTAATTACACTCTGGCACCCGGGTCTCACGTGTAAGGGTGTCGATGGACACGCGTGCGCACACAGCGAACGCACACAGGCGGGTACGATAGCTACCCCACTCACTCACTGACACATGCGTAGCAAGCTCACGACACGTACACAAACAATTTAAATTTGTAACGTACGCACCGTCTGTGTGGACAGTGAATATCGCACCCAAACGAGGAAGTAAACGCAAATAAGTAATACGCGTGGAATGTGCTCGCCACAACTTCCTCCTCCGTCGCCACCCATGTCCTCCTCCTCACCAGGTGGGCGGCACGAGCGACGTGGAGGTGAACGAGAAGAAGGACCGCGTGACGGACGCGCTGAACGCGACGCGCGCCGCCGTGGAGGAGGGCATCGTGCTGGGCGGGGGCTGCGCGCTGCTGCGCTGCCTTCCCGCGCTCGACGCCATCGCCCCCGCCAACAGCGACCAGCAGATCGGTGAGGCGCCGGCGGGTCGCCACTACCGCTCGCCGCCGTGCACCGCTACGACTCGCCGCTCGCCAGTGCTCGCCAGTGCTCACGGCACTCTCCACAAACGCCAAGCTCACCGCAACGCTGCTCAACGCTGACCGCGCTCGCTGCATCCACCGCTCACCACGCACCGGCTCCACCTGCTCGCCGCACTCGCTCGGTCGCTGTAGCCGCTCGCCTCGCCCTCCCGCCATTTCTCTTCATCTGTCAACTCTCCAACTCGCCTCTTCTCCCCCCCCCCCCGCCCCCCCAGGCATCGAGATAATCCGCAACGCGCTGCGCGTGCCGGCGATGACGATCGCACGCAACGCGGGCGTGGAGGGCTCCCTCATCGTGGAGAAGATCCTGCAGTCGGCCAACGACATCGGCTACGACGCCATGACGGGCGAGTTCGTCAACATGGTGGAGAAGGGCATCATCGACCCCACCAAGGTGCGTGGGGGGGCTGGGGGTCAAGGGTCACGGTGGGGGTGGGGGGGCGACGAGGGTCGTGGTGGAAGGGGCGCCGCAGGTTGCATCGTACTTCTCGGCGCCGCGTGCGTGTGGTGACCGGTCCCGATGCCGGGCTCCGAGTTTGTGGCCACGCGCGCGTTCATCGCCACGCCGACACCGCGCGCGAGTTCGGGGTGCGTCCGTCTTGCCGTCTGGAGCGTCTCGCGACGGCGGGGTGCGATCGCTATTTTCGCCGGCGGCGTCGTTCTTAACGCGGTGGCTCGCTGGCGCGACTCTTGACTCCCCCGCACCCCCCCCAACCTCTGTCCCCGTCGCGCAGGTGGTGAGGACGGCGCTGGTGGACGCGGCCGGCGTGGCGTCGCTGCTCGCCACGGCCGAAGCGGTCGTCACGGAGATCCCCAAGGAGGAGAAGGCGGCCGGGATGGGGGGCGGCGGCGGCATGGGGGGCATGGGGGGCATGGGGGGCGGAGACATGTTCTGAGCGCGGCGCGGTGACCCGAGGCGAACGACATCGGCGACATCGACGACGACAGCAGCTCGAGAGACGCGTGGACACGCGGGGCGGCGGCACCGCGCTCTCCGCTCGTCCCCTCTCCCGGCCCCGGCAGCCAGACTGTGAAGACAAACATTCGCCCGCTCTCCCCTTTTCTAATAAAACCCCGAGTTCAAAAATGTACGTGGCTTGCTCCCAGCTCTCTCTCGCATGCACACACGCACACGGTGCACTTTCGCACGCGCACACACAGACACGTGCACGCACACCCTGTTCACCTCTTGCCGTAGTGCCCACCGCGTGCCAACGGGAAAGCGCTCCAACCAATCTGCATTAGACGGTGAGCGCCCTGCGTGCTGCGCCGTCTCCTGGCTTGAGTCGCGAAGCTGCAGTAAATCTCACGGCTGGTGGTTTTGTCGTTTTCGTTTCCATCGGGCGGCGCGGGGCAGCTCGGGATCGTGGAAACAAAACGCCGCTCCGTTTGCCGCAGGAGCATCGGCGCGACCCTCTCTCTCCCCGAGTGCGCGGTCCGCGGTGACGTCACGGCGATCGCGGTGACGTCACGGCGATCGCGGTGACGTCACGGCGATCGCGGTGACGTCACGGCGATCGCGGTGACGTCACGGCGATCGCGGTGACGTCACGGCGATCGCGGTGACGTCACGGCGATCGCGGTGACGTCACGGCGATCGCGGTGACGTCACGGCGATCGCGGTGACGTCCGCAAGCTGCTGGAGTCGGCGCCGTGCGTGACCCCCGTGCGTGACCCCCGAGCCGGGATTCGGGCCCCTGCGTGAACCAAATTGGCTGGCGTTTAGCCCGGGTTCAGACGGCCGTGGTGTGTTCACAGGTGAATGCAGGCGTCTAGCCTGGTTAACAACATCGGCATCATCAGTTTAAACTAAACTGCTGTTCACGTTGCGTTTAGATGGCTGCTGTTTAAACCAGCTTCGTGAGTGTCCGGCGGTGGAGCGGGTGGGGTTTGTCCATCCAGGTGTTGAAAGTGTCAAGCCGGGTGTCGGAAATGTTTGTGTCGTGGTTGTAGGTTGTGTTCTCATTGTGTCGCCGTGTTCGCGTATTGTTTAGTAACGTCGTGGCTTGCGATGGTGGTGATGATGGCGGGCGCGGCGCCTGGGCGAACTGAAGCAGGCACTTGGCCGGTCGCGCGTTTGGACTTTTGTACGAAAAACAGAGCAAGGAAAAATAAACGTGGAGTTGTGATCGCGCCTGCAGAGCCGGCATCCCCAGACTGCTCACTCACTCGGGGGGACGCGGGCAAAGTGGTGGTGGGGGGCACGGTGGTGGTGGGGGGCACGGTGGTGGTGGGGGGCACGGAGGTGGTGGGGGGCACGGAGGTGGTGGGGGGCACGGTGGTGGTGGGGGGCACGGAGGTGGTGGGGGGCACGGTGGTGGTGGGGGGCACGGTGGTGGTGGGGGGCACGGTGGTGGTGGGGGGAGTGGAGGAGACTTCCGAGATTTATCGCGATTGCTGGCGGCGTCCCGAGACGATTCTTGTGGTGGTGCGAGCCCCCCCCCCCCCACGTGTTCTGGAATGGGCCGTGAAAATGGATACCCCTGAACTACATCTTAATCCCTCTTCGAGTGACGTCTGGTCCACACGGCAGTGGAGAGGGCAGCGCTTTCACCGTGTTCACACCGGGTCCAGTATTCTTCCTCTCGGCCCTTGGTTTTTTGTCTTCGGCGTCGCGAGGTGAAGAATCCATTCGGAACTCTCCCAGAGCACCGCGACCCAGCGTGTTGGACAAGGGTCTAAAATATGGAGGTGACCTTGTTTTGTCGGTCAAGGTCAATCGGTCATCACGGACGAAGCTGTCGACACCACCGCCTCGCGGTCGCTTCCTTCTGCTGCGTCCCGCGCCTCTCGGCCTCGGCGCTTGCGGTGGCACCGTGAACGTACAGCTCGCGGTTCAGTGGCCGTGCAGGCCAAGGGTTGGTGGATCACGAAGATCTCTCTGTGAAACTTCCTGACCTTCTGGGCCACGTGGTGGCCCAGGCGACAACAGCACAGCGATTGGGCTTTGTGAACTTTGCGGGTTTTGAGTGTTCACCCCCCCCCCCCCCCGACGTGCGTGGGACGTTTGCTGTGCTGCTTTCTCGAGCCAGGGAACGGCTCCTTGACGCCCACGGGGAAGGGAGATGGACAACCTGTGGTGGTCGTCCACCAGCCCTCGCTGCCTCCACAGTGCGGGATTACAGGCAGCCACCATCACCACGACCACCATCACCACCACCCGTCTGGTCGTGCTGTCATTGCCCCCTAGACGGTGCGATGCTGCGATGACGCTTCGTGGTGTAATCGAGCACCCCTCCTCCACACCCCGCATCCACCTCGCCTCCACCCACCCACTCGTCCTGCCTCGCTGCAAACCTCCACCGCGTGTCTCTCGCCCACGACTCGTGACCACCTCCTCCCACGCACACACAGCCGGGAGAGCGAAGCTGAGGCTAGGACTGGGGGTGGAACTGCGTAGACGGGGTGGGTGTGGAGCTACCCCCCCCCCCGTATAAAACGTGGAGGGATTCCACTTCATTGTCAAATCCTCTTCCTCTCGGACGTCCAAGCCCACCGGGAGCTCGCAGTGTCACTCCTGGGCCACCTCCAGCCTCGCCCGCTCCCGCCGCCATGGGCCAGTGGACCTTCGAGCTGTGCGGCTGCTTCGAGAACTGCAGCCTGTGCCTGCTCACGTGGCTGGCCCCGTGCGTGACGGCCGGACACAACGCCGAGGACACGGGCCAGGGCAGCTTCATCGCCTGCTGCGTTGTCTATCCCTTTGCTGGGTGGTGGTTCACCGCTCAGAGCCGCAAGAAGACGCGGGAGATGCGCGGGATCGATGTGAGCAGCAACAGCAGCGACACCATCAGTTGCACCACCATAATCAGTTCCATCATCACCAGCGCACGTGGCATGCTCGTCACCATCAGCACCAGCATCTCACATGCCCGCTATCGTCACCACCACAAACTCTTATCTCAACAACAGCACCACCTGCAACGCAGCGGCTATAGCGCCGCCTTCATCTCTCATCAGCACTGCCACCTGCCTTGTTGTTGGTGGTGGTCATCAGCAGCAGAAGCCGCACCGTAACTTTCGCCCTCGGCGACATCTGTGTCTCACGTCAGCCACTTCACGGTCTCCACGCCACGGTAACACCACCATCATCATCATCATCGCCCCCGCACGCCCCCACCGTCATCAAGCACACAGCATCACCATCATCGCAGCGAAGCGCCGTGTGCACCATCACAGTCACCACCGTTATCATCACCCCCATCAGCAGTACCGAGTGGTCATGTATGTTGAACTTGTTTTTCACCGTAGTGGCCAGGCAGGCCACGTACTTTGCGGTACGCGTCTTGGAATGTCCGTGAGCCTCCACGAGACATTGCGGTGCCTCGGTGCGCCGAGACTCCGGTCCCAGCTCCCTCCTCGTCCCCAGGGTGCGGAGTCGCGGAGAGAAGTGTGGAGGAGACAGACGTCTCTCTCTCTAGACAGACGTCTCTCTCTCTAGACAGACGTCTCTCTGTCTAGAGAGACGTCTGTCTACGTGTGTGTGTGTACTTGCCTGTGTGCTGTGAGGAGCGACGTTCACAACAACGAACGGAGCGCATGACGAATAAAAGCGTAGCGAGATGGCGCAGTGGGGAGTACAGCTGGTGGTGCATCTGCCGGTCATCTCAGTCGGTCAACCTATGGTATCTGGGTCTGTCCCGTCGCCTCCTGCCAGCAGCGAGCCTTCGTCACGTGGCCTCGAAGTGCACCTAGCCTGGCACAAGCGCCGTGGTGACGTCACCGCCACGCAGTAGCGAACGGCAGCTGGTGTGTGTGGTGTTCACGTCCGTGTGTATGTGTCCGTGTCCGCGTGTGCCCAGGGCTCGTTCGGCGAGGACCTGCTGCTCGCCTGCTTCCTGCCGTGGTGCACGATGGTCCAGATCGCGCGGGTGAGACAGACTCCCTCGTCGATGCAGGGCGCCGTCAGCCCTGCGACCCACGTGGGAGAGCAGAGGGGGGGCCTCCTCCTGCATGTGGGCGCGTCGGGTAGCGCGCTGCGCTCCGAACCCAGACACCAGAGTTCAATTCCTATTTACGACCAACACCAGTGATGGTTATCTGAACCGACCCTGGTCCTCCCGTAGGTCGACTCGGCCTCAAATCAATACCTGGCGAGTGTGAACATCGCCACTAGGGAGACAAAGGTGGCCGGGCGTGGTGCTGGCCACCCACCGCCTCGTGTTCCGTGCCGGCCTTCGTAGGTGTTCGCTCAAAGCACTCGCCCCAACAGTCCGTCAGTGTTTGTCTTTGAGTGTGTGTCAGTCTGTGTGAATTTAACACGGCTCGCCCCCTTCTGTTTCCCAGGAGCTCAGAGACGCCCCGGCTCCACAAACCATGCAGAGGTCGTAGACACCCAGCAGCACCGGCGCCCTGCATCAACACCCTGGAGCCAGCCGAGAGCACCCAGCATCATCTCACTCCCAACATCATCTCACTCCCAACATAATCTCTATCCCAGCATCATCTCACTCCCAACATCATCTCACTCCCAGCATCATCTCACTCCCAACATCATCTCACTCCCAACATCATCTCACTCCCAGCATCATCTCACTCCCAACATCATCTCACTCCCAACATCATCTCACTCCCAACATCATCTCACTCCCAGCATCATCTCACTCCCAACATCATCTCACTCCCAACATCATCTCACTCCCAACATCATCTCTATCCCAACATCATCTCACTCCCAACATCATCTCACTCCCAACATCTCACTCCCAACATCATCTCACTCCCAGTATCATCTCACTCCCAACATCATCTCTATCCCAGCACCCGCCAGCACTTAACAGCCTGGATCATCTCACCCCCTACATCTCACTCCCAGCATTACCTTACCCGCCGAGATCCTGGGTTCAATCCGGGATGTCAGCGCCCCTCCCAAGTGCACTCACTGCATTGAACTTCTCTCGCACCGCACGCAGCCACCCGTGCGGGGGAAGGACAGCAAAATTAGCAAACTAAACAGATTTAATGGGGTTCTCAATTAAAGTAAGATGATGGTGTATATATGTATAATTATACCTCAATTACAGTACATATATATGATAATTGCAGTCTATATAACGTATGTCATCTTGATTGACGTGTGGCGAGCGATCTCATCGTAGAGTGTGGCGAATTCTGCCTCTGGTCGTGTCAAGAGTAAAATGCTACTTGCAGATTTTTTTTCGTGGGGAGGGGGGGCGCTGCTCTGTGAGATTTCCAGATGGAGTCCTCATCACATCTGGGTGCCGATCACGCGGCGCTCACGAACTGTTCCAATAAAACACTGCCTGTGGCTCATGGTTGCCTCATGTTCGTTATTTGTGCACGCCTTGAGATGGTCGCGGAATGTGCTGTTAGCGAGGAGCACCTTTGAATGCCGACACGGAACACGTAGGGATGGGTGGCCAGCACCCCGCGCGGCCACCTTTGTCTCCCCATTGCTGATGTTAGCATACGGCACCAGGTGCTCATTTAAAGCTGAGTTGAGCTCGGAATGGGTCAAATATTCACCACTGCTGTTGACCATGAGCGGGAATCGAACTCGAATCGCCGGGTTCACAGCGCAGTGCGTTCACCACTGCGCCACCGATCCCCCCCACACAGACACAAGCACAGACAAGACACACAAAGACAACAATCCCTCGTATAGCCCCTCACAGCAGGTTCGCTCATTCACCTCGGGGCTCTTGATTGGAGGCGCCACGCCTGATGAACCTGGCAACACGTGCAGTTAATCAGCTCCCCGTTGCTCATACAATTAATTATCAAATAATTATGATAATATAATTGTAGCTCCCGCCGAGCCGTTACGTGCGAGGTGAATGAATCAGCTGATCTCGCATTCTTGCACGATCTCTCACACAGAGAAGGCGACACAGCTGCCGGTGAATACAGCGAGGCTGTCTGCGAGCACCTATTAAGGCCTCCACCGTAAGTCGGAACCGCCCGGACCGCAACTGTGCACGTACCATGTGCTATGAAGGGACATTGCCCGAAACGTTGCCTTTTATACATTGTTTCCATGAAGTCGGTGTGCTTCACGAGTGTGTTGGGTTTGTGTCGTGTCCGCGCTTTGTACACCACTGCCTCCGCAATGTGAGCACGGCGTTTGTTCCAATTTAGGCCGAGCCGAGCTCGGGATGGCCCGGCCCTGCTTTAGATACCCGATTACCTCTGGTGTCGTGCGTGGCTGTGAATCCAGCCTGGCCATTAGGCCAACAATATGAATGCTGGGTTGGGCTTCCCCTAGGTCGACTCGGGCTAAAATTGTAGGGCTCCTTTGTGCGGCGCTTTGGTCGATAAACTCCGCAATGGAGATACAAAGGCGACCGTGCGTGGGTCCATCCTGTCGATTTTACCACGCCGACGTTAATTGATGCTCGCAAACAGGGCTCTGCTGACCATCTCTTATTCCACGCTGTATGATCACTGCCGCTGTTCACGTGCGAGTGTGTGCGCACCGCCAGCGATCTACCGGCTTCAGCGTCAGTCCACAGCAAGCGAGTTTCTCTGTTAACTGCTGCTGCTGATGATGGGAAGGGAGTCGTGCGTGCGATTCGTGAGTAGCGCGAGGCTCGGGCCGATGGAGCTCCGGGCCGCGGCCGCCCGTGGGAGTCCACGCGGCATCCTCGGGCTAGACCACACAAACTACTGGGCAAGAAGAATAGCAAAGAGCGGAGTGGGACTGCGCGACTCGATTCCTATCGGAGATGCGCAATGGGAAAAGACCGCAGAGTCATTATGCCCAGGACTATTATTGGAGGGGGGATCGGCATCAAATAATGAACTAACGAGGTGGACGAGAGCAGGCTGGGGCGCTTTGGCAAGGTTGACATCGACGAACGTCCTCGCCGCCATGTGGAGAGCGAGGAGCGCGCCGGCTCCGTGTGCGCCCGCTGGCGAGCTGGCGAGCTGCCTCTGCAGAACGCGCGGGGCACTCGCGATGAAGGCGCCACGCGAGCCGAGAAGTGCGCAGAGAAACACGAGGAAGTGCATACCCGGCATGGCAGTTGCGAGATAGAGTGAAACACAGAGGTGACAAAGAATACTACCCGCTAAAAATATCGTGTGTGTCGTTCCGAGGCTTGCGGAACAATGTCTCCGTCAGCTTGCCTTTCGGCAGTGAACCACAGATCGTTTTGATGGCCACGATTGCACCGATTCATGATGTGTTTCTGTTGGGTTGCATCGTGTGGGTCCGGTGCCAGTTTTAATTAGAGCCCTCCGCCACCCAGTGACAGCAAATCAAGTTGCCACATTATGGGGAAATGTGCCAAGTCATTTGGTTTATATCGGCAACACCGAAGGATGAGGAGGGATGTTGAAAAGCCCAAGCAACATTTGACAATTGTATATCCCGAAGTTTCGCCGGAGATTGCACTCAGCATCATCAGGCGTTAACAAATTTGGATCTCACGAGAGCTGTGGTGTTTTTGTGGCGTTATGGAGAGAGCTGTGGTGTTTTTGTGTAGCTATGGAGAGCTGTGGTGTTTTTGTGGTGTCTTTGTGTAGCTATGGAGAGCTGTGGTGTTTTTGTGGTGTTATGGAGAGAGCTGTGGTGTTTTGTGTAGCGATGGAGCGATTGTCCATCGCTCGCGGAAGCTGAACTGTTGTTCAACAGCTGGCATTGCTGGATGCAATCTCCAGCGAAATGTCGGAACTAAAATTGTCGACTGGTGCTCGGGATCTGCAACATGCCTCCTCCTCCCGTGTTGCTGAAAACCCGAAGCATTTTGGGCACATTCCCCCCTGCCGTGACGACGACTTGGATTGTCTCTGTGGGCTGCTGGAGGAGCTGCGTTCCAGCTGAAAGCCGGCATGAAGTCCTACACGACGGACTGACCGATAGAAGCAAACTACGACTCGGCCGGGCTGCTGCATGCCGTCGGCCAACCCTGAAGCGGAGTCTTCGCTAAAGATCTGTGCGACGTTGTTCGTCGTGACCCATTAACGAGGCCGACCAACACAGGTGGTCCACCCAACACAGGTGGTCCACCCTGATGGGTCAGCTCCGCCAGGTTAACTCGGGGAGACTGGCAGACTCTGGGACTGTGCAGGGGTCGTCTGGCGCCTGCTATTCTCTCTTTAGATGTCACCGGAGAGAGTTCCTGCTGACATCTCCCGCAGTAAGCAATGCATCACCACCCCGTGTCAGAGAACGTCCCGCGAATGTAGATATCACAGAACCACTCCTGAGATCCCTTCATGACACGCGTGGGCTTTCTCCCGACTGCCTCGGTTTTCCTCCCACGTGTACAAGCACTCGTCATTGATGGGGTTGGTCAAACATCCCAAGGTCGGACCCCAGAGGTTGAGCAATCGTTGGTGGCGCCGGTGCTGGCTGCCTTCCCGCTCGTCTGTGGGCTCTTGCGCCTCCGTAAGGAACCTTGCGCGGCGCGTCACAAGTCCCGCGGTAGACTTTTGAGATGCGGTTGGCGTCAAAGATGCTGCATAACACGGGGGCATGTTCTTTAGTATTCCTGGTTCGTACCGGAGAGCCCGGTTCAATCACGAGTGGTTGAAACCCGGATTCGAACCCAGGCACTCGGCGGTGCCGGCTCGGCGCTCTGATCTCCGAACCACCCGGCCACCTCTGTTCCATGTGTTTTTGGGTGCACTTCTAAAATGCGTCTATATGGGCATAGGCTACCACGATTACTGGGTGCACGATGGAAATGCACAGAATGGCGTGATATTTACCCGTACTGTATTATATTATCAGTGAGTGCATCATGAGAATGTGGAGTGACGAGCGATTGTCCGCCGTGTTTAATGGGTGCACTTTAAAATAGAACGGGGTTGGGGAGGGGGGGGGCATGGTGTTGCTAGATGCACGATGTGCAATCTGCCTGCACATTCCCGAGGAAGTTGTCGCTTCGCGTGGTTTCTTCTGGCCGCGCGCGTTTTGACTTCGACAGCCGAGCTGACCGGACGGACTGCGATGGCGCGTGAGAGAGGGGGGGGGGCGACTCTTTCACTTCGCTTTTCTGGGTTTCTCGAGTAGCTGGAATTCCTCGAGCGCCTCGTTGGCCAACAACTCGTCTCGGTGGTCTGGATGGTCACGTTGCTCTCGGTGGTCACGTTGGTCTCGGTGGTCACGGTGGTGTCAGTGGTCTTAGTGGTCTTGGTGGTCACGGTGTCCCATGGGATGCATCAGGGTTGTCTGGGTGTGGGTGCCTCGCCGCGCGAGTGGTGGCGGTGGAGAGTGGTGGCGGTGGAGAGTGGTGGCGGTGGAGAGTGGTGGCGGTGGAGAGTGGTGGCGGTGGAGAGTGGTGGCGGTGGAGAGTGGTGGCGGTGGAGAGTGGTGCACCACCGGGTCCCTGTCTGCAGGTGAGGCTGTGGCTCCGTGTGATCGGTGAGGATTCAGGTTGCGGGGAGGGGAAGGTGGGAGGGGTACAGGGGGAGGGCAGGGCTCGTACGGTTGCTGTGGTTTGGTTGTTGGGGCGTTGGTCCGCGTGGAGGGAGCGAGCCAGTGCACGGGTTTCAGGAGTAGCCGCCTCCTGGTAAATGTCTCAAACGCTCCCGCGAATGATGCAAGTGAACAGTGGCGTAGCTCAGCGGTGCATGGTGCGAGATGTCGACTCGCTCACAACCACGGAGCCACACGGAAGCCACAGCAGCGCTCGGGTTCGCTGCACATTCACCGCCGCTAAAAGAAGGGAAAGGCGGAGAGGAACCGGAATCTCTCGCGTCCCCCACGCCACTCCCGCCACCCACACGAACTCCCCTCCGGCCACTCGAATATCGCGAGGGCCCCGAGGCCCCACTTGGAGACGCACACCGCCACTTAGGGTCCCTCGGACCTCCACAGGGACCCATGGACTCGCAGAGTGCGCGTGGTGAGGATGGTTTTGAAAACGGTGTTGCGGATGGTGTTGATGGGAGAGGTGAGGATGGCTCTGGTTTTCCCTGCATTAACGTCTGGAAGGGTCGCGGCGGAGAGGCCCTCTGCGACCCGAGGCGGGGGGTGAGCAGTAGCAGCAGAGGTCAATCGTGGAAACTCGCTTGGCCGACGTCACCCGATTGTCACGAGGAAAGCCACAACGGATTCTCAGCTTCCTCTCAGAATGGCCGAGAAGATGGGATTGTGGCCAGCTAGTCGTGACTTCCCTTGTCCTTTAATGCCATAGAAAAACAACACCCCCGTGCAAGGTCCAGGGTTCAAGGACATCATCACGATTTACAGCCCTTTGTCAATCAGCTACTGGACGAAAGCCTCCCTCTCCAGTGCCACCCGTGCGGGTTGTTTGACCATACTTCACCCCGCAGGGGCATTGCGGCTTGTTTAAGGAATGCGTGGGTAGACGGGAATCAAAACTCGCTTCTTCGGGTGGCCGTGGTGGCTCAGAGGTTCGTGCGCCGAGCCGCCGCTGCTGAGGGCCTGCGTGTGACTCGAGGTTTCGGCCACCGCCTTCGAGGTCGATGTCCTCGAGGGCAGTGAGTTGATGGCCTCAGCCCGGCCACCAGTGACACTACACTCAACGCACACACCGCGTTACATTTGATTCCGCCAAATTCCAGCGGTGAGAATGTCAATAAAGGGTTGACGGCCACGTGACGAAGCTCACGATGGTGCGGAGCGAGCGGGAGAGCGCCGCCCTCGACTGTGCGTGTGGACCAGAGGCCAACTTGAACAAGGTATCTCGGTGGTCGTTCTGTGATATCCGCATCCTTCACGCGTGTGATCCGTCGTGTGAACATCTGACTACAGTCTGGAGGGTGATACATTTAAAATATATATTTGATTTAAACCTGCAATAGATGTCACGAACCCATACTGCTCCATTAAGTCACCGGCGCGCCTCGAGCCGGGCGTAGCCCCCGTGACAGGGTGGATGGACGTTGCTGGTGCTAGGACCCTCGTGGTGGGGAGCAGTCGTGGACGCTGATCACGGAAATGGAACCGAAATTCTAAACGGTGCGATGAAGCGTGGACATGGAGAGAGAGATACGCGCGCTTCAAATCACACGCGTACGGGATTTTAGGGACGCGTGGATGGGAGAAGAGCGGGGAGCACACCGCCTCGCAACCGGTGTGGGGGTGGCGGCTCGATCGGCCACTGAACGGCACGGAGGAAAGTTCTTCTTAAGTGAGGCTCTTTACTGCGGGACGAAGCCAAGCGAGGTTGGACGAACTCTCTGTGTCGTTTAGCAGCCCGTCCAGACCCCACCTCGCGCCCTCCACTCGCCATTGGTCGCGACTGCGCGGTTCGGCAACAGCTGCCGGTGAGCCCCCCCACCCCCAACCTTCTCTTCTCCCTCCGGTGGGTCCTGCGAAGTTGTGGGGGTGCCGGGCAGACCGCGTGGGAGTGCCGGGCAGACCGCGTGGGGCTTGAGGAGCCCTGGTGTGGGGCACTCGCGCTATTGCTACTGGCTGGCTAATAAGTTTACAAAGCCCCGGTGCTCGTAAAGCAGCCCCCGCTGTGATTACGAGTCGACTGTAGCAGGTGAGTTATAAATATAATTACCCAGTCCCGGGGTGTTGGCAAAGAGTGCCGCGCCGGGGGAGGGGGGAGGGAGGCGGCCGCGAGCCCCACCCCCCACGCCCCCAAGCGGTCGGAGTCTGCGCCACGAGGTCGCCTTTGAGTCGGCCGCGCCTCTTGCGCAACCCCTGCTGATGCTGCTGCTGCTGATGATGATGACGACGTTTTTATGATCGCCAATAGTTCGTGTGTTTACCCAGAAAAGCTACACTGAGTCATGTCCTCTGCCAGGTCTTTGTTGCTCCGTGTGTGTTGCTGCCTGTGTGTTGCTGCCTGTGTTACTGCGTGTGTTGTAATCCACCGAATTATTTGCGGTGTAATTGTTAAGCGTTGGGATTTTTATCAGCTGTGCATGCTTTGTCGTTTTTGTTTGCTATGGGAGGTCGTGATGCGATACCTCTCCTTGCTGTGAGGCTTTGCCATTGTATAATATAAATAATTAACACAGTCATCCAGGAAAGCCACACCGAGGTGTGTGTGACTTGGTCAGGAGGGTACCTGCTGCCGCTACATTGTTTTTTTTTAATTTGAAGATGAAAACCCACGCCTTGCGCGAGGTGGCAACACTCAATCCCCGTACGGATGTTAAAACGGATAGCGTCCGTCTGAACAAAGCTCGTCGCTCTCCGTGGTGCTAATCCCTCACACCAACATCATGCTAATCCCCCAGTTACATGCTAATTTCTGACTTTAACATCCTGTTAATCCAACACATTAACACAGCTACTGTTGATATGTAAACTCCTTTGTCAAGACGCTCTTCCTCCCACCCAGCTTAAAAGACGCTTCCAAACTTGGCAGTGTTCACTCAAGCGCTGTCATTCCGACAGTTCTGTTTCTTCACCTGAGGAAGGCTACTTGTGTTGTGGCCGAAACGTCGTGAGAATTTTATTTTATTATTATTTTATTTCCATTCTACGTGACTTTACCGAAAGAACCAAGAAGAGGACAAAAACCGGTCCACATTTTGTATCGTTGCTGCTGTCTGTCACATTTGCCCAAATGTATTTCGATAGCGACTTAAGACGGGAGGAGACACAATCCAGTTCTTCACGATCGGCTCGTGGTTTCTGCATCACGACACAGACGCAGCACCCCACCGCCACGAGCGCGGAGTCGAATAGAAACGCGAGCAAGGCCACTTGAGTTTGAATGTTCCCGTTTCCCTGGATCGTGGTCCACTGATGGTGAAACCGCGCCCGTGTTTCCCTGTGATGGGGAACTCGGAGCGAGTGAAGAGGAAACATCTGGAGCGAGGATCGACTTCACTCGCACGCTTCCTTTGAAGAAGTGAAGGGTCACTAGTGATGATGAAGGGCATCGGTGATTATCTTAGTGAAGAGTCACTGTTGATTGATCACTGCTGATGATGATGGTCACTGGTGACGATCAAGGTCGGTGCCGCACCCAGCCGAGAATGGGGCAGGGCGCTGTGCGGTTTCTACCGTGAGCAGGGGCCCTCAGCCGTGATAGCGGATAGCCGACACCTCCACTGGATAATGTGAAATGTTCGTGCACAGTCCGTGTTATGGATCCACTGCTGGATGAGGGCCTCCCAATCACTTTGGATATTTCACCGTACTTCCCTGCGGGTTGGTGAAGGCGGGGCGGGCCGTGCAGAACGACTCCGCTGGGTGTTGCTGCGCTGCAGCCACGCGGTTTGACTGGCGAGGCGAGAGACGGGTAGGGTGCATCTCAGGGTGCGCTGGTCACAAGTCTCGTGCATCTCACGTGAACTACACATCTACAAGACTCGCTGTTTGTCCATCTACCAGCTGGGCATTTAAAGAGACTTTCCTAACGATATGTGCTCTCTTGATTTGAAGCTTTGGTGGCTGCAGGAATCCATACTCTTTGGTTCTTTCGGTAAAGTCACGTAGGTATCAAATAAAATAAATCGCGACGTTTCTGGCGCAACACAAGCGTCGTCATGAGGTGGGAAAGCTGGATGATGATGCAAGGGTAACGCTGCTCGTTACGCCGCCATATTTATTGAAGTGCTTAAAGCACACAAGCGCCCATGCTTCCCACCCTTTGTACCCACACTAACAGGCGTGGCACACACAAAAGCAAACATCCCTTGTATAGCCTTGAGCAGCATGTTGGGGCAAGTGCTGTTAGAGAGCATCTCTTTAAGGGGGTGGTGTGGCCAGCACCACCGTCCTCCTGGGGGGTGGGGGGGAGTCTCTTCTCGTGGGGCCGCGAGGGAAACTCCGCGGAGAGGCGACGGAGCTCCACACAGGGCGACTCACCTGGTATCTCCGGGTTCAATACAGGAGACTGCCTCTACTTCGACTACTATTTTACTCAGAATCTTTTAGAATCAGAATCTTTATTTATCCTCGGGAAACCCGATGAGCTATGAAGCCCTTTGAAGCCCTTTTTCACAGATGTCCAGTATTCATTTAAGGCCGAGTTGACATAGGCGGATGTAGGTCCCGTCTAGCCCAGTAGCAACACAAATAAAGATATCGATTTTGTCGAGAACGAGATAAGGGCCGTAAGGAATATTGCACAACGAACACACGAGGTGTTTAACGGTCATAAACAGAACGCGCACGAGTCTAAAACGGTGCAAAAATAGCGCTGAGAGCAAGGAGGGCGAGAAACATGCAGGTACAAGTCAGCGCTGTCGTGTTTGTGTTGGCGCTGCGTGTCACAGAAGGGGGAGAGTGCTGCAGTTGTGAGTGGTATTTTAAAGAATGTAGGAGTACCCATCCGCCACCCTTGCCATTCAAATGTCACCATTCAAAATCAATGTTCGCAACAATTGCGAGTGTAGGTGGAGGAGTTGCGTAACTCTGTACGTCGAAGATATCTCGGTCGCGATAGTGAACTCTTTCCCTCGCATCAAATTCAAGTCTCATTTATTAGGTACAGCCCTGTGAGCCATGCGGCTCTTGAGTCGGGTGCAACCGCAACAGAATATGAACAGAACATCTTAAAGCGACGACGCGCAACAGAAACATCCTGGATAAACCAGCAAGACTACAAATCTCAAAAACTAATTGAATTGTTGGACAGGCAAGGAAAGATCATGACATTCGTATATTACTGTGAATGATTCAATGTTTATCATGGGTCAAGTTAATTTACTTAACGTGAAAACTGACTGATCATTTGACCCTCAAGCCTATGCTGCCACTTCCTCTCAGTGCGTGAATTGCACGACAGGCCACCAAACTTGCACACATCAGCTTCCTATTACCATATCGCACATTCCATCGACGAGCACCTGGAAAAAGTTGAGTTCGGTGTCATTCCGGACTCCGTCGTTGTCCTGGTCCGAGATTCTGAAAATTCGTGTCAGGGCCTTGATGGAAGCTGGCTTCAGCTCCTTGTCCTCGGTGCGGTAGAGTGGGCGGTGGGATGCAGTACGGCTTTCTGGGCATAATAGAAGACCTCCGAGATGTTCTTCAGGGTCTTGGCTGAGCACTCCACGCAGGTCTCAATCTCCGTGTACTGGTTCATGATAGGCAGGATGGTCTCCATGGTGCTGTGGTCCACCCCGTCAGACTTGTTACCAACCAGAATTATGGGAATCCGCTCATCTTTCTCAATAGTTTCATTGATGAGAGGAAACCCATTTACTTGTGATCTTTTCAATGGAACGTTCATTATCCACCGCATACACAATACAGATTACATGTGGCCCTTAAAATTTCATCTTGCAAATCATCATCTGTTTGTTCTGCAGCGGAATAGTCAACAATGTGTGTGGGCACTTTTTCTGGCGTAACGTCAGCTGGAATCGTGATCTCTTCTCCGTGGGCCGGCACCTCCTCTGGGAACTCTTCACTCAGAAGGGACATAATGAGTGAGGTCTTGCCCACCTTGGGCTCTCCCACGAGCAGGATTCGCACATCCTTCTTCATGGCTCCCGGTCGCTTTGCTAGGGGGAGGGGGGTAGTGTGGTTTGGGGACACGCCGTGCGGGAGCCGAGTTGGGGGGAGATTTCGCGATCGTCTCCCCAATCGCGCGCTTCAACGGAGCCTGCGCTGCGCGACCTCCATGTCTCTGCCTTTCAGTCGAGATAATCATCGACGTAAGGCACTACCACGAGAGTACAAGGTGCGCCTCTTCGTCACGTTGCTGTATTATTCTACCCGACTGTAATTGGGGACAAGTCACTACACACCACAACACCACACTACACACCACAGCGCACACTACACACCATACCACAACACCACCTACACACCACAGCGCACACTACACACCACAGCGCACACACCACAACACCACACGACACCACAAAACACCACACAACACCACACAACACAACACCACACCACACAACACCACACTACATGCCGGATTTGTGCTATGTTACTATTGCCCAGATTTCTATTTGCCGGATTCTTTTGTTTGCTGACATTGCCATTTTCTCCACTGCTGCACTTTATTCGTTTTGCTTTTGTCATTTGTGTGCGGGTCCACGCTCTTGAGCATGAGACTCGCCCGGTCTTGTGGGGTTCTCGCCTGGCCACACAGCACCCACGGGGGGGGGGGGGGGCACGCTGCGCTCACCGGGTCACCTGCGGGTCACCTGCGGGTCACCTGCGGGTCACCTGCGGGTCAACCGGCGCCAGGGCCCTTGTTGCGCATTAACGCGTGGAACTGAGCACCGAGCGAAACTGCAACGCGAATCGCAGCTCCAGTTGGCATGGCAGCAAACGCGTGCCCGGGCCATGGGCACGGCTCGACTCGGGCCCATGTCGCGACTCTGTGTTGAGGGCATAGCCGCGGTTCAAAGTCTCTCATTGCAGAGTGTGTGCCTCCTCCTTACGGTGCAGGTCATAAGTTGGCATTCAGTCAGATATTCAAATACGGGACTCGTCACGACAAGGTGAGGCTGTAGTATTCCATGATTGTGTCAACACGAGTGCAGCAATCGCCATGAATCTCACGGTTATGCCGATGCCTATAAACAGATGACAGCTCTCCAACATTGGGCTCGAGCAACGCTTCACTGTTGATAAGTAACTTGATGTCTAAATCGCCCCCCCCCACCCCGTGTCACGCTGCGTGTTTAAACCAGCGCGGGTTGAAATGATGCACTCCCATAAGGAAGGTCGTGCGTGTGGCTGATGGGATGTGTAAAAAAATACTTTTACAGTATTAAGGGGTATTCGTATTACTGTATTGGGTAGGTGAATGAGGTGTAATGTTTTGGCTCCCTAAAGCGTGTAGCGCATTGCCACTCGGGGTAATGATTGACCGCGACTTCAACCTTATCAGCAGCTGCGCGTGCGTTCACAGCCACCGCGGTGTCGCCGCGACTCCGGGCTGCCGTCACGTGTGGCCGCGTGTCGGCGCCTCTCGTCCGGTCTTTATAGCTGCTTGCTAACAGCACTTGCCCCGACAGCCTGTTCAGGCTATACGGGGGGACCTTTGTATTTTACGAGGCTATTAAAATCGTGTTTTTCTGCATTATCTGTAATCGAATGGAAATCAACGATTCGAATATAACGGTTACCGGTTTACCGCACGTCTAGACGTACCAAGCAGTGAGCGACACAGCACGTTGACCTTTTAACCTGAGATGCGAAGGGCGCTTCCGGGGAGTTGTGGCCGGCGGCACAGCTGGGCCTGGGCACCCAGAGGTGTCGCAGTCGCTGGGTGCGTCCACAGTCGACTGGGACGAGCTCGCACTGTGTCGGGGTGAAGTGTGGGCGCGCCCCCACCTCCTCACAGACGTCTGGGCAGCGTGGAAGAGTAAACCAAATACACCCCACGAGAGCACCCGCGAGCGGAAGCCCTTCCGCCAACATAGGCGTGAGCGAGCACTTGCAGGGCTGCCCCTTTGTATGCTGAACTTCTGTCGCACAGCGCGGTTGGCTACGTACAAACTCAGAAAGCAGGGCACAGTGTCCGTACCACGCCGTACGGTTTGTCCGTTAGCGCGTGACAGTTCGTGCATTCGTTCCTAATATTCCTCTGGAATGGGTAACCGATTAATTTCAGAACTGGTCACCCATTCCGAATATTGTTACTGGTTCGTCCATGAATGTTTTGTGTCTGTATATATGTAGGGCTTAGAGAGACACACGCAGAGGGGGTGGGAGATGGGAGAGGCTGTGCGGGTGTTGTCGAGGGAGGCGAGCGAGTGCAATAATCGAGGCGTGGTGGTGGTGGGATCGCGATTGGGAGTTGGGTGCGGAGGCGGCGCCGCGGTGATCCTCTCCATTCCCTAGCCCAGATATAGGCGCGCGTCCCCTGCTCGCACCGCACTCTGCACCACCACCCCCGCGAGTAACTCGGCAGCGCAGCTCGGCAGCAACCCTCGCGGTGTTCCAACAGAACCGAAACTTCCATCTCCTTCGCGTTCTTCATCTTGATCGGCCATGGGAGGGGACTGGACCTACGGGCTGTTCGGCTGCTTCGGGAACTGCGGCATGTGCTTGCAGACTTACTTCTGCCCGTGCATCCTGGCCGGGCACAACGCCGAGGACACGGGCCAGGGCAGCTGCTGCCTCTGCGGCGCCGCCTTCTTCGTCTACTGCCTGGGCTGGTGGTTCGTGGCGCAGAGTCGAACCAAGACGCGCGAGATGCGCGGCATAGACGTGAGTCGCGCGCTGCTGCGTCGTGGGTCCGGCGGTGGCGGTTGTAGGCGCGCGCGTTGGCTGATCACCATCATTATCGCCAAGCTATGGGCCATACACTCCAACGATAGGGACACATCGAGATGCACTGAACACGAACCGCGGTGGGACGAGTCTCACCATGCAACCCAAACTGTACACCAATACTGTAGACCCATGGAGATGCACAGTGACGCAGAGAGATGAGTTAAAGACCAGCCACAGTGCCACTGTGGCCATGCAATTCTCGCCATAGAGTACTCGCAGTGCGAGTCTGCGCACCTTCAACGGAAGAGGGGTAGGAACGGCGACACGACACGGACTCCTCTCCTCCTGAAGTCCCTCGTCGTGGCCAGCAGATCTCGACATTGGCATCGAGCTACTCAACACTTCGAACCGTCGCGTCAATCACGGTGATGGCGACCATCATCACCTCCGCTATTTGACCATCGTCATCACCGCCATCATTACCATTACTTCCACTTATATTAATCATCATCGCTTCCACTATGATAATCACCATTACACATTACCTCCGCTAAAACCGCAACCTCCATTATTATCACGACGATCATCGCTGCACTGATGACATAGCTCGCTTCTAGACCACATGACACATGATTGCAGGCTCGAGTGCAATCTCGAGCCTGTGCAAACGGCGCCAGGCTTTTGAGTTGATAAACAGCCAGGGGTGACGTCGCTGGCCACTTAGCAATTTGTGACTTTAGACGTCCCTCACCGCGGTTTTTCTTTCAAGTCTTCTAGAAATAACCTCGCTCTATTTAAGAAACGTATTTTTACAAACTGCGACGGCAATTGTGCTGTTTGTTGCTGCCCGTTTGGCGTTTGGTGTTCGCGGGACCTGGATCCGTTCCCCGACGTCAGCAGCAGCAGCTATCGCCGTGCAAAGGTCACGTGGCCGCTCAGCGGCGCCCTGTTCATGAGGAGCGAGCACCTCCAGAATAGACGACACCTCCTCCTCCTTTCAGATCCACACATATCGTCACACTTCCTTCTGCCTCTCGCATTCCTCCTCCTCCTCGACACTCGCGGTGTAACCATCGATCGCATCAGAACATCAACTACAGGCCGATGTTGCACCACATCTCCGAATCAGAATAAGTTTTTATACTGGGGGGAATCCGATGAGCTATGAAGCGCTTTTTCACATATGTCCAAATTAAAGACACGAGCCACAGTGTTGCGATTGTGGTCGTGCGACCCAAACTCTGGACCGTATTGTAAACCCATAGCGACCCACGCATACCTACATAAAATAATGGTGGTGATGGTAATATGGTGACCACCATTGACGATGGCTGTGTTGACGGTGGTGTTGGTGATGATGCAATTGAATCAACCCGAGCCTGGATGGTGAATTGGGCCGCACCCCTCGATTGGCGGCGAGCCCAAGGCGACTGGGGGAGTGGCGCTGGCTCCACTCGACACGCCGTCTGCACGCAGGAGATCACGATCTCGTGCATTTCCGATAACCGCATTAAAGCAGCTATAAAAAACCGGTCGCCGCTTTTACCGGGCACGTAAAACGCACCCGGAGCACGAAACCAAACCGCGTTATTTCGCTACCGTTTCAACAAAGAAACGCGAACTGAGCAGCCACCGCGGTGTTTGAACATCATCCGCGCAACCGGGCACGTCCCGTCCCGAGTCTTCGTGGCCCACGGTGCCGACGAACGACGAACGACGACGGCAGCCAGGCGATGGGTCTATGATGGAGTCGGCTCCTCGTGTGTGGAGCAGGGGCTGTGTGGAGTCCTCGACATCGTGAGAGGTGGCGACAGCTCGGAGGAGACCACCATCCAGCAGTTGATCGATCATGGCTGATTAGGATGATGACGACGCCACTCGGATGTATTGCGCAAGCGACATTACGCATCACAACACGCCTCATCACGCCTCATCATCCTCGTCGTCATCACCCATCGTCGTGTTTGTGTAGAGAGCCACGTGGCTCGCATCGCCACTGTGCTCTGCGGCGTCACCACCGACTCGTGTAGCCCCTCTGTGCCCCTCTGGGCATGCGGGCCACGTCGGAGACAGTACAGCAAATAGGGTTAACAAAGAGGCCCCTAGCCCAGCGCATTTGAATGTTTAGAAAGTTAACACATTTGCCAATAAAAGTATTGGCCCTTAAACTAATACATATATAATGTGTGTGTGTGACGGTAGTGTAGCGGTTCGCACACTGTGCTACGAACCCGGCGACACGAGTTCGATTCCCACTCGTGACCAATAACCGTGGCGAATATTTTAATCGGCTCTGGGCCTTACCCTCGGTTGAGTGAGCCTCAAATGAGTACCTGGTGCAGTGTGTAAACATCGGCACTAGGGAGACAAAGGCAGCCGGGTGTGGGGTTGGTCACTTGCTTTATGGCGGATCTTTGTCTTTTTGAACATTCTTCATATTTTAGATGGTATTTTTAAACAGTTGCTGAGCACAGGAGCCAAATTCCCACAACGTCCAGCGGCCAGCAACAAAACGCACCATCAGAGTTGTACAGGATGAGAGTGGACACGTGTCTTGCATTGCGCGAGGGTATTACTGTAAGAGGGGATCCCAAAGTGGACCAATGCGAGGGAAGAAACTTGAAAGAAATGGTGAAACCTGCAGTGGTGGGTGGGTGAGGGAGTGGTGAAACCTGCAGTGGTGGGTGGGTGAGGGAGTGGTGAAACCTGCAGTGGTGAGTGGGTGGGTGAGGGAGTGGTGAGACGTGCAGTGGTGGGTGGGTGAGGGAGTGGTGTGACCTGCAGTGGTGAGTGGGTGGGTGAGGGAGTGGTGAAACCTGCAGTGGTGAGTGGGTGGGTGAGGGAATGGTGAGATCTGCAGTGGTGAGTGGGTGGGTGAGAGTGGTGTGACCTGCAGTGGTGAGTGGGTGGGTGAGGGAATGGTGAGATCTGCAGTGGTGAGTGGGTGGGTGAGGGAATGGTGAGATCTGCAGTGGTGAGTGGGTGGGTGAGGGGAATGGTGAGATCTGCAGTGGTGAGTGGGTGGGTGAGGGAGTGGTGTGACCTGTAGTAGTGAGTGGGTGAGGGAGTGGTGTGACCTGCAGTGGTGAGTGGGTGAGGGAGTGGTGTGACCTGCAGTGGTGAGTGGGTGAGGGAGTGGTGTGACCTGCAGTGGTGAGTGGCTGAGGGAGTGGTGAGACCTGCAGTGGTGAGTGGCTGAGGGAGTGGTGTGACCTGCAGTGGTCAGTGGGGGTGGGTGAGGGAGTGGTGACACCTGCAGTTGTGAGTGGGAGTGGGTGAGGGAGTGGTGTGACCTGCAGTGGTGAGTGGGTGAGGGAGTGGTGAGACCTGCAGTGGTGGGTGGGTGAGAGAGTGGTGTGTCCTGCAGTGGTGAGTGGGTGTGTGAGGGAGTGGTGAGACGTGCAGTGGTGAGTGGGTGAGGGAGTGGTGTGACCTGCAGTGGTGAGTGGGTGGGTGAGGGAGTGGTGAGATCTGCAGTTTTCAGTGGGGGTGGGTGAGGGAGTGGTGTGACTTGCAGTGTGGTGGTGGATGAGATAACCCAGTCAGTATCGGGGAATCAACGAGTGAAGTTCACAGCAACCAATGCGAGTAGAGATGAAAGAAGAGTGACAAAGAGGCGACTATTCACGAGTGGCTGGAGTTATTTTGTGAGTGCGGGATCAATCGCCCTGGTTGCTGCTCCACGTGGAATTCTACCGCATGCAGCTAGGTAAGAACCTGATGCTGCCCCTCTACATACGTATCGTGTGTAAAGCACCGCGTGTGTGTGTGTGCGTAGGGTTCTTTCTGCATGGACCTCGTCTACTCCCTCTTCTGCCCGTGCTGCGTCATCATTCAGACAGCGAGGGTAAGCCCCCCACCCTCGTGACCCTTAACCCCCACCCCCACTGACCTTATGTCAACTTAAACGATAACACTTTGGATTTAAACGGCTTAAATTCGGCGATTCCAAGCGCCTTGCGTCATGTTTCCCAATGCTTTGCTGCAATCCAGCAATAGGGGGGCAGCTATCCCTGCAAGTGGGCATTGTTCTTCCAGTAGGAAAGTCTCGACGTTGTGGAATGCCACATTTCATGACGTTCGGGCAGAACCCGTGGCCATCGATTTCGTTGTGGGGACGTGACCCAAACCGAAACCCAATACCTGCCCTCTGGCGTAGCGTTTCCCAACTCCCGTGTCCACGCCCTGCGATTACCGCACGCCCTGCGATTACCGCACGGCTAGCACGGCGCGCATTGCGCAGTGCCTCGATTTGCTTAGGAACCAAAATGTTTGGTAATCGCAAAAAGGTGGAGTTTAGGGCGTTGCCAGGCATGGGGTTAAGTAACGTTACCCCGGGGTAGGCGTCTTTGCCCCCAGCCTCAATAGACGTCTGGGCATCCCTGCCCACGGGGCTGAGCGACATCGATCGAACGACGCGGAACGTGGGGAGCGATCCACAGGACGCCACGATGTCGAGTGTTCTTGAATAGATTCGCAGCCCCGAGTCACCGGCGTGTGGGAGAGGTACGAAGCCTTGTAGCCAATTCTTTCTCCCGCATAATGTCAAATCGGTGCACTGTGCGTTGTTGGGCACGATGTTCGACGTTTCGCTGCGCTGGCTGGGGAGTTTGAGGAGTGAACGTGTCACGGGGTGAAGCAGCCGCAAACACGAATGTTTTATTTCTCACGCGACGACGCAGTTGCTTTTGTTCCGACTTCTTTTTTTGCTTCAGTGCTGTTGCTTTTCTCCCTTTTGGGGATCCCCGCCACTCCTGCCAATGAGACTCCCATCCTGGCCTCCCAAGTTCTCACACGGTCACACAAAGCGAACTCCGGAGCGTCCAATGGGGCTCGGGTGCGTGTGCGCCGCCGGCCCCGCGGGCGGCGTCCGCGAGGTCGTGACCTTTGAAGGCAAAGGTCACGACCTCGCGGAGCCGACCGCGCTCGGCTTTGCTGCCGGCGTCTCTCGCGGGAGGGCACGGCCGTCGTGAGGGCCGCGTGGGGGGGCAGCGCGCCCCAGAGGGAGACGGAGCGGGGGAATCGGCTCGGGGCCGATTGTTACGCCGCACAAGGGTGAAAGATTGATCATGGGTCACGTGATGATGACGGAGTCGGAATAAAGTGTGACTGCTGCTCGAACACGCTCTGTTGGCGGTTCTGAGTCGGTGGTGAAAATTCCACATTACCGTGATGGGCAGGCAGCCTGTCCATGGCACGCAGATGCACGTTACACGAATAGCAAACCGTCTGCGGAAGCCGTGTGGCCTTGAAGATGCCCTGTGCCCCTGCGAGCTGGCGGCTTTACAGCCCCGCGGTGCCGGGGAGTCCTGTGTGGCTCACCGTAAACTTTACAGTCGCGGTTGAGAGGCCGTCTGCTGATATCTGCTCTCGTGTCGGCAGCGGTACCGTGCTTGGTGCCACTGCACTATGGACCCAGTGACTCGAGTTCGATTCCCAGCCACCGATAGCCTGAGTGTCCAGCGGCATCGCGGACCCTTGTTGTGGCCTGCGCAGCGATGCGCGGGAAAAAAAACCCGGCTACCGCACGGCATGGGGACTCTTTCATCCAGCAGTGGATTGACAAAGGGTCGTACACACGTACAGAACAACGGTGTGTCTGTCAACAAGTGTGGACAATCTGTCATCAGCGACTTGTCACCTGTCTGACGTAGCTGTTGGGCTGCAAGGCCCCCCAAGTGGTGTGCCTATGGTAATAATTATTATAATCTACTTATCCAGCAGAGCCACACGGAGTCCTAGGACTCTTTTTTTCATTAGGATCCTGCTGCTGCACTGGATTTTGATTTTAAGATGTTTCCAGCCAATTGATGATGAGTGTTTTATATAAATGGGAGGAAACTGGAGCACCTGGAGAAAGTCCATGCCTTGCACGAGGGGGAAGCGCTCAATCCCCGTACAGATGGAAACAGATGGCGATTAGTCCACTTGCTGCCCTGCCTTCTCCTGGTGAGACAGGAAATGGCACCTCGACGCCCACAGAAAGGGAGTTTTACACCATCTGTGTGTGATCCACCACCCCTCGTTGCCTCCAGGGCCGAGTTACAGGATGCCGAGCGGTGCCGCGTGCGGCGCAGCCACCACCGCCCAGCGCTCCTGTCGGCTGCCACCGCGGCGAGGCCTGAGTTCGCGTGGCCAGGGGCACGCACGGGCAGCCGGCGGTGCTCACTCGCCCCGCCGCTCTGTTCTGCATTCCAGTTCCGAGCTGCGTCTGCTTCACTCGCTCCCACTTTCCCCGGCTTTTGAAGAAGCGATCGCTGTCCAGAACAAATCCCCCCGTCCACCGGTGTAGCGTGGATGCAAGGGATGGCATTGCTGCCTCCCCCCGCCCTGCTCCCCTACCACCAGCTGCCCAATTTTTCGCGCCTCTTCGTAGCCCGGCGCCTGGGCCCCTGTGGGGCACGGGCCCCGGTGAGGCTGCCCCTGCGTGCTGCACCGCGGTGGCTACGGCGCTGTCCAGTGTGATCGCGAATCGCTGGATGGACTCCTCCTCGCTGTACCGTCTCGGCTCGTTCTTGTACCTGCATGGCCAGTTCTGCCTCTTGTCTCGGCGCGCTCCAGTGTGGTTCTAGGGACACTTGACTGCCATTTAATGATCGTGTCTGACCTCTCTCTTTTTCCCTGCATGACCGTGCCTCCCTGCAGGAGCTGAAGGACGCACCCGGTGCACAGAGCATGCACAGATCCTAAATGGAGTGACACCCAGCACCCTCTCCCACACCCAGCATCCCGTTCGCAGCACTCTTTCTCCTGCACCACTCACACACCCATCACTCCCTCCAGCCATCAATTCGCCCCTTGCACCCAACACTCCCTGGCCCGCACCTTGCACGGTAACATCTCCCAGGGGAGGAAGCAGGGCAGTGGCCCCCGACTGAAGATTCCATCCACAACTCCCCTCCCTGTCACTGAGCAGCAACTGTGTCGTCATCAGCGTGATCCCAGCGCCCCCACCACACCAGGAAACAAGACTCGCATTGGCCCCCGAACCGCACGCAACAACCAGGACAGGTTCTGATATCCCTCGCCACTGATGTTAGCCGTGCCCGGGAATCAAATTGAGGTCGCCGGGTTTGAGCGCAACGTGCCAATCACTGCGGGCACGGGGTGGGGGGGGGGCTTTCTGTTATGCGCGACGGACGGTCGCTGCGTCTGCCTCGATTGTGCTTGAGAGTGGTGTGTGTGTACTTGAGTGGTGAGTGTTTGTGTTTGAGAGTGGTGTGTGTTTTTGTGTTTTAAAGGATCATTTGCTTCGTGGTTTTGTCCGTGTGCTTTTTAATTGCACACGGTTATGGATCCCAATAAAATACAGGTGTGTGTTCCCCTACAGACATTGTTGTGTTTTTATCCGCTGCTGGGTGTGGTCCTGGCCACGCTGTGTGGGATCTCGGTTTTATTTTAAGCATACTTCACCATACAAAGCTGCCCTAGCATCAGACGAGTTGTGGCGCATTACGGGCGATTGGGTCATCGGCGGTGACCTGAGTGTTTGTGGCGCTTTTATTGGTGGATGTCGGTGTCCGTGGGCGCGGGGAGAGAGGAGAGAGAGAGAAGAGTGGGGACGGCATGGAGCGGTCGCCTCGTCGCTGCTTCCTGCGGCGGGCGGCGAAACCGAGGCTCGAAAACCCCTGAGGCCAAACTTCTTCACTCCACGTTCACTGGAGCCCCTGGGCCACCACTGTTGGAAACTCCACGTGAAGATCACCGGGTGCAGTGGCTCGTGTACCCACCATCGTCGACCGACTAAAATGCCAAGATTGAGCAGTCCTCACGGCCGATGCTGGTGGCATCAACAAACCTCGCCATCGCCTTTCCCTGCTGCTAGACGATGCCGTTGTAAAGTTCACACCTGCCCTTCCAGGTGCTATCTTACGGTCCCTAACCGCCGCACAGCTGTATGGAATTAGAAAGGATCTTACTGCAATTACGGCATTTGGACAGTCAAATACATTGAAAGTTTGATTCTTTGTCAAAGCCGAAGCGTGGAAGAGTAGGCCAAATACCCTGTGTAGAGCTCTTGCTACCGGAGGCCCTTCCACCAGCCCTGGCCTCAGGGAGTGCTTGCAAGGCTGCGCCTTTACTCTTCACCTTCATAGCATTGCTACGCCTCAGTGGGATTGCACAGCAGCAGCAGAAATCATCACTCTCCTGGCCGACGAATGCTTGCAGGCCCAGATGTGGAGTCGCCTTGTGCCGCACAGGGATAGATGCCACTGGGGTGCCCTTTCAAATGTGTTTTAGATGAGATGCCATGTGACTTGCTAGGAGACAATCCCGGCGTAAAGGAGGGCAGCACAATCAGAAACCTCCCTCGTCGTCGCCGCCATCTCCACGTGGCACTCCACGGCTGTCGCTGTCGCCTGCTCCTGCACTCTACGTGGCACTCCACGGATTCTGCCATCGCGGTCACGGTTATTGCCCGTGGCTCCTGGCTCTGTGAATCATTCACGAAACGCTCATTGTGGATTTTTGTCGATGTAGAAACGGGTTAACGATCACGCAAACAGACCCCCGGAACAAACGGGCGTGCCAGGCGCTGTTAGCGACCACCTATCACACCCAGCTACAGGAGAGTTTAGCGGAGAATTCGCCTTCTACAGCTGTTCCTCGACATACAAATAAAATGAAAACTATCAGTTAACACATCCCATACGCCACACGGCGTTCCGGGAGTGCATCTTACCAACATAATTGGTTTATTAGAAGCAACCTGGACCGGTTTTTTGGTTTCGCTGTCTCATCAGCAGAGTCAGGCTCGCTTAAAACAATGCTGGTGATCTGCCAGATATTGACAGACAAGGGCCACTGTCTCTGTTAGACATGGAAGGGCCCTCATCCAGCAGTGGACTGATTGCTTTGCTGCTTCGCAGCAATCCGTTCAATTTTACAAAAGAACTCCACCCAGCCTGCTCTCGCCCGGGTAGAAGCATCTCGTCAGTAACGCCGCAACCTTCAACAGCTGATTAGAGGCTTTTGGGCCAGGTGCTGTTAGCCAACGCCCACCCAGGCCGGGAAGAGACACGAGGAGGTGGTCGTGGAACTTTACGTTCTGCCGCCTTTGTCTTCTCGGTGACCGCGTTGCTAGCCGTGCGACTAATCTCGAGGTCCTTGGAGGGAGGACTGCGCGGGTGAATGTCTCCTTGTATGTTTGAATGTTGAATCGGAGGTATTTGCACAACCGCGCGGCGCTTGTGCAACTCTGAGTGTGTGCACGGTGGGGCTGCGGACGCGCCGTGGCCACACACAAAACAGCTGAACCACGGGAACAGGCCAATTATTTGTTTAATGTCTTCCACAACGACCATACGAGCCATGTCTTGAAGAGAGGGCCCTTGCCGATACACATTTGTCAGTTCACGGTATTGATTCGAGCGAGCCTGACGCTGCTGGCGAGGCACTGAATGTCGAAACCCAACCAGGGGTTCACTTGTGTTGAAAACATGCTGCTGAAATTATTCACTACCAGAAGGATGCCGTGGGGCTGATGGGGTGTGCAGGGGATACTTTATATTTTGTATGTGGCGAGGCACTAATGTGAAGGAGACATTGTCTGTGTAGAGGTGTTAACTACGCACTGTTCGGTAACCTGCATTGCCACCAGGTATCAAGGGGGCAGTGCAGTGTTACCTCGGTGTACATCACGGCTGGGGTCAGACGAGGTGAAGTGGATCGTAGCCACAGTTGGGGAGAACCAATCAGCCAGTTCCACGTGGGAATGTGGGATTGGTTGTACCTGGCCACAAACGGGTATAAGAAGGGTGACCGCGCAGAGCTCGGGGAGTTCTCTTTTTACACGAAGACCGAAGCCCGGGCTGAAAACTAGCTAGGTCCCTGGACCAGCCTTCCAGCCCTTCTGAGGTATAAGGCTCGGCGTATCCAGTGGTCAGGACCCACCGGGCCAGCGGTGGGTCAGATAGCCTCCCCTAGGTCCCAGCCGGAGGACTCTGGAATAGGGTAGACGTGTAAGTCCCGCCAAGATAGGAGGCTGTACCTCCTTGGGTATCAAGGAGACCTGTGTGTAGGTCCGGAGGCTGTACCTCATTAGGGTATCAGGTGAGGGGACCGTATACCCCTCTGTGTGTTAAGGACTGTGTGGAAAAGGAATTTCAATAAACAGTGTGCCTCATAAGAAGTGACTTCGTCTTTATAAACACTACATCTGCAAGGGTTGTTAGCGAGCACCTATTAAGAACACCACGCCCGGCCGCCTTTGTTTCCCCAAAGTTGGTGTTTCCACGCCGCACCAGGCCAAGTCGACCGATGGGAGAGAAGCAGTTTGACTGTTGCTGAACTCGAGACAAACAGCGCACAGCGCCAAGCATTGGGCCACCGCTCCATCTCACACACGCACAACAAAGATCAAAGATCCCCCGTGTAGCCTTAACAGACTGAAGGAGCAAGTGCTGTTAGCGAGCGCCTATGAAAGCCGGCACGGCACAAGAGGGGGTGGGTGGCCAGCACACACATGCACACAACGACGCGCGCACACACACACGTACATATATTACTAATTCTGGGTACGCCCCGATAGGACAAACATCTCAGGCGAGTTCGCTTTGAACGATCAGAGGGAATGGCGAGGTGAGCAGTAACAGCGCTTTGTTGTGTTGGTGTGACGCCTTCCCCTGCGTCACAGTGGGGATGGGTGGGAGGGCATCCACTCGCCGGGAAAGCCACGCCACCCGTTCCGAAGAGTCACGTGGACGTGTGCTCCTGGTCAAAGACAAAGAAATCTCCTGCTGCTCAAATGAGCATTGAGTCATTGGCGGTGCTCATCTCCTGCTTACAACTTGGAGCCAGTCGTGCAAATTCCACATTCCCATGGCAGAAGGGAGTCTCTCCATTGGACCATCCCTGTTGACTTCCCCACGAAGTTCGTGCTCGTTTTATCGACCCCCGAGTGCCCATGGGCCCCCAACCAGGACTTGAACTCGCGCCCTTCCGACTGTGAGCCGCTCGCTCCACCGCGGACCCACCTGGGCGCTTGCGCCGGCAGCGGCGCGTACAAGGTGGGTGAAGGCGCAGCTCTGCAATGGCTCGCTCACTCCACTGCTGTCGCAAGGGCGTCCACGGTGGTCACGCGTCCGAACGCCATCCTGGCTCAGCCCTGCTTTTGAGACGCCGTGGGATCCGGCGCATTCTGCGTTGTTTTGCTCGGTGCAGCTTGACCGGGCGGCTCGGGCTAGCGGCAGGGCACCGGAGTATGCAGCAGGGACAGGGCCCGTCCTCGTGGCTGCTTGCCGACTTGGCTAGTCGGTCGTGACAGGGCCATCCCGAACCTACCGATGTCCAGGGCGCGGCGATTCAACCGAGACTGCCCCTCGTCGGCTGCGAAGGTCGCAGCGCCGCCCCGTGGAGTCAGCGAGGGAGCAACACCGCGGACGATGCAGTCGACAACGGCCGCGCGTGGCCCACTGTTGGCGCAATGAGAGCGCCGCTTGGTGGTGGCTGACCGCCTGTTCCCCGCCCGCCGATGTCTTAGAAGCGGTGGACGGCATTCGATTTCGTATCAATGCTCAACTCTGTTTTCTCGGCTCTGTTGATTGGTCGCACGGCCGTCGTGGAGTTTTATTTGGCGAGCTGAGCAGTGCCGCTCCATCCCATGTGGCTGCCACACTGGCGTCATGGTCACCGGTTCAATACCAACTTCCAGTTGCAACGATAGGAACGGGATGCTAAATTCCGGAACCCCCTTTGCCTCTGCGCACCCAGAAGTGTAAATGGGTTCGCGAGAGTGAGTCGATCGGCGGGTCTCGTGTGGTGGGGTAAAGTGTGGGTACGCGGCCCACTTATTCCAACTCGTGTGGTCAGCGTGGAAGATTAGACCAAGTGCCCTCGAATGGAGGCCCTTCTGCCAGCAGTAGCGTGAGCAAGAACTTGCAGGGCTGCGTCTCTATCCCTTTGTAGGTTTGCGGAGGAGCGCGGGAGGCGCGGGGACTTGGGGGAACGCGCGCTGCACGTGCGGCCAGCGTGCAGCTCGCACTCGTGCGCGTGTGGAGCAGACACGGAGACCACGAGGAGCGAGATACCATGCAGGCCCACACGGGGCTACCGTGGGGAGTGTCAAGTGGGTTGCAGCGCGATCTCTCGTGTCACGCGACTCTATCCGTGGCTACTCACAATGCGGCTGTGATGCATTTTGAGCCGCACTCTACTTGTGGCAGACATCACGATGGGGAGGCCTGGAGCCAGATGGAGATGATGGTGACGGATGGGATTCGTGATGATGACGGTAGCGATGGGAGCTGTTCCAAGAGGCCGGTGTTGAGACCAGCACCTGTTGGTCTCAACACCTGCTGGTCTCAACACCTGTTGAGATCAACACCTGTTGAGATCAGCACCTGTTGGTCTCAACACCTGCTGGTCTCAACACTTGTTGAGACCAACAACTGTTGAGACCAGCACCTGTTGAGACCAGCACCTGTTGAGATCAGCACCTGTTGGTCTCAACACCTGCTGGTCTCAACACCTGTTGAGACTAATACCTGTTGAGACCAGCACCTGCCCCCTTCAGGGAGGGGTGCGAGTGTCTGACTGCGGCAACTCTTGGGGTTTGAGTATAAGGAAGGAAGCGGAGGCGAGTGTGGTGATGATGACGGCATCGGTAACACCACGTGCTCTCGTCTCCAAACTCATCATCAGTGGCACTCGGTCCCAGGACCCACCCACGTGCCCCCACCCAGTGGAGCCGCCCACTGGACCCACCCACCCACAGTGCTCCCACCCACTGCACCCACCCACGTGGTTTGTGGAGACTTCTCGGGGAGAATTCAGCGCGGCCATGTGGGGAAGTGTCGCGTTCGTGGTGGCGCTGGCGGTGGTTGCCGCCCGAATTCACGACCTCAGGTAGCGGCGTCCGCCCTCTACACCTACACGGCGCAGCTGCGCCTTGGCACTCCACTGCTGGATGTGGACCTAATGGGGGGCGATGCGTGTGGGAGGGGGAGCCTGCCTGCCTGGCCTGGCCATTCTTCATCGCCGTCGGCCAACTGATGGTGGTGGTTATGGTAGTGGAGGCGTGGAGCGAGTGCAGAGGTGTAGTACTACAATGTGCCAAGGTGTACCTAGTCTGGCACAAGCGCCATGGTGACGTCACCGCCACCGAGTGGCGAACGGCGGTTGTTGTTTCTGGTGCAACATTGGTTCCAACACAACTCAGCAGCAGCAGCCTGTAGCACCACCACCTGTGTGTGTGCATGGTGGCGCTCGACCCCCAGTGCTTGCCGCCAGGCTGCGCCCCTGCTGAGGCTGGGGGTGGAACGTCGCAGGCGATGCGGGGCCCACGTGGAGGCAGTGACAGCGTGTGGAGTGTGTGTTCTGTAGCATCTAGGTCTGCGGCGAGCTAGGACCCGTGTCTTGAAGGACCCGTGCCTATAACGTCGTGCATTTCAGCAGCAGTGGTTCAGGCCAGCCCGACTGCTACTGACGAGGCACCGAATGTTGAATGGGATGGGTACAATAGTCCAGTACAACTTTATTTAATGTTGAGCGGGTATGTGAACGAGGCGTAATTGTCCCCATGGTTACGTCGTTAGGTTCAGGTCAATGTACAGTATCGTGTTGACCTTTGCGCGTTTAATAGCGGGGACCATTTTGACCAAATCTATTTCACGTAAAATTCACGCGTTTACAGTTTTGTCAGAAGGACCTCACTGGAATAGTGGCCATCTCCAACTACAAGCCAGTCCGTTTATCTTTGCTCTGAAAAGGGGGTTTTGCCTGAAACGTCAGCCTACGGACGAACCTTGACCTTGGGGATGGGGGTTGGAGCCGATACCTGCCCGCCTCTCCTGCTCCACTCGTGCCAGGCTAGGTGCCGAGTCTGCCACGGGGAGGCCACGCAGCAGGGACCATCGCGCCCTGCCGGCAGACCAAATTCCCGCACGCAGCCCGGGTCACCTTGTGCAGCACAGGGACAGCTGCCACTGGGGGTGCCCCTTTCAGATGATGAGACGTAAAGCGCTCTGAGACGCCCTGGCGTGAAGGGGGGCGCCTCCAGCAAACACGACTCGTCACCATCGTGATTGCCCCTGCTCCCTATCTATGCATGTAGACGTCCTGATCGTCGCTGGCTGAGATGTCACTGTAGACTGATGTTAGCGCCACGAGTGCGCCCACGTGTTGTGCCGTCTCTCATCAATCATGCTCATCAGCCACGATATCAATCCCCACCCCTAAGCCATTTGCCATCAGTCACGGCTCACGCAAAAGTAAGGACCGCCCGCGAGCCGGTCTCGTCGCTCCGTCTCCGCGGGGGACGGCCTCGCCCGTGCGCGTCCCCTCCCTCGGCGGGCGCTCCGTGGGGTGTGCCTGCCGCCTCCCCCGGGCTCCGCGCGACTCCAAGCGGCACGCCTCCACGCTTCCTTGTGCACTTATAAGCAGTGAACATGACGTGTCAAATCCATTTGTAATATCAGGTATTGTAACTGATAGCAGTGTGGGCAGGGTTGTATATGGAGCCCTCGGGGTTCCAGGGATGCGTGGCCCAAGGGGGACCAAGTAGTTTGAATGGGGCCCTCCGGGACCCAGGGTTGCGGGGCCCAAGGGGGACCCACGCCCAATGAATGCCGCTCGTTCCAGCTCCAAGCTGGGCGTGTTTCGGGAGCTCCGCGAGACCGACCTCAGCGCCTGCAGCCTACTGGACCATGGGCCCATGGGTACGCGCCGCTGCACACCTGTACACACTCACCTGTACACATTCACCTGTACACACTCACCTGTACACACACGGTGGTACACTCCCCTGTACACACTCACCTGTACACACTCACCTGTACACACACGGTGGTACACTCCCTTGTACACACCTGTACACACTCACCTGTACACATACGGTGGTACACTCCCTTGTACACACCTGTACACACTCACCTGTACACACCTGTACACACACGGTGGTACACTCCCTTGTACACACCTGTACACACTCACCTGTACACACACGGTGGTACACTCCCTTGTACACACCTGTACACACTTACCTGTACACACTCACCTGTACACACACGGTGGTACACTCCTCTGTACACACCTGTACACACTTACCTGTACACACTCACCTGCACCCACACGGTGGTACACTCCCCTGTACACACCAGTACACACTTACCTGTACACACTCCCCTGTACACACTCACATGTACACACTCACCTGTACACACTTAACTTTACACACTCACCTGTACACAGTCACCTTTACACACCTGTACACAGTCACCTTTACACACCTGTACACAGTCACCTGTACACACTCACCTGTGCACACTCACCTGTGCACACTCACCTGTACTTGCACACCCGTACACACCTGTGCTTACCTGTACACACTCAGCTGTACACATGGACTCCGTGCGTCCCTGTTGTGCTTCTTTTTTTGTTCCATTGGCAGGGTTTGGATCGGAGGACATTGAGTTCCTCCCGGACGGGATGGCCTTCATCTCCTCCGTGAGTCTCCGGCCGCTGTCTGCGAGGCTCCGTCCCGATGGGGGTGTTGACAGCTTAACCCTTTAAACGTTCACAAAGTCTCGAAGTGTTTTGGTTTTGTCCGACGTTTAAAACTCTGCAAATAATGCGCAGCCTCCAGCGCCACCTAGAGCCCGTGGCTTGCTGCGCAAGCACGCACACACGCACGCACTCACGCACGCTCGCGTGTTTTGTAGCCGCGTGTCACTCCACGTGGCCCTGCCCCTCGATCACCCCCCACCCCCTCACTTTCTCTCTCGCTGAACTCCACTCCGTTCTCGTGTTCGCCGTCTGTTTTAAACCTCGGGAAACGTGAGCGCACCCACCTCTCCCGTGCGCCGCTCCCGCACCCCACGGGCCGCAGGGCCTGCGCTACCCCGGCATGCCCGACCTGAACGAGGGCCGCCCGGGCGGCATCTTCACGGTGGACGTGACGGCGGCGGGCACCCCGCGGCCCTCGCCCCTCGTCGTCGTGGGCGACCCCGACGCGTCCGCCCTCAACCCCCACGGCATCAGCCTGCACGTGTCGCACGCAGGTGACCGGGGCTGAGCCCCCCCCGCCCCTCTGCCCCCCGACCGCTACGGGCGCTCGGCAGTTGGCGCTCGGCATTTGACCACACGCGCGTCGGGGGGAGGGTCGCCGTGGTGCCCGCCGGGCCCGGGATACGACATCCTCGGTCACGCGGCGGCAGCGGCGGCAGCTGCGAAAACTTAGCAGGTCCCTGCTCAAGAAAGGGTGCCGAGCCCCTCGGTGAGGCATCACGAGCAGAATAAGGAGAGGGTTTATTGGCTCGCGGGTCAGATGCGTTGAGCCAGCATCACCACGATCCCCTTGGGTTCTCGGCGTCGCGAGGTGGTAAAGGCGCCTGAGGGAGGCTGAGGTGGTGGGAGGATGCGGCGGAACGAGATGCCAGACGCTCATGGAGATCGTGATGAGGTCGCCGCTCGCTCATGCGTGTCTCCTGTCCCCTCGCGGCCGGCGTGGCTGACAAGACGGCGACGAGGTGGTGCGTCTCTTCGTCGTCCACCACCCCATGGAGGGCGGCGCTTTTGAGAGCCGCGTGAAGATCTACCGCTACGAGCCGGAGTCGCGCTCGCTCGTCCACGAGCAAACCGTCATGGACCCCCTCCTGAGCAGGTGAGGGCCTGCGAGACCCCAGTGAGTCCCCTGCGAGACCCCTGCGAGACCTCGAATAAGGGCCTCGATGTGAGACCCCCCTTCCTCGCAACCAAAAGGTCTCGACCTTTCACTTGCATTTGGGCGGAAGTTATATTCAAGTTGCTATCTTGATTTGAAGCTTTCGTGACTGCAGGAATCCATACTCTCTAGTTCTTTCGGTAAAGTCATGTAGATAGAAAATACGTGACTTTACCGAAAGAACCAGACAATATTAAGTTGCTGTTGCAGGCGAGTGTCGTAGAGATCGAGGGGTAAAACGGCCCCGCTGGGTGGGACCGCGGGCGTTGGGGATGGAGGAGGGCCGATCACCGAGACAGGCATCGGAGCGGTCTCCACGAGTCCCGTGACCTAGGGCAAGGGAAGACCTCAGCGCACGGTGGTGGTGGGAGACTGTGGAGGTCGCTGCGTGTCTCGACTGTGCAGCAGCTGTGGGATCTGGCGGAGGGGAGAGAGCGTTCGTAGCGAGGAGGTGCGGTGGCATCGGTGGCTCTGGCCGCGATGACCTCTTGACCCTGATTCTTGTTCCCGTGCTGCACGCAGCGTCAACGACGTGTGGGCCGTGGGGCCCGACTCGTTCTACGCCACCAATGACCACGCGGTGCCCGTGGCGCTCTGGCCGCTGGAAGTGCTGCTCGGCCTGCGCTGGACCAACGTGGTTTTCCGCGCACCCAACGGCACCGTCACCGTCGTGGCCACCGGGTTCCGCTCGGCCAACGGCATCGCCGGGTCGCCGGACGGGAGGTGCGGCCGCCCCCCAGCGTTGAACCCTCCCTGACACTCGCTGGCCGCAGCAAGCGGCCGTGGTCGATGGGAGCGGCCGTGCGTGTGTGTACTTAGTACTCTGTTTACTTTATCCTTTGTGTTATCGTTTACTTTTCCCCGTCATCTCCCTGTGAGTGATTTGTGGAGAGAGTGGAGGAGTTCCCATACATGGGCAGTGTGGTTATGACCAGTTCCATTTTCGAAAGTTGGGGAGACGAAGTTGGCAAGCATGGTGTTGACCACACAGAAGGATGTGCCATCCTTCTTAGGCGCTCGCCAATAGCAACTTGCCCCAAGAGTCTGTTCATGCTATTTGTGGGATCTTTGTCTGCTGTCACCATGTGTCACCGTGTGTGTCACCGTGTGTGTCACCGTGTGTATCACCGTGCGTGTCACCGTGCGTGTCACCGTGCGTGTCACCGTGCGCGCGACGTCCACAGACACGTGTACGTCGCGGATGTCTCCGCAGCGGAGCTGCACGTGTTCGGCAGGAGCCCCGGGCCTGGTCTCGTTCCACTGCAGGTACGTGGGGCCCACCGCGAACCCTGACCCTCGGCGTGCGCCCTGACCCCTGACCCCTGACCCTGACCGCGAGCCTCCTGTCTCTGGGCGCAGGTCGTGGCGCTACCGTCGTTGCCAGACAACGTGGCGGTGGACTCGGCGACGGGCGACGTGTGGCTTGCGTGCCACCCAAACGCGTGGAGGATCATCCGCTCGGACCCCAGCAGCCCCCCTGGAATGGAGGTAGACCGGTCTCCTTGCCGCGGCATTGTGGATTCCCTGCGGGAAGGGATCTGGGAGGAGGACGCGGTCCTGGTTCCACAGCGATCCCGGGTTGGGGCTACAGAGCTTGCGTCCGTTTCCTTCGTCGGGCCACGGTGGTGAGGCGTTAACTCCCTCAGTTGGTAGGCAGGAGGTCGTGGCTTCAATTTTCGGTATATTGCATTGCACTCCCCATGGTCGTGTGTATTTTTCTTCAGGTCCTCCACATTTAGAATGAACAAGAGTATTTGGCTGCTATAATTTCGACGTGATAAGCCACTTCGTTGAGCTATCATTTTTGGCCAGGCCGTTTCTGAAAAAGATATATATAGCTCAGTGGGCCTTACCCAGTAAAATTATTTTTGTTTCAAATAGTTTACAGTCAATCGTGATATTTGCGACCACTTCAGTAGGGCGGACGGCCAGCAAAAAAAAGCACAGTTGACGTTATGAACACGTTTATTGAATTGAGCGTGGTTATTGTGAGAGCTTGGGAAAAGAGACGATGGAAGCGATGGTAGAAGCAGAAAGGGAAGTGCGGTGCCCTGTGGTGTGCTGAATGGGTGGCTGGTGTTGTGGGTGGGTGAGTGGGTGGGCGAGTTGTTGTGACCTGCAGTGTGGTGGTCGGAGAGTGTGGCGACGGGACGAAGCGGTCCGTGTCTGGCAGCACAAGACCTCGGCGTGGGTGGAGGAAGCGTGGCATGAAGCTGAGTAGAACGTGGTTCTGGAATTGAGCAAGATGATGAGAGCAAAAATGGCCGGGGGACGGGGGGAATTCCCAAGTGAAGCATCGAGTGACCTCTTGACCTGCGTCCACCGATTGTCTACGGTAACGAGGCGACGACACCGCTCACGGGTCGGCGTGGGGGAGCTGGGGTTCGCGTTCCGCGCCACCCCCCACACGCCTTTGCCCCCGTCCTTCTGCCAGGTCCTTCGCGTGGAGAACGCCGCTTCGCCGCAGCCGCGTGTGTCCCAGGTCCTGCTCAGCATGGACGGGACGCTGCAGGGCTCCTCCGTGGCGGCGCGGCACGGGGCCCACCTCCTCGTGGGCTCCGTGTATCACCGCACGCTGCACTGCCGGGCGGACCTGCTCGTGTAGACGGCGCCGGTGGCACTCGCACAACCCCCACCACCCCACCACCCCACCACCGTCCCCCGCCCCCACCGTACCCCCTCCTCTCATCCTCCTCCCCCACCAGCCGGAGGATGGAAGACAAGGGCATTGTCCGAATTACCGTGGAATTGAAAATGTTATTTCATTAACTGCGTAATTTGTAATTGGTCTCTAAATTAAACACCTCAAAGTAGTTGGTAATGTGGATCTAAATCGCTGCTGAGATTCGTACTCTGCCCGTATGCGTGGCGGCCCCCCTCGGAGACCACTCGCGCCCCGTCCTGCGTGCTCGCGACGTCGCGTGACGGCGGTGCTCGTGACGCCGTGGGAGATGGTCGAAGGCGATGCCGAGCCGTGACCGTCGTGGGAACCGGCGGCACGCCCGGTTCACAGTGCCACAGGAGCCATATTGTTTCTACTGTAATGGGAAGCTGCTTATTTCGGGAATCAAAACTGATTGCTTTTCGCTTCAGGGTTCATTATGTACGGTAATATTAAAGGTGTCGAATATGAAATATAGATCAAGAACTATTCCTTACACACAATTTCACGTTCACAAAACAAACTCCACGATGTTCTCATGGTGATTCCTGACCTTTCTGGGGACGGTCGCCCTCAACCCTCCGGACATTTCCCATGACCTTGCGGACCACAGACCTGGGTCGGGAACCGCAGCTGAAACTAAAACAACCGCTCCCTATTTCCTCGCCCCCGCGGATGCACCGCCGCGGTTCATTCTCCGCTCGGCCTCCCCGGCAGGTGTCGTGAGCGCTGGCGCGGCGTGGCGCGCGTTGCGGGTAACTCGGTGCTCGGCCCTTACCTGATCCCACCTCCCCGCGTCGTCTCTCCCTCTCTCTCCCGACACAGGGCACACGGTCAGTCCACGGTCCCAAGTCCATTTAATCACGAAACATGTGGGCAGCAGCGGCCCGGGCATCGGTGCTCCCGTGCACCGAGTTGATCATGGAGCCAGGAGGGAACTCGCGAGGCCAGGATTAGAGTCCCGATCACCGGCGTGGCACGGGTAAAGCTGCGGTTCCGGATGACCAGCGTGGGCACCGTGCAGGGCTCCATTTCAGCCGCGTCTTTCCGGGTCGGCGACCAGAAAACACTTTTTCGTCCAGTTTACCTCCTCTCGCTGTCGCTGCTTTTCGGCTCGTCATGAGCCACCTGCTCCGGTCTACCCGGTCAAGATATTTTGGCGCGACGTCAACCCCGGGGCGCGAGTGTGGATGCCGAGGGTGGTCAGCTTGTATCTGCCTGAGGCCGGAGCGCGTCCTGCTGCGGGTCCTACTGCGGGTCCTGCTACGGGTCCTACTGCGGGTCCTGCTGCGGGTCCTCCGGAGCCTCCACGTGGAGTTGCTCCTGGACCCCCTCGCCGTTCGCCCCCTGTTTGCGCCTCTGCGGGGTGAGGGGCGAGGGTTAGCGTCGTGGGTCACGTGGAAGTCGTGGATAAGGTCATAGGTCATCTTGGCCGCGTGTTGTCAATGTTGCACGTGGATCTCGCCACCTTTGTTTTGCGACTTACATTCGTGAGGTCGCGCTTGGTCACGTGGAACACGGAGCACCGGGAATCGTGGCCAATTACATATCAGCGATTATTTAATTAGTCGATTGCAGATAATCGGATGGCACCGTGAGTTATTGGATGGGTGTGGATTGTGGATAATCAGGTTTTTGGGGGTATGGTTGGTGACAGCTGTGACGAGTGACTCGGTGTCGTCTCACCTGCTTGGGTGAAAGGTGCCTGAAGATGGACGGGATCATGGCTCTTATCTGTAGGGAAAACGAACGGCGGTTACGCATTTGTGGGGTGAATGCTCGGTGGAGCGAGAATTCTCGAGGACAAAAACGGAGCTGTCGAGGCCGCGCGTACCCCTGTCTCTTGCTGTGGCCGTGTGGGGTCAGGGGTCGTTTCGGCCTGGTGCCGCCCTCCGGGTTCACGTCTCCGCCCCCACGGCAGCTCAAATCCGACCACGGAGGAGAGCGGACGTGCAGAGGAGCGCCCACTGGAGGGTGGCACACACAGGGACAAGGGACTCTTGGACACCCAGGTGCACACATACACACAGGGACATACTAGCCACTAAGGACACTGACATACAGACACAGAGAGACACGGACCCACAGGGACGCACGGACACAGGGATCCACGGGGGACCCCAGACGCACACGAGGCGATAGCAACACCAGGCGCCAACGTGCGACGGTGACGCCAGGCTCACGGAGACAACACGACGGGCCCTTGGGCACGGGTAGGCCGCCCACAGTGGGAGCGAGAAGAGGAGGGATGGGCCCCAAGCGGCGATGTCGGCGAGGTCGAGAGCCGGGCGCAAGCGGGAGCCGAAGTAGTGGTGGCGGCAGCAGCAGCGGAAAAAACAGCAGCGGAAAAAACAGCAGCGAGCCCCAACCAGCAGCAGAAGAGAAGTCGAGATGGGCCCTGGGTGACGACGCTGGGCACAGGTGGCCTTAACAGCGACACCGGCCCCTGGGCAGCAGCATCAACATTGAGACCTGGGGAATCGTTGGCAACCCTGGTGGTGGAGCTGTGTGGTTGCTGGAGGTGTGTGGTTGGTGCAGGTGTGTGGTTGGTGGACCTGTGTGGTGGTGTTGTGTATTTGGCTTTTTCCAAAATTTATTTTAAAATTTTTAATTTCACAAACCCTCGTAATCCCTTACGTGACTTTAATGAAAGAACCAAGAATATGAACAACTGACACACCAAAAACCAATGAGCACCAGTGAAAAGTTGGAAAACAAAAGAGGCTTGATGGCTTGGGATGATAACAAGTGGCCAGAACTGTTGAGACTCCCTTCTCACCAGAAAGGCCATAAATGGGCACCCTGCTGTTTTAACAGGGCCCATGGCAGGAAACCGGCCACACTTGGCATCTAAGCTGTTTTAATTAAGTCCTGGCGTTTAGAGAGCTGAAACGTTCAGAATATTTTCAAGCATTATAGAATTCAACTTTAATGTGTGTTCGGGGACGTACCGCTGCATGACAATGCAGCCCAGGGTCAAAAGGTTTTTTTATTACTTTTGCGTGTTCTTATTAACAATCACTGGTATCCGTACATCATTGTCATGAGGTCTGGATTAAGTATCTGTATCTTGATAATGGAATTATGGAAGTTCGTGTTGAAGTATTGAACCTAAGGATAATTCAGGAGAACTATATATTTTCTATCTTAATTACGTAAATTCTTTGTCTAAGCTATAGGCTGGAAGAGTTCTGTTGTCAAGTCAACCTGCCTGACATTGTATGAGGTGTGAAGAGGCTGGGAGTGTGGTCAGAATTGTCGCACGCAGCCTCCGCCAGAACCTGTTGCTGCCTGCGCGCCGCTGACCTCCGAGCGTGAGCAGCAACTGGTGCCAGCAAACCAAGCCACTCCCACAGCTGCTGACGAGCAAAAAGCGCCGGGGCAGCGCGGCCGCAGCGAGCTCAAGCTGCAGATCGAGACTGGTGCACAGACAACCCGTGAACGTGCGGCGGAGCAGCAGATGACTAACTGGCAGCGGGCTGTTTCAGGAGTAGCAGAGCAATCCAGCTGTAGATCGAGCATGATGCACAGACAACCCTGTGAACGTCCAGCGAGCAGCGTGGTCCAGTAGCGGACCAACCCTACTATTCAACGCATCTTCGTGGGACTGGAGGTATTTTTCGAGAAGAGAGAAGACGGTACTTTAACTTTTCATTCGCTCACCATTTTACCTGTACTTTGTACAGGTCGCGGGCCAAGCTTTGCATGGAAGAATTGAAGAATCTTAGCTTCCATGCATCGCACATCATAACAAACGAATTGTGTATTGTCGCATCGCCCTGAGATGTTAGCCTTGTTGCTTTTTTAAAAATCGTATAATCGTATGATTTGCTCGTTGATGCCTTTCGAACCATTTGCTACGCATTGATGAGTACTGTACGTGTATTTGCATTTGTAATGTAATTGCACTCTGATAAGAAATTGTAGGTGTCAATGTAAGCTGGTATTAAAGTTGCTTAGATTAATTAAGGGACTGAGTGCTTCCTTCCTAACTCATGCATCATATTTCTCAATGTCGAGAACTTGTATCCTGCGGAGAGATCTGAATTCTGAGACCTGACAATTGTCGATTATTGATAATTGATGAGCGAAAGTCATTAATATCACAATTAATAATGCATAACCATAGACAACGTGAAAGCCAATAATAACTTGTGATTAATGCGATAATCTGAATTCATTAGTCGTAATCACTATTCCTTATCGACAATAATTGTTCCTGATTATATGCACAATTGTCATTGATCATATGCTTAATAATTAACCATTTAATTTAATGAATTTGTTTAATAATTTTATTTGTAACACTTTAAATGAATATTTCTAAATATATAATATTTTTGATACCAACCAATGTATACCACAGTGGCGGTACTGTTTGGTGCTGGAGGTGTGGTGGTGGAGCTGTGGTCAATCCAGGTGGGGGGGAGACCCCCGTGGTGTACAACGTGTTCAAGAGCGGTGCGGTTGGGGCGGTGCGGTTGGAGCCGTTTGCTCCTGGGTGGTTAAGTCACCAGGGGGAGTACAAGGTACCCCTCCCCTTCCTACCCTAGCCGCCAGAGGGGTCCCTTGCTGATGTAGGGGCCTGGGCGGGGGCCCAGGGGGCGGGGGCCGTCCTCGGGGGGTCCCTGAGCACCTGGACTGACGGACACGCGGACACGCGGACACACGCCTCTGTATCAGGAATGTGTTGTTGATGTCTTTAGTTCATCCAGAAATTGGGCCCTGATACGAAACTTAAGATCCAAAAAAATTGTGTACCAGCATGCGTGCACAAGTGTGTGTGTGTCTTTGTTTTTGTGGGTGCCCGTGTATACGTGTGTGTACCTGTGTGTGCGTGCATGTGTACGTGTACCTGTGTGTACGGGGGAGCAGTAATTTAGCGGTTAGCGCACTGCACTACGAACCCGGCAGCCCGAGTTCGAATCCCACTCACAGCCAACACCAGTGACAATTATCTGAACCAGTCCTGCGCCTCCCCTAGGTCAACTCAGCCTCAAATGAGTACCTGGTGCATTGTGTAAAGATCACCACGTGGGAGACAAAGGCGGTCGGCCATGGTGTTGGCCACCCACCCCCTCGTGTGCTGTGACAGCTTTCATAGATGCTTGCTAACAGCACTTGCCTGAACAGTCTGTTCAGGCTACAAGGAGGGTCTTTGTGTGTCCGTGTACCTGTGTGTGAGGCTGTTCCGTTGCCATTTTCCTCCGTTGAAGACTCCTGCTGCTCCTCCTGCTGCTGCTGCTGGCGACATCATCGCAATGAGCCGTGAGACTCCTCTCATCTGCACATCCATTCATTCTCCCGCCACTCACTCTAGCATGTGGGGAGTGGTGGCACAGAGGTTAGTGTACCGCACGATGAATTCGATTGCTGCTCATGGTCAACATCAGTGACGAAATATCTGAACTCGTCCTGGGCCTCCCCTAGGTCGACTCAATCTTAAATGATGATCTTATTTGGTGTACAAACATCAGCACTGCGGAGACAAAGGCGGCTGGGCACGGCGCTGGTCATCCGCCTCCTCATGCGCCGTTGCAGCCTTCAAAGGTGTTCGCTAAAGCGCTCGCCTCAATAGTCTTAACACTATAGGGGGGTCTTTGTGTGTGTGTGCGGTTGTGTGCATGTATGTGTGTTGAACTTCTTTTTCGCACTGTATATAGCCAGCCGTGCTAATCGGAGGTGCGGGGGAAGGACAACAAACTAAACACAAAAATCAGTTCTAAAGAAATTGGTTTTCAAACTAAATTTAAAAGTGCATCGCTCCATTCACTTCCTAATATCGGAAGGAAGAGCGTTCCAGATGGCCACAGAAAGGCATCTGTGTGTACATGCGTGTGGTTGGATTGCTGACGACGGAGTTGCTACCTGGTGGGCGTCAGTGCCATTCGCACCATCACCGCCATCTCCACCATCACCGCCATCTCCACCATCACCGCCATCTTCACCATCACCGCCACGCTCACCACCGCCGCCGCCATCCTCACCATTGCCGCCACGCTCACCATCGCCGCCATCTTCACTGTGACTGCCGGCAGTGAGGCCGTGCTCCCTGCAGCACATCGACATCGCGGTCTCCGTTTGGAGAGAGATCGTCCGGGGAGAGAGAGCAGCGCCACCCAAGTCTAATCGGCCGTGCGTGCATGAGGGATGAGTTTTGGATTCAAACGTTTCGGATTTTCAGATCATCTCCAGACAGAACGAACTTGCCTGATCAGCGCCGGCGCGAGCAGCGCCACAGCGCGCCGGTAGCGCCGCAGCAGCTCCTGGTGGCGCCTCTCTGCCTCCTCCGCCTTTGTGGCCATGACGGTCTCCATCACCTCTCCCCGGCGCCGCTCCTCCTTCAGCTTCGTCTGCAGCAGGTACCGCTGGCGCTCGCCCTTGGCCTGCGCCGCCTCCACCTCGCACATCTGGCACGGGCGAAGAGACGCACAACCTGGACGTTCAAACAACCACGGCCTCGACCACGGCCGCTTCGCACGCTGATCGCTACACCGCCGCTGCCTGCGCACACGTACAAAGACAAAGATCTCCCGTATACTCTTAATAGGCTGTTGGGGCAAGTGCTGTTAGAGAGCACCTATAAAGGCCTCCCCAATGCCAATGCTTTCCACATTGTACCAGGTACTCATTTGAGACTGAGTTGACCTAAGAGAGGCATGGGACTGGTTCAGATATTCATCACCATTGTTGGCCGTGTGAGCGGGAATCAAACTTGAGTCGCTGGGTTCGTAGCGCTATGCGCTAACCACTACCTTGCCGCTCCCTACACACACACACACATACCCACACAACAACAGCCGCCATCCGCCACCGAGTGGCGCTGACAACACCATGGCGCCTGTGCCAGGCCAGGTGCACTTTGAAACTACATGAAGTGTCGAAGGCTCGCTGACAGGAGGTAATGGGGCAGACCCACTCACACTCCCACACACACACCCCCACACACGCGCACACACACACACACATCCCCACAGACATACACCCCCACACACACACATCCCCACAGACACACACCGCCACATACACACATCCCCACAGACACACTCCCACACACACACACCCCTACACACACGCACACACACACATCCCCACATACACACACCCGCACACACACACATCCCCACATACACACACCCCCACACACACACATCCCCACAGACACACCCCCACACACACACACCCCCACAGACACACCCCCACAGACACCCCCCCACAGACAACAACAACAACTGCCATTCGCCACTAAGTGACGGTGACGTCACCATGACGCTTGTGCCAGGCCATGTGCACATTGAGGCCACGTGGAGTGTTGAACGCCCGCTGGCAGGAGGTCACGGGGCAGAACCAGGTGCCAAGGGTCGACTGACTGAGATGACTGAGATGACTGGCTGATGCACCACTTGTGCCCCCTACTGTGCCAACCTGCTGTGCTTTAACCACCCGGCGCTCCGCTCGTTGTTGTGAGCGTCGCTCCTCCGCCCTCCATTGTTTTTGGAGGGCGACTGCCTCCAACTGCCCAGTAGCGTCCTTCACGAGCCTCCTCCACAGAGGCCGATCTTGACACCGCTGGTACCAGTCATCGGCAAGTCCACTCAGCTCCACGTCCTCCTGTACCACGTCACTCCATCTCATCTCTAGCCCGTGCCACGCCCGTTTAGCCCCCTCGATCCGGCCGAACAAAAGCTGTTTCAGCATGCGGTGGCTGGGCATACGGGCTACATGACCCAGCCATCGCAGCCTTGCCTGCCAGAGGAGCTCACCGATGGGACCTTGCCCAGATCTTTCAAGGATTTGTGAGCTCCTCACACAATCCAGTCTGGTTAAACCCAGGATGGATCGTAGGCAGGCCAGCCTAAATGTTTCCGACCGGCGAAGATGTTCCATTAGGGGGGTCCACGTTTCGCAAGCGTAGAGAAGGGAGGGAATGACCGTGACCCCCACAGACACTCACCCCCACACTCACACACACACACACCCACAGACACACCCCCACACACACACCCCCACACACACGCGTACACGAGTGCGTGGGAACGTTGGCGACCGTGGGCTGCTACACGGCCGCCCTCCACGTCGCGCTGGGCATCGACGTCCAACGGGCCCTCAGGTTGCCCAGCGCTGCACGGGTTATATTTTGGCACTCACCTCTTTCTTGAGCGCCTTCACCTCGTTAGTGATGGCAGCAAACCTGATCAGCAGCTGTGCATGGACGGCAGTAACATCATCGTCAGAACATCAGAGTTACACCATCGTCATCATCTCTGCAGCAAGCTCGTCATCATTGCCATCACGTGCATCGTCAGAACATCACTCTCACCCGCACCTCCAATTAGCACGGTTGGCTCCGAACGGTACAAAAGAAATTCAACATACACACATAAATCATCGTCAACACATAAGTCGCCATCGATTTTGGCTGGGTGGTAAGGGTGAGTGTCGAGTGAGTGGGTGGTGGGGTGACCTGACCTCTTTGTACTTCACAGAAAGATCCAAGTTGCCCTCTGAACCCACGACATGTGCTCCCTTCTCTCGCCCAATCACAAGCCTGCACACAACACACAGTGGTGTACATTTCGATTTAAAGCTTTCGTGACTGCAGGGATTCATCTTCTTGGTTCTTTCTGTAAAGTCACCACGTAGAATGGAAATAAAATAATAACAAAATAAAACATAATACGTCGTGAGAATTTTATTTTATTATGTTTTATTATTATTATTTTATTTCCATTCTACGTGAGTTTACCGAAAGAACCAAGAAAAAAAAGTGGTGTACATGTCACAGTGTGCACGGAAGAGCCCAGAGCCTGATTGGCCAGCTCCGGCAAAGGGCGGGGCTTGTGTCAATCCCTGACCCCAGTGTTCGTGTGACGATGTAGGTGATGGTGTGCGCGTGTGAGTAAGTTGGGACGTCTTGAACAGAATGGAGCCGTTCCCACACCTTGGCAGTGTGCTTATGACCAGCACCGGTTTGGTAGCAGAGATCTCACTCCGAATCAGTCGAGCGGCATTTTACTTTTCCGTCAGTTGCGTCATGCTGTTTAGGAACTACCTGGTCTGTCGCTCCACACGAAGCTCTGGGTCTTCTCGACCACATGTATGTGCCCTCCCTTGTCTATGCTTGCAAAACGTAGACTCCTCCAGTGGAACATGCCCAAGCAGCGGGTGTGAACGGTGGTGTGCTAGCTGATGACTGTATGGTTGATGGTGTGTGTGTGTGAGCGGTGGTGTGGTTGCTGGTGAGGGTGTGGTTGATGGTGTGTGTGTTTGAGCGGTGGTGTGGTTGTCGGTGTGTGGCTGTGCCGGCGGCGTGGTGGTGGAGGAGGAAGCTCAACTGGTCCAACGGCAAAACCGTGGCTGCGGGAATCGCGTGGCGCATTCCACAGACGGGCTCGGTCACGTCCACACCACTAACGGAGCACGCAGCACACAGCCCTCTCATCTGCTAAGTCGCCCATCTGCTCTCGTCCCTTTCGCCGTGTCTCCCTGCAGGGAGCGGGGGTGAGTGTCGCGATGGGAGTGTGGGTGTCGGGTGAGTTCCCGCCTCACCTCACCGTCTCCCCGGTGCTTTGGAGGACGCGGGCGGCGACTTCCTGCGAAGCCCCCAGGAGACTCGTGCTGTCAACCGCTAAGATCTGATCCATCTCGCAGATCCTACACAAGGTCACGGGGACACGGGGACATGGAGACATGAAGACATGAAGACAACGGAGACACGGGACATGGAGACACGGGGACACAGGGACATGGGGACACCTGGGGTATTGGTCACACTCCACAAAATCTCCCACATGCTTGACTGCCTATGACGACCTTTGGCCTTCACCCTGTCACCTCATTTCAATGTCCAACTCCATCCTCTAGCCCACCCCAAGCTGCCCCGGGTCGCTCACCACACCTTCTCACCCTCCTCACCCTCCGTGCGCGTGGGCCGCTCCCCCCGGGGAAAGGGCGCGCACGTAGATGCCGCCCAGCTGCTTGGCCCCCGCCCTGGGCCCCAGCCCCGCGGCCGCCCCGATGCCCACGATGGCGATGCCCAAGCCCTCGGGCCCTGCACACGCGGACAGGGCCGGGACGCAGCAGTCCTGGGTGAGAGCCGGGACGCATCCGAGTACTAAAGTAATCCGTTACCAAGTAATCCGATCACTCGGGTAATTTGTTACGAGATTACCCAAGTAATTACTCGAGTAATGCAATTACTCGAGTAATCTAAGGGGTGGATGAGCGGCGTTGGTGACCGGGAGCGGTGCAAGTGTTGCTGTGGCGAGGGGCGGTTGCCACCCCTCCTGGTTTCCCCTGGGTTGTCCATGTTGGCTATCGTGGGAAATCTGTCACTTGTCCTGGTTTTATTTGTGCCTCAAGAGGTGGCAGCCCCAAGTGGTGTGGCGAGCGAACACAGCATGGCCTCACCCTTCTGCAGCACGATCTGCTGCACGTCCAACGCCTCCATTCGCGTTTCCAGCTCCATCTCGGCTGACGCGCGCACGGGGTCCACGTCCGTGTTCCTGCGCTCGTACCGCTCGGTGGAGAACGTTGCGAACACCTGCACGCGTGCCGTGGGGAGCGGCGGCGCGACGGTTAGAACGCAGTGCCACGAACATTGCGACCCGAGTTCGATTCTCGCTCACCGAAAACATTGGTGACGGATATCTGAACCGCTCATGGGCCTCCCCTAGGTCGACTCGGCCTCAAATGAGTACCTGGTGCATTGTGTAAAGATCACCACGTGGGAGACAAAGGCGGCCGGGCTCGCCACACATTTCTTCATGTGCTGTGCTGGCCTTCATAGGTACCCGCCAACAGCACTTTCCACAACAGTCTGCTAAGGCTATAGGGGGATCTTTGTTTCGTAGTGTGGTTCGGCCTGGTGCAGGATGCATAGGCTTTGTCGTGTCGTGGTGATGCCACCCTCTTTCCCTCCCTGCCCCATACTTAACCTTGATTGGCTCGTGGCTGAAGTGCACCCTGCGGCCTGGCAGCAAGGCTTCGCCTGGCTCTTCACCAAGGCCGGGGATCTCCAGGCACTGGGTCCCACTGGGACCCCCAAACCTTGGCTCCTCCTCCTCCCCAGCATCATCAACCCCGGTTTCCTCGGTTGCATCTCTGGGGCAACCATCGTCTCTGCCTGCTTCTCCGTTGCCACGGTACCGGTCGTTGTGCTCGGTGGACACGGCCTGGCTGACAGGGCTTGCTTGGGCTGGGCCCGCTGGGGTCACGGTCGTGCTTTGGGTCACGTCGCCTACGGTTAAGGTTGAGGTCGAAGTTATATTTGTGGTGGCAGTAATGGCAGAATTCATGGTCAAGGTCATAATTGGGGTTACGGTCACACTTTTGGTCATCACTGGGGTCGTGAGCAGGGGGACCATCTTGGCTGGAGCTGCAGACGGGGTCAAGTTTGTGTTCTTGGCTGGAGCTGCAGACGGGGTCAAATTTGTGTTCAAGGCTGAGGTCGCAATTAAAGTCGTGGTCTTGGTCAGCGTCGGGGTCACGGTAACTGCTGGGGTCATTGCGGGGGTCGCGGCCAGAGTCACAGCCTTGGCAGGGGTCGTGGTCGAGGTCACAGGCGGCTCTCCCAGCGTTGCCCCCGTTGCCGTGTGTAACGGCGTTTCATGACAGAGGTCGCCGGCCATCGTAGGGGTCGCGCCTCGAGCCTCTGTCCTCACGTGTGGCCAAGGCAGCGCTGCCTCTCTGCCCTCACGCTCCCTCGAACCTCTCGCCTCCACGCCGACCGGGACGCCCTCTTTGGTGCGGCGTTGGCCGTGGTCGGCAGATGCCCCGGGTGCTGCCCTGTCCTCCACGGTTGCTGCCCTCTCCTTCCCCCCCAGGTCGTGCCGGTGGTGCAAGGGCGACCGCTCCCCGTGCTCCGTGAACACGGGGGAGCCGACACAGTCGCTGGCACCCAAGTCGCATTCCACGATGGATCCCAGTTTGGAGACCGGAGAACCGTCGGGAGACGACATCACCGTCGAAGAGGAGGAGTTTCCCAGAACCTGGCTCTCCTCTGCGCCAGTCGAACGCGGGCGTCCTCGGCCGCCGGCGCCGGGCGGTCCTGTCACAGCGTCGTCACGGTGCCCGGCGGCGGTCGCGGGATCTCGTGCGGGCTCGTCCGCTCGGTCGCCCTGGGCCTCATCGGCATCACCGTCGTCGTCGTTGCTGCCGCCGTCGGAAGAGCTGTCGTCCTGCATGAAGCTGGACAGGCGCTTGGAGATGGGGCCCGAGTTGAGGCGAGACCTGGGAGGGAGTCTGCGAGCGGCAATCGGGGCAGTTCGGGGGTCACTGGCGCCGCTTGCCGAGACGACACCGTGGGCGTGCGGGATCGAGGTCGCTCGCCGCTGCGCTCCTCCATCGCTCGGCCCCCCGCGTCTCCGCGGGAGCGTGCGTGGCGCGGGGTCGACGGGGTAGCGGGCGGCGACCGCGCGTACCCCGGCGTCGTCCCTCCTGTGGGCCGCGTCGCGGCCGGTGCCCAAGGAGTCCGCGCCGGGAACGACGTCCTGGCCTGCCGTGGCGAGGGCCTGGCACCCGACCTTTATCGCCAACGTCGTCAGCGACGGCGGCGGCGACGACGACGCCGGAGGCGACGGCGAGGAGGCGGGGGTGCCGGCGCAAGAATGCGATGAGCCGCAATGCGGCGGTGCGAAAGTCGTTGCTCCCCTCCCTGCGCCACACTCAAACTTCAGCCGCATCTCGGCGAACCTCTCGGAATGCACGGGCGTGACGGACGCTGGCTGGGCGCCGTCGCGTTCCTGCTGCTCCTGCTGCTCTTGCTGCTCCTGCTGCTGCATGGCGCCAAGGTTGTAAAGCCTCATGGGAGCCGGGGGAGTGAAGATCCTGCGGATTCTGTCGACGGTGATGGAGGGCGACAGCAGCGGAACGTCGGCAGCACCAGCGGACAGCACCGCGTCTGCACGCAACATCGCTGCCAGCGCTACCAGAGGGCGGTACTCAGGGTTCAGCAGGGGTCACCAGCGTCACGTGACAGCAACCTCCAACTCCTAGGCATGAGAGACACGTCATGCATGAGTGTGACGGCGCTGGGTGTGATGGTGCTGGGTAATAGTGCTGGGTGTGATGGCGTTGGGTGCGACGGCGCTGGGTGTGATGGCGCTGGGTGTGATGGCGCTGGGTGTGATGGTGCTGGGTAATAGTGCTGGGTGTGACGGCGCTGGGTGCCGCGGCGCTGGATAATGGTGCTGGGTGCAACGGCGCTGGGTGCGACGGTGCTGGGTGCTGGGTGCGACGGCGCTGGGTGTGATGGTGCTGGGTGTGACGGCGCTGGATAATAGTGCTGGGTGCAACGGCGCTGGGTGCGACGGTGCTGGGTGCTGGGTGCGACGGCGCTGGGTGTGATGGTGCTGGGTGTGACGGCGCTGGATAATGGTGCTGGGTGTGACGGCGCTGGGTGCGACGGCGGTGGATAATGGTGCTGGGTGTGACGGCGGTGGGGTGCGATGGTGCTGGATATTAGTGCTGGGTCTGACGGCGCTGGGTGCGATGGTGCTGGATAATGGTGCTGGATAATGGTGCTGGGTGCGACGGTGCTGGGTGCGACGGCGCTGGATAATGGTGCTGGGTGCGATGGTGCTGGGTGCGACGGTGCTGGATAATAGTGCTGGGTGCGACGACGCTGGGTGCGACGGTACTGGATAATAGTGCTGGGTGCGACGGCGCTGGGTGCGACGGTGCTGGGTGCTGGGTGCGACGGCGCTGGGTGTGATGGTGCTGGGTGTGACGGCGCTGGATAATGGTGCTGGGTGTGACGGCGCTGGGTGCGACGACGGTGGATAATGGTGCTGGGTGTGACGGCGGTGGGGTGCGATGGTGCTGGATAATGGTGCTGGATAATGGTGCTGGGTGCGACGGTGCTGGGTGCGATGGTGCTGGATAATAGTGCTGGGTGCGACGGCGCTGGATGCGATGGCGCTGGGTGCTGGGTGCGACGGCGGTGGGTGCGACGGCGCTGGGTGCTGGGTGCGACGGCGCTGGGTGCGACGGTTCACGAATGCAGTTTAAGGGAGGACTTTGTCCACAGGAAATAGCTTCCGTGTTTAAATTTCCCTTGACTCACGCGATCGTGGGTGTGTGCGCTGTGTACGTTCATGTTCATCCTCTGGTGGCAATCCACTGCTGCATGAGGGCCTCCCTACACTCTAAAGAATGTTTGGCCATACTTCACCACGCTGGTCTTGATGAAACCAGGGAGCATAGAAGTACAGTACAGCATTTTATTTTTTCTACACTGCCCACAGCATAGCTCCGTAGCTGCCCATAACACCAGATAATGCATTGAGGTCACCCGTCCAAGCACTATCCAGGCTCCAACCTGCTTAGCTCCCAAGAACTAAATCAAGGCGTTCTGCTTGACATTTGAGTGTATGTAGAGTGTGTGTGTCTGTGTGTGTGTCAGAGCGGTGGTGTAACGGTTAACGTGCTGTGCTACAAACCCGGCGACTGGAGTTCGATTCCCGCTGACGGTTGACACCAGTGACGATTATCTGACTCGGCCTCAAATGTGTACCCAGTACGGTGTGTAAACATCGCCAAATGGGAGACAAAGGCGGACGTGCGTGGTGCTGGCCACCCAACAGTCTGCTCAAGGCTATACGGGGTATTTTTTCGCGTGATTATCTGTGAGTGCGTGACTAGCTGTGTGAGTGAGTGTCCTACGTATATAAATACCCATGGGGGTGACTACCTGTGTGAGCCAGTATCTGTGCGAGTGTCCGTGTTACCGAGTACCCATAATAATGAGCGAGTACCCGTGCTCGTTAGCGAGTACACTGGCTGCGTGTCTCACCGCTGCTCGCCGGGTGTCGGTGCGGCGTCTCCACCCCGCGTGGTGGCTCCCGGCCTCTGGTGCGCTCCGTGCGGGGAGAGGAGACACGACCGGACTCACCACGGACACCACCGTTGCTCTCGTCCAGCGTCGTGAGTCTCACAGACAGGGCGGCGGGCGGGGGGGTGGCGGATGGGCGGATGTGGGCGGTGGGATGTGCGGTCAGGTAGGGAGGGGGGTGGCATACCTGGGGTCAGGTGGGAGGGGCTCTACCTGGTTCCCCCGGTGGGGAGTAGAGTGGGCTGTGTCCTCAACCTCACACGAACGAGCCCCGGCACGCGTGCACACGCACGTGCAGAGACGTCCACACACACACGTGCACACCCCAATCTGCATACACACACACACCCCAGTCTACACACACACCCCAATCTACACACACACACACACACCCTAATCTACACACACACCCCAATCTACATAAACACACCCCAATCTACACACACACACACCCCAATCTACATAAACACACCCCAATCTACATACAAACACACCCCAATCTACATACACACACACCCCAATCTATACACACACACACCAATCTACATAGACCCCAATCTACATAAACACACCCCAATCTACATACATACACCTCAATACACACACACACACACCCCAATCTACATACACACACACAAACTCCAATTTGCATACACATACCAATCTACACACACACACACCCCAATCTACACACACCCCAATCTACATACACGCACACACCCCAATACACACACACACACACCCCAATCTACATACACTCACACACCCCAATATACACACACACCGCAATTTACATATACACACACACCCAAATCTACACACACCCCAATCTACATATACACACACACACCCCAATCTACACACACGCACACACCCCAAACCCCGGATAGCCTTAATAGACCGTTGGGGCAAATGCTGTTTGGGAGCAGCACCTATGAAGGCTGGAACGGCACACGAGGGGGTGGGTGGCCAGCACAATGCTCGCCCGCCTTTGTCTCCCCAGTGGGGATGTTTGCACATCGCACCAGGTACTCATTTGAGGCTGAGTCGACCTAGGGGAGGCCCAGGACCAGTTCAGATAATCACTGGTGTTGGCCATGAGCGGGAATCGAACCTGGGTAACTAGGTTCATAGCACAGCGCGCTAACGCTACACTGCCGCTCCAACACACAGAAGCGCACGCAACAATCTACACACACACACCCATGCGCACGCACAAAGACACGCACACACGCATACCACGCACCGCGCCCTCCTTCTGCTCCTCTTCACCACCGAGTTCCTATCCCGCGGGGATGTTCCGACGTTCCGCACAGGGGACAGACCCCAGCGCCACCTCTCGTGCCGCTCCACCACCCGTGCCGCTCAGGTTCCCGCAGGAGGACGAGGAGATGAGGAGGAGGAGGAGTAACCGCCACTCTCCTCGGCACACAACGACAGAGATCCCCGTATAGCCTTTACATGCTGTTGGGGCAAGTTCCGTTATCGAGTAATTCTTACGAAGGCCGTGCGTGCGTGCCCAGACACGCACGGCACTCACGCAGACCGCAGGCATCTCGCATGGTGCTGCCAGCCGTGGTGACGGGGTGGTGCGAGCGGGACAAGCGAGCATTTGACCTCGGTGGGATCACTATTTATATTCTATGAACCCCGGTGCAGGAATTGTACGACAGTAATATCATAATCAGAATCTTTATTTATCCTGAGCTATGAAGTTCTTTTACACAGAGGTCCAATAATATGACCCCCCCGGGTCCCCCACACTAACCCTGGGGGTCAGGGTTTGCTGTCAGGTGTCCGCCACACTGGCGGACACCCATAGCACAGCGCGCTAACGCTACACTGCCACTCCAACACACAGAAGCGCACGCAACAATCTACACACACACACCCATGCGCACACACAAGGTGTGAGAGACAAAACGGCCAACCCCACCATCGCTACAGCTCGGGGAGAGGCCAGGCAGGGCTCAGCCTGGCCGGTGCTCGGATGGACGGCCACTGCCATGCGTAAAACAGGTGCCGTAGGCCCCCCATATTGAACAATTGCATTGACCAGCGTGGTGAAGTACGGTCAAATGACCTCCACCACCTGCACGGTATGTGGAGTGACACAAGTGCCGCGCTGTGTGTGTGACTGCTGTGCTGTGTGTTGTGGCCGTGTTGTGCTGTGTGACTGCTGTGCCGCGTGTTGTGGCCATGTTGTGCTGTGCCATGTGTTGTGGCCCGTTTGTGTCGTGCCACACGTCTGGGCTTGTACGCTCTGCCGCTCGCTGCGAGTGTTGCTGCTCCGCGGGTCGCGCCACACTCCCAGAATAGCCTCCGTGTGCGCGCGTGCGCGCGTGCGTGCGTGCGTCGGCTTCTATTTGCGACAGCAGCAGCTGCTGCCTTGACCCCCCCCAGCCTTGGGCCCCCCAACTCTGCCTCACGGCCTCCACTGCCGAGCGGAACTCCGGGCCTGCGGCCGCGAGTTTGCACCATGGCCGGGTTTCCCCTCCTCGCCGCGCTGGCCACAGGTGAGTGCCAGTGAATTGTGCCACCTGCGGGTGGCACGTGTGGGTGGCACGTGTGGGTGGCACGTGTGGGTGGCACGTGCGGGTGGCACGGAGGTAGAGTCGCCGGGATGGCGCCACTGGGATCTCCTGTTGGGAATGCGGCGTCAGCCGCCCGTGATTAATTAATTGATTTCTCCACTCACGCTTGCTGTTTTGTCTCACCCACCACAGTGCTGAACCACCACAGTGCTCAACCACTATCACACTGCAGGTCACAACAACACACCCTCACTCACCCACTCACCTCACTGCAGTTCAGAACAACACACTCACCCACCCACTCACCCACCCACTCACCCACCCACCCACTCACCCAACACAGTGCTCAACTACCATCACACTGTAGGTCACAACAATACACCCTCACTCACCCACTCACGCACCCACTCACCCCACTGCAGTTCAGAACAATACACACCCACCCACTCACCCACCCACCCACTCACCCACCCATTCACCCACCCACTCACCCACCCACTCACCCACCATCCCACCCACTCACCCACCCACTCACTCACCCACTCACCCACCCAGCCACTCACCCACCCACTCACCCACCACACTGCAGGTCACAACAACAAACCCACCCACTCACTCACTCACCCACCCACTCACTCACCCACCCACTTGACCACCCACTCACCACACTGCAGGTCACTCCACTTCTCTTTCTGTTTCTTCCGTCGCATTTCTCCACTCTGGAATTCCCTCCTGCCATCATCGTCTCTTTCTCCCAAGCTATTACAAGAACCTTGCTCAATTGTTACACTCTTAGCTATTGCACCTTCAATAGTGCTGTTGATTGGCTTGTTGGGCCTTTGCTCAGAAACCGCAATTCAAAGCGAGAAAAAGCCAGATTCTCGAGTGCAGTGAGAGTTGCAGGTCCCAGCCTGGTCACCAATGACTGCAGGATTAAAAATAATTATTTGATTGTCGCAGGACGAACATTACTCTCAGTGGCAGGGGCAGATGGGAAAGTGCTGCCCCTCTTGTGTGTGAAGCAGATGTCAGTTGAGATTTTGGATGGGGCTATGTGGTATCCGCTTCTGCGGCGCTGGTCACTGGGAGAGATGCAGAGGGATTATTTGTCTCGTGATGCCGGTAGCAGCGCAGTCGCCATCAAATCTGGGAATGTGCCAGGTTTTGGACTCTAACGTTTCCATCAACGTTGCGAGTTTTCTCCAGGGCGAGTCCCTGGTGGCGAGACTATTCCGCACAAACATTCTGCTCACGTTGGATCAACTTTATGAGAGTTTGCATGCCCACGCGTTACGGACGTGCGGACAGACGGGCGGCACAGCTGTTGCATTAACAATTTCAAACCTTAACTGGCACGCGTTAACGAGCACTCGTGCGCGGGTTCTTGCCCTGCGGCAGTTCTGGTGGCTTGCAGCCTGCCGAGCGGAGCCGCGGGCGACCAGAACGTCTACCTGTCACCGGACACCCTCTTCGTGCACTTCCTCAACCGCGAGTACTTCGCCGAGTTCTTCCAGGGACGCCGAGGTGAGAGTGCGTTTGTGTGTGTGTGTGCGCGTGTGTGCGTTTGTGGGTGCGTGCGTGTGTGTGCGTGTGTGCGTGTATATGCACGCGCCTATGAAGGCCGGCACGGCACACGAGGAGGGGGTGGGTGGTCAAGACCATACCTGGCCACTTTTGTCTCCCCAGTGGCCATGTTTACATATTGCACCACCTACTCATTTGAGCCCGAATCGACCTAGGGGAGGCCCAGAACCGATTCAGATAATTGTCACTGTTAAATTTCGATTTAAAGCTTTCGTGACTGCAATGATTCATCTTCTTTGGTTCTTTTGGTAAAGTCACGTAGAATGATAATAAAATAATACATTGATAAAATAAAATAACACAATAATATTCTCACGACGTTTCGGCCACAACACAAGCGGCCTTCATCAGGTGAAGGGGGCGAGACTGTCTGGTAGGACAGCGCTGGAGTGAAAGAGCCACGTTCAGATACGGCCTTTAAGCTGTGTGAGAGGAACAACGCGCCTTGACAAAGGAATTAGCATATAATTTAGCATTGAAATGGCTGAATGATTAGCTTGTGACTGGTCACAGAAATAGCTATGTTAAAAGTTAAAGAATACACACCCGCAGAGGCACCCATTGTTAAAGGGATTAGCATAGAATTTAGCATTGAAATAGCTAAGTTAAGGCATACACATCTTGACAATGGAATTAGCATAGAATTTAGCATAGCTATTTCTGTGACCAGTCACAAGCTAATCATTCAGCCATTTCAATGCTAAATTATATGCTAATTCCTTTGTCAAGGCGCTTTGTTCCTCTCACACAGCTTAAAGGCCGTATCTGAACGTGGCTCTTTCACTCCAGCGCTGTCCTACCAGACAGTCTCGCCCCCTTCACCTGATGAAGGCCGCTTGTGTTGTGGCCGAAACGTCGTGAGAATATTATTGTGTTATTTTATTTTATCAATTTATTATTTTATTATCATTCTACGTGACTTTACCGAAAGAACCAAAGAAGATGAATCATTGCAGTCACGAAAGCTTTAAATCGAAATTTAACCGCCTCTACGGGGAGGGATTCCACACATCCTTAAGATCATTCAACAGACTTCGGGATAAGAAGGCTCAACTAATCGAGTCTCTCACTTTTCTGAAGAGATGCCGCGACTCTAAGCTATCCGTGGTGCTGAAATTTGAGGCAGGTACAAGCTCTATTTCTGCAGCAGGTACAAGCTAATCACTCTCCTATCTCAATGCTAAATTCTATGCTAATTCCATTGTCAAGATGTGTATGCCTTAACTTAGCTATTTCAATGATAAATTCTATGCTAATCCCTTTAACAATGGGTGCCTCTGCGGGTGTGTATGCTTTAACTTTTAACATAGCTATTTCTGTGACCAGTCACAAGCTAATCATTCAGCCATTTCAATGCTAAATTATATGCTAATTCCTTTGTCAAGGCGCTTTGTTCCTCTCACACAGCTTAAAGGCCGTATCTGAACGTGGCTCTTTCACTCCAGCGCTGTCCTACCAGACAGTCTCGCCCCCTTCACCTGATGAAGGCTGCTTGTGTTGTGGCCGAAACGTCGTGAGAATATTATTGTGTTATTTTATTTTATCAATTTATTATTTTATTATCATTCTACGTGACTTTACCGAAAGAACCAAAGAAGAATTGTCACTGTTGTTGGCCGTGAGCGGGAATTGTTACTCAGGTCGATGGCTTTGTAGACCAGCGCGCTAACCATTGCTTGCTAACACCACTTTCCCCAAGAGTCTGTTAAGGCTATATGAGGGATCTTTGTCTTTGTATACACGTGTACACGGTAGTGGAGTGGTTAGTGCGCTGCACTACGATCCCGGCGACCCGAGTTTGATTCTCGCTTACGGCCAACACCAGTGACGATTTTCTGAACCGGTCCTGGGCCTCTCCGAGGTTGACTCAGCCTCAAATGAGTACCTGGTGCGGTGTGTAAAGATCCCCACTAGGGAGACAAAGGGGGCCGGACGTGGTGCTGGCCACCAACCCCCTCGTGTCCTGTTTCAGCCTACATAGGTGCTCGCTAACAGCACTTGCCCCAACAGTCTGTTAAAAGCTATACAGGGGATCTTTGTATTTATATGCGCAATAGAAATAGCCGATCCGTGAGTTGGCGCTGGATACACCGCATGCATGCCGATGCTGTGAATGCGTGCGCTTGTGCTGCCTGTCCAGATGACCCCATGACCTTTAACTTGAACTTGGAGGGTCACCCCGACCTGCCCGGCTGGCTGCGCTACTTGCAGAGGTCACCGTACGAGAACGGGCTCCTGTACGGCACAGCCAGCGCACGGCACGAAGGCAAGAGCGTGATCCAGGTACAGCTGTGCCCCGACACACAAAGACAAAGATGCCCCATATGGCCTTAACGGCCATATGGGGCCGTTAGCGAGCACCTACGTGTGAAAGCTGGCATGGCACACGCGGAGGTGGGTTGCCAGTACCACGCCCGGCCGCCTTTGTCTCCTTCGTGGAGATGTTTACACACCGTACCAGATACTTAGTTGAGGCTGAGCTGACCTAGGGGAGGCACCAAGCCGGTTTAGAAAATTATTGCTGGTATTGGCCATGAGTGGGAATCGAACTCAGGTCTCCGGGTTCGTAGCGCAGCACGCTAACTGCTACACTACCGCTCCCAGCCACACACACATGATAAATTGTGTGTGTCTGTGTAATCCGGTTGTGTGTGGTTGCAGGTGGTTGTCTGTAACCGCCGCACGTTCCAAGTGGTGAAGCAACGACTCATACTCCACATCCATGCAGTGCCAGACAACGGTACCACCTTCACCACCATCACCACCAACATGATCATCATCATCATCATAACTACCACCATCATCATCACCACTGTCATCATCACCACCATCACATCACCATTGTCACCACCATCACATCACCATTGTCACCACCATCATCGTCATCACCACTATCATCATCACCACCAAGACCGGCGCCACTTGCGAACGGCGCTTTCGCCAACAGCCCGTAAGAGGCTACATGGAGGATCTTTGTCTTTGTGTGCACGGGTGCTGCAGAGGTGCCGTTCCGCTTCGAGCTGTTCCTCTCCAACGTGGACGTGGACGAGCTGCTGCGCCCGGACGTGAGGGCCAGCTTCGAGGAGCTGGCCCGCACTGCCTGGGGGACCCAGCCACCCCCCCAAGCCTTCCGCCTCGTCAACGTCACGTCGGCACTGGAGAGGGGGGGCCGCGTGCCCCTCCCCATCCGGGGCCTCAAGGAGGGGTGCGTGCCCATTGAGATTGTGTACGCGTAGAGTGGCGGGGAGCGGTGGACTGGCGGTTAGCGCACCGCACTATGAACCTGGCCACCTGAATTAGATTCCAGCTCGCTGCCAAACTTAAACAATATTTTTTATAAACTATTATTTTAGCAGGTAAGGCCCACTGAGGTACATAGCTCTTTTTCAGAAGCGACTTGGCCACAAATGAAAGCTCAGCAAAGTGAATTATCATGTGGAAATTTATAGCAGCCAAACACTCTAAACATCTGTGCTGAATAATTGAACAGGTCTGAGTGTGGTATGTAAACATCACTACAAAGGCGGCCGGGCGTGGTGCTGGCCACCCACCCCCTCGTGTGCCGTACCGGCCTTCGTAGGTGCTGCTCCTCGCTAACAGCGCTCGCTCCGACGGGGCCTTTGTCCACGCAGCGTGTACGTCCAGGTGGGCGCGGACGCCGCGTCCCCGCGCCTGCTCGACGCCGTGCGCCGGGCCGCCTCCTCGTGCGACCAGCGCCATGCGCCCGCGCCGCCCACTCACAGCATCTTCTACCCGCGCTTCCGCAGCGACTGGTGCCGGCTCCGGCTGGTGAGGGGGCGGCAGGGAGGCACACGTCCAGCGGCCAGTACGGTCTGCCGGCCGGCCACTGTCTAACACCCAGCATCGTCTAGATCAGGGGTCCCCAAACCCCAGGCCGCGGACCGGTACCAGTTCGTGGCCTGTTAGGAACCGGGCCGCACAACAGGAGGTGAGAGCGGTGAGTCTGCGCGTGGGCCGCGCCCCATTATTTTATTATTTACCACTTCCGCCCGCGCCTCTTTCCCGCACTGCGCACTTGTCTCAGTCACAGTGTTGGTAAGCCCACAAGCTCTAACCCCTAGTAGCCACAATGAGTAAAAAACAAACGTCGCTAGAGAGCTTATTTGAAAAGGGGGAAAAACCCAATGATGAACCCCCCGCCCCCCCCCCCCCCCCGGTCCGTGAAAAAAATTATCTTCCACGAAACCGGTCCCTGGTGCCAAAAAGGTTGGGGACTGCTGGTCTAGATGACTTACTGGTTGAGTGACTATTGAATAAGTAGTTGAGTAACTAGACTGAATGACTAGTTGAAGAGCTAGTTGAGTAAATAGATGAGTTACTAGTAGAGTGACTATTAGAGTGCCAAGAAGCATGACTAGGTGAGTGACTAGTCGAGTAGTCGTGACTGGCAGCGTGACCAGTAGAGTGAGTGCACGAGCGGTTAGACGAGTGACTGGAAGTGCACGTGGTGCCCGCCGTGTCACCCCTCGCCGCGCGCAGCTGAACGCGTCGGGGCCCTCGGAGGCCGGGGACGAGGCCCCGGGAGGCAGCGCGGTCCTCGACGCATGGGGCCCGGCGTGGGCGCCGCCCCCGTCGGACCTGCCGCCGCGCGACTTCTCGGCCGCGTACGCCTTGGCCGTCGCGTTGCCGCTGGTTCTCGCGGTCCTTTTCATCGCCGTCCTCACCTACGTCATGTGCTGCCGCCGCGAGGGCCTGTGAGTGGTGCCCCCTCCCCCGGCGTCACGCGACGAGACTCGGGATCGATTTGGAAATCTCCCGGAGCGGTCGTGACCTTTTGTGGTCGGGGATCGGCCCGCAGAAATGGATACCACAGAGCTTCGAGTGACCCGGCAAAAGGCAACACTTTCCCACCTGCCCTGAGACCATCGACTCATTACACTTGAGAACATTCGTTGGTGTTTAGCTCCTGAACACTTGCCATGCCATATGCAAAAATAGTAGAGAACCTTGAGGACCCGGCTTAAACACAGGCGACAGTAAACTTGGATTCACACCCTAGATCTCGGCTGTACTGGACTACCCAGCCACATGTCGTTTTCCTCACTGTGCACTTGTGATATGGGCAGCACACACCCGATACTTACAGCACACACTGGATACCCACAGCACATGCCAATGATAACCAGGATACTCATTTTGTTTTTCAGGGAGAAGAGAGACACAGCTACTCCTGAGTGAGTTCTTCTGCAAGTCTTAGAACCAGCGTCACCGCACGTCGCCCCTCCCTTCACGTCGCCCCTCACCACGCGTCGCCCCTCCCTTCACGTCGCCCCTCACCACGCGTCGCCCCTCCTTTCACGTCGCCCCTCCCTTCACGTCGCCCCTCCCTTCACGTCGCCCCTCCCTTCACGTCGCCCCTCCCTTCACGTCGCCCCTCCCTTCACGTCGCCCCTCCCTTCACGTCGCCCCTCCCTTCACGTCGCCCCTTGCCGTGCCGAGGGCCCACTGTGGTTTGGCCGCATCGGGGGGAGTCGACACAGTAGGTAAACTTGGCAAGATGCAGCATCCACCTTGATGGCAGGCCTCTTCCGTGATCGATTCTGCTTAGGTTTTAAAATAAAATGTCACCGACACCTCGACTCAGCTAAAAGGGTCAAAAAGAAAGTAGCCTACTCGATGTTACAGACACCTCCCTTTAGTAAGAGGCCGACCCTCTCCCGTCCTCTGAACAAATGCATAAACATAGCCGTGTGTGTAGCGTCGGCAGTTCGGCGTTTACGACGCCGATAACCCAGGCCGATGCCGACCACCGCTCGGTGACCGAGAGCGGAGCTGCCGTCGGCCGGGTTAGCGGTCAAGCTCGGCACGGTTTTGAACGTCGATCCCTGTCCCCGCGCTTCTCCAGGATGCAGCTGGTGCACCACCGCTCGATCCGCGAGACGGTGCGAGAGCTGCGCGATCTGGCGCTGCGCCGCGACGTGCGACCGCTCTCTACGCTGCCCATGTTTAACCCCCGTGGGGGGGGTGCCCTCCCCAGCCGGGGACCGGACGGGGACACCGGCACCACGAGGCTCATCGGGGCCGAACAGTGAGCAGGCACACGCACGGGCAAACACACGCATGGGCAAACGCACGCATGGGCAAACACATGCACGCACGGGCAAACACACGCACGCACGGGCAAACACATGCACGCACGGGCAAACACATGCACGCACAGGCAAACACATGCACGCACAGGCAAACACATGCACGCACAGGCAAACACATGCACGCACAGACTTGGACACGCCACAAATACATAGATCCCCCGTATTGCCTTTAACAGACCGTTGGGCCAAATACTGTTTGTGAGCAACTATGGAAGCCGGTACGGCAAACGAGGGGTTGGGTGACCAAAACAATGCCCGGCCGCATTCATCACCCGAGAGTTGATGTTTACATACCACACCAGGTACTAATTTTAAGGCTGAGTCGACTTAGGGGAGGCCCAGGACTGATTCCAATATTTGTGACTGTTATTGGCAAGATGCACACTTGCACAGGCATACATGGACAGAAGTATGATGCACGTGGAACACAATTAAACACGTGGGCGCACAATCAGCCACACGTAACCGCACAAAAACACACACACGTGGTCACACAGTCGCACGCGGATCTGGGTAATGACGTGCGAGTGGTTTCGCCCACTCACTGCCGATGCCACCTCCACCTCGCTCGACCCAACCCTCCTTACCCCTCCTTGCCCCCCACAGGACCCCACCAAGTGAGCGACCTTCCCGACCGCCTCCCTACCAGGGCAGGCCCCACGCGCGTCAGGAGACCAGCTTCACGTGCGTCGCTCATGCCGCTCCGCAGACACCGCAACGTGTCCATATTATAAGCCCAAGACAACCGAGACTTTGCTCTGCGGGGAATCCGATTGTCGGCCCAATTGTTCGACCTCGGGAGCTAATCAGAGACTTGTGGCTGGATAATGCTCGGATGGGCAACCCCCATGCATGGTGGGTTGTCATTGACTACTGCTGGGCTACGTCATGGGCAGCGAAGGACAGGGCGGCAAAATCCATTGTTGTGCTGCACTTGTGCTCCCCGCCTTCACCAACTCACCCTGACCAGCGTGATGCGTGGGCAAATAACCCCAAAAACACTCATGCAGCAGCAGTGGATTGACACAGGGACTGCACTTCTTTATATTCTTTATGGTTTATTGTCTTATTTATCTTCAGCACATATCTCCAGCACCATTGCCACCATTTGTTTTGAGCATATATAACGGAAGGCGGCATTTAGACACCGTCAGGGCTTAATTTCCCACCGAACATTTTCCGGCTCGCCGATAAGACCGGAGTAGGCACGTAACTGGTAGCTGTGGCGATAGTGAGAGATATACTGGATGTGATGTAGCGAGCGCTGCTGTAATGACGCCCTCGCCACCGTATCAACGGCGAAGTCGGTGAGCATCGTGCTTGTACGCCGCAGCCCCTGCATCGGGAATCTGAATACCGTCGCAGTTGCGTTCGGGAAACATTCATCGCAGCTCCTCCCTCGTCCAACTCGCTCCGTTCCACCCACAGGGACTCCCCGCGGAGCTGATGACGAGGGCTCAGCGAGGACGTCGCCCACGCACACGGTAACGCGCCCGTCAGGCACCGCGCTCGCTAGGCGTGGTTTCCCTCTAGCATCACGTCTGTGATGCCTGTCTTCCAGCTCGTGGCAGGACATTGATTTATGTTTGTGCACTGTTTCAGATGTCTTCTGTGAAGTGGTTGTTTTTGCTCTAATCTCATTTGCTTTATTGTTGTTGAGTGGTCCAGGTGTCTTGTGACCCCCAATTAATTGACCCCTAATTTGTTTTCCCTTTGCATAATCATTTGCTTTTTTACATAAACCGTACTTATAAAAATATAACGTTTTAGAGAAATAAATGGGGTTCATAAAACATGTGGACCACCCTGTACTGCAGGAAACATTCATGATTTTGGTGACCCAGGTCACTCTTGCAAATGGCGCAGCCTGGTCTCTTGAGTTCTCACCCCGTTACACAATAAACTGAAGGCCCATCCTCCAGCGTTCAAGGCCTGTTTTAGGCTTCTGTGAAGGCCCATTGGACGAACTCACGGCCGCACGTGTCTGTGTTTCAGCGTCGTTGGAGGTTCGTGTCGCCTTTGGCGTCTGCGGTGCGGAGGTGCTCTTCCTGGGATGGCCCCCGGGTCTGGCTCTCATGCCAGCGGCTCCGTGCGGGCACCGAGTGGTAAAACCCACGCTTACAGTTTTACCGAAAAGGCACGCATGGTAGTTTTGTGCACGTGTTTTTTTCTCCTGAGACAATAGCGGCCGCTGTGGCCGCGTAATTGTCCGAATAAATCTCGCGGTGTCTGCACTCGCAGCCTCGGATTGGTGACTGGGCGGCGCGGCATCACTGCCGCAGCAGCAGGAATTGTTGCAGGGCGCAGGGCAGGGGCAGCATCTCCACTACCGGGCGCAGATCCCGGGCGCCCAGGGCGCACCGCACGGCCGCGCGGCTCTGGTTGGCCAGCGACGGTGCGCGCGAACGCAGGCTCTGCACACGCACCCACAAACGAGCGCAGCTGCACACGCACGCACAGAACCGTGCGCTTAGACGGCAGGGAAAAGATCACACATACACAGTTGCTGAGCACAGCGGTTGGCTACGTATACCTACAACATGGTAAGCGTCCAGCAACAAACAGCACTGTCATAGTCGTAGCAGATACGCGTGTAAAATGTTTCTTGAAATTAGCAAGGTTATTATTGTAAAAGCTTGGGAAAAGAGACGATGATGGGAGGGAATTCCAAAGTGAAGCAGCGCAAGAAAATAAGCAGAAAGAGAAGTGAGGTGATCTGCAGTGTGCGAGTGAGTGCGTGCGTGGTGTTGTGACCTCCATTGTGGTGGAGGAACCAATGAGTTCACGGAAACCGTAATAACAATGGTAGTAGCGATAAGAGTGATAAGAAGGCGAATGACTGCCGATGAGCGAGTGAATTGAGTGAATCAGCAAGTGCTGGATCATCAGTCATCCTGACTTACTCTGGATTCTATCAGGTGCAGCGAGGTAGGAATTGGGTGCTTCACCCCAGATATGAGATCAACATTACAACTTCGGCCGAAGTTGTGCTTGTGAACTTGTGACGGCGATGAAGGTTGCATCCAAGACCCCGCAACCCGATTCCAGCGTCCCGAGATTCGATATCAAAATCCGATAGCGACCGCTGGAGGTTTCTTGGAGCCTCACCTGGAAATCCGGCCGAGGATCTGGCTGGCTTGGTCCTCCCTGGGCAGGTCCACCCAGCCACCAGCCGCCGCGAGCAGCAGCCGCAGACACCCCTCCTGATCGTTCCTCTCGTCTCCCTCGTCCTCCCCGTCGTCGTCGTCGCCGTCATCGTCGCCGTCGTCGTCGCCGTCGTCATCGTTCCGGTAGCGGTGCGCCATCAGGGCCAGCAGCTGCGCGATGGGCGTCTCACCGTGGCGGTTCCGCGCACGTGGGTCGGCCCCGCGCCGCAGCAGCGCGGCCGTGATCGCCCTCCGGCCGCGCTTGGCCGCCCAGTGCAGCGGCGTCTCACCGTGCGTGTCAACCGCCCGGCAGCATGCGCCCCCGCGCAGCAGCGCCCGCACGTTCCCCGCCCGGCCACGGAACGCCGCCCAGTGCAGCGGCGTGTCGCCGTTGCCGTCGGGCAGCGAGGCCCCGGCACCCGACGCCAGCAGCAGGGCGACGCAGTCGGTGAAGGAGCGCTCCGCCGCGTAGTGCAGCGCTCGGCGCTTGTAGCCGTCCACCGCGTCCACCTGCGGTGCGGGAATTGAACGTCGACGGCACTTGCACCGCACTCGGCGATGCGTGGGACGGTGGTGTGGGACGTTCCGCGCCTGGCACCGCTGTGCGAGACGGTGTGGGGCAGTATGTAGTGAGAGTGAGTGACAGTGTGGGGCTGTGTGTCCTGGGAGTTTGACGGTGTTAGGCAGTGTGTAGCGAGAGTGTGTGAGGCAGTGTGGGGCAGTGTGTAGTGAGAGTGAGTGACGGTGTGAGGCAGTGTGTAGTGAGAGTGAGTGACGGTGTTGGGTTGTGTGTAGTGAGAGTGAGTGACGGTGTGAGGCAGTGTGTAGTGAGAGTGAGTGATGGTGTTGGCCAGTGTGTAGTGAATGTGACAGTGTGAGGTAGTGTAGTGAGTGACGGTGTGGGGTAGTGAGTGGCAGTGTGGGGTAGTGAGTGACAGTGTGGGGTAGACAGTGTGGGGTAGTGAGTGGCAGTGTGGGGTAGTGAGTGACAGTGTGGGGTAGTGAGTGACGGTGTGGGGTAGTGAGTGACGGTGTGGGGTAGTGAGTGACGGCGTGGGGTAGTGAGTGACAGTGTGGGGTAGTGAGTGACAGTGTGTGGTAGTGAGCGACAGTGTGGGGTAGTGAGTGGCAGTGTGGGGTAGTGAGTGGCAGTGTGTGGTAGTGTGTAGTGAGTGACAGTGTGGGGTAGTGAGTGGCAGTGTGTGGTAGTGTGTAGTGAGTGACAGTGTGGGGTAGTGAGTGACAGTGTGGGGTAGTGAGTGACAGTGTGGGGTAGTGAGTGGCAGTGTGGGGTAGTGAGTGACGGTGTGGGGTAGTGAGTGGCGGTGCGGGGTAGTGAGTGGCGGTGTGGGGTAGTGAGTGACAGTGTGGGGTAGTGAGTGACGGTGTGGGGTAGTGAGTGGCGGTGTGGGGTAGTGAGTGACGGTGTGGGGTAGTGAGTGGCGGTGTGGGGTAGTGAGTGGCGGTGTGTGGTAGTGAGTGACAGTGTGGGGTAGTGAGTGACAGTGTGGGGTAGTGAGTGACAGTGTGGGGTAGTGAGTGACGGTGTGGGGTAGTGAGTGACAGTGTGGGGTAGTGAGTGACAGTGTGGGGTAGTGAGTGACGGTGTGGGGTAGTGAGTGGCGGTGTGGGGTAGTGAGTGACGGTGTGGGGTAGTGAGTGGCGGTATGGGGTAGTGAGTGGCGGTGTGTGGTAGTGAGTGACAGTGTGGGGTAGTGAGTGACAGTGTGGGGTAGTGAGTGACAGTGTGGGGTAGTGAGTGACGGTGTGGGGTAGTGAGTGACGGTGTGGGGTAGTGAATGACAGTGTGGGGTAGTGAATGACAGTGTGGGGTAGTGAGTGACAGTGTGGGGTAGTGAGTGACAGTGTGTGGTAGTGAATGGCAGTGTGTGGTAGTGAGTGACAGTGTGGGGTAGTGAGTGACAGTGTGGGGTGGTGAGTGACAGTGTGTGGTAGTGTGGGGTAGTGAGTGGCAGTGTGGGATAGTGATTGACAGTGTGGGGTAGTGAGTGACTGTGTGGTATTGAGTGACAGTGTGGGGTAGTGAGTGACAGTGTGTGGTAGTGAGTGACAGTGTGGGGTAGTGAGTGACAGTGTGTGGTAGTGAGTGACAGTGTGGGGTAGTGAGTGACAGTGTGGGGTAGTGAGTGACAATGTGGGGTAGTAAGTGGCAGTGTGGGGTAGTGAGTGGCAGTGTGGGGTAGTGACAGTGTGTGGTAGTGTGTGGTAGTGAGTGACAGTGTGGTAGTGAGTGGTAGTGAGTGACAGTGTGGTAGCGAGTGACAGTGTGGGGTAGTGAGTGACAGTGTGGGGTAGTGAGTGATAGTGTGGGGTAGTGAGTGACAGTGTGTGGTAGTGAGCGACAGTGTGGGGTAGTGAGTGACAGTGTGGGGTAGTGAGTGGCAGTGTGTGGTAGTGTGTAGTGAGTGACAGTGTGGGGTAGTGAGTGGCAGTGTGTGGTAGTGTGTAGTGAGTGACAGTGTGGGGTAGTGAGTGACAGTGTGGGGTAGTGAGTGACAGTGTGGGGTAGTGAGTGGCAGTGTGTGGTAGTGAGTAACAGTGTGGGGTAGTGAGTGACGGTGTGGGGTAGTGAGTGGCGGTGCGGGGTAGTGAGTGGCGGTGTGGGGTAGTGAGTGACAGTGTGGGGTAGTGAGTGACGGTGTGGGGTAGTGAGTGGCGGTGTGGGGTAGTGAGTGGCGGTGTGTGGTAGTGAGTGACAGTGTGGGGTAGTGAGTGACAGTGTGGGGTAGTGAGTGACAGTGTGTGGTAGTGAGTGACAGTGTGGGGTAGTGAGTGGCAGTGTGGGGTAGTGAGTGACGGTGTGGGGTAGTGAGTGACGGTGTGGGGTAGTGAATGACAGTGTGGGGTAGTGAATGACAGTGTGGGGTAGTGAATGGCAGTATGTGGTAGTGAGTGACAGTGTGGGGTAGTGAGTGACAGTGTGGGGTGGTGAGTGACAGTGTGTGGTAGTGTGGGGTAGTGAGTGGCAGTGTGGGATAGTGATTGACAGTGTGGGGTAGTGAGTGACTGTGTGGTAGTGAGTGACAGTGTGGGGTAGTGAGTGACAGTGTGTGGTAGTGAGTGACAGTGTGGGGTAGTGAGTGACAGTGTGTGGTAGTGAGTGACAGTGTGTGGTAGTGAGTGACAGTGTGGGGTAGTGAGTGACAGTGTGGGGTAGTGAGTGACAATGTGGGGTAGTGACAGTGTGTGGTAGTGTGTGGTAGTGAGTGACAGTGTGGTAGTGAGTGGTAGTGAGTGACAGTGTGGTAGCGAGTGACAGTGTGGGGTAGTGAGTGACAGTGTGGGGTAGTGAGTGATAGTGTGTGGTAGTGAGTGGCAGTGTGGGGTAGTGAGTGACAGTGTGTGGTAGTGAGTGACAGTGTGTGGTAGTGAGTGACTGTGTGGTAGTGAGTGGTAGTGAGTGACAGTGTGGTAGTGAGTGACAGTGTGGGGTAGTGAGTGACAGTGTGGGGTAGTGAGTGACAGTGTGTGGTAGTGAGTGACAGTGTGTGGTAGTGAGTGACAGTGTGGGGTAGTGAGTGACAGTGTGTGGTAGTGAGTGACAGTGTGTAGTAGTGAGTGACAGTGTGGGGTAGTGAGTGACAGTGTGGGGTAGTGAGTGACAGTGTGGGGTAGTGAGTGACAGTGTGGGGTAGTGAGTGACAGTGTGGTAGTGAGTGACAGTGTTGGGTAGTGAGTGACAGTGTGTGGTAGTGAGTGGCAGTGTGGGGTAGTGAGTGACAGTGTGTGGTAGTGAGTGGTAGTGTGGTGTAGTGAGTGACTGTGTGGTAGTGAGTGACAGTGTGGGGTAGTGAGTGACAGTGTGTGGTAGTGAGTGACAGTGTGGGGTAGTGAGTGACAGTGTGTGGTAGTGAGTGACAGTGTGGGGTAGTGAGTGACAGTGTGGGGTAGTGAGTGACAGTGTGTGGTAGTGAGTGACAGTGTGTGGTAGTGAGTGGTAGTGAGTGACAGTGTGGTAGTGAGTGGTAGTGTGGGGTAGTGAGTGGCAGTGTGGGGTAGTGAGTGACAGTGTGTGGTAGTGAGTGACAGTGTGGGGTAGTGAGTGACAGTGTGGGGTAGTGAGTGACTGTGTGTGGTAGTGAGTGACTGTGTGGTAGTGAGTGGCAGTGTGGGGTAGTGACAGTGTGGGGTAGTGAGTGGCAGTGTGGGGTAGTGAGTGATAGTGTGGGGTAGTGATTGACAGTGTGGGGTAGTGAGTGATAGTGTGGGGTAGTGAGTGACAGTGTGTGGTAGTGAGTGACAGTGTGGGGTAGTGAGTGACAGTGTGTGGTAGTGAGTGACAGTGTGTGGTAGTGAGTGACAGTGTGGGGTAGTGAGTGACAGTGTGGGGTAGTGAGTGACAGTGTGGGGTAGTGAGTGCGGGGCTTGCGGGGTCACCTGCGCGCCGCTCTGGAGCAGGAGGCGCAGGCCTGCCGTGTTGCCCACCATGCAGGCGCAGTGCAGGGGCAGCTGGGTCCCGAGTCCCACATTCACGTCCGCGCCCTGAGGCACACGCACGGGTTACACGTGGAGCGAGACACGCGGCATAGAGCGAGACACGCGGCGCGGTGCGGTGGAGCGCAGTGCAGAGTGGAGGAGTCTTGCCTGCTGCTGCAGCAGCACCGCCACGCTGTCCGGGGGGAATGATCGTCGGCCCGTGAGGGCGCGGATGAGCCGCTCCTGCAGCGAGCGGCGGCCGGTGTCCGGCATGGCGGGGCCGGTCCCCTCCAGCCGACCCACAACTACAGGGACCGGTGTCGGGGTCCCGGACATCCCGCGCGGGCCCGGCAAGAGGGGTCGGTGTAAAGGGGACCAGTCTCTCTATCTCATCCCTGTCAACCCCTATTCAGTGCCCTATCCTATTACAGACCAATTGAGACCTCTTTGGTCACCCCGTGCCCTTATAAATCTCAACGTTCACCCTACAAAGTCCCATCACAAGGGAGAAACAGACACTTTTTTGTGCCCGTACTGAAACGGCTGTACGTCGTCTGGACCTAAAGAACTCTGTACAAGAATACGGGGTAGTAAACCGCGTGGGTTTACAGCTACGCTGATACCTATGGCGATCGCTATAAAGGGGATCGCTATAAAGGGGACCGGTGTCCAGCAGCAGCAGCAGCCCCGAGTGTGCACGGACCCCAGCCGGGGCCTCGGAGCGGCATCCCATCTACCGGGTCACGTGACGTCGGCCGTGACGTCATCCGCGAGGTCGCGCGCGTTTGACGTCACGCACGTGACCCTCGGTAACGGGGGAGAGCCACGTGGGGTGCGGCGAGAGGCGAGGAGGAGACGCGCAGTGGAGGAGGAGAATAGGGGAGGAGGTGACGAGGAGGAGTGGAGGAGAACAGGAGAGGAGGTGACGAGGAGGAGTGGAGGAGGAGAACAGGAGAGGGGTGACGAGGAGGAGGAGAGGACGCCATGTCCTACAGGCTCCTGCGGGCTCAAAGCGGAGCGTGGCGCCGGTACGGGGCGAGAGGGAACCCGCAGGAGTGGTGGAGCTGGCGCGGGTCGACAGGACCCCCCCCCCCCCGCACGGCCGTGACGCCGCGCGTCGTCTGTGTGTGTGGCCCCAAACTCAGATTAATAGGCGACGTTTCGGGAAATCGTCCTTCATAAGAGCAGATTGTATATTGTCTCTGCACCCCCAGTTTATGTCCTCTGTAGAAGGACAGTTGTCCGAAACGTCGCCTGTTAGCTATTTACTGGTTGGGGCCGCATGGGTATTGACGACAGTGAGTTTTTTGACTGCCTGCGTGCCACTGCTCAACGCAGCAGCAGCAGCAGGTACCGTGTCACCGGTCGGATGACGTGCGGGGGTCACAGCAGAGGGCGCGCTCGCGTCCCGTGTCCCACCGTGTCCCGTGTCTCCCCTGTGTCTCGTGTCTCCCCTGTGTCCCGTGTCCCACCGTGTCTCGTGTCCCACCGTGTCTCGTGTCTCCCCTGTGTCCCGTGTCCCACCGTGTCTCGTGTCCCACCGTGTCTCGTGTCTCCCCTGTGTCTCGTGTCTCCCCTGTGTCTCGTGTCTCCCCTGTGTCTCGTGTCGCGTGCGTTCACTGTCTCCCTCCCCTGTGTCTCGCGTCTCGCCTGTGTCTCGTGTCCCGCGTCTCCCGCGTCTCCCCTGTGTCTCGTGTCCCGTGTCGCGTGCATTCACTGTCTCCCGCGTCTCCCGCGTCTCCCCTGTGTCTCGTGTCCTACCTGTGTCCCGTGTCTCCCCTGTGTCCCGTGTCTCCCCTGTGTCCCGTGTCTCCCGCGTCTCCCCTGTGTCTCGCGTCTCCCCTGTGTCTCGTGTCTCACCTGTGTCTCGCGTCTCCCCTGTGTCTCGTTTCCCGTGTCTCCCCTGTGTCTCGCGTCTCCCCTGTGTCTCGTGTCTCCCCTGTCTCGTGTCTCCCCTGTGTCTCGTGTCTCCCCTGTGTCTCGCGTCTCCCCGGTGTCTCGTGTCCCGTGTCTCCCCTGTGTCCCGTGTCTCCCCTTTGTCTCGTGTCTCCCCTGTCTCGTGTGTCCCCTGTGTCTCGTGTCCCGTGTCTCCCCTGTGTCTCGCGTCTCCCCTGTGTCTCGTGTCCTACCTGTGTCTCGTGTCCCGTGTCTCCCCCGTGTCCCGTGTCTCCCCTGTGTCCCGTGTCTCCCCTGTGTCCCGTGTCTCCCCTGTGTCCCGTGTCACGATGGTGCAGTGCCTGGCTTGGCTGGAGCGTGCGCGACACGCATGGCACCGCCGCTGCAGTGAAGTTGGCGCCCGGCGCCAGCGAGCGGGCGCAGCGGCTGGTGGTGGGGCAGCGCCTCCACGGGTACAGCGTGCAGCGGGTGAGCGACGGGTCAGACACCGCACACCCAGACCCCTGCTCCCCCAGACTCCTGCTCCCCCAAACCCCTGCTCCCCCAGACCCCTGCTCCTCCAGACCCCTGCTCCTCCAGACCCCTGCTCCCCCAGACCCCTGCTCCCCCAGACCCCGCACACCCAGACTCCTGCTCCTGCAGACCCCTGCTCCTCCAGACCCCTGCTCCCCCAGACCCCTGCTCCCCCAGACCCCTGCTCCTCCAGACCCCTGCTCCTCCAAACCCCTGCTCCCCCAGACCCCTGCTCCCCCAGACCCCGCACACCCAGACCCCTGCTCCTCCAGACCCCTGCTCCCCCAGACCCCTGCTCCTCCAGACCCCTGCTCCCCCAGACCCCTGCTCCCCCAGACCCCGCACACCCAGACCCCTGCTCCTCCAGACCCCTGCTCCTCCAGACCCCTGCTCCCCCAGACTCCTGCTCCTCCAGACCCCTGCTCCCCTAGACCCCTGCTCCCCCAGACCCCGCACACCCAGACCCCTGCTCCTCCAGACCCCTGCTCCTCCAGACCCCAGCTCCCCCAGACCCCTGCTCCTCCAGACCCCTGCTCCCCCAGACCCCGCACACCCAGACCCCTGCTCCTCCAGACCCCTGCTCCCCCAGACCCCTGCTCCTCCAGAGCCCTGCACTTACGAACCCAGCGACCCAGGTTTGATTCCCGGCCATGGCTAACAACGGTGACGACGATTTGTATTGGTCCTGTGCCTCCCCGAGGCCGACTCAGTCCTCAATGAGTTCCTTGTGCGGTGTGTAAACTTTAGCACTGGGGAGACAAAGATGGCCGGGCACGATGCCCCAAAGCTACATGGGGGAACTTTGTTGCAGGTGGTGCCCGTGCCCGACCTGTTCCTGACAGCCGTGGTGCTGAGGCACGACAGAACCGGCGCTCAGCACCTCCACCTGGCACGTGATGACCCCAACAACCTGTTCAGGTGCACGCACCCACAAACACAAAGACTGAGCTCCCCCGCGTAGTCTGCACATGCTGTCGGGGCAAGTGCTGTTATTGAGTACCTTTTATGAAGGCTGACAGCGTGCAACTGGCTTCCACTCTGCAGGACAGCACCGGCTTTGGGAGGCCTTCATCCAGCAGTGGATTGGCCATGGCTCGTGATGATGATGATGATGAAGTGTGTATGCGCGTGTGTCTGCAGTGTGCAGTTGGCCACCACCCCGCGGGACAGCACCGGCGTGCCGCATATTCTGGAGCACGTGGTGCTGTGCGGCTCGCGCCGCTTCCCGTGCCGAGACCCATTTTTCAAGATGCTCAACCGCTCGCTCGCTACCTTCATGAACGCCTTCACCGGTGGGCACGGCGCCTGCCCGCTCGCACGCCGGGCATACGACCCAACGTGGTTGGTCGGAATCACCTGGGGTAGCGACTGCTGCTAGTGTCCACGGTGGGCAGTGTCCACCATGGGCAGTATCCACCATGGGCAGTGTCCACTATGGGCAGTGTCCACCATGGGCAGTGCCCACCCTGGACGGTGTCCGCTTTAAGCGGTGCTCACCTTTGAGCAGATACCCCCTCTGTGTTAGAGATACACGCGGTTTGTATTCTCATATTCTGAAAGTATAAAATCATGTCAAATAGTTTTTATTTCAATATTACATTCTGTGTCAAACATACTACGGTGAACCTCGGTTTAACACATAGGCTTTCGCGACCAATATCTATAATAGAGGTTTTTTGGGTTAATGTACGCTGACTCATTAATCCCCCCCCCACTTTGCGCAAGAGCGCAGAAGTGTGGTCACCACATCTACGCCTCTATATAAGGAACGAAACAGGTGGACTTCTCCACAAATCTGGCTGTTGCCTGATGAAGCTAGTTGCAGTTACTGGCGAAATGGGTAACTCAGATTGTAAATGTTGTGGCTTGGCTCTCCAACACACCGGTGTGCTGTTCTAGTGACGAATTGTCATGTTCTTCTTTGGTTCTTTCGGTAAAGTCACGTAGAATGAGAATAAAATAATAAATTGATAAAATAAAATAACACAATAATATTCTCACGACGTTTCGGCCACAACACAAGCGGCCTTCATCAGGTGAAGGGGACGAGACTGTCTGGAGGACAGACAGTCTGGAGGACAGCGCTGGAGCAACGCTGTTCTCCAGACAGTCTCGTCCCCTTCACCTGATGAAGGCCGCTTGTGTTGTGGCCGAAACGTCGTGAGAATATTATTGTGTTATTTTATTTTATCAATTTATTATTTTATTCTTATTCTATGTGACTTTACCGAAAGAACCAAAGAAGATGAATCCTTGCAGTCACGAAAGCTTTAAATCGAAATTTGTCATGTTCTGTTTACGTAACAACCCTTACTAGTTGGCTGTGTCGGGTGGTGGTGGGTTTTAACGACAGATTTATATACAGTGCACCTATTTAACAACATTCCCACAGGAAGCTACCACGGTGATCTGGCCATCACAAGCGTTAGTAGTCTTGATGACATTCTTCTTTTGCCACCTAGGGTAGCAGCTGCCACCCTAGGTGGTACCGCTGAAACATTTTTGGGCCTTTGGCTCCGAAGACCGGACACCCGACTAGGTGTACCGAGAGACGGGGGCCCACGAAGCTACGGCTGAGCAGGAGCCTCATGCTCAGGGAGGGTCCCCTAATATCGCAAGAGGAGTTGAGTGATTCAGTAAATATTCACATGACGGACGTTTAAGCGATTTCCTGCTTACATGAGGGTTGAGGTGGTGTTCATCTCCTGAACATAGCCCTGAGCCAGTGGTGGAAATTCCACATTCATATGGCGAACTGTTAACTATTCCACAAAGTGGTACTCATTTTATCGATGATGTAGGGAAGGATTGTGAGCTGAGTCAACGCATCCCCCCCTCACCCTCCAACCAGGGTTTGAACTCTCAGCGTTGGGTTTTCTGCGAGATGGTCGACCCTGGCCGGGTCTCATTTACATCTAACGCAGTGCGTGTGAAACGAATCCGGAGAATGGCGCTAAATCAATAAATACAATAACCGGTTCCTCTGATAAAGACAATGTAGGCGATGTAATTGTTGTGTCCCTCCCTCCTGCCACCCTGCTCCTTCCCTCCCCCCCCCCCACCTACAGCGAGCGACTACACGATGTACCCGTTCTCCACCCAGAACCCTCAAGACTTTCGCAACCTCCTGTCCGTCTACCTGGACGCCGTGTTCTTCCCGCGCCTCCTGGAGCTCGACTTCTGGTGAGGTCGTCTTGTTGGGAGCCATTTGGGAAGATGCGACGATGCTGGTGCACCTCCTTGGGGCGTGGAGGTCACAGGTGTAAGATGTACATGTGTGTGCGTTTGCTGTGTGCACCTAGCCTGGCACAAGCGTCATGGTGATGCCACTGAGTGGCGAATGGCAGCTGTCATTGTCAATATGTGTGTTTGCTGTGTGTGTGTGTCAACACCCTGGATACCCTTGCAATTGAAATGGTTCCTTCTCAAGGGATGTTCCAGGTGAAGTAAATAAATCAAATTATTTTTCTAGATCTGATGCTCGCCTGTCGTTCGCGTGTCGATCAAACCTGCGTCTTGTTTACGTGTTTGTCGTGGGGGCGCTTGCCGCAGGCAGGAGGGATGGCGGCTCGAGCACGAAGACCCCAAGGACCCGGGCACCCCCCTCGCCCTGCGTGGCGTCGTCTTTAACGAGATGAAGGGGGCCTTCGTGAGTTCCCGTGCCAACGATCGCGCCCGTGCCTCGATGACCTCGACACGATAGCGTCGGGGTCAGAGTAGACATTTTTATTCTGCTCGTTTTCCCAGGAAATCCTTATTGAGTCCAATAATATTTTCCAGGAAAGTCCTGCCAAGGTTTCACAGTAGGGGGTGAAGTCGCTATTGCGCTTCATCCCAATTGAATAATTTGCAGGTCATTTTGTAGAATTGGGACGTTTGGCTTATACCCGTGACAATTAATGTTTTTAGCTGGGAGGAAATTAGAGAACGTGGAGAAAACCCATGCAAAACAGGGGGCGAACATACAAACTCCATAAGGAAGAGCCACAAAATCGAACCCAGGTGCTTCTTGCTGTGATTAGAGAGTGGTACTCTTGCACCACCCTTATTTATGTGCTGGCGGGTGGTATGGTGGAGAGCTCAGAAATAAAATATTTAACCAAGAACCACAAACTGGCAGAGAGGCAAGAGCGCCCACAAGGGCCAACCTCGTGATTTAGTGGGGCCCAAAGCCCGCGAGTCCCCGGTAGAGCCCCCGTGGAGCCGGTCGCCTGCCCGCCCGCCCCCACAACCCACCAATTTTCCATGTCCATGTTCCATGCAGGCCGACAGGGAGCAGCTGTTCTGCCAGCACGCGCAGAATGCGCTGCAGCCGGAGCACACGTACGGCGTCGTGAGTGGGGGACACCCGGTCCACATCCCTGAACTCACCTGGGAGGGCCTGCGGGCCTTCCACGCCGCGCACTACCACCCGTCCAATGCACAGTGAGGCTCTTGCACACGCGTGTACACACAGGCACACCTCGTTTTACTGTTCTTCCTCCTGACTCTGACCTAAACCAGTGGCACCTCCATAGCCCTTCTCACTGCATCTTCTGTCTCTTTTCAACTCGAGCCCAAATCATATCAGTCTCGCATCCCTGACCTCCAGGATAGGAGTGACCCCTGCTAAGGCCCAAGCTTCTTGATTCCGTCTCCTTTCCTTGGAAGATATTGTCGGTATCATTTCTGAAACATTTTACTGCATCGTAAAAAATGATATCGTGACAACCCCAGCGTGCACGCCACCACACACATGCGTATGCACACAATGACAAAGATCTCCCTCATAGCATTTAACATACTTTTGGCAAAAGTGCTGTCAGTATGCGCCTATAAAGGCCAGCACGGCACATAAGGGGATTTTGTGGCCAGCTCCACGCCCAGCAGCCTCTTTGTCCCGAATGGCGATGTTTACACATTGCACCAGGTCATTTAAGGCTGAATCGATCTAGGAGAGGCTCAAGTGCAGATATTTGTCACAGGTGCTGGCCGCGAGTGGGAATTGATCTCGAGTCGCAAGGTTAACCGCTGCGCTATCGTTTCCCCCACGCACACACATGTACACATGCACACAAAGACAAAAATTCCCATTTAGCCTTAACATGGGATCGGGGCAGGTGCTGTTAGTGACACGTACACGCACGCACGTCGCTGTGTGTGTCAGGTTCGTGACATACGGAGACCTTCCGCTGGAGCCGACGCTGCAGCAGATCGAAGTCGAGGCACTGCGCCACTTCCAGCGCATCCAGCCCGACACGGCCGTGCCCAGCCAACCACGCTGGAGCCAGCCGGTATCATCGCCCACCCCACCGATCTGCACTGACCCTCACCGAGCCCACCGACCCCACTGATCCCCATTGAGCCCACGACTCCCACCGACCCCACCGACCCCACTGATCCCACTGATCCCACTGACCCCACTGATCTCTACCGAGCCCACTAACCCCACCAACCCCAATGACCCTATAGACTCCATCAACCCCACCTACTCCACCTATCCCACCAACTCCACCAAGAAGGTTTAAACTCGTTTGCCGTGTGCAAGTCTCTGTGATTATTTGGTGGCTGAATGTTCCCCAGAACAGGAATCCAGGGGATTGGTGTTGGTTTCAGTGGATGGGAGACGTTCGCGTTCTCGCTGCCCACCGGCTGCCTGTTTCCATGTCACCTTAAACACAACTAATACCGCCATGGAGGCGAAATGGGCGGTGGTAGTGACGATGGTAGTTGTAGAACAGTAATTGTATTCCATGCTGCTCTGTGGCCTCTGCCCCTGGACCCCAGAGGGAGGTGCACGTGACCTGTGAGGCTGACCCCCTGGCCCCCGACCCCAGCAAGCAGACGACCGTCAGCGTGAGCTTTCTCCTGGGAGAGTACGTCACACCTCGACACTGCTACGTACCGCATCACACCACATCACACCACATCACACCACATCACACCACATCACACCATATCACACCATATCACACCATGGCGGCTGTTGATATGTGTTTCTGTGTGTGTGCAGTATCACGGACGTGTTTGAGTCATTTGTGCTGAATGTGGTCTCCTCTCTGCTCGTGTCCGGGCCCAGCGCGCCCTTCTACCGGGCCCTGCTCGAGTCCGGGATGGGCTCCCACTACGCTCCAGTTACCGGGTCTGCTCCGCGTAATACCACACACCGCGTTACACCAAGCCACGTCATACCGTACTACGCCATGCCATACCGCGCCGTGGTGACTCTGTGGCGCTGGTGGTGCGGTGCGGCGCAGGTATGACGGCAGTACGCGCGATGCGGCGTTCGGCGTGGGGCTGCAGGGCGTTGCACCGGGGGACGTGGAACGCGTGACGAGCGCCGTGCACGCCACCATTGCCAGCGTCGTGCGGTACGAGCGCGACACGTGTGCCCGCGTGTCCTTGTTGTGTTTATGTTGTGTGTCCGTGTCGTGTGTTCGCGTGTCCCTGTTGTGTCTGTGTTATGTGTATCCGTGTCATGTGGACGGGTTCGTGTTTAGTGCTCGTTTGTCTGTCTATGTTGTGTGCTCATGTCCGTGTTGTGTGTGTCTCCGTGTTGTGTATGTCTCCGTGTTGTGTGTGTCTTCCTGTTGTGTGTGTCTTTGTGTCGTGTGTGTCTTCGTGTTGTGTGTGTCTCCGTGTTGTGTGTGTCTCCGTGTTGTGTGTGTCTTCGTGTTGTGTGTGTCTTCGTGTTGTGTGTGTCTCCTTCAGGTGAAGAACAGCGCTGTCGGAAAGACAGCGCTCCAATGAACACTGCTAAGCTTGGCAGCGTATTTTAAGCTGGGTGGGAGGAGGAGAGCGCTTTGACAAAGGAGTTTACATATCAACAGAGGAATTTAGCATATTGATGACAAATGCAGATATGGGGTTAGTCACTCCTTGTGGAATGTGTAGACGGTGGGGGGAGGTCTCAAAGTCATATGATGCTATAGTGTATTATGTAGGATTAGCAGTAATAAAGGGAGGGAAATTTTAATAATAAAGAACTGCAGCAGCCAAACCACTGCATATCAAGCTAGTGTATTATGTGGAAAACAAAAAAGGAGTTTCTAAAGAACTACAAATACCCTACTACCATACAATAAACCGATGTGAAAAAACTAAATATAAACTACATCAATATAATCAATGTACTCAATATACTCTCCAATAAGCTGAGCTATTAACATTAAGTAACTGGGTATACACTACACTGTATAATGACTACCATATAGTAAACTGATAAAAAAACTAAAATATAAACTACATCAATATAATCAATAAACTCAATATGCTCTTCAATAAGCTGAGTTACTAACAATAAGCCATTATACATTACACTTCTATGTCGAAAAAAGTGGCGTTTTTTTTCTTAACGTTAGCACCACGGAAAGCGGCGAGCATTGTTCAGACGGACGAGTCCATCTATGCTCGGAACGGAGGAGGGGGGAGAGAGAAAGAAACAGCCACCGTGCGCTGCTCTGTCCTGTGCTGCGTTACAACTATGCTATAAACTAGACTACTATACATTACAATATTATACCTTCCAATCTAAACTACACTGTATAATATCGTATACACAGCCCAATATAAGCTCTAACGTGCATTATATTGATATGCCTCCAACTAAACTTTTTTCTACATCACACAACTTTACACCGTACTATACATTGCCATAGACAAACCCCAACATTGAATTATACATTGCGTTACTATATACTACCCTATACCTTAGACTATACATTGTAATATTACACTATGTATTTTTCTACAAACCCTACTGTATACCACACTGTTGTATATTCACTATACAAGTACGATACTATATATTACCTTATACATTCTATTCAACATTACACTATTATACTATTTATTATTATACAATATACTATACACCATACCATTGACCGTTGCGTGAAAGGTACTAAGAGGAAGCAAATAGATATGTCAGTGGGAGAGTGGTCGCAGGAAACTTGCAGCGGAGCAAAGACTCCGATCTGTGAAGAGAATACAAAAGCTATATAGTCAATGCCAGCGAATGGAATGCGGTCTGAAAGTCACTGTCCGTGTTGTTGTATGTGTGCGTTCACATCGTTTGGATATTTTGTGCGTGTTCATGCAGTAACCGTTTTAACAAAATAACATTCATAACAAGGCGTGTGTGTGTGTATTGTGTTTACATGCACGTAAAGCACTTTCACTACATATACCAAGACGCTTTGTAATCTAACAAAAGCCTGGCAGTGACACTTCTCCACCACCACACTTAAGGTCACAACAACACCCACTCACCTACTCACACACTCACTCACCCACACACTCACCCACTCACCACACCGCAGGTGACAACACTTCTCTTTATGCTTCTTCTCTCTCAATGCTCCACTTGGCAATTCCCTCCCAATGTCTCTTATCCCAAACTATTATGATAACCTTGCTCAATTCAAGTACTGCGTTACACTCTCATTTATTACAATTCTGATAGTGCTGCTGTTGCCCTGCGCTGTCCCTTCGCTATCCCTGCAGGACGGGATTTGAGGCTGAGCGGATCGAGGCTCTTCTGCACAAGATGGAGTTGGGTCTCAAGCACCAGGGAACCAACTTTGGGCTGACGCTCGCGACTGTAGGTTCCTCTCACTGGCCACTTGCGCAGGGTATCACCGGTGTGGCATCACACCCAGTGGCACCGGTGTGGCATCACACCCAGTGGCACCGGTGTGGCATCATGCGCGATGGCACCAGTGTGGCATCACACCCAGTGGCACTAGTGTGGCATCACACCCAGTGGCACCAGTGTGACAACACGCGCGGTGGCACCGTTGTGGCATCACGCGCGGTGGCACCAGTGTAGCATCACGCCCATTAGCATCAGGGGGGCATCACGTGCAGTGAAAACTTTTCCCATTGCCATCACGAATGCAGCACGCATACAACAACAACAACCGCCATTCGCCACTAAGTGGCGGTGACGTCACCACGACGCTTGTGCCAGGCTATGTGCACCCTGAGGCCACGTGAAGTGTCGAACGCCCGCTGGCAGGAGGTCACGGGGCAGACCCAGGTGCCACGGGTCGACTGACTGAGATGACTGGCTGATGCACCACCTGTGCCCCCTACTGTGCCAACCCGCTGTGCTTTAGCCACCCGGCGCTCCGCTCGTTGTTGTGAGCGTCGCTCCTCCGCCCTCCGTTGTTGGAGGGCGACTACCTCCAACTGCCCAGTAGCATCCTTCACGAGCCTCCTCCACAGAGGCCGATCTTGACACCGCTGGTACCAGTCATCGGCAAGACCACTCAGCTCCACGTCCTCCTGTACCACATCATTCCATCTCTTCTCTAGCCCGTGCCGCGCCCGCTTTTCCCCCTCAATCCGGCCGAACAAAAGCTGTTTCGGCATCCGGTGGCTGGGCATGCGGGCTACATGACCCAGCCATCGCAGCCTTGCCCGCCGGAGGAGCTCACCGATGGGACCTTGCCCAGATCTTTCAAGGATTTGTGAGCTCCTCACACAATCCAGTCTGGTTAAACCCAGGATGGATCGTAGGCAGGCCAGCCTAAATGTTTCTAACCGGCGAAGATGTTCCATTAGGGGGGTCCACGTTTCGCAAGCGTAGAGAAGGGAGGGAATGACCGTGGCCGAGAAGACCTGAAGCTTAGTGCGGAGCGACAGACCAGGTAGCTTCCACACAGCGTTACGCAACCGATGAAAAGATATTGCCGCTCGACTGATTCGGAGTGAGACCTCTGCTGTTAAACTGGAGCCAGTCATAAGCACACTGCCCAGGTACGGGAAACTCTCCACTCTCTCCACAACTGCCCCATCACCGATCGGGAGTTGTGGGGGTGGAGTGTCCGATGGTACAAAATACCCAGGCAGGTGCTTAGTTTTGGTGGGGCTGATGGTAAGGCCCCACCTCTTAGTGGCACGCTCCAGTCTCAGCAGCAGCGTCTCCAACTCCTCCTCTGACTGAGCAGCTATTACCAAATCATCAGCATACGTAACGTGGTTGAGCAATAGGGAGCCATCCCTTGACCGCACCCGGGCATCGATCAGCCTCCCATTATATCTGTACCATATGGAGATTCCCCCGGTACAGCTATTCAAGGCTTCACGAACTACGTGGTCAAAATAGATGTTAAATAATGTGGGAGCCAGAGGACATCCCTGTTGCACCCCAAGGTGTACAGGGAATGGCTTTGACTCCCGGCCACGTAGTTTTACCCGGGCCCGCTCACCATCATGAAGGTCCTTAATGATCATGAGCAGAGGGTCAGGTACTCCAAAAGCACGAAGAATGACCCAGAGCCCAGGCCTACTGATGGTATCATAGGCCTTGACCAGGTCAATAAAGCAGAGATGTAGGTCTTGTTGGAATTCCCTACACCTCTGCTGTAGCAGACGGACAGAAAATATGGCATCTGTGCAGGACCGCCCTATCCTGAAACCGCATTGGGGTTCCGCAAGCCTCTCCTCAGCGTGCCTGGCAAGGCGATGCTGAATAATCCTTGCCAGGACCTTTCCCGGCACACTGAGGAGTGAGATGCCCCTGTAGTTGTTACAGTCTCTGCGGTCCCCCTTCTTAAAAAGGGGGACCACCAGGGCATCCTTCCAATCCTGCGGAACCCGTCCAGTGGTCCAGACTGTTGTTATGATGTCATATAGGGCAGTCTGTGCACAAACGCCACCCTCCCTCAGCATTTCTCTTGGGAGATCATCTCTGCCCGCTGCCTTTCCTGGTCTCAGACTCCGGATCGCCTTCAGTACTTCCTCAACAGATGGCACCTCAGCCAGCCACTCACAGGGGGTGACTTCTTCCAATATTTGAGGCACCGCAGCCTCAGCAGGGTCATCCTCACTTTGTGCCACGATGTTTTCCTGGCTGAGGGATTTTCCCTCCCCCAGGACCTCACAGAAATGCTCAGCAAATCTGCAAACCTGTTCCTGGGGGTCGGAGATTGGATCACCGTTTTTTCCCCTAATGATGGTAATAGGTATGGTGCTGCAGGTTACTTTTTTGATGGAGTTAAATAGAGATTTGTGATCACGGGCCACTGAGGCAGACTCCATCCCCTCAGCAACCCGCGACCACCACCCATCCTTGCAGCGCCTCACGGCTCTCCGAACCTCCGAGCGAAGGCTGTGGTAAGCCTCCTCATTCTCTGACGTGGGATTCTGTAGCCGATGGCAGTGGGCCTGTCGCTTTTTATCAACCATCCTGAACACCTCCTCTGTCAGCCAGGGTCTCTGGGGAGGTCTGGACCGCGTACCCAAAGCAGCCATTGCAGCTGCATGAGTCACAGTCCTAAACCTCGCCCATTTACCCTCGACATCAGGAGGAGTCGGGGACGATGCCAATCCCAGCCGCAAGCGATGATGAAATTCTCGCTTGCAACTTTCATCAGATAACTGAGACCAGGCCACTTTAGGTCGGAATGGGGTCCTGGGTGTACACCCACCACCGGAGTGGAAGAATGGCAGGCGCATCTTACAGATGACTAGTCGATGGTCAGAGGGCAGATCAGCTCCACGGTAGGTCCTGGTGTCAAGGACATGGGCTCGCATCCGCTGGTCCGTCACTATGTAGTCCAGCAGATGCTCTTGCTTGGACCCGGCATGCATCCATGATGTTGTGTGGATGCGCCGATGCCGGAACAGCGTGTTGGTAATTACAAGCCCATGGGCTGCACAAAAATCTAGCAGCCTCCTACCGTTGTTATTGAGCTGATCTGGCCCATGCCCTCCAATCACTCCAGACCAGGTGCCAGTATCATGACCAACTCGGGCATTGAAGTCACCCAACATGATGACTCTATCCCGAGGGGCCACTTTAGCCAGCACCTGTGACAGGAGGTCATAGAAGGCATCTGACTCATCGGCTTTGCCTGCATCCCTCCACGGATGTTCATCTTCGGTGGGGGCATAAGTAACCACGACCACCATTCCTCGCCTCCGGTTGATGGGAAGGCGAGCCCAAAGTAGCCTGGGGCTTACAGCTTCCCACACCTCACCGCCACGCTCCCACACCCCTTTCATTCTTTTGTTCAAAAGAAGAGCCACACCCTGTTGTTTGGCAGTCTGCTGCCCCGAGTAGAGGACTGTCCACCCCTCATGGTGGCAGGAGCCAGAGCCGGTCCACCGGACCTCCTGAATGCCGCATAGATCCAGGCAGTACCGGTCCAGCTCCCGACAGAGGAGTGGCAGCCTCTCCTCCGCAGTGAGCGTTCGAACATTCGACGTGGCCACCCGTAGTGGCTTTTCGTTGTTTCTGGAGTAGCCCCGAGGGTAGGTATTCAATCTCCTGGCTCCGCCAATTGGGGTTTGGCCAGGAGACGTCATAGACGCCTGGCCCCCCGGGGCCTCCGGCACAAGCTTATTAGTTACATATTTCAGTTTAACTCGTGGTTTCGTGGTAATTAATTGAAGGTGGAGGGGTTATCAGCCCCTCGCACCCGTCCAGAGCCCCCGTTTAGCCCCTGTGGTGGACACATATGCCATGAAGGGAGGAGCCCCCACAGCACTGTCCACGACAGAGTTGCCCGTCCGGCACCGCGAGGAGGTAGGGGGTTGTTTTGCCATACACAGAGACAAAGATCTCCCGTGTAGCCTACACAGGCAGTTGGGGAAAGTGCTGTTAGCAAGCACCTATGAAGGCTGGTATAGCACAAGAGACAGTGGTGTGGCCAGGACAATGTCAAGTCGCCATTGTCTCCCTATTGCCAGATATTTACACACTGCACGAGGTACTCATTTAAGGCTGAGTCGACCTAGGGGAGGCCTAGGATGGGTTCAGATATATGCCACGAATATTGGCTGTAGGCGGGAATTGAACGCAGGTGGCTATATTTATATGGCAGTGCGCTGACAACTGCCACCACTCGCACGTACACACACGTGTACCTTAAGAGGGTGCCCATGCTGTGTGAGCCTTGGTAGACCGGAGCAGGTAACCAGCAGCCGTAGTGAGAAGGGGGTATACTGGATGTTGTATGCTGGGTACAGAAATATTTTCTGGGCCACCAACGCAGAGAGACGCTGTTGGAATAAAACCCTCGGGCATGCGGCTCTGCCTGTCTCTCTCTTCTTCACGGGTTTTGCGAGTCCACCAGCATGCGTTGTGACACGTGCGTTGTGCCGTGCGCCCCCCGCAGGCGCTGGCGTCGAGCTGGGGTCATGGCGGCGATCCCGTAGAGATGCTGCGCGTGGACGCGCACGTGCGCCGCCTGCGCTCACTGCTGACGACGGAGCCCTCGTTCCTGCAGGACGTGGTGAAGCGGCACCTGCAGGTGACCTGCGACCCGTACTCACCCTCACGGCCCGGGGAGCCTCGAGTGTTTCAGGAGTGTCGCGCGGTTCTTGCATCGAGCCAGGTTATTGTTGTACGAGCTTGGGGAACGAGACGTTGGGAGGGAAGAAGCAAAAAGAGAATTGAGTGATCTGCAATGTGGTGGGTGGGTGGGTGAGTGGGTGATTGGGCGGGTGAGTGAGTTGTGGGGTGAGTGAGTGAGCGGGGGAGTGTTATATGTGGTGGTTGAACAGTGTGGATGAGATGAAACAGTCTGGTTGACCGAGTCCTGAACAGGGGCAGAGGAATCATTGAGTGAAGTTCATGAGAACAGTAGCTATAAAAGAGTGAGTGGTTTGTTGATTGAGTGAGTTGGTGGGTGGGTGGGCGAGTGAGTCGGTGGGTGAGTGTGTTGTGACCTACAGTAGTGTGGTGGTTAGTCGTGAGCGTAAGAACAGAATTGAATTGACCAGTGAGCACAGCCCTCGTGACCACGCTCGTTTACGTGTCTCCAGGACAACCCCCATCGCTTGACCCTGGCGATGACCCCCGACCCTGGATACGCGGAGCGGCAGGCGGAGAAGGAGGCGGAGACGCTGCGGGCGCTGGCGGGCGGTCTCTCCGCCGAGGAGCGCGAACGCGTGCACCACAAGGGTAGCGAGCCGGCCCCCCGCTCGCCCGCCCGCCCCCACCCAAGTGTATCCCGACTGCGCCATCGGAATAATTTTATTTCGTTTTAGCAACGTTGCCCGGTGCAGACCCAGGGGCCCAAAACGTCAAGAGGCCAGCAACAACCACCACTATTGAAGCTGCAGTGCGAGGAAATAATCCTGCAGAGAAGTGCTGTGAGCTGCAGCGTGTTGAACGAACGCACTGTTGGGCGAGACGACGGCACGGTCCATCCGAATCGCAGAACTCAGAATCGGAATCTTTATTTATTGTGAAGTTACCGCCAGGATCCATTGAAGTGACCTCTGGTCCACACAGGAGTGGGCAGCGCTTTCTGTCGCGCCGTGCCACGGAGAGTAATGTCCGTCACACGATAGTTGGACCGATTTATTACATTCTCAGCCTTAAACACGGCAAAGCGGAAGAGTGGGAAGCACAGGTGGTTGCATTTGCGTCATCTGAACCAGTCAACCCCATGACCTGCCGGCGAGCCTTCCACACTTCAAGGAACGGCCTCAAAATGCACCTAGCCTGGCACAAAATTCGTTGGCTACGTACAGTGCGAAAGAAGTTCAGCATACATAGATACATGGTTGTTGCAGTTGTTGTGACGCGAGGTTGTGCCGCTCTCAGGCCTGGAGTTGCTGGCGCTGCAGGAGGGCCAGGAGGACGTCTCGTTCTTGCCCACTCTCCAAGTGTCGGACATCGACCCGCAGATCCCATGCACGCACACACGGCTCACCTGGGCCGGTACGTGCATCCTACTCGCTCTCTCGGCATGCGCTCAATCGTTCACTCACTCACGGACCAATTCATTCAGTTTTCCCACACTAACCTCACGCTTCCACTTACCGTACACTCAACGCCCTCACTCGCGCATCCATGAATTCACTCACACCACACCTATGCGCTTACTCGGCAACCCTGGCATCTGTGATGGCTTTAGGGCTGATATGGTATTTCCGTACGTGTGCTGCGTGTGCTGTGTGTGTCGCGTGTGTCACGTGCGTCTGTGGATTGCGGCGCGTGCGTGTGTCTGCACGTCTGCCGCTTGCGTGCGTGGGTGGGTACGTGCGTGTATGGGTGTGTGCGTGTGTAGAGCGCGACGTGCCAGTGCAGGTGAGCGAGCAGCCCACGAACGGGGTTGTGAGTTTCCGCGCGCTGCTCTCCCTCACGGCCGTGCCGTGCGACCTGCAGCCGCTCGTGCCCCTCTTCTGCCACGTGCTCGCCAAGTACGCACGTACACGCACATACACAACATGCATGTATATACAAAGACCCCCCTTGTAGCCTCAGGTAGGCTGTTGGGGACGGTATGGTTAGTGAGCAACACCTGTAAAGGCCAGTACAGCGCACTTGCGGATGGGGTGGACAGCACCGCACCCGGCGGTCCTCTCTCTCAGAGTAACAATGTTCGCTAACCACAGCAGGTACTCATTTGAGGCCGAATTGACCTAGGGTGGTCCCTGGTACCGTGCCCTGGCACTGTGAGCGGGCTGCGTATCGCCATCGCTCATCTCGAGCATGCCATGGGCAGATTTGAGCAAGAGTTTGGATTGCGGTGACACGCTCGGATGGAACCCGCGTTCGTGCGTGCGTGTGTGTTGCAGAGTGGGTTGCGGTGACATGGATTACCGGCAGCTATCTCAGTGGATCGATCTCCGCACCGGTGGCCTCGATGCCAGCACCAGCATTCTCCCGGACCACTCGCAGCTGGATTACTACCAGCAGGTGACCACGTAGCACCACCACGCAGCACCACATGGAGCCACACGCAGCAACACACAGCAACCACACAGTACCACCATGCAGCACCAAATGGAGTCCATGCAGCACACAAGCACCGTTGCCTCGTGCTACAATGAGGGTGTAAAGTGACGTGACGTGGTGTGTGTTACATGTCTGTATTTTGAACTTTTTTCGCACCGTACATAGCCAACTTTGCGAGTCGGAGGTGCGGGGGAAAGACGACAAACTAAACATAAAAGGCAGTCTTAAGAAATGAGCCTTGGTGTGACTTGGTGTGTGTATGTTGGTGTGATGCACAGGGTGTGTGTTGGTGTGACGCACATGGTGTGTGTTCTTGGTGTTACGCACGGTGTGTGTGTTGGTGTGACACGCTGTGTGTGTGTTGGTGTGACGCACGCTGTGTGTTGGTGTGACGCACGCTGTGTGTATTGGTGTGACGCACGCTGTGTGTGTGTGTTGGTGTGACGCACGCTGTGTGTGTTGGTGTGACGCGCGCTGTGTGTGTTGGTGTGACGCGCGCTGTGTGTGTTGGTGTGATGCGCGCTGTGTGTGTTGGTGTGATGCACGCTGTGTGTGTGTCTCTCTACAGGCTGTGGTCCTGCACTCGGTTTGCCTGGACAGGAACGTTGCCGAGATGATGCAAATCTGGACCGACATCTTTACCGGGTGCCCGAGACTCGTGCTGCCGCTGATGCCGCAATTGCGATACGTTGTCACTTGACACAACTCCCCTGCTGCCCTGACACGGCTACTCAAATGATCATGCACACCCCGTGGTGACACATGTGGTGCTTGCCTGTGTGCTTGTGTGCATGTGTGTACGTACGTGCGTGGCAAGCGGTGTGGCAGCAGTTGGTGCACTGTGCTACGAACCCGGCGACCTGAGTTTGATTCCCGCTTCCGGCCAACACCGGTGACGATTATCTGAACTGGTCCTGGGACTTCCCTAGGTCGACTCAGCCTCAAATGAGTACCTGGCGCGGTGTGTAAAAAAAAAACATCGCGACTGGGAAGACGAAGGCGGTCGGGCATGGTGCTGGCCACCTACCCCTCGTGTACCATGCCAGCCTTCATAGGTGCTCGCTAACAGAACTTGCCCTAACGGTCTGTAAAAGGCGATATGGGGGATCTTTGTTCATGTATGTGTAACTGCTTGTATCTTTGTCTACGTAACTGTGTGTGTGTCCTTTATACGTGTGTGTAACAGCGTGTCTTTGTTTTCTGTGTGTAACTGGGCTAGTGAATACATGTGTTCTTGCGTACGCGTGTCTGTAACCACGTGCGTGTACGCGTGTGCGCTGCCGCACTGCAGGCTGCGCTTCGTGGACGCCGAGCGCCTGCGCACACTGGTGCTCATGCTGACGCAGGAGCTGTCGAACGGCGTCGCTAGCAACGGGCACCGCTACGCCATGACCAGCGCCGCCGGCTCCCTGTCGCCCGCCGGCCAACTCGGCGAGAGCCTGCACGGCCTGGCACAGGTCCGCGCGTGCGGTGCGTGGTGGCGCGTGGTGGTGGGGCGCGGGTGCGGTCGGACGTAGAGCCGGAACAGTGCGGTGCCGTGCGGTTTGGCTCGGCGTGGTGCGGCACACCGAAGCACGGTGCAGGACAGGGCACTGCGAGCAAAGATTCTCTCACGATGACCTCCCACCAACACACGCATGCAGGTGTCGCTGATGAAGCGGGTGGCAGAACAGCAGGATCTGACCCCGATCCTGAACGACCTGCAGCGCATCGCTCTCCACCTGCTGCACTCAGGGGGGCTCAGGTGTGCATCCCGAGGCTACACCGTCACCACGCATTCACGACTCCATCACCATGCCATCATTATGACGCCATCACCACTCCATCGTCACCATGTCATCATCAAATAACAGCGTGTCAGATACTCACCATGAGGCAAGTCCTGAAGCTGTCCACCGGCTCACTGGCCAGCCTTCACATGGCCATAGAAACACTGATAGTCAACTGTACTCCCTTACACAACAAGAGGAATGATCGCATTCGCCAGCCACCACTGCCACTCGCCCAAATTCACCCCGCGGTGATCGTGTGACAGTTAGGGGGAGGTAGAGGCCACTCATGGTGAGGATGCTGCTGCTACTCCTGCGAATTTCTCTGTTGATGGGTGATGCGGGTGTACGGTGATGCGGGCTTGCGGTGATGCAGGTGTGCGGTGAATGCCACCCCGGCTGGCGTGGACAGCGCTGTGAATGCCGTGTGTGGGTTCGTGCGTTCTGTGGCGGAGCCGGGGGTGGGCTTTGGGCCCGCGCAGCCAGACATCACGGTGTGTAGAGCACTGTACACCACCGCACAGTACACACCACACACAATACACATATACCACTCATCGCACACAGCACAGGACATGCGTGCACAGCCAGCAGTGACTGCACTCACCGAGCCGTGCGTTGTGCCTGTCGTCTGTACCTGTGTGTGTCATGCCCGCCTCGGTGTGTCTGGTGCCACAGCGCCTGCAGCAACCCCTGCCGTACGAGACAGAGGCGTCTGATCGCACGGCCCATCGCACAATCCTCACCGTACGTAACCGCACCCTGGGTACCTGTGAGAGGCGTCTACCTCTCTTCCACTACGGCGGTGGGAATCCACCTAGGACCAATTCAAACTCACCATAGCTTGGTCTCAGCTCAGTGGAAAGTTGCAAGCGAGAACTTTTACATCAGTTTCTGCTTAGATTGATAGCCTCATCCCCTCCACTTGATGCCGGGGAGACACGGGCTGATGGAGCTGAACCACTTAGCGGAGAGGTTATGGTGGCCCCACTCTCACCATCTACATCATCCCATTATTGAAAATTGGGGCGCTCAGGTGGTGCATCTGCCAGTCACCTCATTCAGCCCATAACACCTGGGTCTGTCTCGGGACACCCCACCAGCGAGACTTGGATATTTCACGTGGCCTAATGGTGCACCTAACCTGGCACAAGACCTCACGAGGGGAGCGGTAGTGTAGTGGATCACAAACTACACTGCTCACTTGGTGACCAATAATAAGTGGCGAATATTTTAACTGGTCCTGGGCCTCCCCAAGGTCGAATCGGCCTTCAAATGAGTACCTGGGTGTGGTGGGGAGACAAGTGGCCGAGTGCGGTGCTGGCAACCCACTTGCTCATGTGCCGTGCCGGCCTTCCGAGATGCTGGCTTACAGCACTTGCCCCAACGGTCTGTAAAGGCTATGCGGGAGATCTTTGGGTGGAGGAGCAACGCTTGCAACGCACGGGGCGCTGGGCGTCTAAAATGCAAAGTTGACAAAATGGGCAGCCCAGGTGGTGCATTTGCCAGTCATCTTGGCCAGTCTGTCCCGTGACCTGCCAGCAAGCCTTTGACACTTCACGTGAAAGCCTAACATAAGAGCTCACAAGAGTAACTGTGGTCACGTTACCGTGCGCCGTGTTCACGTGTGTGCGCACACAGGACCCTGCGTTCAGGCCCCGTGAGATGAAGACTCACTTCCAGATGCCATTCCCCGTCAACTTTGTGACGCAGTGCGTGCGTGCCGTGCCGTTCACTCACCGTGACTTTGCCAGGTGACCGCACGATCACACGCACCCACGGCCATTTGCTTCTCTGAGTCGACGTCGCTTTCTTTGGCGCTACCGTGGACCCAGCAACGCGGCAGTCTGAGCGGTCGTCACAACTTTTGCGTCTGCGCAGTCTGCGTGTTCTAGCGCGGCTGATGTCTGCCAAGTTCTTGCACCGCGAAATCCGAGAGAAGGGAGGGGCCTACGGAGGGGGGGCCACGATTGCCCACGACACGCTGGCCTTCTACTCTTACAGGTCGGTAGCACGCACCTGGCACGCACGCATGCTCACACGTACAAGGCGTCGCGGCCACTGGGCGGGCTGCTGCGTATCTTTTATTAGTGCCACTTGGAGGGGTAGTCAACAGTGGTTGTCCTATGATATACTTGCCCCCGTCATAGGAATGTGGAATAATCCCACTGGCTGAGAGCAATAAACAATGCTCGTCTCAGCAGGAATAATTTTGACTTTGGTCTAGTCTCTCTCCAGTCGGCCTGTGGGGTGGTTTTAGTCGGCACTTCGCCTGTGGATTTCATTCTGTCGCTCCCTTAGACTAGGGGACTAAAGCAGTCAAAGATTTAGTCACAACACTCTTGGTTCTCATCAGGTTAGCAAAACTGTGAACCTGGTAAATCCCGATATATCCCTGCATAGCCAATGGCCGTGTTTGGCGTTCCTCAGTGCACCGCAGTCCATAATAGCGTCGCTGGATGTTCAGTCCGCATCCTCTTTCGGGCTCGTTAATTTCCCCTGGTCACAGTTGCACTGTGGCTTTGAAGGGGTCACAATCGTCGTCATTGTCACGCTTGATTTTTGTCCGCTGAATACTTTGACGAAAAAACACAATTGATGAATATATTCATCACTAATTTCGTGAACAGAATTAACGTTGGTTGCCCTTGTGCCGCTGTGGCTCGTTTGGGCTGTATGCTGCGCGTCCACCCACGTTGTCTCTGTCCGCGCGCAGGGACCCCGGCTCCTTGGACACCTTAGCGGCTTTCCGCCGAGCGAGCGAGTGGGCGTGCAAGGGGTCGTTCTCGGAGCGGGACGTTGAGGAGGCCAAGCTGTCCGTGTTTTCCGCAGTTGACGCGCCTGTGGCACCTGGTGATAAAGGTGAGATGAGAGGGGGGACCTTCACCCCTCCTTCCCCCACCCACCGAGATGCCCATCATGTAATTCTTTACCCCCCCAGAGTCTGCCACAATGTTGTAATGGTGAGTGTACGGACCTACAGTCCAGAGGTCGTCAGTTTGATTTCATCTCCCAGCGCACGAGTTGAAATAATAGGGCAAGTGTTTTTAATCCCTCCTGCCTCTTTCCGAGTCCGAATGCACCAAGTAGTTTAAATTGGTTCACTGCGGGTCGATCAGCAGGTCGCGTGCGGTGGGGTAAAGTGTGGGAACTCATACTTATTTCAAGACTTCCTGCCAGTGTGTAAGAGTAGGCCAAATACCTTGAATACGGCCTCTCTAGAGCGCCCTCTAATGGAGGCCCCTTCTGTCAACAGTGGGGAGAATAGGAAATTGCAGGGCTGCACCTTTGCCGCTGTCTGATTTATATTCTTTGGTTCTTTCGGTAAAGTTGCGTAGATAGAAAAATAATTATAAAAATAAAGTGAATACTTTGTATTCGCAATGTCTCCTGGAATTTTCAATCTTTGATCATCACCTTTGCAATTTCTTATGGTGATTTCATTAATGTTCACATATTTATTATTGTTACTTTGAGTCTATGGAAATAATTATCATATTACAGAGTGTTTGGACAACAGACTCACTCCACATCTCGCTGTGGAATATTTAAATGATTGGATAATTGTACACGGTGAGAATGAGTCATTCACCACTGTCGGCATCACTAGCTCCCCCTTAGACGCCCGTTTCACACAGAGTGTGAACTCTGTGACTGCCTTCCTTGCCTTTGGATCAATGCCCTACGCTTTTGAGTGGTGGCTGACGGATGTGTTTTGTCAAGCTCAGGTAGAGCAGCAGAAGCTACTGGCGAGTGCTGACCCACGCGTGTCACGCACGACAAGTCGTCCTGCTGGCGCCGCCTCCCAGACGCGCCCCTCTCCACAATAATCACGTTCAACTGTAATAATGCATCAGCAGGCGATTTGCCCCCCTCCAAAATCCGTGCCATCACGTAAAAATATATATTATTTATTCACAAATGCCATTGGCCACACGGCTTTCTAGGAGTGAATATTTTCAACGGCATTGGTTTAATACAAGTCAACTCTAGATTGGATTTAACCTTTGGTGTCTCATCAGCAGAGTCAGGCCCGCTTCAACCAATGCTGGTGAACCGCCAGATGTCTATAGGCGGCAAAGATCCTCTCTGTTAAATGCGAGTCTTAGTTCAACGCAAAACTATAGAATGCATGATGGCTACTTTCTGTTAATTCCCCTTGATCCCCTGCCTCTCCTTGTGCAGGGATGTCCCTGTTTCTGCACGGAGTCTCGGACAGCATGCGGCAACAGCACCGCGAGCGGCTGTTTGCCGTCACGCACGCGAGCCTCACGGACACTGCCAACAGGTCACAATCCTTTAGCCAGGCGGTGGTGACTATGCACGTGGCCAGTACTGTAGAGGCAGCGAGGGTTGATGGATCGTACAAATGTTGCGAGAGGCCCTTCCCATGGGCGTCAACGTGCCATACCCTGGCTCGCCAGGAGAAGGCAGTACAGCACAAATGTGGACTCCACCTGTTCCGTCTGTATGGGCGAGAGCCAGGGGTCAGCAACCTTCAGCTCCGGAGCCGCATGCGGCTTTTTCAGTACTACTTCGTGACGTAATTTATTTATATATTCACTTGCATTGGAGCTCTTGAAATGTTGAATTTTGTACCGAATTCGAAAAAAAACTTTTTCCCTTGCATGCAGGTGTTTTGTCCGGGTGCTCCGGTTTCCTCCCACTTGGAAACACTCTTTAATTATTTTTGGTTCTTTCGGCCATTAACTCATTAATTGGCCAATAACAACTTAATATACCAAAGACTGCAAAGCTTGCACAAGCGTTGGCACCAGCTTTTCACATTGCTGCTGCTGCCTTCCTGCTCGTCTCGTTTCTCGTGCCTCTGAGTCGTTCTCTCTCCTCAAAAGCGAGCAAACCCTATGCAGCAGCCTGGTACAAGTGGACGTAATATTGTTAATCACTTCCCTTTCATCGGCGTTTGTTCATCACCACCAAATGCATCACTTCCCGCAAAATGACTGTTAACTTGTAACTGACGGTCAGTTATTTGTCAGCGCCCACTTTGCCAGCAGGGTGAGGGGGTGTGTGTGTGTGTGCGAGTACAATTTCCATGCTCATGAACTCCCAAGATGTTCTGTGCAGCCCTTGGGCACAAAGCCATCTCAGAATTAAATGAGGCCCTGTGTAGATCGGAAGAAAGGGGCCGCAGAGACAAGCACGAGACAAAAATATGGAGAGTGACATAGATACAGAGACACAGATGTAGAGAGACACACAGAGAGAGACATAGAGATATGGACATGTATACAAAAAATGATGTACGGAGACTATTCCCCCAAAACAGAAGAAGCCTCCTTGCCCCACCTCTGATAGCCCCCTGAGTGCAAGGTTTGAGACTCAATACGGCCCCTGACTTCGTACTTGGCGAACAACTCTGCGTGCATGTGTGTGCAGGTTCCTGGACCCTGTGAATGGCCCTCGTGCCATCGTGTTACTGGGCCCCCAAAACCAGGACGTCAGCCGTGACCCTTCCTGGATCAGCTGCTAATGGAGCCAAGCACGCAGACACAATGGAGCCTGCCGGACCACACCTAGGCCTGCTCTCATACCACAGCACCCATTGGCCTGCACATACACTAACACAAGCATGTAATATCTAACAATGGCTTTATCATAACAAGGCCTGCAGAAGCACACTGAGGACTGCTCACACACCAGACTGATGCCTGAAGCAATGAGGCCCGACATCCAGGCACACTGTACTGATGATGCCTTGCGGGTCCACACACTGATGATGCCTCTAGGTCCACACACAGTGTTATTATTATTTGAAACTTAGCGATGTTGCTACATTTGCGACTTTTTGGGTTTCCCTTGTGACAAAATTTCATACAAAATTGCGCAGATTTTTGGAGTGATTCCTGATGTATGTTTTAATGATTTCTGATAAGTTAATGTGTAATAATTGGCCTGCAGAAGCACACTGAGGACTGCTCACACACCAGACTGATGCCTGAAGCAATGAGGCCCGCACTCCAGGCACACTGCACTGATGATGCCTTGCAGTCCACACACAGTGTTATTATTATTTGAAACTTAGCAGTCTTGCTACATTTGCGACTTTTTGGGTTTCCCTTGCGACAAAATTTCATACAAAATCAAGCAGATTTTTGGAGTGATTCCTGATGTATGTTTTAATGATTTCTGATAAGTTAATGCATAATAATTGGTAAATAGTCTCGTGACATTTTTTAGTAGATAGGTTATTTTAACTTCTCTTCGTGACTTTACCGAAAGATCCAAAGAATATGAATTCCTGCAGTCACGAAAGCTTTAAGTCAACATTTTTTACAACTTTTGAAGGTTTAGAGACAGAACATTTTTGATGTGCAATTTGGTATGTTTTGCAAGCCGGTATGATTCATAATTGATTTTTAGGTTCCACCAAATTTTTGTCATGTAACCTTTTAACGCCCTACAGCCAAACGCATCAAATTGTCGCAACCAGTCGGTTATGACAATTGTTCTTCCACTTCCTGGTGAGCTGAAAGAATAACACTATTTAACACAATTTTTGTTCCTGGGTATTAAGTGTTATTTCGTAATTGCTTATGCCTAAAAAGTATACAAAATGTCTTCCCACAAACTGGGCTTTTGTGACCAGGACAGTGATATTTTGAAACTGACCTATTTTCAATGAGAAAACTGGCGAATTTTTATATTTTCGTTCACATCAAATCAGAAAAAAACATGTATAAAAATATACATGTATTTATAAAAGTAATACAAAAATTACTACAAAAGATTTAGAAGTGAGTAGTTTTTCGAGATGTACGATTATACTGTAAATCACTTTCACGAATCAGCCCCAAATGTAGTTTCCCATCATGTTCTCGTTATACTGTCTTTGGTAGCGGCGTTCAAAGTCCAGTATATCCTGGTGGAAGCGCTCGCCTTGCTCCGAGTACGCTCCCATTTTCACATGTTTTTGAATTGATCAAGATGAGCATCAAGGATATGGAATTTGAGGGACATCCTACAGCCCATTGTGCTGTAGTTTTTCACCAGTCTCAACCAGCTCCACATAGTTGTCGACCTTGTGATTGCCCAGGAAGCCACGAACCACTGCGACAAAGCTGTTCTCAGCCGCTTTCTCCTTACTAGTGAGCTTCTTGGGGAATTCATTGAACTCCAGGATCTTCTTCATCTGTAGTCCGACGAAGACACCGGATTTTACCTTAGCATTAGCTTAGGGAAGATGTCTTGACGGTGCTTAAAGGCTACCAACTCCTTATTTACAGCTCTGACATTGTTTCATAAGGCTCCCACTTGACGTTGTTCCTCCACACAGAAAACTCGGTCTGCTGTGGCCAGTCCTGCCTGTGGTAGTGCGCCTTGGTGTCTAAATTATTTTTAGTCATGTTTGTATTACGTTAGGGTAAATACATGCTAATTTTGATTAATATGTTATTTTTTCTGACTTAATGTGAACTAAAATACACATTCGCCCGTTTTCTCATTGAAAATAGGTACATTTCAAAATATCACTGTCCTGGTCACAAAAGCCAAGTTTGTGCGGAATATAAATTTTCTGTACCTTTGAGGCATAAGCAATTAGGAAATAACACTTACTACCCAGGAACAGTGTTATAATTACTTGTACACATGGACATGTAATGTCTGGCCATGTTGGGTCGTGGAGGATCACACTAGAGAAAGTAGAGCAAACCCTTCCCTCTAGATTTGAAGTTTTCGTGACTGCAGGGATCCATACTCTTTGGTAAAGTCACGTAGGTATAAAATAAAATACATTATTTTAGAACCAAAGAGAATGAAACGCTTCCCTCTCGTGGGTTTAGCTATCATGATTTTGTGCCATATTCATCGAGGTACAGTTCACCGATCACACCCCTGTGGCTCGACCATTCGCGGTTCACCGCAAGAATTCTGTGTGCATCGTAGCTACTGCTCATGATGAAGCTGCCGTGCAAGAACATATGCACTGTCGTCTCTGTTTTCTCCCAAGAGGCCCATCGTGGTCCCCAGGTGACGTGTTCCCAGCCTCCAGTGAGTTCAGTTGCACACATTTTGTATCTACATTTACCGTACAGGTTATTTTTAACAGAACATTTTAATTTACGTAAAATAAAGTCCTGTTTCATGTTTGGGTTAATGTAGGGTAACTAATGCACAGGAGGAGGTGGCATATGAATCGAGAACTAAACCATAGGTTTCCCATATGCCCTTGAGTTTGCGGATTGCCTATTGCCGCAAGGGTTTGCTGTAGATGTTAATTTCCTTAATTTTGTTTCAACGAACTGAAAACACTGCACTTGGACCTACACGAGTACCACACCATGCACGGTTGGGTGATTACGGTGCAAAAGAGGTTATGCACACACCGCGGCTGAGGCTGCCTCGAGGTCCACACGGCTTCTGCTCAGGCATACCATGTAAGTGGTTTTGTAATGTAAAGATTTTAATAAAGTTATTGTGTGAGACACTGATTTGTGACCTGCTTCGCTTGGAATGTTTCACGTACATGGGATTGCATTCGCGACACAAACGGTATCGGTGAAATCGGCAGGGTGGGGTGCACCCTCACACGGAAATCAGCTGGTTTAGTGTGGCCGGTCAATTAAAACGTTAATATAAACGTTAAAACTTTATTCCTCGATACATGGAAAATTACACCCCATGCCATCTCAACGAAGCCGTTGATTTTAAACGTGTTTTGGCTATAACAGTTGCGCAAAATCAATCAGTGTAAATGGGTTATCAATGGTGGTGTGTAGTCAGAGTATAATATTGGTGAAACACACTGCCCAGCATTGTTAAGCCCCCCCACCGTTCGATACCAACTGGAAGTCAATATATCTATCTGATCTGAATGATGGCTATTGCCCAAAACAATTTCCTATGTCATAATTTTGATTCCAGTCAGTTTTCAATATCTGTCCGAGGATGGCAGATGGTCAAGGATAATTCTGAAGTGGCAAGCAAGATATGAACCAATATTCTATAATACATCCACCTAGGAGATGGGACAATGAAATCGGCTGGTGTGCGGGTGATTGGTGGATTATAACATCGCAGGATCGTGAGAGATGGCGATGCCTTGGGGATCCTTTAATCTAGCAGTGGATTAGTCATGGCTCATTAAATAAGCAATGTGCCTGCTTCAGCATTTCCGGCCACACGGCCTTCTGAGAGTGTATAATTTCAGCAGGATTGGTTCAACACAAGCAGTCACATCAGCAGTGAAGCTTGATTGAACCAATCAATGCCAGTGCAGTCAATTTATTTGAATAGGCAGGGACCCATGGCTAATGAAAATAATCATCGGCCCTGGCAAATCCATTATGAGAGGGCATTGTCCATGTCGAACGGGTATATTTTATGTTATGTGAGCATCAGCTTATGGCATAAGCCTAGTGTGGCCCCAACGTGGCTCAATGTGGCCCGTGAGTGTCGGGCACCCACACCAAGTCTCGGGGGGGGGGGGGCACGGGGACCCCCTTCTCACCATCCTCCTCCCTGCCCCGGGCGGCTCCTCCCTCCAGCTCTCCTCCCTCTCCCGCCGCCACCGCCTCCTCCTCCTCTTGCCGCGCCTCCCCGCGCCACACACAGCAGCACACCGAGCAGCACACCGGGCCACGCCGATCGCCGCCGCCGCCACCACCACCCCACCGCCACCACCACCACCACCCTTCCTCTGCCACTCCTGCCATCCCGGGCCGCCCCACCGCGCCACGGGCCACCGTGTCTCGTCCAGGCACCAGCAGCAGCAGAAGCAGCAGCAGCAATGGCCAAGCTGTACATAGGGAACGTGGAGGAAGGCGTCAGCGCCGCCGACCTGGAGAACGTGTTCGCCGAGAGGCAGCTGGCCGTGAGCGGACAGGTCCTGCTCAAGGCCGGCTACGCCTTCGTGGACACGCCAGACGAGACCACGGCGCTCAAGGCCATCGAGGCCATCTCCGGTGAGATTCAGCAGCAGGGACGGCAGCGGCAGCAGCAGAGAGGACACGTGGGTCAGCATGAAGAGCAGAGGTGGGAAGATGAGAAGGAGAGCGTGGAGGCGATAGTGGGTTGGAGGATCACCACAGGCAGCTGGAGCAGCAGCGGTGGGTGGCAGCAGGAGGCCGGGGGTGGCCGCAATCAGTTTAGGGGAACAGCAGCAGAAACAACGGCAGCGGCAAGAGCAAGGGACAGCGCTGCATCAGGGACATTAAGCCCGTGGTGTCGGGGATAGCAGCAGCAGGAGTCATGGTGGCGGTGACGAGCACCGTGAACAGGAGAAACACCAGCAGCAGGAACAGCAGCAGCAGGAACAGCAGCACGGCAGTAGCAGCAGGGCTGCTGTCGTCCGTAGCGGGAAAAGCAGCAGCAGCAGGGTTAGGGTCATTATTGGCAGCAGCAGCATCATCACAGCCAGGACCATCTTCATCACTTGTAGCAAAAGTGGTTAGCATCACCACCACCATCACCACCACCATCAGCAGCAGCAACAGGAGGAGTAATGGGGGTAGCAGCAGCAGTAGAGCGGGGACACGAGCAGGAGTAGAATTCGGGTCGCGGCCGCCACGGGCGGCGTGGGTTGGGGGCCCTTAGCCGCGGTGTCCCCAGGGGCCTCCGGTGTCCCCAGAGCGACCCAGGTGTCCCGGGGGTCCCAGGGTCACCCCCTCGCGGGGCCTCGTGGAGTCGGGGCAGGAGTTTGTGCGGGGGAGGAGTGGTTCGGTTGGGAGCGGGGCCCAGGCGCCTCGGCTCCCGGGGGCCGCTCTCCGGATTTTTCCTCGATTATTTTTCTCGATTTTATTTATGCGCAAAGACGGGGGCTGCGCACACGCGGCCGGCGTGCGTCGGTAGTGCACCTTGCCTGGCACGCACATTCGTTGCGGTGTCCGCGCAGGAGGCGCGGGGGAGGAGGACGGTCGCCTTGACGGCGGTGATGGTGACGGCGGGCAAGAGCCGCCTCGGCCATGGGGAAGCGCGCGGATGGCGCCCGCGCCGCGCTAGGCCCGAACGACCGCAACTTTCGCACCACAAATCCCGGGCAAAAAGGAGGCCTCGAGGGGACTCTGGGAAAGGGGGTTCTTTAGATGCCGTCGCGAACGCCAGGGGTCGCGAACGGGGACCGAGAGAGATCGTGGAGGAGACCCTGGGAAGGCGTCCCAGGCCCCTGTGCGTTGTCACGGGGAGACCCGAGGGGGCTTTTAGGGGACATGACACGGCGTGGCAGTGCTCAACGTGAACACCATCACCACGTGGCCTCGTCCTTACACCACCACCACCAGCGGCAGCAGCACCACCACCAAGTGGTGGCCTTACATCGTCACTCCATCAATCTTCACCCACAGTTACGCCATCCCTCCAGTACCCCTTGTTACTACTACATTATCTTCACCATGCCTTGCCACGATCATCACAAGCGTCCCTCCCTCGTCGCCATCACCACCACCACTCCTGATGACTTCTCATTACCATTACTCGTCACTCCATCACCACGAGCAGATTTACACTCAAGACACCAACTTTTACAATTTTGTTACTAATGGCCGTGTTTACCTTGCTCTGCAAACACCTTCAGTGGTCATGTCGTAACATAGGATCATCTCTTTGACATCTTAAGCGTTCCCCTTACAATGCTCGACATGACACAAGGAGCGAACACTGGTAAGGTGGTTTGTGTAATCTCCCACAGCAAGATTTGTAAGTCTGTTGTACACATTATCTCGGATACTGATACGCTGTAATTATCTTTACATAATTGTTGGTTCTAAACATAAGGCTTATACATGCAATATTAGTTTCATTTGCATCTGTCAATGGCACTTAATTCCTTGCATTATTGATAACATAGATCTAGGAGGGTATTTTAATACGTGTGTGTGTATAGAACGTCTTATTTCACACGCTATTTTTGCACGATTGTTGATTATGAATTTGGGCTTCCGTGTTTAACCTGGCGTCTGAAACGTGGCCCAGAGTCTGTTGGGCCACTTCTATCGACGGTGCCCACGGCACTCCCGCAGCAGCGTAGTGGGGCCTACGAGCTGCTGCTGCTGCAGTGCGGTGCTTTGTGCCATGTGGCTTCGTCGTGACTGGAAGTTTATATGACCACGGATTACAGAAAATATGTCCGAGGCAGCTAATTGAGCCGACTTGGTGTCCTCCGCTTGCATAGAGACCGAGGAAGGCCAACAATAACGACTTGTAAAGTGTAAACCGTGTATTACTTTTTCAAGGGCTTAAATTTTCACTGAGCAATTTCCTGCTCTGTTAGTGTAGGAGTTAAACATCCGTCTAGCAGTAGAAGTAACCACGGCCGAAGTTGAGAGGTATACTGGATGTGGAGTGCCGGTGCGATAATATTTTCCAGGTCGCCAAGCCAACCCGTACAGATGCGGATGAAATTACACCCGAGACTCTCCCGTTTTAGCGTTGTCACTTCGAGATGTAATGATGATTCTCACCCATTTGCATATGACCACGTGTTGTAACGAGCGAGTGTGTGGGACACACGATGTGACCCGGTGAATGTGTGCGCGTGTGCGCGCTCTTGTACAGGTAAAGTGGAACTCAACGGCAAGTTCCTGGAAGTTGAACACTCTGTTCCGCGGCGACAGAGGTACTGTATCCCCCCCCCTGCCTTCTTCCTTTGACCAGTTGGCACCTCCTCGCCACCCCGATGTCTCGTCACTGCCACTGGAGCAAATACCGCCTTGCTTGAATGCAGCGGCGAAAAAGTGCACACACAAAGTTGGGACATATTTCAAGCGTTTAACGTGCGATGCTGCGTTTGTGTGCGACAGTGCAGCATCACTTCTATCAGTTGCAACAAAGGGAATGTTCCAGCCATGCACGTGCATTTCACCGAACCGATTATACTAATGCTCAAATGCGAGGCTGAAAACTCGTTTAGCGATACCTTATGTGCTCACAGTATTATAATTCTCTTCCACTTGTTCGTTTGTTGTGGCAAACATTCCTACATAATGAGTGCGTCCTCGTAATTAACACAACAAAAGGGCTTGCTTAGTGTGTCTCACCAAGCTGGGCTTACAGGTCCACACATCACCGGGTCTGCCACAACCAGCAGCGGGTTAACAGTTTGGTGCGTGGATATTGTGTTAAAGGGTAAACGTAACCTGTAAAGTATTGCAATTAAACTTAAACATGGTCTCAATCAAATATTCGTTTCGTAAACCTTTGGCAGTAAACAAAGTATCATTCGGCGGAGATCATTGTTGATGTATGCTTTTTTTGAGGTGACGGCTGCAAAGTGGACATTAGTTCTTCCTTTTGATATAAATGCCCTGCGTTTGCATGGTGTTGCAGTTGCCAGTGTTTGCGCAGCTCATGGACTGTGAACCTAACAGCGCCCAGCAGCGTGAAACTTGTGTTTGTCAACCGCTCTACTGTACAGAGTGTGCCGTTTTGTAGGCATGCCATTGTGGCCTGGGCCAAAGTCGTTGCTCGCTGTGTGAGGACGAAGGGACACCTTGGCTGAGGTGGAGCGAACCTGCTCTGGTACGATTGGCGTCACTAGCTGAGTAAAGGCTGCTCGACTACGAGCACCTCCTACGCTTTATGCTGTTGACCAGACCAGACAGGAGGTGCCCACTTTTTCGACTTGTGTTCTCTGAATGCTTTACACAAAGCAAATTCACATGCAGGGAGTACACATACAATCACTATGAAGGTCCCGTCCTGCGATTTAATCAGCGGTGTCATCGCTTAAAATGCGAAAATTGTTGATTTTCCTATTAGCTTTTTAAGTGTTGATCATTGGGCGTAGGAAGGTCTCTTCCATCTAAAGTTGGTCGCCTGACGAATTGTAACCCTGGCAGGTGCACCGGAAGGCCGTTTGTGGCCCTCTGCCGTGGTTTAGTGCACATCCGTGTGCTCTTCACGGTGGCTTTCTACGAGGAAATGTGTGAAAGTGCTGTTTGTGAGGTCATTGACTGTAGGATGTGTTTCTCTTTCATTGGCTTTACAAGCGGTCTGGATGGCGAATTCAGCCCCCAGCAAAGGGGTTAACGCAGCAGAGATTTTGGTTTCCTTACGGAAACCTCGAATGCATTCGCACTTCCTGCTGCACAGAGCTGTTGTTGCTCTGTGCAGACCCGTGCTGTTTTTGCTGCCCTGCTCCACCGTCGCCACACGCACTCGAGCATTCCTGGCCGCGGAGCGGGAGGGAGGGGGCGGCGGTGGTCGTGACGTGGCTCCGCTCTTTTAATTTTCCGCCGCCATGTGAACTAGGCGAGGCTGGTTGCCCAAGGCCGCGCGCACGGCATGTCGTGCTGCTACTGCTGCTGCTGCCATTGTCGCGTGACCGGAGCAGCCTACTTTGCCTGACTAATTTGATGAACAAAAGCTGAGGCTAGGCGGCCCCCGAGGGGAGGGGCACCCGTGCTGGGGTGTGGCTGTGCTTGCGGATCGGTCATTGCAGGGGACCGGTGGTGGAGCAGTCGTGCAGTTTTCGTGCCGCATCCCTGTCGCTTCACATTACTTCCCCCTTTAATTTTTAACCCTGCATTTTTTGACAATGTGAGCCAAATGAACATTAGGATAAACCATAATTCTACTCTATTTTGATGCAATTTGGTATTTTTTCATTCATTAATCATTATGTGAAAGTTGATTTTTGCCTCGAGGTGAAGTGGCTGCACAAGTGTCGCGATCCGAGTTCGATTCCCGGCCATTGGTAACTTCGGTGGCAAGAGATAAGTCGATAAATCTTTGGCACCCCACCTTCAACCTATACTGACCAGGGTGTTGAAGTATGGTTGGACAATCCCCCATGACTGCCACGATGTTGGGAAGGCCCTCATCCAGCAGTGGATTTATTAAGAGCAGTAAGTTAATTTTTTTACAGAATATATTAAATTGAAAGTTGCTCATTGTGAAATTAAAAATTTCAAACCAGCTTACGAACCCTCTTAGTCTTAGTTAGACGATGGCACGCCATGCGGTCCACTTGCTGACGCGTGGCAAACTTTTAAAAGTTTTGAAAAATCGCGCCGTCACGTTGGCAATGTCTCTGTGAGTTGCGACTGGCTCCCGGCGAAAGCGCCCCGTGAGCCCGGCACCTCCAAGTCTTGTGGGAAGGGCTCCATTTTATTGGCCGTAGTGGCCGCCACTTGGTGCCAAGCGTGGCACACGGAAGCCATCCTCGCGACCTGGCCTCCAGGTGACCGGCGCGTGTGCTTAAGCACGCGCGCACGAACGCGAGTGCCGGTGGTTGCGCTGACAGGCCGCTGGCCAATGGGGCCGCCGCTGCCGCCGAGGCCTGGCCCTGGGCCCATGCTTGGCGGCGGTGCTGCTGCCCTCCCCCCACCCCCCTCGAGCACTTCCGCTTACGTAACGTCGTCCTCCGTGGTCACACTCTCCGTGCCGGCCCTTCGTCTCGGCTGTCGCCACTGGGGGCCCCCGGGTGAGTGGCGCTTATGGAAGCAAAAACATCTCTCGCACTCGTTACGTCCGCCGTGTTTGTCGTTGCTGCACAGCAGAGTTAGGGAAGGATGCGGCAAGTGTGATGGCAAGAGGCAGTGTGGCTACATTTGCAGCTGCAAGCGTGACCCTGGGAATGGGCATGTCTATCTAACGAGCGCCTGCCAGGATTTGCGTGGACAACTGGAGGCGCTGGCTTTTCTGCACTTTTTTTTTATAGTGGGCATGTGTCCAGTGCCCTTTTACAATGCAGTGGTGTATTCCCTGCATGCCCTTCACTTGCCAATGGAGCTGGTTTTTTGTAATTTGCACCCGAATGTCTGTTGCATCGGTGCATCTCAACACGCTATGTGTGGGGCAGCTTGGGTTGTGGAATGTCTGACATCCACTTTGCCAGTGGTTTGCATCGTGTCAGGTTGTGCAGGTGAAGCCCCCCCCACCTAGGAATGTGCCATTTAGATGGTCGGATTTAGCATTGCCGCGTTTGTTGTGGCGCTCATTGTTGGCACGGAGCTGGTTCCCGCGTGAGGTACGGAATCCTCGTTGCGTAATCTCAAACTCGTTGGACCAGAGTGAAGAGTAGCGAGCGTGGCCTGGGTGTGACCGTGCCGGGAATGCCTCCAGTCTTTGTCTGCAACAGACCTCTAAGTGACCACGCTGCTGCAGCGCCGCACTGCGCAGGCCTGAGCGTTCTGGGAAAAAAAAAAAAACCTCTCCCCCCTCGGCCACTGTAGATGTTTGGTCGGTTGCGCACATTCCAGCCACACCTGTTGACTGATTGTGTTTTCTTGTTTGACCTTTGCTTGAAGTATGGCGTGGAGGATACGTACTTGTGTGAGCTTGGTGTGGGAGCGTTAGGCCAGCCCAGCAGCTTGGGAGTTACGGCGCCTTGCCACGTCAGGAGCTGTAGGGGTGGGGCGGTGGGAGGTCCGGCTTTCTCGCGTGTGTGGGGGTGTATGTGTATAGGTGTGTGTGGGGGTTTCTGGCTAGGTGGGGAGAGCGGGTGCATGTGTGGTTGTGTGTGCGACCAAGGCGGCTGGGCGTAATGCTGGCCACATTACCCTCTCATGCGCCGTACTGGCCTTCATGGATGCTCGCTTAACAGCACTTGCCCGGACAGCCTGAAAAGACTTTACAGGAGTCTTTGTGTGTGAGTGTGCATAAGGTAAATGGGTCGGTTGGGTGTATGTGTGCATGTGTACATAGGCGGGTGTAAGTTGCGTGTTAGGATTCGCCACCTTTTACACTGTTGTTCAAACCCGGACATATTTCTCGGTCCGCCTAGATTTCTCGCAAAGCCGTGCAGTCTCGTGTAATATACTTCAAGACAACACTGGTACCAGATTTCTGTACAAATAAATTCCTGCCACCCAAAAACAGGTAACCTGGACTGACCAGGTCAAACTGAAACAGGTGGCAACACCTTGTGTTGTGGGAGGGTGTGTGTAAGGTAGTAGTGAGTGGGGTGTTGTGCAACGGTTGGCATGTTGCACTACGAACCTGGCAACCCGAATTCGATTCCCGCTCAGGCCCAACACAAGTGACGATTATCTGATTCGGTACTGGGCCTCCCGTAGGTCGACTCGGCCTCAAATGAGTACCTGGTTCGACGTGTAAAAACATTGCCACTGGAGAGACAAAGGAGGCCGGACGTGTGTGCCGTGCTGCCCTTCATATCGCGGATCTTTGTCTTTGTAAGGTTGATTTGTGGGTGAATGTGTGTGGTTGGTGCAGGCTCGCTGCCATGGAAAGCCTTGTCCGAGTAGAGCCTCATCAAAGCTGATTTGCCTTTACATAGCAATGGAAAACAACTTGAGGTGTAAATTAATAGTTACCGGGGCTTGAAACGTGAAGTTACGCATCACGTGAAGTTACGCATCACGTGTGTCGATAAGGATAATGCTATCGGGCTGCTGGCTCTGAGAGGCTGCGAGTCTCAAGGTGGGTGACAGACGCTTGTGAAGCAGAGACGGCCTTTCTTCAGTCGAGACTCGAGCCCCATTTCCCCTGCCCACTGGGAAGCAGGCAGGCTCAGTGCTGGCACCAGCCCGGGCCTAGGAACCAATGTTCCCACGGCTGTTCCGCGAGGCCAGAAATGAACCAATCGGGACCCAAACCTTGGCCTCTGGGCGATCGTTTTGACCCTGTGCCACACGCTTAGGGCTGGGCGACCCCAGATAGAGTTGTGACGTCATGAGGTCAACATAAAAGCGAGGTACACATGTCATGACGCCACAAGCTTAGTTGACTTCTCGGCGGTGTCGGCATTACAAATTGATTTAAAAAACCCAATATTTAGCGTTTGATCTTAAAGAAGTCCAGGTTAAGCATAAGCCTACATTAGGCCACAATGGACTTTTGGGAGTGTTTTTTAAACTTGGTTAAATACAGGCAAACTCTGAACCAGTTTTGACATTGTCTCATCAGCGGAGTTAGGCTTGCTCAAACCAATGCTGGTGAATTGCCTGATGTTTATAGGCAAGATGTTGATGAGAAACTAAATGTCGAAACCAGTACAGAGTTTTCTTGTTTTTAACCAATGCTGCTGAAAACGTGTGTAAAAAAAAATACTGTTATTTTCTTTGGAGAGACATATGGGAAGGCGGATCTTTGCATGTTTTTTTTAAACCTACCTTAAACTTAAAAAAAATACTTTTTAAAAACATTACTTCGCAACTTTGAACGCCCAGCTGTGGAGGGGAATATCACGGCTCATGGTGTGTGCGCGTGTGCTCATGGTGTGTGCGCGTGTGCACCCGGGCCTTGCAGCTGCTAATCCTGGGCCATTCCTGGGCCACCATGGCCCGATTCCCAACGGTCATGGAAACGAACTGTGGCGTCGTCGTTGAGCTGGCGAGCGGCGCCACGCCCAAGCACTGTGCCCCTGACGCAGGCGCCATGCGCCACTTACAGTGGAGTCTGCAGAACGCTTTGATATTTGCAGACTCTGCCTTTGTGTGTGGGGCGGTGTAATTTAGGTAAGTCTTAATCCAGCACCAAACGGTGAGCTGATTAAAGGATTAGCGTGTGTTCCGTACACAAGCACAGAGCCCCCCTCCTGTAACTTGATCTCATTCCTGCATTTGTTGGTCAGAAGGCAAGGGCTAGCAAGACCGAAGAAAAGCACAAATTCTTCTTCTGAAACTTTCTTGCCAAGCCTCTGCTCAGGTTATCGCGGTTTGATTGTTGCTGGTGGTGGTATTAGTTGGTGGTGGTGTTTTGAGGAGCAGTATTGTATTGATTAGCGCGCTGCGCTACGAACCCAGCGACCTGCGGTCGATGCAAACTCGCGACCAAGAACAGTTGTAAATATTTGAACCTGTCCTGGGAATTCCCTAAGTCGACTCAGCCTTAAATGAGTACCTGGTGCGGTGTGCAAACATCAGCACTTGAGAGACATTGGTAGTCAGGCATGGTATTGGCCACTCACCCCCTTGTGTACCGTGGCGGCCTGAGTAGGTGCTTGTAAACTGCACTTGGCCCAGCAGTCTGTTTAGGCTATATAGGGGAACTTTGTGTTTGGTGTTGTTGTGCAGGAACCGCAAGATACAAGTGTGGAACATTCCGCCCCACCTGCAATGGGAGGTGAGTCCTGTGCACTCGCTTATCAAGACCCATCCCTTGAACCCCGCGCTTTATTGCATATGGTAATGAAGTCGAAAGCATTTAAAGATGATGCCTCGCAGGCTGTGCAGGGCTGCAGGGCCGTGTTGCCGATTGCCCTTGCGGCATTGGGTCTTGTGTGTATCGACGGGAGCAGTGAGAAGGCAAGGAGGGTTGATTCTCGTGGAGTGGTGACCAAACCCCCAGCGATGGCTCCTTCGCCGCTTGTTGCAGAGGCTCGTGGTCAAAATCTGGCAGACCACCATGGTTAATACTGTGGCACGTGTTAACCGGAACTATTCGCCTTCTGCTTCACAGTTGATGTTAAATGTCCCGTGACGTGGTTTTTCGAATGAAATGCGGAGTCCAGGTGTTGGTGTCACCGGACTCGGCTACAAGGTCAAAAAAGAAACGGGCCGGAACCTACTCCGCTTTACCCTAACTCTTAGCAAGAGGCTGACCCTCTCTGTTCCTCCGCGAATGGCCTGTAGAGCTAATGGGTGCACAAACAGTGCGCGTGCGGAGCGTCGCTTGGCTGCCCGGCCATCCGGCGGTCGGGGTCGGCACGGTTTAAACGTCGAGATTTCTTAGCGTGACGGCGCCATTGTTTTAAACAGCCTCAGCCATTGTTGCCCGGCTCTGTGTGTGAGACCTCGCGATCGGTTGCTGTGTTCCGGCAGGTTCTGGATGGCTTGTTGGCCCAGTACGGCACCGTGGAGAGTTGCGATCAAGGTTAGTGCTGCCCACCCATTCCAGTGTGGTCCATCCTCACACTGAGCAGCATTGTGGCCATCCTTCATGTCATGCGTAATCATGTTTCAATTGTCTACAGTGCCGTCAATCGTGCAACGGCATCTTGAAACGCTGCGGGATGTGTAACGCGCGCAGTTTTTGCACCAAGGCGATGAAAACCACGGACAAGTGGGGGAATGCAGCCAGAAATGGCATTATACATTTCCCAAGCTCTGTGCTCCTATATTGGGATGTTTGGCCAACTCTGTTAATGAGTGTTTATACATGTGGGAGGAAATCGGAGTACCCGGAAAAAACACGCGTGCAATGGGGTTAACAATCAACCCCCGTACTTGCAGAATACAGTTGGAAATTAATCCACTTACTGTACTGCCATACTTACTGCAAGCCAGAAAGGAGATGGCGACCTCGATGCGTTTGGGTGCAGAGGTTAACAGATGTTTGTGATTCACCAATCCTCGTGTCCGTTGTCATCAGCACTATTCATTACCTTGCTGTGATGATTTGTATCGCCACCTTTTAATTGTCTTAGAGTCTCAGTGTGGCTGTGACTGTAAAGATAGCTAGGATTTCTCGAGTTGGGATTTATGCTTGAGTATGGTGGCGCGATTGATGAGTGGCAGTGTTTGTCAACATTCCACACCTCCCAAATGTTCATCCAGTAATGGAGTGGTTGTGGAGAATATGGAGGAGATTCAAATAATGGGGAGTGTGCTCATGGCCAACTCTGGTTTGCCAGCAGAGGGCTCACAAGGTAATGTTGCTCAGTCGAGCAACATTACCTTTTCATTGGCTTGCGTTAGTAATGCTGTGTGAAACTGCCAGGCCTATTCCTCCATTCAAAGCTCCGGCTCTTCTTGGCCACAGTTACGCCCTCTTTTCTATAAAATAGACCCTATTTTGCAGGAATTCTTGCACCGGCATGAGACATTTAGGCTGGCCTGTCTATGATCCATCATGGGTTTAACCCAACTGGATCACATTTTGAAGAGTTTGGAGATCCTTGAAAGATCTGACAACAGTCCCATCATTGGGCTCCTCTGGCAGGTGAGGCCATGTAGCCCTCATGTCCAACAACTGCTTGCGTATTTGTGAGTGTAGGTCTGTGTGTGTGGCAGTTGTTTGTGTGATGACGTGTGCTGTTTGCTGCGATGTGATGGTGATATTGATAGCGATGATGGTGTCCGTTGCAGTTGCAACGGAGAGTGAGACGGCGGTTGTCAACGTAACGTACGGCACCAAGGAGGAAGCCAAGGAGTGCGTGACACCCGCTGCATCCGCACACACCGCCCATGCAGCTTTCCAACATTAATTTGTTAATGCATGTCGGCGAATATCAACCTTCAAAACATTTACATACACACCATACGTACACACATCAAAGACAAACATCCCCCGTATAGTCTTTAACAGGTTGTTGGGGGCAAGCGCTGTTAGCTAGCACCTATAATGGCCAGCACGGCACACGAGAGGGCTGGGTGGCCAGCACCACTCTCGACCTTTTGTCTCCACAGTGGCGATGTTTACACATCGCAGCAGATACTTATTTTAGGCTGAATCGACCTCTGGGAGGCCCAGATCCGGTTCAGATGATCGTCACCAGTGTTGGCCCTGAGTGGGGATCGAACTCAGGCGCTGGGTTCATAGTGCAGTGATACGCGCATCCCCATACGTGTGTACACAAACACTCGTGAGCTTTATATCCAGGTAAGACCCAATTGAGAGAAACATGGCCTTCACAACAGAGACCTGGAGATGCAAGGATTCACAGTACAGACAATTAGCATCATGAAATATGTGATTGTGTGCGTGCGTATGTGGAGTAAAAGTGTGTATTCAGCAGCCTCGGCACATCATGCACAAACCCCCATCAGCAGTTCCTGAAGAATGGAATTGGATCACCGTCGAAATAAAGTTGAACTAAATAAGATCGACTGCTGCTGCTGTCAGACGGTCACTTTCGCTCATTTTATTTTATGGTAACCTAAGATGACCATAATATGCATCTTCAAGCCCTCGTGCACACACAGCCAAATGAAGGTAACAATACGAATTCTAACGAAGGGTGCGGAAACGTCGAATTCTGGAAAACAAACACTTTGTTAAAAAATAAACCAATACTCTTTAGGTTACTAATATTCCTGCGGATGAAATATTTTTACCCAGGGCTGTGGAAAAGCTGAACGGGCACGAGCTGGACAGCTATGCACTCAAGGTGTCATACATCCCGGATGAGGCCGCCAGCAGCCAGGACCCGGAGCTGTCGCAGAACGGCAGCTCCCAGCAGCGTAAGCGCGTGAGCCGACGCGGGGGCCGCGGGGGCAGCAGCGGGCCCGGCGGCCGCCAGTCCGATCGTCCGGCGGGCGGAGGCGGCGCCCCCGGAGGAGCCACCTACTATGGAACCGGCAGCGGGAGAGGGGGTGGCCCCAGGCGCAGACCCCTGATGGACTCGGAGGGGGCCGGCCGCCAGCCTCCGCACACGCTGCCGCTGAGGATGCTGGTGCCCAGCCAGTACGTGGGCGCCGTCATCGGAAAGGAGGGTGCCACCATCCGCAGCATCACGCAGCAGACCCAGTCCAAGTGAGCCCACTTTTAACTGTGGTCTTAGCACCGCACATCAGTACCCGCACCAGTTGCATCTGAAATTATTTTTTTTACGATTGATGCACCCACAGTATTAATCAGGCACATGCGCTACTGAGCTAAGCGCTCATTCCGGGTAACTGAGAGTACGGATAGCCGGGGGTTTTGCTGCTCGCCACTCCAGTGTAAGCCGCTCTGGATTTTGTTGGCTTGTGTGCATGTTGAACTTTCGCACCGTACGGAGTTAACTGTGCTAATAGGAGGCGCTTGCATTTTCTTGTGTGTGCATGCGGTACCTGCAGGGTGGACGTGCATCGCAAGGAAATGCTGGGCTCGGCTGAGAAGCCCGTGACGATCCAGGCGAGCCCTGACGGACGCTCGGCCGCTTGTCGCTTGATCCTCGAGCTGCTCCAGAAGGAGGCACACGACACCGGAGAGTGAGTGGTGACTCACGGCCGCCGGGGGTCTTCTGGTTTGCACGCACTCGGTAGAATTAAAATTGCAGCAGTCGATGCGGGAAGCGCGTTACTGATCGGCGGCGCGTTGACTCTGCGTGCGTGTGCTTCTGCGTGCGTGTGTGTTTCTGCTGTATCCGTTGCTGTGCCACGCTGCAGTGTCGAAGATATCCCACTCAAGATCCTGGCTCACAACAACTTTGTGGGGCGTCTTATCGGCAAGGAGGGCAAGAACCTGAAGAAAGTGGAGCAGGACACGGGCACCAAGATCACCATTTCCCCGTACGCCACCACACCTCCCACGGGCCCCAAACCTCACGATTATATCTCATAATGGCAGTGCCATTTAACTTTGTTCACGCTGCTAACAAAGACAAAGATCACTCGGGTAGCCTCGACAGATTGTTGGGGCAAGTGCTTTAGCGAGTAGCACCTACGAATGCCGACACATCACACGGGCAGAGATAGGTGGCGTGGGTGTGGGCGAGTGTAAGGGAGGACTACTATCTCCTCTGTTGATAGTATACACAAATGTGGGGAGCTGCCTTCACTCTCATTTGACGGGAGGATGTAGGTGAAGCTGTTTGTTTTGTCGGTAGATAACACGTTAATGATGTAGTTTCATTACAGTCGCAATTTGTAATTGGTCAGGTGGCCCAACCATAGATTGAGCCGTGCGCAATCCAAATGTTGGAGAGTTCAGGGCTGCTAAAATGAGTCTACTTTGTGGGGAAGTTGTCCTATAGAGAGACTTGCCTCATCCATAGGAATGTGGAATTTCAACCGCGAGCTCAGGAATGTAAAAAGCAGATGAGCACCACCTGACTGCTCGTTTGAGCAGCAAATTTATCTCATCAAAATCGCGTACCTCACCATAATTGGTAGATTGTATCTGAATTACGTTCCCGGCATTGACACGTGTGATCTGACTGTGTTGGCTATGTGGGCGCTGCTGGCCACAGGCTGCAGGATGTGACCATGTACAATCCGGAGCGTACCATCACCGTGCGAGGCAGCGTGGAAGCCTGTGGCCGTGCCGAGGAGGAGATCATGCGGCGACTGCAGGAGGCGCACGAGACCGACTACAGCTCCATGAACGTGAGAGCGCCGCCCTCGCACGTCCGACCAGCCGGCGCCATGCACTCACGCACACATCCGACTTGCTGGCTCCTTGACGTGAAACGAGTCGTAATTATTACATTCAAAGATCATATTTTTTACCAATTTCCAACGAAGGAAGAAAGCGGAAATGCATGAGCTCTGTCCGCCTTTCTGGGGGATCATGGTAACTCTCGTAAACATCATGCAACATTCACGAAACTGAATATAAAGTTGTGTTGCTATTAGAGACTTTCCCTAGAAAACAATGAACGCCATTCTGAGATTGAAAAAGAACTTGACGATAAATAAAACCAACGCGGAATGGGATAAGCCTTTACGGCCAAGGTGGTGACGTCCCCTGACACCTCCCCGTGTCACGATTGCGTGACCTCCATCTCGCAACGCGTGATGTAATTTAATCGCGCGCCGTGCGTGTCTTGCTCATACTTTGAGTTGCCACCAAGCAGAAAACGATTTGCTCCCTCGGAACTTCCTGTCTGGGATCGCCACTGCTGATCAGCTCACAGTGTGAGCTATTTCTGCCGAGGGAAGCGCAGAGTCTTCTCGTCTCTCTTGCCGTGGTGTGGTTTCTGTGGCCCTGCGTGCTTTGAGCACGCAGTGTTTCTTTATGATGCTCCACCCGTGTTGTCGGGGCTATGTTCTGCAGCAGCAAGCCAACATGCTGCCCGGACTGAACCTGAACGCCGTGGGGCTGTTCCCGCCGGGGATGCCCGGTGCGACGTCCTCCCTGGGGGCCTACGGCACCTCCTCGGCCTACATGCCCCTGCTGGTGAGCCGACATCCCTCTCACGCCAGTAGCAGCAGCCTCACGTGTGTGCCGAACTTGATACAAGCCAGGGGTTCTCGGTACGAGGTCATTGATGTGCTTCAATACACAAATGATACCCTTCCTTTCCATATCTGTCTCTCCATATAAAAAGTAAAAAGTGTTTTTTAACACATCCCATAAGCCACATGGCCTTCTCCGGTACATGATTCAGCAGCATTGGTTCAAAACCCGGACACTGGACTGGTTTCGACTGTCATTTTTTCATCAGCAGTCCGGCTCACTTGAACCAATGCTGGCAAACTATTAGATGTTTAAATCAAATCTGTAAATCACGAATATATTCATCACAACAGAACAATAATGCAGGCCGGAAGCAAGTGGATTTATCAACACATTGGTGTGCGTTGCACATGCAAAAGTTCTCTGACCACCAGCTCATAAGAACTGTGTGGCTATTTCCTCGTTCAGAACACCAACTCGAAGAGTTGAGAAAATGTGGTCGTCCTAACGAGCAGCAATGCGACGGTCACGACTGGAACTAGTTTCAACTTCATTAGAACTCATCAGTACAGTACAGTCATCAATGTTGTCTGATAGGATGTGTAAAAAATACTTTAATTTGTGTATGTGTACGAACAGATATAGAAAGAGAGGCGTGGCATCTGCTTATTTACATTGGTACTGGCATTCTTCATAACGACACGAATATTTTGTGTTGTGTATCGAGAGATGATTGTGGACAACAGCAATGCGATTACGTGAGCGCCACAAACCGTGCAACAGTGGGTTGCAGTTTCTAATGTAGAAATGTCATCAACAGCTTCACACAGATCTTGGCCAATTATATTTAGCAGCACTTTCCATATCAGAGGAAGCTTGAGTTCCAGGAGCAAATTCATGCATAGGAGGGGATATCCACACAGATGGGTTCACAAACACACTTCCCGTGTTACCAGCTGCTGGCCACCTCGCAGTCCAGGGAGTTTGGATGTTTTACAATTCCCTACAAGGAGCTGACAACATCCGCAACAAAGTGCTGGATTACAGGCATGCACCTCCACCAAGTCCGTTATGGGGCCCTGCAAGTACGCTGCCCTCAAGTGGACAGACATGTAACACAGGCAGTTTCGGCCAGATGTGCGCGCGGTGGGAACCCGTGTCCTGGGCTGGGCAAGCTCACGAGGCCCTGACAGCCAAAGCGACGTTGTGGTGCAGGCCTGGGCCTTTAATGGCCGGTACAGAGCACTTCCTGCTTGTACATTAGCGTCATGTGTTTGGGGTTCTTTTTTCAGCAGAAACAGCAAGATTCATTCACAGAGATGCACGGAGAGACAGAAAGAAAACACGTGGATTAGATAATATATGAAAGGTTATATACATAATCTGAGTGTTAGGGAGAAGTAAACAAATGATTTGGTGATGCTGAATTGGCAGTGGTGCAGAAGTACAAATAACAAAAACTTAACACGCTTGCCAATAACATCGTTGCTCTGAAAGGAAATGGACATGTGAGGTGACATTTTAACAAGTGTTTTTTCGGTTTTTAGTAAGATAAAAAGAGAAGGTTGGCTTGGGCAGAACACGCCACTAAAAGGGATGATGACTGATGGCCAAGAATATAATAGTGGAGTGGCAACCAGGGGTTGGCAACGCATCCGAGCGGACATCAACCAAGGAGATGGATCCATGACATCGACTTGTGTGCAGGTGCTGATTGGATTTTTACATCGCAGGATTGTGCAAGTTGGCGACAACTTGGGACTGCTGCTGCGACTGCTGCAGCGTGGCTTTCTGCACTGCATGCCTTCTCTGTCCGTGTGTCTCACTCGGGTGTTGTGTCTGTTCATGGTCCTGTGTCTGTCCCTGTCGGCCTCGCCTCCTCTACGCCCAGGGCCCCTCTCCGTACGCCCACCCAGGCGCCCCCCACGGCATGTCCTCTCAGCCCTCTGTGAGTCCTCGATCCTGCCGCGTTCACTAGGGCGCCGCCGCATTTTCTCAGTTTATTTTTAGATTTTGCTAATCAACGCACACCGACAGCCAATCAAAACTGAAGCATATTGAGATATTTAACAAGGGGTTATGGACAAAGGGAGATAATGGCAGCACTCCTGGATCTCTTGAGTCCCCAGAAATGATTATCAGGAAGGCAGAAAGCCACCCCTACATGACAACGAGTTACTGATTTAAAATCCGGTTCTTGTCTGTTTCTGCACCTTAACGATTCTGGACTTTCCTGCACTTTGATCCATTTCTCCACCATGTCGATGCCGCACTCTTCAGTGCAATATGAATCTGCTCCTTACCTAAAGGGTTCTTCTCAACTTCCCAAAGCATCAGCTTGTCCTGCATCTTCACCACAACAATGCCTCCTGCTTCTTCGCGCCCCTCGACTGTTCCAACGCTGATGTGACGTTACCCATCGTGTCGCGTGCGCGATGACCCCTAACCCGCCTGTACCTGTACCGCCCGCTTCCCCGCTCTGATCCCTGACATTGCCGGCCACCGCACAGTCCAGCGAGCAGGAGACGGTGTACCTGTTTGTGCCGACGCAGTCCGTGGGCGCCATCATTGGCCGCAAGGGGCAGAACATTCAGCAGATCTCGCGCTACGCCAGCGCCTCCATCCGGGTAAGCGGCCTTAAACTGGGCACTAACTAGGTCACCTGTCACTAACCTCACCTGGGAAACTCAGACATTTGCTTCCACTGTCGTGCAGTATGAAGCCGGTTTCTGTCACCCTTTTACAGCTGGTCCTGTCTGTTATCAGAATTCAGAGGGGACCCATAGAGATGGCTGCCTCCTGTGGCCGCTCGCAATATTATTTTACGCGTGAAAATCTAGGCATTGTTTGCAGCTGCGTGCACATCACGATGTCTGCTGCTGCCACCTAGTGGCAACATCTGTAAAATTGTAATATTGCGCACAAGGAAAAGAATCAGAATATTTATACTGGAGGAATCCGATGAGCAATAAAGCTTTTTTTCACAGATGTCCAGTATATAGCCAGGGTCAAGTTGCCCCCCGTTCAGAATGTTTTTCCCAAAATAAAATTAACCAAGTTGACAGAATACACATTATAAAATGACTGCCTGCAGGTGACGTGCAGTTTAAACAGACTCCTGGCTGTAATAGTGTAAATGCCGGTAGAGTAATGCATTCTGATCCGGCCGGGCCGCTCACGACTAATAACGGTGGCAAATATCTGAACCGGTCCTGGGTCTCACATGAGTACCTGATGCCTTGTGTAAACAAAGCAGTCGGCAAACAAAGTTTGTGTGCCATGCCGGCCTTTATAGGTGTTCACAATTAGTACTTGCCGTGAGTTTGTTAGAGGCTATACAAGGGGATCTTTGTCAGCCACGTGATGATGTTGGAGCAAGTCTCACAGAGTCAGGAAGTATGGTCACTTCCGACTGCGGCAGTAATAGGACCGCGTGAGCCGGGGATCAACTTTCTAACCGTGCACCCTCTTCAGATCTCGCAGGCTGAGGGCCCCGATGTGAAGGAGAGGATGGTGACCATCGTGGGCCACGCCGAGGCTCAGTTCAAGGTCAGTGCTGACCCCTCGCTCGTTCTCCATGTGACCGGGATGCTAACTCAATAGAGGGGGGAAATACTCGCGTAGATAGGGGAAAGGAAATGGCGCAGCCCTGCAGGTGCTCACTCGTACCACTGCTGGCAGAGCAGGCTTCCACTAGGATGGAGCTCTATGAAGAAAGGGCCTCTACAAAGTGTATTTGTTCTGCTCTTTCACACTGGCCACAAGTCTTTTTGAAAAATACCCTCTTTAAAGGTTACATTTTGGCTGTTTTTATTTAAATTAGTTTCTCGATCCGGTACGGATTTTGCGCAAAGTAATAGAATAGACATTGTGTCGTGCCACCGGTCCTTGAATCTCCATCCCTGCCACTACCATCTCTGTCGCTCTGTACGATCCGGAACCGTCTCTTCCACGACATTCAATCACTTGTTGAGAAGACAGCAAAGGGGCGGTGGGGGCTTGGCGGGAGGAGGAGGGTTATTAGAAATCAGTGGGGTATCTATTAATGGATCTCCCTGTTGAAGTTTGTTTTGTTTGACCAGGGTGGGAACTCAGGAGACTAGGATAAGAGTCTCATTTGCAAGAGTGACCCGGGTCACCAAAGTGACAAAAGCAATAGCATAAAAACTAGAGGCCGACCGAAATTCGGTTTCGGCGCCGAAAGTTGGCAAATGGCTTCTTTCGGCATACTTTCAGTTTCGGCCGAAAGTAAATTTTTAACTTTCGGTTTAATTTCGGTTTCAGCCGAAAGTAAATTTTTAATTTTCGATCTGGTTTCGGTTTTGGCCGAAACTGATATTGACTTTCGGTCGCAACTGATATTGACTTTCGGTCGTCATTTGTCAACCGAAGATCTATTTTTAGAATATAACGCTTGTGCTACGTCTATCACTCTGCCTATCGGCCGGTCACTCGGCGCTAGGCAAGCCTATGCGATAGGCTGCAAAAACACACGTACACACAAACACACACACACGTACACACAAACACGTCAGCAGCAGCAGCTTGGGAGCGAGGTTACAGCCATCAACCATGGTCTGCTAATCTATATGTGACCGGTCAACATACGGCAGCCCGTCTGGCTGAATGCGGGAAAAACTGTTGTTTCTTAACTACAACATTCATTTGTTTGGATATAATTACTAAGTAAGTAACACTTAAAGATTTGATATTTAGCGACTCTTTCTGCAGGCTCTGAATGATTAGTTCTAGATTTAGTTTTAATTAAAGTAGCATTGCATAATGACATATTTCTTAAATCTTGTGTTCGGTAACTTCGGTTATATTCCTTTCTGTTTCTGTCTCGGCCGAAAGTGTCGTTAAACTTTTAGTTTCGGCTTCGGTTTCGGCCGAAAGTAAATTTTTTACTTTCGGTTTCTGGTTTCGGTTTCGGCCGAAACCAGAAATTCAGTTTCGGTCGGCCTCTAATAAAAACCAAGTACAGCATTGAAGAAAATAGAAATCGAATCACAAATAACTGAGGTGAAATAAAAAACAGCGTGCATACATAATTCAGTGTTAGATAAAATAACTTTCCCGTTTCAAAAGCTTGCTTGAACAAATTACTTTTAAAACTATAGTAAATTTAAGTGACGGAGACATCAACGTGGATTCATGGTGATTATTTCTCCCAGGTTTAACACAGGTCTAATCCTGTACCATGCGGGGGCCGCACATACGTTCCTTGTGTGAATGCACGAGCGATATTGTTTGCAATAATCATGCAGTTCCTGTGAGCAAATTGAATTGTACTTAAGCTCTTAATCCTTTGTGTTTGCACACCTATGTTCTTCCACCTAAATAACCCACACGGACCTGCATGGTAAAGTATGGTCAAATAACCCCCACGACCCCTGCGTCGCGAAGAGGCCCCCGCCCGGCAGTGGATTGATGAAAGGGCTGTGTGCGTACGCGTGACGGGCGGCACCGGGGTGCTTCCCGTAGCGAAGGCGGCGTGCGAGTCCTGCAGTAACGTTCGACCCGCCGTGTTGGTGGCGCGGGTGACCAGGCCCAGGGCCGGATCTACAGCAAGCTGAAGGAGGAGAACTTCTTCAACCCTCGCGAGGACGTCAAGCTGGAGGTGCACATCAAGGTGCCGTCCGCTGCCGCCGGACGGGTCATCGGCAAGGGTGGCAAAACGGTAAGGCTGCATGGCACCGGGTCGGCCTCCATGCGGCACACGCACCTACGCCGAGCAGCGGCCGTAGACACTATGACGCGCTCGGCAATTGTTGCAGGCGACGCTGTTTAAAATGTACGGTTCATGGCAGGTTGGTACGGTAATGGCATCGAGTGATGGACCTGTCTCCCCAATCGACAATATTTGGTTGGAAAGTGTGTTTGATGAGCAATGTTCTACAGCTCGGTTCTACAGTGCGATATATATGAGAAAGGAGAGACGGGTTATACAGATTAGTGGTCACGGGCATTGCCACCCCAATAGAAAATATGAAATGGAGTAGCACGCCGCGATAGTGCGCGAGTGCACAGTGGGAGTAACGGTTGGAGCGTGGAGATGTCGTGGCAACTACATGTGTGCCCCCCGTCTCTTGCTGCAGGTGTCGCAGTTGCAGAACCTCTCGTGCGCTCAGGTGGTGGTGCCACGCGACCAGACCCCCGACGAAGACGACCAGGTCATCGTCAAGATTATCGGACACTTCTTCGCCAGCCAGGTGTGTGGGATGCTCTTCTGTGTGAAAGCGCGCATGGGGCACGGGTTTCAGATGGATTTATATTTGTATTTTGGATTATACTTTGGTTGATCATATTTTAATAAGGTTCATTGTTTAAGTTTTTGTATCATTTGTTAATTATTTTTATTAAGTATTCATCACTGATTATACATTATTATTCTTTTGAACGCAAACATTTTATGTTTTAATAAATTAAGCAAAAGTGAAGTTGCATGTTGTCGCAATCACTTCAAACGATTGCAATTTTAGTGGAAATATCTATTTTCATATTAATCTGATTATTTTTTCCAAATAATCTCATTTTTTGTATTTAGCCCTCGATTCTCAGATTTTGCAGGTTAATCAAAACATCTCGCCATGGTGGCGAGATGTACACAGGAGGTTGTGGGTTCGATCCCGACCCTGACGATGCCTGTATATGTTGAGTTTGCTTGTTCTCTCCCGATGGTCCTCCCGTTTTTTCCCACCACATTTAGAAACATGCGTTTAGATTATAAATACCCACGTCATGATATCATCCACTTCGATGAGTTATCACTTGTGGCCAGGCCATGCTCAGTGGACTCTACCTGCTAAATGAATGAGTAATAGTAGAGCTACAAAGCCTTTGAAAGCTCCGGTGCTCACGTGCTTGTGCACCTCTGTTTGTCCTTCCAGACTGCCCAGCGCAAGATTCGCGAAATCCTGCAGCAGTATCACTCACAGCAGCAGAGGCGGAGGTCAGGGTCCGGCCCACAGGGCCCCTCCGCCCAAGGCTCCGGGTCAGGCGACGGCCAAGCGCAGGCCCAGTCTGATGAGGAGTAGGCATCTTCACGTTCACCATGGAGAAGGGAGAGACATCGGAAGAGATGGCAAAACCAAACTGCTTCCGAATGTCTTAACCCAGCCACACATGCACACACAGACACGCGTGCACGTGCACGCAGTCGCGCACGTGCACATGTACACACACACAAACACATGCACGCGTATACTTACATGCACATTAGGGATGGTCCTTATTCTTCAAAATGGGTTTCGTGATTGGCGTACCCTGTGGATTGTTGTTGAATGATGCATAACTGTTACATTTTTGCCAAATTTGAAGCATATTATAGGGGTTGCTACCGAGTACTGAAGTTTAAATTTGTGGCTTCGAATTGTGAGTTTCTAGAATATTTTGGAGATTCTTGAAATTAGTTGGAACATGAGGGAATATTCTAGAAATTTCTGGAATAACTGTTCTATGTATTCCTGCAGTCATGAAAGCTTTAAGTCAAGATTCTGGAATAACCTTAAACCTTCTAGAATAACCTGGAGATTTCTGGAGTAGGTTGGAAATCCCTGAAATGCACTAGACAAATTTGTTCTTCTGGAATGTTCCAGAACACCCTGGAGCATTACAGCACAGAACATTTCTCCAGGAGCTTCTTCCAGGGTGTTCAAGAAGAAACCAAATCACAAATCCTTCAAATGCTGGGAAATGGAATGGAGCATGCGTTGTGGTTGAACAAAAGTTATATGCATAATCTCCATTCTGCATACAAGTACCATGTGATTGAGATCATGCTCAAGACGGTCTTAAACACATCCTCGAGGCTATCACCCAGTCCTGATATCTTCATTTTCAAACAGTTCCCAGCAAAATGGCATCGATCAATAATGGCGATAACAGCTCTTGGCTGCGGTGATTTCACTGCCACTGCTGTAGCAGATGTGACAATGCAAGTTGCCTTTGCCAAGAAACGACTAGTTCTCTATCAACCCCGCGACAACTACGAAGAGCCCTTAAGAGTGTTGCACCTCGTGGTGTTAAAATCCTCTGGCAGACTTTACAGGGCACAGTGAATGGCAAGAGCCATTTTTGCCATCAGAATGTGGATGTTCGTGGGACTGTTTTTCTCTCTCGTTACCAACGAGGAGGAGGAGGATAAGGGACTAGTTTATTGTTCTTGAAGAACTTGATGATGATTTCAAGGCAGCTAACACAAGTGTTGCCAATGCTGCTATCAATACATTTTCTGGGCATCTGTGGTGGCTTGGAGAGAAGGCTGATGACTTATGCTTTCTGTGACAGGGTCCAGAAATTAAGGGCAAAGTGGTTGAATCCCTTCAAGAGGAAAGTGGGGAGGACATTACAAAACAAGCCACCGTTGAGCAAGATGCCATTAAGGAGAATCGTTTGGAGTAATTCATCTTGGCACACACTTTGAGGTTTTTTCCAAGTTTCTGGACATGGATCCTGAAGAATGGCACATTGATGCTTGCTGGGGGAAAAAAAATGGTCAGAGCCACGACAGAACAAGGAGTCCGTCGCCTTCTCACGTGTGGTGAGAAGGACACACCGCAGTACCTTCTACACGTTGTCGGTGACCGTTGCAAATTATTTCCAGACTTGGCGAAGGCATATCTGATATTAAAGCACAATTCATCTGCTGGTAGCAACCCCAAATTATTTCCCAAAGTTAATCAAATTATGCCAAGATTATTTCGTTGGAGTTTGTAACCATGCAATGGTGTGCCTCAATAATAATGCCTCATCTCATCATGTTACGCCATTATAAGGACCACCCTAATGTGCATGTTCAGCAACTTTTGTCAAACCCTTACTGTATAAGGGCCTCCCCACACCATGCAGGTAATGAGGGACATTTGACCATACTTCACCACGCTGGTCAGTGCGGTTTGGTGAATATGTACGCACGTTATACATGCACGCACAAGGCATGCACAGGGGGACACACCTCCAGTGCTCACATCGTGAAACCCTATTCAGATAACACGGTACGTCGGTCACTTCAGCACCGTTAGTGAAGTCAAAGTGAGTGGCACATTCTGAACAGTCGCACTCAATGACAAAGCAGGGGTTGAGTTGTCAGGCTGTGTTTTCCTATCCGGCCACGAGAAACGTGTCCAGAGGGAACAAACAAAATGTAATTAGGTTATATTATCAGGAAATTATAACAAAAAACACCCCTCCCACAACGTTGAACATTACGTCATGGCATATCTCAACCTCTGCACACACACTACATCTCAGCACGTCTCTCTAAACCGCCTTAAAGTACTGTCCAGTACAAAACTGGACAAATTGTCTGGTCTGTGAAAAGGTCACACGAACAGCTGCGTTGGCACTGCCTGTACCCACACCCCCCGCTCCGCGCGTACGCTGGGTCCGTCTTGCATCGTGCTCGGCGGGAACCGGCGACAGTTCTAACGTCGAGCGAATAGGTGCCGCGCCTCTATCTGTGCACGTTAGTTTAAGCTCGGTCTAAGACGGCAACAGCGGCGTTTCCAACTTTACGTACTGCCGAGAGCGCGTAAGTTAATTGTGACGCGGGCAATAGCGGCGTTTCCAACTTAACGTATTGCCGAGAGTGCGTACGTTAATTGTGACGCGAGCACCACCGACGCGTGGTGTCCAGATCAATGTGCCGTCTGCTTGCTTTTGCCATTTTCTAGACGTGCAAATGGATAGGAGGCGCTTGATGCAATGCCCGCCGTCTCGCTGTGGACCCAGCTGCGTGCTGTGTTGACCTGGTACCGTGTGACCTTTCCACCGTGTGCGAGCCAGCCCTGCAGCAGTGCTCATCGGAGCGATTTTCCCAGGCTACCGAGGGCCCACTCAGGACGAATGCCGTTCCTCGGCGTGGCCGCTGCTCAAATGTCCGGTCCACAGAGAGGGACGCCGGGCAAAAACATAACAGTCTGTCAATGCCGAGGCTTAACTGTCCTCGTGAGGCCCGGACTTGTATTTTTATTCCTGGCGTCGTGTTTAAATTTGGTATTTTGCCAACAATGTGAGCGTGGCAACTGGAGAGGCAGGGAGTGTTGACAGGGGCACGCGCTGGCCGGCCGCGCCGGGGTTGGCCGTTGCTGTGTCGCTTGCTGCGCTCATCGCACACGGCACGAGCCAATCCCGGTGTCCTCGGCTCAAAGCTCGGACACCTCCGTGCTGGTGCCCTACCCCGTGCCACGCTCACTGCCCTCTAGACCACGAGCGAAGAAGGCAGTCGCTGCAGGGCGGGCCCGGACGTCCAACCCCCACTTCAGCAAAGGAATGTGATCAACTCTTAAACCCCGCGACACGAAGCGTGGCTTTTAAAACAATAACAATAACGGTAACCCACGTGACATCACCAGAATGTTAAAAAAACACCTTTTTTAAAGTTTTTTTTGGAGGTGGGAGAGGGGGGTATATTATGCCATCGTGATTCTTTGTAATACAATTTTACTGGCAACGGACCTGAGGCATTTGGGAAACAAATAAAAAAAAGAAAAAAGAAAAAAAGCAAAAATAAAAAGTAAAAAAAGTCAAGGAAACGTAGAAAAGAGACGAAGCCTTACGAGGGCCAGGACCCGGCCAGGCCGCCGCGTGGGCCGCCGCGCGCGGCGCGTCGCTGTTCTGTTTCAACAAACTACCTCAGTTGGCGATCACGTACCTCGACTCGTTCCTTTAATTCTGGCGGGGTATTTTGTAAGAGAGCTTTATGAAATCGATAGCCATTGGACGGTTTTATTTTTTTAATTACAAAATCATAAAATTGGATTGGGCACGCAAAGAGAGGAAGGGGCAGAATATGGGAAAGAGTCACAGGATTTGGGGGACAGCCGCAAGGACGGTGAACCCACCACCACCCTCTCGGTGCTCGCCGATCCCGTGGAGTCTGGGGTTCGCGAGCGCCTGGGGGAGTCTGGGGGTTCGCGACTGTGGCTGCGGTCCCCTCCCTCCCCTCGTGGACACGAGGCGTTGTGGAGGGAGATCCGTTTCGAGATGCCCCACTGATTCGTCACGGCCCTCTTTCTCGTCGACAGGCGGTTGGATATTTTGCAAGCGATGGCTCCGTATCTGGACAAAGTCTATCAAGAGAGTGTCGACAGATTGAATACGTGTATTGAGATTGGCGGGAGACGTCGAGAATCAGAATGTTGTCTCTTTCATTTCTGTTATCTCAGTGGGGTATCTATAAGCGGATCGCCCCGCATTGTATTCAGCCACGTCCATCGTAATCGTCAGCATTGTCGTTAGTGTTATCCCTCGGCTAAACTGGACGCCCCTATTGAAGAAGTGTGGTCGTTGTCAGGATACATCCGTCGATTGCCATCGCCAGCGTCATCGCCATCTCCACCACGAGCGCGACCCACCCATCACGGTGGTGATCGCCGCAACCGCCGCCCCGCGGCACCGTGGCGCCTCCCCCGACCCCTCCAAGTCAGAGTGCTTCCACTCCCCGTGTCGCACCCGGCACCCCCCCCCCCCCACCCCTGCAGCGAGCGCTGTGGGGGGCGCACACCGGATGCATCACCTACGGATTCTTTAGCCAGAGAACGGGCGCGGTGTCCTATAGGGTCAGTAGTATACGTGAATAATGACGACGATACCAGTAGCGCGTCTGCACTTGAGACGCGTGCAGTGTGTGTTATTGTTCAGTTGCCAATCCTCTACAAATGTTGCCGTGTAACTGAATGTGATTGCGACACTTGAGAGGCTTGCGTGGGCCCGGCGCTTTGCTCCGCCGGCGCTTGTGGGAGGTAGGGCCAGGTGCCGCTGGCAGTGTCGAGTGGCGGCGGTGACGCATGCAGCGTGGATTCGCGTCGCGTCCCGGGTCGTTGCAGAAATTCACCTGGCGACGGCCCGAGGGCCCCCCTCCCTGGGTCCCCGCAGCTTCGTGACGGGTCCCACGTAACCGCGGGGCCCGGCACAAGGGGGTCGCGGTTGAGCGGGTTGACGCGACACCTGATGGTCGGTGGCCGGTTTTGTAAAACAGCTGAAGTGGAATTTTCTACTCGGTTTCCTTGAGCGCAGTACAAATTTCGGTTTCATGAAACCGGCCACGGCCCTCGTCGAGGGTGTTGGCTGGCAGCTGTCGTGTCTCGCACCACTGCTGCCATACAAGTGATGTAATTACGAGGGTCCTTGCAAGAGAGCAGGGATGGGGGGTCACGGCCGTTGGTTTATTCTCTGTACCCAACCACGGTGTTGCGTTGGCCCCCACGAGCCCCGCTATTGGGGTACGGCCCGGCGATTTTGCGGGCCCGCGTGGAGGGGGTCGCGAGACACAGGGACCCCCGGGAACCCCTGCAAGCCCGGCACAGAGACCCTGATCGATCGGGATATTCTGTGCCGTGGCATTCGGAGGTCCCCGTGGGCCCCGTGTTAACGGGGTCGCATCCCCCCCTGGAGAGGTCAGCGGCCGGCTGCATAAACCAACTGGAGGGATGGGTTCCCTCGTCGTGCTCTATGCAGCCGGGCACGGCTTTACTGGCCGCCTCTTCGAGTGGTCAGCGCGGGGTCGCACTGACCGCTCGCCGACCAGGCCGTGGATTCGCTGTGCAAACCCCCGTCCCCTCCCTCGGTTTTAATCGACGCGTGCGGCGAGCGCGGAACCCGCGGCGTGCGCGATGAATGTAGGGCGCGTTGGAGGGCGCCGTGTAAATGCGCCGCGTTGCGACGGCAGCGCGAGTTGTCGTGACGAGCCGGGGGCCGCGTTGCTCCCGCGGTTTCTTGTGGGTTCCTGAGCAGTGGGGCTCGAAAATGCGCACCCAATCCCCTTCCCCCCCGTGTGATGTCCACGTGTGCCTGTGTGAGGTGTGGTGATCATGTGGTGAAACCAGGGCTGTGTGGGGTGTGGTGACATGGTGTGGTGACGCCAGACCTGTGTTGTGGATGGTGACACCGTGATTGTGGGGTGTGGTGACTGTGGTGCTAGAGCTGTGTTGAGCAGTGGTGGCTCGTGACTGCAGTTGGAAGAGGGGTGGTGGTGGTGGGGAAACATTCTCCGCCTCGGATTTTCCAGTCTCGGCTGCTGTGAGCTGGTCTATGAAGACGGCTCATGCAGTGCCCTCAGCTCCTACGGGAGCCCGCACGCTGGTGAATGACGATCGTCAATCCGCCCGAGCGCGTCGCGTAAAGCTTGGAAAACTGTGGTGGAGTCTGTAGCCCCTGTCCAACTGAAGCCAGGGGCGGTCGCTGGTGTGTAGGTAGTGTGGTCGCACCGGAGTTTGGCGTGGAGTGTGGCGACACCGACACTTCGTGCGGTGGCACCAGAGCTGAGCAGAGGGCGCGGTGGCACCGATGCCGTTCTGACCCTCGTGCGTCGTGGTGGCGCCGTGTCGCCCGGCCCTTCCGAGACGACGCGGTGCGGCAGGGCCGAGTGGCCGTGCCGACTTCCCGGTCCGCGAGTCGCGTGGACGCGGGCTTATGGGAGGAAGTATTTGTTTTTAATTGCATTTATCGACACTGATGTGACGTGGCGTGCATGGGCAGCAGCAGAGAATCATGCCGCCCCTGTACGACAACGTGGAACGTTCCTCCTGCTGCGGGCCTTTAGTGTGGGGCCGTACCAACCGCGGCAGATCGGGGGGTGATCGGTTCCATCTTGCGTGCAGGGCGAGACATGCGCGCGTATTCTGGAATTGCGTCACTGATTTAAAAATGTACATTCTTTTTTATGAACATTTCTTTGCAATCTTTTGTAATTAGTTTTAGGCCTGAAGCTGGTGAAACCCCCCGCGGCAGGCAGGGCGGCTGTATCCGCGCGCCGTGGCGCTGCTGTCAGCATGCGAACAGTGGCTCTGGCGTCGAGCCACAGTTGGGGCTTCATGACAATAAAGAATTGTACAACACGAACGTGTTTGTCGCACGTCAAACACCACCTTCCAGTCAACGCTCGCATCTTCCTTCCTCTGTCGCCGTCAAAGCGATTCCTGCTCAATTGAGTGTTGATGCGCTGCTCATCTCCCGTTGACAGCCCTGAGCCAGTTTTGGACATTCCGCATTCCCATGATGGGAGCAACGCAGATGACTCCCCCCTCAGTGGGGCTCATTGTCTAAAGTATCTATATATGCGCACAGTATATATACTGTCTTGTCTTTTCCAAATTGTGTTCCGATTGCTGTGTCGACGTAATGCCAAAGGACGAAGAGTCCATTCGGAACCTTGGAGAGCAGTGCTCGAAAACGGCCTGCGGAAGTGGATATGGCAAAATTGCTTCCGAGAGATCCCTTCCAAGTCACATGTCGGCCACTTTAGCATATTCAATCCGGAATTTTGACCAGGTTGAGATAATCGACTCGCGACACTTAAGAACCTGATTGATCACGGGCGGCTGAAACTCGGAACCCACCCGGCTACGTTGCTCCTTTACGTTCAGTTTTGAGCTACGGTCGCATTTAGACGTTTGGATTTTAAATTAAGTACTATAAGCGTCAGGTGCACACATTAAGCACAGACATCGGCTTATCCGCTTTTATAAGTCTGTTTATCTGACACGAGTATCGGCTTTTCCAATCCGCAATACATCATGTCATGCGTAACAAAAATCAATTTTTCCAAGAATACATGCGGCCAGTTTTTCTGCAATTACAAATAATATTCATCCGTTTCTAAACAAAAGTTCATCCGTCTCTAACAATATTACATCCACATCGGATTGCAATCTATCCGCATTGAGACTGCCCCTGGAACCCCAGAATCTTGGTTCTCGGGCCCTCGCGCCCGGGGGCGAAGGCGGGCGGGCGGGCGGATGGACGGGAGGAGCCCGAGGGGACACGGGGTCACACCCAGGCGGACGGCTTGCGCGGGAACCGTGGCTCGTCCGCCCCGATTGCCGCCGGCTCCAGGGCGGCGCAGACCACGTCCGACGGCGAGAGCCACGGGTAGACGTCGTGGGGGGCCTTGGGGGCAACCCTGTATGGGGGACCCAGGAAATCCGATCCCGGGGGGCCATGGTCTCGCTTGATCTCCCTAAGGGAGGCATTTCCCGGTCCGGCAAAAGCAGCGACTCCCGGTTTCTCCTCTGTTTTTTCCTGAAGCTGTGGAGGCAAAAGGGGGTGGGCAGTCAGACCTTAATACTTGTGTCACTCTTACATCACCTGTCCCACCTGTGCCACGTCACCTCTGTCACCCGTTACCCGTTTCATGTGTCACCAGTATCACCTGCGCCATGTCAACTATATTACCGAGTCACTTGAATCTTCTCTGTTCCCAGAGTCACCAGTGCCATGTGTCGTCACTTACGTTGCCTGCACCACCGGTGCCATGTATATCGCTTGCATAACCTGCACCCGCTAGTCCCGTGGTCCCTGCGAGCTCCGACTAACGAGGGGTCTGATCGTGAGTGCCCACACTCGGTAAAGCATAGGCGCTCCTCGTGTGAACGAATCCTCTGGCGGGATGGGGCCAGGCTCCCTGCGTCTCTCACCTCCTCCGTGTGCCCCGAGGTCGCGGAGATCTCGCCGAGTCCCCGTAGCCCGGACGGCCTCGTTCCCCGCTCGGGGGGTCCCGAGTGCCCCCCGAGCCACAGCCGCAGACACAGGAGTAGATCGGCCAAGTTGAGGCAGAGCGCGAGCCCCGACAGGCCAAGGGGCCCCATCAGCGCCAAACTCTTGTCGTGCGGCCGCCCCACCGTGCACTCCACGTGTCCGCCACCGCAAGCGGTTGCGTCCCACGGCTGTACGTGGGGCCCCGCGGGGCCACGATGCAGGAAGTGGGCGGCGGCCCCGCAGGTGAACTTCGGGCCCACGGGCAGCAGCGGGGCGTACAGATAAAGCTGCGCGCAGAGCAGCGCGGCGTCTAGCAACGCGCTCAGCGACACCTGCAGCACGTACGCGCACAGGGACCCGGGCCCCGTAAGGGCCCCGCATCCTTCCCCCCTGCTCCTCGCCCCGTGCGGACCCTGGTGCCCCGCACCCCTGCGGCCCGTGGCGTTGAGTGCGTTCTGCCGGTGTGGCGGTTCCATCTTGAGCCGCGCGGCCAAGCAGCCGCTGCTGCTGCTGCTTCTGCCGGAGTTGTCGCCGTGCGCCCCCACCGTGATGTAGGCGCCGGCCGCGCGTCCCGGGCCCCGGGAGGCCACCGCGAGCCCGCGTTTCTCGCTGCCGCCCTCGCTCGGCACGGAGAATTGCCCGTACTTGTCCAAGTGAACATCTCTCTCGTAGTCCTCCTCGTCGTCCTCATCGTTTTCCGACTCGTCGTGATCTTCATGGTGGTGGTGGTGATGGTGGTGATGGCAAGATCTTGTGGTCTTGGCCTTCCAGGGCCTCCTGTGCGCCACCGCCGCCAGGTAAAGTGCCAGCGGCAGGGATGCGACGAGAAGCTGCACCAGGCCCAGGTGCCCCGGGCTGAGCGGGAGGAGGCGGTCGAGACAGGCCGGGCGGCAGGCCGGGAGGCCCGAGTTGCACCACACGTCTTGCCATGCGGCCGGACCTCCTGCCTCCCCCGAATGCAAAAGCAAGGCCAGCCCCAGCCGCCACGCCAGCACAGCCAACCACATCTTACCTGTGAATGCAGGGTCGACACATTGTACCTGTGCACGCAGGGCAGCCACATCTTACCTGTGCACGCAGGGTAGCCACATCTCACCTGTGCACGCAGGGTAGCCACATCTCACCTGTGCACGCAGGGTAGCCACATCTCACCTGTGCACGCAGGGTAGCCACATCTCACCTGTGCACGCAGGGCAGTCACATCTTACCTGTGCACGCAGGGCAGTCACAACTTACCTGTGCACGCAGGGTAGCCACATCTCACCTGTGCACGCAGGGCAGCCACATCTCACCTGTGCACGCAGGGCAGTCACAACTTACCTGTGCACGCAGGGCAGCGACATCTTACCTGTGCACGCAGGGCAGCCACATCTCACCTATGCACGCAGGGCAGTCACAACTTACCTGTGCACGCAGGGTAGCCACATCTCACCTGTGCACGCAGGGCAGCCACATCTCACCTGTGCACGCAGGGCAGTCACAACTTACCTGTGCACGCAGGGCAGCGACATCTTACCTGTGCACGCAGGGCAGCCACATCTCACCTGTGCACGCAGGGCAGCGACATCTTACCTGTGCACGCAGGGCAGCCACATCTCACCTGTGCACGCAGGGTAGCCACATCTCACTTGTGCACGCAGGGCAGCGACATCTTACCTGTGCACGCAGGGCAGCGACATCTTACCTGTGCACGCAGGGCAGTCACAACTTACCTGTGCACGCAGGGCAGTCACAAGTTACCTGTACACCCCATACCCAGCTTCTGGGTCACCACACTGTCGTTTCACCTCCCCTTGGTGCCACAGCACCCATCCATCCCACACAGAGACACAGGAGGCCAGTGGCCGGATTCAGGAGGAACATGAATATAAGGGAAGGGTTCACTCTTGTGTGTTTTATGCAACTGGCCACTGGTGTCGAAGGGCACAGCAACACGGTGGTGTTGGGGTGCACGGACGGCTCCCCACACTTTTTAAGAGAGGGGGAAAACATTTGTGCCCCCCTTCAATTCATACAATTTTTGCCCCCTCCACTCGATATAGCCTCCCATGGCTACTTTCCCCGCAAACCTCCCGTGTTCACACTCGATCCCAGACGTTTCCTGGAGTCGGGGACCCTCAAAGATGTTCCGTCACATGGGCCAGCAGTACTTGGGAAAGGCGATACTGGGGGCAGTACTTTGTGAAGAAAGTACTTGCCGATGATGGTGGTGCTGCGACTCAGAGACCCGAGCAGAGAGGCGCAGGACCCACGACGCACCGCCATGGCACTGACGACACGGTCACACACACCGCAGACACATGGGTCAGAGAGCGGAGAAGACACAAACCACAGGGACACAGACACGAATCGGAGAGACAGAAACATCATCACGTGCAGTAGCAGCACCACCACCAGTCTTACCGATGAAGGTGTCGAGGAGGCAGTGACAGCGCGGCGAGATGGGAACTCTGCGCTTCGCTCCAAGCGGGGCCCGTGTGGCTACGAACCCCGTTGTGGCTGAGAGCTCCGTGAGGCTGTGAGCTCCGTGTGGCTGTGACACCCCGTGAGGCTGTGAGCTCCGTGTGGCTGTGACACCCGTGAGGCTGTGAGCTCCGTGTGGCTGTGACACCCCGTGAGGCTGTGAGCTCCGTGTGGCTGTGACACTCCGTGGTGCTGTGACACCCCGTGGTGCTGTGACACCCGTGTGGCTGTGAGCTCCGTGTGGCTGTGACACCCTGTGGTGCTGTGACACCCGTGTGGCTGTGACACCCGTGAGGCTGTAACACCCGTGAGGCTGTGAGCTCCGTGAGGCTGTGAGCTCCGTGTGGCTGTGACACCCGTGTGGACTCGTCCCGGGGTAGTGGAGCCGAGGGCCCCCGGCTTGGAGCGGGGAATGCGATACTTGAGTCGGGGCCGTATGTGTGGAGTCGGGGCCGCGCGTCACGGCGCGCAGCTGTCCCCGCGTCCCGGAATAGGCGGACGACAATGGCCGTGCCGGGTATTTTGGGCGCGGGGAATGCGCTCCGCCGCTTTGTTTTCTCATCGCGTGCGCGGGGAGGGTTTGGGGCTGGTCCCAGGAGCCCCGACCCCGCGCGTCGCTCGTTGGGGTCAGGGCCTCCCCAGGACCCCCTGGGTCAAGAGAGATTTTTCGAAAGAGGGAGCGCGAGGATGCGGGGGCAAGCTCCTGGAGCTGGGACGAGGGTGCCGCTCCACACCAACCCCCCTCGTCTGTCTGCCCACCCCCTCCTTCGCCTCCCCCCCACAATCTCTTCTCAGCTGCCTCCTCCACACGGACCCCGGGAATGCGCCCCCACCCACCACCTAGCGACCCTGTTGAGGTCCCCTCAAGGTGCCTTTGGCCTCCTTGGCCCCTAGAGAAGTGAACCCAGAGTGCAGCAGTCACCCTTTACACTGACTGATCTATCCACTGCTAGATTACGGCTTCGTTGCCTTCTCTCGCAGCAGGGATTCATTTCTCACTGAATATGTTCTCGACCACCAGTCAGCTGGAGTTAGTGGCACGTGACTCAAAGAGCCACAGCCATTGCGAGAGATCTACTGGATGTGGTGTGACGGATGCGGAAAATATTTTCAGAGTTGCCGACCTGGGCAGAGCCGGCTGAAATGCAGCCCCCTCCCTCACCGTCTCGTGATGTAATAGACAACCCACGTAGCACCTGAGCTGATTTCATCGCTCCATCTCCCCGGTTTCACGTCTTCCGAGCGTGATCCCTCATTGTGCTGCCGCTCCGTCGTCAGCCTTGTCCATCAGCGATCGTCCCTTCTCGCCGTGACGCCTCATACTTGCTCAGTGCCCACTTGCGTCTTCTGCCAGCGTGACCCCTTTGTTCTGTGACTCGCGCGTCCCTATTCCTGGCTCTCGGTGCAATTCCAAGCGTTCACCTCTCCTCTATTCTGTGCGCAGCTTTGAGCTTTTGTTTCCACGTGTTCGTGTTTGTCAACGTCTATTCAGTCGGCATTTACTATTCAAGAGCCATGATGAAAATGAGATTTGTTTGGAAAAGTCGATATGATAGATACAAATGTCTACTCTTCCAAAAAGGTCTACCTTCTCAACAACCACGGCATGGAGATGTTTACAGACTCTTCAAATATTTCGCTTCGAAAAATCCGAGTCATTTCTCGCATCAGTGGAAACTCAGTGTTAACTCAGTGTTATGAATTCCATGGTTCCCAGCCATGTCAACAAATGCTATCACACTGATTGAAAACTTTTTGCTTTAGGACATTGGTACGATGCTTTTCATTTTCAAGTTCCGTGTGAGAGAAGCGACTAAGCTTACAAAGCAGACGTCAACCTCATAGAATCATGTATGTGTTAAATTTCGATTTAAAGCTTTCGTGACTGCAAGGATTCATCTTCTTGGTTCTTTCGGTAAAGTCACGTAGAATGAGAATAAAACAATAAAACAAAAAAAGACAATAAAATTCTCACGACGTTTCGGCCACAACACAAGTAGCCTTCTTCAGGTGAAGGAACAGAACTGTCGGGACGACAGCGCTTCAATGAACGCTGCTAAGATTCGCAGCGTCTTTTAAGCTAGGTGGGAGAGGTAAAGCGCCTTGACAAAGGAGTTTACATATCAAACAGGAGACTTTAGCATTGAAATAGCTGTGTTAAAGTGTTGGATCAGCAGGGTGTTAAAGTCAGAAATTAGCATGTAACTGGGAGATTAGCATGATGTTAATGTGAGGGATAAGCATGTGACTGGTGTGACTGGTCACGGAAATAGCTATGTTAAAGTCAAAGTTTACATATCAACAAAGGCATTTAGTATATGGACGCTAAAGGACTGCAACTACCCAACTATCATACAATAAACCGATGTGAAAAAACCTAAGTATAAACTACATCAATATAATAAATATACTCATTATATTCTTCAATAAGTTGAGCTATTAATATAAAGTAACTGGGTATACACTACACTATATATTGAATACCATATAGTAAACTAATAAAAAACTAAAATATGTTATCAATAAACTCTATATACTCTCCAATCAGCTGAGCTATTAACAATAAGTCGTTATACATTACAATGCCATATGGAGAAAAAATGGGTGGCGGTTTTTTCTTTTCAACGTTAGCACCATGGACAGCGACGAGCTTTGTTCAGACGTACAAGTCCATCTATGCTCGGAACGGAGGAGGGGGAAGAAACAGCCACGATGCGCTGTTATACTCCACTCTACGCCCGACCTTATGGAAGAGGTATGTAGATGACACCTTTGTTATCTGGCCACATGGCTTATCAGATTTACCATGGAGGTCGAAAAAGAAGGCAAGCTACCCGTTTTGGATGTCTTAATTAAAAGGAGACCTGATGGTTCAATGAGCCACTCGGTCTACAGGAAAGTGACCCATATGGATGCTTACTTAAAACCGGATTCCCACCACCATCCATCCCAGAAGAACTCCCTCATCAAGACTCTATACCATAGAGCCCAATGCATTTCCGACCAGGATCACATTGCCAGTGAACTCAAACACGTACACCAAGCTCGCAAGGCTAATGGTTACTCCGACTACACAATCCGCAAAGCCATCACTCCAGTCATGAAGAAGGATCCCCTTGAGTAACCATTCAAAACCATCACCTTACCTTACATTGCGGGGGTCACAAAAAATATCTCCAAAATCCTGAACAAACACAAGATCCAGGTCCAATTCAACACAGTACATAAAATCCGTGATCTGGTTCCGTCTGTAAAAGATGCTGTTCCAGACATACAGTACCCGGGCGTTTACAAACTAAAGTGCCTCTGTGGTAGCAGCTACATTGGAGAAACCAAACGACATATCTCGGACCGCATCCACGAATATAAAGCAGACTTGAAACACGGTAGGACGAACTCCTCTGCCGTGGCAGATCACTGTTATAATTCAGTGGGCTCACATGACATTGACTTCTCCAAGACGGAGGTTCTTTGCAAGCCAACCGGCTACCATGAGAGATTCGTTCATGAGGCCATCCACATATACAGGCACAGAGACAATTTCAACCGAGAAGATGGATTCTGGCTTAGTAACCATTGGAAAGATGTTTTAAACCATTTCGGTTCCTAATTAATTGTATTTTACGGTGACCTTCACACCGCAGCCCTTTTGCTGGCATTGCCTCTTAATACCTCTCACGCCACGGTTAATGGTATGGTTTATAACATAGAGTATAACAGCGCATCGTGGCTGTTTCTCCCCCCTCCTCCGTTCCGAGCATAGATGGACTCGTCCGTCTGAACAAAGCTCGTCGCTGTCCGTGGTGCTAACGTTGAAAAGAAAAAAACGCCACCCATTTTTTCGCATATGGCATTGTAATGTAAAACGACTTATTGTTAGTAGCTCAGCTGTTGGAGAGTATATAGAGTTTATTGATAACATTTTAGTTTTTTATTAGTTTACTATATGGTATTCAATATATAGTGTAGTGGATACCCACTTATTTTATGTTAATAGCTCAACTTATTGAAGAATATATTGAGTACATTTATTATATTGATGTAGTTTATACTTCGGTTTATTGTATGATAGTTGGGTAGTTGCAGTCCTTTAGCGTCCATATACTAATGCCTCTGTTGATATGTAAACTTTGACTTTAACATAGCTATTTCCGTGACCAGTCACATGCTAATCCCTCACATTAACATCATGCTAATCTCCCAGTTACATGCTAATTTCTGACTTTAACACCCTGCTGATCCAACACTTTAACACAGCTATTTCAATGCTAAATCCTCCTGTTTGATATGTAAACTCCTTTGTCAAGGCGCTTTACCCCTCCCACCTAGCCTAAAAGACGCTGCGAATCTTAGCAGCGTTCATTGAAGCACTCAGCTGATTGGAGAGTATATAGAGTTTATTGATAACATTGATGTAGTTTATATTTTAGTTTTTTATTAGTTTACTATATGGTATTCATTATATAGTGTAGTGTATATCCAGTTACTTTATGTTTATAGCTCAACTTATTGAAGAATATATTGAGTACATTTATTATATTGATGTAGTTTAAACTTAGTTTTTTCACATCGGTTTATTGTATGATAGTTGGGTAGTTGCAGTCCTTTAGCGTCCATATACTAAATGCCTCTATTGATATGTAAACTTTTACTATAACATAGCTATTTCCGTGACCAGTCACATGCTAATCCCTCGCATTAAAATCATGCTAATCTCCCAGTTACATGCTAATTTCTGACTTTAGCACCCTGCTGATCCAACACTTTAACACAGCTATTTCAATGCTAAATTCTCCTGTTTGATATGTAAACTCCTTTGTCAAGGCGCTTTTCTTCTCCCACCTAGCTTAAAAGACGCTGCGAATCTTAGCAGCGTTAATTGAAGCGCTGTCGTCCCGACAGTTCTGTTCCTTCGCCTGAAGAATGCTACTTGTGTTGTGGCCGAAACGTCGTGAGAATTTTATTGTCTTATTTTGTTTTATTCTCATTCTACGTGACTTTACCGAAAGAACCAAGAAGATGTATGTGTTGTTCAAGTGAGATCGGGATCACAAAAGTAGCGATTGCAGCGTGATGAGGAAAGGTGAAACCAGCAGCAGCAGTTTTCTGGCTCGAACTCTCAGGCTGGGCACTGGTGGCCATGCCGCACGTGGCCTGCAATCAGCACTGTGGAGGAGGCAGAGAGAGTTAGTGGATCCCCCGTACACGTCGTTGAAACTCTGTTCGTTCCCGTGGACGTCGTGCTCAGCGTACCGTGGCTCGCCAGGAGGTGGCAATGCATTAAGTGTGGAACTTTCTTATAACTTGTTGGGGGTACTGTGAGGGCCGACGTCCACCCCACCGCCCTCGCTAGGCAGGTGGGGCGTAACGTCCGCCCCTTCCGCTCCCTCTTCCACCGCGTCGGTCGGCTCCCGCCGGGCCCCGACGACCGAGTGATCGGGGCCCCTGCGCTAGCGCCCTGAGGGACATACTCATTGCTGCTGGCTCACAGCCGCACGGAATTAACCCACACACCCACCACGTACACCACAGCTAGAGCAGCACACAGCGCCACGCTCACGCCCACACCTGCGAGCGATTACCTCAACTCCTCGCCCGTGCTGCGCCTCCGCGTTCACCCTCGCAGCGCGTTTCCCCACGCAGTCGCTCCACGCAGCAATCACAGACACCACACCGATGCTCTGTGCAAACTTTTATTCGCGGCGCAAACCTCGCACTGCCCGGAGGGAATCTTTGGCGAGAAGAGCCTCGCCTACTGCTACCCAAGTGCCCTGATACTCAGACGCCCTATCACGTACCTCGCAGCTATACTCACGGGCTTGGCACGGACGCCGTGAGAGGACGAGAGAAAACTTTACCTATCCCTGTCTCGTGGCGGCACTCGCTGGCGTCGCATGGATGCTGCGAGCGGCTGGAGAAGGCAGGGCGGCAGGGAAGTGGGTCTTGGCGGTTAAGACGTTGAAGACGTTGTACCGGGCGGCCAATCGTGCGCCTACCTGTGATTAAAGCCCACTTGTACCTTGTCCTCCGTGGAGTGCTGCGTGCTGCTGCTCCGACCACCCATTGTCCTTCCGTGCTCATTCTCACCTCATGGTCTGCTCTTCTTGCCTAACATTCCACCCTCAGCCCCTCCCGATGTCGTGAATGACTCATTGCGGCTGGCCCGGTGAACCTTTCTGCGCCCAGACAATTTTAATCCAACTCAGGGGCACCGCAATGTGACCTGTCCTGCGAGGGTCGGCCAATCTCCTGGCACCGGGAAACCGTGGGACTTTCCTCCAGGGATTTTTCGGATTAAAACCCGTCGTGCCGGGCAAACCCTGCCAGGACACCAAGTGTGTGCGCTGCGTGTGTGCTCAGTGTGTGTGCTCAGTGTGTGCGCTGCGTGTGTGTGCTCAGTGTGTGTGCTGCGTGTGGTTGCTGCGTGTGGTTGCTCAGTGTGTGTGCTCAGTGTGTGTGCTCAGTGTGTGTGCTCAGTGTGTGCGCTGCGTGTGTGCGCTCAGTGTGTGTGTGCTCAGTGTGTGTGCTCAGTATGTGTGCTCAGTGTGTGCTCAGTGTGTGTGCTCAGTGTGTGTGCTCAGTGTGTGCTCAGTGTGTGTGCTCAGTGTGTGTGCTCAGTGTGTGCTCAGTGTGTGTGCTCAGTGTGTGTGCTCAGTGTGTGCTCAGTGTGTGTGCTCAGTGTGTGCTCAGTGTGTGTGCTCAGTGTGTGTGCTCAGTGTGTGCGCTGCGTGTGGTTGCTCAGTGTGTGTGCTCAGTGTGTGTGCTCAGTGTGTGTGTGCTCAGTATGTGTGCTCAGTGTGTGTGCTCAGTGTGGGTGCTCAGTGTGTGTGCTCAGTGTGTGCTCAGTGTGTGTGCTCAGTGTGTGTGTGCTCAGTGTGTGTGCTCAGTGTGTGTGTGCTCAGTGTGTGTGCTCAGTGTGTGTGCTCAGTGTGTGTGTGCTCAGTATGTGTGCTCAGTGTGTGTGCTCAGTGTGGGTGCTCAGTGTGTGTGCTCAGTGTGTGCTCAGTGTGTGTGCTCAGTGTGTGTGTGCTCAGTGTGTGTGCTCAGTGTGGGTGCTCAGTGTGTGTGCTCAGTGTGTGTACTCAGTGTGTGTACTCAGTGTGTGTACTCAGTGTGTGTGCTCAATGTGTGTGTGCTCAGTGTGTGTGCTCAGTGTGTGTGCTCAGTGTGTGTGTGCTCAGTGTGTGTGCTCAGTGTGTGCTCAGTGTGTGTGCTCAGTGTGTGTGTGCTCAGTGTGTGTGCTCAGTGTGGGTGCTCAGTGTGTGTGCTCAGTGTAGGGGCCGGGGGGAGTCGCGGCGCTTGCCGAGTTGCTTCGAGGCCGTGGCACCACAGTACACCTACAGTCCTGAGCAATGTTACCCCGCTTTCCTCCCAATATGTATGAACAGACTCCTTAATTGGCCGATAACACCGTGATATATAGAGGACCGCAGAGCTTGAGGAGGGAAATTTGGCACTGGCTTCACCTCGTAACTGCTGGCTTCCACTGCGGGGCGCGTTGCAATTTGAAAAGACAGGTGTACGGAGAGGAGGAGCTGGTGTGGGGGCTTGTGTGTGGGTTGGCTCTGCTACGAACCTGGCGACCCGAGTTCGATTCCTGCTCACAGCCAACACCGGTGACGATTATCTGAACCGGTGCTGGGCCTCTCATAGGTTGACTCAGCCTCAAATATGTACCTGGTACTCTGGTACTCATTTCAGGTACTATGTACTTTATACTAATTTCTGCCTTTGTGTTTCGTTTGGCTACGTAATGTGCGACAAGTTCAACATACATGCATCGCCACTAGGGGAGCAAAGGCAGCCAGGCGTGCTACTGGCCACATCACCCGTGCTGGCTGACAGCACTTGTCCCACCAGGCTGTTGAGGCTCTCCGCACACGGGGGGGAGTCGTCCCGAGTGACACGCGCTCGGCTGTCCCCACACGCGCTCGGCTGTCCCCACACGCGCTCGGCTGTCCCCACACGCGCTCGGCTGTCCCCACACGCGCTCGGCTGTCCCCACACGCGCTCGGCTGTCCCCACACGCGCTCGGCTGTCCCCACACGCGCTCGGCTGTCCCCACACGCGCTCGGCTGTCCCCACACGCGCTCGGCTGGGTTGGGGGACCCACGTGGTCCGAGGCGTTCCCGCGGGGTCTCCTGGGACAATGGCGCCGGTTTGAATCGTGGGGCCCGCAGCGCCGTCTCCTCCCCCCTCTCTCCCCGCTTGTTCTGCTTCCCCTCGACTCCCCTCCTCTGTACCAAGCCAACGGCACCACCAGCGCTCATCTGCAGCACCGACCGCGACATCCACGCCCACCATCCCCGGCACCCCCAAACCGGGGGCGGTGTCTGCAGCCGAGTTCCGCGGCGGCGTAGCCAGGCGAAGTCGAGGCTTTTGGCTGCTGGTAGGCCTCCACCCCACGAGACGGGAGACACGAGAGACACAAGGGACAGAGACACAAGGGACAGAGACACGAGAGACAAGGGACAGAGACACGAGAGACACAAGGGACAGAGACACAAGGGACAGAGACACGAGAGACACAAGGGACAGAGACACGAGAGACACGAGAGACACAAGGGACAGAGACACGAGAGACACAAGGGACAGAGACACGAGAGACACGAGAGACACAAGGGACAGAGACACGAGAGACACAAGGGACAGAGACACGAGAGACACAAGGGACAGAGACACGAGAGACACAAGGGACAGAGACACGAGAGACACGAGAGACACAAGGGACAGAGACACGAGAGACACGAGAGACACAAGGGACAGAGACACGAGAGACACAAGGGACAGAGACACGAGAGACACGAGAGACACAAGGGACAGATACACGAGAGACACAAGGGACAGAGACACGAGAGACACGAGAGACACAAGGGACAGAGACACGAGAGACACAAGGGACAGAGACACGAGAGACACAAGGGACAGAGACACGAGAGACACGAGAGACACAAGGGACAGAGACACGAGAGACACAAGGGACAGAGACACGAGAGACACGAGAGACACAAGGGACAGATACACGAGAGACACAAGGGACAGAGACACGAGAGAGACAAGGGACAGAGACACGAGAGACACAAGGGACAGAGACACGAGAGACACAAGGGACAGAGACACGAGAGACACACGGCAGAGAGGTGACCCTGCTTGTGCCCGTTGCAGTGAGTTGTGAGTGCAGGAGGAGGTGAGGGGAGCAGCAGCAGCAGGAGGATGTCTTCGCTGCGCGCCCTCCCCCGCTCTCCCCCGTCGCGGCTCCCACTCGGCCTCTCCGCTCTACACGAACTTGAGGCCACTTCGTCAGAGTGGAGCTCCAAGGGGGGCTACTCGCCACAGGACGAGACGCTGGTGCGTGCTCCTCGCGCAGTATACACGGCCTCCACAGCTGTCTCTGTGTGTTCCTGTGAGTCAATGAGTGTCAATGAGTGTCTCTACACAGTGGTGCACCTGACAGTCGCTTTAGGCAGTCAACCCGTAGCAACCTGGTCCGGCCAATGACTTGCTGCTTTCGAGCCTTCGACCCTTCATGCAGCTTCAACGTGCACCTAGCCTGGCACATGAGCCGTGGTGACGTCATTGCCACTGAGTGGCGAATGGCGGCTCTATAAATGTACTGTGCGTGTGAGTGAAGTGGTTGTGTAGTGGTGAATGGCGGTTGTTGTTGTGTAGTGGTTAGTATAGTGGTTGTGCAGTGGTTAGCGCACCACGCTATGAACTCGGAGACCTGAGTTTGATACTCAAGGCCTTTCATCGGTGGCGAGTGATATCAGAACTGGTCCCAAGCCTTGCTTAGGTTGACGCAACCTTATACTAGTACTTGTTGCGATATGTGAACATCAGCACCAGGGGGGCAAAGTGTGGTTCTAAACACACCACCCCCTCTGATCCGGTGTGCCTATATGGGGGATCTTTGTTTCTTTATAAAGCTGTGTGTGTGCTTGCTGCTGCTGTGTGCAGGCTAGTGTGCTGGGCTTGCCGGAGGTGGTGTTGGGCTGCGAGGGGTGGATGCGGGGAGGGGTTCTCAGTGAGACCGATCCCCTGTCCCTGCGCCCCTTATTCTTGAACCAAGAGCTCAGCGCTGCTGGAGTGTGGCAGGGCCGACCTCGAGCTCGGTACCGCAGCTCGCACACTCCGGGGAACACAAACGTCGCACGATCGCCATTAGTCGGGTGGAGCGCCCAGTTCCTACCTCGCTGAATAGAATTCATCATAAAGCAGTCACAATACAAGTATGAGCATTATACTATAAATTAGTCAGATAGATGAAGTAAATCACCTCTTTATCACTCTGCAATCCCTGCTACCATGGTTACTGTTCCTCTTAACTCGTCTACCTACCTACTCTCACCTAGTCACTCAACCACCCCATCACCCAGTCACTGTTATATCGCTACTATCATGGTTATTGTTCTTATCAACTTAGCACCTCCATTCCTCCGTGTTGGTTGTGTACAACCAAACCAGCATATGGTGGTAGGCCACATCACTTCTCGTTCTTGCCTCACACTGCTCGCCTGAAGGAATTTTCTCTTATTCTTTATTTTCCAAAACTCTATACAATAAACGTATTAACTCTTGGCTATTTTAACTTTAGTTCTCTTTGTTGTAGGCCACTTGATGTTTTGGGTATTGAGACTAGTGCTCAGCTACTGTTTGAAAAATCCAGCTGCTTTTGTATGTGTGTTGAACTTGTTTCACACCGTATGTAGCCGACTGTAATCGTAGGTAAGAGTTTATCGGTGTAGTGTATCTAATGAGGAGTTGATGCCTCGTGTGGTTTGGTGTGTTGTGTGTGATGTACGTGCAGGCATTCGGGTGGCCTCGCCAGGCTGTTAGAGAAGTTGTTTAAGTCTGAAGATGATGGTGAGTTGTCTTGTAGTAAAAGACTGTCAATATTTAGGTAAGCGGCTGGGTGAGGGAGCTGCATATGTGTACTTTGGTGTTAATGTGGTGGGGGCTTTAGCTGTTTTGCTGTGCCTGTATCGCTATCCGGTGTTTAATGTTTAAATGATAACCTACAGCCCTTTGTCAATCCAGTGCTGAACAAAAGTCTTCCCATGGCATGATGATCACAGGAGTTTGTGTAGTAGGAATTAATCACCTGTGATTATTAGTCTACATTGAACTTCTCGTATAAAAGATAACAGAACACATTTTGTGTTTGGATCTGAGTGTGAGGAGAGCTGGGCACGCCTAGTTTAATATGGAACTGTTGAATCTGCGAGTGTGGCTGAGATCACGGTGCGCCTCCCATGCTAGTGCCTGTGTGGGTGATGACGCTGTGGAACGCTGCTCTGTCTTCTGCCCGCTGGGTGCACTCCCTGCACGGAGCCGTGTTCCCGCACCTCACAGTGAGTGCCGTTCACTGGAGATTCGACAGTTTGGTAAAACGAAAAATAATCACATTCTCAGTTTTGCTAAATATTGTGATCTGGTTGCTCATTTCATGTTTTTATTACATTCAATATCATGACATGACGTGTTATGTCTTAATGTGGTTCAGTGAGGTCCGATGTTTGCAGGTGAATGAATGACTTTCAATGGAATAAAAAGTGTTTTGTATGTTCCCCCAGTTGAGCCGAGATGACATGGTGGCCACCTTCTCCCAGGCTGTTGACTGGTAAGGCTGTGTGAAGCACTTTCTTCTGGAGCTCTGGACTGTAGGGGGCAATTACCGATTAATGTGGCTGCCCTTCCCGATTGTCTGAAAACCGGGGCAGCTCACGTCGTCAACAGTGGAGTGATTCTGAAACATGCTGGTGCATCGCCAGTGTTGTGCGTCTCATGATCAGTGTCTATAAGAACTGGCAGTGTGCACCATTTAATTATTGATGCATTTCTTTTTGTGTTTTGCTATGATGGTTATTGTATGCATCATGCTGGGTATGCATCATGCTGTGTGTTTGTCAATGGAGACCCTTGTACACCCTTGCAAACGAGATGTAACAATCTCAAGGGATTTTCCAGGCAAAATATTTTTCTACGAATTTAAATTGTCCGTGCTTCTCCGCAGGCATGGCTGCCTGCTGCGATCACTGGCTTGGCACCCACACACAGACAAGTTTGCTGTGGCTCTTGCGGACGATTCCGTCAGGGTGTACAGCGGCAAAAGGTGATGGATGTGCCGACCGTTGGCTTGGACGCTTCACTTGATTTGATGCCTCGGTGATGTTGAAAAGTCTGCGCTCGCCTGGCAGATTGTCTCTCCAAAATGCAGCCGCCAGCGTGCTCGCTCGCACTCCTCTTGGGGACGATGCCTCCCCTGTGCTCTTGTCTCTGCATTGGCACCCACTCGCAGATTTGGGTAGCATCTAAATGATGTGTGATTTAGATGTGTAATTCAATTACACTTGTAATTTGAGTATATGTTGCCCATTTCTCCCCGCTGGTAATGGCGCAGTGACGTGGTGCCGACGCTAAAACACGGCCTGCAGAAGGGTGTGGCTGCTCTGGCGTGGAAGCCACTGTCCGCATCGGGCCTCGCCGTGGCGTGTCGGTCGTGCGTGCTCGTGTGGACCGTCGACCCGAGCTCCCTGTCCACGCGGTATGTTCCTCTTACGCCCTTTCTCTACTTGTACAACCGAACCGTGCCAGCACAAGGCCAGCATGGAATGGGTGGTATTCCACCGGCGTGTTGGCAAATTGAGCCTGAACCGAGCTGTGCTAGGGGTGGGGCTAGTGACACATGTAGTGCATGCGATGTTATTCAGCGCAACTCGTATACGACCCCACTGCGACATAAGCAGCACACCTCGGCTTGTGCAGTGGAAAATCAATTGATCCTTCCTGACCCATGCCGCACTAGTTTGGCACAGCCCCAGTAGTTCGGACGTTTATGTGGAAAAGATGTGCATATATGTGGGGGGTGTGTGTGTTATTTTTATTGCAGTGGTTAGCACGCTGCGCTACAAACCCAGCGACCTGGGTTTGATTCCCGCTCACAGCCAACACGAGTGACGATTATCTGAACCGGTCCTGAACCTCTAATGAGTACCTAGTGCGGTGTGTAAAGATCGTCACTAAGGAGACAAAGGCGGCCGGGCGTGGTGCTGGCCACCCACTCCCTTGTGCGCCGTGCCGGCCTTCGCCGGTGCTCGCTAACAGTACTTGCCCCAACAGTCTGTTAAAGGCAATACGGGGGCTCTTTGTGTATGTGTACATGTGCTCATGTACGTACGGATTTGCGAGCCCATGTGTGCGTGTTTGGCCGTTTCAGGCCATCGGCTGTGTGCGCTCAGGTGTTGAGTTGCCCTGGCTCCGGGCCGGTGACGGCGCTGGCCTGGGCACCACAGGGACACCTGCTGCTGTCAGCCTCTCCGGCTCACACCACCATCACGGTACGCCCCCCAGCCCCACCTTCTGACCACATCTGCCAGCGGTGGTGTCGCATGCCTGTAATCCCTCATTGGAGGCAGCGAGAGTTGGTGAATCATATTCTTGGTTCTTTCGGTAAAGTCACGTAGAAGGGAAACAATAAAATAATAAAAATATAAAACAATAACATTCTCACGACGTTTCGACTGCAACACAAGCAATCATCATCAGGTGTGAAAACCACAACAAGAAAATTTGAAAAAGTGGCGGTTTTTTAACGTTAGCACCACGGATAGCGATTTGACAGTTTGTTCAGATGGACGAGTCCATCTATGTTCGGAAAAGAGGAGGGGGGAGACGAAAAATAATGGATGCGGTCTGAAAGCCACCTTAAGCGTGATCAATCAATTAAGACCCGAAATGGTTTATCAAATCCTTCCAATGATTGCTAAGCCTGAATCCATCTTCTCGGTTTAAATTGTCTCTGTGTTTGTATATGTGGATAGCCTCATGAACGAATCTCTCATGGTAGCCAGATGGCTTGCAAAGAACCTCTGTCTTGGAGAAGTCAACGTCATGTGAACCTACTGAATTATAACAGTGATCTGCCACGGCCGAGGTGTTGGTCCTACCGTGTTTCAGGTCTGCTTTGTGTTCACGAATGCGGTCCGAGACATGTCGTTTGGTTTCTCCAATGTAACTACTACCACAGAGGCAACTTAGTTTGTAGACGCCAGGGTACTGTATGTCCAGAATCACATCTTTTACAGACGGAACCAGATCACGGATTTTATGTAATGTGTTGAATCGGACCTGGATCTTGTTTTTATTCAAGATTTTGGAGATCTTTTTTGTGATCCCCGCAATGAAGGGTAAAGTGATGGTTTTGAAAGGCTCCTCAAGAGGGTCCTTCTTCATGGTTGGAGTGATAGCTTTGCGGATTGTGTAGTCGGAATAATCATTAGCCTTAAGAGCTTGGTGTACGTGCTTGAGTTCACTGGCTATGTGTTCCTGGTCTGATTCAACACTATACATAAAATCCGTGATCTGGTTCCGTCTGTAAAGATGTGATTCCGGACATACAGTACCCTGGCGTCTACAAACTAAGTTGCCTCTGTGGTAGTAGTTACATTGGAGAAACCAAACGACATGTCTTGGACCGCATTCGTGAACACAAAGCAGACCTGAAACACGGTAGGACCAACACCGCAGCCGTGGCAGATCACTGTTATAATTCAGTAGGTTCACATGACATTGACTTCTCCAAGTCAGAGGTTCTTTGCAAGCCATCTGGCTACCATGAGAGATTCGTTCATGAGGCTATCCACATATACAAACACAGAGACAATTTCAATCGAGAAGATGGATTCTGGCTTAGCAATCATTGGAAGGATTTGATAAACCATTTCGGGTCTTAATTGATTGGTCACGCTTAAGGTGGTTTTCAGACCGCATCCATTATTTTTCGTCTCCCCCCTCCTCTTTTCCGAACATAGATGGACTCGTCCATCTGAACAAACTGTCAAATCGCTATCAGTGGTGCTAACGTTAAAAAAACTGCCACTTTTTTCAGATTTTCTTGTTGTGGTTTTCACACCTGATGATGAGTGCTTGTGTTGCAGTCGAAACGTCGTGAGAATTGTATTGTTTTATATTTTTATTATTTTATTGTTTCCCTTCTACGTGACGTGGCTTTACCTAAAGAACCAAGAATATGAATCCCTGCAGTCACGAAAGCTTTAAATCAAAAGTTGGTGAATAGTTGCATTAATCTTGTCAAACTCTCTTCCTGTGGGCGTCGAAGTCACCATACCCTGATTCGCCATGAGATGACAGTACCCTGTATGGGGATACTGTTGCCCCCCCCCCCTTCATTGTACGTGTGGGTTTTCCCTCGGGTTTGCTGGTTTCCACCAAAATGTAATAAACACTCATTAATTGGTAGATAACACTTTCAAATATAGAGGACCGCAATCGTTGGTAGCGCTGGCTCACCACCTGGCTTCTGCCTTCCTGGTCATCCATGGTTCTTCTTCGCACCTCTAAGTCGTTCTCTCTCCTCGTGAGTGCACGAGTACTGTGCAGCGGTGCGTGACAAGTTTAAACTACTACTATTATCTCCTTACAAACAACCTAGAAATCCCAGGCAGACTAATCACGAGGAAAAACATTTTTCAGGCCTTTACTTGTGTGGTTTATGGGGTTTGCACCTATGTATGTGTGTGCGTGTGTCCGTGTAGGTGTGGGACGTGGCCACGGAGAGCTGCGCGTCGGTGCCCTGCCCGGGTGGAGGAGGGGTGAGCCTGCTGGTGTGGGCTCCCAGTGGCGGGCGCGTGTTGGCTGCCACACCTTCCCCTATGTTCAGGTTTCCATCTGCACACACAAAACGCAGAGACCCCCGTGTAGCCTTAACAGACCGTTGGGGCAAGTGCTGTTAGCGAAAACCTATGAAGGCCGATATGGCACACGAAGGGGTGAATGGCCAACCCCACCCCCGGCTGCCATTGTCTCCCCAGTGCAGATGTTAGCACACCGCACTAGCCACTAATTTAGGGTTGAGTCGACCTACGGGAGGCCCAAGACCGGTTACAATATTCGCCACTGTTATTGGCCGTGAGGCGGGAATCAAATTTGGGATGGCCAGTTTGTAGCACAGTGCGCTATTCACTGTGCCGCCGCTTCCCAGCCGCGTGAGTTAACAGCATCCCCTGAGTCGACTTGACCTCAAAGGCCTGGGAAGGAGCAATAAGGGAAATTGCCCCCCTCCCATATTTGCATGTATATGTGTGACAATGCGTGTGTATGTACGATACTGTGTGTGTGTATATATGTGACGGTGCGCACTGTGTGTATAATTAAGTTAAAGATCTGCATGCATTTATACATGCACACATACATACACTGAAACCCACACTCTTGGTAGACTTTTGCCCCCTCTATAAAATATGTCGAACATTAAAAGGTGCTCTGTTAAAACAGACGTACGTGCATACAAATACCATTAAACAGCAACCCCTGGTCACAGCGTTCTGTGAAGATGTGGTGGTGTGACTGCACTTCGTGATGTTAATGATTTCCCCCCCCCCCCCCTCTAATGGGGGCTACTCTTCTGTCCACGCAGGGTGTTTGAGACCCGCACATGGACGTGTGAGAAGTGGCCCACAATGGCCGGGCGCTGCCAGGTGATTTGTCTCTGCATCATCATCACAATAATGATTATTTGCTCAGGAGAGCCCCACCCAAATCTGAATACGTTCATATGTTTTTGGCTCTGGGAAGAAACCAGAGAACCTAGAGAAAACCCATGCAGAGCAGAGGGAGAACACACAAACACCACGCAGGTCTTTCTTGCTATGAGGCGCAAGGGTACCTGACACCTGCACAGGAATGGATTCATCGCTCGTCATTCTGGTGGGCATCCTCTTAGGTACATTCCCTCCCTTGGCTGCCATGCATTGCAAATCTCTACCACCGGCCATCATCCCTTCTAGCCATGACGTGTCACTCCCAAGCCCACTTTTCTTAACAGTAAGACTTGGGTCTTGGCAGTCAATGTGGCAGTCGTGACGGTATAGTGAGTGGATGTTGCTCTGCATTCCACGTTTCGTATTTTCCTTTATAATCCTCGCTCTGCTTGACTCGTTGCTGCCGCATCTCCTCGGTGGACCTGCTATTCAACATATTCCATCCCTTGACTGCCGCTCTGTCACTTTTCTTTACCATCGGCCACTCGTAAGACTGCCTTGCTGCGAGTGATAAACAGGACAGACAGGTGACTGACCTTCGCCTATTCCTGCGCGTGTGCACGCACACAGGCGGCGTGTTGGGGCCCGGGCGGGACCCACCTTCTCTTTGCTGTGCAGGGAGAGCCCCTGATTTACGGCCTCACGTTTTCCACTGCTGCAGGTACGTGCTCCTGTGGACTGTGGGATTATTGTTCTTGTTTCACTTAGTTATTTTGGGTTCGCTTAACCAGGTGAAAACTAAAGAGACCAGGATAGTCTTCTTTACAAGAGTGACCTGACTTGGAGAGTTAGTCAGCAGTGTTTATATGTCCGTGTGGAGGTTGGCGAGTGAACCAGTGGATAGCTTCAGGAGCAGCCTCGTGAACATCTGAAATGATCCTTGCAAATTATCTCGTCAAGAATTTGTGTTCTTATTTGAGCTGTAGAATCACAACAGTTATCCATATGTCAAGGAGTAGTGTGACGACGTGACATCATGAGCGCTGTGAGGCGCGAGGACGTCATGTCATGCGGGATACTTAAGGGGGACCCCGTGACGAAAGCGGGGTCGTTGTGGGGGCCCGGGACCGAGAGCGGCTGAAGGAGGTCTCTCCCGCTCGTGACCGGACGGTGTTGGCTGAACCCCCGTCCGGGTTCAACGAGTGGGAGAGCCGAAGAGATAGCCGAGGGCAGGGCTCTAAGAATCTGTGAGAGCCGCTTAAGAGTTAGAGGGGTTGCTCTCCTCGGTCGGGCGGTGTTGGCTGAACCCCCGTCCCGACTCGAGTGAGAGAACCCAAGGGGATAGCCGAGGCTAGAAAAAAGAGTAGAGCCTGGGGTCCACGCGAAGGACCCAGTGTAGCAGACACCTACCTCTGGTGTAAGTGTACTTTTCCCTGTCATAATAAACTGCCGTAAGCCCCTACATGAAGTTCTGTCTTCGCATCCATCTTCACAACACATAGACTTACATCGACAGACTTGCAGAAAAACTTATATATTCACATAGAGACCCACAGACTGAAATTATCATGAGAGACGTTGGCATTATTATCAGGTTGTTCTGCGCTGAGCCCCGAGATTGAATTAAGAAGAGGACGCATTGCTCCCCTCGCCCCGCTGTTGCTGCATGCAGTGACAAGGTCTTCGTGTTTGCAGATTGCACCGAGAGCACAGTGGGGGGGGCCCAAGCAGCATCCGTGTGTGTGGACCTTTCCTCCATCGACATGCAGACGGCTGACGAGACCTCCATCACGTACGCATGCAAGCACATACACACAACGGTTGCTTTGTGCTCTGCGGGGCCGTCGGCAGCAACACGGTGGGGCAATGTAATTCTGTGCTGGGTTCACGTGGTGTGCCACCGTGTCACCTGTCCTGGTAAATTCGCCGTACAACCCTGAAGCACAGATTGCCACGAAAGCACACGTCTTTGGTTTTGGGTACTTGCCATGACTTGTGATGGTTCTTGGATTTTGTGAGTTTGTGTTCACATGGGCTGTATGCTCATGGGTGCGTGCGTGCGTGCCTATGTGCTCACTGTGAGCAGGCTTGGCGGGGAGGTGCAGTCTATGGTGTGGGACCCATGTGGAGAGAGGCTGGCAGTCCTGATCATTGGTAAAACCTCCCCTCATGTCTGTATGGTGGATACAATGCATTACACACTTGCAGACTTGTGTATCCTTGCCTCACTCTTTCAGGGTTCACATGTTTCCTCTGCACTGATACATCAGCGATTTTCAACCTGTGAGGCACGCCCCCCCCTTAACCCACACTACTTCTTAGGGTGCACGAAAACCTTTCAGGCTGATACAGTGAGGGAAAAAAAGTATTTGATCCCCTGCTGATTTTGTACGTTTGCCCACTGACAAAGAAATTATCAGTCTATAATTTTAATGGTAGGTGTAATTGAACAGTGAGAGACAGAATAACAACAACAAAATCCAGAAAAACGCATGTCAAATATGTTATAAATTGATTTGCATTTTAATGAGGGAAATAAGTATATGACCCCCTCTCAATCAGAAAGATTTCTGGCTCCCAGGTGTCTTTTATACAAGTAACGAGCTGAGATTAGGAGCACACTCTTAAAGGGAGTGCTCCTAATCTCAGCTTGTTACCTGTATAAAAGATACCTGTCCACAGAAGCAATCAATCAATCAGATTCCAAACTCTCCACCATGGCCAAGACCAAAGAGCTCTCCAAGGATGTCAGGATTGTAGACCTACACAAGGCTGGAATGGGCTACACGACCATTGCCAAGCAGCTTGGTGAGGTGTCAACAGTTGGTGCGATTATTCGCAAATGGAAGAAACACAAAAGAACTGTCAATCTCCCTCAGCCTGGGGCTCCATGCAAGATCTCACCTTGTGGAGTTGCAATGATCTTGAGAACGGTGAGGAATGAGCCCAGAACTACACGGGAGGATCTTGTCAATGATCTCAAGGCAGCTGGGACCATAGTCACCAAGAAAACAATTGATAACACACTACGCCGTGAAAGACTGAAATCCTGCAGTGCCCACAAGGTCCCCCTGCTCAAGAAAGCACATATACATGCCCGTCTGAAGTTTGCCAATGAACATCTGAATGATTCAGAGGACAACTGGGTGAAAGTGTTGTGGTCAGATGATACCAAAATGGAGCTCTTTGGCATCAACTCAACTCGCCGTGTTTGGAGGAGGAATTCTGCCTATGACCCCAAGATCACCATCTCCACCGTCAAACATGGAGGTGGCAACATTATGCTTTGGGGGTGTTTTTCTGCTAAGGGGACAGGACAACTTCACCGCATCAAAGGGACGATGGACGGGGCCATGTACCATCAAATCTTGGGTGAGAACCTCCTTACCTCAGCCAGGGCATTGATAATGGGTCGTGGATGGGTATTCCAGCATGACAGTGACCCAAAACACACGGCCAAGGCAACAAAGGAGTGGCTCAAGAAGAAGCACATTAAGGTCCTGGAGTGGCCTAGCCAGTCTCCAGACCTTAATCCCATAGAAAATCTGTGGAGGGAGCTGAAGGTTCGAGTTGCCAAACGTCAGCCTCGAAACCTTAATGACTTGGAGAAGATCTGCAAAGAGGAGTGGGACAAAATCCCTCCTGAGATGTGTGCAAACCTGGTGGCCAACTACAAGAAATGTCTGACCTCTGTGATTGCCTACAAGGGTTTTGCCACCAAGTACTAAGTCATGTTTTGCAGAGGGGTCAAATACTTATTTCCCTTATTAAAATGCAAATCAATTTATAACATTTTTGACATACGTTTTTCTGGAATTTTTTGTTGTTATTTTGTCTCTCACTGTTCAAATAAACCTACCATTAAAATTATAGACTGATCATTTCTTTGTCAGTGGGCAAACGTACAAAATCAGCAGGGGATCAAATACTTTTTTCCCTCGCTGTATATGGATACCGTGCTGGAGCAATTAATTTCGAATGTGTATGGGGAATGTCAGCCGCATGTTGCGGTGACAAAACACTTATTAATATCATGAAATAAATGCCTGCTGAACACAACACACCAATACACAACAAAACAATTTCCTTGCTCACACCGCGTGGAACCAGAGGTCTGGCCATGAGCGTGTGATCTGAGTAACCCTATCTGTTTCTTTGGAGCTGGGAGGAGGGAGCATAGGGATCATTGGTCTTGACTGGGGTGCTGCACTACCAACAACGATTAGAATGTCCGGTAACCATGCAAGTTCACAACAGTGGTTCTCGGAAGCCAACACACTGTACACCACTGTAGCACCGGTGGCGATTGTCTGAACCAGTCCTGGGCCTCCCCTAGGTCCACTCAACCTCAAATGAGTACCTGGTGTGGTGTGTAAACATCGCCTCTTGAGAGACTAAGGTAGCTAGGTGTGGTGTTGGCCGCATGTCCGATTAGCACGGTTGGCTACATACGGTGCGAAAGAAGTTCAACATGCCGGCCTATGATAGCTGCTCGCCAACAGCACTTGCCCCAGCAGTCTGTTAAAGGCTATACGAGGGATCTTTGTCTTTGTGTGTGCGCATGTCCACCAGGTGTCCACTCGTGTCTGGCTGTGTTTAAGACTCGGCTGCACCCCGTGTTTGAGCTGTTGCCCTGGTGAGTGACTAACGATGATTATAGTAAGAATAACCAAGGCTTAATTTCTCGAGTATTTTCCGGATCGTATGTTGAATTTCTTTTGTACCGTATGTGTTCTTCGTGTTAAATTGCACCGTTTGTAGCCAACCCTTCTTATCGGAGGTGCGGATCGCTCGGTAACTTGAGCAAGCACGTGACTATTAGCCGCAGCCACAGTGGGAGGGACGTATAATTGATGTCGTGTGCTGGCTGCAGAAATATTTTTGAAAGAACAGTAGCCTCACGTGACCACCTTCACCGTGGCCGCTCGGTGTATATTCTGCTCGCAGTGGTTTCGTGCAGGGAGAGGAGGGCGCCACTCCCCAGCTCATGGCCTTCCATCCCAGCTTCAGGCAGGGAGCGCTGCTGTCTGTGGTGAGGAACACCAGCCGCGCCTCGCCTCGCCCATGATGCTCGCGCACATTGTAGTGTGACGTTGCTTGATTCATGTACAATGTCGTATTTGCTAACCCGGCCAATTTAAGCAGCCGGCTGCTGATTTTATATTTTTTTTACTGTTATATAAAATGGTATTATACAATTTCGATTTAAAGCTTTCGTGACTGCAAGGATTCATCTTCTTTGGTTATTTTGGTAAAGTTACGTAGAATGCGAATAAAATAATAAAATAAAACAATAAAATTCTCACGACGTTTCGGCCACAACACAAGTGGCCTTCTTCAGGTGAAAGGAACAAACCTGTCGGGACGAATGAAGAAGGCCACTTGTGTTGTGGCCGAAACGTCGTGAGAATTTTATTTTATTATTTTATTCTCATTCTACGTGACTTTACAGAAAGAACCAAAGAAGAGGTATTATACAAATTACAATGCTGTGTTAGCAGTAGTGCACGTGCACAGATAACAAAAGCTCAACGCATTCATGCATGGCACTGCCCTAAAAGGATAAGGCATATATATAATATAGGTGATGTTTAGGGCAATGGCCCATCTCTACAGCATATGGGCAGTGTCATTGACGAATGTATTGAGTCCATATAGGCAGCCTACCATTTCAGTATATATTGTTGGAAAGCATACAATGCTGAACTCAATACTGATGTGAATGCTTGTGTGTATTTGTAGCTGCCGGTGTGCGTACGCGTGAGAACCTGCTATGCCTGCATTGCGTGTGTCCCTCCACTGTGTGAGCAGGGCTGGTCAAACGGTCACGTGTCGTACATTCCCTTCTACTTCGCGAGGTGTGAGAATCCGTTGCACTGTGGTGCCGCCGCTGCCACCATTGAGCCCTCACGATCTCTGGGTCTCTTCTCTGAGCTGTAGAAACCGGGCCCCGTCTCTCACACACCGCGCACACCACCACCACACAACAGCACGCGGGTTACACCGCTGAGGGGATGGCAGCGATGTTCATGCACAGGTGTCTCGTTATGGAATTGTTTCAATAAAATTATCCTCCAAAACGTTGTGGTTTGCGATGTTAATATGATTTTCTAGTAAAATGAGTAATGAGGCGGTGCTTATCTCTTGTTCACAGTCCCGAGCCAGTTGTGGTAATTCCACATTACTATGGTGCGGGGCGTGTTTATCCAAGTATAACCGCTGTTGACTTGCTGCAATCACCGCGGAGGGATGGTGGGCTGGGACGACCGCTAACCAGGATTATAAATGTGATGTCACTCAGACTCGAGGTTCTTGTAAGAGATTGAGAATAGAGACGATGGGAGGGAATTTCAACATGGAAGGAGCACGAGGTGTGATATCATTCGGTGTCTACATGAAGATGTGATGTCACTCATTCTCCAAAGTGTGACGTTATTGTAGTGGTCATTTTGTGTCGCTATGGTCTGACGTCACGCGGTCATGCTGATCACGTCACGCACGTGACCACTTCTCACCCGGAAGCGGGATAGAGGTTTGAGGAGAGCGCGGAGAGCGATAAGGAGGGGGGGGGTCAGTGCAGTCGGGGGGTGAGGCGAGTGGGGGGCGAGGCGAGTGGGGGGGGTGAGGCGAGTGGGGGGGGCGAGGCGAGTGGGGGGCGAGGCGAGTGGGGGGGGTGAGGCGAGTGGGGGGGGTGAGGCGAGTGGGGGGGGGCGAGGCGAGTGGGGGGGGGCGAGGCGAGTGGGGGGGGGGGTGAGGCGAGTGGGGGGGGGGGTGAGGCGAGTGGGGGGGTGAGGCGAGTGGGGGGGTGAGACGAGTGGGGGGTGAGGCGAGGGGAGTCCGCATGGCGCGGCGCCCTGGGGTGAGTGATGGGGTGCGGGAGCTGAGCGAGGGGAGCGAGGAGTCGAAGTTCCAGGACGCGGCGGGGATCCTGCTCGCGTATGCGGACAACGTGCTGCGGTGAGATACTCTGCGGGTGCACCTAGCCTGGCACAATCTTGGCGCGATTGCGTCACCGTCACTCGGTGGCGAATAGCGGCCGTGACTCCGTTGACTGCGTTCGCGGTGAGGTCGTGTGGGTACTCCCACCTCTTGCGAGAACCAGGCCTGTTGGGCGTGGAAGAGTAGACCCAATACCCTGCTTCTCGACGTCGATGTTGTGGAAGCCGCTTCCGCCAGCTGTGGCGCAAGCAAAGAAGTTTCAGGGCTGCGACTTCTTTTACCTTTACTCCAAAACCCAGAGGCATCTTCAATCACACGACAGCCATGATGGTGCTGAGGATCACAGCGACCACGGGGGTGGTGGTGCTGGCAGGGCCGGCCCAGAGCAGGTGCCACGTAGTGGGGGGGGGGCGTTAGTCCACGTGCAGGCCCCGTTTGTGTGAGGCCCAGCCCCAACATCTTCATTCACATAGACACGATGGTGACAGTCGCGGTTTTGACGGTGAAGTTGTGGTTGTCGTGGTGTGGCGGTGGCAGGAACCCCGAGGAGAGAAGGTTTCGCTCAATCCGCCTGGCGAACCCGGCCTTCAGCTCCCGCCTGCTGCCCGTGCCCGGGGCCGTGCAGTGCCTCTTTGAGATGGGCTTCACCGAGGTGCCACCACCAGCAACACCACCGTGCACCACGCATGGCACACCGAGCCACCTCGTCACACTCGGCACTTCATCACACTGCAACAACACAACTTCGGAGTCCACTGTGATGTCCTACTCAAGCGAGCATTGAGGCTGTGCTCATCTCCACATTACAGCCCTGAGCCAGTGGCGGAAATTCCACATTCCTTAGGTGGGGACGAGTCTATCCGTAGGACAACCGTTGTTGACTTGCGCACAAAGGGGTACTCATTCATCGACCCCAGGGGGACGATGGGCCGAGTCGACCCCCAACCAGAATTTGAACTCGCAACCTTCAGATTGCAAGCCACTCGTTCTGCCGCTGAGCCACGTGGCCGCAAGTCAGGGTGATTAGCAGCGTTCTATGCGGATGCTGAGGTTGGTGTGCCAGTGCAGGGTTACGGGAGGGATGTTGTGAATGTCTGAGATGCGTGTTCACTTCGCGCAGGACGAAACGCAGCTGGTGCTACCCGCAGACGCCTCGCTGGACACCCTGAGGAAAGTGCGCGACCAGATTGAGTCCGAGCGGAACAGGCGGCTGGGACGGCTGGCCCATCAGCCGTCCGCCCACCCGCCCAGTCAGCCACTCGCCCAGTCGCATGCCCCCGCTGTCACGGACACGGCAGCACGGGGCCCCCAGCGACACGTCAGCCCAGAAATGCGAGTACGTGACGGTGTCAACGCTTACCCTGAGCATCACAGCGTCGCTTCTCCATAATTGTCCAACAGTTAAGGAGCCGTATTGTGTGCTTCATTATTTTGTTGCTTATATTCCACGGTGACGCTGATGATTATTTTGTGTTGTGCATTGTCGTTTTGCATCGAACTAGGACATTTGGAAATTCCAGCAGCATTGGATTTTATGCAAAGTTGACTGTTAATGAAACTGAATGTCGAAACTGGTCCAGAGTTTGCTGGTGTTGCTTTGAAAATCGGTACGTGGTGATAGAATTAAAGAACTGGTAGCCTCCACTTGAATCAGCATGGCTGGAAAGTGTGCAGTGCTGCTCTTTATCATGTCAGAATTCATTCACAGTTGATTTTCTGCGGTGAGATTGCATATCTCTTCTATGTTTTGTTGTTGCCGTCCGTGTTGGTGTCGACGGTGGTGCTGCCTGACCCAGGAATCGGAAAGGCAGATGCTAGAGACGTTGCGCTCGTCCTTCTCCCACGTGCTGCTCTACGAGCTCGCGGACGTGCAGGCCCAGGCTAGGGCCTGCATCCCGGTGGAGGAGCTCCACAAGAGAGCACTGGAGAAACTGCAGGCAGTGGAGGATGCACCCCAGACAGGTATGGCCACCTGTCATCACCCCCACAGCCCCCACATACATAGATGCCGCCGATTAAGATATGTCTCCATAAAAGGTTCTCCATCCTTATTTTACGATCTCAATTGACACCCTAACATAACTTGCATTCAGGGCATCTAGAGCGGTATCACCTGCCCAGTAATTTTCATTTTCAGAGGCAGGTAAATGCAGAAAGTAAAGGCGCAGCCCTGAAATTGCTTGCTCATGCCAATACTGGCAGAAGGGCCTCTGTTAGAGCAAACTCTAGAGGGCAATTGGTCTACTCTTCCATGTTGACGATACATATTGGAAGAGGTGTGAGTACCTACACTTTATCCCTCCAGACGTGGCCTGCAGATTGACCAACGGTGGTACAAACCTTTATACTGCTGTGTGGACAGAGGCGGTTGGATTGAAGTGTTGCTGGCCGATTAATGTTTTGGGCCTGTGCTCGGCAAATGTGTTAAATAAAATATTTAACAATAGTTTTAACCGCTTCGCTGGCAGTTGGAATCGAATCCCCGACCTCCGGCGTGCAAGTCCCGTGTGCTGACCATTGCACCACAATGGCAGCTTTCAGAGGTCAATGTAAACGGCATTCACATCCCTGGTGTCCCCTGTGCGCAGAGTCGCAGGAGGGCGCCCTGCGCGACCTGCTGCTGCTGGAGCTGCAGGCCTGGTTCAAGACCTGGTTCTCCTGGGTCGACTCCCTGCCGTGCGAGCGCTGCCAGGGCCCCACAACGTCTCGGGGTCAAGGTCTGCCCCCTACAGCCGATGACCTGCAGGGGGCAGCAGGTCGCGTGGAGGCCCACTGGTGCGGCTCCTGCCAGCACGCCACGCGCTTCCCACGGTGGGTGTGTTTGTGTTTCGTCTTTTATTAAAAGACCATAAACTGAATCTATTTAGTCTATTATTCTATTACAACCACTGAGCACATGGCTGTGTTACAGGTTAACCGAGTTGATTATGCCAAGCAACTCCATTGATCTCAGAGTCTATATTTTAATTTAGAGAGGAGTGTTTCAAGCTCTAACATTCTAGTTACTCTCCTACCACCCTCTATAGTCTAACCTGTACGGCTTTCCTCTGAAGCACGCGAGTCCTTTCCCTCCTCCTCCGGCTCCATTCCTTTCCCCTACGGCTCCATTTCCTTACTCTCACTCCACCTGTTGCTCGCTCCACCTCATGAAGTCCACCTCTTCACTTCATCAACAGCCAGCTGTCCCCTCCCCCCTCTGGTGTGCCTCATGTAATGAACAGGAACACCTACGGCTCCTTCTTCATTGTGCAATTACACTCACACCTGTTAAACCTCAACCACCACATTGTAATTAATATTACCCTTCATATCGTTTAATTCCCGGATATTTCTAATCGTTTAAGTGCTGCCCTTATTAGCTCAATAGTATTAGCTCAGCTTGTTGTCCTCACCACACCCCCCAATACTCACTGTACCCTTGCTCAACTAATCTAATTACCCACCAGCCCTTCTGTGATATATCAATAACTATGTTATTTATTTTAAAGTGTATTTGTGTCCATGACACATGCCTACTCTGTAGGCCACAGACGGCAGTGTTGCCAACTCAGTGATTTGTGTTGCAATTTGGTTTGCATATTTTTGGGTTTCCCTCGTGACAGAATGTTGTTCAATGACTTCCTGGGACGAGGATGTGAGGCAGATTTAGGAGCAGTACCAGGGTTGTGTGAATGATCTTTCTTGCTTTGTATAATACTCAACACACGCTCCCGTGACTTGTTGATGATATAGAAGTTCTATCTAGTGACATTTGGTGACGTTTTTAGGTTTGTTTGGCAACCTTCTGCTTTGGGGAGTTAACAGCACTGGCCACAGGGGGCCTCCCTTCCCCTGCCTTACTGGGCTTCCAGAGCCCCTTTCATTTTCCCACGGTATGAAAGAACTTCTACATACATATATACGTACGTGTGCCGTGGTGCCCGGCGGTGTCTGCGTGGTGCATGCAGGTATAATCACCCCGCGCGGTTGCTGGTGACGCGACGCGGCCGCTGCGGCGAGTGGGCCAACTGCTTTACGCTCTGCTGCCGGGCCCTGGGCTTTGAGGCGCGATATGTTCTGGACCTCACCGGTACCGCTCCCCGACCCCCAGGGGTTGGGTAGGCCTGACTCACTGGTGACAATTCTGGTTGCCATGATATCACCACACTACAATATCACCTTCACATCTGTTCTGGAGCACCCATACTCTACCTCACTGGTAGAAGCTGATGATAGAATTCCACGTAAAGCAGCAGTCAGGGTGATTGCTTTTCTAACACTCACCCATTCACTCCAGCCACTCACTCACCAGTGGACAGTCACCTCCTTGTCATTTTTCTACCACTACTTACCATGGTTACTGTGAACTTCACTCGATGTTAAGGACTCTGTCGATATGACTGACTGCTCCGTCTCATCCACACTCTATTTAGCACCACACTGCAGGTGACAATTCACTCTCACTCACCCAGCCACCCACCACACTGCAGGTCACAACACTTATTTATGCTTCTTTCCTTGCACCGCTCCGCTTTAGAATCCCTCTCATCTCTTTTCTCAAGATGTTATAATTAATAATCTTGCGAAATTCCAAACATGTGTTAAACTCTCATCTGCTACAACTCTGATATTGCTGTTTATTGCTGGCCGCTCGACATTTTGAGCCTTCGGCCCTGTGCTCAACAACTGTGATTACCAAAAAAACTGAATGAAGTGTAAACCTGAAAAACGGTGCTGCCAGACCACGTGTGGACCGAGGTTTACTCGGAGAGTCAGGCACGCTGGCTGCACTGCGACCCCGGTGAGGGTTTCGACAAGCCGCTGCTCTACGAGCTCGGCTGGGGCAAGAAGCTGAACTACGTCTTCGCCTTCTCCAAGGACGAGGTGTGTGGCTGCGCCTTGCCCTCTTCCAGCGTCATCATCATGAGTATTCATTATTTTCCTATTATTTTACGCGTTCACCCAGCAAAGCCTTACCAAGTCTCGAGACTCTTTTCACAGAGTGCTGCAAAGTTTTTCGCAGTAGGGGGCTGTGTTGTTGCTGTGTGTGATCTCAGTTGAGTAATTTGCAGGTACATCTTTTGAGTATTGGGATGTTTTGGCCCATACCAGTTACATTGTGTATGTTTTTATAGCTCTGGGAGGAAACCAAAGAACCCAGAGGAGACCCACGCAGAGCAGGGGGAGAGAGAACATCTGAACTGCACACAGAGGGGCGGCTCCCTCAGTCGGTTTGCGATCCCAGACCCTTCTTGCTGGGAGGCGTGGGTGATACCATTGCGCCAAATGTGCCCTCGCTGGCCTGCGGACCGTGGCGTTGCCGTGCCTGGGGGGGGTGGTTGGTGTCTTCCAACACCGGTGTCTTCCCAAACCGCCTGGGGAAGAGCCACCGACCTCATCCTATACGCTTATTCAAGGGGTTCCAGCCTGTCCTTATACTTGGTTGAGGTTGCGGCCGGTACTTCATCCGGTAGTTTTCTGGTGTGGCTGTACTCAACCGCTTGACGTTATGGATTTTTGGGCCGGTGCTTGGCAAACTAAAATAAAGAAATCGCTCAGAGGTTGCGCTGCCTGTGCCACACACGACGGTGCCCTACGCCTCTCTCCACTGAGCGTCAGCCGCCGCCAGCCGTGACGAGAGGTGAGCGAGCAACGGTGTCTGACATGACTGCGTGTGTCCACGGTTGCGTTCCAGCTGGTGGACGTGAGTTGGCGCTACTCTTGCCGGCACACTGACATGCTATCCCGCCGCACGAGGTGCCGGGAGGGCTGGCTTCGCTCCACGATCGCCCAGCTCAACCACACGGTAGCTTCATCCCGACATCCGTGCAGTCGGCTCCCTCTCATCACCGTGGTTACTGCCCCTATCAATGTCGCTCGTTGTACCAGACTTTTTAATTTCACACGCACTGCGTTCACTCACCACATTTCAGGCCACCTCTCTTTTTCTGCTTCTTCATTCGAACTGCTCCACTTTGGAATTCCTTCCCACAATCATTCCTTTTTCCAAGCTCAGTTAACACTTTACCTGGTTGATTACATTCTTCCAAAGATTGCTAAATTTGAGAGAGAGACAAACACAGACACGGAGACACATAGAGAGGCACACAAGCAGAGAGAGACACACAGAGACACACAGAAACAACGACTCTGTGTCGAGGCATTCTATAGAGACAGAGTGGGGGGGGGGGGGGCAGAGAAATTAGCATGTCAATGAGAGCGGCCGGAGGAGAGAAATTGGACCTATTGACAAACCTGGTAAAATTAGGAAGTTTGAGAAAACAAACCTAGTAAACTTAGAAATGTAATGCAATACAACACAGAGAGTCGATTAACACAACAGTTAACACTTTACCTGGTTGATTACGTTCTTCCAAAGATTGCTAAATTAGATGTTAAGTGTGAGTTGTTTGGAAATCCTCCATCGTAGAGGTGGTTCAAACTTGATTAGAAGCTTTCGTGACTGCAGGAATTACTCTTTGGTTCTTTTGGTAAAGTCACGTATATATTAAAAATATAAGAGTAACGATTGGTTTAACTCGTGGGCCGGAAGTCGAAATCAAAGCGGTGTTTGCTGCTCACTACACCATGGTGTTTGAAGTCTGCACACCGCGGGTCGCAGCCTGGCGGGGTGAACGCGGGTGTGCTTACGCGCGTGGGTAGAGGCAGCAAGCGATCGATGTCGCACGGCGGACGCAGCTGCTGCAGCGCTGCGTCGTGGAGCTCGTCGAGTTCCTCTCTCCCCGGGAGCCTCAGGAGGGCGCGGTCAAGTACGGGGGCCGGCAGACGGGCTCCGTGGCGTGGCGCACCGCCCGCGGGGAACTGGGGCTGTCGCGCCAGGTAGTCTACTCGCACACAGCGCTAGAGGGCGTGCGTGTGTCTGTGCTTGGTTCTCTGTGTTTACGTGTGAGTGTGTGTGTGTTTTCAGAATTGGTCAGTCCTGCACAGACGCCATGTTTTCTGCCTGTCTGTTCCAGTAAAAGTGTAGGGAAATTAAACAGAACCTACATCTCTCCTTTATTGACCTGGTCAAGTTCTATGACACCATCGATACGCCAGAGCTCTGGGTTGTTCTTCGTGCTTTTGGGGTCTCTGGCCCTCTGCTCGCAATCATTAAGGACCTTCACGATGATGGGCAGGCCTGGGTAAAGCTGCATGGCTGGGAGTCAGAGCCATTCCCTGTAACAAAAGATACCCAAAAAGATATACAAGTTTAAATGTTTAAGTTAATACAGAGTAAGCAGCAGGTTTGTGCGTGGGTCTGTATTTGTGTGTGCCTCATGGTGTCTGTGCGTTGCATGGGTCGGTGGGTGTGTGTGCATGCGGCTTCCACAGCCGACAGCTCAAGGAGCGGTGTTCTCTCCCACGGAGAGCGAGCGCGCGTCCAGGCGCTTGCACATACGCTACAGCACAGCACGTGACGCGTACGTACGTCCCTGCGATGCGGGGAGCGAGCTGGCGGGCTGGGAGAGCGCCGTGCACGCAGCGAGCAGCCTCCAGCGCAAAGCCGAGACCGACTGGAACATGGTAAACGGCAAAGGTTGACGTGGTGCACATGCTTGCGCTCGTTTACCCAGGAGAGCCTTGATGAGTCTCAAAACTCTTTTCGAGGAGAGTCCTGCTATATTTTTGCAACTGCGGGCGATGGTTCCTGCGTGTTTTTTACATTGAGTTATTTGCGAGGATTTTTTTTTCAAAAATGACCAATGTGGACTCGTATAACCAACTCTCTTGGGAATGACGTCAGAGGATCATTAATATCCATTGTGAAGCAGACGGCACAAAGTTGTTTGGTAAATACACACCACAGTATTGACCGGGGGGAGCCTACTGGGATCGAATCACGAACCTCTGCAATAAGTGGGAAATGTGCCAACTGGAAAAACCCCGCGTTTCTGCCCCTGACCGTGCGGGTTCACTAACATGCAGGTGTGATGTCAGGTGTATCTGGCGCGGACGGAGGGCAGCAATGGGGCACGGGTGTCGTGGCGCTTTGACCTGGCAGGCAGTGGCATGGAGGCCGGCGAGGTCTCTGTTGCTGTGAGCAGCACAACTTTCCACGGCGCCACCGTTACGTGGGAGATTGGCACGGAAGGCGCCGCCTGGATCACCCTGCAGGGTGGTGCGTCACCCACACCGCCACCCTCGACACCAACAACGGGCTCGGAGCGCTCCTCAATGACGCAAAACTCTACAATGCAAAACAAAAAGCAATGGGACTGTTAGCGTTGCGAGTGGCGTGTGTTCTGTTTAACGAAAGGTGCCTGCCGGTCGTCTCTGTTGTCGCGTGTCCCGTGCGTGCTCCCTGCCAGACGGAGTGGCACACAGAGTGGAGGCGCTGCGAAGCGCCACCGCCTTCACTCTGCGCGCCGACCTGGCGGGCGGTGCTGGCGACGAGGCGTGGCAGCACTCGCAGCTCTTCCGCCAGCCCCTGGCCGCTCGCGAGGAGTTCCCGCTCGATGTCATCATTCACCTCATTCCTAGAGACGGCGACGAGAAGACAAGATGCGATGCGCACGCACCGGACGTACGCGGAGACTCACACGGGCAGGTGACAGATGCAGACGAATGTGATGAACACGACAAGAAGGACACAGATGGTGAACACAAAGATTAATGCTTCCATGACATACACAAAGATACAGACGTACGGGATAAACACAAATGTGAACGTCTACTTGACAGACACACGGTGCGAACACAAAGGTGCATACGTACGTGACGTGTACAACGACACAGACGCACACAACGATACAGACACGCACACGCACAGACATGATGACGACCCCAAACCCCTCTGGTGACCCTGGTGTAGACACCAACCTCGCTCCGCCCACCGCAACCTCACCCGTCACTCAACTGCGATCGTTTCCGCGCCGCCCCTGAGCTGCAGGGCTGCTCGTCCCGCAGTGTACAATGCAATCTGTCCAACTGAGTGATGAGAAAACCCACACTGAGCGACGGCCTTCAACGCTTCTGATCCACGTGCCTAGACGAGGCTGACAGCGTCGTACGTGCAACGTGGTGGTCGCTCGACGTGCATCCGGGGCATGATGGGAGTCGTGCCTTCCCGTTGTTTGCGAGTGGCCCTTCGCGTATTGTTTGGTAAATGCTAGGAGCTGCGGCGTCCCTCGTGGATGCACCACGGAGGCTCGCTGGAGCAGCCTGGGCTTGGTGCCGTTTTTGCATCGCTGTGATTTATGAGTTCGTTGCAATGATACAGTGGAATGGGCAGTTTTTAGGATGCATGTAGAGACTTGAATACTCTTCACTATACATTTATATTAAAATAAATTGCAATGTTACTGAAGTGAATTATGCTGGGTGATTTACTGCAGACTTAACCTATACCATTAGGATACATGAGTTGTTAATTCGTTTTCTGTCTTTATTTTACTAGATGGCAACCCATTTAGACAGCGAGATTGTTTGGGGCCTCATGGCTATGCTGCACGCGTTGTGCACAGACATTTGTTTTCAATTGGATTAAAGCTACGGTTGCCAGATTTTCGACTTTAGACCGAACTCCGACACATTTATCGGTAAACCTAGGTCTATCAGAACTGTGCAGTGTTGTGATAAAGGTCAATGCAGTACTGGTGCCAGATCTCAGTACAAATACATTCCTGCCATCTGAATACAGATGACAATTCCTGGACGGCCTGGGGAAACCCTAATGCCACCTCTGGCTAAAGCCTGGATGGGTGGCAACCCTAACCAACTCTTAACACAGAATTGTTTAAACTGAGAACAGGAGCAGGGCCTGACACTAAACCTTTGGAGATTTGGGAAGAATCAAACATTTTATTCGTACCTCCGATTAGCGCATTTGGCTACGTATGGTGCGTAAAAAGAAGTTCAAAATCCATTTGGTGGCTTTCCACCATTAAGACCGTTTGAAATCCAGGCACCTGGCTATGGTATGTAAGTGCGAACACCAGGCGAGATTTCTAATGCACTTGTGACGTTTCCCGCAGTAATTAGTGTGTGGGAGAAAGTTAGCCTGACCTGGAAACCCCACCCTACCACCATGTGGAGTCTGTGCCGAGTTGCCCCAATCCCCATTGCCCAGACAGAGCCGGACGCGAGCTTCAAGCACTTCCCTGGCTCAAGAATCATGGTCATCACGTGGGTGTGTGGCCTCTTGAGGTGCAAAACACAGAGTCCAGAATTAGCCTGGGTTATTCCGGTCACATACGGCTAACCAGTTTAGTGCTCACAGAATAACAAACACCACTTCGGGCAGTGAGGCCTGGTGGGAGTGCTGTTCGCCACTTGTTGTCGATGTTGATGGTTCACATCCAGCAGTCTGCCCTGGTTAATACTGCGATTGAATTTACCATAAAATTCGTGCAGCCTGCTTCACAGTGAACATTAAAGATCCAGTGATATTCGAACAAGCGTAGGCCATCATTTGCCAGTGTCATGGTCCAAGTTTGCCAAATTTTAAGAAATTACACAACAGACCACTTGCCTTCTGAAACAGTCTTGAGACTCGGTGAGGCGTTCCTGGGTGAGCAAGCGGTACGAAAGGTTTCCGTTCTAATAGATAACGACAGCTGTCATGAGGTAACCGGTGATATTGATGCGGCGCTCAATCACGTGAATACGCGTCAAATGAGCGACAAGCGGCAGTGCACAGGGCCGGTCGCCACGTGGATTTCTTTGAAAGGAGATTGACCTTCCAGAGTGGTCACCTCTCACCTCTGACATTCACCTGCAACTCTGCACAGCTGGGCTGACATTCCGCTGGTGTCCTCTTTGATGAATTTGTGGGCGGTTGTGAGTGAGAGTGCGAGTGGGATACGTTGCGAGTGAGATCGAGATGCTGCAAGTAAGAGATGTAAATAGGATCTCACGAGTGAGAGATGGGAGTGAGAGATGTGAATGAGAGATAAACAGTGCCGAGAAAAAGTTTGTGAACCCCTTAGAATTTTCAAATTTTACATTTTCAAAAATGACACAAAACATGATACAACATAACATATACAAATGAAAAGAAAACTTTTATCATTACCTCATTAATTAAAAATAAAATAAAACCCAACGCACGGTGGAAAAAAAACTTCCGCTCGCGCGTCAAGATTCGACTCTTTAAATCGCGCAAAGAAATCTAAGGTTGTAGATTTCTTTAAAATCGGCCGATTCCCGTTTCATCGATACCACAAACGCTCACCAGATATCGATTCTCGCCAGTCCTCGATGCGGGGTGACGCCACACACTTCATGGTCATTTCCCCCCTCCCCAAAATACAAAAGTACTTTTTTATACTTTTTGAATTGTGTACAGTCTGGAAGCTGCCCACATGCCAAATTTCAAGTTTGTTGCATGTTGGGAAGTATGCTAAACATTTCGAACAGATACACATTCACAAATTTCCCTTTTATATATAAAAACTAGCTTTACTACCCGGCTTCGCCTGGGACTTGGATTTACCACGCCCGGCCGCCTTTGTCTCCCCAGTGGCGATGTTCACACACCACACCAGTTACTCGAATGGCTCACAGGGCTATACCAAAATAAATAAACTGAAACTAAACTGAAGGGAGGCCCAGGACCGGTTCAAATAATCGTCACCGGTGGTGGCCGTCAGCAGGAATCTAACTCGGGTCGCCGGGTTCGTAGCGCAGCACGCTAACCACTACACTACCGCTCCCCCCACACACATGCGCGCACGTCCATAGGTACACATACACGCGCTTGCTGCAGACACAACTTTCAGGGTGTGTACGGCAGTAAACGACTCAAATAATAAAGCAATGCTGCACGAAGAACGCCTTAGACCTGCAACACATTTGTATTTCACTTTACCCGCGGAGGGTTGGGGGGGGGGTGACATCAGCAGGCACACTCCGTTACGCTTCCGCATACGGGTCACATGACAGATGTGACGCCACAGCTCACTTGCCGTGCAAAATATATGCATTATTGCGCGCCTCCCCCCCCCCCAAAATACAAAAGTCTATTTTTATCATTTTTGCATGGTGTACAGTCTGGAAAGTACCCACATGGCAAATTTCAAGTTTGTTGCATGTCGGGAAGTACGCTAAACATTTTTAAAAGACACACAATCACAACTTTGCTTTTATATATATGGAGGTATCCATTATTGCGCCCCCCCCCCCCAAATATATAAAAGTCTATTTTTATACGTTTTGCATTGTGTACAGTCTGGAAACTATCCACATGACAAATTTTAAGTTTGTTGCATGTGGGGAAGTATTCTAAACATTTCGAACAGACAAATATTCACAAATTTACCTTTTATATATGATTCTATATTCAATAACCACGTGTTAAAAAGTATGTGAACCTTTAGATTTAGTAACTGGTGACACCCCCTTGAGCAGCAATGACTGCAACTAAGTGTTTCCTGTAACCATTAGTCTATCACATCGGATTTGAGGAATTTTGGCTCATTCCTCCTTACAAAAATCTTTCAATTCGGTAACATTTGAGGGTTGCCTTGCATAGACAGCTCGCTTCAGGACCTGCCACAACATGTCAATGGGGTTTAGATCCGGACTTTGACTTGGCCATTGTAAAATGCGGAATTTCTTCTACAGCCATTATTTTGTAGATTGCTTGTATTTTCAGGATCATTGTCTTGCTTAAAGACCCACCTTCGGTTCAGCTTCAGCTCACGGAGGGATGGCCTGACATTCACTAGAATCTTCTGATACAATGCATAATTCATGCATAATAGAGCTTTTTTTGGTAAATATATAAATGTGTCGTTAAAACCCGTCACCACCCGACACAGCCAACTAGTAAGGGTTGTCACGTAAACAGAACGTGCCAATTCGTCACTAGTACAGCACACCGGTGTGTTGGAGAGCCAAGCCACAACATTTACAAACTGAGTATGACGTTTCGCCAGTAATTACAACTAGCTTCAGGCGACAGCCAGATTTGTGGAGAAATCTTACTGTTTCGTTCCTTATATAGAGGCGTAGATGTGTTGACCACCCTTCTGCGCTCTTGCACAATGTGGGGTGGGGTTACTGAGGCAACGTACATTATGCATGTGCATTATGCGAGCCCTTTGAACTTGTCAAAGGGCTCGCATAAGGGTTATGTGACAACCCTTACTAGTATGCTGTGTCGGGTGGTGGCGGGTTTTAACAACACATATTTACGCGATTTAACCCAAAAAACCTTTATTATGGATGATATTGGTCGCGAAAGCCTACTTGTTAAATTGCATAATTCATACTCTTTAGTTCTTTCGGTAAAGTCATGTAGGTATAAAATAAAATAATAATTCATGGTTGTGTCAATGATGAAAATCCGTACAGTTCCTGAGGCATAAAAGCAGCCCCAAACCATTACATTCCCACCACCATGCTTGATGGTTGGAATGAGGTTTTTCCGTTCAAAAGCAGTGTTTGTTTTTTTCCAATCGTAGCGTTTCTGATTGAGGCCAAAAAGTTCTACCTTTGAATCGTCTATGGAGAGAACATTGTGCCACAAGTCTTGTGGATCATCTATGTGCTGTTTGGCGAACTTCAAACGGGCAACCATGTTATTTTTGGAGAGCAGTTTTCTCCTCAATATCCTTCCATGAAGACCATTCTTTTACACCATTGGAACCTCCTTTGCCAGTAGCAAAATATGATCATTGTTTTTTTACCCTTTTATCTGGCAACAAACTGACACCTTTTTGACAAGGAGTCATTTTTGCATTGACTACAATACCTGCGGTCAGAATGCAAACAAAAAACATAACTGATAATGTATGCACTGTCCTTGAAATTGATTGGTCCACACCCGAGACAGCTTTCCTTAGAGCCTCGTCTCACATGGTGTTGGACCAGATGACGCAACAAACTGGCATTGTCTTTGAGTTGTACGCCTTTAGGCGTCATCTGGAGCCCCAAATCCTTAGAAATGGTTTTGTAACCCTTTCTGGACTGATGAGCATCAATAACTCTTCCTGAGGTCCTCAGATATTTATTTTGATTGTGGCATGACTTGTTTCCATACACCTGTATGGTGAAGACCAAACTCACAAAGTTTCTTATCTATATAGGGCGGGGCCTCCCAAACTCATCCCCGAAGATCTACATAATTATTTAAACACCTGATTCTAATTATTCCCTTAATTGATCTAATGAAACCAGGGTTTCACTTATTTTAAACCCACCCAGAACCTTAAGTTTAATTCATACATCATTTTGTTTCAAAGCACATGAAATCGGTTAATATGAACCCAATTAGATATTTAAGAAAGATCGGTTTTGATTCAGGAATGCTATCATGGTAAAACTATGCAATTTCCATGATTATCATTGGGGTTCACAACTTTTTCTTTGACACTGTAAGTAAGAGATGTGGGCTCGGGCTGACAGTCACCAAGCTCCTCCCATCACCCTCCGAGCAGCAAACCTTCACCCCAAGCAGGGTAATGTACCGGGAGGTCCCAGGGCATGCAGAGTGAATGCCGACTCGGTTTGCTTGTGGCCAAGCCTATCGCTGGTGTAAAGGGCAGATCGTAACCCTTATCTCCATTCCGTTTTTATCTCCCGCTGTTTTATTAGATGGCTTATCAAAGTCAGCAGTGTTTTTGAGATAAGTTGGGTGTTCTTTAGAACCGAGGTTACCTCTTATAGAACGATTCCCTCAGGGTGCACGGATAGAGAGTGCCACACACACTGAGCCAGGTTCCCAGCTCGTGCGTGGATGCACGATTCCTCTGGTGGCGGCGGCGGACGAGAGAAGAGGCCACACGTGTGTACTCAGGGCCCTCGGTGGGAGGACACGAGCTGCAAGGAGAAATGCGGTGGCCCTCCCCGGCCCCTCTGCTGTGGGTCCTGGCTGGGATGCTGGGCCCCGTTCTGGTCTGGGCCCAGGCTGGCAGGGACGTGTGGGACATCTTCCACAACCAGTCGGCGCTGCAGCGTGATGAGTTTGTGAGTGGGGCCTTCCCCGCGGGGTTTGGATGGAGCACATCTACGGCCGCATACCAAATAGAAGGTGCGTGCATCGCGTGCGTCTGTGTGCATCTCACACACCTGCGTCTGTGTGCATCTCACACACACGTGCGTCTGTGTGCATCTCACACACGTGCGTCTGTGCATCTCACACACGTGCGTCCGTGTGCATCTCACACACACGTGCGTCCGTGTGCATCTCACACACGTGCGTCCGTGTGCATCTCACACACGTGCGTCTGTGTGCATCTCACACACGTGCGTCTGTGTGCATCTCACACACGTGTATGTTTATCTATTTTAAACTTGGCAGCTAAGCACAGGCCCAAAACATCAAGTGGCCAGCAACAAACAGCACCAGCGTCAGAGTTTTAATGAATCGGAGTGTAATGTTTCTTAACTGCAAACCCTTGAGACGCAAGTTTCGCCTTGTGGAGCGTGGGCCTGCTCAGCCGATAACCCAGGCCGCTGGCAACCGCCGCTGCGTGACGGAGAACGGAGCTGGCGCTGACCAGCTCCGTGACGGTGGAGAACTCAAGAGACCTGGATAGGAGTTTCATTTGCAAGAGTGACCTGGACCATCACAATGACAAAAGCAATCACTTAGAAACAAGGACATCAATGAAGCAAATAGAAATCAAAGCAAAAACAACCCAGGTGGAGCTATCGTAGAGAAACGGCAACTCCTCATTGTCGCTGAAAACGATCTCAGCCAATGTCACGCGGCTGCCTCGCAAAACCTGAGCTGCTGTGCCCCCATGTCCCCCCCGCGCCCCCCGTGTGCAGGTGGTTGGAATGCGGACGGGAAGGGCGAGTCGGTGTGGGATCACTTTGTGCACACGCGGCCCGTGTTTGGGGGGGGCACGGGTGACGTGACCTGCGACTCCTATCACCGCATTGCGCAGGTGCCCCCTGCTGGCTGCTCACTCGTGCCATCGTTCGCGATTATTACACGGTCATGAGATTCTTCTTCGTTTGCATATTGTGTCCTTATTGACGCCAATCGCATCTCAGAACTCTGCCGCGGGACTTGTGACGCGCCGCGCAAGGTTCCTTACGGAGGCGCAGGAATCCACAGGCGAGCGGGAAGGCAGCCAGCACCGGCGCCACCAAAGAATGCTCAAGCTCTGTGGTCCTTTCTTGGGATGTTTGACCAACCCCCTCAATGACGAGTGTTTATTACTGCTGCAATTTCTCCCAGGATACTAGAAACGTGGAAGTGCTGGACTCGCTGCTAGGGCATGTCTTGGTTTCAACTGCAAAAGAGCCTCACTTTGTAACACTGGCAGTGGTTTTCACGAGCACACCAGAGGAGGAGATGGAGCAGCTCTGAGAAATAAAATATAGTTTTCACTGTCAAATTTAGGCTCATTCTCACGTGGAAAAGTGCTGCTCTCTGCTGTTTGTGGACCACAGGTCACTTGTAGAGATCTCAGAGGTAGCTCTGTGATATCCACTTCCGCAGTGTTCTCGAATATGAAGCGAGGGCGCAATTGCTCTGCGAGAATTTCGAACAAATTCCTCATCTCGTGGCACAACGCCGATAGCGTGATCAGGGTGGCGTTTTAGGGGAAAACAACAAAAGTTTATGTTCAAGAGCTGGTCTGTCAACGGTGTTTAGGCGGCTGGTGGCACTGACAGCACAATGCTTTTGCCACCCACAGGACATGGTGATACTCAATGGGATCGGCCTCTCTTACTATCGCTTCTCTATCTCATGGTCACGCATCTTCCCCAAAGGCGACCCCCGCCTGTCCTCCGGGCCCAACGAGCCAGGCGTTCGCTATTACAATGACCTCATCAACAACCTCACGTCGGCCGGGATCCAACCTATGGTGACACTCTTCCACTGGGACCTCCCGCAGGTGACCACTCGGAACGCTAAGCCACTCTCAAACCCAAGCATTCACTCAAGCACGCACTCACTCACCTACCCATTCACTCACTCTCTCACCCACTAACTCATGCTCCCACTCACTCCCCTGCTCGCGCCTTGACTGCCTGTAGCTGCAGTGGCCACTGTCATCTTCCTTTCCCCCGGCCCGTGTGCTTGTGCAGGCTCTGCAGGATACTGGCGGCTGGGTCAATGACAGCACAATCGCGGCGTACGTGGCTTATGCAGAATTCTGCTTTGCGACATTTGGCGACCGCGTGAAATTCTGGTTCACGTTCAACGAGCCCTACAACACAGCCTGGCTCTCCAACGGGTTGGGTGCGTCTCCACCGCCACGCCGACGGCCATCGCCATGCGCGTGTGGCCGGCCCTTGAGATGGAATGAGCTCCATCTCAAGGGACTCCAGAGTGTAAAGTGACATACACACAGGAAACACACGTAATGATGCATATACACACGCATTTTACATCTATAACTTACACATGATTGTTGTGCAAGGGAGTTTCAAACGAATATTGAGTTGAGACTGGCGGCGTGCTTGAGTGTCCGTGAGATAACTTACACATGATTGTTGTGCAAGGGAGATTCAAACGAATATTGAGTTGAGACTGGCGGCGTGCTTGAGTGTCCGTGAGATCTTTCCACGTTGAGGCAGCTCTGTGTCTGAGTGAGAGTTGAGCCTGTTTGGGTTTTTACTCCAGGGACAGCAACACTGTTAGGATGATCTTGTGACCGGAGAGCAGAGTTACTGTTGCAGTAAATCGACAGCTGTTGAGTGAAGAGGAGGCATCTAATAGTGTACGCGCATAGATAGGGGCCCAGTGAGGCAGTCATCTTCTACTGTGGGGGGAGAGCCGCGTCGAGTTCTCCTGCATGAGGCATTGGGACACTAGAGTCGCACTGTTAGATAGATCTGCAAGGAGAGGTAGTTAATGACTTGTTCAACCCAGGGCTTTGTGACAGAAGGTGCTGCCGTGTCCGCAGGTGTGACGGCGCCCGGCGTGTACGAGCCCCTCAGGAGCCCCTACGTCGTGACGCACAACGTGCTGCGGGCGCACGCGCGTGCATGGCACGTGTACGATGGGGCCTACCGCGCGGCGCAGGGTGGCCGCGTGTCCATCGTGCTCAACACGCACTGGGCCGAGCCGCGCGACCCCTCCAACCGCACGCACGTCGACGCCGCCGAGCGCTACGTGCAGTTCTCCCTGGGCTGGTTTGCGCACCCCATCTACGGGCGTGGCGGCGGCTACCCCCGCGTCATGGCTGACCTCATCGCCGACCGCGACCGTCCCGAGCCCTCGCGCCTGCCCAGCTTCACGCCGGAGGAGCAGGCCTATGTGCAAGGTGACGCGCGGGGTCGCTCGTCCCGTCCAATCGGACCACTTGACGAGTTGGCTTGGTTGAATAAAACGCACTCTGGGAAGGCAAACCTCTAATCCTGATCAAATACACATCGCAAATCATACCAGCTAAGAGGGGGCAATGGCCTGGCCTTACCTCCATGGTGAAGGGGAATTGAAGCGACTGGTCAGCAGGGCCCCTCTTGCTTTAGTGGCTGAGTCCATCCCCCGGTCCAATGGGGTTTGGCGGGTCATGCCACCAGGTCACCATGCACAAGTGTGGAATCGTCACAAGTGGTCTCTCCAGAATGGAACTCGGGTCATCACTGTATCCACAGTCAACCAAACCTGGATATATTTTCCAGGCAACCTAGGTCGATAAAAACTGCGCAATTTACTGTATTAACACACCAATACCATTACTCGATCTTGGTACAAATCGGTTCCTGCTACCTGAACACAGGTGCCAATTCCCAGACTGCCCGGGACAGTTGGCAACCTCGAGCATTGTTTCTGTGTCTTGAGAAAGCAGCCAAGTGACAGTGCAGCGAGTCTCGGCCTCACGTCGGCGCTGGCGCACGCTGTGTTACTCTGCGTGTGGCGGCAGGCACATCGGACTTTTTCTCCATCAACTCATACTCGACGCGACTGGTGTGGCCGGCTCGGCGCTCGGAGCTCCGCGTGGGGTACGATGCGGACATGGAGGTGAACGTGGAGATGGATCCCGATTGGCCCACGGCTGCAGCTGGGTGGCACCGCTCCGTGCCCTGGGGCATGAGGTGGGGCGACACCTAGGCCTGAACAACATGGACAAAATGGAGCGTCGCCTAATTGGATGTGGTTATAATCACGATCCTGGTGTTGATTGGTGATTGTGGTGGTAATGGTGATAGTCATGGTAGTGATGAAGATGATAGTGATAGCGGTGTTGTTGGTGGTAGAGGTGGTGATGATGATAAGGCGGATGGTTATGGGTGTGTTATGCAGGCGGTTGCTGAATTTTATTGATCGTGAGTATGGTGGCCCCGAGGTGTGGGTCACGGAGAACGGCTGGTCCGATCACGAGGAAGACGGCCTTGATGATGCTGAGCGAATCTTCTACCACCACACCTATGTCAACGAGGTGTTTAAAGGTAGGGCCTCTAGAAGGATGCGATCGCTGGAGACTGATGATGGGTTCTCCGGAGACACATGTCCATGCCAGTGGGTTAAGGTCTACAACGATGTTGATTATTATTTTGTGTTGTGTTAAATAGTTTTGCGTCAAGCTACGACCCATGCTTAAGAACATCTGGCAGTTTAGCATCCAACTGCTGGTGAGTCAATGAATATCGAAACACATCCAGAGTTCGTGTTGAACCACTGCTCCTGAAATTATTCACCCAAAGAAGACTGTGGTTTGTGAAACATGTAATAAATTCTTATTTTTAAAATCTCGTGGGACAGATATGTGAAGGAGACGAATTTTCAGCTTATTTTGGGATGGAGTCAGGGATCGTTTCCAGACTCTAGCTAGCGTGAACCAACGAGAGCACGGCCTGAACGTCACGCAACAGGGTCAGCATCGTGTGAACCCTGGAGCTGGGTTGACGCTTGTTCGGATTCACTCGTGACGCACATGCGCCCCACGCCCCATGTTCCTCTTACCCCCCCACCGACCCGCTCCGCCTCTGCTCAGCGCTGCACCTGGACCATGTGCGCGTGCGGGGCTACACAGCGTGGACCCTCATGGACAACTTCGAGTGGACCAACGGCTTCACTGAGCGCTTCGGGCTGCATTACGTTAACTTCTCAGACCCCGAGCGAGCGCGCACCCCCAAGCGCTCGGTCGGTGCCCTGCGCAAGCTGGCGCACGACAACGGCTTTCCGGGGTCAGCGGCCAGGCCGCTGGTGACGCTACACGGGCGCTTCCCCGCCGGCTTCCAGTGGGGCGTTGCCACCGCTGCGTACCAGGTCTGCGGTGAACCCCGCTCCGCCGGCCGCGTGTTCATTAATGTGCCCGTGTTTGCGGTGGTGCAAATGTGCGAATGTAGGCCACGCTGGCCGGCACTTCCCACAACTAGACATCAGGTCGACTTAGCCTAAAATTAGTACCTGGTATGATGAGTTAACATCGCCACTCGGCAGACATAAATGGCCGGGCGTGGAGCTGGCCACCCACCTCCTCGTGTGCCATGCTGGGTTCATAGGTGCTCGCTAACAGCACTTGCCCAGAAGTCTGTTATACGGGGGATCTTTGTATGTGTTTGGGCATTCCCACAGGTTGAGGGTGGCTGGAATGCAGATGGCAAAGGCCCGAGTATCTGGGACAGCTTCACGACACGGCCCGGCAATGTGGCGGGGATGGCCACGGGCCGCGTGGCATGCAACAGCTACCAACTGTTTGCGCAGGATGTGAAAGCGGTGCGGGCGCTCGGCGCGGGCACCTACCTCTTCTCGCTGTCGTGGCCCCGCCTGCTGCCCGATGGCACGGTGCCCGGGGGCCTCAACGAGCCCGGCGTGGCCTATTACAACCGCCTGCTGGACGCCCTCGTGCAGGCCGGTGTGCGGCCCGCCGTTACGCTCTACCACTGGGACCTGCCCCAGGCGCTGCAGGATGTGGGAGGCTGGGAGAATGACACGGTAATGCGTGCGGTGCCTACTCCTAACACGTTTGCGCATCTCAGTTCTCCGTGTCCGTCTGTCTGTCAGTCTGCAACATGGGTTCGTGATAATGTTCCTGAAGGTGATGCAAGAAAAGCAAACAATGAAATTTCATTTAAATATGTGTGGCTATTCAGAATTCACCCTGAGGAAAAAAATGGCCATATTGATCAGCGGGTTGCCCAAAACTCGACGACAAGTTCATCTCTAAGTGGATCAACATTCTCGGCCGAGGTGATGATGTCATGTGCCACATGTGTGACCATGTGTTGCCATCACGAGTCATGCCCCACAGGTCGTCATCTTGTTCTGCAGTTTGGAAAGTGATGTTACGATCCCAAATTCAAAACTTGTTTAATAGAGGAGTGGTGCAGTGACAGATCGCAGGTAGTGTCTGCCCAGCACCGTCGCTCACGGAGGCGCACCCCCCGCATGGTTGCAGGTGGTGGAGCACTTCAGGGCGTACGCGTCATGGTGCTTCCAACTATTTGGCGACCGCGTGCACACATGGGTGACCATCAGCGACCCCCTGTCCGTGGCGTGGCTCGGCCATGGTAATGGCAAGCACGCCCCAGGCCTTCACGTCGATCCGGGCCGGGCGCCGTACGTCGTGGCGCGCAACCTGCTGCGCGCGCATGCCCTGGCGTGGCATGAGTACGACGCAAACTTCCGGGCCAAGCAAGGTGGCCGCATAGCGCTGGCACTGAGCGCTGACTGGGTGGAGCCGCTGGACCCTGGGCGGACGGGGGACGTGGAGGCGGTGCAGCGGTACCTCGACTTCACACTCGGGTGGTGCGTCTGTGTGCGCGCTTCGATGTGCTTTCATCACCGCAGCTCTGTCGTGCTGTTGTTGCTGTTACTGTTTCTGAAGTTGGCCAAACTCTAGCGTGGCCATATCCCTGGCTTTGACCTGGACAGTTTGGGATTTGGCATCTTTGTTTTGGTGGCAGAAATCCAACTGTACTGAGATCTAGTGATGATTTTCAATGCTAACCAGGATGGCTTGCCAGATTTGAACCGTGAACCCGTGATTCCTCGGTGTTTGAGTGTAGCTTTGTATGCGTGGCCACGGTGATGTGAGGTCCAGTTGGGCTGGGATGCTGAGCGGCTGTGTTTTGTCGGACAGGTTTGGAGACCCCGTGTTCCTGGGGCACTGGCCCCCGTCCATGCTGAGTACCGTGGATCCTGCTCGGCTGCCTCCACTCAGCACAGAAGACAGCGCCCTCCTCCGGGGCACGAGCGACTTCCTCGCCATAGTGCACACGACAACGCGGCGCGTGCTGCCCCAGCGCTGGCCGGCCAGCGACGCCCCACCTGGTGTGACCTGGGTTTGCTTCCTCACCCCCTTGTTCACAAACTGGACGACTCTCCCGGCTTAAGCGGTCAGCTGCCGATCGTTAAACCCTTTTTCCTCCGACTGATTTTCAGAGCTAATCACAAAACATGACAGTGTGGTCCTGCGATCACTCGCTCACGCCACCACTGTGTGGGTCCTTCACTCGAGGGAGCACTAGAGGGTGTTTGGCCTACTCTTCCATGCTGACCAGACGTGTTAGAAGAGGTCAACGTACCCAGACTTGATTCCACCACCACACAAGACTTGTGTGCTGTACCTGTTCATGCTGCTGGGTGACAGAGGCAATTGAGAGACTTAAGAACTCGCCCCATTGTTTCAACCGCCGTGCCGGGAGATGGACTCGAACCGGCGACCTCTGGATTGCGAGTCCAGTGCGCTGACCTATCACCACGAAAGCTAATCACTCCACTTTATTATAGATTTTTTTAAAGATTAGCAAGTGGTAAAAGGATTTAAAATCAGAAGCCTCGTGCTTAAATTGGCCAGAAGTTCGTGTTTTCCTAATCAAGTGAGCATTGACGTGCTTATTTATGATGGGGCAAGTCTATCCATAGGACAATCACTGTGGACTTCCCCACAAAATGGACCTGAGTCTACCACCCTCCACCCCAGTAAGGTTCTGAACTCACAACTTCTGATTGTGGACCATCCTGGCCAGTCAGATTGGTAGGGTGGGCGAGTGTGCAGTCATCGTCTGTACTTGCAGGTTCTTACCGGCAGATGAGCATTGCGCAGGCACATGTCTCTTGCGAATCGCAGCAGCCACGGGTGGTCCCTGACTTGTGTTGCCTTTGCCTCGCAGAGCCCAGCTACCTGCGCGACCGCGACGCGGAGGCCGTGCCCGACTGGACGTGGCGTGGCACGGGCTCGCACGAGGTGCGTGCCGTCCCTTGGGGCCTCCGCCATGCCCTGGGCCACGTGGCGGCGCGTTACCCCGACGCGGGCGACGTCCAGGTGCTGGGGAACGGAGCCCCGCAGCTCAGCGACGAGGACCTGAATGACACCTCGCGGATGCTGTACCACTCGCAGTACATCAACGAGTTGCTCAAGGGTATCTCGCGCGTGGCCCCTTTCCTCCACAAGCCTAGCCACGCGCACCTGCACTGGCTTCTCACCACCCTCGCACGCGATCGCCGCGCTCAATCACTGCGGCACCGTGAATCTCAGAAAGCATCGGTATCATCATCTCAGCGATGGTGGCTCGGAGTGCCACGTGTAAACTGCCTGGGTGCAGCTTGAGCAGAGTCATTCTCAACGGGATTTTAATTCATAATAACAAGTATTTGACCCCATTCCTGTGTCATGTCGAAAAGAGTTCGCTGGCATTTGAGCACAGGAGTCTGAGACGAATGCTGGGGAATTTCGTGGCAAGGTAGGATAAGCAATGCACAAGTCCAGACAGAACAAGGCAGATAAATATTACGGATATGCTTTGGCAAAAATGCCTGTACTGGGGTTGAACGTGTGTGCAGGATGGGGGAGGGCCAGTTGCAGAGACATTGGAGCAGTCTTTACGAGTCTGGTAACCGAGGGGAAGAAAAGACCTAAGGGCAGATGGTGGGAGACTGTCAGGGCAGATCTTGGAGCCTGCATGTTGACTGTGCAGCAGCGGCAGAAGACGTTCAAGGTGCGGTGGCATAAACGCCTTTGGCTGCGTTGACATCCTGATGTGTATGGTGGATGTCTCCCCTCCCCAGCCATATCCCTGGATGGCCTCAACGTGAGCGCCTATTTTGCGTGGTCGCTGCTGGACGGCTTCTCGTGGGAGGACGGCTTCACGCGGCGCTGGGGACTGTACTCGGTGGCGCGCGACGACCCGGCCCTGGCGCGCGTTCCCAAGCAGTCCGTGCAAGACCTCGCCACCATCATTCGCTGCAACGGATTCCCCGAACCCAGCAAGCCGGACCCCTGCCTATTCCTGAGTAGGTCACCCAGACACTCTGCAAACGCACAATGAAAGGCAACCCGGATTGGATAATGGCAGTCACATCTGTTCAGGAGAAGCGTGCGATTGTTCACTTTGAGATCTAATTGATCACAGGGCAACATTTTTCATTGAACATTATTTAAGCAGCATTGTTGCAACACAAGCAAACTCGGTGTCTCATCAGTAGACTGTGGCTGATGGGAAGTGTAAAAATACTTTAATACTGTTATTCGGAGGGACATATACAGTATGTGTGAAGGTTAATTTAATGTTTGTTTATTTATTTTGTTAGTTATAGACAGTTAACCCTCTCTATCTACAAGGGTCAGGTTCTTGAAAACACTCACGAATGCAGAATTCACGAATGCAAAAAACGTGTTCCAATTGGATGAATGGGGTTACGTTCCTGGTACGAGTGAACCTAGGGAGGAAAAAGGTAAATGTAATAACAATGACGACAACAAATACAAAATGTATTATAAAGAACAATGTGTTTTTTAACTACCTTTGATAGTGATGATTTGACGGCGATGTGTTTGGTATCTCATTGAAGAGAGACCTGTTGCATTTTCACGGACTCATTTCTGGCCCTCGCCCATTATGTGATCAGGTGTGGCATTCAAGAAACAGCGAAAGAAGCCCCCCTCCCTTTTGAAGATATTTAAAGATATTCGAAGGAAACAGTTGTACTTCAGTATTGGCTGCTTTAAATGATGTGCATAGCTGTGTGATATAATTCAAACACAGAGGGTCACGTGCTGTCTCCACAGCTGAGCCAGACACCACCAAGCCTCTGCACTTCCTCGGGCTCTCGCTGTCAGCAGAGGACGGGGAGGTGGCACTCTGGACGCTATTTGGGCTGACGCTGGTGTTGACGGCCACCCTCTGCTTGGGGGTGGGGCTCGCCGCTTGGAGGGCGAAGACTCGCAAGGGCAAACGCCCAGGCGGCCTCGAGATTGACACATCCGTCTCCTCCATGTTGTAGCCTACGGAGTGTAATGCGCTAGTTGTTCGTACAGGAAGTTGTTTGGTGTGACCCTTTATGCCGAGCCTCAAAAACACCTGTAAATTTTTTGGTGAATATAATTGCACCTGCGTCAGCTCAACAGATCATGTCCCATGACAGAGTTGCCACTTTTTTGACAGACCACAACTGAATGTATTCCCTGGATTTGGGATTTATTGTTCGCACAAATATTTCGAAAGTCCCTTCTCGTGACTGTCGAGGTGCCATGCCCTGGCTCGACAGGAGAATGTGGTACGGCCAAGTCCGGACTTGTACCTTCTGTATGGGATAGCCCCCTCACATTTGTGGGATTTCTCCTGATGCTCCGATGTCCTCCCGAATGTATAACTCATGAATTTTCTGAAAATTTAATATATAAAGAACTGCAGGCCTTGGCCAATTGTTGTTTGTGCAAGTGCACCACCTGGCTGCCTTCCGGCTTGTCTGGTTCCTCAGCATTGTGAGATGCAATGTTCATGAACAACGAGATATAAAACAAAAGATTATATTTATTTTTAACACGTAGGCTTACGCGACATATATTATTCATAGTAAAGGTTTTTGGGTTATATTTCTTACTCGCGGTCTATAAAAACTCTGCAGCATACGTTGTAGAAATCAGTTCCTGCCACCCGAATACAGATGCCAGTGTGTAGACTGTTCAGGTCAATCCTGGCCTACAGATCAAACCTGGACACCTGGATAGGTGGCAACCCTATCTACGGACCACAAGTTGGGAACTACCAGTTTAGAGATTTGAGACCCAAGAAAAGCAGTTTCCGGTCACGTGGGCCCAATGGTATGTGGCCGCTACGGGCATGAGGAGTGCCCTTCTCCCGAGAGTTCAGGATCTGAATTGTCCATTCATTCAGAGAGTCACCAGCCCCTCTACCCTGCGACCTACCTTGGTCGCTTTGAACATAATCTTGCTACTCGCATGGAAACTGATTGTGTTTGTGTTAAAGCACATTTAAATTAATGATTTATACTTCCCATTATGAAATATGTTCACCTGCAAGGCATAAAGGCCTACATGCTCACCATATTTACCAGAATTACGCCCTTGAAACCTGGTGTTAATGCTTTGCTTAATAAAGATCTCTGAGCACGAGGAAGGAAGCAGTTGATGTTTAAACAAGGATGAGTGTCTATTTCTCCTGTTGCTGTATTCTACAGTGTTTGTTGCAGCCTGAAAGCCCTTTGTCAATCCATTGCTGGATGAGCAACGATTTCGTTGCGCGGACTGGCGACTTGACCAGCGACAAATTTCGATGTTATGAGATGAGGACATTTTGCAGATGGAGGAGCAATTCCAGGTGTGTTTAATAGGTGGGCAATTATCTTGTATCCGGCCGGGTGGCTCAGCGATCGATCAAGCGGCTCCCAATCGGAAGTTTGCAAGTTCAAATCTAGATTGGGAGTCGACTCAGCCCATCATTCCCCTAGGGTCGATAAAATGAGTACAATTTTATTGATAAGTCAGAATCGGTTACCTATGGTTAGACTCGCCCCTTTCATTAGGAACGTGACATTCCCAGCACTGGCTCTGGGCTGCACATGGGAGAAATCACTTTGACTGGATTTATATATATAGGAGTACATCCGTTGACGTGTAATAATACTTGGTAATTCCCATGGTAAAACCCATGATGACGTTTTTGACATTGGGACGGTCTGTCGCGACATCTGGTGACTTTCTTGAGGATCGTTTTTGAGGATCGTTCGGCGACTTATTTTCTAAAGGTATGGCAACACCGAGGATGGCCGCTAGAGGGCACTGAGATTCGTGTTCCTGCGTTACAGCTCCGCTCTCGGCTTCTCAAGCCCGGCCTCGGTTCGTTTTACCCCCGGGGTCTCTATGGCGGTCTTCTTGTCCCGGCGCTCACTGCGGGTCGGGGCCTTCGCCTGCCGAGCTCTAACGGCTACGTCGAGACGATGTAAGAGACTTTGGGCCCCTCTCTCCCCGAACCCTCTGATCACGAACCCTGGGCCCAGCAATGAGGGCGTTGACCATTATGACCTCGGGTTGCTGTGACCCTCTTCAGCCAGGCGGGTGGTGGTGTGAAGTCGCCTTGTTGCCAGGACGGGCTATCAATGGTGATGTGTGTGACTGCCACTTTATGCGGCAGTTGTTACCCATGCGTGGCCACCGTCAGAGCTTTATTTCTTACTCTGCCCAGGGTCGCTAATAGGCTGGAGTGAGTAGCACGTCGTCAACTACAGTAGCCAGTCATCGCGAGAGGTGTATTGGGCGTGGCGGATGCCGAGATATCAGACCAGGTAGGCCTCGGCAAGGTAAGGTAAAAACAACGAGACTACCTTTACCCTCCCTTTTACCTTACCACAACACAATCACTCTACCCTTTACCCTTTAGCAAGGTAAGAAGGTCATGTAAAAAACAACATGCCTACCTTTACCCTCCCTTTTACCCTTATCCCATACCCTATACAAATTACCCGATTACAGGGTAATTACTGGGGTACTACTACACATGAAAAAGGTAGAGCACTTTATTCATATAGAATACTCCCGATGATTTTAATTTTAAATGGAGGCCACGGACTGCGCCACGGAGCTTTTAGCGAGCGGTAACCAAGGTATTTACAGGGTAATACTTTACCCTACCCCTTGGCATGTCGACACCTTTACCCTTTTACCCGGTAAAAGGGTAGATTACCTTACCTTGCCGAGGCCTAGACCAGGATAAAAGGAAGCCCTAAACCATGTTGTGGGAAATAACTTTCCATTGATACGACTGTTTAAGGGCCATGTTAACGTTATGTTGTGTGCAACCCTGCCGTTGACTTAGCCATGTTTGCTGCGCCATGGCTACTAGACGTGTGGCCGACAGGGGTGGCCGCGTGGACCCAGGTTGGGGGATACGCGTGCAAAAGCTCATTAGTTGCCACACGCCTGTCCACCACTGTGCAGGCGGCGAGGGTTGGTGGATCACCGCACAATTGTGATACTCCCTGTGGGTGTCGCGGAGGAGCCATACTCTGGCGCGCTAGAAGGCAGTGCAAAAACGTGGACTCCACCCGCTCCGCCTATACGGAAGAGAATGTCCTATCTTGTGCATGGGTTTTCTCTGGGTGCTCTGGTTTCCTCCCACATTTAAACACTTATCAATTGATCGAAAATACTTAATATACAGAGGACAATTGTAGGTGCTGGCTCACCGTGTGGCTCACCTTCCCTCTTGAGTCGCTCTCCCTCTTCGAGAGTGAGCAATACCGGGAAGGTACTCATTACCAGTTTGAAATGATCATGGCCCACAGGGCTGAGCTTCAGGCTGCGGGAGGAGACCGCGCACTGCGCCCTGGAGGTGTCACCCGATGGCATCAGCGTCGTGAACCGTGTGATTGGCCTCGACTCCAGCAAGCTGCCCGCCAGCCCGGCTCGCTTTGTCGACTGGGCCGCGGTCATGGGCGACGCGACCATTTCCTCTGGCCGCCACTACTGGGAGGTAAAGGTCACCACCACTCACAGAGTGACACTGACACCATTCGTGGCCACAGAGACACTTTGGGAAGCACGTGTCTGGCAACGACAAAGTCATCCCTGAATTCGCCCAATTTTTTAAATCTCGGATACATAGCGGCGTCGACACTGGTTAGTACTTGGATGGGAATGCCAATGGGTTGCATACAACACTTGACAATCTCTAATTGACTGATTTCAATACGTGTAGATTTGGGGATTTAGTAACTACGTTTTTTTTATCTAACCCCAGGATTTGTAGGGCTTGGGCTCAGCAGTGGTCCGGGGATGACATTACAGCAATATTTGACCATCCCCGCACCTCCGATTAGCTACGTACGGTGTGAAAAAAGTTCAACAAACAATAGATGATTGAATCTCGCTGTGGAGTGCTTTTCCTCAAATACTCTACTTTCTCTGGGCACTCTGGTTTCCTCCCATGTGCGACTCATTAGTTGAATTGCCCAAACATACTTACACTAGCCTTTTGCCCGTCCAAGGACCGGTGTATTTCAGTAAATCTGAAACTTGCAAGCGAAAAGCAGACCGCGACGTGAAATTCATTGCATCAATTCGTGTGCAATTTGTAAGGCCGCGGGGTGGGGGGTGTCCATTTGAAAGGCGTCACCTCTTAATGATTATTAAACAGGTCCTTGCAGGGTGGGCTGGTAGGAACATTGGAATTTTTTTTACACCCAACAGCACGCGATTTCACTTCGTTAAAGTATTGAAAGGGGACGGACGGACGGATGCATTAATCTATTGCAGGCTGGTACACTCAGTTTACAACTTCGTTCCTACCAGTATGAGGGTTGCTGGCTGACGTGGAGCGACGGCACGTGCGGGACACACAGATATGCTTGGCTCATTATAGTAGTAAATTCTCTTGAAGACGTTCTGAGACAGCAAAGATGTTCTGGGTAAAGATCATTATAATTACTGAAAATATGCTTGGTCTCATCTTTAGTTAATCGTACATTGTGGGGGCAAAAACCTGAAATAAAATGCTTGGTGGATCACAAACATTTGTGAAACTCCTGAAATATCGGATAAATATTTAATTCAGGAGCTTCCTTAAAAAGTATTTTGACATGATGGATAAATAGCATCATCCTCGCCACATTTTTCAAGCATCAGACATTGTGCTTATCGGTATGTAGTAATGAACGCTCGTTCACGCTACACTAATTGAAAATGTTCTTAGCTCTTTCGGTAAAGTCACGTTGAAGGGAAACAATAAAATAATAAAATATATATTAAACAATAAAAATTCTCACGTTTCGACCATAACACAAACGGTCGTCATCAGATGTGTCGGTTTGCAATTTTTTTGCATAAATTTATGCATAAAATTTAATTTATGCATAAATGTATGCATAAATTAAATTTTATGCATAAACTTTATGCGTAAATTTATGCATAAATTAAATTTTATGCATACATTTATGCATAAATTATGCAAACCGACACACCTGATGACGACCGTTTGTGTTATGGTCGAAACGTCGTGAGAATTTTTATTGTTTTATATATATTTTATTATTTTATTGCTTCCCTTCAATGTGACTTTACCGAAAGAGCTAAGAATATGAATTACTGCAGTCACGAAAGCTTTAAATCAAAATTTTATTGAAAATGCTTATAGTAGTCTGCAAATGTTACAATCAGTGTGGAGTAGGACATTATATGACTTGATTTGGTTTGTAAGTTTGGCTTTGGATATTTTCATTTTGATCCTGTGTGGGGTAGAGATAATTTGATAAGACTGCAGCATGACTTCATAACACAGAGATTTGAAAAATTGACAAATTGAGCAATGTGTGTGCTCTTGGCTGGTGCACTTACCATGTTTTCCTTCCCACCCATGTTGTGTGCATAATGAAGGTCACAGTTAAAGGATCATCGGACTTCCGTGTGGGGGTAGCGGACCCAGCCGTGACACGGGACCTCTGTCCGGGTGATGCCCCTCACTCGTGGGCCTTCTCCTTCTCTCCAAGCGGCCACTGGACAGCACTGAATGCTGGTCACGCAGAGCCACTCATCGATAGCATAGGGCAACAGGAGCGTATCGGTCTGCTGCTTGATCTGGAGGCCGGCTCGCTAGGCTTGGTCTTGCCAGAGTCTCCACCACGCCTGATTAATCAAATCAAGGCTAAGTTCTCCACGCCACTCACACCCACATTTGTATTGTGGGATGGAGAACTGCTCATGCATGCAGATTTGGATGTACCAGCTGGCTTATCCTAACTGGTGTGGATTTTTTTTTATAAATTGGGAACATTGTTTTCGTCAAGAAAACTCACCTTTGTACTGTGGGATGGAGAGCTTCTCATGCATGCGGGTTTTAATGTACCAGCTGGATAAGTCTAACGGGTGTAGGTTTTTTTTAAAAATATAAATGGAAAACTTTATTTTCATCAAGAAAACATGACCTAATGAGATATATTTAACAAATTTACAGATTATTGAGAAATAAATTCAACTGCAGGAATGCTGAATTACACTCGCTGCATACATATCAAGCAATAATGTTTACATACCTAAAATCCTAAGTTGTCAATGTGTTAACTTGCCATTTTGTGACAATACATTTTTATATTTTGAGGGCTAAGTTATGAGCATGTGGCATTATTTCTACATTCAGCTGCACAACGCACGTTATAGGCACTGATAAATGCTCTCGGGCCCGATTGGGGTGCTCGGTGTCCATTGCCGATGTCCATGTATGTGGGGCTGCAAGTGGCAGTGTCGGAGCTGTAATGCGAGCAAATATGAAGGAAGGATCAGTGGCGCATGGGCCAAGGGTGGTCCGCAAGGCTGTCGGAAATAAACTGTTAAACTTGCCGTTACTGTTTTTTTCTTAACGAAACTATATTTTGTATCGTCCATTGCACAACTCTTGATATTTTATACAAGAGTGCAGGTGTAGACCTGGGGTGAGTGAACCTTTTACCAAGCGCCGGATAGGACTTTTAAAACAACTTCTGGCGAGCCACATTTACTCGTCGGTCACTGCGAAGGTTCCCATTGCAGCGAGAGAAGTGACGAAGCGTGTTACAACTAAAAACACTGCGACCTGGTCGAGCATATTCCAACACTAGCACACGATTCGTGCGGCTAAGATATCTGCAGTGACTGATGAATTTCGTTTCTAAATTGTAGGCCTCATGAGGCTACGTGTTGCCTTAAACGAAGTAGACGTAACCGCCTCGCCGGCCCGAGGTTCCTTCCCCTGGAGTAGGGTGTAGATTAGAACGTCAGATGCCGAGGGTAGGGTGTAGTGCATAGTCCAGGGTATAGAGGGCATAGTAGCGGAGGTGTGTAGTTATGCATGCAGTTGTAGACCAAATTGAACGCGCCCAAGACGACGGTCACTGAAGCGATGGACCGATTAAATACGTGAATGTGAACCTTCACGTGGAAATATTGCATCGCAGGATCACGAAAGGTGGTGAAGGGGGAGGCCTTCATCCAGTAGTGAATTGACCATGGCCGTTTGATGTTCGAGGCAACTCAGGCTTTACGACGGCGCCAGGCCGCGGCGTCCCCGTCTCCATGGTTTCCACGCGTGTGACGTCACGGCCGACCAATCAAGACAGCTTCCCTAGCAACAAGCGTCTTAGCGATGGATACGCGCGATCCCATTGGTTCCGCCACGAGGCGTGTACAGTAAGGTGTCCTGTGATTGGTCAGAGCGAGCGAGCGCCGCTGGTTCAGCTCGCGCGGCGTTTAAGGAGTTTATTATTTTAACTTTGTTACAATTATTGCGATTACTGTCATCGTTATTAAATTACACTAGTGGGACTACTACACTATCCTAACTTCTCACGCATTGTGGGAAGCTCCTGTACTCTGAAGACCTGCAGAACTTGTCCACGGCAACGCCCGGTACGTGTAGCAAAGCGCAGCCTCATCTTTGCCCTACTCGATTCTACCTGGTAAAATACACTAAAAAGTAGAGTTAACATTCTTTTGTGATTTTCTCACATTGCCTATACTTTACACTCCTTTCGCTTTTTGTACTGTTCATTGTAACCTGACCTACCCCTCCTGGGCATCTGTGAAAATGAGATTCATAGCCAATCGGATTTCTCCAGGATAAATAAAGATTCTGATTCTGTCTACATGTTATCGCGTTTGGCTGTCTACATTTTACACTTGTCAACTTGCTTACCTGAATACATGGCTGCCTACTTAGCTGCCTGTTTACCCGTCCCCCTGTCTATCTATTCGCCTATCTGCCTCTATACATGTTTACCTTACTACCTGCCTGCCCGTATGGGTACCAGTTTACCTGCCTCACAACGTCTGCCTGTCTACCTTGTTAAACTGGCCTCTTACCCCCTAGTGCTGGCAGTTTACCCTGGTTCTGTTTATTTCCTGCTCTCCATACAGTAATGTGTTTAATGTTGATTTTACTCTGCACTGATATTTACTCTTATTCAACGTGTATCAAATTGAGGTCCCGTCGGCACTGTGGTGGGTGCCGTATGTGGGATTTGGCTTCGTTCTTTTCCTTATATGTATTTGTTGCAGAAATAATGGTCTCTGGGCAGCAAAGCACTCAACCACGTCATGTCTGACCAGGGCAGGAACAACAAGGAAAAAGAAGGATCCACTTTCAAGTAATTGTTATCTTTATTGTCATCATTATTGCCAACCAAACCCACCAGAATTGAAGGGGAATGTGTAAGCAAATATCACAACACATCCAATATGTTTGTCTTCAAGGGATGTGGATGTCCTGGGGCGGCTGCTGGATTTGTTGAATACCCCGGCCAGCAAACAGCAGGTGCTTATCCTTTTTTCCCTCTGCGCATACAACACATTCCCCTGAACTATAACCAACTCCTAACATGACCTTAATATACAAGACCTCAACTGTGGACCCAATGTATCTTTAACAAAGGAAACAAATTGTGGAACAAACTGCTCTCCATTGAGACCAGCATAACCACAATAGCCATATATATGAGCCATCAAATCGCAGGTACCTTTTGGCCATTGGGTACTGCTTGTTGCAGAGGTTCTCCGTGTGAATTCGGCAGGCCGCCCTGGTTAATACTGCGTGTGTATTAACTATAAAATACATGTTAAAGATCCCATGATGTCATTCAAAGGAGAGTGCTCCAGCGTGATGGTCCAATTTTGCCAAATTAGAGAAATGTTTTGCAAATTACTTGATTGGGAAACGGTAATTGTCACCCCCTACTGCAAACACATTGCAGAACCCTCCTGAAAAAAGAGTTGAGTCACAGTGAGGCTTTCATAAGTTGTAACAATAATAATTGGAATTAATAATCCTACGTGTTTGAATGTAATTTTATGTGCAGCTTCCAGCACTGGGCAGTATGGGAGCTTCCAGCCGTGTGGGGAAGGGGAGGAGAGATGCTCGTTTCCAGTCGACCGAGGCTCTGCAGTTGGAAGCTTTCAGGTACTGTAATTATAAATCTACTCACAGTCCGTTACACGCGGTCTGTAATGAATTATCCATATTGTATATTCACAAAAGGATGCACAAATCATACAAATTGTTTAAGGGAAATGTGCAACATGAATCTGAGTGATATTTTGTTATAGGATTGTATGGATGAATTGTTCTTCTAATTTATTAATTGTGAGTGACATAGTTGTGCTTTTCATTGTGAGCGAATGTTGAGGTTTTTGCACCATGAGCATGATGATTGTGAATTTCATTGTGAACGTGATGACCGTGATTACCATTGTGAGCGAGATGGTTGTGAGTTGTATAATGAGTGTGAAATTTGTGGGTTTCATTGTGAGGGTGATTGTGCATTGTCCTTTCAGTTCCAAGTACAAGAATGAGCGGGCATTTAGCTCTCTACATGAGCACAGCCGCTTCCTGGAGATTCTCACTGCTCTCATCACACAGCGGCTTCTATGCAGGCACAGCAATAACACTGTCCTACACACAGTGACACACTGTCATCTGTAATTGTGTCACTTCTAACACCATCCTATCCAAACTGAACCCCATCTGCCATTCATCAATCGACATTATGCTCGACATACCTCACAGGCTGCATAATTGCCAGCTGATTTAAAAAAAATAATTGCATCCCCTTATCTGCCAGAAGGGACACACATTTATTTGTATTCATCTACAAATGTTATTGAGGCATACATTCCTTCAACCTGAATTAATGCTTCTCTCCTTTCCCCAACATAAGAAAATCTGCTGACAATCTACACTTCTCTGCACCGCCCCTAAACAATCCTCAATCCTAGAGGGGGTAATAATTTGGTTGCTTTGCTCTAGAATTGTAAAAATATCTTGGTCTCTAAATCCAAACGACTTAATGACTTTCCACACCTTCAATTCTCTGACCTAGAAGCTGCTTGAATATAGATGTTGCTGTAAGAATTAACTTGAGCCTGCAGACCCAGTATAACTCTTTTTCTTATGATTTTGCTATGTGAATTAGTTGACTTCACTTCTGGTAAATTCCTGTTATTTAAAATCCATTTGACTTTTAATTATTGTCATTATATATTAGCTTGTTTTCTTTTGATATTGTTAGTTACAACGTACATCTGTTATATCTGAAATCCCTTGCCTGCTTGTATTATCTCACCATTTTACTTTTATGGCCATCTCAACCACATCGACATTGTAAAAGAGCCTGTGTAGGCTCAAGTTCTTACTCTCTCACTCTGAATCTCACCTGCGCATATATAATTCACGCAGGAGTGGCCGCATTAGTGTGCCAGGCTCGGTGCCATGAGAACCAATGCCTGGATCAGTATGCCTGCTCATTGTGCAGTTTACACACACACACGTTTGCATTAATATAAACAAGGAAGAAATATCATGCATAGGCATGGTTCCTGTAATACTTTACAGCATGCGATTCTCCTTGGAAGTATTTCATTAGCAATAATATTGCGTTTCCAGCCGCACTACAAAATGTTACATGGTGCATGATGTTGTGAGATTACGTCACCCAATGACATGACCGGGAGGGGAGAACTGGTGGGGGAGGCGTGCACTTTCTTTTGTCACTAGGTATTTGAATCCTTTTAGCTCTGGATTTCGTCTAGGTTTTGGAAAACCTTTGGATCGATTTGGCCAGTTTTCTATCAGGTAAACCCCTAATAGCAACACAACTTTATACTAATGTTTTCTTTATATTGGGCCATCTTTACAAGCGTTATCGTGCCCCCCTCTACAGACAGCCAGTCAGACAGACGTAGAGAGCTAATGGATGAGCACTTCCAACTTTAGTTGGAAAGTTTTAAGAATAAATTCTCACGAAAATATATTAAAGTAGTTGCGATGAGGTAATCCTATTCATGGTGTCTAGGTACGGAGTTCCGAAGTAAGCACAGCCATGGCTCGTGATAGCTGCGGTGTGTTATTACAGACAGTGGAGAGACCGGGCGCCGCTGGCCAATATTCTACCTGTGCTCATCTGCCTCCGCCTCTTCATGCGGGACTTTTCTTACCAGGTCCTCTACACCAATACACTCTGAATGTAGTCTGTTTTGAGTTCTGTAATACCCTTTATTCAAAGTCAGTGATTTATTGATCAAACGAACACTGAGGCGGTGCTCATCTCTTGTTTATAGCCTCGAGCCAGTGGTGGAAATTCCACATTCTTATGATAGGGGAGAGAACAACCATTGCTGAATTCCATACAAAGTGTACTTATTTTTCAACCCCAGAAACATGGGCTGAGTCAAACCCCAACTAGGATTTGAACATGCAACCTTCCAATTGCATGCCACTGTCTCTTACTGAGCCACCTGGCTGGTTCATGTACCCATTAGGCCCACTGCATACCTTCATGTTATATTTGACCCACACATTGGGGCTTTTTTGTGTAAACTAAACTAACGTTGGCATTGCTAAGTTCACAAAAAAACAACTACAATACATTCTACAAGCAGGGAAGCAAGGCTCTGCCAACTCTACTTCTCAACAAACAGTTTAGTTGATTTCTGGTGAGGCTCATTGAGCTAAGAAGCTCTTTTTCAATGTACAGTATTGCCAATTCACTGTTCTTTGAAATGTAATAACAGCGAGACTGAGAACTGTTCATTGTGGCTTTATAAATAATAGTGGCTCCAATAGTGGCAGTATTTTCTAGTTTGTTGATATGACAGGAATTAAACCAGAATAACCAGAAAGGATTCTTATGGTGTGCTGTTTTCTTTGCAGAGGGTGCTGTACGATATGGGAGGGGTGTCTGGCTTAGCAATGGTAAGTTCAAAGTACAGCTTATGACGCTGGAAATTCAGTTATTCAATCTTTAGAGAGGCCATCAAATCATGGGTAGTATTGCAAAAGGTTTTAACCTTAATGTTCTGCTTGGGGATGTTAGTTGTCCTCATTTGGTTGACTAAGTTTATCAAATGCTATAAATGCAGACACCAGCTATTTCAATAAACCGTTCAAATGTCAAAGTGTGTTGCATCAATGGTTAATGAAGTGTGCAGGGAGCTGTTGGGTCTCATTGTGGGTATGGGGTGTGTAAACAATGACCTGCGGACATTACCAGTGCATCTCACCGATTTACGTGAGAGGAAAGCTACAGACTAATCGCGCTAATATTGACGTATGTCTGGTGTGGCAACTGGAAGTATATGGACGAGGTGGCACAGCGGCACTTGTGTTACGAAGAGGAGAAGTTTGCAGAGGACGTCCTTGTCAATCTCACCAGTGAGTGAGCCCAGTATGTCAACCAGCAAAATGACGTGTTTATTCAAGTTATATTGGAGTCACTTCCTGCAACTGCCACTTGCTTTTTCTGTGTTAAAACTGCGTATTGTTCTGTATTTTATAAAATGCTTGCTTTGTGGAAAATGCAGTGTACAGTGTTTAAGGGCACAGCTGTTTACATAATGGTGAGCTCAAGCCACTTATCGCTTTCTTTTTTAAACATGCACAGTCATTCGATTGTGTGTGAATGTTCACCATCACGCGAATTCTGGTCATCCTTGCAACGACTTTTAGATATCTATCGAACAAAGACGGTCACTGTATCGCGTGTTTTCAGATGCACTTCTTCGGCTGTCTGGAACGCTATTCCTTTCAAATCTAGATTGAAAACTAATTTCTTTAGAACTGCTTTTTGTGTTTAGTTTCTTGTCCTTTCCCCGCACCTCCTATTAGCATGGTTGGCTACATAGGGTATGAAAGGAGTTCAGCATACATATAGCAGTAAATGGCTCATGGCCAACTGTGGTTGAGCATTGAGAAATACATTATTTTAAGTGCGATTGGTAGATAGTGCATCCAGAGATTTATTGCAAACAAGACATATTTCAGTGATTTTAATTCTACATCTGTGTCTTTGTCATCATCATTGAAGTCATAGTTATTTATATCATTAACACACGTTGGATGTGAAAGAACCATCCATGGATACTCTAGATATATGAAAAATGTCCATGTTGATTAAATTCCAATCAATATTAGAGGAGTGCCGAGGTGTGATGGTTAACACAATTGACTTGCAATCCAAAGATCGCCAATTCGATTCCATCTTCTAGTGCGGTTGTTGAAACAATTTGGGCACATTTCTCAAATCTCCCCATCTGTGTCCACGCAGCAGTACAAGTGGATACTGTACCGTCGTTTGGCAGGTTGCTTGTTGAAGTACAATGTGGATACGCACACCTCTTCCAACTCATCTGGTCAACATGGTGGAGTAGACCAAATACCCTCGCTCGAACAGAGACTCTTCCGCCAGCAGTGGCGTGAGCAAGCGATTGCAGGGCTGCATTTTTACAGTTTACTACTTTTCATTACATGCATTCATAATAAGCAGGTGTGTCACGAGCTAGTAATAGTAATGTATTCAAATATGTTTGTGAATGTATAAATATTCAAGTTTAATTTGTCATCCAGTAAAGGGAAAGATTGCATAGAGATTAGGGCGAGCAAGGCAGCTGTGCTTTTTGTGCTGGTGTTTTTGCCGCAGATATCTTCCAAAAGCTCGCTGGAGTGGTGGAGCAGAGGGAATGGGTCACAGAATCTGGGGCACACAAGGTAGGTTGACTCCTGACAGCCCCAGCTATTCCGTTAAATTGTGGTCACTGTTTTCCTTGGCCTCACACTGGATTGACAGAAATTATAAAAATCCAGCTCCTTAGCGCATCCTGTATTTGTTATGCAATGACTCTGCAGACATTGGTGATTCTGACAGCTGCCAGGGAGTCCAGTGTGCTGCTGGGTTCACTGCTGGCACTCAACAGTCTGGCTGAGAGGTGGAGTGACACAACATTCCACTTCTCCACTACTACAAACAACACCAACTACCACCAATAATTATATCGATATCATCCTCACTGTTGGTATTATTACTTATTATTACACTTGTTTACCAAGGAAAGCCTCAATGAGTGCCAATACTATTTTTTAAGAGGGTCCTCATAAGTTCGCAGTAGCGGGTGACAATAGCGATGTGTTTCCCAATGAAGTAATTTGTGATTCATGTTTTTTGATCTTTGGAAAATTTGGACCATGATGCCAACACACTGCCCTACTATTTTTCTAATTTTGTCAAGGAATTTTTTACGTCCATTGTCATGTAGATTGGCCATATATTATATGGTTAAAAAACCTGCAGAATTAACCATGGCAGACTGGCTTATTCCAACCACCAACTTCTGCAACAAGTGGTGAACATGCGACCGCTGGGCCATGTTACTACTCGTTGCCATCATCTTCTGTCATCAGTATCACCGTCTGCTTATTTGCCATGGTTACTGTCACCGAGAACTGGGTTTGTCAGTGATTCTGGTGTTGTTGGGCTCCAGTGCGGCGTGCCGTAGGAAGCTGGCGGAGCTAGCTGTGGTGGAGAATCTCCTGCCTGTTCTGCAGGACTATGATCTCCTATCCCAGCGGTGAGCTGGAATATGCGCACCTTTCTTGCTGGCACAACAGACACACTTGCTCCAGCTATAAACTGGCATTCATGACCAGATAAGAGCCCATTGATTGAGAGAGTTTGTGTATGAAACATTGTGCATTCTGAGACTGCTCTAGGTGCACGTAGGCAGTCACACTGGCGGGCCCGTGTCTCTCTCTGTGCAGGTTAGCTGTGGACCTACTGCGGCAGCTGTGCCAGGAACGCCCTGTGTGGCATCAGATGCGGGTGTTGGGTGGAGTGCCGGTGCTGTTGAGCCTCCTGCAGGGCGAGCACCTGCGCCTGCTCGCGAGCGCCGTGTGGGCTCTCGTGCACTTGTGCGAGGACCAGGCCATGCTCGAGGACATTCGGCGCTGGGGGGGTGTCACTCAGCTTCTGCGGCTGCTACAGGGGTGAGGTCTTCTGGCTGGAAGATGCAGTGTCATCCAATTAGTCTTAATCACACCAATGACCAGGGCCAGCTTTCATCTGGATTTGTCTGACTTGATTTAACAACGCACAGAGGTGTGCTCACAAATAGCAGGAAGGCACAACTTCGATATGTTTATTCCATTTTTTGAATTATAAATACAGTTGCTGAGAATAGGCCCCAAAAGTCAAGTAGCCAGCAACAAATAGCACAATATAAGTTGTAATAGGTAAGAGTTAATTCGTTTATTTAATTGAGCATGTTTATAAAAGGCTATGGGTTGGAATTCCAAAGGCGCGAGCTGTATGAGGGAAGAAGCAGAAAAAGAAGTGTTTGACCTGCACTGCGGTGGCTGAACAGAGTATGAATGAGATGATACAGTCAATGGCGGAACCAGGATTTTCAGGTCGGGGGGGCAACCCCTCCAGCAATGAAAAATGATAGGAGTTGTTAGTAAGTGAGGACTTGTCCCTTGCTTTTATTCGACGCATGTATGGCGATGGCGCAGCCATCAATCGAGGGTCGAATTCGAACCGTGTGTGATTGGCATCACGCTCGCTGCAGGTATGCCTTCAGGGAAGTCGTGGACTGTGTATGCAACTGCGCACAATTCTGTGAGTCACTTATAACTACTTTGCCGTTACTTATTGCCAATTATGGACTCAGACTATTGTTTTATCCTGGCACATAATAATATGCTACACAGTGGAAGTGGGGGTCGCAAAATGCCAGTTTACTAACTAGTTTTACTACTCGGCTTCGCCCGAGACTTGTATTTTTGTCTTGGATTAATACACGGCCTATGCGGAGGGTGGGGGGGGATGCGTGACGCCAGCAGGCACACTGTGTAAGGCATGCGGGTGCCATCACAGATGTGACGTCACCGTCCCCCCCCCAAATACAAAAGTCTATTTTGATACTCTTTGCATTGTGTACAGTCTGGAAGCTACCCACATGTCAAATTTCAAGTTTGTTGCATGTTGGGAAGTATGCTAAACATTTTGAAAAGACACATTCACAAATTTCCCTTTTATATATATATAGACTAGCTCTACTACCCGGCTTCGCCCGGGACTTGGATTCACCACGTCCAGCCGCCTTTGTCTCCCAAGTGGCGATGTTCACACACCACACCATTTACTAGTTTGGGGCTGAGTCGACCTAGGGGAGGCCCAGGACCGGTTCAAATAATCGTCACCGGTGGTGGCCATGAGCGGGAATTGAATTCGAGTCGCTGGGTTCGTAGCGCAGCGCGCTAACCACTGCACTACCGCTCCCCCCACACACACACATGCGTGCGCGCGTCCATAGGTACACATACACGCGCTTGCTGCAGACACACAACTTTCAGGGTGCGTACGGTAGTAAACGACTCAAATAATAAACCAATGTTGCGCGAAGAACGCCTTAGATCTGCAACACATTTGTATTTCACTTTAAAGTTTGTTGCATGTTGGGAAGTATGCTAAACATTTTGAAAAGACACATTCACAAATTTCCCTTTTATATATATATAGACTAGCTCTACTACCCGGCTTCGCCCGGGACTTGGATTCACCACGTCCAGCCGCCTTTGTCTCCCAAGTGGCGATGTTCACACACCACACCATTTACTAGTTTGGGGCTGAGTCGACCTAGGGGAGGCCCAGGACCGGTTCAAATAATCGTCACCGGTGGTGGCCATGAGCGGGAATTGAATTCGAGTCGCTGGGTTCGTAGCGCAGCGCGCTAACCACTGCACTACCGCTCCCCCCACACACACACATGCGTGCGCGCGTCCATAGGTACACATACACGCGCTTGCTGCAGACACACAACTTTCAGGGTGCGTACGGTAGTAAACGACTCAAATAATAAACCAATGTTGCGCGAAGAACGCCTTAGATCTGCAACACATTTGTATTTCACTTTACCCGCGGAGGGTTGGGGGGGGGGGGGTGACATCAGCAGGCACACTCCGTTACGCTTCCGCATACGGGTCACATGACAGATGTGACGTCACAGCTCACTTGCCGTGCAAAATATATGCATTATTGCGCCCCCCCCCCCCCGCCCACCAAATACAAAAGTCTATTTTTATAATTTTTGCATGGTGTACAGTCTGGAAAGTACCCACATGGCAAATTTCAAGTTTGTTGCATTTCAGGAAGTATGCTAAACATTTTGAACAGACACACATTCACAAATTTCCCTTTTATATATAGATAAACCCAATGATCCGATCGAAATTAGGGATTTCGATCGGATCATTGGGGGGGGGCACGTGCCACCCCCCCCCCCCCCCACTGGCTCCGCCAGTGGATACAGTGACTCCTAGCATGATTGCCATGTGATCGCCACGTTGCATGTATGATTTGCACACCTTTGTGTTAATTATAGAAAGTATTTGATTTTTCTGAGTGTTGGCTGCATGTGTCAACGACCCAGAAAATATTTAATTACCTGGCACACCACCTCTAGTAGACTTTTCTGTATGTCTGTGGCTAATAGTTACACGCGACTTCCCGGTTTCAGTAGACAAGTGAAAAATATTTGGCGAGAGATTGAGGCCTGGCAATAGCACTATCAATCCCACTGATGACAGTGAGAATAGATCGATAGTTTGCTTGTAAACTGATGCTGTAATTTGAAGGAGACAGTGATTGGCGACATGCTGTGTGCACCCCAGGGACCGTGAGCGTCGGTTTGTGTCAGACCGCACTTCCTTTGGGGGCCTGTCAAGCGCCAATGCAGCTGGCCGACTGCGGCAGCTCCCGCTTTCGGAAGAACTGAGCCCCGCGGAAATCCAGGATGGCCTCACCTCCCTGCAGGCTGGCACGCATGCACGCGCACACACACACCTGTTTACATACTGGTTTAAATACTCGTACAATAATAACCCTAAACCTATTTTGATGTTCTTGTTACTTAATTTTTCAATGAATGTTTTTTTAAAGTAATCTATCTGAAACAACTTTTGCAAATTCAATCTGCAAATGATGATAAAACCAACCCATCACAACAAAACAATCAGTGCAGACCAGAAAACAATCAGATTTAACAACACACAGAGATGTGTATTGCATGTTATGGTGTGGATAAGGCTGGGGGCTATTGTACATGAAATACTCATCTTTGTGTGTTGTTAATTCTTAAACTTTGACAGCATTAAATGTTTTGATTTAAAGCTTTCGTGACTGCAGGGATTGATATGCTTGGTTCTTTCGGTAAAGTCACTTAGAAGGGAAACATTAACGTTAAAAATAACCGCCACTTTTTTCAAATTTTCTTGCTGTGGTTTTCACACCTGATGATGATTGCTTGTGTTGCAGTCGAAACGTCGTGATAATTGTATTGTTTTATATTTTTATTATTTTATTGTTTCCCTTCTATGTGACTTTACCGAAAGAACCAAGAATATAGCATTAAATGTATTTAACTTAGCATTGATTAATGTCTGTGCACCACTTTCTCTTTGTTTTGTGATGTAGTTTTTGCACTGATTTTTGTTTGCTTTATGGTTGTTCATGTTTTTATGTGATTGAATTTATAATTTTGGTTACCCAGGTCACTTTGGTAAATGAGACAATCATGGTAACTTGAGTTCTCAGATGGTTAAACAAGATAAACTAGAACTTGAACGTGGCCAAAATTGGAATTCTGTTGTCATATCTGGGGAAGAGTATCCAATTTCTATTGGACTGCACTTGATAGAATTCATGGTAAAGCAGTCAAGTTAATTGATGATACAGTACTTACTGATTCACTCCAGTCACTGCCCCGCTGGTGGTTAGTTGCCCCCTGATCTCTCTACTATCGCTACAACTGTGGTTACTGTTTCTGTGAAGTTATGTATTAATTTTTTCACCTATGTTGAGGACTCAGTCTACCAGACTTTCGTCTCATCACACCGCAGGTCACAACACTTCTCTCACCGCTTCTTCCCTCGCACTTTTCCACTTGGGAGTTCCCACCTCATTGTCTCTTTTCCCAAGCTCTTATAACCCTTCTCAATTCAAGACACGTGTTAACTCTGATCCATTACAACTTTGCTCGTGCTGCTTGTTGCTGGCCGCTTGATGTTTTGGGCCTTTGGGCCTGCACTAAGCAACGGTGTAAAAAACAAAAAAAAAACCTGCCACAGTTGCCCTTGTTCCGCAGGATGCGGGCATCACGAGTGGGCCTCACATTTACCCACCGTCAATTGCTTTTGCAGCGTGTTGTACCGCCCTTACCGAGCTGGTGCTCAACGACAGCAATGCACAGCAGGTTGTGCAGGTGAGCCACGTTGCAGGTAACCACGCATGTTGTAAATTGCATTGTAATGAGTGCGTATTTACAGTAAAAGAAGTTAAATCTATAAATGTGAACGCACTTCACTGCCGAGTAACGTGCAGTCTGCTCCACCCTCAGGCTAACGGGGTGTACATCATCGGCACTCTGCTGCTCCCCAACCCCACCCGCAGCACACACAATAGGGATGTCTTACAGGTAACGTCTCTATCTTACTTTTTAATTTAAATTTCAGGATCATCACCCAAAGATTACAGGCACCATTTGAACATTGATATGCCCCATGTTCATGGTGGCTCTAAGCAGGGCCTATAGACAACAAAAAAGCAACAAATTCGTCAATAACACTTTGGCCTTTAAGGAAAAATATAAGTATAATAGGTAAAGTTTTGCACAGTGGCCCTTCATAACACACCATCATGGCACATGTGCTCTGATCATCATCCGTTTGAAGCTGTGAGCCAGTGGTGGAAATTCAAAATTTCTATAGCCTTGGTGAATCTATCTATGGGATAAATCCTTTTGACTTCCCCATAAAGTGGTGATCATTGTATCAATCCTGGAGGAACGATGGGCAGTCAACCTCCGTCCAGGAATTGAACTCGCAACCTTCCCATTACGAGCCGCTCTCTCTCCTGCTGAGCCACCTGACCAGGTGTGATATTAATGTTGTGGTAATGAGTCAGCACCAGCTTGAATGCAATGTTCATATCTTGTGTTCTAACAAAAACGGATATTTTTGGTAGTTCTATAAGTTTGGAATGTGATCTGCAAACTGTGTGCAGCGTTATGCCTTCAGGGCCCTGCGGTTCCTCTTCAGCATGGAGCGAAATAGGCATCTATTCAAGAGGTAGGGCACATGGCACATTACCTTGACCAGTTGTCAACACATATCCAGGAATACCGTGTGAATACATTTGGTAATTACAATATTAGCATCAGAAGTCTTTGTGTTGTCTTGTGTTGTCTGTGTGTTGTCTCTGCTTGTGTATCTGCCTTTGTGTCTGTGTTTGGATTTGTTTCTCTGTGCTGTCTCTGCCTGTGTGTAGGTCTTGGTGCTTCCGAATGTTTGCTGCCGTGCTCCACTTTGCTCTATGCATACCTCATGCTAAAATGTCCCATTGTCTCTCAGCCTTGCCTTCTCATGCTAATATGTCCCATTGTCTCTCAGCCTTGCCTTCTCTGCCTATTTAAGGTGACTTCACTGTGTGCTTGTACCTGTGCTGGTCCGCTCTACTTGAATGTCTATGTGTGTGTGTGCCGTCTGTATCTTAAATTTCATACTTAACTTGCAATTTAGCAATCTTTGAAATAACGTAATCAACCAGGCTATGCGTTAATTGTGTTTTGACCGACCGTCTGTGTTGCGTTATATGGTTTCCAAATTCTGCTAAACTCTGTCTGTTTGGTATGCTTCTCTCTCTGTGTCCCCTATTGTGTCGGTGTTAGTTCCCCCTACTTGTTTGTCTGTGTATACATCTGGGGTTATGTGTTTCCCCTCTCTCGTAAATTTAGCTCTTCTGTACCTGATGATGGCTGCTTGTGTTGCAACCGAAACGTCGTATGCTGTTATGTTATTTTATTAATTCTTATTTATACTTGACTTTACCGAAAAAATCAAACATTAATTCCTGCAGTCACGAAAGCTTCGAACCAAGTTTAATTACAATATCCTTTATGAAAATGTGTGCACCTTTAATTTCATACAGATGTAACGCATATTGACAGCATAATTTCTTTCCAAGTATATTTTGTGATGAAGTTTTCTTTTATTACAAACAATCATTACTGCTAGACAAAGCACATATTTGGCTGAAGTTGTAATCCTGTTGTCATATTTGAGGTCGAGCACCCAGTTCCTTTCTAGATTTAAAGCTTTCGTGACTGCAAGGATCCATACTCTTTGGTTCTATTCGGTAAAGTCACGAATAGAACCAAAGAGTATGCACCCAGTTCCTATCTGACTGTACGTGATATAATTCACCATAAAACAGTCAGGTTGATTGATGACCCAGCTTTCACTGATTGGCGTCAGTCACTCGCTTACCGGCAGTCAGTCGCCTCCTTATCACTATACTATTGCTACTATCCTAGTTTCTGTTCCTGTGAACCCCACTCATTGATTCCTCCACCCACGTTGAGGACATGGTCTACCAGACTTTTTGGTCTCATCCATACTCTGTTCAACCACCACACCGTGGTAAAAACACTTTGCTTTCTTCCTTTGCCCTGCTCCACTTTGGAAATTCCTCTCATTGGCTCTCTTCCCAAAGTCTTATAATAACATTGCTGAATTCAATAAATGTGTTAACTTTTATTGCCTAACTTTGCTTGTGCTAGTTGTTGTTGGCCGCTTAATGTTTTGGGCCTGTGCTCAGCAATTGTGTTTAAATACTAATAATTACGTCAATGTTGTGTAGGCTCTTCCCAGCAGTGCTCTTTGAAATGTTCATCGACGTGGGACATTATGTGCGAGATATTGTGGCCTACGAGCCCCTTGTTTTGAGGCTCAACGCACTCAAGGTTAGCATGACACTCCTCGCTTATCTGCTGCTGCTTAGCACTGAGGCTGCTTTTCATTCAGTTCATTATAACATGAGAGATTAGGGTTTCCACATTGGTTGAGAAATATATCTTGTTATGGTCTGTTGAAAAGGTGGCAACCCTCGTGTGTGCATGTGTACATCTGTGTATGTGTGATTGTGTCTATGTTCATAGTGAGGAGTGGTAGTGTACCTCCGATTCGCACGGTTGGCCACGTATGGTTCGAAAGAAGTTTAACATATATACATATTGCGCTGAGCTACGAACCTGGCGACCCGAGTTTGATTCCCGCTAACTGCCAACACCACTGATGATTATAAATGGTAAAATCTATTATATTTTGATACTGGAAAGAAAGGTCCCATGAACCAGTGATGATTATCTGGACCTATACTGGACCTCATCTAGGTCGACTCAGCCTTAAATAAGTACCTGATGCAATTGTGTAAACAATGCTACTGGGCAGACAAAGGTAGTCAGGTGTCGTGCTGACCACCAACCCCCTTGTGTGCTGTGGCAACCTTCTTCACGAACAGGACTTGCCCCAACAGTCTGTTAAGGCTATCAGAGGAAAATGTCTTTTGTTTATGTGTATGCGTATGTGTGTGCATGTGCTCCCGAAGCCAGAGGAGGTGCAGGAGATCCAAGAGGCAGTGGAGAGCATGGACCAGACCAGACTGCCAGAGAAACGGATGGGGGGCTATGCCGTGCTGGAGCACCTAGGCAGTGGGGCCTTTGGCAGTGTCTACAAGGTGTTTCCTCACGAGCAGTCCCGGTTCAATTCCCAACACATTATTATTGTTTAATTTAGTGGGGAGTTGATCAGTAGTCAGTTTAACATGTAGGCTTTTGCGACCATTATTATCCATAATAGATCGCAGAAGCGTGGTCACCACATCTACGCCTCTATATAAGGAATGAAACAGTTAGACTTCTCCACAAATCTGGCTGTCGCCTGATGAAGCTAGTTGTAATTACTGGCGAAACGTCGTACTCAGATTGTAAATGTTGTGGCTTGGCTCTCCAACACACCGGTGTGCTGTACTAGTGACGAATTGGCATGTTCTACTTACGTGACTTTACCGAAAGAACCAAAGAGTATGGATTCCTGCAGTCACGAAAGCTTTAATTCAAGATTGGCATATTCGGTTTACATGACAACCCTTACTAGTTTGGCTGTGTCGGGTGGTGGCGGGTTTTAACGATGCATTTATATATTTACGGGATCTAATCCAAAAAATCTCTTATGGCTGGTCAGTAGTGTTTACTTGCTCATGTGGAGGTTTGCGAGTGAGCCAGAGGACAGCTTTAGGACTAGCCTCATGATGAATATCCAAAATGCTCTTGGCAAATAATCATATCCGGACGTGGTGGGACTATGTAGTGCATGGTTTGAAATGTTATACTTACAGAGAGTTCTATAGACTTACATCGAAACTCGTAGACTTACAGAGAGGCCCATAGAATTAAATGATGGAAGCGGGCAGTTGCATTACTCTGTGGTCCATTATTTGAGATTAGTTACTGCTGTTGCACTGTGGGTTATTCGTTATCATCCATCAGTGTAGGAAATAGCCATATCTGCCATGTGATATTCTTAAATGATTCAGCACGGATCCATTGTGGTAAAATTAAAACTGGAAGGTCGTTCTGTGAGCGCGATAGGGTCGTTGGCATTGTCCCAGGTTTCTTTGCGCTGAGCCTTAGGATTGATTGCTGTGAGAACTGGTACTCGATTACAAACATGATCCATCCTGAGTGCTCACCTAGGTAATTATCAACACATAGGGCACACAGGCTGAGGCCTGGATACTCTGCAGAAGTAATTTCAAATCTGTGTGAAAAACGTCAACATCACGTTGCGGACAAAACACTCATACACACCATGAATCAAATCCCATCGTATTAACACTATTAACTAGAGGTGAGGACGTGATCTCTCTATAGTGTGGCCTTGGTAACCTTGTCGGCGTGGGGGAGGTGGGGACACGGAGACCAGTGGTATTGATGGGGGGACGGCCATGCCAAAAAGTTTGAGAACCACTGGCTTACCATTATCCTCTAAACACAGACTTAGCCACTTCCCAGCTGTCTTACCGATAGCTCTCGTGCCTTACCAGCCAGAACACAAAGAGTCATAGCTCTACGGCATGTATCGATGATTGTTCATGGCTCTGTCTTATGTCGTGGAGGTGAGGAAGCTGAATGGTCAGCAGCTGCTTGCGCTAAAGGAGGTGAGCCTGCACAACCCTGCGTTCGGCAAGGACAAGACGACGCGGGACTCCAGCCTCAATTCCATCATCTCTGAACTCTCCATCATTCGTGAACAGGTCCCCGCTCTCCACATACATGTTAATACTTCTGGTAGTCTGTAGGAGTTAATATTTTCAGAATTAAACCTTTAAACCTTTGCAGTTGAAACTTTGTAAAAATAAAATGTGCGGCCTTCAGCATCACCGAGAGCATGTTGGCTCATAGTGCATACACACGGACACACAGGAGACGGCCGTGTGTTTTGTAGCTGCATGCAGCTCCATGTAGCCGTCTCGTTAGCTGTCTCTCTTGCTTTATTTCTCTCTGTTTTTGTCTCCCTTGCTTTATTTTATTTGTAAAACAAGTTTCTCCACATATTCAGACATGGCAGGTATGACGACTGTTTTACTTACGCTGTGCTCGCACCAAGGTACCGTCTCACACTGGTAAAGACTGGAGGCGAGTGTCCTTTGACATACAGGCCATCCAAGCAGCCAGTTGTGTGATAGAAGGTAGCTTTAGCTTCAAGTGTATTTTGTTTAACCAGGTGAGAATTCAAGAGACGAGGATAAAGTTCCATTTCCAAGAGGGATCTGGGTCACCAATATGACAAAAGCTATTACATGAAAACAAGCACAACCCAATAGAAATGAGGAAAACTAAATATAAAAAAAAATAATTGAAGAAGAAATTGAGTATTCTGCACAAAATAAGTTAATATAAAATAACATAAATTGACTGTAGCAAATTTTGGTTGTACAAATTGCTTTCAAAGACCATTTTTAGTAACATTAAGTTCCATAAACATCAAAATGGAATGAGGGTGATCATCGCACCGGTGTGTAAACAGACGAGGACACACGTCTTTCGCACAGTATGTAGCCAACCATGCTAATTGGAGGTGCTAGTAAACACCAATGGAAGTTTTCAAAGAATCCACAGATCAGCATAAATTGAAATAGACCGTAGAGCACCCAAGGACATGTTTGAAGCAATGGAACAACAGGTGTTTGGGCCATTAACAAGTCAATTCACGCAAACTACTTAAACACTGAGTAGACTTTTAGAATATATATGCACCAGATGAGCATCTTACATATTTTAGTTTTTGTATAATGTGAAACTTGTTTGATGGAGACCTAATGTTTATATTCTCTGTTTTTGTAGCTCAAACACCCAAACATTGTAAAATACTACAAGACATTTGTGGAAGGTAAGTACGCATGAATATCATGTTACATTTATTCCCCAGATACAAAACAGGTTAAGCTAAAATCTATAACACAAAATAATCATTTTTGTCATTGTGGAGAATATAAGTGATAAAATAAGCAAGCAGACAATTCACCTCCTCATATCTGCCCCTATGGAAAAAAAGATTAAAATTTATTTTACATGGAGATTTTTTAATTATTTATGTAACTGATATATACACATCAGTTACACGGTCTTCTGAGAGCGCATCATTTCAGCAGCATTGGTTCAACACAAGGAAATGCTGGATTTGTTTTGTATGTAGCACTTATTTTGAACCGTACGTAGCCAATCGTGCTAATTGCAGGCGCGGTTTTGACATTCGGTGTCTCATCAGCAGAGTCAGGCTTGCCAATTCTGGTGAACTGCCATATGTTAATAGGCGAAGACACTCTCTGTTAGATATGGGTCCTAGTTCAATAACACAGTTTATTTTGGGAAGGCCCATTGAGCTATAAAGCTCTTGTTCAAGGCTGATATGGTAGCAGGCAAAACTAAACAATGGACATCACAAGATAATCGTTAGTGTCGTTGAGAATAAGTCAGAAGATAAATAAGCACTATAATACAATACTTTACTGTGTGTGTGACAGAATGTGTCTCTAACACCTTGAGTTTCAGCTGCTGAACACTACTGCACACCACACACCAGTGGTGGTTCTTGTGAGAACAGAGCCCATTTCTCTACGAGTCAGTCAACGCACACAACCTTTGCATTGACCCTTAATGTTAGTAATTACGAATTTGTGTGGACATTGATGGTTTAATAATATTGATCCAAGCCTATGTACCAAATGTGAGACAGATTTGACTGTTGGTATTAAATACACTGCAGGACAAAAGTGACCAGAAACACATTCCGAACTTTTCTCACTCATCACCGTAGATTGCTGCCCAAACAGTAGCAGCGGCACGTTTTTAATATGACTGCATTATCTGTGGGCAGTGGTTGAAATCAGCTAGTTTATGACAGGCGGCCATACCAGCACTTCTTAGAACACCAAACACGTAAACTGACACTTTTCAGAACAGTTTCTATTTCATGATGTTTTCAGAGGGAAAACTACATGATAAGTTTAATACCAGGATATTTTCATTTCGAATAGTATCTCTAGGTTAATATAAGAAGTGATACAGATGAACAGCATTGTCACTAGACATGAGTTTGTGTGTGTAGATGACCGCCTGTACATTGTGATGGAGCTTATTGAGGGAGCTCCACTGGGAGAACACTTTAATGCTCTGAAGGAGAAACACGAGCGCTTCACGGAGGAACGAATTTGGAACATCTTCATCCAGGTACACACCAGCATGCCACGAGTGGCATACTTCATGCATTGACTCCTCCGTATATATGTGGTTGTAGGGTAGGGATATGAGCTTTTCCACACCAAAAGCTCAACATATTTCTGTCGTTATGAGACCTTTGCCATAAACAAGATATAGGAATAGGTTTTACCCTTTTAACTGGCACAAAAACTGACACCTTTATTCAAGGCATCATGTTTGCAATAACCACAACACAAGCAGTCAAAATGCAAACAAAAAAGACAACTCTGATAATAAGTACGCCTTTTGGCGTCTTCTGGTCCAACACCAATGGAGACTAGGCTTTAAGAAAAGCTGTCTCGGGTGTGGACCAATCAAATTCAAGGACAGTGCATATTATTATCAGAGTTGTCTTTTTTGTTTGCATTTTGACTGCTTGTGTTGTGGTTATTGCAAACATGCTGCCTTGAATAAAGGTGTCAGTTTTTGTGCCAGTTAAAAGGATAAAACCTATTCCTATATATTTCTGTCAACCGAGGTCTATCAAAGTTGTGCAGTAATTCTGTAATGTCGTTTACAATATCAGTACCAGATCTTGCTACAAATCAATTCCTGCCACCCGAACACAGGTGCCGGTTTCCGGACTGTCTGGGTCATAGCTGGACTGGTGGCAACCTTAATGTAAGGTCACCCTGGATGTTAAAAGCAGAGTCCTGTTAAGGCCATACATTACTTCAGCATCTTTTAACTCTGGGAAAAGGTTTTCACTGTGGAGTCAATCCTGCAAGAATGTTTTGTAATGCATAATGTGCTTTGCAGATTTGCTTGGCACTGCGTTACCTACATAAGGAGAAGCACATCATCCACCGAGACCTGACTCCTGGCAACATCATGCTGGGGGAGAGTGACCACATCACCATCAGTGAGAGAACACTCGTCGACAGTTGTTATATCCAGTGCTTACAGATAAAAGAGCTTAGAACACATTTGCATTGCTGTAATGATACTGTAAGAATATTTGTACATATTCATCACTGGGATAGCAACCAAATAATGTGACACAGAATAATCTTTGCATTGTTGTGGAGAATATAATTAACAAAATAAGCAGACAATTTGCCTCCTTCCCATGTCCATCCCTCCACATTAAAATAAAAGCATTTTTACATATCCTATCAGCCATATAATGTTGACATTCTGGGGAATATAACAGTGTTTACCGTATTTTCCCGCATATAGCCCGCATACGCACATAACCCACAGACGCATAAACCCCGCAAAAAGCGTTTTGTGTAAAACAAATTTCAGATAGCCCGCACCTCCATATACCCCGCATGCATTCATATCTTTAACATCGTTACTGCAGCTTAATTCCATCATATTAATTAAAAGTTTACATTTGTAATACATTCCACTATCAATTGTTAACATTAAAATCATAACGTGCACAAAGAAAACAAACTAACCGAAAACGAGTGAACTTAAAACAGTAAATAAGTAACAAAACTAAAAATACAATAAATAAGTAACACATAACTGGTAGATAATTACCTTAAGTAAGCGTACTGTTAGGCTTACCAGAATTCGACCTCATCATGTTACAGCTACTGGACCGGTAGTTACCCCTGTACAGTTTTAGCACTGGTAGATTGTGCACTGCGCAGACAATAGCGGCACTACGGTAACGCCATTGCCTCCTGGCAACAAAGCCATTGGAAGTTTGAAACAAAGCTCATGGTCGCGACTGTATAGTGCTCAGCTAATAGCAGCGGCCTAAGGGACTCAGCAATTTTGATTCCGCGTCTGGTAGACGCTTGTTAAGGCTCTTCGCATTGTGCAATCCATAGCCTCAATTGAAACTTTCGCACCCCCCTACTGCCACTGAAAGTATTACGGTAAACAAAGTGCGCCCACTTCAAACATTGTCGTTTGATTGTACAAACAATTCGAATCATTTAAAATGTGATAACATGTGCAATTTTAGTATGAGCGGTTTATTCAGCAGTGCTTTAGTCAAAGGTAAGCGTTGCATAGTGGATAGTCCTACCATGAAACATTAAACGGGTTATGACATGTCACACGTGTAAAATATTTTTGGGATAGCCCGCACCTCCATATACCCTGCAGGGTCTTTTTTTGTTTGTAAAATTTGGTATACCCCACGGGTTATATGCGGGAAAATAGGGTAGTAATATTAAATTGTGTAATAATGCAGTCTTGGAATTTGTGTTGCCAAGCGGACTTTGGGCTGGCCAAGCAGAAGCAGGAGAACAGCAAGCTGACATCCATGGTGGGCACCATCGTCTATTCCTGGTGGGCTGCTCACTCTCACAGCATCAGACATTTGTGTGCTAGGGCTGGGCTATACAGGGCTTTGTGCTCTCTACTTATGTATGGTAGGACTAAGCCACAGGGCTCTGTGCTCACTGGCAGCTTGCCTGGTATTTACTTTAATGAGCCAAGAATGTCTGTGTGTCCCACGCGTGACGTCACTCCACGTCGGCCAGCCCCCCTCATTAATACTCATGAACAGGTGACGTCCTCCACATGGACCCTCCCTCTCATTAATAATCATGAGCAGGTGACGTCACTGCACATGTAGAACCCCCCCCCCATGAAAAATCCGGAGCAGGTAACGTCAGTCCACATCGAACAGCCCCCCACATTAATAATCATGAAGAGGTGACATCTTCTGAATGGACACCCCCCACCATTAATATTAATTAGCGGGTGATGTCACTCCACATAGGGGGGGCGAGGCGCCTCCTCCCCCTCAGTGTCAACTTACAGTCCTCACTAGAAAGGCAGAACCCTCACGTCACGCGACCTCCGTAACGCTTTTGAGACATAGAAGTAAAAAGGACGTCATGATGAACAAGGGATTATAACGTTTAAATGAAATAAGTCTGTCACCGCGGCGTTACAAATTGCACACGAATTGATGCAATATACACCCGTCCTTGGACAGGCAAAAGACTAGTTATGAATATTTACCCAGGTATGCAACACAAGGGAGCTGCTGTGGTTGGATTCCATCTTCCAGCACGCTCGTTGTCCAAGAATCTCAGATCCCTCTGGATTTTAGAAACCTTTTCACCTAGCAGTTGTATGTATATTGAACTTCTTTCGCACCTTACGTATCCAACCGTGCTAATTGGAGGACAGCAAACTAAACACAAAAGCAGTTCTAAATAATTACTTAACTTTCGTGACTGCAGGAATTCATATTCTTTGTTTCTTTGGGTAAAGTCACGGAGATAGAAAAAATAAAAGTAAATAAAATAAAAACTACGACGTTTCGATCACAACACAAGTGATCGTCCTCCTGATGACGATCGCTTGTGTTGTGATCGAAACATTGTAGTATTTTAATTTACATTTATTTTTTCTATCTACGTGATTTTACCGAAAGAACCAAAGAATACAGTTCTAAATAAATACGTTTTTATTTAGATTTAAGTGTATAGCTCCAGTGGCTTCCTAATATCAAAAGGAAGAGCGTTCTAGACGGCCGAAGAAGCGCATCTGAAAGTGTGTGATGCAGTGACTGTTTTTTATCGATGGTTAGCCAGTTTCAATGAGTACACCACAGTTATGTGATCAGCACGTGTGCCCAATGTGGAAGCGTAGCTGAAATACCCTCCAGAGCTCTCTCTAGTGGGTACCCTCCCGCTAGTAGCGTGAACAAGCAATTGCAGGGCCGCACTTTTACCACCTTTACCTGCCACACAAGACAATCCACACAGGATCCACAGCACTGTGATTGTTTACACATTTATATTGTGTATACATGTCTGCTTGTGTGTGTGAGTGCAGCCCAGAGATTGTGAAGAATGAGCCATACGATGAGCGAGCAGATGTGTGGGCAGCTGGGTGCATCCTCTACCAATTGGCTATGCTCACACCGCCATTCTACAGCACCAATATGCTCTCCCTCGCCAGCAGGGTGTGTATATACCACCTGTCATCTGTGCCACAAAGCCACAAAAAATTTGAAGTAATTTCTTGCTCAAATGAGCATTGAGGTGGTGCTCATCTCCTGTTTATAGCCCTGAGACAGTGGTGGAAATTTCAAATTTCTATGGCAGAGGTGAGTCTGTCCAGAGGACAAACAACCACTGTTGATTTGCTCACAAAGTGGAATTCATGTTATCGACCCCAGAGGTATGGGTCAACCCCACACGAGGAATTTAACTCGATATATTCTGATCGTGAGCCGTTCGCTCTAACGCTAAGGCACCTTCCTTGATAATGATGATACTAACAACTAAAGTACGTACTAAATCAATAATAACTCTAGCTCAGACCATAGCTATAACTTGAACTAACAAACTCGCACTATTATAAACCTATCTGATGCTAACACACAAATGGCCCACATCAACAAATAAAATAAGTTGATCAAATCACATTGAAACAAAACCTCTGCATGAAATCTGGTACCATGACTCTGCAGCCATTTCTCCAAACTCCCAACAGTACTATCTAATTTGCCAAACAAGTGTCTCTTGTGTAGTGTACTAATTCACAGACACTAGTAGGAGGTACTCTCTCTCTTTTATTCCGGCCTTCACAGCCTTAGGGGATAACTACATACTGGGTCGGGACAGCCAACATGCTGCCAGACCCGCAGCTTGAAGAGGGCGAAGATCACGATGACAATGGCACGACGAGTTCCATTCCAGATCGCAGCAGCCCCGACTGTGAGTCGGAGCTCGCCTTTTATTCTGCCCAGCATGGCGAGGCTCCGCCCCCGGCCCCGCACCCCTCTGGATTCCCCAGAAGGCTCCGTGCCTTGCCCACAAGTCCAACTGGTAGAATGGGCTGCTACCCCTAATTCCATTGTCTCCCAATCTCCCAGCGGCACGTGCTATAGTGACTCCTTCAATGTCACTACACTTGCATGAATGATTACTTTCCATTGCATGGATGTAAATATTAAATGTGCAGCTGAATTACAATAATTCCACACAATGCTAGCACCATGATGTTGTTTGAATGTGACTGGTGTGATTTTATGTACATGCAGATAGTGGGGGCGACCTATGAGCCAATCACTGAAGGACTCTATTCGGCCCAGCTCAGCAAAACCGTACGAAGGTGAGCTCCTCCTTACGTTGAACCTTCCCATCGTTTGTTTAGAATGTCATCAAACAGTACTGTCACTAAGGGCACCATCATTTTCTGTGAGTATCTGGGGTTGTGTTTTGCTTGATATTTGTGCAGTGTGTGCTGTTGCGGTTTTGTGTTGCTTGGACTTGCCCACAAGTCCAACTGTGTGGGAGCTTTTGATTTAAAGCTTTCGTGACTGCAGTAATTCATATTCTTAGCTCTTTCGGTAAAGTCACGTTGAAGGGAAAACAGATATTTTATTGTTTTTCCTTCAACGTGACTTTACCGAAAGAGCTAAGAATATGTGTGGGAGCTATCGACTATTGCCCCATACGAAGCTTCGGGTTTAGAGAGGGCTACACGGGCACAACACAGACTGGAGAAGAGATGAGTTGGTGTGGTACAGGAGGATGTGGAGCTGATTGGACTTGCCAATGACTGATATCAGCGGTGTCAAGATCAGCCACTGTGGAGGAGGCTCAAGAAGGATGCTACTGGGCAGCTGGAGGCAATTGATGTCCAATAACAATAGAGGATGGAGGAGCGATACTCACAACAATGAGCTGAGCACCCAGACATCTAAAACATGCAAGTTGGCATAGTGGGGAGCACAGGTTGTGCATCTGTCAGAAATCTCGGTCAGTTAACCTATAACACCTGAGTCTGACTTCCTGTCAGCATGTATGTATGTTGGACTTTGTACGCACTGTACATAGTCAACCATGCGAATCAGAGGTACAAGGGAAGGACAACAAACTAAATATAAAAGCAGTTCTAAAGAAATGAGTTCTCAATCTAGATTTAGTGAGTTTCCATAATTTCACATGGCCTAAAAGTGCATTTAGCCTGGCACAAGTGCCGTGGTGATGTCACCACCACATAGTGCCAAATGGCAGCTGTTGTTATTATGTGTGATTGTGCTGACCGCTGCTCCGTGAGAGAGTGGGCCCTGGCATTGACTGAGTGGGCGGTCGAGATCGGTTCGTTTTACCGTCGAGGTCACGCAAGGAGATGTTGATGTCGTTGAAAACTATCTCGGCCGATACCGCCTGGCTGTCGTCGTGATGGTTTCGTAAATGCTCTGTGTGGGTGTGGCGGGACAGGTGCCTCAGTCCCGAGGCTGGATTGCGCCCGGACGTGGTGGAGGTGTGCGCAGGGCTGTCGGCGCGCCTCATGGCTCATGCAGATGCCCTGGGAGCCAACTGCTGTGACATGGAGCACCGCTTGGAAAGGGAGCGGCGCCGTACTCAGCGCCGTCTAGCGCAGGCCCACATGCACGCACATTGTTGCCTGGCACAACAGGTAGCCATGCTCACATTCACACTCACGTTAAATTCTGTGGAATAGCAATGCTGTGATATATATCGTACAATATAAGGTCCACAGAAATGTTTCTGTTTTGCACAACGTTTAATTTTTTTCTTGACAAAATATTTCAGAAATCACAATCAGAATCTTAATTTATACTGGAGGAATCCAATAATTGTAGTTCACAGAAATAATAATAAATGTTCTCAATAAATTAAATTTTTTTGTGCTTTGTAAAAACAATTCTGGAGTAATTGACAGCAAGTACATTATAATGATTTTGGATCGAGAAGTTGCAATTATTAGAAGGCTTGTAGCAATGTTATGTTGATTGAAAAACAGTTACAGAACATTTAAGTGATATTTATGCATACATCAAAGCACAACAACTGAAGTCAGAGGGGTTTCTTGCTCAAGTGAGTGTTGAGGCAGTGCTCAGCTCCTGTTTACAGCCCAGAGTCGGTGGTGGAAATTCCAGTCCCATGGCAGGGGTGAGCCTCTTAACAAGACAACCATGGTTGAATTCCCACAAAGTGTTACTTATTTGATCGACTCCAGAGGGATGACAGTCAACCCCCAACCAGGATTTGGACTTGCAACTATGTGATTTGCGAGCTGCTCATTCTGTTGCTCAGCTACCTGGCCAAAGATTCTCTCTGCGAGTTACATCACCATTTATTGCCTCAATGTTAATGCTTCTTGATATAAACTGTGACTGGAAGCCAGATTAAGGGAACCTATCTTCTTTGGTTCTTTCGGTAAAGTCACGTAGAATGAGAATAAAATAATACATTGATAAAATAAAATAACACAATAATATTCTCACGACGTTTCGGCCACAACACAAGCGGCCTTCATCAGGTGAAGGGGCGAGACTGTCTGGTAGGACAGCGCTGGAGTGAAAGGCTGTCCTACCAGACAGTCTCGCCCCTTCACCTGATGAAGGCTGCTTGTGTTGTGGCCGAAACGTCGTGAGAATATTATTGTGTTATTTTATTTTATCAATGTATTATTTTATTCTCATTCTACGTGACTTTACCGAAAGAACCAAAGAAGATGAATCATTGCAGTCACGAAAGCTTTAAATCGAAATTTAAGGGAACCTATGTTTCTGCTGCATGTCTGCCCTCAATTAAGATGAAGGATTTTCTTTGCATTTGGAGTTCAGTAGGTTGCCATTCACACCTGCATATGACCTAGCCCGTATGTGTATATGTGTGTGTTCGGTGGGTGCAGGAGCAGGAAGGCAAGGGAGGCAGCTTGGAGAGCAGTGGGGGTGCATCAAGCTTGCGCAGTGAAGAGGGCTGGGAGGGGGGCACACTGGGCGTGGATTGGATGGAAGGGGGGGGGAAGCCTGGGTCGGCCCTTGTGGAAGAGGGTATGGTAGGCCTGCCGTGTGCCTTTGCGCTGGTGCCCAAAACCTGTATCGACCACGAAAAGAGAGGCGCCGAGTCACCAATCTATGGCACGTGCACGTACCGCCACAGGCAGCCACAATTTTTGGAAACATTAATTTGAAGAAGAGTTGCCCATTGTATGCTGGTGTTCCAGGCCAAATTACTGACATACATATATTGATCGGCACTTCCTAATAAGAAAAGCTGGCAGGACCCTCCTGAAAAAGAGTCATCAGACTCGGTGAGGCTTTCTTGGGTAAACGAACATGATGATAATAATAACTTGGCTCTCTTCACTGTTGCGGCATGTGGATAAGGCTTGGAGGGTGAGGACTCGCTCCTGACACCACCAGGGCCCTCCAGCACGGTGAGCAGCCCATCCAGGCAGCACCCATCGGCCGAGCGACGCCGCTACTCTCGCTCTGCCGACTCCATCTGCAGGGGTAGCTCCAGACCGCGACCTCGTGAGTTTCCTTGCTAATTCATTCGCTTGTACCCGTCTACTGCTGCACAATCGTAAATAAAATATGGTTCTATATAGCATCTGTATGTGACCGCATCTTGAGATGCTATGTGGATAGCAAGAGGCAGTCAGATATAGGGGGGGAAAAGGAATATTTTAAGGCTGAACTTGACTGAACAGGGGCAGGGAGTTGACAGTTGATGACGGGGAAGGCAGTTGCAGACTAATCAACAGATGGGGTGGCTCACTGAATGAAAGTCGACTGGGGTTGTTGAAGTTTTTAGTGATGTTTATGCTGACAGGCTGAGAGATGTTCACACAGGCATGAGTTGTGATAGTTTATAATTGCGGTGACCAAAGCATTTGCGTCCATCCGCACAGTCTGTTGAGTCGTGAGCATTAGGATGAATATTGTGATGAGGCCCCATGGCTGTGTGACCTCCAGGAGCAAAGTGGGCCGTTTTGATTATGTCCAGGGTCAGGAACGGGCATTGCAGTGTCACAGCGCAAGGTGAGGCAGATCTCGGATCCCATCCAGCAGATCCTCTTGCAGCTGCACAAGCTTATCTACATTTCACAAGTACGTGACCCAAACCTCACCAATTACTGCTGCAGTGCGACACTTTCTGTACACAGTGGTATAGCTAACATGTGAGCAGGCGGTGCAGCTGTTCTGGTCTCCATGGGCCGGAGGTGCCCGAGTGCTGGGCTACAATTTAGAAGGGGACAATTGTACCGGGTTGAGGAGGTGGTGCCAATTAATTCCTCGTACAGTGCTCATGCCGACCCCCCTACATCACTCGCTGTAGAGCTGTGTTTTGCCATTGTTGATGCACATTACATTTAAGAAGGCAAGTTAAATGTATAAAGTATGACTTAGAAGTTAAGTCCTGTCACAGGATATTGCACTAAAGGCAATAATACAGCATGTATAGCATGCGAATGTATGTATGTTGAACTTCTTTTGCATTGTACATAGCCGACCTTCATAATTGGAGGTGGGGTGGAAGGATAACAAATATTAACTCTTATGGCTAGTTTGATTGGTATCTGCAGGGCCTACGAAAACTGAAGAGCCAACGAAAAACAACAGTTTTTTTTGTTTGTATGATAAAAGATGTAAGCAAGATATCTTCTTGAATAATATATATTTATGCTCGTTGCAATTTCTGTGCAGTGATAACAAGTCGTTAACTCGTTGTGAGGCATATTACACCTAAAATAACAGTTTAACACGTAGGCTTTTGCGACCAGTATTATTCATCATAAAGGTTTTTGGGTTAGATCGCGTTATTATAAATGTGTCGCAACCCTCCACCACCCGACACGGCCAAACACACCGGTGAGCTGAAGAAGTAACTAATTGGAGTTTTGTTAACGTGACACATTTTTTACTGATTGGCCATGTCGGTTGGTGGAGGGTTGCGACACATTTATAATAACACGATCTAACAAAAATCTTTATTATGGACCTAAAATAACAGTGAAACAAACCTCTAAGCTTAACCAAAAGTAAAGAAATATGGTACTCACCATGCGGTCATCCTGTCAAAACATTGAATTTGTTATCGATGAAAATGAACGGCATTCTTTTCAAGCTGTGCAATCCGATATGATAATCAGAGTTTGCTAGGTTTATCTTCTTTGGTTCTTTCGGTAAAGTCACGTAGAATGAGAATAAAATAATAAATTGATAAAATAAAATAACACAATAATATTCTCACGACGTTTCGGCCACAACACAAGCGGCCTTCATCAGGTGAAGGGAGCGAGACTGTCTGGTAGGACAGCGCTGGAGTGAGAGAGCCACGTTCAGATCACGGCTTTTAAGCTGTGTGAGAGGAACAAAGAGCCTTGACGAAGGAATTAGCATAAAATTTAGCATTGAAAAGGCTGAATGATTAGCTTGTGACTGGTCACAGAAATAGTTATGTTAAAAGTTAAAGCATACACATCCGCAGAGGCACCCATTGTTAAAAGGAATTAGCATAGAATTTAGCATTGAAATAGCTAAATTAAGGCATTCGCTTGTAACTGCTACAGAAATAGTTACGTTGAAGTCAGAGCATACACATTCACCGAGGCACTTAGTACAAATCAAAACAGGAGAATTTAGCATTGAAATAACTAGGCGAATTTAGCATTGAAATAACTGGGTGATTTGCTGGTGACTGGTCACAGAAATGACTACACATCTGAGCTATTCACAGTACTATATAGTGAACCAATAAAAACTAAAATATAAATTACCTTTATGTTATCAATAAACTCTATATTCTCCAATCAGCTAAGCTACCAACCATAAGTCGTTATATATCACAATGCTGTTCATTTCTGTGACCAGTCACCAGCAAATCACCCAGTTATTTCAATGCTAAATTCGCCTAGTTATTTCAATGCTAAATTCTCCTGTTTTGATTTGTACTAAGTGCCTCGGTGAATGTGTATGCTCTGACTTCAACGTAACTATTTCTGTAGCAGTTACAAGCGAATGCCTTAATTTAGCTATTTCAATGCTAAATTCTATGCTAATTCCTTTTAACAATGGGTGCCTCTGCGGATGTGTATGCTTTAACTTTTAACATAACTATTTCTGTGACCAGTCACAAGCTAATCATTCAGCCTTTTCAATGCTAAATTTTATGCTGATTCCTTCGTCAAGGCTCTTTGTTCCTCTCACACAGCTTAAAAGCCGTGATCTGAACGTGGCTCTCTCACTCCAGCGCTGTCCTACCAGACAGTCTCGCTCCCTTCACCTGATGAAGGCCGCTTGTGTTGTGGCCGAAACGTCGTGAGAATATTATTGTGTTATTTTATTTTATCAATTTATTATTTTATTCTCATTCTACGTGACTTTACCGAAAGAACCAAAGAAGATGAATCATTGCAGTCACGAAAGCTTTAAATCGAAATTTGCTAGGTTTGTTTTCTCTTTCATTTGTGCCTGGTGGTGATTGCTTGTGTTGCAGTCGAGGCATCGTGTGCTATTGTTTGGTTTCTTATTTTCTCTTTCTACGTGACTTTGCCGAAAGAACCAAAGCATAATCATGTTAATCCCTCACATTAACATAGCCACTTTAGTGCCCTCTAATTTCTCACATTAACATCATGCTAATTTCTCACATTAACATCACTAGCCCCGGCCACTTCTTTGTAACCCTTGAGCCCATTTCAAACCTATTACAAAAGTCTGCCTCAGCAGCAGACCATGCTTTCCCACCTGATGATGGACGCTTGTGTTGCGCCCGAAACGTGATTTATTTTATTTTATACTTACGTGACTTTACCGAAAGAACCAAAGAGTATGATAATCATAGTAAAAAATAGTTGGAGAAATTTTCGCTTTTAATATTTTATAGGCTTACTATGTTTAAAAAAAGAAATCATTTCAAATTAAAGCTAATTATCTGCGGCACAGCACGCTCCCATACAATTAGGGCACAGACTAAATAATGAACATATCAGGAACGACATCTGTCCAGCAGCTCGACGAAGTACACGTGAAACAAGCGAGTGACAGCGGCGGTAGTAACATGGGCAGCAGTACCAACTCTAGTAAGTTATCACTGAACGCCTATGAAACAGATGTGCCTAGGGCCTACAGTATCATTCAGGATAACTTTGTATTGCTAATGTAAGCATCTATAAAGTGAGTCCCAACCCTTCTGAACTCGTGTAAAAATGGCACCTTTAAAATGTTTTCATGAACCACTGTGCGTATCTGTTTAAAATGGCTTTCTATCTTTACTTATTTTCAACCGTCTTTCTCACTTCTTCTTTACTTGGTTGTTAACTATTTTCCGCCTTGCCATGCATAGCACCCTGAGAATGATTGTTTAAGGACGCTTTATACATTTAAATTATTTTTAGATTTGAAGCTTTCGTGACTGTAAGGATTCATACTCTTTGTTTTTTTCGGTAAAGTCACATAGGTAAAATAAAATAAATGAAAACTAAATTAAATAACGACGTTTCGGAGGCAACACAAGCTTCCGTCTTAAGGTGATACAGCTATTTTGCTGTGACTGTTCCACCTGAAGACGGAAGCTTGTGTTGCCTCCGAAACGTCGTGATTTAATTTAGTTTTCATTTATTTTATTTTACCTACGTGACTTTACCGAAAAAAAACAAAGAGTATTTATAGTATTATTTAAAAAATCTGGTGTTTGTTGAAAAATATAATGTCTGCAATAGTTTCGCAGACCACCCACATGGCTATGTGGACCACCAATGGGCTGGCACCACAGGTTGGGAACTACTAATCTAGGCAGTGGCTCCATGCACTTTTGCTGGTCACTTTTACTTAAATGTAAGAAGGAATTTAGAATGAATTCACAGCATATGCATTTAACGTGTCTTTTTCAAATTAACGCTTCTCCAGTTTGGTAGTTCTGTGTATTGTGTAGTTGTATGTAACAGTGCCTCTAGCCATAATGTCTCCTGTATTGGGCTTTAGCTTCCTCCATCGCTGACGCACAACCGGTCACGCAGGGCTGTGGAACGTTTCAAGAAGTCGCTCTTCAGTCCCCACAGCAATGCTTGCAATCTCAAGAGTGAGATTCAGAAGGTTTGGTTTTGTTGTTTTAACATTCGTTCAACAAGTTACAGGGTGATCCATTTATAGATAAAAATAATGGGAAGAAATTAATGACAAAAAACTTGTTACTTTAAAGCCTCTACATCTCCCACCATTCTCAAAAGTCAAATGACCGTTGATGCATTTATGTTCATCTTCTGAGCCAGTGGTGGAAATTTCACATTCATATGGCATAGGCAAGTCTCTCCATAAGACAACCACTGTTGACTTACCCATAAAGTGGTACCAATTTTTATCAACACCAGAGGGATGATGAGCTATGTCAACCCCCAACCAGGATTTGGACTCGCAGCCTTGCAATTGCAAGGCCCTCGCTCTACCACTGAGCCACCTGGCCGGTTTTCTCAATACATTTATTGACTACTTTAGCACTCTTCCCTGTAAGATAAGGAGCCACCATCATTTTAATTGATCTTGAAACGCATACTTTACAAGTCTATGTGGGTCTGTGTTTTGCATGGCTATGGCAAGTTGGGCTTGAAAAGCATCATAAGTTGTTGGCCGCGTGTTCGTTGGGCAGGTGGTACAGGGTTCCCAGGAGGTGATCGACTTGGGCTGGGCCCTGGCGAAGCCTGGCGTCCACTGTCAGAGCAGCTCCAGCTCCCAGCTGAGCTCAGGGGAAACCCATCGTGAGGGACAGCACCACCATCAGCTCACTCCCTCCACTGATCTTCACTCGTCGCCGTTGACCTTGGCCAGTGAATTACTTTTTTAATTGGTGGTCTTCACAGTTATCGTTTGACACAGCTTCGCTAATTTCATGAAACAAGCAAATACTGATGAGAGCTTCAGTTATGTTTGACAAATATTCAACACCTTCGTCATTAACACCGTGGCCTTAAAAGGAAAAAATATATTTAATTGATGACGTTTTGGGCAACGACCCTTCAGAGTGTTCATGACGAATATCTTACGTATTTGTTATTTGTGCACCCCTCCCAATGCAGTATCACCAAATAATTTGTTTGGTTAAGTTTGAGTTCATCAATATCTTCACCAAGAATTAAAAGAAAACCCACTTTATATTCATTGGATTTTTGGAATACAATACACGATCGACTCTTAAGACCCTTGTTAAGTCCAAATGATAACCACAATGGACGATACAATTCATTCATGTGCTTTATCTGAAGTTCAGTGTTTTACATGATTATATGTTTAGATTTCTACGTCATGAGTACCCAGTTGTGTTTCTGTGTCCAGGTTATTATGATGGCGATGACAATCAGGAAGGCATCACTTATGGGCAAATGCAGGTAACTACTCTTGGCACCTTTGCTGCAATATTATTTGTTGGTGTTTGTGAATCATGCTTGGAGCTCCGATATAGCGCGGAAGAAGTGTCTGAGCTGTTCACAGTCATCAGCATTCAACTGGTATGAGGTTAAAATATCTGGACACAACCAAATGGAATGTGCTTACACTTTTCTTTTTCAGTGTATGATTGAAGATGTGCTCATGGAGAGTGGCTACTACAGTACAGGCCAAGCCACCCGGTATGAAAGTGTGTGGGTTATAACATCCTTTCACTCCTAAATTGCTTTTATATCAACTTTCAAGTGTATTTTGTTGAACCAAACTCAAGAGACCAGGATAATAGAGTCTTAATTGCAAGAATGACCGGGGTCACTATAATGATAAAAGCAATAACATAAGCAAAGTGTGACAGTGAAGAAAATAGCAGTCAGATAAAAAATAACTGCATTACATAAAACATTTTAAAGATATTGTATGCACATAAATACGTATGAATTGAAATGAATTTCCTGAAATAAAAGTTGGCTCTGACAAATTACTTTTAAAACTTCAGAGCAAAATTAACTTCCAGAATCATTCAAGGAGATTTAGCGTGATTGTTGCACAAATGTGTAAACAGAAAAACATGTACGTCACCGCATCGTGCACTTTGAGATGTGCTTCTGCTTTTAGTGTTTAGTTTCTTGTCCTTCCCGTGCACCTCCGATTAGCACGGTTGGTTATGTATGGTGCGAAAGAAGCTTAATATACATACATTTGTGAGATGGAGAATTGAGTGATTGTGGTAACACCACGCTCTGTTATAGGCACCAGGACTTGGAATCTTCAACTGTGAGGGCCTTGCTGTCTTGACACGACCCAACACTGCTCGTTGGTAGAGTTCCTACAACAAGAAGACTCTGCCATGTGGAGGACCCTTCCACAGGGACCACTTCACGAGGAGGCTGTGGCCCCATGGTTCTCAGCCAGCTGTGGGTAGTACTGTTGCGTAGCACAGCCTGACAGACATACTGATGGTGTGTCAATAGCCTGCAAAAGTTCCATATGCACGGGAATTTACACAGACACTGTGCTCTTTGCTACGGGTTCAGATAGAGTATTCTTAAGGCAACAAAACACCTGAGAACATATTTTGTAAAATAATCCAAAATTAATAGGTAAAGCGTACACATTGACATTGCACTTTATCACTGTTGAGCCTCTGGATACATGATATAACTCCTTTAACTTGGGCGAGTTTTTAAAAAACTCAATTACAGTTAATTATCAATGATCCGTGGGCAGACCATTCCCTTTGAGTTTTAAGCTTGTTTGCAAAAATATAGAATATCTCTCCACATGCGCTCGTATAGTCATTAGGCGCTCCTCACTCGTCAGTCGATGGTCAGTGACTGGGTGCCTATGCTAATGCAAGCACGTCGGGAAGCAAATCGATTAGTTTAAGAAGCAATCAAAACAGATGCCACATTCTGCATCTTCACCCCCATTCAGCATAGTTAAACGATGCATATTTTTATAGCCTAATCTACACATGTTTTGCATTATCCGTATTTTTGTTTAATTTGGGCCACCCCTCCACCTTGCATTACCCTGGGTAATTAGCAGATAACGACTATTTAATGCAGGTGAAGAAACTTCAGGGGAGCTGATGTGAGTATTACAGCGCAGACTAATCTAAATGTAGTCGTGTTGAAAACAGTATGGCAAGTCTTGGTTTGACAAGTCAGGCAAGCATTTTCCAGTTTGGAAAATTGACTTGTGCACATGCTCCTTTGTGGAACCAGAATCATGCATTGATGAAAATCGATTCATGACCCAAATGACACACACATCAAGTTACATGCCCAAGAATTGTTTGTTTTTGATTATGCTCATTTTATGCTATGTAAGTGCACATACCTATGTTCCACATACAGATGAGCCATGCAATGTAGACAGAATGACATAACCAAATTAGAACATAACATACAGTGCGGATGGATAAAAGTAAAAAAGGCCAAAACAAACTAAAGCACTGATGATACACAAATAACAACACATACAAGACATTACAAGGAACGTCCAAGAGTATAATCAGGGATTATTGATTCATTGCATAAACTGTAGGTATAAGATGGCAGCTGCGCTTTATTTGAGTGTATGTGTATCCCATTACGTGCATTGTGACAGCGATTCTCAATCATTTTTGTATCAAGGCTTAGTAGAGCCACAGTTGAAACGTCTTCCGAGGCACTTTGAGAACCCCACAGTGGGGCAGTGTTGTAGCTGTGTGTGTTTATCAAGGTCTGTTTTACTCTTGCGCTGGTGCAAGCTGGATTAGCAGGATAATCCACTGTGAATCCACTTGTCTTTCACAGACCCCCTTAATGATACCTGCGTCCACTTCGGGGTCAACAGACTTCCCAGTTTAAAAACTCCTGCCTGATAGTGTTCTGATGCTGCTAAAACGATTATTATAATATGTGGTATCCATGAATTGGGCAAACCAAGAGTGATTTGATCGTGGGAGAAATCACTCTGAAAATTTTAATTTGAAGTGGCCGAGATCGACGGTCTTTCAGTATCCAGATTGATGCACCGAGAAAATGTATGGTGCACATTTTAAATGAACTCAGGATTTCTGTGCAACACAGAATGTTTACGTTTGTGTATAGTGTTGACGACAAAGTGTGCGATCGCGCTGGGCTATGGCTTATGAGCAACTAATGCTCATCTCTTTGTTTTGATACCCTAGTTAACTTGCTTCTCTGTATCCAGTTCAGTAGTGTTTGTAGTGTTGGGTATGCTGCGATAAGCTGTGTGGTTTGGCAACTGCTATAACCACGGCTTAGTTTATCATCTAATATTCCCAGGTCGCTGGTAGACTGGAGTAGATTGCACCTAACTAGTAGCTACAGCCATAGCGAGAGGTACATTGGATGTGCTGTGCCTCGTATGGAACTGCTTAGTATTCTAGTGTTGAGTGTTTACTAAGGTTTAATCAGTCTGTAAAACTTAAGCATGGCTCCATAAGCTTGGGTTTGTGGTCTTGTAATGCACTTTGAGTACCAATGTGGGATGGTATATCCATTATCTCACCACCATAGTCCATGGGCCAGAGCAGAAATTGGGACCACCTAAGGCAGCAAAGTTTCAGTCGTACCAATGTATTTATATGGCTAATGATAACCCACTCATTTCAAATGGTTTTCACAGAATTAATTGTTATTGGCCATGTAAATAAATTGTTACCATGAGAGTTATGCCACTGCAGGTGGTACCGACGAGATAAATGTCTCATCTTGACCTATGGGACTATAGCTTATGAATCAGTGGTCGCTGTATCAATTCACCTGTGTCTGGCATGTGTTCTGAGCTTATTTGAACTCTTGTTTGCATGATCAAGTTGATCAAAAGCCCACGGTCTCAGTTTTGGTCAGAAGTTTGAATGATTGATGGTAATTGTAGATTTACATTGCGTAATGTAGATTTTTACATTTTAAATCTAAATTTACGTTGCGTTTCCACCAAGGGTATTTTGTATGAACAGTTGCTCGCATTTAAGTGGATTTTGTTTTAAACTGTGCAAAAATAAACTCATTGTGGTGAATGGCTTATGATTCAATGTTTATATAAGGTCTTCTCAACGGCACACTTTCAAGTTGGCTTTGCGGCACGACAGTGTCCAACTGCGTATGCGTCATTAAAGAAGTTTAGAGGGGTGGGGGCTGATGACTGTGCGGTTAATGGTATATACTCTTTGGTTCTATTAGGTAAAGTCACGTAGGTAAAAAAATAAAATAACAGAAATCACAGGGGGGTATAAAATTTGTTTGAGGAATGTAAAAGGATGTGCGATGTTTGAGTCTTAAATGAGGTGTTTATTCTGGACATCCATGTTGTTCTACTCTGTTCACCAGTGTTCTTCAGGATCTGGGTGATATTCTAGGATGATAGTGTAATCCCAGAAGGGGGGTCAGGTCTTGAGTTGGCGGTGAGGTACATTGGTGAGGTCTTGGTTGATGGTTAGGTTGTCGTTGGCAAGAAAACGTGTAAACTCCTTTTTTGTTTGCATGTCTGCCAATATTTGGTGGCAGAATGTTCTCCACAACAGGGATCTAGGGGATTGGTGTCGGTTTCTGTGCTGTGGTTGCGATGCACATCGCGTTATTGGTGCATATAGCAGTTTTGTGTCCGAGCTCCTGGACCAGGCTGGAGCAAAGTGACTGCCACTGAGTAGAATGGTGAGGGGGCGGCAGTTCGCTCGGTGTTGCGCGTTGAGTTCCACGCACCACTGTGATATACTTTATTATCTTGCTGACATTGTTCGTGAGGTTCTAATAAACCCGCCCTACATTCAGTGCCGCATTAAGCTATTGCGGGGCCTGTGGCATATGTTATAAAGGGGCCCTAAATGAAAAAAACCAAATATTTAAAATATTTTTAACTGGCATAGTAAAGTAATTGTATTTTTTCATTCGCTATACAGCCAGATAATATCACAAATCGCGAACCTTAAACACCCAGTCGTTCGTAAAAGTTGAAGGCAGTGTAGTACTATAGTAATAGAGCAAGTGCAAAATCACTGAACCGGAATTGATAGCTTGAAAGCATTTAGCGCGGGGCCCTTGAAAGTGCGGGGCCCATAGCTACATATGTAGCTACTTTTGCTACTAGGATAATTCGGCACTGCCTACATTGAAGGAGAAAACTGAGGCATAGGTTATTCCAGATCGTCGCGGTGGGCTTTACACACGTGTACGAGAAAAAAACTAGTGGACTCATGATGGCCAGTTTGAGTGACACGGAGCAAATGAAAATCCGCCGCTGATGACTGTGCGCGGGAGGCAGCAGCTGTTGTGTTTTGGCGAAATGCGTCCTGGGTGAAATTAACAAAACGAGGTCAATAATTCGCTGTGACAGCCTTCGCATCTCGCAGTGTGCCTCCCTGCAGCCCCGTGCTCCCGAACCTTGTGTGGAGGGGTGGCGAGGGTGGGCTGATCGTCGTTCTGAACGCTCTCATCATCCACGACTGTGGAGGCAACGCGAGGGTTGGTGGTTGAGGAGCCGTAACTCTGGTTCGGCAGGAGAAGGCGATACAGCAGAGTGTGGACTAATCTTTATCTGTTCCATGTGTATACGATAGAAAAAAAAAACTCACAACACATTAATCGATTACACTGCATTAAAAGGAAAAATAAAAAAGAGGGAACTCAGAAGGGTAATTTCCTGTAACATACTGTCGTGTTTTCTGTGTTTTGTGCACCACTGCCAAAGACGCAGTGTCACCCAAATCTGTGTACAGGATAGGATAACGTGGCGTTGTCCCCTCACACGCACGGGGTTTCTCTGGGAGCTCCGGTTTCAGTTTCCTCTCACAAGAATAAACTCATCTCGTGGTTGTGAACGCCTCCGTATGATTGCGGATAGCACAGCGCTGTGTGATACAGTTACATAAACTATATTATATTCTTGCGCATGCCAGCCATGACCTAAGAATTCGTGTAGTCTTACCTATAAATGTATTTTTTTGTCTGTCTGCCTGTGGCCGACATTTGCGAGGCATTTGGCTCGCGAATTGTGGGGTTTACGTTTAAAAAAAGTATCCAGGTAGCACGCCATAAGCCCCCTGGTGAGCCAGCGCTATTCCAATTTCGCGTCCGTCACCTTTAAAGTAGTTTAATTAGCAATTTCGTGCTGTTTTTGTTATTTATTTATTACATTGCACCTTTATTACATTCAATTCATACTTCTTCAAAGTGTGATGTCCTCTTCTCCACCCCCCCCACCCCAATAAGTGCAATTACAACTATAGGGTCAGTATATACTATTATAGAGCTTACGTAGAGTGGGCGGGGGGATGGTGGGGGGGTAGCGGCCCAGCCCCAGCCCCAGCCTGCCAAGGTGCCACCTCGGCTGGCTAGGCAACCTAGGCAAGGCCGGGGTCTCTGCACGGAACTAGGCCTCACCACTACACTCTGTGAAGTGAGTACTATTATAGAGTCAATATATACTATTGTAGTGGGTATTGTGTGCGTTACACGCGGTTACCATGACTTACCTGGTGTAGCGTCAGCCACGGGTCAACAGGGGGCACGGCGAGTACGGCCTGTAGCAAGTAACGCCGTTAGGCCAGGGAACCCAGAGGGCGGTTGGGAACCGGAGGTATACACCCCAGGCCCCCAGTGGGGGCTGGGGGATTATGCAATAATCCAGCTCCCTCCAGAAGGTTCCGGAGAGTAGGCGTGGCCAGGGGCGGAGTGACCCTGGGAGCTGTATATAAGGCGGACCTCTGAACGGGTTTTCCAGTCGTCGTCAAGCTGAAGACTGAAAAGCCAGCTTAGACTAGGACCCTGGGAACCCCTGGACCTGACGTCCTTCTAAGGGCCGGGACTGAGTGGGCCAGTGGTCGGACCTTGGGAACCCCCGGGACCTGAGTGGGCCAGTGGCCGAGACCCGAGGACCTTGGCTGGGCCGGGTCAGCTAGCTTCCCCTAGGTCCCCCTAGCCGGAGGGTTGATATATAGAGGAAGTGGTCCCAGTGATTAGGACACGCTAGCCTGGAGGCTATACCTCCCCAGGGCATCAGGTGGAAGGGGCCGATACCCCTTTGTGTCAGGGACCTTGTGTCACCGTTATAATTATAAATAAACGCGTTGCCTCCAGAGAAGACTGAGTCTCCATAATTACCACTACAACTGGCGTCAGAAGTGGCCGAAGACCTAACTAGAAATGGAGACAAGGAGTCGTGCACGTACCTGAGCTCCGGACGACGACGACGACGGTGGTGCGCTCGCTCTAGGGGCGGCAACACCACCAAGCAATGAAGAGGCCGCCCCAACGGCTGACATGCAGCCTGCACAAGCGCCCGTGAGCCCGCCGCCTTCGGGGAGTGCGCTCCGTGTGGCGCACTCCCGCCTCGCCGACCTCCTGCACGCCGTGGCTTCAATCCTCGAAGAGATCCACCGAGGGGAGCCGATGGCGGAGGAGGGGGGGAGCGGACCTGCAAGCGGCGGCCATTCCCGCCACCGGCCTTCAAACTTCCGCCAAGGATTTTGAATTTCCCGCTCAAGATGACGCTTCTTCCGCTGGAAGATAAGTGCATCGTGGGAATGATGTCACTTCCGCTCTCGGCCTGCACCAATTGTACGTCACCACGCCATCAGCAACACGACCAGCGCTGGACACCGCCATTGTGGACAGTATCGATGCCGCGGATCCCGTGAAATCCAGCGTGACACGACTGAACGCGGGACGTGTGTCTCCTCTCCAGCAGTGCTTGCCTGTCCTCAAGGCATTCTCTGCTGCAGGTGGAGATTGGGCGGCATTTGAACGAAGATTCCTCTCCAACTGCGACATGGCGGGGTGGACAGAGGAAGAGGGACGCCGCACTCTTTCAGCCGCCCTCGACGACGACACCTTAGCCGCCTTCATCACGATCCCGCAGGAGGATCGTGCAACGTTGCAGCAGGCATTGAAACATATGGCTGCCATCTACGGGCCTCCTTCAGACACAAGACACCGCTTCAATACCCGGAGCAAGGGTGAGTCGGAATCTCCCTTGGCTTTCCGCAGCGCATTGCTTGCTCTCGCTAGGGCAGCTTTTCCTAGGATGGATGATGCCGGCATCGACACCCTCTTCCTACAGAGACTGCTGTCACTGGCACGGGACTTGCGCATTGTCATTAATGCAGTGGACGATGACGACCTTAAATCACTGTGAGCTGCCAAAAGTATTCAGGCGCACCTTCTCCTCCAACGTGAGATGTGAGTCGCCGCCTGTGCTGCACCATCGATGACAGACACTCATGCGGCCCCGCCAAGGTGATTCTCGGCAGAGGGAATGTGCGCCCCCACGGCCGGAGCACCGGATCACCTGCTACAATTGCGACCTCCAAGGACACGTGTCGTCAGGCTGCAGAGCACCTCGACGCCACGTCCCCGGGCCTCCACCGCCGTCTCCTTGCCCGCCCTCAGCTCCGCATTGCCCTCAGGCAAGTCGTGGCACCTCACACGTACGGCCCCTGCTTCCATCTTACACTACTCATCACGCCGTGCTATGTACTCATCGCGAGTCGGGTGTAGGGGGGCAGGGGGTTGTTAAGACCACATGGGCGCTCTGACCGGGTCAGTGGTCGGAGTTGGCCCATAGGGTTGTCGCCATGACTGCAGGATCCTCCGTGTTCATTAGTTCTATTGAAGGGGTTGCGTTTCGCATGCTTGTCGACACGGGGGCATCCGCAACCATCATTTCCGATCTCATTTTTAATATTTTGCCTAAGAAATGGCAGTCGCTAATATCTATCGAGCTACCATGTTTCGCTGCGAGTGGGAGATAGTTGGGCATAGTTGGTCAAATTAACGCCCAGATCTGTATTGGAAATATTCAATTGGTTGGTCCCATTCTGGTATCGTCCCTTGCCGTGCCATGCCTACTCGGCACTGATTTCCTAGGCAAAATGCCAATCAAAAATCCGCTTGCGAACGGCCTGCGCTGCGGTACAAGCGCTGGCGTCCTGTACGGTGCGTATCCCGGCGGGCGCTCAAATGCTGGTGCACAGACGATAGTATCGAGCAATAGAGATCCCTTCATCCAGGTGCTGAATGCCGGGCTGCTCAACACGGTCATACCGCAGGGTACCGTGCTTGCTCACACGGCACCTGTGCCCCATGGTGACTCGCTTGTTGGCCACTTGGGCAACACACCTCGGTCGCGGCTGCATTCAAACCTTGATGAATGGTGGCTAGACTTGCTTTGCTCGGCTGCTGGTATAATGTCCGATTCCCAGAGGTTGAAATTGCGCGCGCTCTTGCAGGAATTCTCCGACGTATTCAGCAAGAGCAATTTTGATATTGGGCGCACTAATTTATTGAGCCATCACATTGATACGGGGGACGCCGCTCCCATTCGGCAAAATCCATTTCACCTCAGCCTGGCTGAGAAGGAAAATGTCCGGTTGGCCATCAACGACATGTTAGTTGCCGACATTATTTCCCCATCTACCAGCCCATGGGGAGCCCCAATTGTACTCGTCAAGAAGCACGATGGTTCTTTGAGATTCTTTGTAGATTTTCGGAAACTTAACAAAATCTCCGTAGCAGATGCATATCCGCTTCCTCGAAGGACCAGTCGCTGGATGCCTTAGCGGGGGAATGATATTTTTCTACACTGGATCTTTTGTCCAGATTTTGGCAACAGCCCTTGGATGAGGCGTCCAAACCTAAAACCGCTTTTTGCACACCACAGGGCCTCTCCGAATTAAATCGCTGCCCATGGGCCTCCATTCGGACCCAGCGACGTTTCAGCGTCTCATGGAACTGGTTCTCGCTGGGCTCCAGTGGGACTCATGTCTCATTTATCTCGATGTAATTGTCTTCAGCTGTACATTCGAGGAACACTTGGATCGTCTAAGGGCTGTATTCGTCAAAATGTGAGCAGCTAATCTCAAATTTAAACTGGAAAAATGCCACCTCTTGCGGGAATTGGTGCATTAACTGGGACATATTGTCAGCCAGTCGGGCATTGCAACTGACCCTGAGAAAACGAGCTGCGTGCGTACATGGCCAACTCCCACTGCTGTGGGAGAAGTTAGAAGCTTCATTGGCTTCGCTTCATACTATCGACGATTTGTTGCGGGATTTGCGTCGATAGCTAAACCACTTCATGCCCTGACTGCAAAAGGACAAAAGTTCCATTGGGGACAGGAGGAGGAGGCCGTGTTTAAAGCACTCCGGCATGCCCTTGTGAATGCCCCTCCCCTGTGCTACCCTGACTTCGCACGGCCGTTTATTCTCGGCACGGATGCCAGTAATACTGGCATTAGTGGTGTGCTGTCCCAGGTGATTGACGGGGTCAAAAGGGTTGTCGCTTATGGCAGCAGGGTTTTAGCTCCGGCAGAGCAACGCTCCTGCGTAACTCGCCGTGAGCTGCTGTCCATTATATTATTTATACAGCAATACCTGACGTATTTATACGGTAGGAGTTTCACTGTACATTCCGACCATGCGGCATTACAATATGCCTTGAGGATTGACCAACCGTCCGGCCAATTGTCCCGCTGGCTCGAGGTCCTGCAGGACTACTCGTTTACGGTAACCTATCGGAAAGAAACTAAACACTCGAACGCCGACACCTTGTTGCGGCTTCTTGCTGGCAACAGGTGTGCGTGCTTTTTGGGTTCTGGCCGATGCAAGCAGCCCGTTGTTCCTACGCACCCCATGCCACTTGCTGCTGCAGCTGAGGTGGTTGTTCCTGGGGGTGGCTCCTCTGAGGAGCCAAACGGGCCGTCCGCCAGAGATGCGTTGCTCGATTTATGCCTCGCGGACTGGGGGTGCCTCCAAATGGAGGACGCCTCCTTCCTTAAGTTACGCCGCCGCGCCGAGTGACTCTGGGACGTAAAGGGTAGCGAGGAGTTCGCACCCGTCATTCTGCGCGATGGGCTGTTGATGGCCTGGGACGGTAGCTCTCGCCGATATAATATTGTTGTGCCAACCGCTCTGCGCGGAAAGACCATTTGGGCTGCTCACGAGCACCTCTTGCACCTGGGAGTCCACAAAACGCTCAACATGCTGCAACTCGATTTATATTAGCCAGGTATGGTGAAGGATGTGGCCAATTTGCTTCTGAGCTGCACCCAGTGTGCCAGGCGGAAGCCACCGGTTAGGCCATCGTGCCCACCATTACAGTCCATTCGTGTGTCCCGCGTCAACGAATTGGTGGTGCTGGACATTCTTGGGCCCTTTCCAGCCACCTCCCGAGGTAATAAGTACCTACTGGTTGGGGTGGAATATTTCACCCGCTGGCCCATGGCCTGGCCACTCCCCAACCAGTCGGCAGCAGCCATTGCCGAGGCGTTTCTCCAGGGCTACATCCTGGACAAGGGTGCTCCGGAACAACTGCTGACCGACCAGGGAAATAATTTCTTGCCCACTCTATTGAAAGATGTGCTTCACCTCCTGGATACGCAAAAGGTGTGCACTTCCCTGTACCACCCACAAACTGACGGGATGGTCGAGTGTCTCCATCGAACGCTCACCTCAATGCTGTGCCACCAGGTTGATGAGTCACAACTGGATTGGGATCTCCACATCCCCGGGGTGCTGGCAGCTTACAGGATGGCGCCCCATGCGGCGACCGGGTACTCGCCATTCTACCTCATGTATGACCGCGATGTCAACCCCTCGGCGGACGTGCAGCTACGCGTCACACCGCTCGCCTCCAAATCCAAGTTGTTGGACCACATCCGGTTCAATATTAAAAAACTGACCGAGACACGGGAGGCCGCCAGGAAAAATTTTGGGGCAAGGCAATTGGCTAACGGGAAGCTGCAGGGCCACTGCGTATCCGAGCACATGTGGGTGGAAGGAGACCAGGCTTGGCTACATTGCCCCCAGGTTCCCTTGGCAACATCCCCAAAATGTATTAAACCCTGGAGGGGGCCGGTCAAGGTTGTTCGAGTCGTCCGCCCCCAGTGTGTTAAGGTTCAATGGGGTAAAAGGTCTTGGCATGTACACCTGTCGCGCCTGAAACCCTACGTCACACCGCACACTTTCCCCTCATCTTCACGTCGCAGGGGCCATAGGTGTGATGTGTCCGACGCGCCGGGGTGTATACTTACGGAACCTAGCTCTGCGACGAGCCATCTTGTCCCACCCTCAGATGCCGCGGGATTGAGGCCTTCACGGCCACCAGCGCCGGCCGCCCCCGACACCGAGCGCCCACCTGCCCCGCCTGATGGGGCCCTGACGGGGCCGGCCTCTCCTGACACGCCCCTGCGGGCTGTTCCCCACTTAGAACCAATTGCTGCCGAGCCGCCACAGATACCTTGCGGCTCGTACGATGGTTCTGCTACGCGGACCCGACCCGAGCCACAGACACTTCCCCTTCCGTCGGATTGACTTTGTCACCTTGATTTTGCCGACGGTCAGCCGCGTTGTGTCGATGATCGTGCGTGTACCACGGGGTGTGGGCGGTCACGCGTGCACCATCATACTCTCATGTATATTTGTAAATAACGTACACATGTACAGGTGGGCTGAGGTATTTATATGGGTTTTCATTGTTGTTATTGTTGCATTGCCGCACACGTACTTACTGTTGTGTTCGATGTTCTTAAAAAAAATAAGGGGGGAAGCTGGCAGCCGAGATGGCTGAGTGCTTCGAGGGGGGGTAATGTAGTGGGTATTGTGTGCATTACACATGGTTACCACTACTTACCTGATGTAGCGTCAGCCACGGGTCAACATGGGGCAACAGCGAGTACGTCCGATATCAAATAATGCCGTTAGGCCAGGGAACCCAGAGGGCGGTTGGGAACCGGAGGTATACACCCCAGGCCCCCAGTGGGGGCTGGGGGATTACGCAATAATCCAGGTCCCTCCAGACGGTTCCAGAGAGTAGGCATGGCCAGGGGCGGAGTGACCCTGGGAGCTGTATATAAGGCGGACCCCTGAACGGGTTTGCCAGTCGTCGTCAAGCTGAAGACTGAAGAGCCAGCTTAGACTAGGACCCCTGGGAGCCCCCGGACCCGACATCCTTTTAAGGGCTGGGACTGAGTGGGCCAGTGGCCGGGCCCCGAGGACCTTGGCTGGGTCGGGTCAGCTAGCCTCACTTAGGTCCCCCTAGCCGGAGGGTTGATATATATAGAGGAAGTGGTCCCAGTGATTAGGACACGCTAGCCCGGAGGCTACACCTCCCCAGGATATCGGGTGGAAGGGGCCGATAACCCTTTGTGTCAGGGACCTTGTCACCTTTATAGTTATACATAAACGTGTTGCTTCCAGAGAAGACTGAGTCTCCATAATTACCACTACAACTGGCGTCAGAAGTGGCCGAAGACCTAACTAGAAATGGAGACAAGGAGTCGTGCACGTACCTGGGCTCTGGACGACGACGACCACGGTGGTGCGCTCGCTCCAGGGGTGGCAACACCACCAAGCAATGAAGATGCCGCCCCAATGGCCGACATGCAGCCTGCACAAGCGCCCGTGAGCCCGCCGCATTCGGGGAGTGCGCTCCGTGTGGCGCACTACCGCCTCACCGACCTCCTGCACGCCGTGGCTACACTATTATAGAGTCGGTATATACGACTATAGAGTGGGTAGATACTACTGTAGAGTAGGTAGATCCTACTGTACAGTTTGTAGGTGCTGCTACTGCCGAGTGGGAGGGGGCGGTATAGCAGCCCAGCCCCAGCCTGCCAAGGTGCCACCACCGCCGGCTGGACAATCTAGGCGAGGCCGGGGGCTCTGCACGGGACTAGGCCTCACCACGGCACTGTTAAGTAAGTGTAGAGGAGTATTGTGAGTAACCAATGAGGGGGCGAGCAGAGGGAGGTACGAGCGGGTTGCCAATCAAGAATGACGTAATGTCACGGGTTACAGAACGGGCTTTGGAGAGCACCTTCGGGAACATGGGCGGAGCCGAGCTGGGGGCGAGGAGCCGCCAAAAGGGTTCTTAAGGGGGCTCCGTGATGGAGGCGTGGTCGTCGTAGGGAGCCAGGGTAAGGATCGGCTGCAGAGGGTAGGGTCCCTTAGTATTCAGTCATTGTCCACTGGAAGAGAGTCTCTCTCTCCTCGTCGCGGAGCGGTGTTGGCTGAACCCCCGCTCAGGGCACACGAGCGAGAGAGCCAAAAGGGTAGACGAGGGTAGGACCCAAAAAGTATTCTGTGTCCAGGGTAAAGGACCGAGATAGAGTGCACCTACACTGGTGTGAGCGTAGGATGTTGAGTGTAACAGTGTTTTATTAAACGGCAACACCCCTGGTCTCCGTGTGGTTCTATTGCACTACACAAGTATTATATTCTTGCTTCTTTCGCTAAACTCACGTAGATAGATAAAAATTAAAATAATAATGTGTGTGTCTAAGTCCATGTGTGCGTGTGAGTCGATGTGCGTGTGTGTGTCGATGTGTGTGTGTAGTTTGATGTGTGTGTGAGTCTATGTGGGGCCGTCCATAAATGACGTAACGCGATTTTGGTCGATTTTTGACCCCCCCCTCGTCACACGGCGTCACAAAAAGTCAGACCCCCCTCTAATATGACGTCACAAAGCTCTGCACTCCCCCCCCCCCCAAAACCATATTTCCATTTTGAAAATAAAACATGCTTCAAATCGCTTTAAACTATTGTCATTGTAGTGAGTATTTAATGTGGCGCTGCACTCTGATGTTGTAGGAGAAAACATTTATTAAAAAGTCTATTTAATTAAGTAGAACGTGTTGTCTATATTATTTAAAGTTGCGCATTTTGATGTGACGTCACATTTCTCAAACGGCCCCTGTATGTGTTTAAGCCGATGTGAGTCGCTGTGTGTGTACGTCGATATGTGTGTGTAAGTCGATGTATGTGTTTGAGTCCATATGTGTGTGTAAGTCGATGTGTTTGTGTGTGTGGGTCGATGTCTGTGTGTGTGTGTAAGTCGATGTGTGTGTGTAAGTCGATGTATGTGTTTGAGTCCATATGTGTGTGTAAGTCGATGTGTTTGTGTGTGTGGGTCGATGTCTGTGTGTGTGTGTAAGTCGATGTGTGTGTGTAAGTCGATGTATGTGTTTGAGTCCATATGTGTGTGTAAGTCGATGTGTTTGTGTGTGTGGGTCGATGTCTGTGTGTGTGTGTAAGTCGATGTGTTTGTGTGTGTGGGTCGATGTCTGTGTGTGTGTGTAAGTCGATGTGTGTGTGTCTTTTTCGCCTGGGCAACGCCGGGTACTTCCCGCTAGTTTTCCTATAAAGTATGAATTTCTCTCTTGAAGGAGCACAGACTTCGATTTAAAGCTTTCGTGACTGCAAGGATTAATCTTCTTTGGTTCTTTCGGTAAAGTCACGTAGAATGAGAATAGAATAATACATTGATAAAATAAAATAACACAATAAAATTATCACGACGTTTCGGCCACAACACAAGCGGCCTTCATCAGGTGAAGGGACGAGACTTACTGTCTGGAGGACAGTCTCGTCCCTTCACCTGAAGGCCGCTGTGTTGTGGCCAAAACGTCGTGAGAATTTTATTGTTATTTTATTTTATCAATTTATTATTTTATTCTCATTCTACGTGACTTTACCGAAAGAACCAAAGAAGAGCACAGACTACAGTGGTTTACTGTGTGGTCCAGAGTTTGGGTTGTATGGTCACAATCGCACTGTCGCTGGTCTTTAATGTATATCTATGTCTAACAGGGTTTGCTATATGGTCCATAGCACGCTGTTATTGTGAGAGCAGGATACCAGAACACATTCAACATCATCGCTGCCATTGCAGCTGATGCCAAGAGAGGGGGCGGGGCCTGTGCGTGTGGGCGGGGCGCGGGGCGGAACCCCCTCCCCCTGCTCGGCGAGAACTTCCGCAAGGAAGTTGAGAGCCGAATGAGGAAGAGTTGAGAGGAGAAACCGCCGAGTGAGACCACGGAGTTAAAACCACGGAGTTAAAACCACGGAGTGAGACCACACAGTGGGAGACCGCGGAGTGAGAGAGAGAGGTGAGCGGGAGTGAGAGACCACGGGAATTGTGGCCACAGCGGGAGGCCGCGGACCATGAAAGTCACGGTTCGCTTTGGCCGCACGCGGGTGGTGCTGCCGTGCGGGGACGGCTCCCAGCGGGTGCGGGACGCGGTGACCGAGGCGGTGAGGCGCTACAGGAAGGCGCTGGGCAAGGTGAGGACACTCACTCTCAGATTCTCACTTACACACACGACTGACCGATCACTCACACGCAGCTCCACATACAGTACATTGCGCACTCACAGACACTCAGCTCCTCGCTCACCTCCACTTAGCAGTGCCTGCAACAGTGATTTGATCTATGCCACTGCTGTAACTACAGATGTACCAACAGGCAGCACGATATATCAACAGATGCGCCCAGCCAATTCCAGTCGTGGTGCTCGCAGCAGCCAGACTCAGAATGTTTGTTATACGAGAGGAATCCGATGAGCTATAAAGCTGTTTTCACAGATGTCCAGTAGAGGCCGGTCAGAACGTTACAACAACAACACCACAGCAGCAGTCGTATCATTGAGCAGCCCCAGTGTCATATGTGTAACTCTTAACTATGTCACGTGACCATGTCACATGTGTCAGTATAAACAATGTCAAGTGGCCGTGTCACATGTGTCACTCCTGGAAATGTCACACGTGTGACTGTCACCTGTGTCAATCTTCACAATGTCACACACGAGACTGGGTTACATGTGTTACTTCACAATGTCACTGTGATCGTGTCACATGTCATCTCTGCTCAATGTCACACTTTACCGTGTTACATGTGTTACATTTGACCGGGTGACATGTGTAACTCTACACAATGTCGCACGTGACGGTGTTTCATGTCCTGTGTCTAACTGTAAACGTGTGGTTCCAGTGCACAGTGCCTGAAGTTGAATAATGCGGCTTTACATATGTATAGTGAACTTCGTTCACACTGTACGTAGCCAACCGTGCTAATCGGAGTGGTGCTCTCCTTCCTCGGGGTTTGTTTATTTCTTCCGCCGTGCAGCAGCAGCAGCAGCGTCACTCGTGTCAGTGGTGAGATGGCGTCAACACCAATCCGTGCTGTTGACGTTCAGGCCCCCCCCCCATGTGATTTTATACAAGTTGGGCGACATCGATTGCTTGATTCATAATTGGCTTTTGGGTTAGTTCACGTAAAGACCTGACCAAATTTGTGTCGTTAAGCCCCTCCACCACTCAACATAGCCAGACAAAGCAACTGTCACGTACAGTGAGGGAAAAAAGTATTTGATCCCTTGCTGATTTTGTACGTTTGCCCACTGACAAAGAAATGATCAGTCTATAATTTTAATGGTAGGTTTATTTGAACAGTGAAAGACATAATAACAACAAAAACATCCAGAAAAACGCATGTCAAAAATGTTATTAATTGATTTGCATTTTAATGAGGGAAATAAGTATTTGACCCCTCTGCAAAACATGACTTAGTACTTGGTGGCAAAACCCTTGTTGGCAATCACAGAGGTCAGACGTTTCCTGTTGTTGGCCACCAGGTTTGCACACATCTCAGGAGGGATTCTGTCCCACTCCTCTTTGCAGATCTTCTCCAAGTCATTAAGGTTTCGAGGCAGACGTTTGGCAACTCGAACCTTCAGCTCCCTCCACAGATTTTCTATGGGAATAAGGTCTGGAGACTGGCTAGGCTACTCCAGGACCTTAATGTGCTTCTTCTTGAGCCACTCCTTTGTTGCCTTGGCCATGTGTTTTGGGTCATTGTCATGCTGGAATACCCATCCACGACCCATTTTCAATGCCCTGACGAGGGAAGGAGGTTCTCACCCAAGATTTGACGGTACATGGCCCTGTCCATTGTCCCTTTGATGCGGTGAAGTTGTCCTATCCCCTTAGCAGAAAAACACCCACAAAGCATAGTGTTTCCACCTCCATGTTTGACGGTGGGGATGGTGTTCTTGGGGTCATAGGCAGCATTCCTCCTCCTCCAAACACGGCGAGTCGAGTTGATGCCAAAGAGCTCCATCTTGGTCTCATCTGACCACAACACTTTCACCCAGTTGTCCTCTGAATCATTCAGTTGTTCATTGGCAAACTTCATACGGGCATGTATATGTGCTTTCTTGAGCAGGGGGACCTTGTGGGCGTTGCAGGATTTCAGTCCTTCACGGCGTGGTGTGTTACCAATTGTTTTCTTGGTGACTATGGTCCCAGCTGCCTTGAGATCATTGACAAGATCCTCCCGTGTAGTTCTGGGCTAATTCGTCACCATTCTCATGATCAATGCAACTCCACGAGTTGAGATCTTGCATGGAGCCCCAGACCGAGGGAGATTGACAGTTCTTTTGTGTTTCTTCCATTTGTGAATAATCGCACCAACTGTTGTCACCTTCTCACCAAGCTGCTTGCCAATGGTCTTGTAGCCCATTCCAGCCTTGTGTATGTCTACAATCTTGTCCCTGACATTCTTGGAGAGCTCTTTGGTCTTGGCCATGTGGAGAGTTTGGAATCTGATTGATTGATTGCTTCTCTGGACAGGTGTCTTTTATACAGGTAACAAGCTGAGATTAGGAGCACTCCCTTTAAGACTGTGCTCTTAATCTCAGCTCGTTACCTGTATAAAAGACATCTGGGAGCCAGAAATCTTTCTGATTGAGAGGGGGTCAAATACTTATTTCCCTCATTAAAATGCAAATCAATTTATAACATTTTTGACATGCGTTTTTCTGGATATTGTTGTTGTTATTCTGTCTCTCACTGTTCAATTAAACCTACCATTAAAATTATAGACTGATCATTTCTTTGTCAGTGGGCAAACGTACAAAATCAGCAGGGGATCAAATACTTTTTGTCCCTCACTGTATACAAGCTAATATCGTATAAACTCTCTGGTCAGTTGAAGAACAATCCTCACAACTGAATTTAGCACGAAGATAAGATGTCCCGTTTGAATCGTCATATGTATTTGTTCTCATGAAGTGTGACATAGTTTCAAATTAAACCTCTTATAATTAATAAATATGGTGAGGATTCCTATTCTATGGGTCTTTCGGTAAAGTCACGTGACATTACCGAAAGACCCAAATAATATGAATTCCTGCAGTCACGAAAGCTTTAAGTCAAGGTTTATGGTGAGGATTGACAAAAGGTCTCAGAATGGACCCAGGTGCCATGGGTTGACTGACTGGTAGATGCACTAAATGTGCTTCCCACTGTGCCACTTGTTGCTGTGCCAAGTTGTTGCATTTTTAGTTGCCTGGCACGCCGCTCATTGTGAGAATCACTCCTATGCTCTCCGTGTATAAATTGCACATCTTGACACCGCTGGTACTAGTCATCTGCAGGTAGAATCAGCTCCACATCCTACTGCACCACATCAGTCCATCTTGTCTCGAGCCCGTGCCGCGCCTTATTATCCCATCTATCCGGCCAAAGAGAAACTGCTTGGGCATGCAGTGGCTGGGCATGTGGGCTACGTGACCCAGCCAATGCAGCCTGTCTGCCGGAGGAGCTCCCTGATGGGACTGGTCCAGATCTTTCAAGGGTCTGTGAGCTCCTGACACAATTCAGGCTGGTTTATCCCAGGATGGATCTATGTATGCCAGCCTGAGTGTTTCAAACCATCGCAGATGTTCCATTAAAGGGCTCCACATTTCGCAAGCATAGAGAAGGGAGGGTATAACTGTGGCCAAGAAGATTCTGAGTTTTGTATGGAGTGACTAGGTAGCTTCCACAGAGCATTACGCAGCTGACAATACACGCACATCCCATCAGTAACACAGCCTTTTGGCAGTGCATAATTTCAGCAGCATTGCTTCAGAGCAAGCAATGTAACCTTTTTGTGGCATTCATTGTCTCATCAGCAGAGTCGGGCTTGCTTCCACCAAAGTTGGTCAACTGCCAGATGTGAATAGGCAAGGCCCTTCACTGTTAGATAGGTCCTAGTTCAGCACAAAACTACACAATATGTTTCATAGTTTCAAAGTGCATAGTTTCATTTATTTGGTATAGCCCTGTGAACCATTCGGCTCTTGAATCGGGTGCAACCGCAACAAACAAAAAAACTAAAACATGAACTTGAAAACATCTTAAAGTGACTTTGTGCATGTGCAAACAGAAAATCCAGGAAAAAAGCATCAAAATATTCCTGAAATAGCACCGTACACCAACGCTGTGTGCAAAAATCCCGGTGGGATGCATGTCAAACAACAACAACAAGAAAACTTAGATTAAGGCCATCAGTCTAACTCCGTACTACAATAAACAAAAACATGGCAAAACCAAAAAACTTTTAGAAACCACCAAAATAAAGCCATAAATGCAATGTAACAGTGATCATAGGAACTGTGACCGAATTTTTAACAATAAACTACATAAATAACATGTAACACCAAACCCTAGAGCCACAGCTGGCTGCATGAGTCACTCCACAAACAACAGGAGCATCAGTCGGAGTATCACATTTTTCAATGCACCTTTAAGATCAGCACACTAAATCAAAATACAGATAATACTTTGTAGCGGTCATCCGGAGCGAAACATTTTATTTTATTTTAGGCCACTGAATAGCAGTGGCAGCTAGGGGTGTACAACTCCTCTAGAGCAGTTTTGAGTGAAGATCTCATAGGTAGTGATTCAAGTTGCAGTTTATTGGCAATAGCATTCCAGACCCTGGGGGCATCAATAGCAAAGGCCCTTCCTCCGGTTTTTGTACGGCAATAGGGAATGTGAAGCTGGTAGATGAGCGAAGACCTGAGGTCAAATTTGTTCTTTGAAACAGAGAGGAGATCCAGCAGGTAGTCTGCGGATTTTTTTGTAAGTACATCGTGAATAAATAAGATCTGGTGTACAAGCTGAACATTATGAGATGTTAAGTTTGACCCAATGTAGAGATCACAGTGGTGAGTCCTATATGGGCAGTTCAAATTTAGAATGAGGGACTCTTCCTTGGTTGGATGTCTATGAAGATTGGCCATTGCCAAGAACGTTATTGACAGATATGTTGAGTTTCTTCGTTGAAGTAATGTATGCCTGTGCTTAGCAGCACTTGAGGTGATTGCCGGCACACATTCCAGGGCAATGGTATTTTGTTGAACCCTATGGCATGTGGCTTGATGCACTGTGGAATGTGTGTGTGTAAGCATTGTGTGGGAGATTCGGGTGGGAGATTAGGCTTGCTTTCCGCCTCTTATCAGTAGCGTCGTGACATCAGCTGTGTAAAATATATTAACTACTGGTGGACAATATAATAACGACTTATGAGTGTGTCTGAGTGATTGAGGGGGAGTGGTTCAGTGATGGAGTGAGTGAGTGGGCAATTGTATGATTGGGTGAGTACATGAGTGGTTGAGTGAGTGATTGGGCGAGAGGGTTGTATGTTTGTTCAACTTCTTTTGCACCCTTCGTAGCCAACGGTGCTAATCAGAGGTGTGGAGTTACGTGAGGAATTGGTGAGTGAGTGGTTGAGTGAATGGTTGATTAGTGGGTGCATGGGGGTGAGTGGGTGGTGCTTAACATTTCACAGTGTAACTTGGAAATCAATATTTCACGTGCAGATTTTCAGGAATGAAATAGGGTACACCTGCACAGACCATTCATGTCAGGGGATTTATGTTGTCTTCAAGTTTTAATTTGAATAAGTTATGTGTATTAAAATTAAAATTATTAGTAAATTCAAAGGACAGATGAAAATATATACACGTTTTTGGGGGTTAACTCAGCCCATCATTCCTAAAGGGTCTATCAAATAAGTACCCCTCTGTGGAGAAGTCAACAGTGGTTCTTCTATGGTTATACTCACCCCTTAACATAGGGATGTCGAACTTCCACCACAGGCTCAGTGCTGTAAAGAGGAGATAAGCACTGCCTCAATGCTCACTTGAGCAGAACATTGCCTCAATGAGCTTTAAGTAGACACAAGCTATGCATGGTGGATGTCCTCCAATCAGGACTCTGCTGCAAACAAAAATCCTGCTCAAATCACAGCACATGACGGCAGCAGCAACCCTTAGCGAGACATCACACCGTTTTTAAATTGGAAAGTTGCTCAACGTATTTGGATAGAAACTGGACTCTTCTTCCTATAAGTTGCTTTTATTTTCTTCATTCATAATGAAAACCCAGGGATAGATGTCAGCCTAAGCACTTAATACTATTAAGGGTTGCACTGAGCACAAAAATGGTCTTTCTTCATGCGTGACAATTGTACTTGTAAATGTATTGGTGTAATATAATAATGTGTAGATTTATGTAGCAGTGTCGTCCATGCAAATTGCATCTCACAATTGCTGTCGAAGCACAGACGAGCGGGAAGGTAGCAGTCAGGAGGTGAGCCGGCACCAACAATGGCCCAAGCTCTGCCATCCTCTATATTCAGATGTTTTCAACCAATGAATGGGTGTTTATGCTTGTGGGAGCAAACCAGACCACTGATAATTCCCACACATGTGAGGGGGCTACACTCTATCCCATAGAGAAGGAACAGATGATATTAGTTTTCACTTTGCTGGATCGCCTTCTTGAAAGCCAGGGTAATGCATCTCGATGTCCACGGGAAGTGAGTATTGTAACATTTAAGTGATCCACCAACCCTAACCTCCATAGTGCTATGATCCAGCACTGTGGAGGCCAGAGTGCGTTTTTATCATTGTTATGCAGTGTTTTCTCTTTCTCCATATCAGGTGTTCATTAATCATGTTATTATTATTACACTTGCCAGGAAAGCCTCACCGAGTATCGAGACTTTTTGTAGAAGGGTCCTGCTGTGTTTTCGCAGCCGGGGGTGATGCTGCTGCTATGTGTTGTGTATTTTGAGTCATTTGAGCAATACGAGTTGTATTGAATGTTTTTTTTTAGCTATGGGAGGAAACTGGACAACCCAGAGGAAAGTCATGCAAAACAGGGGAGATGAATAATCGAACACAGGTGCTTTTGGCTGGTACCACTTTGCTACCACCGTGTCTTTAAATGTTTTTTTTATTCCCTTTTGAGATTTTCCAGCAAAAAGCCAGCCTGTAGTCAATGTTCAGCATCTCATCAGCAGTCAGGCTTGCTTGCACCAATGCTGGTGAATTACCACATTTTCACAGCCAAGCGCTTTTTTATGTTGGATATGGGTTCTAGTTCACCACAAACTATACAATGTACAACGCAAAATAATCATTAGCGTCATTGTGGAGAATATAAGTAACATAATAAATAAGGCAGACTGTATGCTTCGTTCACATATCTGTCCCTCAAAATGAAAACGTAGAGTAATTTTTACACATCCCATCAGTCACATGGTGCATAATTTCAGCTGTATCGGTTCAACACAAGCAAACATGGTGAATCGGCTCTATCTGAATGAGAGTCTGCCTATTGGGGATTTTACTCTAGGGACACTTAAATTTAATTTGAAGCTTTCGTGACTGCATGAATTACTCTTTGGTTCTTTCGGTAAAGTCACGTAGAAAGAAAATAAATTAAATAGAATACGAAGTTTCGATTGTAACACAAGCAGTAGTCATCAGGTAGAACTTAATTTGAGAGAGAGACAAAACACAGACACACACAGACAGACACACAAGCAGAGAGAGAGAGACAACACAGAGACACAGTGAGAGACACACAACATAGACATGAATTTGGGATGGAAGAGCAAAGTTATTGCTGCAGTAAAACAATAGGGCCGGCATGCTGAGTGTGAAGTGGGAGTGGTGTGGCTGTGGGAGGCTAAGCGCACTTGGGGGGGTGGCGGTGCTAATTTTCCCGTGACATTCCGTCCGTTGCAGTCGGCCATGCTCACCGGGCCCACGTGTTGGGGTCGGCTGACGCGCCCGAGTAATGAAACGCTTTGAAGGAGTCTCCCGGAATGCTGCGTGGGACCGTTGGCTACTTCATAGAAGCGATCATTCAAGAGCGATCTTGCTGCTGTTGCTGCTGCTGGTGGGGGAGGCTATGATGGCATTTCCACCTCAATTACGATTTGATTGCATAACGGGGCTCCTTTCATCATCTCACAGTGTTGTAAAAAAGGGCATGTGACTGATGGGATGTGTAAATATTTTTATTTTTTGGTGTGAAGGGACATTTACCTGGAGGCTTATTTTCAGCTTATTTGATCAATTATATTCTTCACCTTGATGTAAAATATGAATTTGTGTATTTATAGTTTCATGTCAGACTAGGGCCCATATCTAACAGGATCCTTGCGTATAAACATCTGGCGGTTCACCAGCATTGGTTCAATGAAGCCTGACAGCTGATAGGGCACTGCATGTAGAAACTGATCCAGAGGTTGCTTGTATCAAACCAGTGTTGCTGATATTATGCACTCCCACAATGCCATGTGGCTGATGGGGTTGTGTAAAAACACATTTGATTTTCATGTGGAGAGATTACAATGGAAAGGAGGTAAATTGAATAGAAGGAAACATCCAGTGGCAAGATCGCATGAAAAAGAGCTTCATAGCTCATCAGATTCCTCCAGTCTAAATAAAGATTCTGGTTTTGTTAGCAAATAATATGATAAGCAAATAAAACAGACGAAAGTTGTCATGGACATTGGAAATGGAGTTGTAGGTAGTAATCATTGAATGCCAGCGTCACACACAGAGATACCAAACATCGTGCGGAAACTTCAGTATTCACAGAGTGAGTGCACTGTTGACTGTTGTTACACTTGTCATTAGCAGCGTCTTACCACACTTGGCTGTAATAGTAAACACCCCACTTGGATGAATGTGGGTGCGGGTGCAGCTGTGGATGTGGTTGAACTGTGATGTGGTGGAGTTTTGGTATAGTGGAGTTGTGGTGCGGGTGAAACTGTGTTGTGGGTGGAGCTGTGGTGTGGGGCAGCTGTGGTGTGAGGCTGCTGTGGTATGGTGAGGCCCTGATGACTGGAGTGCTTGATGTATGTATGTGTGTTGAACTTATTTCGCACCGTACGTAGCCAACTGTGTTAATTTGAGGTGCAGGGGAAGGATAAAAAAAACTAAACACATAATGCAATTCTAAAGAAATGAGTTTTCAATCTAGTTTTTAAAGTGCATACATCCAGTGGCTTCCTAATATCGGAAGGAAGAGCATTCCAGACGGCTGCAGAAGTGTATCTGAAAGCACGCGAAGGAGTGACCATTTTTGTTCGATGGCTAGCCAAAAGCTGCAGCGAGAATGACTAGAGTTCACTTGATGGTTTATGCTGCTTCACAAGGTCAGCAAGGTATTGTGGTTCATTTGTGGCAATAACTTTGTGTGTAATGAGTGTGACCTTATAATGATGTGCCGTGTCGCCTGCAGGACTCCTCCTACTGGGTGCAAGTGCAGCACCTGGAGCACAAGGATGGTGGAATCCTTGATGATGACGATCTCCTCCGGGATGTTTGTGACGATAAAGACAAGGTACCACTGTCTTGTGCTGTGGCCTTAACGAATTGCATATTGTCAATATCGTCATCGGCCATGATCACTCAGGTGCTGGATGAAGGCATCCCCAAACTGCTGCCACCTCTCACCATCCCGCAGTACAACTGTCCACCAAGCATCTCATCGCTCCAATAACAACCAAGCTTCCTCTCGGTTGTTATTCTCGCTCGACGTCCATCTTGCGACGTGTCCTGCCCTAGTTTTGATTGGGCGGCGACGTGGCCCAGCGGTAGCTCATTCGCCGCGTGTTGCAGAGGTTTGCAGCACCCGGCGGGTCGCCCTGCTGAACACTGCGGCTTTATCAGCCGTAAAATACCAAGCGCCGTTGGCTTCACAGTGGACATTGAAGATTCCATGATTTCATTCAAAAAGTAGGTCATTGTGTGCTGTGTCATGGTTCAAATTTACCAAGTAAAAAAACCCCACAATATACTCAATTGGGAAACAGCAATCATTGCCCCCTAGGGACTGGCAGACTAATCACCTGCTTGCAAGGAGGTAAGAAGTAACCTTGTGCCACACGGACAGTTGTCGCGAGGGGTGCCCTTTCAATTCATAATCCAGGTTTTTTTTGGGTTAGATTGGATACATATATGAATGTGCCGTTAAACCCGCCACCACCCAACGCAGCCAATTAGTAAGATTTGTCACGTAAAGAGAACATGCCAATTCGTCAATAGTACAGCACACCGGTGTGCCAATACACAACATTTACTATCCTTGTACGACGCATCCCTGCAGTTGCTCGCTCACGCCACCACTGGTGGAAGGGCCCCCACTCGATGGAGCGCTAGAGAGTATTTGGTGGGCTTACCCCACCACACGTGACCTGTTGATCCACTAGTAGTGCCATTACCGCATGGACAGAGGGGGACTGAAGAAACCTTAGCTATTGTTCCGAATGCTGCTCTGGGAGATGGAGTGGAAGCGGCGACCTCCGCTTTGCGATGGCATTATACACCATGGCAGCTGTACAAATGACCAAGCAGGACCCTCTTTAAAATTGTGTTGTGGCTCAGTTCAGAATTCCCTGGGTAGATGAACTGTTATTGTTGTTAGTGATGCGTGAGTGCATCCAGTTAAACGAGTGTAGGGCTCTGACTTGACTGTTTCTTCTAGGTCTGTGCCGCTAGCAGTCGTAACAAAGTGTTGGTGATGCATTATTTTCAGCTGCCTTTGTGGAAACCCGTCAATCCAGACCAATGTGTGCCCTGCTTAACTGCTTAAGAGTCATGCCTGACTTGCTGTGAGGCCATTAAACACCACGATCAATGAAATGCATCCCCATTCATGAAGTTCCACTCATGCTTTCCAACCAGCGTGGGACCTTGGCAGGTGCCTTGCCATTGCACTGTTAGCTTTGTCTTGACTTGGGAGCTCCATTCTCGAATGCTTCTCCACATCGTAAAGCGCTCGATGCTTGCTCTCTGCACCTCTGCCGCGCCGCCACACGGTGGCGTCGTTGTACTACGACTCAGCTCCAACCCATAAGTAACGACACGGGACCAAGATCATAATTCAGTAACCACAGGTGATTGCAAGTATATTTGACTAACTGCTGTGCCAAACCCAGGTGGTACCAACAATAACAGCTTTGGTCTGGGCTCAGGGGCTAAGTATAAGCGTGTGTTCATTTCCGGGTGAGGGGTGGGGTAATCCAGTCCCTCTTTGACATGGCCAGGCGAAAAACGCGATAGACTGTACGTGCATAGCTCACTGAACTGGACAGACACGGCAAACTCTCAGCCCGTTCGCATTCGTACTCATGGCTTCACGCGCTTGTAAACGCGCAGCTGGGCTCTCGCCCAGTGGGGACAGTGACACCATTCACAGGGGATGTTTCCCAACCCGGACCAATCTTTGCATAGGCACGCAAAGCTCTTTTTTTGTTTAGAAATGGTTCCCAAATTCCCAACCGAGGTCATGGCACAAAACAAAGTAATGTATATTCAAAACTCTTCACAGCTGGCCATCCACTTCGTGGCAGATAACGGCCCAGAACAAGACATTACAATCCTACTTCTGATGCCAGTTCTATAGGCCTCTTCATCCACCATAAGAACACATCATGTATGTGCCCTGCAAAGGGCACTTGTCTTGTGTGAAATTCTCGTAACTGATATAAGCTCTGAGATCTTAAGTGACAATTAAAATTTAACATAGTGGTGTTTTTGTGTAGTTATTATTGACAGAGCTGGGACCATCAATCATTACACTTGAATACAGCTGGTTATCTGGCTTTGAACCCAGGCTGTCGACCGTATGGGCTCAGCCCTGTGACCCCTGAGCAACCCGGCCACCTCGGCATTTGAAGGCCTGATTAGTCTATGAGTAAAAGCGTCTACTGCCTGTACAGCTGTGACACTGTGATGGGATTTGGAAATTTGCGCATAAGTACAATCTGTACCAGATAGCGCTGCCTGTTAGGACGACATTACCGTACTCTCGGCTGATTTCCACGCCACATCACAACACCAACTTGCAGAAAACTTTTTTTATGCCCCAGTTACCAAACCCGTCCCATTTAATACCCATTTGGTGGATTCTTCTTTAACCACTTATTTCAATGTGGTAGTGTCTGTTATTTCATTATTTTTTAAATCGAATTCCATTTCAAAAATTATATATTAATTGTATTTATGGGTATTTAAATAATGACAGAGCGGCAGCCAAGGAATGGTACGCGTCCAAGAGAACGTACGCAGATGAGATGGATTGATGAAATCGGTTCGTGTGCAGGTACCAGTTGGATTGTTGCATTGCAGGATCGCAAGGGGCCGTTGGAGGCTTGGGGAGGCCTTCATTCAGCTGTGGATTGGTCATGACTCATAAGGATGTGGTTTCTTGTGTACCCTTACATTTAACTTTTATGCACCCCTGGCTTGTCCAATACATTAATCTCTCATGTGCGCACAGACAGTGGCAATTGGCTGTAGTTTGGATCGACTGTCATCCCTCGGGAATTGCGGTCACGAGAGTGTGTGACCTCCGTGCGACAAGGCTGTGTGCGCGCGTGGCCAGTACGTGTGGTGCGCAGAGATACGCATGTGTTGCTGCGCATGTACTGTGCACTCTGGTGCGGTGTATAAACATCGGCATTTGCGAGACAAAGGCGGCCAGGCGTGGTGCTGGCCACCCCCCCCCCCCGTATGCTGTGCCGGCCTTCATAGGTGCTCGCTAACATCACTTGCCCCAACAGTCTATTAAGGCGATATGAGTGGCTTTGTCTTTGTACTGTACACTGCACATGTCGGTTGCAAAATCCCTGCGCTGACGTCTCTTTAAAATGTTGCGCAATTCGTCCGATTTTCTCCCTTCGATGTTTACCCCGAGTTTCACATTTATCGTCACTTTGTCGATCATAGATCGAGACAGCTGATTGGTCTCTCTGCTCATCCCAGTGGTGTTATCTGCTGCTATGTCAGGTGGTGCTGATTAAGGTTTGCGCATGGAAAATGCCAATGACAATGTGCACGTTGTTCAAAATGCTTGGCACAATAGCCTCATCTGAGCAGTCATGGAACGGCTGTGCTACCCATCCTGCTCAGGAGCTATCGCAGAAGCCTATTTTTATTTTCCATGACAGAGGCTCTTTAACTCTGAGCTATCATCACTGCTGCTGCTGTATCAAGCACAGAGTTGGATGAAGTTGGAATCCTTCCACTGCTGCTGCTGTCAAATCTGGGGTAGAGCACCGAGCTCTTTCTCACCTCACTGCTTGACCGCGGAGAATTCAACCTGAAGTAGCAGTCTGGGTGGTTGATGATCCATCACTCACCGAGTCTAGTCACTCGCTCACCGGCATTCGGTCACCTTATCACTCGTCTATTGCTACTACCATGGTTACTGTTTCCTAGAACTCCACTCATTGGTTCCTCCACAAATGTTGGAGACTCGGCCTACCTGACTGTTGGATCTCTTCCACACTGTGTTCAACCACCACCACCTCCACAATGCAAGTCACACTTCTTATTCCGCTTCTTCCTTCGCACTGCTCTACTATGGCATTCCCTCCTATTGTCTCTTTTCCCAAGCTTTTAATATTAATCTATACAAATGTAGTGGGTTTCACAGAGGCGCACACTCGAACTTGGAGGCAACACGTTTATTATAACACGCCAACAGGGTAACTGTATAACGTCCACTGATTAACTACATAGGGTGGTGACTACCACGGGTAACTACACATTCGGACCAGGTCAGTTAACACACTGCCTGGTCCACGATGCCGCCGTGCGCGAAGACCGAAGATCGAAGACGTAGCCCGGCGGGTTCCATTCCCAGAGACAGCCCGGAACGCGCTCGGGACTTCCCTTTTATGCCCCTAAGTGTGGCCTGGCTCCGCCCTAGGCCACGCCCCCTTCTAGATCCTATTAGAAGGTTCTGTCCCTTATGTCACGTGTCCCTCTCGCCACCCCTTGGCCCCCGTCGCTACCCTCTCCTGGTCACGTGCCCTCTGGGGTTCACCCAGACTGGCCGTCACCAGAAGCATGCCCCCTCGGGCCTGCTTGTATGCCATACACACTGTGGTGCCAGAGAGAGACGCTAACATGCACAGTATCACCCTTCTTCCAATAGTTGATGCTCGACGCTATAGTTACGGGTATTTCTCGACAGGATAGAAAGCTGAAAGTTGGGGACACAAACAATAGGAACAATCTGAAAATCCGAGATTTTTCATTTTAAGGCCCCCAAATCTCGATTTTAAGTGCTCAAGGAACATGTTTGTGCGTGTCATTCAGAAACCGTTCAAAATATAATATAATAGAATATTGCGTGGGTTTTCGGTTGATAGAGCATTCAACGGCAAATAAAATTAAAGCGAGAACCATCGTTCTATGTTTGACTGTTTTTGAGATATTTCGGATTCAAGCAATTTTGAACGGAAAAATATGCATTTTATGATGTTCAAATCTGAATAATTCGAAAAGGTAAAATATAGGAGCTTCCCCTCATAGAGTATTCCGTTCATTAATTGTTGTTCTCTCCTCTAATATAAAAAATAACGGAATCTTTAAATTAAGTGGTTTTCGATGGGTACGTCTTAAATATAAGAAGTTGAATCAAGTTGTCAACAATTTGTGTTTTTTTTTGTGGCAAAATACACATTTTTGGAGTAGTTGTTAGTGTCCGTCTATTGGTAAAAATTGTAAAAATCATATCAGGTTAATGATTAGATTTATTGAAACTTTTGCCTAGCAAAGACAGGCTTCATGAACTAGTTTATAATAAACATGATTCATAGTGCACACATTTCACAAATCGGACGCATTATTCAATTCAAGAAACGTATTGACACGTATCCATTACCACTTCAATAGTGATGTTTGTTGCTGGCCGCTTTACAATTTAAACCTCTGGGTCTGAGCATAACAACTTTGTAAAAAAAAAACGACCATGCATCAGCTACCAGCAGCATTCAAACCTCAGGGCAGGTGGCTGAACAAGCAAGCAAGCAGGAGGATTATTTTTGAGCCGTCGTTACAATTGAGAGAGCCTTTCATTGCGGCTTGATTGGCCATGCAAATTAGATTTGCTGTGCAACTCGCCTGCATATTGCTGCTGGTGTGAATAAAGCACAAACGCTTTAAGTTTGCCACTTGGCTAATGTGATGTTGTATCGGTGTCTAGATAATTACGTGACTTTAGTGTCACAAGATGCCCCACTTTGCAAACATCTGGATCATTGACTGCAGTCGTTTCCCGAGGGCAGGCCTTGTCCGATCTCGTTACACAGGTCCCTCAGTGGCCGGTGCATGACCTTTGCACTGGTCATGCCTCCCAGCACTGCAGTATTACTTTCCTGATGATGACTTATCATCGCACATGCTGTTCGCATTTCTACATTTTACAGAATACCAGTGCTGTAATGTTTTCTCTGGCATGATCTTGTTTTGGCCTTTTCTTAAATTTGACTTTAACTCGGATTGTTGTTGTTGATTGTGTGCTGCGCTTGCTTGCTAACGAGGCAATGTTGATGTAAAACACGTGTGTTACTCTGGGACTCATTTATAACACTTGAGGTTTGCCGTACCTCCATGCGCTTTGATGGTTTGCCCAGTCATGACGTTTAAATTGTGTAGCAAAATAAATAATCAGACAACACACCTCCTTCACTGATATGTTTCTTGACATGAAAAACTAAATAATTTTTTACACATCCCATCCGCCGCATGGCCTTGTGGGAGTGCACCTTTTCAACGGCATTGGTTTAATGCAAGCAAACTCTGGACTGTTTTCAACATTTGGTGTCTCATCAGCAGTTACTCGCTTGAACCAAATCTGGTGAACTGCCAGATGTTTATTGGCAAGGGTCCCTCACTGTTCGATATGGGTTATAGTTCGGTTACAAAACTATACAATATGTTCATAATAGAGGTTTTTTTGGTTTATATCGCGTAAATATATAAATGTGTCATTAAAACCCGCCACCATTTACGCGATCTAACCCAAAAAAACCTTTTATGGATGATATTGGTCGCGAAAGCCTACATGTTAATCGACACTATGTATCGACAAGTTTAGAATGAGTGACGCTTCGCTGGTGGAATGTGCTGCGAAGAAGGGCCATTGCCCAAAACCTCACCTATTTTATGATTTATATAAATATGGGCTCTGGTTTGATGCAAAACTATATACTGTAATACCTAATACACTTCCAGAAGGCCGTGCAGCTGATGGGATCTGTAATAACTAGGTTTTTTTGTAATCATGCGGGCAGAAAAATATAGGAAGACGTGTATTGTCTGTTTATTTATTTTGTGATTTATATTCTCTGCGACGACGCTTGATGATTGTGTTTAAAGCTGTGCAGGTTTGGACATGTGACACCACAGAAAGTGTTTGTCTCTGCCCGTGATGTGGGAGGGGGAGGTGAAACCCGAATGGTTCGCGATCCGGCCTGGCTCGTTAGCAGCGGTCGTCTTGGGTTACGCAGCTGAGTGGGGTCGTACCGGGCGGTGCGTTGCAGAGGGAGGCTCGCTTGCCTGCGTGCCATTTGCGGTGTTTTGTACGACGACACCGCTTGGACGGAGTAGAGATTTGGATTTCATTGTCACCATGAGGTGCGGCTTTATTTGCTCAGCTGTCAGTTTGCACGGTTGCCCGTGAAATCGTCGTGGAGGATTTCACAGTGGTTTCTGAAGAAGGCTCCACTTGAAATGTTTGTTGACTTTTTTATAAGCATTAATGCATTGCATTGTTCCTCTCACGTGACCTCTCGAGGTCTTATATGATACCCCCTCATTTGCATTTGTTTTTTTCCAGGTATTCCCCCACACCCTCCTGAACTCCCTCCCACCGGTATACACAAAGTGTTGTTGTTTTTATTAATGAAGTGGAGAAACCACAAGTGGTGGCTCTTTTTGAATACCCCATGAGTCAAGTGGATTGCCTAGTACCACCTGGGGGAAAATTGGTACCAGTTTTCACAATGGGCAGGATATGCCGTGGGCACGATCCACCATGGTCACAAAGCTTAGCGTGCAAACCGTCCACCTCTTGTTTGATTCTCATTTTCCATAGATGTTTACATGTGACACCTACATTTATAAATTCCAAAATGATATTCGCTATAAAACATACCATGGTATCAATTTAATGCCATGTTTCTCATAGAAAACAACAACAGAGAACTGCCTATCACACGTGTTTGCGATCTACAGATGACATGCTTCAAAACAATCTTTGGAAGCATTTGCCAGCCCTGGTGATACCGATTGGACATTTTCAGGCCACAAATGGGCCCCAATGCACTCTCTTAAATGTACACAAGGGAGCAGCGCTACCCTTGCCTGTGCAGGAATGTGGCTTTGCTGTTCAGGGCAGTGTGGCGAACCTTGGCTATGCCCAGCAGAAGAGTGCGCGTGATGGCACAACATCGTTGCTCATCACAAACAGTGGGATGCATTTATAAACACACGCCTGTAAAAAGGGTTTCATGTAAATCACTTATGGACTACTCAGCATAGCATGCGAGTGAACGGTGTTGTCCATGCTGAACAGTGCGCCGTGTCTCATTGTTTCCTGATTGGAAATTGCGATTTGTTTCCCAAACGTGTGCCAATCTATGCTGTACAACGGCGTCATTGCTTTCTACAAATCCCACAAATGTTCCCCCCCTCCCCCAAGTTGCCTCTTAACTATCTCGATAACAATTGAACGTCATTGTTTCACTCCTAACTTTTTTTCCCAGTAATCAGCGTTATCTGAATCAGGGAATTAAACCTCTTACATGTGCTGTTCCATTATTATTGTTTACCTCTTTGTGAGCATCCTTACCCTCGGTTCCCACACGCTGCTCTCTACACATTGCCGCTCTAATGGCTGCAGGCTAAAAGCGGAGGCGCGTTTAGACGACCTGTTTACAATGTCCCCGAGGGAGTCTCGCGTTCGTTCGGGGCTCGCAGGGCGGACGTTCCAGCTGGCCTGAGGTCGCACTCGAAGGGGAACACAAGCACGGCCAGTGGGGCCCTAAAGTCGCTTTGTCAACGTGCGAATCGCCCAGTGGACGTGCAACGTCGCCGCCAGTGCTTGGTGCCAACCGGGGCCGCATTGCACCGCAGGAGATGCCCGCGCTGTATTTTCTGACTTGGACAGCAATGGGGAGGTTGCGTTGAAGACGTAGATCGTCTAACACAGTGTTTCTCAAACTTGTTTGGCCTCCGAACCACTCGGCCAATGCAACCATTTCCGGGACCGCCCAACCCCCCACCCCTGGTGATAAAACGCAATCACTTCTCTCTAAATAACAGGAATGCAAAATTATTCATCCATATTAGAGGTTATTTTGGGTTAGATCGCGTAAATATATAAATGTGTCGTTAAACTCGCCACCACTCGACACGGCCAACTAGTAAGGGTTGTCACGTAAACAGAACGTGCCAATTCGTCACTCGTACAGCACACCGGTGTGTTGGAGAGCCAAGCCACAACATTTACAATCTGAGTACGACGTTTCGTCAGTAATTACAACTAGCTTAATTAGGCGACAGCCAGATTTGTGGAGAAGCCCACCTGTTTCGTTCCTTATAAAGAGGTGTAGATGTGGTGACCACACTCCATGTGCATTATGCGAGCCCATTGATCTTGTCCCCCTTGTCCATTGTGGGTATTAAAATAGCAGTACCAAAGGTAATCCCTATTGAAGGTATGGTGGCCTGTATAGGCATGCATTTAAACAAGGTATTATTTAATTATTTGTTTCCACGCAGCACTAAATCGGTAGCTATCCGAACGGTTAAAATAATTTTCATTTCTTTCAATTTCGATTGTTTAATTAATTAGTCTTGGCCAGTAGTAGCTAGTTTTGCACAGAACTTCAACATTATCAAAATCATTTTTTCTTCTTGGTTTTTTCGGTAAAGTCACGTAGAATGGAAATAAAATAATAAAAATAAAACATAATAAAATAAAATGAAAAAATATAATAAAATTAAATAAAATCAATTCAGTGTCCTTGTTGGGACGCGTGTTCTGCTACTGCTGACAGTTGTATTTGGGAGAATTTAAAATGTATTTGGTGTTCTTTTAGTCTCGTGCTGATCATTCGACCTGTTTGCCCAATATGGCATTTGCCACAAGTGCAGTTAATCCTGTGCACACCTGTTGATAGCTTCAGTAATACATCTTTTGTACCAGATATTAATTTATGTATTTTATGTACCGTGTCAAATCTGACTCGGATGTTTTGTTTTTCCAAACACCTGGCTAGTTTATCAGTTACTCTCACAATGTATGGTATTTTGATCGTTTTAATTACTTGGGCAGTTTCAATGCTTGTATTATTTGATTTGGTTTTCACATTCAGTGCCCTTATATTGGTCGCGAAAGTCGACGTCTTTAACCAAAAATGTTCATATTACCGGATAATAAAAAAAAATTTAACGCACCTATGAGGTTTTTTTTTAGAGGGGCATTTAGATCTTAGGGATTGGGTAGTTTAATCAGGGTAGTTTACCTAACTTCATTTAAAAAAAGAAATATGAGTAAAATATTAATAATTTTCGAAATAAAAGGTATAAACATTGTTATTAATTTTGGATCAACCTGCATTGGCATCAGCCCACGGACCACCTGGAGGGTCGTTGCGGACCGCTGGTGGCCCGGGGGTCTAACAGGTAGCAATGCATTAGCAGACAATACATGGCTGTCAACCCCTTGTCAGTGCCTACCTTATTATAGACCAATTCAGACCTTATTGGTCACTCTATACCCTTATAAATCTCAATGTTCATCCTACAAAGTCCCATCACAAGGGATGGGAAATACAAACAAATATACAAAAAACTTTTCTGTATTGAAACGGCTGTGCGCCGTATGGACTTGGAAACTCAATTTCCCTGTACAAGAATACAGGTAAACAGTATGGGTTGACAGGTATGACAATATGCCCTGTTCATGTGTCTGTCTCTCCACGTTAAAATTTAATAAAATTTTTACACATGCAATTAGCCACACGGCCTTGTCGGAGTAGGTTCTGTATTCTATTATTTTTGGTTCTTTTGGTAATATCACGTAGGTAGAAAAATAAATCACGACGTTTCGATCGCAACACAAGCAATCGTCATCAGGTGGGACAACCACAGCAAGAAAAAATTGCTGAAGTAGTTTGTATTATATAGTTTGCATCAAAATAGGACTCATCTAATAGAGAGGGTCCTTGCATACAAAAATCCGGCAGTATACCAGAATGTGTTGAAGCGAGCCTGACTGCTGAAGAGACAATAAATATCACAAATGGTCCAGAGTTTCTATTAAACCAATAGTGTTGAATGCATGCACCCTCAGAACAAGGCTGTGCGGCCAATGGGATGAGTAAATATGTACATTAATAGTTTAGTGAAGAGACATGTGAAGGAGTCATGCTGTATTGTCCTCTAATCTACTTTGCCTGATTTAGTTGGTAGTTCATTAATCATCTAATTATGCCGAGTGTGCATTGTAGAGTTGTACGGTTTTGGCATCAAACCCGACTGAGTTGGATGTTGCCTTCTTTGATTACGATCAGAACGAGAATGGCCGAGAGAGTCTGTGGTCCACTCCAAATGAGCACGCATGTGTGAGCACGGCGATTACATCCACATGACCGCGTGCTATCCCTGCATGCATCGTTCTATGGTAACACTCAGCCCTGAGCTGGACACGGACACTGTCACCGTGAAACATGGGTCGACAAGCCTAACCACAATTGCTCACTGCATGAACCTCCAATTTAAATAGACCTTGTGTGATACATTCGGCCAGGCAGCTCAGTGTTAGATCGAGCGGCATGTAATCGGAAGGTCGTAAGTTCAAATCCCGGTTGGGGGTTGAATTAGCCCATCAACCCTTTGAGGTCGATAAAATAGGTACAAGTTTATGGGGAAGTCGATAGTTTGTCCTATGCCCTTGCCATAGGAGTGCAGAATTTCCACCACTGAGCTAATTTGAGCAGGAAATTGCTTTGACTTTGGCTTTTTACTCTGTATTCCGTAATATGAAACTCCTATATAGCAAAATAAAAGTTACGAGCGAGCGGCGCACCGTAAATGTCGCGAGCAGACTGTGGCCGCAACTCGTCGAGGCGTGTGTGCAGGAAGGAGTCTGCAAAGGGCTCTTGATTGTTGCCATATGCCTCCTCCCTGGAGAGCCCTGCTCCAAATCCTGGACAACAATAGGAGGACGACCGCGTCACAGCTGCCATCCGTGCAGATGCGGCGTGCTCGCGTCTTGTTGTGGCCGTTGTGAAAACTTCACAACAGACAGCTGAGGCGAGGTGTGGCGGTACCGCTTAACTTTGTGTGCACAGCTGGGCGCAGTATTTGTGTGTTGACACAGGGAATGCCGTTTGGATAATTCTGCGCATGGTTCCTCATTGGAGGATCTGCCCTATTAATAAAATTGGCGTTCTTCGTCTAATCCAGGCCACATGTTCACCGCAGACGCTTGGTGCGGTACAGTAACCAGACTCCCATTGGCTCCGTCTGAAAATTGCTTCTCTGATTTCTCTCCTTGTGTGGTGCCTGAGGTGGTCTCCTCGTCCACCTCATGTGATTTATTTGCTTTGAACATAAAACATTTAATTTTGTCAGTCAGGTGTGTTTATAAATAAGCTTATAAACTAGTACGTAATTAGAGTTGCACAATTGTCTATTACATGATTTTAATTGAGGTATTGCAGTGGGCTAGTTTTTTGTGCATTCTATGAACTCCACAACCCGAGTTTGATTGCCAGGCCATGGTTGACATCGGTATCCAATGATATCTGAACCAGTTGTGGGCCCTCTTCCTTCACCATCCCGCACTAACCGCCATGGTGAAGTATGGCCAAACAACTCCCTTCAACAACACTGTGTGCAGAGGCCTTCAGAATTGAGCACTGGAGATCGAAATTTTTAGTAAACGTAATTGTGCCGATACTCATTCAATTGAAACGGTGTTGAAGTGCGGAGGGCTTCCCTATGCGTTTCCCACCCCGATGTCTGTGTTGGGCTCTCGGAATGAAGAATGCTGCTCCCTCTGCTTAGTCACGGCAGTGCTCGCTCATGTCCCGGGCAGATGCAAAGCTCTTATAACAACAATAATAATAATAACCTTGGTCGATTCAAGAAACGTGTTACACTCTTGTCTATTACAAATTTGATAGTTTAGTTTGTTCCTGGCCGTTTGACATTTTTCTTCTTTGGGCCTGTATCTCAGCAAATGTTGGGTTTAAAAAATAAAAATGCACGGCTGTGTGAGCGGCACCTCTCTCTCTGCCTAGTGGCGCAGCGCTTTGCCGTGGGCACCTATCTTTAGATATGAACGGGAATATCATGAACATGTCACTGTTTGTCAACATTGTCTCCATCCTTGTCTATGCACTTGTACCAATGTGGAAGCGGGGCCAGCATTTGTTATCAGCGTCCTGCACATGATGATTCCCACATCGGGCATCATTCACGGTGTAATGGCCTCTGGTGTTCTCAGGCTCATGACAGATCCGCTTCGCTCTGGCCTAGCAGATCTGCGCTGGCAGGTGGAGTGTCGCGTGCGAGGTGCGCCTGACTCGCAAGCGCTTCCCCTGACCGCGGTCCCGCTGAGTGATAAGGGGATTGCGGGCGCGGTTTCCTGTTGCTGGCGCGAGATCATGGTTGCGGTCATAAATGCTTTCTGAAATATGACCAAACAACCGTTGGTCTCTTCGAAGCCATAACAGGGGCAGGCCAAGATACTGGCTTTGATGTGTTGGGAGTAGAGCTTCAGCTCGGCTTTGTTTGTGAGATAACATTGGCACAGTGGCTGTAAAAAGACAATCCGCTGTGTTTAGAGGGAAATTGTCTGTGTAGCGAATGTGAGTGTGTGTAATGAATGTGTGTGTATTTTGTGAATTTAGATATACAGCAATACAGTCTATATACAGTACAACTTGTTATGTGGCTCAGTGGTAGAGCGACCAGCTAACAATGGGAAGGTTGTGCGTTCAATACTGAATGGGTCTTAACTCAGCCCTTCATCCCCCAGGGGTCAAGGAATATGAGTACCACTTTGTGGTGAAGTCAGTAGCAGTTGTCCTTTGGATAGATTCGTTCCCACAATATGAACATGGAAGCAAGAAATTGTGTGCCGTGCTGGCCTTCATACGTGCTCGCTAAGAACACTTGCCCCAGCAGTCTGTTAAAGGCTGCACGGAAGATCTTTATGTGTGGTCTCGTGTGTGGATGTGGATGTTGAGTTTTACTGTGCATTGGTGCGTGCAGCTGATCGCCATCTACGAGGAGCAGGAGCCCCAGCCGGGCGGCGGCGGGGACTGCACAAGCACCAGCTCCACGGGCACGCAGAGCCCCGACATGTTCGGCAGCGAGGTGGAGCCGCCAGGCCATGCCGCTGCCACCACGGCCTTCAACGAGATCGAGGTCACACCCTCGGCCCTCCGAGCCAGTGAGTCCCCCCTCTCGAGCGGCTCTGCTCTCTGCTCTTCTCTTTAGAGCCCTTATTCATCTGAAAATGCGACTCCAGAGCCACACTGTCAGGGAAAACTCGACGCGGCTCTCTCCCCACAGTCGAAGATGACTGCCTCACTGGGCCCCTATCTATGCGCGTACACTATTCGATGCCTCCTCTTACTTCACTCAACAGCTGTCGATTTATGGCAACAGTAACTCTGCTCTCCGGTCGCAAGATCATCCTAACAGTGTTGCTGTCCCTGGAGTAAAAACCCAAACAGGCTCAACTCTCACTCAGACACAGCTGCCTCAACGTGGAACGATCTCATGGACACTCAAGCACGCCGCCAGTCTCAACTCATCTCAATATTCGTTTTAATCTCTCTCGCACAACATTCGCAACTCTTACAGCTGTTAGACCACGTTCTTTATGAAACGGAATTGTGAGCCGTTTCATTATTTGTGGATTATTTACGTGTTTGACTCGGTGCGATGTTCACTCTGTAAATGTGTAAGCTATAGATGTAAAATGTGTGTGTGTGTACATGTCATGCTGTGTGTGTGTGTGTCACTTGACACTGTGAACACCCTTGCACTCGAGATGTTCCTTTTTAAGGGAGGTTTTAGGTGAAATATTGTGTTGAATAAAGTTTTTTATTCTGTATATTATCAGAGCACGTGCACGATTTGTCAAAAAGCTCGGTCATGTTAAAAAAAAAAAAGTGATCGGTTGCTGAAACGAGCAATGAGGAGGTGCTCATTTCCCATTCGCGGCCCTGAGCCAGCAGTGGAAATTCCACATTCCTATGGTGGGGGAAAATCCACTTGGAGGAAAGCCATTGTTGACTCCTCCACGAAGTGGTATGCATTTTATTGACCCCCAACCAGGATTTGAATTTGCGACCTTCCAGTTGTGAGCCTCTCACTTAACTGCTGAGGCACCTGGCCGGTTATGACATCCATGAGGTTTTGAAGTCTTAGTTGATGGCTGATCTTCCGCCATCGTGGTCGATGCGTAACTTTGGTCCTGAATGGATTTGTTAACGCATTCAATGGACCGTTACACAGGAGCTCGAGCTCATCGCGTACTTGTTTTTTCCTGATTACAGCCACTCCGCTACACGTGCGACGCAGCAGCGACCCCGCGCTGGCTGGATCCGCGTCGGAACTGGTCCAGCCCGGCCTTACGGTCGCGGGTGACGGTGGCCGCAGGCCACAGACGCACTGGTCTACCACGAACCTGCACCAGCCGGCCGAGCCACCCCCCACGCAGAACGTACGCGAGCAAGTAGCGAGCCCAGTCCTTGCACGATCGTTTCTCACTGCTGTGTGGGCTGCGCGTCTCACTTTGTTCGAGAATTTGCAGTCTCGCAAACTCGTGTGTTGTTTAAATACACGGCATTTGCACCCACAATCACATTCGCTCCATTCACATTTAGTACGTTCACATCCACTACTTTTACGATCACAAATGCATATTCTTAGCTCTTTCGGTAAAGTCACGTTGAAGGGAAACAATAAAATAATAAAATATATATAAAACTATAAAAAAATTCTCCCAACGTTTTGACCATAACACAAACGGTCGTCATTTAAACGGTGTAATACAAAACGGTGTAATACACCGTTTAGATAATAATACAAAACGGTGTAATACACCGTTTAGATGATGATACAAAACGGTGTAATACACCGTTTAGATGATGATACAAAACGGTGTAATACACCGTTTAGATAATAATACAAAACGGTGTAATACACCGTTTAGATGATGATACAAAACGGTGTAATACACCGTTTAGATGATAATACAAAACGGTGTAATATACCGTTTAGATGATAATACAAAACGGTGTAATACACCGTTTAGATGATAATACAAAACGGTGTAATACACCGTTTAGATGATAATACGGTTAGATGACGACCGTTTGTGTTATGGTCGAAACGTCGTGAGAATTTTTTAATTGTTTTATATATATTTTATCATTTTATTGTTTCCCTTCAACATGACTTTACCGAAAGAGCTAAGAATATGAATTACTGCAGTCACGAAAGCTTTAAATCAAAAGATCACAAATGCATTCGCTACATTCACGTGATGCTGGTAATGAGTTAACGATCTCAGTTATAGCGCTGAGGTGCAGTGGTTATGGACGGTTCCATTAGAACTGAGTTATGTTTTTGTGATCTGTAAGAAAAGCAACAGGTAAGTATTTTTTTTCAATAAAACAACGGAAAAGCAAGATGGTCCTGAAAACGAGTCGCCGCGTTCATCGACAAGCGCAGTGGATGCCACATTGTGAGGTGCAGCCACACATGTTGTAGTGCAGGATCAGTGAAGCCTGCAGAGTGAAACTTGCAGGTTAAGGGCAGAATGTATTCTACAGGGTGAGTGCAGGGTGAATTATATGGGCTGCATCTAGCAGAGTGTGCTCAGTGTACTTACGGGCTGCGTGTGGTGCAGTGTAGAAACAGTGATCCTGCAGGGTGTGGTGCAGCCCTCTGGCCACCCTGTCTGCAGCTGGGTGTGTGCGGTTTTATTTTGAATGAAGAGGATCAAGCAGTCGTGTCTCTGATGTGGCTCTCACTCCGGACAATGCGTGCGATACGATGGGGAGAGCAGCTCAGTGTGACCCCGGCGGTTTGAATTGATACGGGGTGCTACCAGGCAGCTGCCCACGTGCACAATTTGACCCCTCGTAAAAGGTAGTTGGTTTCTATGTGAATTCCGTTCTGAAGATGGTACAATCGGAAATTTACGTTAATTGTATCTAACACATGGCACAGCTGTTTCTTGAAGGCGTCTGTATGACTTGCAAGTTAATTTGCTTGTGCCATAAAGTACTTCTGTAACAACTTTAACGATACTCTACATTAACACATTCCCACTTTGGTTAAACTTTATTGCATGCGTATGCAAATGCAACGTTTTATTTAACACGTAGGCTTTCACGACCAATATTATTCATAATAAAGGTTTTTAGGTTAAATCGCGTAAGTATGTGTCGAAACCCTCCACCACCCAACAAGGGCAATCAGTAAGGGATTTGTCACGTACACAAAAAGACAATTCTACTTCAGCCCACCGGTGTGTTGAAGAGTGAATCCACAACATTTACAATTTGAGTACGACGTTTCGCTGGTAATTACATCCAGCATCATCGGGCGACTTTCAGACTAGTGAAGCCCTCCACCTGCTTCCGGTCTTAAATAGAGCAGCAGGGTGATGTCATCATTTAACCCAATCAGAGGCGGAGGGGGGGTATTGTAATTATTTAATAGATTAGTAATCGGTTAATTGTCATGATTTCTCTATATGGAGTTGTAATTTGTATTATTTAATAACTAAACCCAAACACTATACCCAATCAGGTGCAGAAATCAGAGGCGGAGTAGGGGGGAAGGTTGTTATTGTAATTATATACTACATTAGTAATCAGTTAATTAGTATGCGTTTCCCCCTATAAGGAATTGTAATGATTGTAATATGTATTATTTAATAATACGCTTCCAGGCCGCACTAAGCCTGTCGCTGTCAGAGCAATTAAAATTATTTGAAGCAGGTGGAGGGCTTCACTATTCTGGCAAATCGGCGCGATGATGCTGGATGTAATTACCAGCGAAACGTTGTACTCAAATTGTAAATGTTGTGGATTCACTCTTCAATACACCGGTGGGCTGAAGTAGTGACTTTGTCTTTTTGTTTACGTGACAAATCCCTTACTAATTAGCCTTGTCGGGTGGTGGAGGGTTTTCACACATTTATACATTTATACTTATGCGATCTAACCCAAAAACCTTTATTATGAGCAACGTTTTATGTTGGATATGTTTTGTTCTAAGCCAGTGGTTCCTAAGATGTGGTCGCGCAGATGGCTGGTGCTCCTCGAGGCTGCGGGAAGTGCTCGCGGAGCCGTTGAAAACGCTATGATTCAGAGTCATTTTATTTTGTAATAATCTGTTATTGGTGCACGGCCGTACACGGATATTTGTTGAGACATGGCGGTGATGGTCCGTGGGCCCAGAAGGGTTGGGATCTGCTGGTCTAAACTATAATGGTTGTCTGCTTGTTTGGGAAAATTAATGCACGATTTGCTTCATAAAAACATGTTCTGTTTTATTAACCACACTTACCAACTAATTGCGCTGCTTTTGTTAAAACTGTTTGCTGAGCTATCCCAGCAGTGGGCCCTGCCTCTCTAACCCCTTTGTCATGGATTCATCGGTCTGTGCCCGTTTGGGGGTGGCTGCATGCAGAGCACGGGTGGAGGGAGTGAAGGGGGATTGGGGCCCATGGGGGAGGGGCACCTGCCGGGGTTCCAGCGGGATCTGTCGCGTTCCTCGGTGGGCCTCACGCACCCCATCGTGGAGAAGTGGCTGGAGAGGCAGGAGGTAACCTCCGCCCCCTGCCACTCACAACCCAGCTTAAGCGGGCACACCAGGGCGTGCGTTTCCGCCTTGCCAGTGTCCTCGGCCCGATGTAATCTACAACAAAATAATCACCAGTGTCCTTGTGGAGACTATTAACAGATAACAACAACACACCTCCTTTCCACATCTGGCCCTCTGCTTAAAAATTTTAAAACAGTTTTTTAAACATTCTATCAGCCACATGGGCTTGGTTAAATAACTGGGCAGTTCACGAGTGTTGGTGCGAGCAAGCCTGACTGCTGATGACACATATGTTTGAAACTGGTCCTGAGTTTTCTTTTATTGAACCGATGTTGCTTGAATGAAGCAATTTACGACATAATAGAAACAGATGTTCCAGGAAGAGCACAAAACTGAAAGGGGCAGCGTGTGTTTGGGCTCAGGAACGGCAAGACAGCTGTAAAATCTGTTCATTGTGGAGTCACTGTATTTTGGCTGCCAGTCTCGATTTCAATGTTTTCCAGGTTTATCTTGTATTTGTCTTTGTAGTGAAGATTAAGTAGTTTTTCTTAAGCATTTTGCTCAGTATTTTTTGTACCAAAAGTGGTGACAGGCACCTCGGCTATTTTTTGAGCATGTTTAAAGGTCAAACCTCACCTGTAGCTTTGTCTAGCAATGTAAAAACAGTGTAATGAGCAGAGTTGAATTAAATCCTTGATTATGTTTGATCACGTAGAGCTATTAATGCTTCCCTTCCTAAAATGGACTGCTCAAAGTAGTTATTGGACAAGTTAAATAACGATTGTTTTTTTTATTTGGACTCAGGCACTTATACATGTTGAAATGTGTAAGGATAATCTCCATGAACCTGGGGGTTTGCTTTGACTGTAAAGTATGGGACCGTTTTTGAGGTCAATGTAGCAAGTGGAAGTGATGTATGTGTATTGGAAAGTTTAATCTGTTGCCCAGAAAAATCTATAGAGAATTTAAGGGAGACCGGTTTTAAGTTGTCTGGCTCTGTAAACAGCCTCGAAGGACAACAGAGCGCATTGTAAATTCCGTTGTGAGGCAGTGCACTGTATTTGTACTAACACGTGTTGGTGATCGTGGCTCACCAAACCTTTAGTACTGTGTGTGATGTGAGTTTTACAGCAGAAGGGAAGAGTCAGTGTTAAGTTTGTTATGAATAACCCAGTGGGAACTCAAGAGACCAGGATAGGAGTGGCATTTCCGACAGTGACCTGGGTGACTAAAATAACAAAAGAAATAACAAAAAACGATGTGGAGCAATGAAGCAAATAGAAATCGGAGCAAAACCAACCAGAAATAAAACGGTGCACAAACACAAATCAGTATTAAATGAAATTAATTTCCTTGGACAAAAGTTGGCTTGAACAAATTATTTTTGAAAACCTTTCATAGTAAAATTAAGTAATGGAAAAATTCTAAAAGATTAATGGTGATAATTGGACTGGGATGTAAACAGATAGGGATGTGTGTAGAATACAATTTCATGTCAGGTTATCATAGACAATGGACAGTTTAACAACATGGATGATGTAGAGTGTTAACCGGTCAGTCCACCAGTTTCTTTCCCCACTACAAGGGTTTTTCTATTTTTAATCACAGTTGATGAGTGCAGTACCTATTTGGTTGACTGTCTAGTTGGTGAATTATGACACTTTCTGTAGATGGTAAGGCATTAATCTCCGAGTGTTTGTGCTGCTGTCTTGTACCTCACGTCCGGCGTAGATAGTGTTTCCATTGTCGGAAGCAACACTCTTAACATCTGGCTGGTTTCCTTTTTGTTCTGCTGTTTGTCTTTCTTCCCAGGCCGTGGAGAATGGGGAAAAGGAAGAGGGCAGTGGCCACAAACGGGATGAGATCGTCAAACCCACGTCCCGCGCGGCCACCCCCCATCCCAGGTGGGGGCACCGTGAGCCCTGGCGGGACAATCTGAGCGAGCAATGCCAATGAGTCCATACGGCAAAGCCCGGCTTGCTGGACTAAAAGGGGGGGCCCTGGTTTGGCCAGCTGAAAAGTCCGGCTTGCTGCAATTTCAATATAATATAATAATTTTATATAGCGTCATTCATGCAATTGCATCCCACAACGCTGCACATAAATTATCCAGTTCCGTACACAGATTATACAAAAACAATATGTCTGTGAAAAAAGCAATACACACGTGGATGTGTAATGCATGTACACATGCATTATACAGTCGATGTGTATATGTAATGTGTTAGTAGTTTAACGGTTAGCACGATGCTGCGCTGTGACACTGGCGACCCGAGCTCGATTCCTGCTCACAGTGACGATTATCTGAACCGATCCAGGGGCTCCCCTGGGTCGACTCTGCCTCAAATGAGTACTTGGTGTGTTTGTAAATATTGCCACTAGGGAGACAAAGGTGGCCGGGCGTGGTGCTGGCCGACTCCCTCCTCATGTACAGTGCTAGCCTTCATAGGTGCTTGCTAAAGGCATTTCCCCCAAAAGTATGTTGAGGCTTATTCTTAGCTCTTTCGGTAAAGTCACGTTGAAGGGAAACAATAAAATAATAAAATATATACGGGGGATATTTGTCTTTTTTTTGTCTTTGTTCGTGCACAGACCAAAACTTAAAAAGTACTTTGCAGTATGCGTGGTGCAATAGAAATGTGGGTGTGGGGGGTATGCCAATACCTGAACGCCTATCCTTCCCTGCCATCTCATATTTTACATATCGTACAAAATGTTGGTCCACTGATATATTTTTTATACACGTTGTACTACCTAACTTATAAAGTATAGGATATGAATTATTTTATTCTATTTTAAATAATTTTTTATTTTAAATCAATTACAGACATGTTTTGATCGGTTGACCAGGTCCAGCTGTATGCTAATTTCGGGTAGCCAGGGTCCGGCTAGCCGCGGTTTGAGGGTAGTTCAGAATTTTAGGGAGCGTGATTCACATTGTCCTCGGCCGAGCGTCCTAACGGAGCATTGCCGCTGTGCCTGAGAGACCGCGTGCGATCGTGCATTGGCAGGGACTTCAAGAAGCTGGTGGAGGTGGTGAACGACGGGGGCCCGCTCGGCATCCACGTGGTGCCCTTTCTCACCAAGAGCGGGAGGTAACGCGGGAGAGGGGCGACGATGTGCGGGCGTGTGCCCGCACGGGCAGGCGGGCGGGCGGACGGACTCGTCTGATTATATCGTGCGTGTGAACATGCTTAGGCACTCAAACTCTGCATTTGCAGGGTGGCATCCACACGTGCGAGAGATATTCTAAATGGGACTCAAATAAATTGTCATCAAATCTTCATTTGAAATAAATCAAGACCCTAGAATGGTTTCTTTCGAGAGAGACATAGGTGACAAAGACAATGCAGAAGGTGTGGTAATTATCAAGCAACGGTACACAGAGTAAACTTTTAGAAGAAGAAAAAAGGCTAAATTATACGGATCAAATGAAAGCAATTCAGCAATATAACGTTTAAAATATAACCTAATAGTTTCAAAGTAGTAAAATGAGGTTGTCGGCAATGATGATGCTGGCCATTAACCACCGAGTGGGAGGCATCGGTTGTGAAGCGCAGGACGTTTGGGGGGGATTTTGGCAGGAGCAGCAATTCCCTGATTGAATGGGTGGATGCTTTGGCAACCAACATGATTCATTTTAGATGTTTGGATCAGATCACTTAAGTAAAATGTGTGTCGTAAACCCTCCTCCACCCGACACAGCCAATAAATAAAGTTGTCACATGATGAAAAAAGGTGCTAGTTTATTACTGCGTCAACAGAGTAATAAACTCTGTGAATAGGAATTAAACATGTGGAGAGGCCATATATTAAGGAATTTATATTTATGATCATAGATGCATCATCACAGGCATAATACAAAATAATCACGAGTGTCGTGGAGGATTTTACAAAATTAAACAAGCAGACAAAGCCTGCTTCCTACATCGACCTCCTACACCTCCCATCAGCCATACAACCTGGGTGCATAATGTCAGCGGCATTTGTACAATGCAAACAAAACTGGACTGTTTTTGACATTCTGTATCTCATCAGCGGTCAGGCGCACTTGAACCAATGCTAATCAACTGCCATATGTTATAGGTAAGGTATGTGTTAGTTCAATACAAACTATATAAGACACAACACAGAATAATAATGATTGTCATTGTGGATGATGCACTTTACAAAATAAATATAGCAGACAATATGATGCCTTGTGGAAGAGTGTCGGTCACAGTCCCTGCTGCTACGCCATTGTGTGTCGCATGCAACCGAGCAGGAGCCTGGGCCTGCGGATTCGCACTATCGAGGAAGGCAGCAGGACCCAGCGCGAGGGGGCTCTGCGCCAGAACGACTGCATCACGCGCATCAATCACACACGCCTCACCGATACCTCCTTTGAGGAGTGAGTTGCCCGATGTGATTTCCCCTTGGACCTGGAGTTCTGACATTGCTGACTGTCGTATGGACAAATCTTGTGATGCCATTTAGATCACAGTGATAGTGTACCCGCCACAGTAATTAGTGTTTAAACATAGCTGCTGAGCACAGACTCAAAGGCTGAAAATGTGAAGTGGCCAGCAAGAAACAGCACTTTAAAAGTTGTAATAGGTAAGAGTTAACCCCATTTCTTGGTAAGAGCTTGGGAGAAGGGACGATAGTAGGGATTATAAATTCGAGCGGTGCGAGGGAAGAAGTAGGATGAGAAAAATGTGGATGGTGACCTCCAGTGTTGTGGGTGAGTGGATAAGTGAGAAATATAAGTTCGTGGATGAGTGCGAAATTGAGTGAGTGGGTAAGTGAGTGAATAGGTGAGTGATTACGTTGTTGTGTCCTGCCGTGTGGATGAGATGTAACAGTTAGTCTGGTACCAAATCCTCAACTTGGGAATTAACGAGTGAAGGTCACGAGAACAGAAACTATGATAATAGCGATAGAAGAGTGATATCCAGGTGACTGAGTGCTGGTGAGAGAGTGACTGGAGTAAATCAGTCAGTGCTGGATCCTCAATCGACTTGACTGCTGCTTTGCATTGAAATCAACTTCTATACCTGAATGTGCCCCACGTGGGTGCTGAAAACTGGAGCCTCAAATCTTTCAAGTCTGTTCAGTAATTAACCTGTGCTAATTTTGTATTTAGCGATCGCTGCTAATTAATAGATTTGCCTTGGAGAAGGCTGTCTCCGACTTTGGAACCTGTGCGGTGCTTGGGAACGTGTATGATTACATCTTTAAAAAAACAAATTCCTTCCCATTTGGCGGTAGAGATGTACAGTAGTGTATCAGGCATAAACAGTCCCTGACTGGGCAGATTGCGAGGAAGTGTGTGTATGGAGCTTGGGGGTGTATGTGAACCCTGTCTCAGTGCGGGTTTATTTGAGGTTTGAATGACAGAATCGGGGAGCATTTTTCTCATTTCGTTTTAAGGAAATAGTTATGTAAAATTATGAATATTGCAGAAAATGGAGTAGCTGAAAGGGGAATTCTCACGTTAGTGTGTTCACGTGTGCAGTTCTGCCATCAGGGACTGCGAGACATTTAGGAATACTGTGCGGCTCTTCTGGACGCACAGAATGCATACCGGGCTGCCAGATGACGAAACGCAAACCGACAGCACGGGTTTGAATAAAGAATTGGGATTGCCGAGCCAGCCAGTCTTCAGGGTGCCTTTTAATGCCAAAAAAATATCTCCACTCAAAAAACGTATTTCTAAATTTCGTTAAGACCCTGCGGCTGTACACTGCGGACAAATAGCTAATCGGAGGTGCAATACTTAATCATCAGCCATGATAAATCTACTGCTGGATGAAGGCCTCTCCAAACCACTGCCACTTACAGTTATGCGATGCAACAATCCACCCGGCACTTGCACACATAAAGTGACTTCATCGCTCCACCTCCTTGGTGTCCGTCCTCTTGGACGTATTCAATTCCTTGGCTTCCACTCCGTTGCTGTCCTTGACCAACATCGATCATCCCCTTGCGCAACGCATCCTGCCCAAGGCCACTCACTTTTCTTGGTAGTTTGGATGATATCATTAATCTTCATTGCTTTGTGCACTTTTCAGATTTTTTTCTATATGTTTCGGTAATGACCATGTGTCATAGGCAGTGTATGGGCTGATGATTCAAAACGTTCTTTAACGCACATCGCTGTGTTGTTTTTAATGATCAAGTTCAGCTTTCCAAAAACACACCAATCTGCCCTCGTCCGCCTCTCTGTTTCACATCTTTGATTTCGGTCGCCATCAGGAGCCGTTGTCGGCGCATGTGGCACGGCTACAGGAGGCAAAGCGCAACCACAGAGATTCTATAAAACATCCATGTATGGGGTTCTGTGTGCAGGTCACAAAAGGCTTTTCGCGAGGCCCTGAAGAGCAGCGTTCTGCAACTGTGGGTCGTTCACGGGGAGAAGCGAGAACACTACGAGCAGGTGATGCAGCTGTGGGGCAACCAGGAGTCCGAGCAGATCGATTCCGACTCGGCCGAGGACATTGATGAAGATTATGAGGACGAGGGCCCACCGTCCTTCAAGGTGCCCCCGCCGGTGGCACCAAAACCCACCATGAAACCAGTGGCAGGGCTAAGCAGCAGGAAGCAGGAACCGCCTTCAGGTGCCGGTGCCAGTGCCAAGGTCACCCCCAAGTCTCTTCTCATTGCACCTGCGCGGAGGATGCCGGTGAGACTGCCCCGTCACATGGAGCTTAACAACCTCTTTGCCATGTAGGTGTCAAGTAGCTCATAGCTGTGCCAATTAGGCCTCCCATTAGGATGTTTGCCCGCACGGTGCCTCCTACTTGACTCGTAAAGGATTATGCCATGACGGGTTATTCATTAAGTTTCCACTGGTTCTGTCAACCTCTTTTAATGTTGAAATGTAATCTTTTTCATTTAAAATAATGTTGGTATTTATTTTATTTTTTATTTTATATCAGGTCGTAATCATCTATTTGGGTGCTTCTGTAGGTTATTTATAACTGGTCAAAGGTCATGCTGTGGGGTCAAAGACAAGAATACACACGTTTCTGCATACAGTATATGAACACGCTTTCATACCTCTGCTTTACTGCTACTCACCTGGCCGGTTTGACTTGACAGTATTACAAAATGTTTACTTTAGCATCAGTAACATGCAATGTTGTGTTAATCTTTGAATACCCTTTGGGACAATGTACTTACAAATTAAAATATCATAGGAATTTGACCTCCATGTAGTTTTCATACGTGCCTATCCAACTGAATACCATGCCCACTCATTTTATGAAGAAAATAGTTGAAACCCTTTCTAAAGGGCAGTGATGTGGCCAGCGATCACGTGTTAGCCACTTGTTGCAGGGGTTCACAGTTCAAGCCCAGTAGCCGTCCTGGTTTATACTGCTGGTTTATGAATGATAAAATACACACCATGTGCTAAGAGTAGATTTTAAAGATCCTCTGATGTCATTTGAAGAAGAGTAAGGCATTGTGTTGCTGGCATCATGGTCCAAGTTTGAAAATTTACCCCGCAAATCACTCAATTCGTAATCATAGTGATTGTTGCCTCCTGTGAAAATTTTGCAGGACCCTCCTGAAAATGAGTTGAAACTGTGAGGTTTTCCTGGCTAAACAAGTGTAATAATGCCTTTCTGTAGTGATGCCTGTCTCGGCCTTGCAATCACGTCACCCCAGATACCGGCAGCTTTCCTGGCGGCGACAGACGCGAATTCTGGAACGGCTTCCTCTGCTCAGCCAATCCCAGCTGAGACCCAGCAGCACAAGCCACCAGCACAGGTGCCCAGGAAAATCCCAGGCCCTAGGTCCGCGACAGGGTCAACGTTCGGTGGTGACACTACGTCAGCACAGCTGGCGTCTCCCACGAAAGCCCCAGTGAAGGCCGACGTAAAGCTACAGCAGGCGACGGCAGCAGTGGCAGCGGCTGTATCTGCCGCCGTTGCGAGTCGCATCCCCACGGCCAGCTCCAGCATGGCTGCCCCTGCGGCCACGCCCAACGTCGCCTATACCACAAAGAAGGTGGATAAGAAGATTCCTATTCACCTGAAGAAAGGTGAGGGCCTCCTGGTATGGTGTGGGTGCAAGTTGTGGTGGTGCACACAGTGATGTCACGAGCAGTTCACGGTCAGGGCAGTGCTAGTTACAAACTGCTCCTGTTATTCATCTCCGAGTGATATTCATTCCTATGAGCAAATCATCTCATGATTGTGCCCCACTTATCAGTCTAATTTACATCTCAAATGCTGTTTCAAGCATATTGCTTTCCTGACAAGTCTAGCCATCTCCTCGATGCTGCTAAACTCGTGCCCTGACACGCTCACCCACTGGGTGCACACGGCCACGTATATTTACAGTACACAGTATATGAACACATTAGTTCATATACTGCAGATGTCTCCATTTGCTCACTCGGCCACCAAGATGGAGGCTTGAGAGCCAGGAGTGGATCTTGCAAGAGCTGATGAAGCTCAGCCCAGAATCCCAGAATGTGTTGCCCAGCTTCCGCTGATTGTGTGAGAGCCTGAGGCTGGTTGATATCCGCTGACTTGCCTAATGAGCCCTCATGCCTCAGAGCGGCCACTGTAGAGCATCGATGTAATGTATTATAATTAGTTTGTCAAAAGTGATTTTGTTTCCAAAGTGGAATTATACATTATTGTCAGGAGACATTTTTGGGCACATGATCTATTACAATGTTAGTTTGCATGAGCATTAATAAGCAATGAAAATAGACTTAAAGCTTTCGTGACTGCAGGAATTCATATTATTTGGGTCTTTCGGTAAAGCTACGTGGATAGAAAAATAATAAAAATAATACAAATAATAACAATATCACGACGTTTTGATCGCAACACAAGCAATCGTCATCAGGTGAACAATATGGCGGGAGAGCTGCTGAGGCAGGAAAATATATATATGGTGGAAGCGCTGCTAAGGCAGGGAGTTATAAAGGTTTGAGATGGGTGTAGCCCAAGGGTCAGTGGGTGGGGCTAAAGATGAAATTTGCATGTAAATGTAATATTGTAGAAATCTTGACAAATGAAGCTGTGGGGGGTGGCCATTGTATTGTGAGAGATTAGCATTTTAATGTAAGAGATTTGCTTGTAAATGTAAGCTCGGAGAGAGCTCGTTAAAGAGCCATCGCCATATGGAGGTGTAAAAGGATGGCAAGCCGCCATTTACTAACACAGCTAACGGTGACTGTGTTAGTGAATGTAACTTAGAGAGTCGAAAATAACTGCTAACATAGGTAGGTAGGAAGGGAACAACGCAGCCAGTTATGACCTAAACTGGTTAATAACGTCCTTCCAATGATTGCTCAGTTTGTACCCATCTTCTCGGGTGAAATTGTGTCTGTGTTTATATTTCTGGATGGCTTCATGAACGAACCTTTGCTGATTGCCAGTGGGTTTGCAGAGTACCTTCGTTTTGGCAAAATCTATTTCGTGTATGCCCACAGCGTTAAAACAATGATCAGCCACGGCTGATGTGTTGGTCCTACCATGTTTCAGATCTACCTTATGTTCACGAACCCGATTCGAGACATGTTGTTTAGTTTCCCCAATGTAGCTGCTGCCGCAGACGCAGCTTGGTTTGTAGACACCGGGGTGTTGTATGTCAGGGATCACATCCTTCACAGAAGGGATCACATCACACATTTTATGTACTGTGTTGAATCGTACCTGGATCTTGTGTTTGCTCATGATTTGGGAGATATTTTTGGTGACCCCTGCTATTCTTTGGTTCTTTCATTAAAGTCACGTATAAATAGAAAATAATAAATTACATAATAACATACGACGTTTCGATTGCAAAGCAAGCAATCATCATCAGGTACAAATGAAAGAGAAACACCCCAAGTAAACTTAGAAATATAATGCAACAGCGCAGAAAGTCGGCTGACACAACAGTCAACACCCTACCTGGTTGATTACGTCCAAGAGAGAGACAAGACACAGAACCGGAGACACAAACACAGACACACAAGCGGAAAGAATTAACACAGAGACACAGAGAGAGAGACACACGCATGGGCACACAGAGAAACAGCGTCTCTGTGTCGAGGCCTTAAATAGTTAGAGAGGGGGTACAGAGAGAGAGGGGGGGGGGGGGTTAGAAGATTTAGCATGTCAATGGGAGATCCCACAATGAGAGAACTCCACCGCCAACGCTGCAACAACCGAGGGGAGACAGAGAAGAAGGCAACACTAAATCAAACTAACTTAGTAAAATTTGGAAATGTAATGTAATGCGACACAGAGTCGGTCAACACACAATTAACACATGGTCTGGTCGATTACGCCACTCCAAAGATTGCTCAATTAGAAGTTAAGTGTGAAATTTGGGAGATGGACAAGGCACAGACATGGAGACAAAGACAGACACACAAGCAGAAAGAGACAACAACGAGACAGATAAATTTGAGAGAGAGACAAGGTACAGACATGGAGACACAAAGACAGACAAACAAGCACAGAGAGACAACAACGAGACAGAGAGAGAGGAGAAAACACAAACTTAAAACCTCCCCGTAGAGGTGTTTCAAACTCGATTTGGTGCTTTCGTGACTGCAGGAATTATTCTTTGGTTCTTTCGGTAAAGTCACGTATAAATAGAAAATAATAAATTACATAATAACATACGACGTTTCGATTGCAAAGCAAGCAATCATCATCAGGTACAAATGAAAGAGAAACACCCCAAGTAAACTTAGAAATATAATGCAACACAGCACAGAAAGTCGGCTGACACAACAGTCAACACCCTACCTGGTTGTGTACGTCCAAGAGAGAGACTTTCTGCGCTGTGTTGCATTATATTTCTAAGTTTACTCACACTTAACTTCTAATTGAGCAATCTTTGGAGTGGCGTAATCGACCAGACCATGTGTTAATTGTGTGTTGACCGACTCTGTGTCGCATTACATTACATTTCCAAAATTTTACTAAGTTAGTTTGATTTAGTGTTGCCTTCGTCTTTGTCTCCCCTCGGTTGTTGCAGCGTTGGTGGTGGAGTTCTCTCATTGTGGGATCTCCCATTGACATACTAATTCTTCTAACCCCCCCTCTCTCTCTGTACCCCCTCTCTAACTATTTAAGGCCTCAATACAGAGACGTTGTTTCTCTGTGTGCCCATGCGTGTGTCTCTCTCTCTGTGTCTCTGTGTTAATTCTTTCCGCTTTTGTGACTGTGTTTGTGTCTCCGGTTCTGTGTCTTGTCTCTCTCTTGGACGTGATCAACTAGGTAGGGTGTTGACTGTTGTGTCAGCCGACTTTCTGCGCTGTGTTGCATTATATTTCTAAGTTTACTTGGGGTGTTTCTCTTTCATTTGTACCTGATGATGATTGCTTGCTTTGCAATCGAAACGTCGTATGTTATTATGTAATTTATTATTTTCTATTTATACGTGACTTTACCGAAAGAACCAAAGAATAATTCCTGCAGTCACGAAAGCAACAAATCGACCCCTGCTATGTATGGCAAGGTGATGGTTTTGATTGAGTCCTCAGATGGTTCTTTCCAAACGGTTGGGGTGGGAAATTATGGTTGTCGCCTGATGAAGCTAGTTGTAATTACTGGCGAAACGTCGTACTCAGATTTCAAATGTTGTGGCTTGGCTCTCCAACACACTGGTGTGCTTTACTAGTGTAGTGGCTTCCATGGAGACACACACTGGAACTTGGAGGCAACACGTTTATTACAACACCCCGACAGGGTAACTACATAAACGTACGGGAAAACGACATAGGTGGTAGCTAACTTTCACGAGTGACTAAACCACAACGGGCGATTATATAACCGGGTCCGGTCAGTAACGTCCTGCTTGACCCACGATGCCGAGCATGACGACCGAATACCGAAGATCGAGGAGACGTAGCACGGCGGGTTGATTCCAGAACACAGCCTGGATCGGCACTTGGGACTTCCCTTTTATGCCCCTAAGCGTGGCCTGGCTTCGCCCTAGGCCATGCCCCCTTCTAGATCCTACTAGAAGGTTCTGGGCCTTATGTCACGTGTCCCTCTCGCCACCCCTTGGCCCCCCTCGTTACCCTCTCCTGGTCACGTGCCCTCTCCTGGTCACGTGCCCTCTCTCTGGCCGTTTCAGGCGTCTTCAGATTGCCTGTTGTGGTTCTCCTGAACCCATTGGTAGATTTAGCGCTACTTTTTAAATCGAGACTAAAATATTTCACCATTGAAATGGAACATCTTGTTTGTGAAGGTGTCCATGGTTTCAATCGACACATACACAGCAACCACATTATGATACTACTCTACAGCTTATACAGTTTGCATTTATGTACCGAACATCACGTTTAGTCAAACACACAAATGCATAACAATTAAACAGTGTACACCTCCGGTTCATACGTAATGTGCTCTCAGTGTAAATCAACTAGCAACAACTATACAACTATATTCTTGCTTCTTTCGGTAAAGTCACGTAGAAGGGAAGCAATAAAATAAGAAAAATATAAAACAATAAAATTCTAACGACGTTTCGACTGCAACACAAGCAATCATCATCAGGTGTGAAAACCACAGCAAGAATTTTTTTAAAAAGTGGCAGTTTTTTTAAAATTAGCACCACGGAGAGCGATTTGGCAGTTATTCAGATGGACGAGTTCATCTATGTTCGGAAAAGAGGAGGGGGGAGACGAAAATAATGGATGCGGTCTGAAAGCCACCGTAAGCGTGAACAATCAATTAAGACCCGAAATGGTTTATCAAATCCTTCCAATGATTGCTAAGCCAGAATCCATCATCTCGGTTGAAATTGTCTCTGTGTTTGTATATGTGGATAGCCTCATGAACAAATCTCTCATGGTAGCCAGATGGCTTGTAAAGAACCTCTGTCTTGGAGAAGTCAATGTCATGTGAGCCTACTGAATTATAACAGTGATCTGCCACGGCCGAGGTGTTGGTCTACCGTGTTGTAGGTCTGCCCTGTGTTCACGAATGCGGTCCAAGACATGTCGTTTGGTTTCTCCAATGTAACTGCTACCACAGAGGCAACTTAGTTTGTAGACGCCAGGGTACTGTATGTCCGGAATCACATCTTTTAAAGACGGAACCAGATCACGGATTTTATGTAATGTGTTGAATCGGACCTGGATCTTGTGTTTATTCAAGATTTTGGAGATCTTTTTTGTGATCCTCGCAATGTAGGGTAAAGTGATGGTTTTGAAAGGCTCCCCAAGAGGGTCCTTCTTCATGGTTGGAGTGATAGCTTTGCAGATTGTGTAGTCGGAGTAACCATTAGCCTTAAGAGCTTGGTGTACGTGCTTGAGTTCACTGGCTATGTGTTCCTGGTCGGATATGCATTGGGCTCTATGGTGCAGAGTCTTGATGAGGGAATTCTTCTGGGATGGATGGTGGTGGGAATCCGGTTTCAGATAAGCATCCGTATGGGTAGCTTTCTTGTAGACAGAGTGGCTCATTGAACCATCAGGTCTCTTTTTATTAGGACATCCAAAAAAGGTAGCTTGCCATCTTTTTCGACTTCCATAGTAAATCTGATGGCTGGGTGTATGGAATTGATGTGGTCGAAGAATTGGTCTAGAGCAGGCCGGCCATGTGGCCAGATGACAAAAGTGTCATCCACGTACCTCTTCCATAAGGTTGGGCGCAGAGTGGCAGTCTGGATGGCGTCAGTCTCAAATTTTTCCGTGAAAATGTTGGCTACACCGGAGATAGGGGGGGAGCTCATTGGGGTGCCCTCAGTTTGTAGAAAGTTCCATTCCAAGTGAAGTATGTATTGGTTAAGCAGTGTCTCACCAGGGGGGGTACCTTGATGAACCAAGTCTTCAATGATTGCGATGGTGTCAGGTACAGGAACTTTGGTGAATAAGGAAACTACATCAAAACTGACAAGCAGGTCGTCTGGGGACAGGGAAATACCCGTGATTGTCGATATCAGGTGAGTATAATTTTATACTGCAGAGGTGTTTTTTCCAGTGAAATGCTGCAGGATTTCAGACAGAAAACGAGCCAGTTTGTAGGTGGGGGAGTTGATAGTAGAGACGATGGGACAAAGGGGTGTATCTACTTTATGTATTTTTGCTAAGCCGTATAATCTTGGTGGCCTGGCAGCACAAGGTTTCAACGAGAATTGTTTGGTTTGATCAATTAATGTGGTTGAATCAGAAATGATTTTGTTGGTTTGTATGATGAGGCTGTTGGTGGGATCTCTTTTTATTTTTGTATAGCTGCCATCGTTGAGTAATTCTTGAATTTTGTTGTTATAAACCTTCTGCTGCCAGGCCACCAAGATTATACGGCTTACCAAAAATGCATAAAGTAGATACACCCCTTCTCCAAGACAGAGGTTCTTTGCAAGCCATCTGGCTACCATGAGAGATTCGTTCATGAGGCTATCCACATATACAAACACAGAGACAATTTAAACCGAGAAGATGGATTCAGGCTTAGCAATCATTGGAAAGATTTGATAAACCATTTCAGTTCTTAATTGATTGTTCACGCTTACAGTGGCTTTCAGACAGCATACATTATAAAAAATTTCGTCTCCCCCTTCCTCTTTTCAAAATATAGATGGACTAGTCCTGGGCAAACTGCCAAATTGCTGCGCGTGACGCTAACGTTTTTTATAAATAAATAAATGCGCCGTTTAAAAATAAATTTATGCAAATCAACACACCTGAAGATGACCGTTTGAGTTATGGTCGAAACGTCGTGAGAATTTTTATTGTTTTATATATATTATATTATTTTGTTGTTTCTCTTCAACGTGACTTTACCGAAAAAACTAAGAATATGAATTACTGCAGTCACGAAAGCTTTAAATCAAAATTTAAATAGATGAACTCGTCCATCTGAATAACTGCCAAATCGCTCTCCGTGGTGCTAACGTTAAAAAAAACGCCACTTTTTTCAGATTTTCTTGCTGTGATTTTCACACCTGATGATGATTGCTTGTGTTGCAGTCGAAACGTCGTGAGAATTTTATTGTTTTATATTTTTATTATTTTATTGTTTCCCTTCTACTTCACTTTACCGAAAGAACCAAGAATATGAATCCCTGCAGTCACGTAAGCTTTAAATCAAAAAAACTATACAACTATTTTTATTTTACCAGGTAAGGCCCACTGAGCAATATAGCTCTTTTTCAGAAGCGACTTGGCCACACATGATTGCTCAACAAAGTGGCTTATCACGTGGAAATGTATAGCAGCAGCCAAACACTCTAAACGCATATTTCTAAATGTGGAGGGAAAAACTGGAGGGCCTGGAGAAAAATCCACGCGACCATGGGGAGAACATGCAAACTCCAAATGTGCAGGCGTCAGGGTCTGGATCAAACCCACGACCTACTGTATACCAGGCGAGGTAGTTAACATCACGCCACTATGTTGTGCAATCGTGCACAGGAAGATGTTGTGCAAGCATGTTTTGATTAAATATTCAAATAAGTTGAGACTAGCGGCGTATATTTGAGTGTCCGTGAGATCGTTCCACATTGATGCAGCTCCATCCGTGTCTGAGCGAGAGTTTTGCCTGCTCGGGTTTTTCCTCCAGGGACAGTGACACTGTTGCATTTTTGAGGCCATTGAGCAGAGTTACTGTTGGAGTAAAACGACAGCGGTCGAGTGAAGTACGGCGGTGGGGGCATTTAAACGCAGCGGTCCCATTTTTAATCTGCCCGCGCTTCAAGATGCCCGTGCATCCATTGCTACGACATGGCCATTTGTAACGAGGGTGATCGCGGCCTGGTGCAGGTCTCGACGGGCTAGGCTTCACGATCGCGACACGCGACACGCCGGTGGGAGGCCGCACGCCGATCTACGTGAAGAGCATCATGTCCAAGGGCGCGGCACTGAGTGACGGCCGCCTCAAGTCTGGAGATCGGCTCCTGGAGGTGAGGGCTCCCAGGCTTGTTCTCCTGAGAAAAACAGCACTCGTTGGAGAGAAACTCATGCTGTCCTGTTCAGTGTGCTACAGGGTGGCGGCAGCACAGGGGCGACCCTCCTGCCTCACAGCAACAAGTGCCTGGGTTCGATTTTCGACCTGTCTGCCTTTCTGTGTGGATTGTGTATGTTCTTCCCCTGTTCTGTATGAGTTTCCTCCGAGTTCTCTAGATTCCTGCTGTAGCTAAAATTCATACCATGTCACTGCTGTTGGCAAATTATTAAAATTATTGACATTGTGCACAGACTCTTGATACTTAGTGAGGCTTTCCTGGGTAAATAATTTTAATAATAAATACGTGTTCAACTAATAAATAACATTCAACTTAAAACACACTACATATATTGGTTCATACTCTTTGGGTCTTTCGGTAAAGTCACGTAGATAGAAAAACAATAAAAAATGACGACGTTTCGATCGCAACACAAGCAATCGTCTTCAGGTGAAAAAATACAGCAGGCAAACTGCTGAGGCAGGAGAAATATAGCGAGAGAACTACTGCAGCAAGAGGTTATAAAGGTTTGAGATGGGTACAACCCAAGGGTAAGTGGGCGGGGCTAGAGATGGAATTTACAGTAATATACCTCGCCATTGTATTGCTGGAGATTAGCATGTCAACCTGTTAATGTAACCCCCACGACTGCGGTGCTGAAGAAGCCATTGTATTGCTAGAGATTAGAGATTAGCATGTCAATGTGAGATGGCTCCTGCTGCGGGAGGGGTTGAGGATAATTATAATAACACAGTTGCTGAGTACAGGCTTATAGGCCCAAAACGTCAAGTGGCCCGCAACAAAAAGCACTACAAACATAATAGACAAGGGTGTGAAACATTTCTTGAATTCAGCAAGGTTATTATAAGAGCTTTGGAAAAATATATGATAATCGCAGGGAATTCCAAAGTGGAGCAGTGTGAGGGAAGATGCAGAAAAATAAATGTTGTAACCTGCGGTGTGGTGAGTGATTTGGGTGAGTGAGTTAGTGTGTTGCTGTGCCCTAGTGTGGTGGTTGAACACAGAGTGGATGAGATTTAACAGTTTGCTGGTAGAAACAGCCTGCGGAGGATTAATTGATGCCTTTGTCTCCAGGCTAGTCGGCTTTTTTTTCTGAGTTGGCCACACAGATGCTTCCTCCATGCGCTGCGCGGACATCCTGTGTAAATCAGCGCTGTCGCACGAACCTTTCTGGGCTCCGGGATGTCCTGCGCTGACTCATCGCTGTGCGTCGCACGTGCCACTTCAGATTACAGGATTTCCTCTGCTGAATCTGTGCTTTCAGTCAGAGTTGACTGTTTATATGTTTAAAGAAATAAAATAACGGTGTCGTAATAATGGGGCACGCTGTGACTCTTTATTGGGCTTTTGTAATTAATAAAGTTGCGGACAATGAATGGCATTTATATTTTTTGTCATGAGATTCTACTCTCTGTTTTCTATTTACCTATCAACTGTGTGTTTGCTTTTAATGTATTTGTAATAACAATTCTAATTTTGAACATATGGTGTTTCCATCGTTATTAAGCTGTCACGAGCACGCTGTGCATACAGGTGGATATAGTCCCCCAGTAGAGAGCAACGTTCTTCCGTGTCATCCCAATTGAGTAGTTTGCAGTGTCATTAACAAATTTGGCAAATTTTGATCGTGACACTGGAAACGAACTGCGAACCTCTATGACAAGCGGCACGCGCGCTATCGCCGGGTCGCGTCAATGCCTCATGTCACCATGAAACGTGATTGTCCTGATTTAGAGACACAGACAGTTGTGAAAATGTCAAATCGCTGCGACACTTGGTTAAAAAAGCACGACTGCTCTGTGGGAATTCAACAGGTGTTATCCTTGGAGAAATGTATAGGTTATAGATTTTAAATCTTCATCTATTTGTCAATGGACACCCTAATGAAAGGGAATTTACATTTGGAATATTAAAATGAATCATAAAGAAAATAAAGGATTCTCTCCTACCATAGGAATGTGGAATATCCATCACTGGCTCAGGACTGTAAACGGGAGATGATCACCGCCTCAGTGGGCTTAGTCCAACAAACAGCGAGCATGTGTACGGTCTGGCTCCTCCGCTGTTTTTTGTCAGATGTACGAGAAAGGCAATGGTGAGCAAGTGTGTGTGAAGTGAGACGGTATCTCCCCGCGTGCGTGGGGCAGGTGAACGGGCTGGACGTGACGAGTCGCACGCAGGAGGAAGTTGTGGCGATTCTGCGCAGCACTAAGCTTGGCGGCTCCGTCGACCTGCTGGTCTCGCGCCACCACGACGTCCCCCTCTCCCCAGATGATCCGGTGCGTGTGGGATGTGTGGGGCATGAGGGGAAATTGTGCGGAGAGTGTGGGGAGAGGGGACAGTGTGGGGGGAGAGTGTGGGGAGAGGGAAGTATCGTGGGGACTGTCGGCGACCGTGTCTCCATTTTCAATCCAAAACACCACTTCCACCAAGGGTACAACCCTCCCGGCGATGTTGTTGTAACTGCCGGTCCCTTGTAGCACAGACTGGCATTAACCACGCTGTGCATCACGTGAGCTCCCAACTACCGTTTCGTCCCAACTACTGCTCCCTCGCAACTACCGCTCACTCCCAGCTCCGCTCACCGCCCCTTCTGACCTCCACCGTGACAAGCGCGACATGTGCCCCGCATAGGGTGAGACACGCACACTTGGACCCCCGGTCAACGGCGACGATTTATACTTAATTGTATAGCTCACTTGTTGAAAACAGGCCCAAAGGCCCATAACGTCAAGCGGCCAGCAATACATTCCACACCTTTCTTGAATTCGGCAAGGTTATTTACTTTAACAGCTTGGGGATAAGAAACGGTGGGAGATAACTCAATGTTTTGGTGATTGAGAGAAGGAGCAGAAAGAGAAGTGAGGTGACCTGCAGAATATAGAGTGAAATGAAATAGTGGTAGACCGAGTCCTCAACGTGGGTGGAGGAATCCACAAATGAAGTTGCTGTTTTTGAGTACCTATTAACGTTGCATGACACACGAGGGAGTGGTGTGCCCAGTACCATTCCTGGTTGCTTTTGTCTCCCTCGTAGTGATGTTCACACATTGCAACAAGTACTCTTTTATGGCTGAGTTGATCTAGGTTTGGTCCAGAACCAAACCTAGATGACTGGGTTTGTAGTGAAGTGGGAAAACCACTGCGCTTCCGCTTCACCTAAGAGACACGCACAAACTCACGCAGACACACACTCGAACCGACATGTGCACGCTCACGCAGATACGCTAGACATGCAGGAGGCGGCTCAGCGTGTGGGATGTGACACGCTCACACACGGCACAGACGCGCTCGGAGCGGCGCACGACACGCAGACACGTGGGACGCAACCGGCACAGCACGCAGGAAATGGGAGACACGCATGACATGAGAGACGCGGCGGGCACGACAAAGCGTGCCCTGTCGCCAGCTCAGGTACGGCGCCGCTCTCCCCCGGGGCTTGTGCCCGGTCTATTTTTTCCCTGCCCCGCGTGGCTCTCCCACTCATTTAACCGTTCCTCCCAGAGAGATGCCAGATGCGGCTTGGTCGCTGCTTAATGCGTTGTGGGCCAATTGCGAGTATTGTTGATGCAGCCTTCACACAGCAACGCGCGTGTGCCTATCTCTGTATTGCCTCAATTAAAGGACGTTTATGTTGGCAGTGGTGCACAGCCCAATAAACAACTCAACAGGTTGGTCAATAAGCTTTGTGATATTCATAGGGAAACAATTTTAATAAGCTATGTTTTGTACAATTTTCCTTTTTTAGTTTTTGCTATGAAGGACCATTGCCTGGAATGTCGCCTAATATATATTTTTTCCTGTTAGAGCCAGAGTGTAATTTATGACCGTAATGAGTTTTTGTTTTGTTTATAGTTTTCTAGGAATCCTCAGGCTTCTTTGACATCCCATTGTCTGGAACATGTGGTGATGTATATGTTGTTGTTGGAATTTCACACTGCCTTATGCAAGAAATATTCAACACAGATGCCTGAGCACTGGCCCAATATGTAAAGTGGCCAGTAATAAACTGCACTCTCAGAGCTGTAATTGATCGGGTTCACACATTTACTTAAGCGAGCAAGGATATTATGAGAGCTTGAAAAAAGAGACGGTGGTAGGGAATTCGAAAGTGGAGCATTGCGAGGAAAGAACATTGTGGTTGAGACAAAACGGGCAGTGTCTTAGGTGAAGTTTAGGGAAATGAGCGATAACCACGGTCGTAGCAATAGCAGAGTGATCATATGCACATCTACCTTGTTAGCGTGCAAACATATGCATACTGTACTCAACTCTCCCTCATCTGCCTTAGTGGGTCACACTGGTGATGTTAAATCCGTGAGTCTGCCAGTATGGTGAAGTGTCCGATGCCTTATGGGTATGCAGAGTTTTTGTGAGTGTGACGTGATGTGTGTGGATGTGTGTGTGCTCACTTGAAATGAACATCCTTTGACAGCAACACCATCCTCCTTGGTGTGTGAGGGGACAGTGGTGGTGAGGGGACAGTGGTGGTGAGGGACAGTGGTGGTGAGGGACAGTAGTGGTGAGGGGGCTGTGGTGGTAAGGGAGCAGTGGTGGTAAGGGGCAGTGGTGTGTGAGGGGGCAGTGGTGGTGAGGGACAGTGGTGTGTGAGGGGACAGTGGTGTGTGAGGGGGCAGTGGTGTTGTGAGAGGGCTGTGGTGTGTGAGGGGCAGTGGTGGTGAGGGGCAGTGGTGTGTGAGGTGGCAGTGGTGTGCGAGGGAGCAGTGGTGTGTGAGGGGACAGTGGTGTGTGAGGGGACAGTGGTGTGTGAGGGGACAGTGGTGGTGAGGGGCAGTGGTGTGTGAGGGGATAGTGGAGTGTGAGGGGGCAGTGGTGTGTGAGGGAGCAGTGATGTGTTTGGAGAAATTAATGAACTCTTAGCTACATCACATGCTAATAATTGGGAAGTCCAGTGCAATGGTATATTATAGCACACACACTCACTGGCAGATGGACCTTTGTTTTCGAATTCACCATGAATGCCACTGAACATACACTTTCCCTTATTCTCAGAAATGTTAGTGATTTTAAACATAGGCGAGAGGTGTGGGGGTCACCTCTGTAGATTTGTCTCCGTAATTACAGAACGCAGCCTTTGGCAAGTGTTCTGCATGAACAAAAGAAATAGAAACACCATTCTTATGATTGTCTATTTGTGAATCTGGCATTACAAAGCAGAGCAGCGCTTTGGGACGGGAAGGAATGCTGTGAGGATGCTATGTTTCCATTCATATTGAAACAATACAAAAGCACACTGCTTCTGCCGCATTTAGAACAGGGAGAGCTTGGATATCTTGGATTTGTGAAAATCAAACAGTTGCCACTGATTATCCATATTGAGGCGATTAGCGCACAAATTGGTTAATTTCTTATGTGGCTGTTTCTTTCCCCTTTCCATGATGTGACATCCATCGGGTCATGCGAGTGTGACCAAGAGCAGCTCCTGGTTTGTCCAGAGCTTCTGAGGTCCCTGGGAGGCCTGAATGAGGGCCCGTGGTTGAGTTAAAATAGGCACCAGTGGTTCAATGAAATAACAAAGTTGGCGTCATGCCTCCGGCAATGATGCCTTCATTTTTCATTCAATGTCAGAAAGTCAGTGATTTACTGCTCCAATGAGCATTGAGGCGGTGCTTATTTCCTCTTCACAGCCCTGCGCCAGTAGTGGAAATTCCATATTCCTCTGATGTGGCTGAGTTGATCCATAGGACAACCACTGTTGGCTTCCTCACAAAGTAGTAATCATTTTATAGACCCTGGAGGATGATGGGCCAAGTCAATCCTCAGCCTAGGATTTTAACTAGTATCAAAAGCTCTGATAAATGAGATCCTCAAGTAGTGTATAGCCCAGGCTGGGTTAAACAGTAGAGGAACGTGGTGGTGGTGGTGGTGTGTTTACTAGAGCGTTTTACCAATGTCTGCCACACACATTGAAAGTAAAGGCCCATTAAGCCTTGTTTACACAGTTAGCCATTTCTGTTTAACTAACTGCATATCATTTTACGTTTTACCTATAGGTGTTTGAAGGCTTTGGCTCTAAGACAAGAAGCAATATGACATACTCATGACAACAGAAAAACAGAATTAATTAACTGTTGAGATTGCTTGTGTTGAACTAATGCTGCTGAATTATGCACTCCTGATTGGATGTTGAAAAAAAGATAGTTTTTCCTGTGGAGGACAAATTTGAATGAGACGTTTGGTTATATTCTTTGGGTCTTTCGGTAGAGTCTCGTAGATAAGTTCAAAGAAAATAACAAAAAACTACGACGGTTTTTTTTCTTCCTGATGACGACCGCTTGTGTTGCGATCGAAACGTCGTAGTTTTTTGTTATTTTCTTTGAACCTATCTACGTGACTTTACCAGAAGACCCTAAGAATATTAATTCCTGCAGTCACGAAAGCTTTAAGTCAAGATTTAGACGTTTGGTTGTCATTATTATTGTGTCACTTTCATTCGGCACAGTTATGCTTCCTCTTAATCAGTAACTGTCATCATTGAGAGGTTTAAGTAATTTGAGAGCTGCTGCTGTTACCACAGCAAAGTGATTGCTCCAGGAGGCAGAGTGCCCTGATGATCGACTCACAGATGCTACGGAGAGCAATAAGCATGCCCCATGGGGCAATGGGTGCAACGCAAGCCGGCGCCGCCGCCGCTGCTGCTGCTGCACCCGGTATCTGTTCGAGGGCATTGTTTCGGAGCAGCCAGCGGCCGTTGTCTCAGAGTGGATGTGCAGGAGACCACCCAGTTATATTTTTGAACAGTTTCTGAGCACAGGCCCAAAGGCTGGCAACCTAGAGCACTGTCACGTTGGTAATAGATTAAGGGTTAACGCGTTTTTAGAATTAAGCAGATTTATTTTAAGAACTTAGGGAAAAGAGACGATAATGGGAGGGCAATTCTGAATTGGAGTAGTGTGAGGGAAGATTCATAAAGAGAAGTGTTGTGACCTGCAGTGGTGAGTGGGTGAGCGAGAGTGTGAGTGATTGAGCGGATGAGTTGCTGTGACCTACAGTTGTGGTGGTTGAACACAGCATGGATGAGACGAGACAGTCTGATTCTTGTAGGTTTATTTAATAAACAAGAAACACAAAGCTTAAAGCTCGAATTGATGGGTATTGTTATTTGCTTTCATGTTGTTAGCGATTCAGTGGTATTACCGGCACGCTCCCGAGCCATAACGTGGATCCATCTGCCTCCCGCATTCGTATGGAAATAAATAGCTCTGTTGAACTGTGCCATTCAACCGCCTCAATCAATAGAACGCAGGCTTGTAAATCATTGTCATTGCTCACTGCTCATTTAACATGTACGTTAAGTGTTAGGGTGTGATGTACGTTTGGGAAGCTCTGTGTTGGAGGTTCACTCGGCATAATTTTCAGAAATGAACTCAAAATGCCGAGCTAGTGATGATTGTGTGTGTGTGTGTATATATACTTGGGGAGAGGTAGTGTAGCGGTTAGTGTGCTGCGCTATAAACCTGACGACTCGTTGGATTCCTGCTCATGGCCAGCACCAGTGACGATTATCTGTACCGACCTCGGGCCTCTCCTAGGTCGACTCAACATCAAATGGGTACCTGGTGCAGTGTGTAATCATTGCCACTCGGGAGACAAAGGCGACCAGGTGTGGTGCTGGCCACCCACACCCTCATGGATCTTGCCGGCCTTCATAGGTGCTCACTAACAGCATTTGCCCCACAAATTGTTAGGCTATAAGCGGAACTTTGTCTTTTATATGTGTGTATATGTGGGGTGCGGTGGCACAGTGGTTAGTGCGTTGCATTACAAAACAGAACAACCCGAGTTCAATTCCGGCTCGCCAATAACAGTAACGAGTATTTGAACCCGTCCTAGGTCGACTCAGGCTCAAATGAGTAGATACACCACTGGTGCGGTGCGTAAATTTCGCTACTGGGAAGACAAAGCTGGGCGTGGTTCTTACCACCCACCCCCTCCTGTGCTGTGCCGGCCTTCATAGGTGCTCGTTAAACGGGGGACCTCTGTCTATATCTTTGGGTCATTCCATATTCGTTTACCAATTACCTCCAGAATTGCCATCTCCATCTCCTTTTCTCCTGGCTTTTAGTAAACTGGAAAGAGACCAAATGCAATGCTGCAGTTCTATAGGACTATTAATTTGGTCAGAATGACCAATCAAACACGAGGGGTCAATCATATAAATTAAATGCGTTTGGGTGCATTTCACACTGGGATACTGCAAAAACAAATTAAGCGATGCTTCTGAAAGTTTTTTCAAATATTTACCTATTCGCTCACATCTAAAATTGCTTTTTTGAGAACACTGTTATCATTGCAGGTCCAGGAAAATCGATTGTACCTTAGCGAGTGAATACATTCTGATTAATATTTTTTCCGGTCCAGGTAATCACAGCTTCAATAATTTCGATTTTTTTTTAACATTGTATGGACACATTTGCAAAGAGAGATAAAGTCATGAATTTTGGAGAAATATTGGGCAAAGTAGGGGCACATACAATTAGGGTCAGATGCCAACAGCTAAAGAATGACCATGAACAGATAACAGTAAACCAGTGATATTCAAGCCGATTAAACTGTAAAAATGGCATGTGGCCTATTTCTATAGGGCTTAAGCCTAGGACAAATGGAGAAAATAAATGGAGGTGGTGATACTCGAAGGTTGTTGATATCCAGGTAGTCTTCCATTGATTGACCCTTATATATAACATACAGATGGTCATTTAATTTAACCTGGTTGCTTAGCAAACGAGGTTGTGACTTTTGTGCCGTCTGTATTTTTGATTTGCACCCAGCAGACCCAAGTGGTTTGTTGTGACCTCTATGACGAGTCATTTGAATTGCTGGCTTTCATCAAATTATCTCATAGCAGCCACTTCTGACAGTGGAGCTAGATAATTAGTTAACGAATCAGAGAACAATAAAGAGGGCTCTAAACATATTTTTTATTCCCCAATATATAAGAATAACACACGATAAAACCTCAATTGATGGAGAACAAAGCAGGGGAGGTAAACCGGTTTAGCCATGTTGTGTGCTGTGTATATATATGAGTGCTTCTGAAGCCTCGTTCTCTGTACCCTGAGCTTTCTGCACTCGTTACGGGTCACGCTGGCAGGTGTGTGTGGTGCAGGGTAGTGGCACAACAAGGTGGTGGTTAAACTGCATGGATGTCATGCTCGGGTGCGATGCGGGCAGTGCCTGTAAATTTCTGCAAATCCGGGCTTATTGGCGTGCACTCTGCTGTAATTGGGGACCCTTTGGGACTCTCCCGGTGCCTGCGAGTATCTGCTTCTGGGGCCTCTCCTGGGACCGTTTCCATGGGACATCTCCTCCCTACACGGAGCCTTGGCTGCCCTGTTGGTAAACAAGCTGTCAGGGCCAGGCAAGCGAGTATTCATTTCTCGCACAACAACAGCAGCGGATGCTGTTTCTGTGTAACGTCGCTGACTATCGGGCGGTCAGTCCATAATCATTGTTTAACTAAGAGATTGAATTGAGCTATTGAGACACATGGAAGATTCAAGTTGAGTCCAAGTGATTTATTGCTCAAATTAACATTGAGGTTGAGCTCATCTCCTGTTTATAGCCCCGAGCCAGTTATAGGAAATGCCACATTCCTATGATGGGGGCGAGTATATCCATAGGAACCCCACCGTTGAGAACCACTTCCCCATGAAGTGGTATATATTTTATCCACCCTGGAGGTAAGAATGATGGGCCAAGTCAACCCCCAACCAGGATATGAACTTGCAGTCTTCCAGTTGCGAGCTGCTCATTGTACTGCTGAGCCACCTGACCGGTTCACACAATTTTTAAAGAAAACATTGTAAAGGTAATAAATCGGAACTATGTGTAACAATAACTTAAAACCCTACTTGAATAAGGCTATGTACAGAAATTGAAGAATGTGAACATTCTTGAAACATTTTATGACACAAGTAATATCGTTTCTTGAAGCAGAACAGTGAGATCAGGGAAGAAGAGGCAATGGAGAATATTGAGATATACATAACAACCACGTGATTATTTTAACGTCTCTCACAGTTTGGAGATGTAAATTAACATACTGCTACGTGACTGCATCATTGAAAGCTATATTTTACTTGATCCTCACACGAATGAAGCTAATTTATTGAACTGGATATTTGGTGGCACATTTCGTTTTTGCTTTCGAATAAAAATACGTAAAGTAATTGTGCTAATGTAGAAGGCGTTTGCTTAGCCTCAGAACCAGCACCACGGTTGTCTGAGTGACAGTCTCCCCGTGTGTCTCTTGAGTAGCTCGCTGTCACTTGTGTGTTATGTATTACACACAAATCTTGCGCAGGTCAGTGGTCGTCCCCTCCAGGATTGCTGTCACTACAGTTCAGCTCAGGGTGCTGGCACAGATTATTCATGAGGCTCTTTGGAAGTCTGCCATTTGCCATGTCCCTTCTGGCAGGGGTTGTTTCTTCTTGTTCACAGAATAACATTGCATTATCTTCAGCAGCGGCTGGTGATATTTTAGTAAATTATTTACTGTAACATTTAATAACATACTGAATTTGAGCATGGCATTACATTCGAGTTTTGCAGAATTGATATGACTGACATTGCATCTTCTATTTTAAAGAAAATGCTCTGTGATTTACATTCTCTTGAACAGCGCTGTTATTTATTTGTTGTTATCTGCTGGTGGAAGTACCCCTCATCGTCGCTGAGCGACGGCCTGGCCGTAGCCCCAACATCCCCATCTCCGCACCCCCGGGTGCCCCCTCCCCCCTCGCGCGTAACTCCCAAGTCGCCTTCTCCCGCACCCCGCACCAGCCGGGCCCCTCCTCGTGAACCCTTCCCTCAGCCTCACCAACCCACAGGCCTCCCACGTATCCCACCTGCATGCTTCCCATAGGGCCCCCATGCCCCCACGAAGCCCCTACTCTTGCACCGGGCACCTGCATACCCCCTCCCTTTCAGTCCAAATACTGGGGCCCTCCCTCTGATGCTGGGCTCTACACACCTGACCAACCTGCGCTGGTCAAGGCGTGTTGTTTGGGCTCAAGCCAATCAGAATGCTGGGAAATGACTGACGGTCATTGTTTTCTTTTATAACATTCAGTTTTTATTTGAAGCTTTCGTGACTGCAGGAATCCATACTCTTTGGTTCTTTAGGTAAAGTCACGTAGGTATAAAATAAAATAAATCACGACGTTTCGGACGCAACACAAGCGTCCGTCATCAGGTGGGATGATGATAGACGCTTGTGTCCGTCATCATCTGTTGCGCCCGTGACTTTACCGAAAGAACCAAAGAGTATCGATTTAAAGCTTTCATGACTGCAAGGATTCATCTTCTTTGGTTCTTTCGGTAAAGTCACGTAGAATGAGAATAAAATAATAAAATAAAACAATAAAATTCTCACGACGTTTCGGCCACAACAAGACAGTTTTTTGTTCCTTCACCTGAAGAAGGCTGCTTGTGTTGTGGCCGAAACGTCGTGAGAATTTTATTGGTTTATTTTATTATTTTATTCTCATTCTACGGGACTTTACCGAAAGAACCAAAGAAGATAAAACCAAAGAGTATATATTCAGTTTTGCATTACACTAAGACCCATATTTAACAGAGGGGGTCCTTATATAAATATCTAGCATTTCACCAGCATTGGTGTCACCAAGCCTGACTGTGCCGATGAGAGACTGAATATTAAATCCGGTCCAGAGTTTGCTTCGTTAAGCTAATGTGACTGAAAAAAATGCACCTCCAGAAGCCTGTGTGGCTGATGGGATGTATTAAAATTACATATTCATTTTGTTACTTATATTCTCCATAATGATGCTCGTTATTATTTTGCTCTATCTTATTTGATTCTCGTAAGAGACTTGTATAATTTCATAGGGATAGAAATGGGTCGTGATACCTATTGTTATCCCTGTTAGTGCTTGTTCAAGTTTAAAACTCATCTTTCAAGTTCTTTCTTTCGGGGACCTCCAATTCCTTTAACTCTTTGTGTCAAGCCCCAGGTTTGCATGGAAGTACGGATTTCTGGACATCTGTGAGAAAGAGCTTGATAGCTCATCAGATTCCTCCAGTCTAAATAAGATTCTGCTTCTGAAAGGACACACAGAGGTTCTTGGTCGCTCTGTCTCCTCGGGTTTCAACTGCGAGTAGGCCCAGGGGCACTTAGCTATGACTGTTGGGAAATGTACAACATAGGGTGGGCCTTGGGCATACTACAGATGATCCAACACTGACAAATGCACTCCAGTCACTGCATTGTGTAGCAGAAGTAATGGTCATTCAGAGTTAGAGCATTTATTACAGACAAGAAAACCAAGCTTCTTTGATGCCTCCTTACCCAAATTCGTTATACAGCCGTTCCTGTGGATGAGACTTGTGCCAAGCAGATGAATGGTTTTACTCTGGATAAGAATATCTTTGTTATATATGATGACAGAAACTGTAGAATTGCCAGACTTACGTGATATTATGATTGTCTGGCACTTGTATTTGGAAATGCTCAAGCTGGATCTGCCGATGATGAATGTGTCGATGAGCGTGACGGGTCTGACGGGTCTTCACGCACGGTGTCCGCTTGTGCCGCAGCCGGAGCGCCCACAAGTAGGCAGTGCGGCAGAAGAAGAGGATCGCTTGCTTTCCCCTGACGGTTCCCGCGAGTTCCTGACGCTCCACATCCCCCTGCACGACATGGGCGCTGCGAGCCTCGGGGTCAGTGTCAAGGGGACCAAGGATCGCCGAACAAACGCGGATCTGGGCATTTTCATCAAGACCATCATCGCGGGAGGGGCAGCTGCCAAGGTGTGCCAGCATGCTGGTGCACAGCACACTGGCGCACAGCCCGCTACAGCACGCTACGCCATGAAATCAGTGCACAAACATAAATAAAGACATTTTATTCTCTACCATTACATTTAGGTTGTCTGTTCTTGCAACTTAAAATTAAGTTAAAATTAAGTTTCAAGAACATCAAATTACATTTAGGTTGTCTTTAAATAGACAAAGGCAGCATGGTAGTACAGTAATAACTCTCGTGCCTCAGAGTGTGAAGAACCAGGGTTCGATTCCTGACTCGGGGAATTTTCAGTGCACGGGTTTCCTCTGGGTCCTCCATTTTGTATGTATTTTGAACTTTCGCACCGTATGTAGCCAACCGTGCTAATCGGAGTTTCCTCCTACAGCTACTAATCCACCACACTGTCATTGGTGTTGGCCAAATATCCCAATGTAGCAGGATCCGCCTGAATAACAGTCTTCGGACTCAGCGTGGCTTTCTTAGGTAAATGAGTATATGCTTTTGTCGGTACAGCACATTGCTTTTTATGGCACACTAATTGGGCTCCAGATTCCACCCTAAAAATGTGCTGCTTTATAAGACAGTTGTGGCGCAGGTGTTGGCACTGACTTGTGTGCGTGGCTCTCATTTAGGATGGGCGCCTACGTGTGGACGATCAGCTGATCGCCGTGAACCGCGAGTCGCTGCTCGGTCGGTCCAACTTGGAGGCCATGGAGTCTCTGAGGTGCGCCATGTCCCGCGATGCCGGCGACCCCTCGCTTATCCAGCTCGTGGTGGCTCGCTCGCTCGGCAAGCCAGGACCGGTGAGCGTGGGCTCCTGCAGGAGATGCGGGCGTGGAGATCAAAGGAAAAATATAACAACAATCTCGGATTTTCGTCCTGCTATTGCTATTCTCATAATTACTGTTTCCGTGAACTTCACTCGTGAAAACATTGTACAATCACAACTTGTTTTAGATCCATTACGGTCATCCTCGTGGCGGCTTTGGCTAGGCATCGAACAAAGACGGTCAATGCATCGCGCACTTTCAGATGTGCTTCTGCAGCCGTCTGGAACGCTCTTCCAATATTAGGAAGCCACTGGAGTGAAACACTTTTAAATCATCTAGATTGAAAACTCATTTATTTAGAACTGCTTTTTGTGTTTCGTTTGTTGTCCTTTCCCCCGCACCTCTGATTAGCACAAACATACATGCATAGATATTCCATAAGGCACCGCTCTCCATGGCTTAGACTCATCTCATTACACGCTGCCTCTCATGTGGCCCTGTAGACGGAGGTGGAGTCACACGCGCCTGGGTCAGCGGGGAACACGGCGGAGGTCAACGAGCGCCGGGTGTCGGCCACGCAGAGCCCCGTGGCGGCTCCTGACCTGGGGCCCGTCGACAAGTCTGCTAAGCCGGCGAGCACAGGTCCAAGCACAGTGGGCACATGCACAGCAAGCACAAGCGCAGCAGGCACAGCTGACTCCTCTGTGCTCCAACAGACAGCGCACACAGCCAGAAGTACAGCTCTGCTTTGGCTGCCTCCCACTAGATGAGGGGCGGTCGCCATGTGCATTTTGCAATAAAACGAGTAATTCCCTTGGAGTGAACCATGCACAATGCAATCAGAGGTGAAGGTAAAGGTGCAGCCACGCATTTCCTGGCTCACACCACTACTTGTAAAAAGGCCTCCTGGCTCACACCACTACTTGTAAAAAGGCCTTCACCAGAGTGAGCTCTCGAGAGCCCCTCTAGAGGGTATTTTGTAAACTCTTTCATGCTTACCGGATGTGTTAGTGTACCCACACTTTACTCAATTACACACAGCCTGTGCATTGTCTGTGCTGTACCCATTCATGGTGCTGGGTGGACAAAAAGGTAGGGTGGATTTAATAAATCTTTATCAGTTTCAACTGCCACGCCAGGGGATGGGTTCGAACTGGTGACCTATGGATTGCCAGTCGAGTGTCCTAACCATTACACCACGGCAGCTGCCCTACAATGCAGTTGTCTTAATCAAATTAATCCTGGGCAGCAGATGAATTGCTCTTTGCTTTACGGGTGACAGGAGCCTGGCAAGGCACAACTGACCGGGATGACTTGGGTGGCCAGGAGAGGAAGGCACCACAGGCCCGGAGCGTCCCCTGGGAGCCTGGCACCAGCAGCACACAGGGGTGAGACGGCGCAAGTGTGTAGTCTGCACGCTCGCACACAGGTTCAGCCTGAAAATAGGTGAGAATACGTGAGTTAATTAGTAACTGAGAAGTTTCCCTACTTGGTGATTGCGTGATTGTTTTTTGTTATTGTATTTAATGAAGGAGCTGTCTCCGCAGGCAACTGGACCCAGCGCTGGCCTTTCAGCGGGAGGGATTTGGCCGACAGAGTGTATCGGAGAAACGCACCGTGCAGTATGGAGACCCCAGCCACCTGGAGGTGCTCAAGGCACGCAAGTCCAAGAGCATGGACATGAGTGAGTGTTTGGGCGTTACTGCACAATTCTGGACAGCCCACAGCATAGTGAGGGCATGCCCATCTACCTATTCTGTGTTCAGTGTTGTCATTCATTTATGTAGCTTAATGTGCTAATACCTTGTCCCTTATACACAAATATCTGGAAAATAAGTAATAAAACATATTCCAAGTCAGTGTGATACAGGGCTGTCTTTCCATTCCAGGTTGAAGCATAGGGTTTTGTACAGGTAATGATGTAGAATTAGGCATTGCTCTATTCCTTTCTGCAGAGTGCATGCATTTTATTGGTGTTAGCAGAGCAACAAGCAAAGATAAGGCCATACAGAATATTATTTTTTAATCTGGTGTAATTGGCTCTTGGAATGACTGTTTTTATAGTGCACTTTCAGCTATAATATGAGCTTGTAAATTAACAAGTATAAAGTGCTGCCACAGCAAGCCATCTCCTAGCAGCCACAGTGCCAGCAGGGCCCGCTCTCTAAAACGCTATCATCAGAGTCATCCCAAGCTGTCATAATTATCACTTCTTCGTTGAAGTAATCTGTAGACTATGCCCCCTGGGGCGATGTCGTATCGGAGAGGATTGCACTCTTGTTGGTCCTTAACTGAAAACACTCATAACTGCCCTGTATGGATTTGTGTAACGTCACTGCAAGCCTTGCACTGGGTGCAAGGCGTATCGCGGCTAATGAACACACCCAGATAGCAGCGGCCAAAATTGATTGTCGCACCGTGAAGCGAGCTTGAATTTAAGTGACCCCTTTTCGTATTTGCTGAAATTTGGTGTTGACCAAACATGCCATTATAGGACTACAGAGCTTGGGCAATTATTGGCACCAGTTCTTACTGCTGTCCCACTTGACTGGTTTCCCTCACCTCTGAATCATTATCTCTCTTTAAGAGTGAGTGAAAACTCATCTTACAATATTAAAAGATACTACTGTACCCTGAAGGAGGTTGTCTCAATGTTACATGGACTACTCCGCTCTTCTTATTTTCCGCATCACTGGTTTATTAAACTGTCTTTGTCAATCCTAACTCAAAACGGCTTAGGGCCTTTAGTTTATGATCCAAACAGCGAATATCGTGACCTCATTAATAGAGCCTGTTGTACTTTTCCTTGCATGATTGTTGTAAGTAACACTATATTTGCATGTCTAGTTGGCTCTATATATTGCTCGCCATGGTTTTTGTACTCGTGCTACTGCTGTGATTCTAATGAACATACACAGCATGGGTCTTAAAACTGTAAGAATATTTCCCTTTTGTCAAACGTGGGCACTGAATCTGAACAGAGAAATTATTATTTGTAGTAACTGAAATGCGGTGGAAATTACTAAACGTTTCTCTATCAGTAAACTTGGATATTTAACATGTTTTAAAGATTACATGCCCAGTAATAAATCGTGTAAGTAGAATAGAACAGTTGAACTGTTGAATACATAACACAAACTAATCATAATCGTCATTTTGGAGAATGTAACTCAAAAAATAAATGAGCAGACAATTTGCCTCCTTCCCATATCGGTCCCTCCATATAAAAATATAAAGTATATTTTACAATTATGCACTCCCAGAATGCCGTGTGGGTCACTGGATGCATACAACATACTTTTTTAGTTCTTGTGGAAGGACAGATTTGTGAAGGTGGGTTGTCTGCTTGTTTATTGTGGACATTTTATGATTTTGTTCTCTTTCCTAAAACCAATGTAATGATGACCCCTCACGTGAAATCGTAGGAGCGATGCAGGTGTTTGTGCAGAATGGCTCCACTTACTCGACTAACCCACCTGCTCGCCCCCTACCCCCGCAGTCGCAGACGAAGGTAGCGTGCATGCGTCTGCTGAAACACGCAAAGGTGAGGCAATGGCTGGTAGTTTACTTGTAGATGCACAAGCCCTTGCTGATTGCCTGCCTATTCACCCGGATAGTGCTCAAGTGTGGGCTTAGCAGCGTGCGATTCATGGTGATTCTTATTGAATTTGCCACTCGTTGCTTTGCATCCGTCAGTGCATGTGTGTACGTATGAATGGATAACACATACACACCACATGCCTAGAGTGGGCTCCCTGCATTTTTCAGGCTTGTGATTTAATGTCTATCTTTACATGGTGTTTTTTTCCGTGAGTGACATGTATTGTCTATTTTTTTCTTTCTTTTCATTTTGTAGCAATATTTTTTACTTCAGCATATTGAGTACTCCATGGGTTATTGTGAAAAGCATTCTCCTCCGGTTATTATCTCGCCTGCTCTTAAGCCTTCAGGCACTGTGAGCCTACATACAAGAGAAAGGAGCCTCTGTAAGTGCAGTTTGCTGTAGCGGAGATCTCGCCACACGACCAAACGAGAGGCACGTGCATCTGCGATTGAATACAGACGCTTACCAAGAATGCTTTGGCCTTACAAAATAATTTCTTACAAGATTGTTCATGGTGTAATGGTCAGGTCGTCAGTTCGATTGCTTCTCAGCACAGCAGTTAAAACAATGGAGTAAGTTTCTGAAATCCGCCCCTCACTGTTGCCCACCCAGCAGTGTAAATGGGTTCACCCCAGTCAGTTGATCTGCAGATCATCTGTGGTGGGGTAAATTGTGGGTACACCCACTTCTTCAAATATGCCTGGTCAACGTGGAAGAGTAGACCAAATACCCTCAAAGTTTGCTCGAGCCGAGGCCCTTCAGGCATAAGCAGGAAATTCCAGTGCCGCACATTTACCTCGACCTCTTAACAGTACCAATAGAATAGGCCAGTGTCAATGAGGAGTGGTGTTCGTGAAAAGTCTGAGTTAAAGCATGTAATCATCTCTAGCAGCATGCTTATCCTGTATGGGCGCTGCTGCTGGCAGACACTCATTTATTTATTGCATTAGGGCTCTTTGCAGGGGATGTTCGTTGGGGTGTGGCGAAGCGTGAAGGAATCCTCGGGTTTTGTAGGTCTCCGTAAAAAACATTTTCCTGTAAAATCCCAGCGAGGGTTCAGCAACTGGTCACTCGGCAGAAGAATCGCAATGACAGTGCCCGTGTCTGCTCAAGGGGAAGAAATGGAGCACCTCGATGGTCTTGTGCTCTCCAGGTCGTTCTGTGAAAGTTGTTGAAAATTAGAAGTGTGGTTCACTTTACTTCACTTGATGAGGGTTGCAGTCCCCGCAAAAGCTGCTGAGTCAGTTTTTTTAGGCCAAATCATGTTACATCCATGTTTATTTTTCCGTAACATTATTTGGCTGTGAATGTTTTTTAAAATTAATTTGTCCTTGCCAACTTGCATTACAGGAAATATTTTTATATTGGCTCATATTTGTGCACTGTTTTCAATTTCTTCTGTAAAATGTGTTTGTGCTGATTTATATTTGCTTCTTTTTGCTCTAATTTTTATTTGGCTGTTTTTGCTCCGAATTTTATTCGGTTGTTTTTGCTCTGATTTCTATTACGTAATTTCTTTGTTGTGCTTTTGTAATTTTGTTGACCCAGGTCACTCTTGCAAAGGAGACTCCTGTCCTTGTCTTTTAATTTACACCTGGTTAAACAAAATACACTAGAAACTTGTCTTTATCCACAATATAAGAGCCACGTTATGCATGCCGATGTGCACGGTTCACGAATGCGACCAAGCCGAGCCTCAAGTTGCCACTACTGCTGTGTCGTCGTGCGCCCCGTGGGCTCTACAGGTCCCTCAGACGGCTCCGTTGGGCCAGCCTTGGGCCTCAAGATGAGCAGCTCGCTGGAGAGTCTGCAGACAGCTGTGGCCGCGGAGGGTGGCCACGCTGAGTTCCTCTTCCACCGGCCGCGCCCCCCCCGTCTCATCCGCGGCCGTGGCTGCAACGCGAGCTTCCGTGCGGCCATCGACAAGTCGTATGACACGCCCCAGGATGGCAGCGACGATGACGATGATGAGGATGACGAGGAGGAGGAGGATGCAATGGACACTGGTACTTTGGCAGAAAATATTCGACAACTCTAAATAGGGCGCCCAGTTTATTGTTATGTTCATACCAAATTCCTTGAACTATTCTAACGATTTTCTCATATGTGTTTCATTACCATTGTAAGTAACCGTACAACATGTCGCACTCGAGTGACAGGAGAAACTGTTTATTGTGTTTTTTAAGCAGGTGAGAACTCAAGAGACCAGCATGGTCCATTTGCAAGAATGACCTTGGTCACCAAAATGACAAACACAAGAACGTAGACACTAGTACAGCAATGGAGCAAATAGATATCAAATCAAGAACAACTGCATTACAGAAACTCGAAAATGCTGCATAAATTTAAATCAATATGAAATTTAAGTATTTTTTTTTTAAATGAAAGTTGACTAGAATAATTTACATTTAGAAACTTCCTAGTAAAATTAAGTTCCTGAAATAAAAAAAAATGGATTTGGAGTGATTGTCACAACAGCGTGTAAACAGACAAGATTATATTAAAATACCAAATAGACACCTATTGCAAGATATCAACTCTGCATTAACCGCACATGCTTGTGGTAAAATATGCAAACAAAGTTGCTCTAATAATATATGCATTGTCTGTGAAACTGATTGGCCTACACCAAAGACAGCCTTCTTTATTGTCTTGTCCCACCAGTGTTAGACCAGAGAACACAAAAAGGCGAACATTTCCAAAAGGAATGCGCCAATATCAATGCATTAATAGCTTGGATTTCCAGAAATGTTAAAGCCTATTCTACTTTTCATCAGTTTTATACTGGCAAAAAGGTCCCATAGATAGACAAGAATATATGTCTAATACAATTGCAAGTGAAGTTATCAAACTTTACACTGTAGTTCTTTTCTGTGTGTGTCCTGGCAAGTACTCGGGTTTCCTCATTGACTTTCAGTAAATGTAGGTGATGTGTACATTTATGAAATGTGGACCATGGTACTAGTGTACACGCATCACAGTATGTGTCTCCTATGTTGTCTGTGACACGTTCATCCTACCCTTCAGAAAGTCTGAGCCAAGGTTGGATTTCAAAAAGTCGAATCCTTACAGTCTGCCTCATTAGCAAGCATACAGTACAGCTACACTGCCATATTTAATTATTTCTTTGGCCATGTTGTATGTAGAGGTGACACTTGGTTTCTATAATCTGGCACATTCACTCCGAAGTAAACATGTTGATGATCAGTAACTGACTGCCTGTGGTTCGGAGTACATTGGGAGGAATTGTAACTTCCTGCAAATTCTCAGTGGAGGAAGAGGAGGAGGACCCGGAGGAGGCGGCCAAGGGCCTGGGAGATGGCGTTTCTGGAGCCCCCACCGGTCTTCCTGTCCCAAGCGGTAGCGCCAAGACCAAGCGCAGCTCTCCCAGGAGCAAAGACGCAACTCTGGAGTCTGGCGCAGCTGGCGACAAGGAGTGCAAGAAAGATAAGAAAGCCAAGAAGCTCAAGAGCCTTGGCATGGTGTTCAGGTAAGATCAAGATCATGGCCAGAGCCTTGGCATGGTGTTCAGATAAGATCAAGATCATGGCCAGAGCCTTGGCATGGTGTTCAGGTAAGATCAAGATCATGGCCAGAGCCTTGGCATGGTGTTCAGGTAAGATCAAGATCATGGCCAGAGCCTTGGCATGGTGTTCAGATAAGATCAAGATCATGGCCAGAGCCTTGGCATGGTGTTCAGGTAAGATCAAGATCATGGCCAGAGCCTTGGCATGGTGTTCAGGTAAGATCAAGATCATGGCCAGAGCCGGCAATGCCACCGCACCTCACCAACACTTTCTACCCTCCGCCAGATCCTGCAGCTGCTGTGAAGGAGACACACAACCTCCGAGGTCTGCTCTCCACGGTCTCCCACTATCTGCTCTTCAGACTTCCCTTTGGTCGCTATACTTGTGGAGACCATTCCAAAGCCTGTCTTGGCAATCGGCCCTCACCCATCCTGCCGAATCATATCTACGACCCTCATTTGCTGTGTTCTCTTCTGGACTTCTGCATTACTCATCTTGTCTTGCTAAGAAATTCCCTGTGTCCAACTTAAACACCTGGGCTCAAATGCAGCAACTTCATTTTGAGCTGCTTAAGATAAAGCTCTGTGATCTATACAGTGATATAGATATCAGGGAAGCTACCTAAATTTTAAGTTATCAGGTTAATGGCTGAATGTGATTCATTCAAAAACACGTACATTGTCATAAATGTTGAGTGCATTGTAATGATGATTCCAGTCAAGTCACATCATATGCGCATGCACAAAGCTGGTGAAATTCTCTTCGTGGTGAATTCGATGCTTTTGAGCATTGTTTGTTTAAGTGGAACTGGTTAAAAGATAAAGAGGTTGGAGATATCTTCCTAAAGACGTGCACTTGCCTAGGTTTGGAAAAGTTAAGAAAGAGGACAAGAGTGAGCAGAAGAGTGGGGACAAGCAGAAGGTGGTGGACAACAAGACGGCCACAGAGGAGGAGAAGGAGAAGATGAGGGACGAGCAAGAGAGGTGTGTGTATGAGTGTGTGTGTGTGCGCCCCCATCACGCCCCGTTGCGCTTTAAGAGAAGTTGTAGAATCACTTCCTGAAGTAATCACATGGCATGTGTTTTTGAGTTTGAGAAACAACAAACAATGAAATGCAATAGAAGGTGGTACGATCCTAATCATATCTCCCCCAGGAAGTTTTGTCCATCTTGAACAAAGATATGAAAAGGAGTGTCTTCAACAAAGTTGTCCTTTTCTTTCTGTTTCTTCACTTGCACTGCTCCACTGTGCAATTCCATCGTGTCTTTTCCCAAGCTATAATAATCGTGCTTTATTCAAGAAACCTGTTGACTCTTACCCATTTCAACTATAATAGTGCTGTTTGATGCTGGCCACTTAATGTTTTAGGCCTTTGGGCCCTGCACCCAGCATTAACGTTATTTCTAGGTGCCTTTTCCACGAGCATGAAGTGCAGTTTGTGTCAGAAACCCTTGAACTTAGCCTTGGTGTGTGTAACAAAATAAATAACAGCCTATTCGCCTCCTTTACACATTCCATCAGTCACACGGCCTTCTGAGAGTGCATAATTTCAGCAGCATTGGTTCAGTACAAGCCACCTCTGGACCGGTATTGACATTCAGTGTCACTAGTCAGGCTCACTTGAACTAATGCTGGTGAACTGCCAGATGTTTCTAGGCGAGGAACTTCTCTGTTATATCTGGGTCCTTGTGTGAGTGAATGCTCCTGACATCTACGTGATCCGTGCACCATTGATCTGGCGTGGGCGAGTGCAGGATCCAGACAAAGCACAGGGAGATTCGCGAGCGGCAGGCTCGCGAGCTGAAGCTGCAGCAGGAGCGCGAGCAGCTCGCCGCTCAGTCGCGCGGCACGTCTGGCTACTACGAGGAGCACAACCCAGCCTACGCCAGCCTGGGTCCCTCCGCGTCACCGCCTGCTTTGCACAAACCACCCTACGTGAAGAACACCAAGGCCTATGCCAGCGAGGACGAGATCCGAGCCATGTACGCCAAAGTGAATAAGGCGGGTAGCCTGCCGAAGCCTGTCCCCCAGTCAGAAAGGTCAGTTTTGAGTTTATTTTGTTTGACCCGGTGAGAACTGAAGAGACTAGGATGAGTCTCATTTGCAAAAGCGACCTGGGTCATGAAAATGACAAAAGCAATAACATGCAAAAATATGTCAGCAGTCGTTAAAAGTGTCATTTTCAGTTTCACTTCTCCAATGCATTTCAACGGTGAAAATATAAGAGACCTGTAATGTATGTAATATTCACCTGTAATGTTGAGTTTGACTGGGATTTTTGTGGTGCGGTTTTTGTTTCTCTGCCAGAATGCTGGCAGGGGGTCGTGTGAACTGCTACTACGAGGAGTGCAACCCGATATACGGCCGGACGCGGGACGGTGTGCCCAGGCACCCCCAAGCCAGTGGTGGGGGCCCACGCTATCACCGCGGGGAGGACGGGCAAGACGGCGACCCCGCGAGAGACATCTATGCCAGGGTGGCTAAAACCAGCAGTCTGCCCAGGCCCCAGCCCGACAGGTAGTGATAACGCCACATCTTTGAATTAAAGTGAGTGGTAATGGCGCTCACTGTTCGCTGGGGCAGGAAGCGTTGAGGAATGGCTCGCACAGTTGGCAACCTTGTGAAATTTACACGTGATTTTGTTTTTAGAGCCAGCTAGGGTTGCCACCTTTTCTACAGACCAAACCCGGACATGTTTTGCAGTCAGCCTAGGCCTCTAAACACTGCAGTGTACTGTTATCAAGTTCAACACAATACCTTGGTACAAATCAATTTCTGCCATCTGAACGCAAACTCAGGTTCCCAGACAGATGGCAACCCAAGAGCCACATTACCTTGTTCACGCAGGGGAAGCTAATGTTACGTCCCCTCAAAAATTTAATAGCAGATGATTTTCAGATTGGTTATTGACAATAATGTAGCCTTGTGAACATTGTTTACAGGTTCTTTACGATTAAAATTGCAGCTGGTTGTTGATGTGATATTTCTTTGACACCGAGCGTGTAGCAATGGCAAGGGGAGCATCACTTATTCTGTTTTATTTTAAAGACTGTCACATGTTATAGACATGAATGGTTTAATGAGCTCCTGGTGAGAAGCCAGCCCTTGCTGTGAGAGTGATGAATGTGCTGTTATGTTGCTCATGTAACTGGACGTTTCAAGGCAGTTGACATCGCATTAGAAATGGTTGCACCCGTGAAGTTGTTTCTTGGCAAAGTGCCTGTGAGATGTGGGAGGTTGTCGAGTTGATGCGGGCTTCATCTTCACCCAAGGCTGCGCATAAGTCTAATCAAAGTTGTGATCTGGTCTTGGGCTACTGTTTGCAGCGGTGGAGGTGGTGATCACGTAAAGTGGCAACTCTTGTCATTTTTCCAACACATCACTGCTAGGGAATCAGGGTGGTGCAGTGGTAACACTTGTGCCTCACAGCAAGAAGGACAGGTTCTATTCCTGAATCGGGTGCTTTTCTGTGTGGAGTTTGTATTCTCTCCCCCTGTTTTCCAAGTTTTTCCTCCTGGTTCTCCTGTTTCTTCCCATAGCTAAAACATACAATGTTTATGGTGTTGGCCAAACATCTCCATGTATCCAAAACTTCCTGAATAGGACGCTTCGGTCTCAGTGTGGCTTTCCTGGGTAAATTAATCATTGCTATACAGTAAAATCACAGTGTTTTTGTGTACATAATCTGCTTTGGGCATCCGCCTGATGTGTGCTACTCGCGCTGTCTGTAAAATGGTTGACGGTATAATAGGGAGGCAGCTCACAATCCTTGGGAAAACAATATTTTACATTTCTGCTGTTTGTATAAACTATTTCTCTGGCAATTTGACAATTGAAACCCGCCGAATGGCTCAGCGCTAGAGCAAGTGGCTCGCAATTAGAAGTGGCCCATCGTCCCTCCGGGGTTGATAAAATAGGTACTACTTTGTGGGAAGGTCAGCAGTGGTCCTATGGAAGGACTTGCCTCCACCATAGGAATATAGAATTTCCCCCACTGGCTTAGCGTTATTAACAGGGGGTGAGCACTGCCTCAAAGCTGATTTTAGCAAGGCATCACTTTCACTTGACGTTGAGTACAAGTGAAATGCTCGTGGTGTGATTTCTCTGGCTGTGGGAGGTTTGCTGTTGGGTTTGGATGAGGACCAGAGAATATTGTCCCGTGCCCGGGTTGGCACTGCCTGCCTGTGGCACTGCACTCACAGCTATTTTAGTCAATTGCGATTATTGCACAAAGTGACATTTCACCCAACAATCCAAAAAACACCGCAATATATTTTTTTAAATGTATGATTTCACTTGTTTACCCGAGAAGCCTCAGTCTCAAGGACCTCTTTCAGGAGGGTCCTGCCAAGCTTTCACAGCATTGGGATGTTTGGCCAATACCAGTTCCATTATATTTTAGCTATCGAACCCAGACCCTTTTTGCTGTGAGGCACGAGTGTTACCACTGCGCCACCCTGCCGGACTAATGAGAATGAAAATTATATTCTCATTTTAGCCGTGCATCCAGGGAACCTAATGAAAGTAAAATTGTTTGTGGTGTTTTCACAGCAGAGCCACACATGGCTACCAGTGGGTACAGAGAGAAGGGGGATCGACAGCTCGTGATGGGTCTGATGACAAAAGGGCACCTTCTGGTGCAGAGCACTCTCGGGTGAGTGTCAACTGAGTGGCATGCAATGGCACTGCTATGGGTGAGAATATAGGAGAGGCGAAGGCAATTAAGGTGGAACGTGGAAAGTTGGCATAGAATGGAGTGTCTAAAATTAACCATTGAAAAGCACATTGAACTCAGTGAGTGTTGCTCACTGTGACAGCCCACCGCCACGTGATTAAATCTGCCCAAATAACGACAAATCTGTCTCTTTAAACACAGACGCTGCCTTGCTTGGCAAGCACAGAACCCTTTTGCTTGAGCCCTTGACGTCACCGTGGGTAAGGCTGAGACGGGGTAGAGCATGACTACCTGGCAGCCGTCTCGCTTTAGCCTTTTGGTGACTCCTGAGAGGGCTCTTGGCCGTCTGCTCCACCACTAATCGCTGCATGGCTTCCCTCACAACGCACACACACTCCTACCTTCTCATGAATGCCTCGGTGAAGCAGAGCAGTGTACCTATGCCTCGAGCATGTGTTACAGATAAAATAGCTGCACCTTTAGCCACATTGCGCACAAGCCCTTTGTGATGCGAGAGATTGTAAAGTTTCATATTGATGAGTCACATGGAGTATATAAAGCACATGCCTTTTAGTTTCACCGATTAATATAAACAGTTTGCATGTACGTTGTATTATCTCTTATTCATATTTAGTTTGTGTAAAAAAAAACAATTATATTGTATATCAAAACAAAAAAGATGGTAATTATGCTATGGGCGGTTGATTGTATATGGCTCGGCATGTTTAACGTGGGATGTTGGGTTTACTATGTGACTTTTATTTTGTCCGATGTACTTTTAGCCAATGTGCCTTTTGGGGTCACCACCTCTGTCTGATTTGCCATGAGGCTACCTATATTGAATTGCAGTTTGTAAGCCACATTGATATTTATATTGAGTGCTGTTGTTTTACGCAATATTTTCTCTAAATATTAACACAATGCAGTGGCTATGCATAAATCTAACCATTTAGTACAGACCACCGTCACAGGGGGAATATAACTACAATTGAACCGACAGCTTCAATCATGTCATGTATAAAAGTTGTATCCGTTTATGAGAATGTTTAGTTGAAGAATAATCTGTGTACAAGGCTCACAGTGTGGGAAGCAGGAGACGATAACATGAAGTGTATTTACACACGAGTATTTTTCATTTAAGGCTGTAACATATCACGCATGTCGATAACCGTTGCACATTCTAACGCATGTGTGCCGTTAAATAAAGTATACCTTGCTAAACTCATCACTTCGTGTGCTGAATTTTAATTACCCACAATCGCTTTCATTTATTGGAATGCAATTCAAATTTCCAACCCATTTTGTGGCTGTTGAGTCTGATAATAAACTGCGCAGTTGGCACAATTGCATGGCTTTCCGACTAATCCGCTCACACTCTTCTTGGCTGCTGGACATTGCCTCCAGTATCGACGGGTTCGAGTTCTGCAAACCTTTCTCAGGATGCGTATTCATTTTGGATTTTCTTTGCCCTCGCGATGTGTTCGGTGCAGATTGACCAGTGGTGGCCACTGCTCCAATATGCTGTACCATTATACCATAACACAAACCTGGGACCTATACCTCACTAAAAGTTGAAACTGTTCTGTGGTTTTGCTTACAGCAGTGAACCATTCTTGATGAAATTATGCACTGCCAGAAGGTCATATGGCTGATGAAATGTGTGGAAGAATTATTTTTTTTTACATGTGGATGTTAAGTATTGTTTGCTGATTCATTTTGTAGCATTTTATAAGTCATCCTGTGTTTCGATGGGCATACATCACCGGATGTTGTTTTAGTTGCAAATCTAATATATTGTAGAAATGCTGTGTTTTTGTAATATCATATTTGCATTTTTATATTCTATCTTTTTTCCAAGTTACATCACAATTGTTCCAATCGATATTACACCGAGATGACAATTTCCATTTGGAGCTCTTGCAGAAAGGATTATATCAGTGCATGTGAGAACAGTTTTTGGAAGATGATATGACAGAACTACTTCTTATGAGGGGCAAATATCCATTTGCCTCTCATATATAGAGGGTGCTACATCCATACATTTGCAGATCACTCTTGCAATTGAAACCTTGTGGCTAATGGGATATGTAAAAAGAAATGTTATTTTTTATGTGGCGTGACATATATGTGGAGGCGTATTGTCTGCTTAGAGGCACGAGAAGGATCAACGCACAGGGTGCTGTGGGTTTGTATAAAACGAGCGGCACTGTAGTTGCGTGGTGAATGCATGCTTGCTGCTGCGTGGGCTGCTGTGTCCTTGGCCTCGGGGGTGGTCTCCTTTGCCGCCTGTGGCTCGCGTGGCCACGGGGGGCCCCATCCGCCAGTCGCAATCTGGCTCAGAGGTGCGGGGCGGCCGTAGTTCGGTGCCGCTGGATGCCCAGCGCCGGAGCCGCTTCCCAGACATGAGAGACCTCCTGCCTCGTCCTCAGAAACGCGCCTCCTCCCCCACCAGGTGAGGCCCTCGTGCAACTGCCTTCCGGATTTGCCGCAGCCCTTTCAAGCCCTCTCGGCACAGCCTGGCCTGTGCCGTGTTCTGCGGACAATTAGCACACTCCAGACGCACTGCTGTGTGCACTTTACCATGATCTTGCAATCACGGGTATGGCCTGTGAACACCGGTGGTTTGTGAAGGTGCGGTGTAGGGTTGTTAAATGAAGATCCGCAAACTTCTAAGAATCATTTACCCGTTTTTAATTCACGAACCGCTAATTAATTTCAGGAGAATTTTAGTAATAAATACACTGATTAGCTCATTAAATTTTTTGCATGGTATATTTGCCTTCGTTTCTCACTTGTTAGTTAAAATGTAAAAGTGCAGCCCTGCAATTGCTTGCTCATGCCACTAGTGGTGAAAGGATCAAAGACAAAGCTCCCACGTATAACCTTAAAAGACTGGAGGAGCAAGTGCTTTTAGCCAGCACCTATGAAGGCCGGCACAGCACACGAAGGGGTGGGTGGCCAGCACCATGCCCGGCCGCCTTTGTCTTCTTAGTGGTGATGTTTACACACCGCACCAGGTACTCATTTGAGGCTGAGCCGACCTAGGAGAGGCCCAGGACCAGTTCAGATAATTGTCAAGGGTGTTGACCATGAGCAGGAATTGAATCTGGGTTGCCGGGGTGGGCATACCCACACTTTACCTTACTGCACGCCACCTTTACCCCACCACATTAATACTGCTAGGTGGACAGAGGCGAGAGGGATTTAATTAACTTTTATAAATCATATTCGCAATCGACGACCTCTAGATTGCATGTCCATTGTTCTACTGCAGCTCCCTTCGTTTGTGCATGCGGCAACCATTATTTGCAAAATAATTTCATGCAGTTACCGGTAAATGACAATCATTTTTTGACATTGCATTGGAGTATTTCACTTGGATAATCATGGAGTTGGAGCCTCTCTTTTACAATGGTATCCAGGCTGTCGATTGAAACACGCACAGAAAACGTGCAATGACCCGTACACATTTCAATCTCTAACTTTTGCAGCATGTATTTACACACTGAATATGGCACCAGTCAATCGCCACCCTGGATACCCATGCACATTGGATGTTGCATCTCTAGGGATTTTCCAGGTGAAATTTTTGAATTCATGCATTTAAAAAACCCACCTGTTTGTAAGATCAACTGTGAATGTTTGTAATTCAGGCAAACCAAGCGAGCATCACGCCCAGCAGAAGATACCCGAGCAGAGAAAGTGACTTCAGCGTCTCGAGGAGACCCAGGCAAAACATCGCGCACGCAGCCACTGCCCTCTGCACCGCTCAACTCTGAAGCTCCTTCCAGCCGCTCCCGACACGCGAAGCAGCAGGTGGAGCAGCCTTCGCGCCACGCGGAGCGGCCCGCGGGAGGCGTCCCGCAGCCCGCAGGGATGGGTGTGTTGGGGTTTCCTCGACTCGCAATCCTCTCCACGGGCTCTCTACAGCGCCGTGCCGCCACCTCTTCGCAGCGGGACACGGGGCGCCCTGGCCGGACGGGACCCACGGTCGGGGGCCGTTCGGTGGAACTCCAGAATTCTCCTGCGCAACTCACGCGTATTCCCCGCTTCCATTCGGCGGGTGCTGGAGGGGGGCACCACCACTACCACCAGCAGCATCAGCAGTCCCCACTGGCCACGCAGGCCACCCACGTAGGCCAGCAGCAGGACCTGGCTAGGTTTGGCTTTCAGCCCCCCAAGGCCCGTCACATGTTGAAGCCCAAGGACTTTCAATGGGGGCAGACAGCAGCAGTCTAGCAGTTAGGCTTGCTACCTGTCTGGGTTGACCAGAACAGTCTGGATATTGGCAACCATGTTTGGGTTGCAGATCTGGAGGTATTATGTGTAACTCTATCATGTCCCGGTTTGATCTAGTGGAAAAGGTGGTGATGCGATGAGTAGTGCACTCAAGCCAATCGCGTGGGCTATGTTTCACCTTGGGAGCAATACCGCTTTTACATGTTTCTATTGTACGGTCGTGGGCCTTGGCAGCTGTTTGTAGGGTGCTGCTGTGTAATGACTTTTTAGTAGTTTGACATAATCTAGTTTAATGGACCCCCTCCGTAAATTGTGGTCTTGGATTGTTGCCTCCTCTCATCACTTCCATTGCTGTGCTGCAGTGGTTGTCAATGAGGTACGAAACCACGTGCGTCTCGACATGTGAGATGGTGCACACACAAAGCCATGTCCCATAATTTGTTTTGAACACAAACGGTCTCCAAAAATTAGCTGATCAGGTGGCTGCTCATCAGCATAGCGAGCGACTCGCATTCGGAAGGTCGCAAGTTAAAATCCTTGTTGGAGGCTCAAGCAGCCCATCCTCCCTCCGGGGTTGATAAAATTAGTACCACTTTATGGGAAGGTCAACAGTGGTTGTCCTATGGAGAGACTCGCACCCACCACTGGAATCTCTCCACTGTCTCGGTGCTGTAAACTTGAGATGAGCATCATTGCCTCTTGTCATGAGCAGAAAATCACAATTGTGCTGGCAGGTGTGGGAGGGGCTGGCAAGGGTGGTTGTTAAAAGGCAGTGAAAAATGTCACCAGGTGGTTTGTAACGGGTGGTCAGCTCTGCCCTCATGACGCCCTTGCTAGTTCAGGATACGAGCGCTCGATGACTTCCCAGGGTCACTCTGCTGAAATAAATAAATAAGCATACAATCCGCCTCCACATAAAATATATAACGTGATTATTCACTCTTGAGCATCATTCACATCCTATCAGCTATGCGGCCTTGTATAATTTTAGAGAAGGTTTTTGTCTTTGTACATCTGACATCAGTATTGATTCAAGCAAGGCTGATTGCTGATGAGACACTGAATGTCAAAGCTGTTCCAGAGTTTGTGTTGAACCAATGCTCCATAATAAAGGTTTTTTGGGTTAGATCGCGTAAATATATAAATTTGTCGTTAAAACCCGCCACCACCCGACACAGCCAACTAGTAAGGGTTGTCACGAAAACAGAACGTGGCCAATTCGTCACTAGTACAGCACACCGGCGTTTTGGAGAGCCAAGCCAAAACATTTACAATCTGAGTACGTCGTTTCGGCAGTAATTATATAAAATAATTTCTGTATTTTATGTACCGTGCCAAATCTGACTCGGATGTTTTGTTTTTCCAAACATATGGCTAGTTTATCAGTTACTCCCGCAAAATACAGATTTTATTTTTGGTACAAAAGATGTATTACCGAAGCTATCAACAGAAGGTGTGTACAGGATTAACTGCACGTGTGGGAAATGTTATGTTAGGCAAACAGGACGAATGATCAGCACGAAACTAAAAGAACATCAGAGAAATATTAAATGATCACAAATACAACTGTCAGCAGTAGCAGAACACGCGTCCCAACAAAGACACTCAGCTGATTTTGATAATGTTGACGTTCTCTGAAAAAACTAGCTACTACTGGCCAAGAATAATTAGAGAATCTAGCGAAATTGAAAGAAATAAAATAATTGTAACCGTTCGGATACCTACCGCCTTAGTGCTACGTGGAAGCGAATAATCAAATAATACATTATTTTAATGCATGCCTATAAAGGGCAGCAGACTTCAATAGAGATTACCGTTGGTACGGTTATTTAATACGCACAATAGACAAGAAGGACAAGATCAAAGCGCTCGCATAATGCGCAAGAGCGCAAAATTGTGGTCACCACATCTACGCCTCTATATAAGGTACGAAACAGGTGGACTTCTCCAAAAATCTGGTTGTCGCCTGATGACGCTAGTAATTACTGCCGAAACGTCGTACTCAGATTGTAAATATTGTGGCTTGGTTCTCCCAACACACCGGTGTGCTGTACTAGTGACGAATTGGCATGTGCTGTTTACGTGACAACCCTTACTAGTTAGTTGGCTATGTCGGGTGGTGGCGGGTTTTAACGACACATTCACGCGCTCTAACCCAAAAAAAACTTATGGATGATATTGGTCGCGAAAGCCTACATGTTAAACTTAACCAATGCTGCTGAAATTATGTACTCCCAAAGTTATTGCTAATGGAATGTGTTAAATACTTTTATTTGCCTGGAGGGACAGATGTGTGAGGGAGGCGAGTTTGTCTGATTATGTTATCTTGTATTCTCCAAGATGCCACGGATGGGTCTGATCGTGGTGTGCGGTCAGAACCGTGCATGCATCGATCGGCATATGGCAGCCTATTCTCATGAACGTGTAACGGACAATATGTAGATTTACAACATTTCGTTATAACCGTGCATGCTGAGCCCCGTGGGCACAGATCCGTACAGCCACGCACAGCAGGGACCATATGAGGACCAAAGTTATATCCGTAGACACGTGATCACTTGTATTCCCACTTATTATCCAGGTATGTTTTATTCAGCTGTGTGTGGAAGCTGTAAGCAAGTTGTAGGCTTGTAACCTTCAGCGAAGAACGCTTTTACAGCCGTCTAATGATGGCGTAGTTTAACATTATACCTTGGCTTCAGTGGTAAATTAGCGTGCATCAATAGGCATATGGCAGCCTATTATAGACGTGTAACTGACAATATGTAGATTCATAACATTTCGTTTATACCTTTGTAACAAAAAAATTATAAATAAAAACTACTTACAGTATGCAACCTCGCTTGTCAGTCTGATATTTGCTCCGCAATTAGCGTGTGTGAGACCGCGCATACCTTGTCGATCCAGATCCCGTAGACCCCACTAGACCACCCGCAGGTACGATAACACCATAGCGACCCCTACACCCCCCACCACCACCACCACTACCACCACATTCTCCGTAATAATCATCACTTTCCATTTCCAGCAGCACAACACCCCACCACCATCATGGTGTTGGTGTTACTCTGGTAGTGAGGAAGTGCGGAGAGCGAACCAGAGAGTCTGAGAGCAGGTAAAGCACCAGCTAAAGATGATCTCCCAGGTGCTGAGGGTAGGTGGAAATGTGCAGGCTACCATATATGGCATGACCATCAGCCCCATCAAAACTAAGCACCTGCCTGATGGGGCATTTGTGAAGAGAATGGAGAAATTCCCATATCTGGGCAAGAGCCAAATGGCTCACAGGGCTATACCAAAATAAACTGAAAAAAACGTTCCTTTTTGGCAGCAGAGGTCTCACTCCGAATGAGTCGAGAGGCATTATCTTTTCATCGACTGCGTAAAGCTGTGTGGAGCGACATGGCCTATCGCTCCATACTAAGCTCCGGGTCTTCTCGACTACAGTCATGCCCTCCTTTATGCTTGTGTAATGAGTCGAACTGAGTCGCATACGTTATCATGGGAGCAACACTATTAAATAAATCAACATAACACAACCTACACTTGGGTGTTGAATGTTCTTCTAGCCACGCTACGGCAGAACTAGACACGGTTTGCTATCCCGGCCCGGACCACAAGCTGGGTCCCGGACCGCGTGGCTAGAGGCTCCTTTTACCCGACGCGGATCTTCATCACCAGCAACACGAAGAACCCCGAGCCCCTCACGGGCCCCCCGTTATACCCACCTGGGATGGGGCTGGCTCCACCCTTCGCCCCGCCCACGTTCCAGATCTCTTGAGCTCTTTCCCAAAGGCTCCCCGAGAGCTTTTTTAGACCACGTGACCGCCCAGTGGCCCTCGTCTACCGGTGGCCCCCCTCCAATATCATCCGGTCACGTGTCGGCAGGTCAACCAGCGTATCATGCCCCAAGGTAACCCTGGCTGGCTGACACTCTCGTTCCTTCACCGGGAGCCCGCACCGCACGCTGTACGCGGTGCCTCCGCGATGACCAGCGCTCACCCAAGCCCCGCTAGGGCTGGTGGTACTACGTCGAGTAAGCGGGCTACACGTAATGCCAACACAATATCCGCCGTGGCTTCGTAAGCCCGGCACCACACAGTGACAATCAGTCACTACACTTGTGAAACGTGGACCCCTTTAAAGGAACATCCGTGCCAATTTAAAACATTCGGCCCAGCCTGCCTACCATTCCATTCTTGGTTTAACCAGAGCTGAATGTGTGTGGAGCTCATATCCATTAAAGATATGGACACTGCTCCATCAGTGAGCTCTCTGGCAGGTGAGGCTGCGTTGGCTGGGTTGTGTAACCCGCATGTCCAGCCACCACGTCCAAACAGCTTTTGTTTGGCCGGATATGGAGGCTAAACGGGTGAGGCACATGCTAGAGAAGAGATGGACTGATGTGGTACAGGAGAATGTTGAGCTGAGATGACTTGCCGATGACTGGTACCAGCGGTGTCAAGATTGGCCTCTGTGGAGGAGGTTCGAGAACTAGTGCGGGGCCTGTAGCATATGTTATAAAGGGGCCCTATATAATAAAAATAACTAATTTGATTTGGAGCTTTCGTGACTGCAGGAATTACTCTTTGGTTCTTTCGGTAAAGTCACGTAGAAAAATAATAATAAATTAAATAATAGCAACACAAGCAATCATCAGGTACAATGAAAGAGAAAACAAACCTAGTAAAATTAGAATGCAATACAACACTGAGAGTCGGCTAACATAACAGTCAACACCCTACCTGGTTGATTACGTTCTCCCAAAGATTGCTAAATTTGAGAGAGAGACAAAACACAGACACGGAGACAGACAGACACATAAGCAGAGAGATGACACAGAGACACACATTGCTCTTTCTACGTGACTTTACCGAAATAACCCAAGTGTAAAAAAACAAATATTAAAACATTTTTAACTTGTATCGTAAAGGAATTGTATTTTTTCATTTTCTATACAGCCAGATACTAAACAAATCGCTAACATTAAACACCCAATCGTTCATAAAAGTTGAAGGCAGTATAGTACTATAGTAATACAGAAAGTGCAGAATCACTGAACCGGAATTGATAGATTAAAAGCATTTAGCGCGTGGTTCTTGAAAGTGCGGGGCCCGTAGCTACTACATGTGTAGTAGCTACTATTGCATGTGTAGTAGCTACTACTGCATGTGTAGTAGCTACTACTGCATGTGTAGTAGCTACTACTGCATGTGTAGTAGCTACTACTGCATGTGTAGTAGCTACTACTGCATGTGTAGTAGCTACTACTGCATGTGTAGTAGCTACTACTGCATGTGTAGTAGCTACTACTGCATGTGTAGTAGCTACTACTGCATGTGTAGTAGCTACTACTGCATGTGTAGTAGCTACTACTGCATGTGTAGTAGCTACTACTGCATGTGTAGTAGCTACTACTGCATGTGTAGCTACTTTTGCTACTAGGATAATCCGGCACTGTCGAGAACGCTCCTAAGCAGTTTGAGGCAGTCGCCCTCCAACAACAGGGGAGGGCGGAGGAGCGAAGCTCACAACGAGCAGAGCGCCGGGCCGATGAAACGGAGTGGAGTTTGCACAGTGGGGAGCACAGTTGCTGCGTTTACGAGTAATCTTACTGAACCCATGGCACCTGGGTATATTTCTTGACTTGTCAGCGAGCCTTCAACACTTCACGTAGCATCAAAGTGCACCTCGCCTGGCACAAATGCCGTGGTGACGTCCCCACTTCGTGGCGAACAGCGGTTGTCGTGGAGGTGTGAGAATGGAGCTGTATGTGTGCGGAGCCACGTGTGGAGCGGTGTGTGTGCGGAGCCACGTGTGGAGCTGTGTGTGTGCGGAGCCGCGTGTGGAGTTGTGTGTGTGTGTGTGTGCGGAGCCACGTGTGGAGCTGTGTGTGTGCGGAGCCACGTGTGGAGCTGTGTGTGTGTGTGTGCGGAGCCACGTGTGGAGCTGTGTGTGTGCGGAGCCACGTGTGGAGCTGTGTGTGTGCGGAGCCACGTGTGGAGCTGTGTGTGCGGAGTCGCGTGTGGAGCTGTGTGTGTGTGTGTGCGGAGCCACGTGTGGAGCTGTGTGTGTGCGGAGCCACGTGTGGAGCCACGTGTGGAGCTGTGTGTGCGGAGCCACGTGTGGAGCTGTGTGTGTGCGCGGAGCCGCGTGTGGAGTTGTGTGTGTGCGGAGCCACGTGTGGAGCTGTGTGTGTGTGTGCGGAGCCACGTGTGGAGCTGTGTGTGCGGAGCCGCGTGTGGAGCTGTGTGTGTGTGCGGAGCCGCGTGTGGAGCTGTGTGTGTGCGGAGCCGCGTGTGGAGCTGTGTGCGCGCGGAGCTGCGTGTGGAGCTGTGTGTGTGCGGAGCCGCGTGTGGAGCTGTGTCTGTGTATCTGTGTGTGTGTGTATCAGTGTGTATATGCGGAGCTGTGTACGTGTGCCCGCGTGCGTGTGATGGCCTCACGCGGGGAGGGTGGTGGTGATGCCACAGGTCTTGAGCAATCGTCACCATCCTCTTCCTCCAGCCCCGCCTCCCCTCTCATCGCTCCGCTCTGGGGAAGAGCGAATTCGCCTCTGAGTTTTCGTCAAAGGAGGAGCGCAGCTGGGAGAGGTTTGGGAGAGTTCGTCGAGGCGAGGCACTCTGAGCTGGGTTGTCTTGTCTCGCCTGGAGGCCCCGTCAGCTCCACGCTGCAAGCTGCGATCTCCACGGCGCCATCTGCTAGGACCCCCCCCCCCTCCCAGCTCCCTGTTACTGGGAACTGTCTCGGCCCCCCGCGCCAGACACAGGGGTCCTGCGCATTCCGCGCGCTCTGCGCCGAGGGCTTCTGTCCAAGGAACCTTTGGGGACCGTTCCCTACGTCTGGGCCGCGTTGGCGGGAGCGCTGGGAATGGCTGTGAGGTTTCGGAAGCTTCTGGCGGCCGCGATGGTGGCGGTCGCTTTTTCTGCTGTCGTGGCCACGGAGGATGAAGGTGAGAACAGGGGCCCGGTGGCAGCGGCGCGGCCCCCGGGGTGGGCCACGGATCGAGGCGGTGTCCTCCAGCCCAGCCGTGGCTGTCACGGAGACACCGACTCTGCCTGCACCTGCAGCGCCCCACCTGCCCCCCTCGTGCCGCGACAACGCGGAGTTCACGCGGTCGTGATGTTGGTATCCTCCCTTAGTGGGGAGCGGTGGCGCACAGCGCTACGAACCCGATGACCCGAGTTGGACTCACGACCAAACGAGTATTTGGTCCGATGTGTAAACATCGCCACTGGGGAGACAAAGGCGGCCAGGCGTGGTGCTGGCCACCCACCCCCTCGTGTTCCGTGCGGACTTTCATCGGTGCTCCCTCACTGCCCTAACAGGCTGTAAAGGCTTTAAGGGGGAGGGGGGGGATTTGTCCATTCTGAATGGCTGGTGTCCATCCAGAATGAGTGGAGCTGGTGTGCAGATGAGCGGTGTTTGGGTCCATCCAGAATTACCAGTGTCCATCAAAATTGTATGACTCGTAGTGCAGTAAATGTAGTCCTAGAATTCTGGATTGGATGCGTTCTAGCTATGTCACATACCAATTGGTACGTGCGCATTATGTGGACATATATCTAGTGGCTTATTTGATCTGAATTGCTGTGATGCTGTTATCCAAGAGACGCCCGTGACACGGACACCGCAGCCGCCACCAATGTGGAAGTCGTGGGAGGCGCTCTCGGCCCCAGTTTGGAAATGGCTGAAGCTTGATTTGTTCTCTGCCCGCGTGTGCCCGAGACAGCTTGTGGGGGCAAGTTGTCAGCCGGTACCCCAGGGTACATCACGTCCCCCGGATACCCCAAGGATTACCCGCCACACTTGGTGTGCCGGTGGGAGGTACAGGCCCCGCAACGCGACCAGCGCATTTCAGTCACCTTCAACCCACACTTTGATGTGGAGAAGACTTCGGAATGTCGGTAGGTGTCCATCATTACAACATACTCCGCCTGTGAACGAACTCTGGTGTAAGTTGAACCCGAGTGGTTTACAATGGAGGCCGAACTGAGTGCAAAGAGTTTTTAGAAGAGGGTGCTGCATTGGGATGTTTGACCAATGCTTTATTTCGATGTTGACGTGCGGCATATGCTTTGCTTACGTTAACATGAACGAACATGAGCAGACACCACACCTCGCCATCTTTGTATTCTTTTATACAGCCTGTCAGCCACACGACCGATTGGGAGTGCAACGTAGTAGCTTTGGTTTATATAATACAAGCAAATTCGACTGGTTTTGACATTGTCTCATCAGCTATTTCAGGCTTTCTTGAACCAAGGCTGGTGAACTGCCAGATGTGTATGGGCAATGACTCTTTTCTTGTTAGACGGATCATAGTATGACACAAATCTATGCCGAGCACAATACAATAATAGAATCATTCACGCCTTTCAGGAGGGAATGAGCAGACAATTGTTTTCTTTTGCATCTTGCGTTCTGCACAACAAGACACGTGTGGATCAGTTTGCGTTGCCTTCCGGTTGGTGATGGAGTTAGTTGTGCACGCTCTGCCGCATGTTGTCCCCCATCTCATTGCGAGTACAGAATTTACTGTCGCACTCCGAGCTGGAGGTGTTTTGTGCGTCGGTGAAACCACCTGCCACTGGGCATTCAGTGTCTAGACGTGTGTACGTTTAGTGTCTAGATGCGTGCACGTTCAGTGTCTAGATTCATGTACGTTCAGTGTCTAGACTCGTGCACGTTCAGTGTCTAGACTCGTGCACGTTTAGTGTCTAGACGCGTGTACATTCAGTGTCTAGACTCGTGCACGTTCAGTGTCTAGACGCGTGCACGATCAGTGTCTAGACGCGTGCACGTTCAGTGTCTAGACGCGTGCACGTTCAGTGTCTAGACGCGTGCACATTCAGTGTCTAGACGCGTACACGTTCAGTGTCTAGACGCGTGCACGTTCAGTGTCTAGACGCGTGCACGTTCAGTGTCTAGACGCGTGCACGTTCAGTGTCTAGACGCGTGCACGTTCAGTGTCTAGACGCGTGCACGTTCAATGTCTAGACGCGTGCACGTTCAGTGTCTAGACGTGTGCACGTTCAGTGTCTAGACGCGTGCACGTTCAGTGTCTAGACGCGTGCACGTTCAGTGTCTAGACGCGTGCACGTTCAGTGTCTAGACGCGTGTACGTTATGTGTCTAGACGCGTGTATGTTCAGTGTCTAGACGCGTGTACGTTCAGTGTCTAGACGTGTGCACGTTCAGTGTCTAGACGTGTGCACGTTCAGTGTCTAGACGCGTGCATGTTCAGTGTCTAGACGCGTGCACGTTCAGTGTCTAGACGCGTGTATGTTCAGTGTCTAAACGCGTGTATGTTCAGTGTCTAGACGCATGTCTGTTCAGTGTCTAGACGCGTGTATGTTCAGTGTCTAGACGCGTGTATGTTCAGTGTCTAAACGCGTGTATGTTCAGTGTCTAGACGCATGTACGTTCAGTGTCTAGACGCGTGTATGTTCAGTGTCTAGACGCGTGTATGTTCAGTGTCTAGACATGTGTACGTTCAGTGTCTAGACTCGCGTGCGTTCAGTGTCTAGACGCGTGCGCGTTCAGTGTCTAGACGCGTGCACGTTCAGTGTCTAGACGCGAGCAGGTTCAGTGTCTAGACGCGAGCACGTTCAGTATCTAGACGCGTGCACATTCAGTATCTAGACGCGTGCACGTTCAGTGTCTAGACGCGTGCATGTTCAGTGTATAGACGTATGCACGTTCAGTGTCTAGACGCGTGTATGTTCAGTGTCTAAACGCGTGTATGTTCAGTGTCTAGACGCATGTATGTTCAGTGTCTAGACGCGTGTATGTTCAGTGTCTAAACGCGTGTACGTTCAGTGTCTAGACGCATGTATGTTCAGTGTCTAGACACGTGTACGTTCAGTGTCTAGACTCGCGTGCGTTCAGTGTCTAGACGCGTGCACGTTCAGTGTCTAGATGCGTGCACGTTCAATGTCTAGATGCGTGTACGTTCAGTGTCTAGATGCGTGCACGTTCAATGTCTAGATGCGTGTATGTTCAAAGTCTAGACGCGTGCATGTTCAGTGTCTAGACGCGTGTACGTTCAGTGTCTAGACTCGTGTGCGTTCAGTGTCTAGACGCGTGCACGTTCAGTGTCTAGACTTGTGCACGTTCAGTGTCTAGACTCGTGCACGTTCAGTGTCTAGATGCGTGTACGTTCAGTGTCTAGATGCGTGCACGTTCAATGTCTAGATGCGTGTATGTTCAGAGTCTAGACGCGTGCACGTTCAGTGTCTAGACGCGTGTACGTTCAGTGTCTAGACGTTTGTACGTTCAGTGTCTAGACGCGTGCACGTTCAGTGTCTAGACTCGTGTGCGTTCAGTGTCTAGACGCGTGCACGTTCAGTGTCTAGACTCGTGTGCGTTCAGTGTCTAGACGCGTGTACGTTCAGTGTCTAGACTTGTGTACGTTCAGTGTCTAGACGCGTGCATGTTCAGTGTCTAGACTCGTGCACGTTCAGTGTCTAGACGCGTGTGCATTCAGTGTCTAGACGCGTGTACGTTCAGTGTCTAGACACTTGTACGTTCGGTGTCTAGACTCGTGCACGTTCAGTGTCTAGACTCGTGTGCGTTCAGTGTCTAGACGCGTGCACGTTCAGTGTCTAGACTCGTGTGCGTTCAGTGTCTAGACGCGTGTCTGACCAGCTAGTTGTGCTTCAGGCTTGTTCCATCTGGGCCGACCCTCTAGCTGCTACCATAGGCGTACACCAGGCTCAACATCCCTGGTGAGTCGGTACAGTCAGCAGCTGCCAACACCGAACCCATTGCAGCGGTTAACTAACCCGGAACACTCAGCTTGTCTGAGGCTGGGCATGTGGAACCCCTGGTGGAGGAAATTCCACCAAAAGGGTCTTTAGACCTTCCACTGCAACCAGGACCATCTCCAGTCGTTTTGACTATGTCTTGCCACTGGGTACAGATGGGGCTGGTCGAGAGAGTGAGGTTGACACTGCGCAAATCACCCTCACTTAAATACAAGTGCTCTGCACAAGTCATGGCACTTTTTACCATCGTCATTATCCAAGTCCTGTGGCGATGGGTGAGCAACGACGAAGCAGGCACGGATATTCTGGAAGCTGTAGCTGCAATCCTGCCCACAGGTGGCTCAGAATATTGGCCATTCCCTCACTGGACCGAAGCAGCAGTGAAGTCCGGCATGACCCTGAGTGACTGAGCAGCCATTTTCAGGATTACACTGCTCACCTCCGTAGTGAGGAAAGGGTTAGAAAAGGTACCCTAAACATTGCCTGCTTCAAAACATCCTGGCCATCCTACCGCAGCTGGTGGGATCCCATACCTGCGGTCAAAAAACAAATAAAATGAAAAAGACCAAAGTGATACCACTCACTGTTGGTGCCTGGAATGTGCGCACTTTGATGGACACATCCGGATCAAAAAGACCTGAGAGACGCACTGCCCTCGTGGGCAGAGAGCTATCCAGATATAATGTGGATGTTGCTGCCCTTGGTGAGACCCGACTGGCCAATACTGGACAGGTGACTGAAGTGGGTGCAGGTTACACATTCTTCTGGAGCAGACGAGGCCAGGAGGAGAGAGGTGATGCTGGTGTTGGTTTTGCAGTAAAAAAAAACACCTAGTCAACCAACTGGCAAGCCTACCCAAAGGTATAAATGACCGTTTAATGACCTTAAAGCTCCACCTATTGGGTAAAAAGGAGGCCACCATCATCAGTGCCTATGCCTCTACCATGACCAACTCTGACGAGATCAAAACCAAGTTTTATAATGACCTGGAAGTCATTATTGTTGCCACAGCCAGCTCTGACAAACTCCTGATACTTGGTGACTTCAATGCCAGAGTTGGAAGTGACCATAAATCATGGAATGGAGTCATAGGTGCACATGGCATTGGAAAATGTAACAGCAACGGCCTTCTGCTGCTGAAAACATGCTCTGAATTTGACCTGCTCATCACCAACACGATATTCCAACTACCAAAGCGCAAGAAAACGTCATGGATGCATCCTCGTTCACACCATTGGCACTTGATTGACTCCGTCATCGTGAGGAGGAGCGACCGGCACGATGTCAGGGTGGACCAAGGCAATGTGTGGTGCTGAATGTTGGACTGACCATTTTCTCATCGTCTCCAAACTTAACATCTGGATTAAGCTTCCAAGACACCCACAAGGAAAAAGACGTCTCAAGCGTCTTAACATCACTCGCCTACAACAGGAACACACCAGACTGGCCTTTGTTGAGGCTCTAGACCATCACCTGGAGTCTTTAAGCTTCGAGCATGCAGACGCTGATTCAGACTGGACTGCCCTCAAGACCATGCTGCATTCTACAGCCCTTGAATCACGTGGTGTTCCCCATACGTACACATCAAGATTGGTTTGATGAGAATGATGCAGAAATCCAAGCACTCCTTGACAAAAAACATCGCCTGCATAAAGCATATCTGCATGACAGCAGCTCAAGCTTAAATACAACTGCCTTCCTCAACATTCGAAGGGTTGTCCAGCAGAGACTCAGAGTCATGCAAGACACCTGGCTGTATGCAAAAGCTGTGGAGATTCAGTCCTACGCTGAGAGTAACAACACCAAGTGCCTCTATGATGCACTCAAGCAGGTCTATGGTCCGCAACACTCAGGAACTTCACCTCTCCTGAATGCAGATGGAACAACACTCCTCACGGAGAAGGACGAAATACTTGCAAGGTGGGCTGAACACTTCAGCGCAGTCCTCAACCAGCCATCATGGATAAATGAGGAGGCAATTGTGAGACTGCCTCAAGTTGAAATAAACCAGTCCCTTGCTGTTCTACCATCCATTGAGGAAACCAGCAAAGCCATAAGCCTCATCTCATCAGGCAAAGCTCCAGGGTCCGATGCCATTCCAGTGGAAATCTACAAGGCTGGAGGGCCTCGCTTAGTCGAGAAACTGACCGACCTCTTCCAGTCTCTGTGGAAATTAGAAGCCGTTCCCCAGGAGTTCAAGGATGCCTCTATAATCCATCTCTATAAGAGGAAAGGCAATCGACAAGCCTGCGACAACCATAGAGGCATCTCCATACTATCAATCGCTGGCAAAATATTGGCAAGAATCCTTCTGAACCACCTAATTGTCCACCTAGACCAGGGTCTGCTACCTGAAAGTCAGCGTGGTTTCAGAAAGACCGCGGAATCACTGACGTGGTATTTACTGCCCGGCAGTTACAGGAGAAATGCCAAGAACAAAATGCTGATCTATGTATGGCTTTCATTGATCTAACAAAAGCATTCGACACAGTCAGCCGGGAGGGCCTATGGCAGATCATGGCCAAATATGGGTGTCCAGACAAGTTCATTGGCATCGTGCGCAAACTCCATGATGGCATGATGGCCAGCGTCAGAGATCAGCAAGAACTCTCTGATCCGTTCCCAATCACAAACGGGGTGAAGCAAGGCTGCATTTTAGCACCAACGCTCTTCAGCATGGTGTTGTCTGCCATGCTGCAAGACTCATTCCAGAACCACAACACTGGGATTAGCTACATCTACCGTTTTGACGGTGGGCTATTCAATCTGCGGAGGATGCAAGCCAAAACTAGAGTGGAGGAAGTCACTGTTCGATAACTTTTGTTTACTGATTACTGTGCTCTGGCTGCTGGCTAAAATTAAGATCTACAGGACAGTATGGACCACTTCTCCTCAGCTTGTAACAACTTTGGCCCAATAATCAACACAAAGAAGACTGAAGTCCTATACCAACATGCTCCTGGGAAAGCCTACACTGAGCCCCCCACCATCTTTGTGAATGGGCAAAAGCTTTCAGCCGTTGACAAGTTTACTTACCTTGGTAGTACTCTGTCTCGCGCTGTGCACATAGATGATGAAGTTAACATCAGGATTGTCAAGGCCAGTGCAGCCTTTGGACGTCTACGTGACTTGGTATGGGAAAGAACTGGCATCAAGCAGGAGACAAAACTGAAGGTCTACCAGGCTGTTGTCTTACCAACTCTTCTGTATGGGTGCGAAGCCTGGACAGTCTACCTGCGCCATGCCAAGAAATTGAACCATCTTCACTTGAGCTATCTGAGGAAACTGCCGAGGATCAAGTGGCAAGACAGAATCCCTGACTCGGAAGTCCTCAGCAAGGCCAATATCCCCAGCATCCACACCTTGCTTGCGAAGGAACAGCTTAGATGGACTGGTCACGTGACCAGAATGCCCTGTGCGAGACTGCCAAAACAAGTCTTCTTTGGCGAGCTGAAGAATGGCAAGCGAGCGCAAGGTGGCCCCAAAAAGCGCTACAAGGACACCGTTAAAGCTTCCTTGAAGAGCTTTGGGTTCGACCTGAAAAGCTGGGAACCCCCTAGCTCAGGAACGACCTGCCTGGAGAAGAGAAGTACAGGATGGTGCAGTCCTCTGTGAGAGCAGGAGAAGCTCCTGTGCTATCTTGAGGAGGCAGCAGCGTAAATCTACCAAGGCAGGACTTGTGGCTGCACATCAGAGCTCGATGTCCTCCCTGACCTGTCCAGTGTTGCCACAGAGAATTCCGGGCTCGGATTGGCCTGTTCAGCCATCTGCGCACTCATCAAACCCCAACAAGATGACAAACGTGCCATGGTCATCATCAACTATGATGGACGAACAAGAAGAAGGCACGTGTACGTTCAGTATCTAGACGCGTGTACGTTCAGTGTCTAGACGCGTGTACGTTCAGTGTCTAGACGCTTGTACGTTCAGTGTCTAGACGCGTGTATGTTCAGTGTCTAGACGCGTGTACGTTCAGTGTCTAGACGCGTGTACATTCAGTGTCTAGACGCGTGTACGTTCAGTGTCTAGACGTTTGTACGTTCAGTGTCTAGACTCGTGTATGTTCAGTGTCTAGACGCGTGTACGTTCAGTGTCTAGACGCGTGCACGTTCAGTGTCTAGACTCGTGTGCGTTCAGTGTCTAGATGCTTGCACATTCAGTATCTAGACTCGTGTACGTTCAGTGTCTAGACTTGTGTACGTTCAGTGTCTAGACGTTTGTACGTTCAGTGTCTAGACGCGTGTACGTTCAGTGTCTAGGCGCGTGTACGTTCAGTGTCTAGACGCGTGTACGTTCAGTGTCTGGACGTTTGTACGTTCAGTGTCTAGACGCTTGTACGTTCAGTGTCTAGACGCGTGTACGTTCAGTCTCTAGACGCGTGTACGTTCAGTGTCTAGACGCGTGTACGTTCAGTGTCTAGACGTTTGTACGTTCAGTGTCTAGACTAGTGTATGTTCAGTGTCTAGACGCGTGTACGTTCAGTGTCTAGACGCGTGCACGTTCAGTGTCTAGACGCTTGCACATTCAGTATCTAGACTCGTGTACGTTCAGTGTCTAGACTTGTGCGCGTTCAGTGTCTAGACGCGTGTACGTTCAGTGTCTAGACGTTTGTATGTTCAGTGTCTAGACGCGTGTGCGTTCAGTGTCTAGACTCGTGTGCGTTCAGTGTCTAGACGCTTGTACGTTCAGTGTCTAGACGCGTGTACGTTCAGTGTCTAGACGCGTGTACGTTCAGTGTCTACATGCGTGTACGTTCAGTGTCTATACGCTTGTACGTTCAGTGTCTAGACGCGTGTACGTTCAGTGTCTAGACTCGTGTGCGTTCAGTGTCTAGACGCTTGTACGTTCAGTGTCTAGACGCATGTACGTTCAGTGTCTAGACGCTTGTACGTTCAGTGTCTACATGCGTGTACGTTCAGTGTCTATACGCTTGTACGTTCAGTGTCTAGACGCGTGTACGTTCAGTGTCTAGACGCGTGTACGTTCAGTGTCTAGACGCGTGTATGTTCAGTGTCTAGACTTGTGTACGTTCAGTGTCTGGACGCGTGTATGTTCCGTGTCTAGACGCGTGTACGTTCAGTGTCTAGATGCGTGTACGTTCAGTGTCTAGACGCGTGTACATTCAGTGTCTAGACGCTTGTATGTTCAGTATCTAGACGCTTGTACGTTCAGTGTGTAGACGCGTGTACGTTCAGTATTTAGACGCGTGTACGTTCAGTGTCTAGACACGTGTACGTTCAGTGTCTAGACGCGTGTACGTTCAGTGTCTAGACGCGTGTACGTTCAGTGTCTAGATGCGTGTACGTTCAGTGTCTGGACGTTTGTACGTTCAGTGTCTAGACGCTTGTACGTTCAGTGTCTAGACGCGTGTACGTTCAGTCTCTAGACGCGTGTACGTTCAGTGTCTAGACGCGTGTACGTTCAGTGTCTAGACGTTTGTACGTTCAGTGTCTAGACTAGTGTATGTTCAGTGTCTAGACGCGTGTACGTTCAGTGTCTAGACGCGTGCACGTTCAGTGTCTAGACGCTTGCACATTCAGTATCTAGACTCGTGTACGTTCAGTGTCTAGACTTGTGCGCGTTCAGTGTCTAGACGCGTGTACGTTCCGTGTCTAGACGCGTGTACGTTCAGTGTCTAGATGCGTGTACGTTCAGTGTCTAGACGCGTGTACATTCAGTGTCTAGACGCTTGTATGTTCAGTATCTAGACGCTTGTACGTTCAGTGTGTAGACGCGTGTACGTTCAGTATTTAGACGCGTGTACGTTCAGTGTCTAGACACGTGTACGTTCAGTGTCTAGACGCGTGTACGTTCAGTGTCTAGACGCGTGTACGTTCAGTGTCTAGATGCGTGTACGTTCAGTGTCTAGACGCATGTACGTTCAGTGTCTAGATGCGTGTACGTTCAGTGTCTAGACGCGTGTACATTCAGTGTCTAGACACGTGTATGTTCAGTATCTAGACGCTTGTACGTTCAGTGTCTAGACGCGTGTACGTTCAGTATTTAGACGCGTGTACGTTCAGTGTCTAGATGCGTGTATGTTCAGTGTCTAGACGCGTGTACGTTCAGTGTCTAGACGCGTGTACGTTCAGTGTCTAGACGCGTGTACGTTCAGTGTCTAGACGCGTGTATGTTCAGTGTCTAGACTCGTGTATGTTCAGTGTCTGGACGCGTGTACGTTCAGTGTCTAGACTCGTGTATGTTCAGTGTCTATACGCGTGTACGTTCAGTGTCTAGACGCGTGTACGTTCAGTGTCTAGACTCGTGTACGTTCAGTGTCTAGACTCGTGTATGTTCAGTGTCTAGACGCGTGTACGTTCAGTGTCTAGACTCGTGTATGTTCAGTGTCTAGACGCGTGTAGTCCAGTGTCTAGACGCGTGTACGTTCAGTGTCTAGACTCGTGTACGTTCAGTGTCTGGACGCGTGTACGTTCAGTGTCTAGACTCATGTATGTTCAGTGTCTAGACGCGTGTATGTTCAGTGTCTAGGCGCGTGTACGTTCAGTGTCTAGACACTTGTACGTTCAGTGTCTGCACGCGTGCACGCTTCACCTCCACACGCATGCACGTTTCACTGTCTAAAGATGGGACCGCTGCGTTTAAATGCCCCGGCAGCTGTACTTCACTCGACCGCTACCGTTTTACTCCAATGGAAACTCTGTGAAGCAGTCCCAAAACCATTACAGTGTCACTGTCCTTGGAGTAAAAACCCATACATACCTGTCAACCCCTAATCTCATTGCCTACCTTATTACAGACCAATTCATAACTCATTGGTCACCTCGTGCCTTTGTAAATCTCAACGTTCATCCTACAAAGTCCCATCACAAGGGAGAAACACAAACAAATAGGCAAAAAAATGTTGAAACAGTTGTACGTAGGGACCTAAAAACTAAATTTCCCTGTACAAGAATGGGGTAAACCGTATGACAGATATGCAAACAGGCAAAACTCTCGCTCAGACACGGATGGAGCTGCTGCAGTGTGGAACGATCTATGGACACTCAAACACTTAGAGCTGGAGAAGCACGTTCTGTACAAACCAGTGTTGCAAAGCATTTAATTACACTGTGTAACGAAAAAAAATGTTTTGTTCCTGGGTAGTGTTATTTCCTAATTGCTTATGCCTCAAAAGTACAGAAAATGGCTATTATTCCCAACAAACGTTGCTTTTGTGTGGGTAATAATAGCCATTTTCTATCTTTTTTAGGCATAAGCAATTTAAAAATAACACTTAGTACCCAGGAACAAAAATTGTGTTACATAGTGTTATTCATGATTATTTACATGTTTGACGGGACGTGATATTGAATGTGTAAATACATGCTACAGAAGTAATAGATTTAAAATGTTTGTGCACGCGCCATTACACATATGCTGTGCGTGTTTCAATCGACACCCTGGACACCCTTGTAAATGAGAGGTTCCATCTCCAGAATTATTCAGGTGAAATACTCAAATACGATGTGAGAAAATGATTGCAGTTGATGTTACTGCGAGCAACGTAGTATAAACTGCTGTCGACACTGCTGATTAACTTAATTTTCTAGGTCGATCCACGCCGAACTGGCACTCGGCTTACCCGTGTTTGAGTTGTCAGCCTCGTAACGTGGTTGTCTGCGTGAACTGAAATCCCAGCTCCATGGCCTTATCATCCACAAAGCCCTGGCATCGCACGTTGTCCTCTAGGTTTGACTACGTGGAGGTCCGGGACGGGCGAGACACCAACGCAGAAGTTCTGGGCAAGTTCTGCGGGAACATCCCCCCCTCGGCACTCGTCTCCTCGGGCCCGGTGCTCTACATCCACTTCCAGTCGGATTATTCCACCCAGGGCGCTGGCTTCTCACTGAGATTCGAGATACAGGCCACAGGTGGGGCATGACACAAGCCCTCATGCCCACACGCAGACACCACGGACAGTTTTAATCCCTGCTCGATTTGGGAATGTTTTCCTATCGTCTCTTTTCCCAAAAGCTCTTCTAATAAACTTTGCACAGTTTAAGAAATGTGTTTAAATTCTTGATCCATAATTAATATATGGTTTAGGCGACATTGATCAGACTAAATTTGTATCGTTAAGACCCTCCATCACCTGGCACAGACACAATAATCTAATTGGCAGGTATACCAACATTTATTGCGCGAATTGTTGTTTCAGCTCACTTTGACAGTGCTGTTTGCTGCTGGCCGCTTGACATTGGGCCTTTGCTCAGCAACTGTGTTAAAAAAACAGTCACATCCGTTTACCCGTTGTCTTTCCTTTTTCGCAGATGAATGCTCGCACATGTTCACAGCTCCTAATGGCTCGTTGCAGTCTCCGGGCTTCCCTGAGCCCTACAAGCACAATCTGGAGTGCACCTACATCATCAAGGCCTCCGTGCCTCGCTCTGAGATTGTTCTGAAGTTCCACACATTCCTGCTGGAGGGAGACCAGCCTGGCACGGCTGGGATACCAGTGGATGCCACGGAGTGTCGCTACGATCGCCTGGAGATCTGGGATGGGCCCCCACGTGGTGGGTGTGTGTCTGCGTGCGTGTCTTTGTTATGGTGCTTGCTAACTGCATGTGCCCCAAAAGTCTGTCAAAGCTACAGATGGATCTTTGTCTATGTGTGTGGGGAGCCGTGGCGTAGCGTTTGTCTCAGATGAGATCCTCTCTGTGGGGAAGTCTACAGTGGTTCTATGGATGGACATGTCCCAGCCATATGAATGTGGAATGTCCGCCAATGGCTCAGGGCTGTACACAGGAGATGAGCACATTCCTTAATACTTATTTGCCCAACCTAATTTTGACTCCTGTTCTCATGTTGAACAGTGCCAACTCACTCTTCACTTGAATGAATGCCTGTCATGTGCGGTACTGGCTGTGGGTGGGTGACCTCCTCGTGTGTGTGGCTGTGTGTAGGGGGCCCCCTGCTGGGCCGGTTCTGTGGAGCAATGTCTCCTGGCGAAGTGCGGGCCTTCTCGGGAATCCTGTCTCTCTCCTTCTACACCGATGGAGGAATCGCACTTGACGGGTTTTGGGCGACATACCGGGTCATCCCGCGGCGTATCATCGAGTGTGAGTGTCACAAGCGTGGAGCAGTATGCTGCGTTTCAATGCTCGTTCGTTTCAGCTTTATTGTTGACTGTTGCTGCCATTGCAACAATACAATTCTCAAATGATCTTTAGCATCGTTGTGGATAATATAAGTAGCAATATAAATATGCAGACAATATGCTCCCTTTAAACATCTGTTCCTCTACGTTAATATGAAAGTATTTTTACACAGCCTTCTGGGAGTACATAACTTCATCGTTGTTTCAAGCAAGCTGAATCTGCTGGTGACCCTCAACTGCTTTGTAATCATTTGCACAGTCCATGCTGATGATACCAACAACATCAGAAAATGTCACCAAGCTTGCACTTCTCATACAGAATTGCTCTGTGTTGGTATACATCTCCTGGCTATGTGAATTGGCATAAGTCCATGTCAGTGATTTCCCGCTCAAATAAGTGAGCATTGAGGCAGTGCTCATCTCCCGTTTACAGCCCTGAGCTAGTGGTGGAAATTCCACATTCCTATGGAAGGGATGAATCTCTCTTGAAGGCATCCACTGTTGACTTCCCCACAAAGTGGTACTGATTTTATCCACACTTAAGGGACCATGGGCTGAGTCAACCCCAACCAGGGTTTGACCCTTCAACCTTCCAATTGTGAACTGCTCGCTCTAGCGCTGAGCCACCCGGTAATAGCACGTTCGCTGCCCTGCCGATCGCGCAGCTGATGAGGGCGTCCCTGTCCGCTCTGTTCAGCCGTGCAGTGTAACCAGCCGCTGGGCATGGAGTCGGGCAAGGTGGAGGTCGACCGCATCGTAGCCTCCTCGACGCACAGCAGCAGAATGTGGCAGCCTTGGCAGGCTCGCCTGCACAACCCCATCAATGGGTGGACGCCCAGCAGAGATGATCCGCGGGAGTGGATACAGGTGCGAGAGGGTGCGCAATGCGGGTTCTGCCGTGGCTCATTTACGCGCGGTCGAATGCAACGTCTGCTTCAAAGAGGGTTGGTGGATCACACAAATTATTGAAACTCCCAACCCAAGGGTGTTGGGGTTGCCATCTCCCGGCTTTCAAGTTTACGGCAGTAAAGCATGCGGATTCCTTTCTGTCTTTACGAAGATTGAGTGTTACCCCCCTCGAACATGTCGGTTTTCTCCAGGGACTCCGGTTTCTTCCCACATGTAGGAACATTCATTAATGGAGACGGCCAAACATCTCAGTATATAACCACAGAGCTTGGGCAATTGTTGAAGGATCAGCGTGGCAAATGTGAATGTACAACTGGCATGGTAGCCTTAGTCACTGCATGATACAATTGCCCTTGTTCCACAGTTAAAAAGTAAAGATGGAGCCCTGCAATTGCTCACTCATGCCAACGCTGCTGGAAGGGCATCCACTCGATGGCGCTCTAGAGAGTGTTTGGTCTACTCTTCTATGCTGACCAAACGTCTTGGAAGAGATGGCAGTGGGGGGATTTGAGAAACTTGCTGTCTTGAGATCAAGTTGGCAACCTCTGGATTGAAATCCAGGTGTGCTCACCATTACACTGCTGTGGCTGCTCCCTTGATTTCTTAGTTGAAAAGTTAAACTGTGATGCTTTTTGCTCTAGAGATTGGTGTACGTGTGTTAAACTGTTTTTAACCGTTTATTTATTTTACAGTTATATTCATGTGGTTACCGGGAATGCAAAAATCCCTACTTCCAAGTCGCCTGCTGAATGGAGAGTTTACTGCACTGACATTTAACCTTGCACTGTCGTTACAGGTGGATCTGGGGTCATTGAAGCTGTTGAGTGGCGTGGCTACACAGGGGGCCGTGTCGCATGAATCACAGATTGGCTACTTTGTCAGCTCCTTTCGACTGGAGGTCAGCAGCTTGGGAGCTGACTGGACAGTGCTCAGAGGGAGCAGAGCCGTGAAGGTACGCAGCGCCACGCCACCCCACGTCACATCACTGCACGGCATACCCTGCGGGCACACCAGACAACACCACTCCACACGTAACACCCCACGATACACCCCCACGGCACACCACAAGGCACACCGCATGGAACACCCTGCGGCACATTAGGCAACACTCCATACATAAGACTCCACGGCACACCCCCACAGCACACCGCATGGCACACCCTGTAGCGCACCCTGCGGCACACCGCATGGCACACCGCATGGCACACCCCACGGCACACCCCCACAGCACACCACATGGCACACCGCATGGCACACCCCACGGCACACCCCCACAGCACACCACATGGCACACCGCATGGCACACCCTGCAGTAAACCTTTCGGCACACCTTACAGTATGCAAGGAGGCACATCGCTTGCTACATTGTATCACACCGCATGGCACATTCTACAACACACTACATGGCACATCACACAGCACCGGATATGATTCAACATGAAGCATTCAGGGTCGTTGATAATCCAGATCTCACTGAGTCACTCTAGTCAACTGCTTTCCATCAGTGAGTTGCCTCATCACTCTTCTATTGCTGCTAGCAAGGTTACTGTTTCCTTGAACAACACATTTATTGATAGAAAATACATTCTTCAAAAAAAATATTTTTAACATGAGAAATATATATCTACCTTTTAAAAAATCTGTCTTTTGAATGAGTTAGTTTAGCGTGCAAACGAGGTCGTGAAGACCTCTTATACTGGTAGGAACGAAGTTGTAAACTGAGTGTACCAGCCTGCAATAGATTAATGTGTCCGTCCGTCCCCTTTCAATACTTTAACGAAGTGAAATTTTGTGCTGTTGGGTGTAAAATCAGCAATAGACAGCGCAGAGACTTGTCCTACCAGCCCACCCTGCAGGGACCTGTTTTCCACCTTATAAAAATTGCTCGACTGCGTTCTGTTCTTCCATCCTCTGACGCAGAGTGGCTGGTACATGCATTTGTATTTTCGCGGATTGACACCTCGTTGTTTTGGGTTCAGAGTGTGGTCCTTGGTAGCATCCAGGGTGATCACTCGCACCCCATGGCTGCGAGAACTCATCTCATCTTCTGTGCTTGCATCGTTGCATTGGCTTCCCTGTGTCTTTAGTTGAGTGGTTGTAAGACCTTGCGAGGGCTTACTGCTCGCGGTGCCTATGCGCTAACCAGCGGTCACCCAACCACCGCTAGAGTTGGTACTACAGCCCATAACCCGGGCTGCCCGCAATCACAACGTTTCCGGCTGTGACTTCGCAAGCCCGGCACCATACAGTGACAAGTACAGTCACTACACATGTGTCGTGACATGGAATTGGTCACTACGTAGCATAGCGCTGGTTACTGGCAGAGAAGGGGATCTGCAGTTGCAGTAGCCCTGTCTGTCAGCAGGTCACGTGATAAACCAGAGAGAGGGATGTAGGGGAAAAGTTCCAGAGAGGGCACGTGAGGGAAGCTCGGGAAGCCGCTAGTAGGTTCCAGAAGGGGGGCGTGGCCGGGGCGGAGCCAGGCCACGCTGAGAGGATAAAATGGGATGTTGCCTGGAGTGGCATCCCATTGTGCTGCTGGAGTCTTGTCGTCGTCAACGTCCTCAATCGAAAACCAAGACGACGCAACAGCAGATAATTTTCTCACCTGATGACGGACGCTTGTGTTGCGACCGAAACGTCGTGTTTCTTTTATTATTTTTTCTATCTACGTGACTTTACCGAAAGAACCAGAGAGTATGTTTACAAATTGCTCCACAGACTATCTTTATGTATGAGTGAGTGATATGCGGACGTATGGTGGTGGTGGCACAGGCATTTGCTGGGAATGTGGACGCCACGTCTGTGGTGGAGAACCGACTGGCAGAGCCTGTGCTGACCCGCTTCGTTAGAATTCGTCCACAAACCTGGGAGGGAGGCATCGCCCTGAGGTTCGAACTGTATGGCTGCAGCCTGGCAGGTGAGCCGCCGTCAACACAGCCAAACGTGGCCAGAACTCACTGATACGGGCCCCAAGATACTGCTCGTCAGATTGAAGCTATGGCCTCTGTGAACTGTACCCAGCATTGGTTCTGGGATTCAGCAGCTCGGCGACTGTGTTAAATCACTTGTGCCAAATGTGATGTTACGTGGCTTCGTGAAGTAACTGCAAAAGTGGAGAATACACATCCTTGTATTTGTCTGCATGTATATAAAAAAATCAGTATTTTTTTGACATCCCATCAGCCACTGTGCCTTCTGGGAGTGCCTATAAACATCTGGCAATCCAGCAGCATTGATTTAAGCAAGCCTCACTGCTGATGAAGTACTTCATGTTGAAACCGGTCCAGCGGTTGCTTGTACCAATTAAGCTGTTTGAGTGTTTACTCCAGGGACAGTTGAATTGTTATGATTTTGGAATGGATATTGTTGCAGTAAATCGACAGCTGTGGAGTGAATTGAGAGGAGGCATCTAATAGTGTACGCACGTGGACAGGGGGTCCAGTGAGGCAATCGTCTTCTACTGTGGGGGGGAGAGCCACGTCGAGTTCTCTTGCATGAGGCACTGGTACACTCTAGTTGCACTGTCACATAGATCTGCAAGGAGAGTTGGAGACAGTTTTCATTTAAAGCGAGTCTGAGAGGCAGTGAAATAGACAGCGTCGACATAGTTGAGGGCAGGGAACAACATCTAGACAACCAACTTTCCTGCGGACCAATGGCGGAGCCAGGATTTTCAGGTAGTGGGGGGCCAACCCCTCCAGCAATCAAAAATGATAGGAGTTGTTAGTAAGTAAGGACTTTTCCCTTGCTTTTCATTCGACGCGTGTGCGGCGATGCCGCAGCCATCGATCGAGGGTCAAATTCGAACCGCGTCGTGTGATCAGCATCGTGCTCGCTGAAGGTGAATGCCTTCAGGGAAGTCGTGTACTGTATACGCAACTGCACACAATTCTGCGAGTCACTTATAACTGCTTTGCCGTTACTTATTGCCAATTATGGACTCAGACTATTGTCCTATCATCTCATATAGTTCCTGGCACGTAATAATATGCTACACAGTGGCAGTGAGGGTCGCAAAATGCCGATTTATTACTAATAAACCCCAATGATCCGATCGAAATTAGGTATTTCGATCGGATCATTGGGGGGGCATGTGCCACCCCCCCCCCCTCCACTGGCTCCGCCAGTGCTGCGGACCATCATCGACGTGCAGATCCCATTTCTGTATAATGCACAAAGTCCATAGTTGGTGTTGTGCATTAGTCTGTCAATGTGGATATTAAAATACATTTGAAAATCAATATATATTCCTGGCTAACTAAATTAACTGACATTTTCTAGAGGTATATAGTCACGGAGTGAGATTTAAATTGATTTCTTGTGGAGGACAGCCTTTTCTTCTTGCCCAAACTATAGCCGTTGAAATGTGAAAGAAGTTCTACGTATATAACATTGGCACCTGTGCCCATTGTCCAGCACCACGACTCATTACACGTGTAAATGGCGATCGGCTGTGATGCAAAAGTTAATTGATGTCGCCCTCTGCTGTTTGTGTCTCCACAACGCCACAACGGAGCAGACTTCCCCTGCTTAGAGACGCTGGGCGTGGGGCAGGGCCACGTGCCGGACAACGCTCTCTCGGCCTCGTCACAGTGGAGCCCTCCGTGGGGAGCCCACGCCGCTCGCCTGCTGGCCCCCCAACGAGGCTGGGCTCCGCACATGGCTGGGCTATTCTCATTTGACGAGTGGCTGCAGGTAGCGCTTTGAGCACTTGAACACACACCGCACGCGTGCGCGTGACACAGGGAGCCACCACTGAATGTGACAGCCAGAGGTGGCATGTTCGCTGTCTTTTGCAGCTATTCCAACCTGGCAGGCTGCCTTGATTTATACTGAAGGTGTATTAATAATGGATTTCACCATATTCACTACATAGGGAAACACAGTTAATCGCCACCCTCTATTGCGAACACTTGAGGCTTGGTGAGGCTTGCCTGGGTAAATAAGCATAGTCAAAATAATACTACTACACTTATGCTGTTGAGACTGCTCTTGAATAATTTTCTGAATCTCACGGTAATATATAGTGATAGAAAGAGCTTTGGTGGCTATGCTGCATGCCTGTAATCCAATAATGTGGAGGCGAGAGTTGGTGGATCACACAAATCTGTGAAATTTCTAACCTGTGGGTGTCGAGGTTTTCATTTTCCGGCTTGCCAGATTATGGCAGTGAAGCAAGTTTATTAATTTATATTCCTTCTGTACGGGTGTTGAGTGTTACCCCCTCGCACACATGTGTTACCCCCTCGCACACGTGTTACCTCCTCGTGTTGAGTGTTACCCCCTCGTGTTGAGTGTTACCCCCTCGCACACATGGGTTTTCTCAGGGTACTCCGTTTCCTCCCACATCTATTAGCAATTGTTAAAGGAGTTGGTTAAACATCACAAAGTAGGACCACAGAGCTTAGGCAATTGTTGTCGCTGATTCTGGCTCTTCCCGCTTCCCTGTGTTTTCCCACGCAGGGCTCTGTGCAAAAAACTTGCGACACGTTACACATCCTGAAGCGTGTTAAAATGGAACTTGAATGAATGATACTTTATACCATTATTATCTGGAAAATCTGCTTTGCTGTGATATTGCTGTGCATTTCAGGTGGACTTGGGCAGCCTGTTTACAGTGCGAGGGGTGATTCTTCAGGGAGTGCGTGGGGATCTGGTGAATCGGAGTGGGAATGATGATGCCAGTCAGGGCACTCAGGACAAGCCGGAGGGCCCCCTGTTTGTGAAGAAATTCCGCGTGGGATTCAGCGAAGACGGAGACACCTGGCACATGGTCACAGATGACGAGTCTTCGCAGCCCAAAGTGAGAACCCTAAGCTGCTAATTTGAATAAAAATTAGCCAAAACTATGCCTCTTTCCAGATCTGTTCCTCCACATAAACAAATAAGTGTTTTTCTTTTCGACATCCCATCTGCTACACAGCCTTCTGGGAGTAAATGTTTCAGCAGCATTGGTTTGATATAGGCACACTCTGAACAAGTTTTGACAGTAACTCATGAGCTGAGTCAGGCTTACTTGAACCAATGTTGGTGAACTGCCAGATGTTTATAGACAAGGACTCTCTCTGTTAGATATGGGTCTTGTTACAATGTAATTTATATTAATCAGTGTTCATTGTAGAGCATACAGTGAGGGAAAAAAGTATTTGATCCCCTGCTGATTTTGTACGTTTGCCCACTGACAAAGAAATGATCAGTCTATAATTTTAATGGTAAGTTTATTTGAACAGTGAGAGACAGAATAACAACAAAAAAATCCAGTTAAACGCATGTCAAAAATGTTATAAATTGATTGGCATTTTAGTGAGGGAAATAAGTATTTGACCCCCTCTCAATCAGAAAGATCTCTGGCTCCCAGGTGTCTTTTATACAGGTAACGAGCTGAGATTAGGAGCACACTCTTAAAGGGAGTGCTCCTAATCTCAGCTTATATAAAAGACACCTCTCCACAGAAGCAATCAATCAGATTCCAAACTCTCCACCATGGCCAAGACCAAAGAGCTCTCCAAGGATGTCAGGGACAAGATTGTAGACCTACACAAGGCTGGAATGGGCTACAAGACCATTGCCAAGCAGCTTAGTGAGAAGGTGACAACAGTTGGTGCGATTATTCGCAAATGGAAGAAACACAAAAGAACTGTCAATATCCCTCGGCCTGGGGCTCCATGCGAGATCTCACCTCGTGGAGTTGCAATGATCATGAGAACGGTGAGGAATCAGCCCAGAACTACACGGGAGGATCTTGTCAATGATCTCAAGGCAGCTGGGACCATAGTCACCAAGAAAACAATTAGTAACACACTACGCCGTGAAGGGCTGAAATCCTGCAGCGCCCGCAAGGTCCCCTGTTCAAGAAAGCACATATACATGCCTGTCTGAAGTTTGCCAATGAACATCTGAATGATTCAGAGGACAACTGGGTGAAAGTGTTGTGGTCAGATGAGACCAAAATGGAGCTCTTTGGCATCAACTCAAATCGCCGTGTTTGGAGGAGGAGGAATGCTGCCTATGACCCCAAGAACACCATCCCCACCGTCAAACATGGAGGTGGAAACATTATGCTTTAGAGGTGTTTTTCTGCTAAGGGTACAGGACAACTTCACCGCATCAAAGGGACGATGGACGGGGCCAGGTACCGTCAAATCTTGGGTGAGAACCTCCTTCCCTCAGCCAGGGCATTGAAAATGGGTCGTGGATGGGTATTCCAGCATGACAATGACCCAAAACACACGGCCAAGTCAACAAAGGAGTGGCTCAAGAAGAAGCACATTAAGGTCCTGAGGGGCCTAGCCAGTCTCCAGACCTTAATCCCATAGAAAATCTGGAGAGGGAGCTGAAGGTTCGAGTTACCAAACGTCAGCCTCGAAACCTTAATGACTTGGAGAAGATCTGCAAAGAGGAGTTGGACAAAATCCCTCCTGAGATGTGTGCAAACCTGGTGGCCAACTACAAGAAACGTCTGCCCTCTGTGATTGCCAACAAGGGTTTTGCCATCAAGTACTAAGTCATGTTTTGCAGAGGGGTCAATTACTTATTTCCCTCATTAAAATGCAAATCAATTTCTAACATTTTTGACATGCGTTTTTCTTGATTTTGTTGTTGTTATTCTGTCTCTCATTGTTCAAATAAACCTACCATTAAAATTATAGACTGATCATTTCTTTGTCAGTGGGCAAACGTACAAAATCAGCAGGGGATCAAATACTTTTTTCCCTCACTGTATTAGTCACAAAGTATATAAGTAGTCTACATATCCTGTACATATCTGTCCCCACGTGAATAAATAAAAGTTGCTTGTATAAAATCAACTTGACTGAAAAACATCACTCCCTGAAGGCCTGGTGGCTGATGGGATGAGTATTTTTTAGACGTGGAGGAATGGACATTGAAAAGAGGCATATTTGTCTGCTTATATCTTGATTTGAAGCTTTCATGACTGCAGGAATCCATACTCTTTGGTTCTTTTGGTAAAGTCACATGGGTAGAAATAAAATAAAATAAAACAAATCACGACAATTCGATCGCAACACAAGCGACGACCGCTTGTGTTGCGATCGAAACGTCGTGATCTGTTTTTTTTATTTCTAACTACGTGACTTTACCAAAAGAACCAAAGAGTATACGTTTAGTTTCTTATATTGTGTACGATGACACAAATGCTTATCTTGTACTCATAAGAATGCCGGCTTGTATATTTGTGCTCGAGTATTGTGTGTGCATGTCCTGTGTGTATGTGCGTATGCAGATTTTTAATGGTAGCAGCAATGTCGATCTGCCGGAGATGCGCAAGTTCGAGCCCGTGGAGGCGCGGCTGGTGCGTGTGTACCCGGAGCGGTGGTCCCCGCACGGCATCGGCTTGCGTCTGGAGCTGCTGGGCTGCCAGTCTCTGGGTGAGACGTCGGGCCGCACATTCTTACGTGTTTGTGCGCACGCGTGAGTGTGAGGAGTGATTCTGCACGGTGGTTATGTGTGCCGCACTGCAAACTTCCGGCGACCCAAGTGCGATTCCAGCTCACGGCCAACATCAGGGACAAATATCAGAACTGATTTTAGGTCGACTCAGCCTTAAATGAGTACCTGGAGTGGTGTATAAACATCACTGCTTTGGAGACAAAGGCATCTGGGCATGGTGTTGGCCACACCACCCTCTTGTGGGATGTGTTGGCCTTCATTGAAGCTCGCTAACAGCACTTGCCTCAACAGCCTGATACGCTTGTAATGGGGATATTTGTCTTTTCCACTTCTTGAAGTGGCAGCTATTTTTGGTGAGTACATACTTCGAGTGGTGACGACAGCTGTGTAGGTGGGTAAACACTTGTTTTATTCAGAGTATTTTAGGATATGCTGCTGATAAACAGACATTTTGCTCAAAAAACAAACTGACATTCCTTGACCATACTGTCAGTAACAGAGATGTAACGCAGTTTCAAACATATGTTTGGGGAGAGAAACTTCAAGGAGGTTGTGGCCATGAGCAAAAAATATTAAAAAGAGATTGAATGGGGTTTTGGTATTGGCTTGGCGCATACAATGAGAGTCACTTTCATGTGTGGTTGCGTGTCCTGGAATATGTATTCATCTGTGTTGTGACTAACCCTGTCAGATAATGGTGAGGATGAGGTGGACCCAGGTCAGCCAAAGAAAGATGGCCCTCCTGGACCGGAGCCTCCCTACAGCCTTGACAACGACCCAGGTAGGGAGAGGAGGGCGGCACCGGTTAGTGCTGAGTGTCACTGGACCGCACAACACGGCATTGACACCACTCTTAGAAAGTGAGCTTGCCAAATTTATTGTTTATTTCACTTGTTTTTCCGGGAATGCCTCACTGAATCTCCCCGATCTTTTTTTCAGAAGGGCCCTGCCAAGTTGTCGCAGTTGGGGAAAACAGTAGCTTTGTGGTTATCCCCTTCAGTAAATTGCGAGTAACTTTTCAAACTTGGCAAAATCTCAACCATGATGCTGCCACACTGTGATACCGACTGTTCTTCGAATTATGTCGTGGGAGTTTTGACGTCCACTGTGAAGTGAACGGTGCAGAGTATTTTATAATTTAAAAAGCCCGCCATCATAATCAGGGCAGCCTGCTGGAATCAAACCGAGAAATTCTGCAACAAGCGGCGAACTCATTGGGCAATGTCATCCTTACACTTGTCTTTGCGCTGTGTGTAGCATTCCAGCTCCTGTGACACACAGTGCATGCGTAATGAACAAATGTGTTTCTTTAGGTTCGTATGATGCTGGGGAGACAATTGCAAATTATACAGGTGAGATGTCCCCTGTGAGTAATGCTGTTTTACTTGTCATTAATGAATAGCATTATTTATTTCTAAATGAACAAGTGTGACAACTAAAGTCAAAGGTCAAAGTGATTTCCACTAAATGAGCATTGAGGCGGTACTCATCTCCTGTTTACTGCCCTGAGCCGGTGGTGGCAATTCTACATTCCTATGGTGGAGATGAGTCTATCTATAGGACAACCACTATTGACTCCCCAAAAAGTGGTACTTATTTGATCAACCCCAGAGGGATAATGGGCTGAATCATCCTCCAACCAGGAGTTGAACACGCAACCTTCTGATTGCAAGCCGCTCCCTACTGCTGAATCAACTGGTCGGTTTATATAATCGGTGAAGCTACTTGGTGAGTGTATTCGGTGCATCTTTTACATGTATCTGTTATGTGTATCTGCTCAGTGTATCTGTTCAATGTACCATTGCGGTGTATCTACATGTAAAATCTACGCGGTGTATCTACTTGGTGTTGGATATTGCAGAGTTCCACATCCCAGCAAGGAGTCAAGACGACAGGGAGGATGGTGATGGGGTCATCCTGGAAGGGTGGGGACCTGGCTCAGGGGTCCCCGGATTCAACTGCGAGTTTCATCTGGGCGCGGATGGAGGGATGTGCAGCTGGATTCAAGATGACCAGGCTGACCTTCACTGGCTGCTCGGAGATGCAGAAGTCGAGGGGGAGGAGGAGGACATCCACCATGACAGTAAATGTTATTCTGCTTTAAAACAGATGTAGGAGGGAGATGTATACACACTCACACTTGGGGTGGTTGGCTAGTGCCAGGACCAGAGCCACCAACAATGACACAAAAGAATCATAAGCTTTGGATCTTTCAGTAAAGTCACGTAGTTATTTTATTTTATTTCTAACTACGTGACTTTACCGAAAGAACCAAAGAGTATGGATTCCTGCAGTCACAAAAGCTTCAAATCAAGATAGAATCATAAGGGTCGATGTAAATAATATAAATATAATATAAATTACTAAATAATTAAGCAGACACTATGTCTTCTTGTCATATCTATAAAAGATAAAAGGACAAATCCCATCAACCACATGGCCTTTTAGGAGTGATTTTTTTCCAGCAGCATTGGTTAAATACAAGTAAACTCTGGACTTGATTCAACATTCATTGTCTCACCAGCAGTCAGTCGTACTTCTTATTCATACTAGTGAACGACCAAATGTTCATAGGCAAGGACCCTATCTGTTTGATACAAAACTATATAATACACAACACTAACTATTAATTTGCGTCAAGGTGGAGAATATGAGCATTACAATACGATTAAACCTTCCAAACAGCATTCTTTTCGTAATACATGCCTTGTGTCTCCTGCAGAGGGAGATGGATGCGTGTGGATCAACACTCTGGGAAGGGCTGCGGGTGAGCGAGCACGCCTGCTCAGTGTGCCGCTGCCCTCTCACGCGCAGCCTCGCTGCCTCGCCTTCCGCTACCGCCTGCACGGAGACACGCTGGCCACCAGCGCCGGAGTGGACTCGCTGCGAGTGCTGACGCGCACGCAGACTCCCATGGGCATGCGGGAGCAGCTGGTGTGGAGCCTGACCGGTGTCCAGGGGCGGGAATGGAGATTGGCACATGCCGTCTTGCCAATCAACTACGGCCCTTACCAGGTTCTCAACAATCTCTTCAGTGACAAAAGCAGTGTCATCTGACCTGGCATGGAACGGTCGTGACTAATCTAGCTAAGGGAGCAGACAGCATGTCTGCATGCTGTAGGACTCGGTACACCATATGTTTCCTCTCACCAACCACCCCTCCTACTGTCTCTCTTCCTAAGCTCTTATAACCTCTTGCTTCATTCAAGAAACGTGTTGACTATTTATGTATTACAACTTTGATTGTGCTATTTGGCTGCTTGACGTACTGGGCCTTTGGGGCCTGTGTGTCTTAGTTTATGTATCTATGTGTGTAGCTGTGTGTGCCTGTGTATATGGCAGTGTATGTGCGGGTACCTAGTGTGATAAACATCGTCACTAGGGAGACAAAGGCGGCTGGGCGTGGTGCTGGTGACCCACCCCCTCATGTGCTATGCCGGCCTTCATAGGCGCTTGCTCACAGCACTTGCCGCAACAGTCTGTTTTTGTATATGTCTGTGCATGTAGTTCCAGATCTTTCTGGAATATCTGGACACATTCCCATCAGTGAGCTCCAGTAGACGAGACTGTTGGCTGGGTTATGTACCCCACATGCTCATCCACCGTGTGCCCAAGCAGCTTTTGTTTGGCCGGATATAGGGGGCTAACGGGCATGACGCGGGCTAAATAAGAAATAGACTGATGTGGTACAGGAGGATATGGAGTTGAGTGAAATTACCAACGACTGGTACAAGCAGTGTCAAAATCAGCCTCGATATAGAAGGTTTGTGAAAGACGCTACTAGGCAGTTGGAGGCACTCACCCTTCAACAACAATAGAGGGTGGAGGGGCAATGCTCACAACAATGAGCTGAGCGCCAGGTGGCTTAAATTCAGCAAGCTGCCACAGTGGGGAGCACAGTTTGTGCATCTGCCAGTCATCTCAGTCAACTTGTAGCACTTGAGTTTGGTCCATGACCTGCTGCCAGTGAATCTTTGATGCTTCACATGGCCTCAAAGTGCACCTAAAAACTAAACTAAACTTTTTATTTGACCAGGCAAGGGAGACTGAGCTATATAGCTCTTCTTCAGAGCTATATACAGTGAGGGAAAAAAGTATTTGATCCCCTGCTGATTTTGTACGTTTGCCCACTGACAAAGAAATGATCAGTCTATAATTTTAATGGTAGGTTTATTTGAACAATGAGAGACAGAATAACAACAAAAAAATCAAGAAAAACGCATGTCAAAAATGTTAGAAATTGATTTGCATTTTAATAATGGAAATAAGTATTTGACCCCCTCTCAATCAGAAAGATTTCTGGCTCCCAGGTGTCTTTTATACAGGTAACGAGCTGAGATTAGGAGCACACTCTTAAAGGGAGTGCTCCTAATCTCAGATTGTTACCTGTATAAAAGACACCTGTCCACAGAAGCAATCAATTAATCAGATTCCAAACTCTCCACCATAGTCAAGACCAAAGAGCTCTCCAAGGATGTCAGGGACAAGATTGTAGACCTACACAAGGCTGGAATGGGCTACAAGACCATTGCCAAGCAGCTTAGTGAGAAGGTGACAGCAGTTGGTGCGATTATTCGCAAATGGAAGAAACACAAAAGAACTGTCAATCTCCCTCGGACTGGGGCTCCATGCAAGATCTCACCTCGTGGAGTTGCAATGATCATGAGAACGGTGAGGAATCAGCCCAGAACTACACGGGAGGATCTTGTCAATGATCTCAAGGCAGCTGGGACCATAGTCACCAAGAAAACAATTGGTAACACATTATGCCGTGAAGGGCTGAAATCCTGCAGTGCCCGCAAGGTCCCCTGCTCAAGAAAGCACATATACATGCCCGTCTGAAGTTTGCCAATGAACATCTGAATGATTCAAAGGACAACTGGGTGAAAGTGTTGTAGTCAGATGAGACCAAAATGGAGCTCCTTGGCATCAACTCAAATCGCCATGTTTGGAGGAGGAATGCTGCCTATGACCCCAAGAACACCATCCCCACCGTCAAACATGGAGGTGGAAACATGCTTTGGGAGTGTTTTTATGCTAAGGGTACAGGACAACTTCACCGCATCAAAGGGACGATGGACGGGGCCAGGTACCGTCAAATCTTGGGTGAGAACCTCCTTCCCTCAGCCAGGGCATTGAAAATGGGTCGTGGATGGGTATTCCAGCATGACAATGACCCAAACCACACGGCCAAGTCAACAAAGGAGTGGCTCAAGAAGAAGCACATTAAGGTCCTGAGGGGCCTAGCCAATCCCCAGACCTTAATCCCATAGAAAATCTGGAGAAGGAGCTGAAGGTTCGAGTTACCAAACGTCAGCCTCGAAACCTTAATGACTTGGAGAAGATCTGCAAAGAGGAGTTGGACAAAATCCCTCCTGAGATGTGTGCAAACCTGGTGGCCAACTATAAGAAACGTCTGACCTCTGTGATTGCCAACAAGGGTTTTGCCACCAAGTACTAAGTCATGTTTTGCAGAGGGGTCAAATACTTATTTCGCTCATTAAAATACAAATCAATTTATAACATTTTTGGCATGCGTTTTTCTGGATTTTTTTTTATTCTCTCTCTCACTGTTCAAATAAACCTACCATTAAATTATAGACTGATCATTTCCATACTCTTTGGTTCTATTCGGTAAAGTCACGTAGGTAAAAAATAAAACAACAAAAATCACGACGTTTCGGCCACAACACAAGCGGCCCTCATCAGGTGAAGGGACCAGGCTGTCTCGAGGACAGCGCTGGAGTGAAACAGCCACGCTCAGACCGCGGACCTTTAAGCTGTGTGCGAGGAAACAAGGTGCCTTGCCAAAGGAATTAGCATAAAAATTAGCATTTGATTGGCTGACTTAGCATAGAGGTGGTGTACGTGCGGGTGCACTTGCCGTTTGGCGCGGGGGGGGGGGGGAGTTTACTTATTGATGGTGTGAAAAGGGAATTTTTAAGAGCTGCGAAAGTTTGGGGTACCACTACTTGAAAAATATACTGTACCATTGAAAATTAGTTTAATGTTTAGTTCGATTTAGAACATCTTTCCAATGGTTGCTTAATTTGAAACCATCTTCTCGGTTGAAATTGTGTCTGTGTTTGTAGATCTGAATTGCCTCGTGAACAAATCTCTGATAAAAATCCGTGGGTTTGCAAAGAACCTTGGTATCGGAGAAAATTATATCGTGATGACCCACAGCGTTGTAACAGTGATCAGCTACGGCAGAAGAATTCGTTTTGCCGTGTTTCAAATCTGATTTGTGCTCGCGAATTCGGTCAGAGACGTGTCCCTTTGTCTCCCCGATATAGCAATCACCGCAGGTACAACTCAATTTGTAAACCCCGGGGTACTGTAAGTCAGAAATGACATCCTTCACGGATGGGATCAGATCACGAATTTTGTGTACTGTATTGTTCCGGACCTGGATCTTGTGTTTGTTTAGAATTTTGGAAATCTTTTTAGTAACGCCTGCTATATATGGTAGTGTGATGGTTTTGACCGGAGTATCAAGTGGTTGTTTCTGTATGGAGGGAGAAACAGCTTGGCGGATGGTACGGTCAGAGTATCCATTCCTTTTGAGGGCCAGGTGTACATGTTTTAATTCACTGTTCAGGTGGTGTTGGTCCGAAATGCAATGAGCCCTATGGTATAAAGTTTTGATGAGATAATTCTTTTGGGCTGGGTGGTGGTGAGAATCAGGTTTCAAGTAGGAATCTGTGTGGATGGGTTTCCTGTAGACAGAATGCCCCAATGAGCCATCAGGTCTCCTCTCAAACAGAACATCTAAGAATGGTAGCTTGCCATCTTTCTCCACTTCTATGGTGAATTTGATGCGGGATGTCTGGAATTGATATGGTGTAGGAAAAGGTTCAGAGCTGGGAGGCCATGTGGCCAAATGACGAAAGTGTCATCCACATATCTCTTCCACAGGGAAGGTCTGAGGGTGGAAGTCTGGATGGCATCTGATTCAAATTTCTCCATGAAAATATTGGCTATCACTGGTGACAAGGGGGATCCCATGGGGGTACCCTCATTTTGTTTGTAGAAGGAGCCATTTCAAGTAAAGTAGGTATTGTTGAGGCAGTGCCTAACCAGTGCAGGTGTGTCGGGGTCTAGTCCATGTTGGACCAAATTTTTAATTATTTCAATGGTATCAGGTACTGGGACCTTGGTGAACAAAGAGACTACATCGAAGCTGACAAGGATATCGTCAGGGGACAGTACAACGTCTTTGACCATAGAGGCCAATTGGGCTGAGTTAAGTACTGCTGAGGCGGTCTTGCCAGTGAAAGGCAGCAAGGTATCTGACAGAAAACGGGCTAGTCTATAGGTAGGGGAGTTGATCGTGGATACGATGGGTCGTAGTGGGGTGCCTTCTTTATGAATCTTGGGAAGACCATAGAATCTAGGGGGTCTTGCAGCAGAAGGTTTTAGGGAGGGACGTTTAGTTGGGTCGATTAGGGAGGTCGAACTTGTGATGATCTTGTTGGTTTTTATTGCTAGGCTATTGGTAGGCTCATTTTTAATTTTTGAGTAACTTCCATCGTTGAGCAGATTCTGGATTTTGTTGTTGTATGTATCTTTATCCATAATTACAGTAGCGTTGCCTTTATCGGCTGAGAGGATGAGTATATCACTTCTGTTTTCAAATTCGCGAGTTCAGAGCATTCATTTTTGCTGATGTTACTAATGGGTTTCTTAGCATTCTTAAGAATAGTGGTTATTTCAGCTCTCGCAACGTCTGCTTGGATGTGTCCTACGCCTTTGAGGGCTACATCGACCTGAGAGATGATATCATCTACTGGTATGTGTTTTGGGGTGACAGCAAAATTCAGTCCCCTAGCCAGTACTGTTTTCAGATTGTCCGAAATCGGGGTGCTACTCTGATTAATGACGATTTTGTTAACATCTAGTTTTGTTATTGTGGACCTGGGTTCTTCTTTGATAGGTGGTTGAATTTAGAAATCAGGTTAGCGTTACATTTGGCTGACAGTGAATCAGCGGAAAAAGCAGTCATGTTGTCTACGTGATTCCAATCAGAAGGTGATATTTTGTGTTAACATTAAATGAGCTTGTAGGAGAGTCCTGTCTAAAGTATCGAGTTCAAATCGGAGTAGCCTTATCCTCTCTGAGATTAAAGATATGCTGGCCTTAAACAGAATCTGTTTAGAATTCGGAGAAGATACAGCAGCAGAAGTGAGTGTGAAAGCGATGGGTATTACCTTGTGATCGCGACATCTGATCATTTCTTTGTCAGTGGGCAAACGTACAAAATCAGCAGGGGATCAAATACTTTTTTCCCTCACTGTAGCTCTTTTTCAGAAGCAATATGGCCACAAATGATAGCTCAACGAAGTGTCTTATCATGTGGAAATTTATTTCAGCCAAATACTCTAAATGCATGTTTCTAAATGTAGAGGCAAAAATCGGAGGATCCAGAAAAAAATCCACGCAACCACGGGGAGAACATGCAAACTCCAAATATACAGCAGGCATCAGGGTCGAGATAGAACCCTTCCCCCACCCCTTCGATTATCATGGTTGTCTACATACAGTGCCGAAGAAGTTCAACATAATACAACCTCCTGTATACAGAGTAAGGTCGTTAACATCTTGCCACCGTGGCACCCAGCCTAGAACAAGCGCCATTGTGACTTTAACACGTAGGCTTTCGCGACCAATATTATTCATAATAAAGGTTTTTGGGTTAGATCGCGTTATTTATAAATGTGTCGTAACCCTCTACCACCCGACACGGCCAATCAGCAAAAAAGTGTCACGTTGACAAAAGACAAATAGTTCACTACTTTAGCCCACCGGTGTGTTGAAGAGTGAATACACAACATATACAGTTTGAGTACGACGTTTCGCTGGTAATTACATCCAGCGAAACGTCGTACTCAAACTGTAAATGTTGTTGATTCACTCTTCAACACACCGGTGGGCTAAAGTAGTGAACTATTTGTCTTTTGTCAACGTGACACTTTTTTGCTGATTGGCCGTGTCGGGTGGTGGAGGGTTACGATACATTTATAAAGAACGCGATCTAACCCAAAAACCTTTATTATGAAGCGCCATTGTGACGTTACAGCCACTTACTGGCGGCTGTTGTTAAGGCTGTATTCGGCAGCTGTGTTGATAACAAAAACATTGTGCTACTAACAGCTGCATGCCTGGGCCCGAGTATAGAATGCCAGACACGATATTTTAGAAATTACATAAGCTGAGACTTGCCATTGTTAGGACGAAGCATTGTAAAATTACGATAGTCCTTCGGGGTGGTTTGGACCACTCGTAACTTATATTGTCTACATCAAAAGTTTAAAAGTCAACCGATGATGAATAACAATGCATTACATTAATATTAATAAGACGAATAATATTCGTAATATTACCCAGATCTCAGCGGCACACATCCCTACATAACCGAATATTACGCCTCACCTCACATCACCTGCACATCGGTGTGCATCACCACATATCACAAATACATCACACACATCCCAACTCATCACTGTATGCGGAGGGATGGAAATAGGAAATCGGCGTTATTGTCTGTTCACTATTTATTTATTATTTCCACTATGCTGATCGTTAGTTTATGACATGCAGTGAATGTCATGTTGCGTGTGCCAGGTGATTCTGGAGGGGGAGGTGGGGGCGCATCCGTCGGGCAGTGTGGCGGTGGACGACATCCGAATCGCGTTCGAGATACCGATTGAGGACTGCCAAAGTAAAACTCCTTTGTTACACCACAAGCATCCATAACCACATTCATTCAGCTACTATACTTGCACACATTGCAAAAGTTAGCCATTTGTTTTAAATTAGTTGAATAAAATAATGATATATGGTCTGTCCTATTTTAATTAACAGAAATATGTGGACAAAGTGGTTAGGTTCGTAAATATAATTATGGGATTTTTTATCTATTTAGAATTTGGTTAAATCCAGCATTGTTACATTTTCCATTCTCAACGACAATGTGTAACAGTTAATATACCATGTGTAAGGTACGACATGTTTCACTGTCATTCTTGTCTGTGTTTCAGAGCCACACATATCCATTGTGGAGACTGACACTACTTCAGGTAACATTCGGGGTTAGATATTGATTTTAATTGATCATCGTGGTGATTTTAGAGAAGACATTCCTAAGAAAAGTGATTACATACAGAACCACATGGAGGGACATTCACATTACAGCCATTGGTGAAAAACATAGGTTAAGAGCTCAGGAGACGTAATTGTGTATGTAATGTGTGTTCAGCCACTCCCCTATACACCAGGGGCTTTTGGAGCTATACATGACCATTAAAAAGATTGAAATGTCATAATTGCTAAAGCTGTTGATATCACAACTTCCTCGTCGGTTCTTTCCACCCGCTGCCAGATCTGAAGGTTTGTTCCACAGGAACAAGACCAATGCCTGCCTCTTTTGACAAAGCAGACAGCTCCAGTCTCCAATGCTCAGCATGTGACATAGTAATGTTGTATGTATGCATGTTGAACTTCTTTCGCACCTGACGCAGCCAGTCTTGCTAATCAGAGGTGTGGGGAAGGACAAGAAACTAAACACAAAAAAACAGTTTAAAAGAAATTCATTTGCAAGGCTAACCTGCTGTAGCTGATTTTTTACAATGGAGTTTTTCAGATGAAAGTATATTTTACGTGCACATTTTTTATATATTGTAGATTTTCAATGGCTCCTTAGTCCTAATAAACAGCAACATGAATGCATATCATCTCAAAACCACACCAGGTAAAGAAGAGCTTCTCCAGATAGACGTGTTGGGATACGAGCGCCATGGATGTGAGGACCCTTTTGAGGATGCACGCTACTTCATGCAGCTTTGTCTGCGCACGTGTAGAGTGCTGAGATCCTGGAATAATACATTATATTCGATTTGTGTCTTCTGCCCATAACCATTTATGAAGACAATCACAGCAACATAAGACCTGCATATCTAGTTGGCCTAAGATGTTTAAAAATATAATTGTTTCAAGAATTAACGAATTGAGTAAAAAGACTGTCCCTGCTCATACAAACAATGGTACTTTGGTAGGGAGCCAGTCCCTCCAAAGGACTATCAACTCTGTATCAATGTTCCTCTGATTTTATCACCCTGGAGGGATGATTATATGGGTACACCTCTGACCAGAATTTTTACTCTCAACCTAGTGATTGTAAATCAAGGGTTCTAACTGCAGTACCACCTACATAACAACATGAAGTGCAAGTACACAGTTGAAAATTCACCGCGCTCTCTTGCTCAGAGCCGGTGCTCATCTCCTGTGTACAGCACTGCAGAGCCAGTGGTCGAAGTTCCTATTCCTATGGTGGGGACGAGTCTCCATAGGACAACCACTGTTCACTTGCCGACAAAGTGATACTCATTTTATAAACCCAGAGGGATGACAGGCCAAGTCATCCCTTAGGATTTGAACTTGTAAACTTCCGATTGCGAACTGCTTGCTCTACCACTGAGCTAACAGCTAAAAAAGTTGGAATTGTTGTGGAGCCCTTTAATACACTTTAACCATGGGTCACGAGGCAGGGGACTGTAATCTACCACCGCCACCTGAACAGGTTTGCTCATTATTTGTGCCCTGCGAGGGGCTAAGACATTGCTGCGGTCGTTTTCAGGTGACCAGATACAAACTGAGGGAACGGTACTCCCTGAACTCAGCCTGAACCGAGCCTTGGATCCCATCCTGATCTCGGTGATCATCGTCAGCACAATGGGCGTGCTCCTGGGCGCCGTGTGCATTGGCCTGCTGCTGTGCTGCGCCCCGGCACGCAGGGCGGCCTCCATTGGCGTGGTTGGGACGAGGGGCTACAGAGGGGCGCCTGCCGCCACCCTCGATGCATACGCCTTTGAGCTGTGCAATGGAGCCAGGTTTGTAGACAAGTCTAACGGACAGCACAAGTTGTCTTCTGAGGCGTGACGCATTCGATACATCAGCTTCAGAGGTCCTCTCTTTACATTTTAAATTGGAACTCGAATCTAAAGCCAAACCTGATTTTATTAAAGAAGATTTGGCAAGATACTTGCAAAGTACGAAGTTTTACTGTTATGTAGCAAAGGCCAACTCGATGCTTGTTGACCGAATATAGTCGTGTTGTCAAGTGTGATTATGCTTCTGCCATATGCAATTAAAAAAGACAATGTCTTGACAGACTGTCATATTTTGGCATCTAGGGAATCCAAACTGTTAGCCTGTGCAACTGGAAACAGATTGTGTCAGCGGTGAAAGAGCGAATTTCCATCTCCAAATCAGACATCGTAGATACTGGGCCACGAAGACAGAGGCTGACACAGTGGCAACTGCCGCGTCGTTGTCGCAAGCAATGGCACGTGGCCCTATGCGCATGGAAGTCGTGAATGACCACAAATATATTTTCTCTGTACATTTAATGTGCCATGCTTTTTGTTTGCATACGTGAACTTTGCTAATACAACTGTATATATTTTAAGTGAAAATTGGCATGTAATCCATTGTTATTTATAATTTCTGTGTAATTTGTCAAAATAAAGTTTCATAGAAGCAGCATAATGGGTCATTTTGACGATGTAAGAGGGATCCTGTTACATGATATAACTGTCGTCATTCACGCATTACCTTGTAAAATATAAATTTGAGAGTAAAACCTCACAAATCTGGACTCGGGATAGCCAGAATTTGAGATGAGCCAGAAAGACAATATAATTAAAAGATGAAATGGCATTTGCGCACTAATTGCGCTGATTCAGAGGAGAGAGTGTACGATGCTCACCCCGACCAATGTGATGCAGTCAATACAACCGGAGCACATCAGTATGTATGTTGAACTACTTTCGCACCATACATAGCCAACCGTGCTAAATGGATGTGTGAGGGAAGGACAACAAACTAACCACAAAAATTAGTCCTAACAGTTCAGTGTACCATTGATCAACGCTGTGCATCCACATGCTTAGCTCGGGTTCCCTTGCGCTTATCTTCGTTTTCATATTAAGTTTGCATTTATTTGGCCAAAAAATGTTTAAAGTCTGTGAAAATCAGCCTGTTTCATGGCTTTAAGAATAGGCCTTCCACCTTTGCTTCATGGTGACTGATTAAACTGGACAGTAAATGTAGTGATTTTGTAAGCGCTATTAAAAAGTAAACACTAGTTATGTGATATTTTGCATGTCAGTTTTGTGTAAGCATAATTAAACTTCAACAATGATGTATTATTTGCAGGTTGCCAGACATCCCCTATAATCGGGAAATATGACCCCCCCGAAATGAGTCCAGCTTTGTGATCCACTACCATGGTCACAAGATGTGATTTTTCTCAATGTAGATGCTAATTCATATTTGTAATTGATTACAAGCTCATGATAGATTGCCAATAAAGCAAATATGAATTTGCTACCACCTATTTACATAAAATATGTATACTGTACAGGGGTTGAAATGGACTGGAGCGCCGAGGTGTGAGTGAAATTTTGAACCCCACTGCATTCCGCAAGGAATCTTTATTACCTGTAGCACGTGATGTGGGGCACGGTGTGCCGACGTCACTCTCTTCTGACTGATGTCATACGCAGCACCAGCCATGTGAGTTGCCCACCCATGGCTCCAAGCTAATCAGTGCCCGGGCCACTTGGCCATGTGGAGTAGGCGGCGCTTCTAAGCTGCAGCCCCGTCAAGAAAGATAAACAGCTATACAGCAATACATAGGATAGTATAAATATCGTAATTTATATCAAGTTTTTTGTGTAAATATTGTAAGTTTTAGAAATTGTGTAATGCCATAAGTAATCTTTAATATAGTTATAATGTAATGTGTAAGTTATGAGATAAATTAACCAGGTTGATGTATAACATAGTATTAAGAGGTGTAAAGATTTAGTGAAACATCGCTAATTCAAATTTTGATTTAAAGCTTTCGTGACTGCAGTAATTCATATTCTTAGCTCTTTCGGTAAAGTAACGTTGAAGGGAAACAATAAAATAATAAAATATATAAAACAATAAAAATTCTCACGACGTTTCGACCATAACACAAACGGTCGTAATCAGGTGCGTCGGTTCGAAAGAAGTTATTTATTTATAAACGGTGTATTTATTTATAAAAAAACGTCAGCGCCACGCGCATCGATTTGACAGTTTATTTAGAAGGACTAGTCCATCTATGTTCTGAAAAGAGGAGGAGGGAGACGAAAAATTAATGTATGCTGTCTGAAAGCCACTGTAAGCGTGAACAATCAATTAAGACCTGAAATGGTTTATCAAATCTTTCCAATGATTGCTAAGCCAGAATCCATCTTCTCGGTTGAAATTGTCTCTGTGCTTGTATATGTGGATAGCCTCATGAACGAATCTCTCATGGTAGCCAGATGGCTTACAAAGAACCTCTGTCTTGGAAAAGTCAATGTCATGTGAGCCTACTGAATTATAACAATGATCTGCCACGGCCGAGGTGTTGGTCCTACCGTGTTTAAGGTCTGCTTTGTGTTCACGAATGCGGTCCGAGACATGGCGTTTGGTTTCTCCAATGTAACTACTACCACAGAGGCAACTTAGTTTGTAGACACCAGGGTACTGTATGTCCGGAATAACATCTTTTACAGACGGAACCAGATCACGGATTTTATGTAATGTGTTGAAACGGACCTGGATCTTGTGTTTATTCAAGATTTTGGAGATCTTTTTTGTGATCCCCGCAATGTAGGGTAAAGTGATGGTTTTGAAAGGCTCCTCAAGAGGGTCCTTCATGGTTTGAGTGATAGCTTTGCGGATTGTATAGTTGGAGTAACCTTTAGCCTTAAGAGCTTGGTGTACGTGCTTGAGTTCACTGCCTATGTGTTCCTGGTCGGATATGCATTGGGCTCTATGATAAAGAGTCTTGATGAGAGAGTTCTTCTGTGATGGATGGTGGTGGGAATTCGGTTTCAGTTAAGCATCCGTATGGATAGTTTTCCTGTAGACAGAGTGGCTCATTGAACCATCAGGTCTCTTTTTAATTAGGACATCCAAAAAAGGTAGCTTGCCATCTTTTTCGACTTCCATGGTAAATCTGATGGCTGGGTGTATGGAATTGATGTGGTCGAAGAATTGGTCTAGAGCAGGCCGGCCATGTGGCCAGATGACAAAAGTGTCATCCACGTACCTCTTCCATAAGGTTGGGCGCAGAGTGGCAGTCTGGATGGCGTCAGTCTCAAATTTCTCCATGAAAATGTTAGCTATAACCGGAGATAGGGGGGAGCCCATTTGGACACCCTCAGTTTGTTTGTAGAAAGTTCCATTCCAAGTGAAGTATGTATTGGTTAAACAGTGTCTCACCAGGGGGGGTACCTCAGTGTTTAGTCCTTGATGAACCAAGTCTCGAATGATTGTGATGGTGTCAGGTACAGGAACCTTGGTGAATAAGGAAACTACATCAAAACTGACAAGCAGGTCGTCTGGGGACAGGGAAATACCCTTGATTGTCGATACCAGGTGAGTAGAATTTTGTACCGCAGAGGTGGTTTTTCCAGTGAAAGGACGCAGGATTTCATGCAAAAAACGAGCCAGTTTGTAGGTGGGGGAGTTGATAGTAGAGACGATGGGACGATGGGGTGTGTCTACTTTATGTATTTTTGGTAAGCCGTATAATCTTGGTGGCCTGGCAGCAGAAGGTCTCAATGAAAACTGTTTAGATTGATCAATTAATGCGGTTGAATCAGAAATTATTTTGTTGGTTTGTGTGACGAGGCTGTTGGTGGGATCTCTTTATTTTTGTATAACTACCATCGTCGAGTAATTCTTTAATTTTGTTGTTGTATTCTATTTTATCCATGATGACAGTAGCATTGCCCTTGTCAGCTGAGAGGACTACAATATCATCCCTCTTTTTTAATTTATATAATTCAAAACGCTAATCTTTGCTGAGGTTGCTAGCTGGCATCTTAGCGTTTTGAGGGTTGCAGCAATTTCAGATCTTGCTACGTCTGCAGCGATGTGACCCAGGCCCCTGAGGGCAACGTCTACTTGCCCAATTATATCATTAACTGGTATGTGTTTAGGTGTGACTGCAAAGTTTAGACCTTTAGCTAAAACGGATTTCAGACCATCAGAAATAGAACTGTTACTGCGATTAATTACGACTTTGTTAACGTCTAACTTTTTGGTGTGTGGGTCCGGTCTTTTGTTGAAGAGGAGGTTAAATTTGGAAATCAGGTTGTCCTTATATTTGGTCGACATAGTAGCAACTGAAGAGGCAGTCATACTGTCTACATGTTCCCAATCCGATGTGGACATTGTTGCCGTCAATGATAAGTGTGATTTGTAGAGTGTCTTGTCTAACTGATCTAGTTCGGTGCGTATAAGTCTGATTTTTTCTGAGATAAGAGCTAAGCTAGTTTTGAAAAGAATTCGTTTTGCATTAGAAGAAGTTACAGCAGCAGAGGTCAGTGTAAATGCGATTGGTATTACTCCAGAGTCGCGGCATCTCTTCAGAAAGGTGAGAGACTCGATCAGCTGAGCCTTCTTATCCCGGAGTTTGTTGAAGGATCTTAAAGTTATGTGAAAACCCTCCCCGTAGAGGCGGTTAAAAAAAAAGAGACCTGATGGTTCAATGAGCCACTCTGTCTACAGGAAAGCTACCCATACGGATGCTTATCTGAAACCGGATTCCCACCACCATCCATCATAGAAGACCTCTCATCAAGACTCTATCATAGAGCCCAATGCATATCCGACCAGGAACACATAGGCAGTGAACTTAAGCACGTACACCAAGCTCTTAAGGCTAATGGTTACTCCGACTATACAATCTGCAAAGCTATCACTCAAACCATGAAGAAGGACCCTCTTGAGGAGCCTTTCAAAACCATCACTTTACCCTACATTGCGGGGATCACAAAAAGATCTCCAAAATCTTGAATAAACACAAGATCCAGGTCCGTTTCAACACATTACATAAAATCCGTGATCTGGTTCCGTCTGTAAAAGATGTGATTCCGGACATACAGTACCCTGGTGTCTACAAGCTAAGTTGCCTCTGTGGTAGTAGTTACATTGGAGAAACCAAACGCCATGTCTCGGACCGCATTCGTGAACACAAAGCAGACCTTAAACACGGTAGGACCAACATCTCGGCCGTGGCAGATCATTGTTATAATTCAAGACAGAGGTTCTTTGTAAGCCATCTGGCTACCATGAGAGATTCGTTCATGAGGCTATCCACATATACAAGCACAGAGACAATTTCAACCGAGAAGATGGATTCTGGCTTAGCAATCATTGGAAAGATTTGATAAACCATTTCAGGTCTTAATTGATTGTTCACGCTTACAGTGGCTTTCAGACAGCATACATTAATTTTTCGTCTCCCCCCTCCTCTTTTCAGAACATAGATGGACTAGTCCTTCTAAATAAACTGCCAAATCGCTGCACGTGGCGCTGACGTTTTTTTATAAATAAATACACCGTCTAAAAATAAATAAATTAATGCAAACCAACACACCTGATGACGACCGTTTGTGTTATGGTCGAAACGTGAGATTTTTATTGTTTTATATATTTTATTATTGTATTGTTTCCCTTCAACGTGACTTTACCGAAAGAGCTAAGAATATCGCTAATTCAATTGAACAAAGTTGTGCAGCAATATTATAGTTTAGAATTGAGGCCAAACACATGGAGAGTTGCGATAAAAATGTCCTGCCAACAGATGACCAATTGTAAATTACAGAGTGCATTAGAAATGGCCATTAAGCAACGTAACATAAAACATGCTAAAAGTAAAAATTGTAGATACGAGGGTTCTTTATCAGATTCATGAGGGTTCTGTATTGGATGAAGGTTCTTTATGGGTAATGGCCTCATTGAAAATATGTTACATAGGAAATACCCTTCAACATGTTACATAGGAAATATCCTTAAACATGTTACATAGGAAATACCTTTAAACATGTTACATAGGAAATACCCTTAAACATGTTACAGAGGAAATACCCTTAAACATGTTACATAGGAAATACCCTTAAACATGTTACATAGGAAATACCTTTAAACATGTCCTCTTTCTGTTTAAGCCCTGTAATATAGAACTGCATCTAGAGGGTCCTCTCAAACGCGGGTATAAAAACATTTTTGCATTGCTCCGCACACCATTGATGAGTTCGAATAATTTCCTCCCATTGCCAGCCCTGACACTATACAAAAGTGTAACTGTACACAGATGTTTTGATTGAAAGCTTTCGTGACTACAGGGATTCATATTCTTGGTTCTTTCGGTAAAGTCACGTAGAAGGGAAACAATAAAATAATAAAAATATAAAACAATAAAATTTTCACGACGTGAGAATTTTATTGTTCACGACGTGAGAATTTAATTGTTTTATATATTTTTTATTATTTTATTGTTTCCCTTCTACGTGACTTTACCGAAAGAACCAAGAATATGTACACAGATGTGTTTGTGTGGTTGATCAAGTTTCTGTCATATTGTATGCATATTTTAAACTAGTCTCTGATGTAATACAAAACAACTGCTCTTTAATGCTTTAACAAGTCCTTGCCATGAGTGTGATGTTTGCCTTAAGAAATACCATTTTGCATCCCTCTCGTTTCCCACACTGAAGTACAGTATGTTTATTCATGAAGTTAACAGCGGTACAATGATGTTTTAATAAACAGTTTTAGTGACATATTTTGTTGAGTCTGTCCTTAGAAGCAGGAACACAGTAGGGCGCAGTTTTACGCAAGAATAGGTTCTTATACTAATAGGGGTTTTCCCCTTTTTCTGGCAACAAAACTGACACCTTTTGCAAGGAATCATGTTTACATTAAGCACAATACTTGCAGTCAAATGCAAACAAAAAACAATACTCTGATAATTTATGCATTGTCCTTGAAACTGATTGGTCCACACCAGAGACAGTTTTCCTTTAGAGCCTAGTCTCATTTAGTGTTTGACCAGATGACGCCAAAAGGTGCGTGATGTAGATGCTTACCCCGAGCTCTCATTACTCTGATAGCGCATTGTCTTTGAACTGTGTGCCTTTTGGCGTCATCTGGTCGAACACCGTATGAGACTAGGCTCTAAGGAAAGCTGTCTCTGGTGTGAACCAATCAGTTTCAAGGACAATGCATAAATGATCAGATTATTGTTTTTTTGCATTTTGACTGCAAGTATTGTGGTCAATGTAAACATGATTCCTTGCAAAAGGTGTCAGTTTTGTTGCCAGAAAAAAGGTGGGGAAACCTTATTAGTGTAGTGCCGTTAATTCACTCGGACGACAACCGTCTCTTTTTCCGCCGTCACTTTTATTCCATCGTTCCGTACACAGTAATTCTCTCCGTGCTCCGCCAACTCGGACACTCCGATTTACTTCAGCATCGTCCGTGCATCCCCTTCCACACACAGTGTTTCTTCGTCTATCTCTTCACACACAGTGACTATCCTTCCACACACAGTGGTTCGTCTTCTATCTCTTCCACACACAGTGGTTCGTCTTCTATCTCTTCCACACACAGTGGTTCGTCTTCTATCTCTTCCACACACAGTGGTTCGTCTTCTATCTCTTCCACACACAGTGGTTCGTCTTCTATCTCTTCCACACACAGTGGTTCGTCGTCTATCTCTTCCACACACAGTGGTTCGTCGTCTATCTCTTCCACACACAGTGGTTCGTCTTCTATCTCTTCCACACACAGTGGTTCGTCTTCTATCTCCTCACACAGTATCGCCGCTATCTCTTCACACGCAGTGACTTCCATCTATTCACACACAGTGACTCTATCTATCTCCGTTAACGCTGCCTCTCCCTATCGCTATTTACTGTCTTTGGGGTCCCGCTCTCTATCTATTCTTCCCTAACATTTCCAGCTGTCTTCTCTGTATCTCTTCACCTCTCGCCAAACACTGCCCAGCAGCAACTCTCCAGCAGCAACTCTCCTCCGTTCAAACCACCTCGCGTTTTATCCCCTCTCGTATTAGCCTTAATTAATTGCCACGTGGCTCGCTGGCCGTTTCCCGCCAGCCCGCACCTGTCCCCCTCATCAGACATTCCGACGCCATCACTTAACGCTAACAGCCTCTCGAGCAATCACAGCCCTCGTGCCACGACTCCCTTAATTACTTGGGTTTGTTTACGGCACTTGCGACTCGACCACCTGTTCGACCTCGTGTGACCCGTTCTCCTTGTCTGTCTGTATGTACTGTACATGGCCAATTCCTATGCGCATTATCTACTCCACTACATTAGTATATTTTGGTACTGGTAAAGGAGGCCTCATGAAATGGGTTCTTAGATCATAGAAATGGTGACAGCCAAGTTGGTGAGGTTTAAGGGCTATTGTAGCCAGGGTTCACTGGGGAAGAAAGTTGTTGAATTTGTTAAAGAAGATAGGCCAGATACTTGGTTCAAATAATGGGCGACAGCCTGGGAAGTTTATTATGTGCTTATCCAGGAATTTCACGCCGAGTCTCAAGACTCCTCTTTAGCAAGGGCCTGATAAGTTTTCGCAGCAGGCGAGGGGGGGGGGGGTGTTCAGAGTGGGTACAGGGGGTCCGTCGTGAGTTAGGGGGGTTTCTGGGTGAGTCCGGGGGGTCTGGGTTGTGTCCGGGACGGGTCTGGGGTGGGTCCAGTGCGGGTAAGAGTTCGGTCTGGGGAGGTCCGTGTTTCGACCGGGGGTATCCGTGGTGATTCGGGCGATGGTCTGGGGGTGGGTTAGCCGCCCACCCATTGCCTCTACCCTCCTTGCCCTCACTAGCTTGTTTGACCTCCATCTTATTCTATCCCCCCCTACTCACACCACTGTCAACACTCTGGACCTTATCTTCATTTCTGGCTATAAAGCCTCGATCACTACAGGCCCCCTCCCATCCTCCGATCACCTCCTCTCCCTCTATTTCTCTACCTTCCCCCGCTATCCAACATCCGTTCCCTTCAAACTCGCTCCATAACCACTCAAAGCTCCTCTCTCTTCCAATTTCCAACTTCTCCTTGCACCCTGACTTAGCTTGCTCTACACTCTCTAATTATATTTCTTTAAACCTCTTAGCTCCTCTCCATCTCTGTTCCCCCTCATCTAAGCCTCCACAACATTAGCTCACTCCATCCTTTAAATTAGAGCGGCGACACCTACATAAAGCTGAAAGGCTTTCGAAATATACTCCTTTACTTCAGAACCTTACCTCCTACCGCTTCCTCTTGTCCCAATTCCAGCGTGCCCTAGAACTTTCCAAACAAGACTATTTCCTGGCTCTCATCGCTTCCCTTGCTCACCACCCCTGCCAACTCTCATATACAACAACTTCCTCCAGCCTCCTACCCCAACCCATTCTTCCCTTTCCCATACCCCTTTCAGCTCTCGAATTTGCCTTTTACTTCACCAAGATTTACTCTATTAGTTCTACCCTTCTATCCTTTTATAGATCACCTCAGTAGCCTCTCCCCCTAAGTCAAGTCCATGACTCTGCTTTCACCATTTCCTCTTTAACTTCTATCACTGAACTCTCTTCTGTCATTTTTAAGGCCTATCCCACTTCCTCTCCCCTCGATCCCATCCCTGCTTCCCTTTTACTCCAACGCCTTCCTTTAATTATTCCCTACCTGGTGTCCCTATTCAATTAATCGCTCTCGTCCGGTGTCTTTCCCACAATCTATGTCAGCCAATATATGTACTGCTCTACAAAACATCTTCTTTTGCTACCTCTTTTCCTGCCAACTACCACCCAATTTCCCTTCTCCCCTATTTCTCCAAACTCTTAGAACACCTGGTACACTCTCGTCTTACCCACTACAGTACGTATTTTTTGACTTTCTACCCCCAATTCCAATCTGGGTTTTGCTTTTTTCATTCAACCAAAACGGCTCTTTTGTTTCAGAATCACCTGGCTAACTCTGCCCATTCTGGTCTCTCTTCACTTATTATATTCCTCGATCTGTCCTCAGATTTTTACACTGTTGACCATCCTACACTTTTATCTACTCTGGCTTCTTCTCTTGGTATCTCTGGCACACCACTTTCCTGGCTAAAGTCCTATCTCTCTCTGTGCAACTCTGTGGTCTCATTAAATAATGCCACTTTCCCCCCCAGGCCCCTTCACTGTTGGTCTTCTCCAAGGGTCTGTTCTTGGTCCCTTTTTTATTTCTATATTATACCACTTGCATCTCTCCTTTCTTCTCTGAACTTTCCCAATAATTTCTTCGCAGATAACATTAAAATTGTCTACTCCTTTCCGACCTTTTCCCCTGACCTCTCCTCCTGCATCTCATCCTGCCTGGTTTATATCCATTAGTGGATGTCATGTTACTTTCTATCCATCAACCCTTCAAAACTCAAATCATATTTTTCCCTGCCTCCATTTCCCCTCCTCCCCGTCCCACCATTTATTTCCCTCCTTTTTATATTTCCCCTATTTCCTTAGCCCGCAACCTCAGTGGTATCTTTGACTCTTCCCCCACCCTCACCGATTTTATTTGTTCAACGTTCGCAAAATCTGACCGCTTATTTCCACCACTGCTGAAAAACTCATGCAGTGCCTTATCTATACTCGTCTAGACTGCTGCAACTTTCTTATGCTTGGTCTCATTTACTCTTTCGCCCCCCTTCAACAAATCCAAAACAACTCTGCTCAGATCATATTTAACCTTCCCTATAATTCCCATACCTCGACCCTCCTCGCGCAACTACACTAGCTCCCTGCGTATTACCTTTGCCTGTTCAAATTCCTCATTCTGGTTGACAAATCTCTTCATAGTCTTGGCCCACTATATCTTGCTACTCTTGTATCTTTCTACGTGCCTTCTTCCCCTCTACGTTCTCAATATTTGCTGTCTCTCTCTGTTCCTCCTTCCCCTTGGCTCGAATCTGGCCTGCTGATATCACTGCATGGACACGCGATGCCCTCTCGTGGTTGAATCTATGAATGCAGATTATTGGGGTGACGCTGCGTTGGCAGCGGTGCACAAACGCAATTAACATAAACAAACTCAACACATTCGTCAAAAACCTGAACCGTTAAAAAAAGAACAACGCATTCAGGCAACGTTTTGGGCAATAGGCCTTCTGTCCAAACCAGCGGCCTGTCACTTCACCAGCGAGGACGACCTTCCGTCCCGAGAGGCCATTCGGTTCTTGGCCTCGTCCCGTGACCTCTGGTGGTCATAGAGGTAGGAATTGACCTGAACATCTCCTATGTACGCCCTTTCAATAACCTAACCAAAATGGACGCCCGGGAAAATAACTTAACCAACATGAACTTCCAAGATGGGCGACTGTGGTGCCACCGCAGCAGAGCAGCTTGGCCGGCGCTACCCGCTCCTCGCACCCCCCCCCCCCACGAACGCACGCACACCCCACTAAATACTCACATGCACCCGCATAGGGTCTCGAGGAGGGATCACCTGGTATGATGGGTTTTCACCCAAGGACCCCACTAACAGGGACGTTCCACGGTTTCCCCGGACCAGGAATTTGGCTGAGCCCCCCAGACCGGATTATATGGCGGCCCCCCCAAAAAGGGGACATAGAGCTTTACAGGCCAGTCGCGATGAAGCATACACAACACAGGGGGATGGGAACTTCAGCCTGTACCCAGCGGCAGGGTAAACAGTGGGGTGGGAGGGAAAAGCCCCTAGGCCGATAAGTGTTGACTTAAGTGGGAGGGGGCGAGGGGACTATCGATGAATCACCGGCGAGGAGCGTAGGCACAGAGACAATGGGAAGGGGGGGGATGACGCGACCCCCCCCCCCCCCCCCCAACGGTCAGAGCGCTCAAAACGGCCGAGAAAGAGGATTCGATTGGATGTTTAGGAGGGAGATTTGGGTCAGAGTTCTTCTGGAATGGAGAGAGAACACCAGCCGCCCTCAGCGTCCGTGGGACGCCTGCAGGGTGCAGCTGACAACGATCGGTCAGCAAAAGTCCCCAAGGCGGGCATCTTCCCCAGCCCCATCGGGCAGCTGCAGAGGTAAGTGGATACGGAAAAGGAAGGCCAATTCAGTCAGCTCGCGCTTAGGGGATAGACACACTCTGCGACGGGTAGGTGAGAGGAGGAAGGGTCCTGGCTGAAGGGGGCCATAGACAGGGGTTCACTATTCGCTTCAGGAATAAAATCTTAGCACAGACTGACGTTGTAACGCGTGGTGCCTGTGTACGTGTGAAGAGCAGTTGGATAGCGATCGGCGTACGACGGTGTGTGGGTGACTTTAATCAGTACATGCCCGACGTGCGCGCACACCCAAATAAATAGTTAAATAGAGGGACGCTTGCCCGCGCAGAGAGTAATTAATTGATTCCGAGCACCGTGGGCTTGTTGACACAACGGCTTAGTAGAAATAATTAATTAACTCTAAACAGCCGCGAGCGCGAGTGGGGGTGGAAGGGGCAGACGTCGCACCCCACGCGCTCGCGGGGAGTGGGGAGGGGGAGATCAGCCCCCACGTAATGGGGAGTGGGGAGGGGGGCATTAGCCCCCACAAAATGGTGTCAGAAGTGGGACAAACTCCCACATCTCCAAGGGAGAGAGGCGTAGTACCCCATGCAAAAATAAGGCATGTGTTCACCGGCCAGGGGACCCCTTCATGGAAGGCGTTTGCCCGCAACATCATAGGGGCTAAAGATATTAATAGGTGGACGGACGTGCAGGCGTTACACCAACTTACTATGAACCTGGATGGGCGGGTAGCTGACTTTGTGGAGGCCCTACCCGCAAGCACGCAAACCCACACAGCTTGAAGGTCGTGATCTGAACGTAGCTTTTTCACTCCAGCGCTGTCCTACCAGACAGTCTCGTCCCTTCACCTGATGAAGGCCGCTTGTGTTGTGGCCAAAACGTCGTGAGAATATTATTGTGTTATTTTATTTGATCAATTTATTATTTTATTCTCATTCTACGTGACTTTACCGAAAGAACCAAAGAAGATGAATCATTGCAGTCACGAAAGCTTTAAATCGAAATTTAACCGCCTCTACGGGGAGGGATTCCACACATCCTTAAGATCATTCAACAGACTCCGGGATAAGAAGGCTCAACTAATCGAGTCTCTCACCTTTCTGAAGAGATGCCGCGACTCTAAGGTAATACCAACCGCATTTACACTAACCTCTGCTGTTGCAACTTCTCTCAATGCAAAACGAATTCTAGCTAGAACTAGCTTCGCTCTTATCTCGGAAAAAATCAGACTTACACGCACCGAACTCGATCACTTAGACAAGACACTCTACAAATCACACTTAAAATTGACAGCAACAATGTCTACATCGGATTGGGAACATGTAGACAATATGACTACCTCTTCGGCTGCCACTATGTCGAACAAATGTAGGGACAATTTGATTTCCAAATTCAATCACCTCTCCAGCAAAAAATCAGATCCACACACCGAAAAGATAGACGTCAACAAAGTCGTAATTAATCGCAGTAACAGTTCCATTTCTGATGGTCTGAAATCCGTTTTAGCTAAAGGTCTAAACTTTGCTGTCACACCGAGACACTTACCGGTTAATGATATCATTGCCCATGTCGACGTTGCACTCAAGGGCTTGAGTCACATCTCTGCAGACGTAGCAAGATCTGAAATCGCTGCAACCCTTAAAAACGCTAAGTTGCCACCCAGCAACATCAGCAAAGACGAACGTTTTGAATTATCTCAATTAAAAAAGAGGGGTGATATTGTCGTCCTCTCAGCCGACAAGGGCAATGCCACTGTCATCATGGACAAAACAGAATATAACAACAAAATTCAAGAACTACTCAACGATGGCAGCTATACAAAAATGAAAAAAGAGATCCCACCAACAGCCTGGTCACCAAAACGAACAAAATCATCTCTGATTCAACAGCATTAATTGATGAGATCAAACAGTTCTCGTTGAAACCCTCTGCTGCCAGACCACCAAGATTATATGGCCTTCCAAAGATACACAAAGAGGATACACCCCTTCATCCCATTGTCTCTACTATCAACTCCCCCACCTACAAACTGGCACGTTTTCTTGCTGATATACTGCGACCTTTCACTGGAAAAAACACCTCTGCGGTACTAAATTCTACTCACCTGGTATCGACAATCAAAGGCATTTCCCTGTCCCCAGACGACCTGCTTGTCAGTTTTGATGTGGTGTCCTTGTTCACCAAAGTCCCGGTACCTGACACCATCGCTATCATTGAAGACCTGGTTCATCAAAGACTGCATACTGATGTACCCCCCCTGGTGAGACATTGCTTAACCAACACATACTTCACCTGGAATGGAACTTTCTACAAACAAACTGAGGGCACCCCAATGGGCTCCCCCCTATCTCCGGTTGTAGCCAACGTATTCATTGAAAAATTTGAAACTGACGCCATCCAGACTGCCACTCTACGCCCGACCTTATGGAAGAGGTACGTTGATGACACCTTTGTCATCTGGCCACATGGCCAGCCTGCTCTAGACCAATTCCACGACCACATCAATTCCATACACCCAGCCATCAGATTTACCATGGAGGTCGAAAAAGATGACAAACTACCCTTTTTGGATGTCTTAATTAAAAGGAGACATGATGGTTCAATGAGCCACTCTGTCTTCAGGAAAGCTACCCATACAGATGCTTACTTGAAACCGGATTCCCACCATCATCCATCCCAGAAGAACTCCCTCATCAAGACTCTATACCATAGAGCCCAATGCATTTCCGACCAGGAACACATTACCAGTGAACTCAAGCACGTACACCAGGCTCTCAGGGCTAATGGTTACTCCAACTACACAATCCGCAAAGCCATCACTCCAGTCATGAAGAAGGATCCTCTTGTGGAGCCACTCAAAACCATCACCTTACCCTACATTGCAGGGGTCACTAAAAAGATCTTCAAAATCCTGAATAAACACAAGATCCAGGTCCGATTCAACACAGTACATAAAATCCGTGATTTAGTTCCATCTGTAAAAGATGCTGTTCCAGACATACAGTACCCAGGCGTTTACAAACTAAAGTGCCTCTGTGGTAGTAGCTACATTGGAGAAACCAAACGACATATCTCGGACCGCATCCGCGAACATAAAGCAGACTTGAAACACGGTAGGACGAACTCCTCTGCCGTGGCAGATCACTGTTATAATTCAGTGGGCTCACATGACATTGACTTCTCCAAGACGGAGGTTCTTTGCAAACCAACCGGCTACCATGAGAGATTCGTTCATGAGGCCATTCACATATACAAGCACAGAGACAATTTCAACCGAGAAGATGGATTCTGGCTTAGTAACCAGTGGAAAGATGTTTTAAACCATTTCTGTTCTTAATTAATTGTATTTTACGATGACCTTCAGACCGCAGCTCTTTCGCCAGCATTGACTCTTAATACCTCTCACACCACGGTTAATGGTATGGTTTACAACATGGAGTATAATAGCGCCTCGCAGCTGTCTCTCTCCCCCTCCTCTGTTCCGACCATGGATGAACTCGTCCGTCTGAACGGGGCCCGTAGCTATCCGTGGTGCTAAAGTTGAGGGTAAGAATCCACCCATTTTTTCGCCATATAGCATTGTGATATATAACGACTTATTGTTGGTAGCTTAGCTGATTGGAGAATATAGAGTTTATTGATAACATTAAGGTAATTTATATTTTAGTTTTTTCTTGGTTCACTATATAGTACTGTGAATAGCTCAGATGTGTAGGCCTTGACTTCAACATAGTCATTTCTGTGACCAGTCACTAACTAATCACTCAGTTATTTCAATGCTAAATTCGCCTAGTTATTTAAATGCTAAATTCTCCTGTTTGATTTGTACTAAGTGCCTCGGTGAATGTGTATGCTCTGACTTTAACGTAGCTATTTCTGTGACCAGTTACAAGCTAATCACTCAGCTATTTCAATGCTAAATTCTATGCAAATTCCTTTGTCAAGGGGTGCCTCTGCGGATGTGTATGCTTTAACTTAGCTATTTCAATGCTAAATTCTATGCTAATTCCTTTATCAAGGGGTGTCTCTGCGGATGTGTATGCTTTAACTTTTAACATAGCTATTTCTGTGACCAGTCACAAGGTAATCACTCAGCCATTTCAATGCTAAATTATATTCTAATTCCTTTGTCAAGGTGCTTTGTTTCCTTTCACACAGCTTAAAGGTCGTGATCTGAACGTGGCTCTTTCCCTCCAGCGCTGTCCTACCAGACAGTCTCGTCCCTTCACCTGATGAAGGCCGCTTGTGTTGTGGCCGAAACATCGTGAGAATATTATTGTGTTATTTTATTTTATCAATTTATTATTTTATTCTCATTCTACATGACTTTACCGAAAGAACCAAAGAAGATGAATCATTGCAGTCACGAAAGCTTTAAATCGAAAAATAAAATCCAGTTAGAAGAGTTGATGTGCCGACTTGACCTGCGCTTCGGTGCGCGTGATGAGGAGGCAAAGGCAGCCTTAGAGGCGTGCCGCCGTCAACCCGGCGAGGACTTTCGTAACTATGCCAAGGATGTGCGCGTGCTAACAAAGATCGCACGCCCGGGGTACACGACTGAGGTGATTGAGGACCTCGCCGACATTGGTAACGAACAAAGGTTTAGCCAAAGATATCCCAAGACTAGCTGAACACTGTCTAAAGAACACTTAATTCTTGTGGCAAGGTGACCTATAAACAAAAGTAAGAAGCAGCAATGGGCTCTTCTTTGTCTCCTGTGATAGCGAATTTGTACATGGAAGATTTTGAAACAAAAGCAATAGCTTCAAGCACACTAAGACCATCTGGTTGGTTTAGATCTGTGGATGACACATTGGTGGTCTGGCCACACGGCAAAGATACACTGAACGCATTTCTAAATCATCTCAACTATCAAAACCCATCCATACATACTCTTTGGTTCTTTCGGTAAAGTCACGTAGATATAAAATAAAATCAATTAAATCACGACGTTTTGATCGCAACACTAGAGACCATCATCAGGTGGAACAGACACAGCAGGAGAACTGCTGACATAAGAGAAAGAGCTGCTGCAACAAGAGTTTATATCGGGTTTTGGTGGGCTCAACCCAAGGGTAACTGTGCGGAGCTACAGAATGAATTTGTACGTAAATGTTAATGTGAGAGATTAGCATGTCCATGTGGGAAGGTCTCAGCCACGGGAGGTGGAGGGGATCCTGCCTCACAGATATTTAGCCTTACAGTTCACCATGGAAGTGGAAGCTGACAGAACTCTACCATTTCTGGATATTCTGCTCGGACGGGGTCGAAATGGTAAAATAACACACTGTTTACCGAAAGAAAACACATACTGATGCCTATACCAATGCAGTCACCCCACACAGAAATCTGCTCTTATCAAGACGCTCATTCATCAAGCTCAGAAAGTGTCTGAGAAGTGAAATTCAACATGTTAAAGAAGCGCTGCAAATGAACGATTACACAGATGCACAAATCAACAGGGCATTGAATGCCAAAACCAAATCAAATAACATGAGCATTGAAACTGCCCAAGTAATTAAAACGATTAAAATACCGTACATTGCGGGAGTAACTGATAAATTAGCCAGATGCTTGGATAAACAAAACATCCGAGTCAGATTTGGCATGGTACATAAAATACAGAAATTAATATCTGGTACAAAAGATGTGTTACCGAAGCGATCAACAGAAGGTGTGTACAGGATTAACTGCACGTGTGGGAAATGTCATGTTGGGCAAACAGGACGAATGATCAGCACGAGACTAAAAGAACATCAGAGAAATATTTAATTCTCCCAAATACAACTGTAAGCAGTAGCAGAAGACGCGTGCCCACAAGGACACTCAATTGATTTGATAATCTTGAAGTTCTGTGCAAAACTAGCTACTACTGGCCAAGACTAATTAGATCATTATCGAAATTGAAATAAATAAAAATAACTTTAACCTTGATTTGAAGCTTTCCTCACTGCAGGAATCCATACTCTTTGGTTCTTTCGGTAAAGTCACGTAGATAGAAAATTAATAGATCACGACGTTTCGATCGCAACACAAGCAACCGTCACCAGGTGAAACAAACACAGCAGGAGAACTGCTGACCTCCTACGTCAGCAGTTCTCCTGCTGTGTTTGTTTCATAAATATAATCAAAGATATTAAGCTTAAACACAGCAGGAGAACTGCTGACCTCCTACGTCAGCAGCTCTCCTGCTGTGTTTGTTTCACCTGATGACAGTTGCTTGTGTTGTGATTGAAACGTCGTGATCTATTAATTTTCTATCTACGTGACTTTACCGAAAGAACCAAAGAGTATAACTTTAACTGTTCGGATAGCTACCGCCTTAGTGCTGCGTGGAAGCGAATAATAAAATAATACATTATTTAAATTAATGCCTACAAAGGGCAGCATACTTCAAGAGGAATTACCATTGGTACGGCTATTTTAAGACACACAATAGACAGGAAGGACAAGTTGAAAGGGCTCACGTAATGCATAATGTACGTTTCCTCAGTAATCAACAAGCCCCCCCGCCCCCCACGTAGTGCAAGAGCGCAGAAGCGTGGTCACCACATCTACGCCTCTATATAAGGAACGAAACAGTTAGACTTCTCCACAAATCTGGCTGTCGCCTGATGAAGCGAGTTGTAATTACTGGCGAACTGTCGTACTCAGATTTTAAATGTTGTGGCTTGGCTCTCCAACACACTAGTGGGCTGTACTCGTGACGAATTGGCATGTTCTGTTTACGTGACAACCCTTACGAGTTGGCTGTGTCGGGTGGTGGCAGGTTTTTGGCGACACATTTATATATTTACGTGATCTAAGCCAAAATTGGCCAAATTTTCAAAGCTTCATTTTTGAACTAAAAGTTCATTCCTCCACTGTATTTAGCCTTAGTATGCTATATATTAGATTAAAAGTGGTCAATTTTACGATGAAATTTTTAAGTCCCAAAAAATCGTTTTTGGCTAAAGTTGGACAAAGTTTTACAGCTATATTTTTTGAACAAAAAGTGCTTTCCTCGGTTGTGTTTAGCCTTAGTATCTTCTATATTACATTTGTAGTGGCATCGGTGGATGCCACTGCATGTCATGTGAAGCCGGCGTTGCACTGAGGACTAGGGGCGAGAGCGCCTGGAGCAGTACAGAGGTTTACAGGGGGCCTTGGCACTCCGGATGAACCCGGAAGGCTAGTGGCCGGAGGAACCAGTCGTGGGGCCCCGAAAGAGGGGGCTGGGGGTCCATGGGACCGGTACCAGGTGCTTCTCGAAGGACCGAGAAGGGAGGCATGTCTAGGGGTGGAGGAAGCCCCGGAACTGACAATATAAGCCGGACCCCTGAACAGATCCGGCTGCTGTTGTTCACCTGAAGACATGAAGCCGTCACCCTGAAGAGAAGCCCCGAAGACAAGACCCGGACCGAGCCGGGGTCCAGGCTTGACAACCTCTCCCAGTTGTGTTAGGGTTAGTTAGCCAGGAGGGACTGCCTCCCTAGGTTACCTGGTGGAAGGGGCAGATACCCCTTTGTGTTAGAGTATTGTTATATTAACGTGTTGCCTCCAGAGTAGCCTATCTCTCCATTTGTACCCACTACACGTTAAAAGTGGGATATTTCACCGTGAAATTTCAAATAAAAAAAGGGAAATCGGTATTTTCACCTTTGCCGTTTTTGGCCAAAATTGGCCAAATTTTCACAGCTTCATTTTTCATCAAAAAGTTAATTCCTCCATTGTATTTAGCCTTATTATTCTAAATATTATATTAAAAGAGGGAAATTTCACGATGAAATTTTCACATATCAAATTGAACATCGGCATACTAACCTATGCTGTTTTTGGCATGAATTGGCCAAATTTTTCAAGTATAAATCTTTCAACCTTAGTATCTTATTTATTACGTAAAAAAACGTGGGGAATTTCATCCTTTAATTTACGATTATAAAAAAGTAAATCGGCATACTGTGCCAGTTTTAGCCAAAATAAGCCAACTTTTTACAGCTTTATTTTTCAACAAATAGTTCATTCCCTCCATTGTATTTACTCTTAGTATGCTATGTATTAGATTAAAAGTGGAAAATTTTAAGATTAAATGTTCACGTCCCAAAAAATATTTGGCTAACTCTCACAGCTTTATTTTTCTACAAAAGTTAATTCCATCATTGTATGTAGCCTTAGTATGTCATGTTTTAGATTAAAAGTGGGCAATTTCACGATAAAAAAACCAGAAAATCGGCATAATAAACGATTACGTTTTTGGCTAAAATTGGCTAAATTTTATAGCTTTATTTTTAAACGAAAAGTGCATTCCTCGGTTGTGTTCAGCCTTAGTATCCTATATATTACCTCGAAAGTGCAAAATTTCACCATGAGATTTTGAAGAAAAAAAGTAAATCGGCATAATAAGCCGTTTTTATCCAAATAAGCCAAATTTTCACAACTTTATTGTTCAACAAAAAAATCCTCCATTGTATTTTAGACTTAGTGTGCTATTAATAAAAAGTGGGAAATTTGACGATGACATTTTCACTTCCAAAAAGAAAATCGGCATACTTAACCTGTGCCGTTTTTGACTAAAATTGGCCAAATTTTTACAGCTGTATTTTTAAACAACAGTTCATTCCTCAGTTGTGTTTAGCCTTAGTATCCTATATATTACATTAAAGTGGTAAATTTCACTATGAAATTTTCAAGTGAACAAGATAAAATCGGCATACTAACCTTTGCCGTTTTTGGCCAAAATTGCCAACGAAAAAATTAGCTTTATTTTTCAATAAAAGTGCATTCCTTGGTTGTGTTTAGCCTTAGTATCCTATATATTAAGTACAAAGAGTGGGGGATTACATGCACGAATTTTTTTTAGGCTTTATCCAAAATAAGCCAAATTTTCACAGCTTTATTTTTCAACAAAAAGGTTATCCCTCAATTGTATTTACTCTTAGTATGCTATGTATTAGATTAAAAATGGAAAATTTTAAGATTAAATGTTCACATCCCAAAAAAAAATCGGCATACTGACCTATTCCGTTTTTGGCCAAAATAGGCGACATTATCAAAGCAAAATTTTCCAAGAAAAAGTTAATTACTTCATTTTATTAAGCATTAGTATGCTATGTATTACAAAAGTGATACATTTCACGATGAAATTTTCAGGTGACAAAAAGAAAAATCTAACATATGCCTGTTTTAGCCCAAATAAGCCAAATTTTCACAGCTTTATTTGTCAACAAAAAGTTAATCCCTCCATTGTATTTACCCTTAGTATGCCATGCATTAGATTAAAAGTGGAAAATTAAAAGATGAAATGTTCACGTCACAAAAAAAAAAGATCACCATTCTAATTTATGCCGTTTTTGGCCAAAATTGGCCATACTTTTACAGCTTTATTTTTCAACAAAAGTTCATTCCTCCATTGTATTCAGCTTTAGTATGCTATCTATTAGATTAAAAGTGGAAAATTTCACCATGAAATGTTCACATCTCAAACAGAAAAACGGCATACTAACCTATGCCGTTGTTGGCATAAATTGGCCAAATTTTTCCAGCTATATTTTTAAACAAAATGTGCATACCTCTGTTATGTTTAGACTTAGCATCCTATATATTACATTAAAAGTGGAACATTTATCCATTAAATTTCCAGGTAAAAAATAGCAAATCGGCATACTAACCTATGCCGATTTTGGCCAAAATAGGCCACATTTTCAAAGCAAAATTTTCCAAAAAAAGTTAATTACTTCATTTTATTAAACATTAGTATGCTATGTATTACAAAAGTGATACATTTCACGATGGAATTTTCAGGTGCCAAAAGGAAAAATCTAACATATGCCTGTTTTAGCCAAAATAAGCCAAATTTTCACAGCTTTATTTTTCAACAAAAAGTTAATCCCTCAATTGTATTGACTCTTAGTATGCTATGTATTAGATTAAAAATGGAAAATTTTAACATTAAATGTTCACGTGCCAAAAAAAAATCGGCATACTGACCAATGCCGTTTTTGGCCAAAAGTGGCCAAGTTTTTTCAGCTTTATTTTTCAACAAAAGTGCAATCCTGGGGTGTGTTAAGCCTTAATATCCTATATATTACGTAAAAAGTGGGAAATTTAATCCTTAAAATTCTCGAATATAAAGAAGTAAATCGGCATACTGTGCCGGTTTTAGCCCAAATAAGCCAAATTTTCACAGCTTTATTTGGCAACAAAAAGTTAATCCCTCCATTGCATTTACCTTTAGTATGTCATGTATTAGATTAAAAGTGGAAAATTTAAAGATAAAATGATCACGTCCCAAAAAAAAGATCACCATTCTAACTTATGCCGTTTTTGGTCAAAATTGGCCAAATTTTGTCAGCTTTATTTTTCAACAAAAGTTCATTCCTCCATTGTATTTAGCTTTAGTATGCTATCTATTAGATTAAAAGTGGAAAATTTCACCATGAAATGTTCACATCCCAAACAGAAAATCGGTGTCCTAACCCATGCTATTGTTGGCATAAATTGGCCAAATTTTTCCAGCTATATTTTTAAACAAAAAGTGCATTCCTCTGTTGTGTTTAGCCTTAGTATCCTATATATTACATTAAAAGTGAAAAATGTAACCATTAAATATCCAGGTAAAAAAGAGCAAATCGGCATACTAACCTATGCCGTTTATGGCCAAAATAGGCCACATTTTCAAAGCAAAATTTTCCAAGAAAAAGTCAATTACTTCATTTTATTAAGCATTAGTATGCTATGTATTACAAAAGTGATATATTTCACGATGAAATTTTCGGGTGCCAAAAAGAAAAATCTAACATATGCCTGTTTTAGCCAATAAGCCAAATTTTCACAGCTTTATTTTTCAACAAAAAGTTCATCCCTCAATTGTGTTTACTCTTAGTATGCTATGTTTTAGATTAAAACTGGAAAATTTTAAGATTAAATGTTCACGTTCCAAAAATAAAATCGTCGTACTAAACTATTCTGTTTTTGGCCAAAAGTGGCCAAATTTTTTCATCTTCATTTTTCAACAAAAGTGCAATCCTGGGGTGTGTTAAGCCTTAGTATCCTATATATTACGTAAAAAGTGGGAAATTTCATCCTTAAAATTCTCGAATATAAAGAAGTAAATCGGCATACAGTGCCAGTTTTAGCCCAAATAAGCCAAATTTTCACAGCTTTATTTGTCAACAAAAAGTTAATCCCTCCATTGTATTTACCCTTAGTATGCCATGCATTAGATTAAAAGTGGAAAATTTAAAAATGAAATGTTCCCGTCACAAAAAAAAGATCGCCATTCTAACTTATGCCGTTTTTGGCCAACATTGGCCATACTTTCACAGCTTTATTTTTCAACAAAAGTTCATTCCTCCATTGTATTCAGCTTTAGTATGCTATCTATTAGATTTAAAGTGGAAAATTTCACCATGAAATGTTCACATCTCAAACAGAAAAACGGCATACTAACCTATGCCGTTGTTGGCATAAATTGGCCAAATTTTTCCAGCTATATTTTTAAACAAAATGTGCATTCCTCTGTTGTGTTTAACCTTAGTATCCTATATATTACATTAAAAGTGGAACATTTATCCATTAAATTTCCAGGTAAAAAATAGCAAATCGGCATACTAACCTATGCCGATTTTGGCCAAAAATAGGCCACATTTTCAAAGCAAAATTTTCCAAGAAAAAGTTAATTACTTAATTTTATTAAGCTTTAGTATGCTATGTATTAGAAAAGTGATAGATTTCACGATGAAATTTTCAGGTGCCAAAAAGAAAAATCTAACATATGCCTGTTTTAGCCAAAATAAGCCAAATTTTTTCAGCTTTATTTTTCAACAAAAGTGCAATCCTGTGGTGTGTTAAGCCTTAGTATCCTCAGTTTAACACGTAGGCTTCCGCGACCAATATTATTCCTATATATTGCATAAAAAGTGGGAAATTTCATCCTTAAAATTCTCGAATATAAAGAAGTAAATCGGCATACTGTGCCAGTTTTAGCCCAAATAAGCCAAATTTTCACAGCTTTATTTGGCAACAAAAAGTTAATCCCTCCATTGTATTTACCCTTAGTATGCTATGTATTAGATTAAGAGTGGAAAATTTAAAGATGAAATGTTCACGTCCCAAAAAAAAAAGATCACCATTCGAACTTATGCCGTTTTTGGCCAAAATTGGCCATACATTCACAGCTTTATTTTTCAACAAAAGTTCATTCCTCCATTGTATTCAGCTTTAGTATGCTATCTATTAGATTAAAAGTGGAAAATTTCACCATGAAATGTTCACATCCCAAACAGAAAATCGGTGTCCTAACCCATGCTATTGTTGGCATAAATTGGCCAAATTTTTCCAGCTATATTTTTAAACAAAAAGTGCATTCCTCTGTTGTGTTTAGCCTTAGTATCCTATATATTACATTAAAAGTGGAAAATGTAACCATTAAATATCCAGGTAAAAAAGAGCAAATCGGCATACTAACCTATGCCGTTTATGGCCAAAATAGGCCACATTTTCAAAGCAAAATTTTCCAAGAAAAAGTTAATTACTTCATTTTATTAAGCATTAGTATGCTATGTATTACAAAAGTGATATATTTCACGATGAAATTTTCAGGTGCCAAAAAGAAAAATCTAACATATGCCTGTTTTAGCCAATAAGCCAAATTTTCACAGCTTTATTTTTCAACAAAAAGTTCATCCCTCAATTGTGTTTACTCTTAGTATGCTATGTTTTAGATTAAAACTGGAAAATTTTAAGATTAAATGTTCACGTTCCAAAAATAAAATCGTCGTACTAAACTATTCTGTTTTTGGCCAAAAGTGGCCAAATTTTTTCATCTTCATTTTTCAACAAAAGTGCAATCCTGGGGTGTGTTAAGCCTTAGTATCCTATATATTACGTAAAAAGTGGGAAATTTCATCCTTAAAATTCTCGAATATAAAGAAGTAAATCGGCATACAGTGCCAGTTTTAGCCCAAATAAGCCACATTTTCACAGCTTAATTTGTCAACAAAAAGTTAATCCCTCCATTGTATTTACCCTTAGTATGCCATGCATTAGATTAAAAGTGGAAAATTTAAAAATGAAATGTTCCCGTCACAAAAAAAAAGATCGCCATTCTAACTTATGCCGTTTTTGGCCAACATTGGCCATACTTTCACAGCTTTATTTTTCAACAAAAGTTCATTCCTCCATTGTATTCAGCTTTAGTATGCTATCTATTAGATTAAAAGTGGAAAATTTCACCATGAAATGTTCACATCTCAAACAGAAAAACGGCATACTAACCTATGCCGTTGTTGGCATAAATTGGCCAAATTTTTCCAGCTATATTTTTAAACAAAATGTGCATTCCTCTGTTGTGTTTAACCTTAGTATCCTATATATTACATTAAAAGTGGAACATTTATCCATTAAATTTCCAGGTAAAAAAATAGCAAATCGGCATACTAACCTATGCCGATTTTGGCCAAAAATAGGCCACATTTTCAAAGCAAAATTTTCCAAGAAAAAGTTAATTACTTCATTTTATTAAGCTTTAGTATGCTATGTATTAGAAAAGTGATAGATTTCACGATGAAATTTTCAGGTGCCAAAAAGAAAAATCTAACATATGCCTGTTTTAGCCAAAATAAGCCAAATTTTTTCAGCTTTATTTTTCAACAAAAGTGCAATCCTGTGGTGTGTTAAGCCTTAGTATCCTCAGTTTAACACGTAGGCTTCCGCGACCAATATTATTCCTATATATTGCGTAAAAAGTGGGAAATTTCATCCTTAAAATTCTCGAATATAAAGAAGTAAATCGGCATACTGTGCCAGTTTTAGCCCAAATAAGCCAAATTTTCACAGCTTTATTTGGCAACAAAAAGTTAATCCCTCCATTGTATTTACCCTTAGTATGCTATGTATTAGATTAAGAGTGGAAAATTTAAAGATGAAATGTTCACGTCCCAAAAAAAAAAGATCACCATTCGAACTTATGCCGTTTTTGGCCAAAATTGGCCATACATTCACAGCTTTATTTTTCAACAAAAGTTCATTCCTCCATTGTATTCAGCTTTAGTATGCTATCTATTAGATTAAAAGTGGAAAATTTCACCATGAAATGTTCACATCCCAAACAGAAAATCGGTGTCCTAACCCATGCTATTGTTGGCATAAATTGGCCAAATTTTTCCAGCTATATTTTTAAACAAAAAGTGCATTCCTCTGTTGTGTTTAGCCTTAGTATCCTATATATTACATTAAAAGTGAAAAATGTAACCATTAAATATCCAGGTAAAAAAGAGCAAATCGGCATACTAACCTATGCCGTTTATGGCCAAAATAGGCCACATTTTCAAAGCAAAATTTTCCAAGAAAAAGTTAATTACTTCATTTTATTAAGCATTAGTATGCTATGTATTACAAAAGTGATATATTTCACGATGAAATTTTCAGGTGCCAAAAAGAAAAATCTAACATATGCCTGTTTTAGCCAATAAGCCAAATTTTCACAGCTTTATTTTTCAACAAAAAGTTCATCCCTCAATTGTGTTTACTCTTAGTATGCTATGTTTTAGATTAAAACTGGAAAATTTTAAGATTAAATGTTCACGTTCCAAAAATAAAATCGTCGTACTAAACTATTCTGTTTTTGGCCAAAAGTGGCCAAATTTTTTCATCTTCATTTTTCAACAAAAGTGCAATCCTGGGGTGTGTTAAGCCTTAGTATCCTATATATTACGTAAAAAGTGGGAAATTTCATCCTTAAAATTCTCGAATATAAAGAAGTAAATCGGCATACAGTGCCAGTTTGAGCCCAAATAAGCCAAATTTTCACAGCTTTATTTGTCAACAAAAAGTTAATCCCTCCATTGTATTTACCCTTAGTATGCCATGCATTAGATTAAAAGTGGAAAATTTAAAAATGAAATGTTCCCGTCACAAAAAAAAGATCGCCATTCTAACTTATGCCGTTTTTGTCCAACATTGGCCATACTTTCACAGCTTTATTTTTCAACAAAAGTTCATTCCTCCATTGTATTCAGCTTTAGTATGCTATCTATTAGATTAAAAGTGGAAAATTTCACCATGAAATGTTCACATCTCAAACAGAAAAACGGCATACTAACCTATGCCGTTGTTGGCATAAATTGGCCAAATTTTTCCAGCTATATTTTTAAACAAAATGTGCATACCTCTGTTGTGTTTAGACTTAGTATCCTATATATTACATTAAAAGTGGAACATTTATCCATTAAATTTCCAGGTAAAAAATAGCAAATCGGCATACTAACCTATGCCGATTTTGGCCAAAAATAGGCCACATTTTCAAAGCAAAATTTTCCAAGAAAAAGTTAATTACTTAATTTTATTAAGCTTTAGTATGCTATGTATTAGAAAAGTGATAGATTTCACGATGAAATTTTCAGGTGCCAAAAAGAAAAATCTAACATATGCCTGTTTTAGCCAAAATAAGCCAAATTTTTTCAGCTTTATTTTTCAACAAAAGTGCAATCCTGTGGTGTGTTAAGCCTTAGTATCCTCAGTTTAACACGTAGGCTTCCGCGACCAATATTATTCCTATATATTGCGTAAAAAGTGGGAAATTTCATCCTTAAAATTCTCGAATATAAAGAAGTAAATCGGCATACTGTGCCAGTTTTAGCCCAAATAAGCCAAATTTTCACAGCTTTATTTGGCAACAAAAAGTTAATCCCTCCATTGTATTTACCCTTAGTATGCTATGTATTAGATTAAGAGTGGAAAATTTAAAGATGAAATGTTCACGTCCCAAAAAAAAAAGATCACCATTCGAACTTATGCCGTTTTTGGCCAAAATTGGCCATACATTCACAGCTTTATTTTTCAACAAAAGTTCATTCCTCCATTGTATTCAGCTTTAGTATGCTATCTATTAGATTAAAAGTGGAAAATTTCACCATGAAATGTTCACATCCCAAACAGAAAATCGGTGTCCTAACCCATGCTATTGTTGGCATAAATTGGCCAAATTTTTCCAGCTATATTTTTAAACAAAAAGTGCATTCCTCTGTTGTGTTTAGCCTTAGTATCCTATATATTACATTAAAAGTGAAAAATGTAACCATTAAATATCCAGGTAAAAAAGAGCAAATCGGCATACTAACCTATGCCGTTTATGGCCAAAATAGGCCACATTTTCAAAGCAAAATTTTCCAAGAAAAAGTTAATTACTTCATTTTATTAAGCATTAGTATGCTATGTATTACAAAAGTGATATATTTCACGATGAAATTTTCAGGTGCCAAAAAGAAAAATCTAACATATGCCTGTTTTAGCCAATAAGCCAAATTTTCACAGCTTTATTTTTCAACAAAAAGTTAATCCCTCAATTGTGTTTACTCTTAGTATGCTATGTTTTAGATTAAAACTGAAAAATTTTAAGATTAAATGTTCACGTTCCAAAAAATAAAATCGTCGTACTAAACTATTCTGTTTTGGCCAAAAGTGGCCAAATTTTTTCATCTTCATTTTTCAACAAAAGTGCAATCCTGGGGTGTGTTAAGCCTTAGTATCCTATATATTACGTAAAAAGTGGGAAATTTCATCCTTAAAATTCTCGAATATAAAGAAGTAAATCGGCATACAGTGCCAGTTTTAGCCCAAATAAGCCAAATTTTCACAGCTTTATTTGTCAACAAAAAGTTAATCCCTCCATTGTATTTACCCTTAGTATGCCATGCATTAGATTAAAAGTGGAAAATTTAAAAATGAAATGTTCCCGTCACAAAAAAAGATCGCCATTCTAACTTATGCCGTTTTTGGCCAACATTGGCCATACTTTCACAGCTTTATTTTTCAACAAAAGTTCATTCCTCCATTGTATTCAGCTTTAGTATGCTATCTATTAGATTAAAAGTGGAAAATTTCACCATGAAATGTTCACATCTCAAACAGAAAAACGGCATACTAACCTATGCCGTTGTTGGCATAAATTGGCCAAATTTTTCCAGCTATATTTTTAAACAAAATGTGCATACCTCTGTTGTGTTTAGACTTAGTATCCTATATATTACATTAAAAGTGGAACATTTATCCATTAAATTTCCAGGTAAAAAATAGCAAATCGGCATACTAACCTATGCCGATTTTGGCCAAAAATAGGCCACATTTTCAAAGCAAAATTTTCCAAGAAAAAGTTAATTACTTAATTTTATTAAGCTTTAGTATGCTATGTATTAGAAAAGTGATAGATTTCACGATGAAATTTTCAGGTGCCAAAAAGAAAAATCTAACATATGCCTGTTTTAGCCAAAATAAGCCAAATTTTTTCAGCTTTATTTTTCAACAAAAGTGCAATCCTGTGGTGTGTTAAGCCTTAGTATCCTCAGTTTAACACGTAGGCTTCCGCGACCAATATTATTCCTATATATTGCGTAAAAAGTGGGAAATTTCATCCTTAAAATTCTCGAATATAAAGAAGTAAATCGGCATACTGTGCCAGTTTTAGCCCAAATAAGCCAAATTTTCACAGCTTTATTTGGCAACAAAAAGTTAATCCCTCCATTGTATTTACCCTTAGTATGCTATGTATTAGATTAAGAGTGGAAAATTTAAAGATGAAATGTTCACGTCCCAAAAAAAAAAGATCACCATTCGAACTTATGCCGTTTTTGGCCAAAATTGGCCATACATTCACAGCTTTATTTTTCAACAAAAGTTCATTCCTCCATTGTATTCAGCTTTAGTATGCTATCTATTAGATTAAAAGTGGAAAATTTCACCATGAAATGTTCACATCCCAAACAGAAAATCGGTGTCCTAACCCATGCTATTGTTGGCATAAATTGGCCAAATTTTTCCAGCTATATTTTTAAACAAAAAGTGCATTCCTCTGTTGTGTTTAGCCTTAGTATCCTATATATTACATTAAAAGTGGAAAATGTAACCATTAAATATCCAGGTAAAAAAGAGCAAATCGGCATACTAACCTATGCCGTTTATGGCCAAAAGAGGCCACATTTTCAAAGCAAAATTTTCCAAGAAAAAGTTAATTACTTCATTTTATTAAGCATTAGTATGCTATGTATTACAAAAGTGATATATTTCACGATGAAATTTTCGGGTGCCAAAAAGAAAAATCTAACATATGCCTGTTTTAGCCAATAAGCCAAATTTTCACAGCTTTATTTTTCAACAAAAAGTTCATCCCTCAATTGTATTTACTCTTAGTATGCTATGTTTTAGATTAAAACTGGAAAATTTTAAGATTAAATGTTCACGTTCCAAAAAATAAAATCGTCGTACTAAACTATTCTGTTTTGGCCAAAAGTGGCCAAATTTTTTCATCTTCATTTTTCAACAAAAGTGCAATCCTGGGGTGTGTTAAGCCTTAGTATCCTATATATTACGTAAAAAGTGGGAAATTTCATCCTTAAAATTCTCGAATATAAAGAAGTAAATCGGCATACAGTGCCAGTTTTAGCCCAAATAAGCCAAATTTTCACAGCTTTATTTGTCAACAAAAAGTTAATCCCTCCATTGTATTTACCCTTAGTATGCCATGCATTAGATTAAAAGTGGAAAATTCAAAAATGAAATGTTCCCGTCACAAAAAAAAAGATCGCCATTCTAACTTATGCCGTTTTTGGCCAACATTGGCCATACTTTCACAGCTTTATTTTTCAACAAAAGTTCATTCCTCCATTGTATTCAGCTTTAGTATGCTATCTATTAGATTAAAAGTGGAAAATTTCACCATGAAATGTTCACATCTCAAACAGAAAAACGGCATACTAACCTATGCCGTTGTTGGCATAAATTGGCCAAATTTTTCCAGCTATATTTTTAAACAAAATGTGCATACCTCTGTTGTGTTTAGACTTAGTATCCTATATATTACATTAAAAGTGGAACATTTATCCATTAAATTTCCAGGTAAAAAATAGCAAATCGGCATACTAACCTATGCCGATTTTGGCCAAAAATAGGCCACATTTTCAAAGCAAAATTTTCCAAGAAAAAGTTAATTACTTAATTTTATTAAGCTTTAGTATGCTATGTATTAGAAAAGTGATAGATTTCACGATGAAATTTTCAGGTGCCAAAAAGAAAAATCTAACATATGCCTGTTTTAGCCAAAATAAGCCAAATTTTTTCAGCTTTATTTTTCAACAAAAGTGCAATCCTGTGGTGTGTTAAGCCTTAGTATCCTCAGTTTAACACGTAGGCTTCCGCGACCAATATTATTCCTATATATTGCGTAAAAAGTGGGAAATTTCATCCTTAAAATTCTCGAATATAAAGAAGTAAATCGGCATACTGTGCCAGTTTTAGCCCAAATAAGCCAAATTTTCACAGCTTTATTTGGCAACAAAAAGTTAATCCCTCCATTGTATTTACCCTTAGTATGCTATGTATTAGATTAAGAGTGGAAAATTTAAAGATGAAATGTTCACGTCCCAAAAAAAAAAGATCACCATTCGAACTTATGCCGTTTTTGGCCAAAATTGGCCATACATTCACAGCTTTATTTTTCAACAAAAGTTCATTCCTCCATTGTATTCAGCTTTAGTATGCTATCTATTAGATTAAAAGTGGAAAATTTCACCATGAAATGTTCACATCCCAAACAGAAAATCGGTGTCCTAACCCATGCTATTGTTGGCATAAATTGGCCAAATTTTTCCAGCTATATTTTTAAACAAAAAGTGCATTCCTCTGTTGTGTTTAGCCTTAGTATCCTATATATTACATTAAAAGTGAAAAATGTAACCATTAAATATCCAGGTAAAAAAGAGCAAATCGGCATACTAACCTATGCCGTTTATGGCCAAAATAGGCCACATTTTCAAAGCAAAATTTTCCAAGAAAAAGTTAATTACTTCATTTTATTAAGCATTAGTATGCTATGTATTACAAAAGTGATATATTTCACGATGAAATTTTCAGGTGCCAAAAAGAAAAATCTAACATATGCCTGTTTTAGCCAATAAGCCAAATTTTCACAGCTTTATTTTTCAACAAAAAGTTCATCCCTCAATTGTGTTTACTCTTAGTATGCTATGTTTTAGATTAAAACTGGAAAATTTTAAGATTAAATGTTCACGTTCCAAAAATAAAATCGTCGTACTAAACTATTCTGTTTTTGGCCAAAAGTGGCCAAATTTTTTCATCTTCATTTTTCAACAAAAGTGCAATCCTGGGGTGTGTTAAGCCTTAGTATCCTATATATTACGTAAAAAGTGGGAAATTTCATCCTTAAAATTCTCGAATATAAAGAAGTAAATCGGCATACAGTGCCAGTTTTAGCCCAAATAAGCCAAATTTTCACAGCTTTATTTGTCAACAAAAAGTTAATCCCTCCATTGTATTTACCCTTAGTATGCCATGCATTAGATTAAAAGTGGAAAATTTAAAAATGAAATGTTCCCGTCACAAAAAAAGATCGCCATTCTAACTTATGCCGTTTTTGGCCAACATTGGCCATACTTTCACAGCTTTATTTTTCAACAAAAGTTCATTCCTCCATTGTATTCAGCTTTAGTATGCTATCTATTAGATTAAAAGTGGAAAATTTCACCATGAAATGTTCACATCTCAAACAGAAAAACGGCATACTAACCTATGCCGTTGTTGGCATAAATTGGCCAAATTTTTCCAGCTATATTTTTAAACAAAATGTGCATACCTCTGTTGTGTTTAGACTTAGTATCCTATATATTACATTAAAAGTGGAACATTTATCCATTAAATTTCCAGGTAAAAAATAGCAAATCGGCATACTAACCTATGCCGATTTTGGCCAAAAATAGGCCACATTTTCAAAGCAAAATTTTCCAAGAAAAAGTTAATTACTTAATTTTATTAAGCTTTAGTATGCTATGTATTAGAAAAGTGATAGATTTCACGATGAAATTTTCAGGTGCCAAAAAGAAAAATCTAACATATGCCTGTTTTAGCCAAAATAAGCCAAATTTTTTCAGCTTTATTTTTCAACAAAAGTGCAATCCTGTGGTGTGTTAAGCCTTAGTATCCTCAGTTTAACACGTAGGCTTCCGCGACCAATATTATTCCTATATATTGCGTAAAAAGTGGGAAATTTCATCCTTAAAATTCTCGAATATAAAGAAGTAAATCGGCATACTGTGCCAGTTTTAGCCCAAATAAGCCAAATTTTCACAGCTTTATTTGGCAACAAAAAGTTAATCCCTCCATTGTATTTACCCTTAGTATGCTATGTATTAGATTAAGAGTGGAAAATTTAAAGATGAAATGTTCACGTCCCAAAAAAAAAAGATCACCATTCGAACTTATGCCGTTTTTGGCCAAAATTGGCCATACATTAACAGCTTTATTTTTCAACAAAAGTTCATTCCTCCATTGTATTCAGCTTTAGTATGCTATCTATTAGATTAAAAGTGGAAAATTTCACCATGAAATGTTCACATCCCAAACAGAAAATCGGTGTCCTAACCCATGCTATTGTTGGCATAAATTGGCCAAATTTTTCCAGCTATATTTTTAAACAAAAAGTGCATTCCTCTGTTGTGTTTAGCCTTAGTATCCTATATATTACATTAAAAGTGAAAAATGTAACCATTAAATATCCAGGTAAAAAAGAGCAAATCGGCATACTAACCTATGCCGTTTATGGCCAAAATAGGCCACATTTTCAAAGCAAAATTTTCCAAGAAAAAGTTAATTACTTCATTTTATTAAGCATTAGTATGCTATGTATTACAAAAGTGATATATTTCACGATGAAATTTTCAGGTGCCAAAAAGAAAAATCTAACATATGCCTGTTTTAGCCAATAAGCCAAATTTTCACAGCTTTATTTTTCAACAAAAAGTTCATCCCTCAATTGTGTTTACTCTTAGTATGCTATGTTTTAGATTAAAACTGGAAAATTTTAAGATTAAATGTTCACGTTCCAAAAATAAAATCGTCGTACTAAACTATTCTGTTTTTGGCCAAAAGTGGCCAAATTTTTTCATCTTCATTTTTCAACAAAAGTGCAATCTTGGGGTGTGTTAAGCCTTAGTATCCTATATATTACGTAAAAAGTGGGAAATTTCATCCTTAAAATTCTCGAATATAAAGAAGTAAATCGGCATACAGTGCCAGTTTTAGCCCAAATAAGCCAAATTTTCACAGCTTTATTTGTCAACAAAAAGTTAATCCCTCCATTGTATTTACCCTTAGTATGCCATGCATTAGATTAAAAGTGGAAAATTTAAAAATGAAATGTTCCCGTCACAAAAAAAAAGATCGCCATTCTAACTTATGCCGTTTTTGGCCAACATTGGCCATACTTTCACAGCTTTATTTTTCAACAAAAGTTCATTCCTCCATTGTATTCAGCTTTAGTATGCTATCTATTAGATTAAAAGTGGAAAATTTCACCATGAAATGTTCACATCTCAAACAGAAAAACGGCATACTAACCTATGCCGTTGTTGGCATAAATTGGCCAAATTTTTCCAGCTATATTTTTAAACACAATGTGCATACCTCTGTTGTGTTTAGCCTTAGTATCCTATATATTACATTAAAAGTGGAACATTTATCCATTAAATTTCCAGTTAAAAAAATAGCAAATCGGCATACTAACCTATGCCGATTTTGGCCAAAATAGGCCACATTTTCAAAGCAAAATTTTCCCAAAAAAGTTAATTACTTCATTTTATTAAACATTAGTATGCTATGTATTACAAAAGTGATACATTTCACGATGGAATTTTCAGGTGCCAAAAGGAAAAATCTAACATATGCCTGTTTTAGCCAAAACAAGCCAAATTTTTTCAGCTTTATTTTTCAACAAAAGTGCAATCCTGTGGTGTGTTAAGCCTTAGTATCCTCAGTTTAACACGTAGGCTTCCGCGACCAATATTATTCCTATATATTGCGTAAAAAGTGGGAAATTTCATCCCTAAAATTCTCGAATATAAAGAAGTAAATCGGCATACTGTGCCAGTTTTAGCCCAAATAAGCCAAATTTTCACAGCTTTATTTGGCAACAAAAAGTTAATCCCTCCATTGTATTTACCCTTAGTATGCTATGTATTAGATTAAGAGTGGAAAATTTAAAGATAAAATGTTCACGTCCCAAAAAAAAAGATCACCATTCGAACTTATGCCGTTTTTGGCCAAAATTGGCCATACATTCACAGCTTTATTTTTCAACAAAAGTTCATTCCTCCATTGTATTCAGCTTTAGTATGCTATCTATTAGATTAAAAGTGGAAAATTTCACCATGAAATGTTCACATCCCAAACAGAAAATCGGTGTCCTAACCCATGCTATTGTTGGCATAAATTGGCCAAATTTTTCCAGCTATATTTTTAAACAAAAAGTGCATTCCTCTGTTGTGTTTAGCCTTAGTATCCTATATATTACATTAAAAGTGGAAAATGTAACCATTAAATATCCAGGTAAAAAAGAGCAAATCGGCATACTAACCTATGCCGTTTATGGCCAAAATAGGCCACATTTTCAAAGCAAAATTTTCCAAGAAAAAGTTAATTACTTCATTTTATTAAGCATTAGTATGCTATGTATTACAAAAGTGATATATTTCACGATGAAATTTTCGGGTGCCAAAAATAAAAATCTAACATATGCCTGTTTTAGCCAATAAGCCAAATTTTCACAGCTTTATTTTTCAACAAAAAGTTCATCCCTCAATTGTATTTACTCTTAGTATGCTATGTTTTAGATTAAAACTGGAAAATTTTAAGATTAAATGTTCATGTTCCAAAAATAAAATCGTCGTACTAAACTATTCTGTTTTTGGCCAAAAGTGGCCAAATTTTTCCATCTTCATTTTTCAACAAAAGTGCAATCCTGGGGTGTGTTAAGCCTTAGTATCCTATATATTACGTAAAAAGTGGGAAATTTCATCCTTAAAATTCTCGAATATAAAGAAGTAAATCGGCATACAGTGCCAGTTTTAGCCCAAATAAGCCAAATTTTCACAGCTTTATTTGTCAACAAAAAGTTAATCCCTCCATTGTATTTACCCTTAGTATGCCATGCATTAGATTAAAAGTGGAAAATTTAAAAATGAAATGTTCCCGTCACAAAAAAAAGATCGCCATTCTAACTTATGCCGTTTTTGGCCAACATTGGCCATACTTTCACAGCTTTATTTTTCAACAAAAGTTCATTCCTCCATTGTATTCAGCTTTAGTATGCTATCTATTAGATTAAAAGTGGAAAATTTCACCATGAAATGTTCACATCTCAAACAGAAAAACGGCATACTAACCTATGCCGTTGTTGGCATAAATTGGCCAAATTTTTCCAGCTATATTTTTAAACACAATGTGCATACCTCTGTTGTGTTTAGCCTTAGTATCCTATATATTACATTAAAAGTGGAACATTTATCCATTAAATTTCCAGTTAAAAAAATAGCAAATCGGCATACTAACCTATGCCGATTTTGGCCAAAATAGGCCACATTTTCAAAGCAAAATTTTCCAAGAAAAAGTTAATTACTTCATTTTATTAAGCTTTAGTATGCTATGTATTAGAAAAGTGATAGATTTCACGATGAAATTTTCGGGTGCCAAAAAGAAAAATCTAACATATGCCTGTTTTAGCCAAATAAGCCAAATTTTCACAGCTTTATTTTTCAACAAAAAGTCCATCCCTCAATTGTATTTACTCTTAGTATGCTATGTTTTAGATTAAAACTGGAAAATTTTAAGATTATATGTTCACGTGCCAAAAAAAATCGGCATACTAACTTATGCCGTTTTTGGCCAAAAGTGGCCAAATTTTTTCAGCTTTATTTTTCAACAAAAGTGCAATCCTGGGGTGTGTTAAGCCTTAGTATCCTATATATTACGTAAAAAGTGGGAAATTTCATCCTTAAAATTCTCGAATATAAAGAAGTAAATCGGCATACAGTGCCAGTTTTAGCCCAAATAAGCCAAATTTTCACAGCTTTATTTGTCAACAAAAAGTTAATCCCTCCATCGTATTTACCATTAGTATGCCATGCATTAGATTAAAAGTGGAAAATTTAAAAATGAAATGTTCCCGTCACAAAAAAAAGATCGCCATTCTAACTTATGCCGTTTTTGGCCAACATTGGCCATACTTTCACAACTTTATTTTTCAACAAAAGTTCATTCCTCCATTGTATTCAGCTTTAGTATGCTATCTATTAGATTAAAAGTGGAAAATTTCACCATGAAATGTTCACATCTCAAACAGAAAAACGGCATACTAACCTATGCCGTTGTTGGCATAAATTGGCCAAATTTTTCCAGCTATATTTTTAAACAAAATGTGCATACCTCTGTTGTGTTTAGACTTAGTATCCTATATATTACATTAAAAGTGGAACATTTATCCATTAAATTTCCAGGTAAAAAATAGCAAATCGGCATACTAACCTATGCCGATTTTGGCCAAAAATAGGCCACATTTTCAAAGCAAAATTTTCCCAAAAAAGTTAATTACTTCATTTTATTAAACATTAGTATGCTATGTATTACAAAAGTGATACATTTCACGATGGAATTTTCAGGTGCCAAAAGGAAAAATCTAACATATGCCTGTTTTAGCCAAAATAAGCCAAATTTTTTCAGCTTTATTTTTCAACAAAAGTGCAATCCTGTGGTGTGTTAAGCCTTAGTATCCTCAGTTTAACACGTAGGCTTCCGCGACCAATATTATTCCTATATATTGCGTAAAAAGTGGGAAATTTCATCCCTAAAATTCTCGAATATAAAGAAGTAAATCGGCATACTGTGCCAGTTTTAGCCCAAATAAGCCAAATTTTCACAGCTTTATTTGGCAACAAAAAGTTAATCCCTCCATTGTATTTACCCTTAGTATGCTATGTATTAGATTAAGAGTGGAAAATTTAAAGATAAAATGTTCACGTCCCAAAAAAAAAGATCACCATTCGAACTTATGCCGTTTTTGGCCAAAATTGGCCATACATTCACAGCTTTATTTTTCAACAAAAGTTCATTCCTCCATTGTATTCAGCTTTAGTATGCTATCTATTAGATTAAAAGTGGAAAATTTCACCATGAAATGTTCACATCCCAAACAGAAAATCGGTGTCCTAACCCATGCTATTGTTGGCATAAATTGGCCAAATTTTTCCAGCTATATTTTTAAACAAAAAGTGCATTCCTCTGTTGTGTTTAGCCTTAGTATCCTATATATTACATTAAAAGTGGAAAATGTAACCATTAAATATCCAGGTAAAAAAGAGCAAATCGGCATACTAACCTATGCCGTTTATGGCCAAAATAGGCCACATTTTCAAAGCAAAATTTTCCAAGAAAAAGTTAATTACTTCATTTTATTAAACTTTAGTATGCTATGTATTAGAAAAGTGATAGATTTCACGATGAAATTTTCAGGTGCCAAAAAGAAAAATCTAACATATGCCTGTTTTAGCCAAAATAAGCCAAATTTTTACAGCTTTGTTTTTCAACAAAAAGTTCATCCCTCAATTGTATTGACTCTTAGTATGCTATGTATTAGATTAAAAATGGAAAATTTTACGATTAAATGTTGACGTCCCAAAAAAAAATCGGCATACCTAACCTATGCCGTTTTTGGCGAATAGTGGCCAAATTTTTTCAGCTTTATTTTTCAACAAAAGTGCAATCCTGTGGTGTGTTAAGCCTTAGTATCCTATATATTGCGTAAAAAGTGGGAAGTTTCATCCTTAAAATTCTCGAATATAAAGAAGTAAATCGCAATACTGTGCCGGTTTTAGCCCAAATAAGCCAAATTTTCACAGCTTTATTTATCAACAAAAAGTTAATCCCTCCATTGTATTTACCCTTTGTATGTCATGTATTAGATTAAAAGTGGAAAATTTAAAGATAAAATGATCACGTCCCAAAAAAAACATCACCATTCTAACTTATGCCGTTTTTGGTCAAAATTGGCCAAATTTTGTCAGCTTTATTTTTCAACAGAAGTTAATTCCTCCATTGTATTTAGCTTTAGTATGCTATCTATTAGATTAAAAGTGGAAAATTTCACCATGAAATGTTTACATCCCAAACAGAAAATCGGTGTCCTAACCCATGCTATTGTTGGCATAAATTGGCCAAATTTTTCCAGCTATATTTTTAAACAAAAAGTGCATTCCTCTGTTGTGTTTAACCTTAGTATCCTATATATTACATTAAAAGTGAAAAATGTAACCATTAAATATCCAGGTAAAAAAGAGCAAATCGGCATACTAACCTATGCCGTTTATGGCCAAAATAGGCCACATTTTCAAAGCAAAATTTTCCAAGAAAAAGTTAATTACTTCATTTTATTAAGCATTAGTATGCTATGTATTACAAAAGTGATATATTTCACGATGAAATTTTCGGGTGCCAAAAATAAAAATCTAACATATGCCTGTTTTAGCCAATAAGCCAAATTTTCACAGCTTTATTTTTCAACAAAAAGTTCATCCCTCAATTGTATTTACTCTTAGTATGCTATGTTTTAGATTAAAACTGGAAAATTTTAAGATTAAATGTTCACGTTCCAAAAATAAAATCGTCGTACTAAACTATTCTGTTTTTGGCCAAAAGTGGCCAAATTTTTTCAGCTTTATTTTTCAACAAAAGTGCAATCCTGGGGTGTGTTAAGCCTTAGTATCCTATATATTACGTAAAAAGTGGGAAATTTCATCCTTAAAATTCTCGAATATAAAGAAGTAAATCGCAATACTGTGCCGGTTTTAGCCCAAATAAGCCAAATTTTCACAGCTTTATTTGTCAACAAAAAGTTAATCCCTCCATTGTATTTACCCTTTGTATGTCATGTATTAGATTAAAAGTGGAAAATTTAAAGATAAAATGATCACGTCCCAAAAAAAACATCACCATTCTAACTTATGCCGTTTTTGGTCAAAATTGGCCAAATTTTGTCAGCTTTATTTTTCAACAGAAGTTAATTCCTCCATTGTATTTAGCTTTAGTATGCTATCTATTAGATTAAAAGTGGAAAATTTCACCATGAAATGTTCACATCTCAAACAGAAAAACGGCATACTAACCTATGCCGTTGTTGGCATAAATTGGCCAAATTTTTCCAGCTATATTTTTAAACAAAATGTGCATACCTCTGTTGTGTTTAGACTTAGTATCCTATATATAGGTAAAAAATAGCAAATCGGCATACTAACCTATGCCGATTTTGGCCAAAATAGGCCACATTTTCAAAGCAAAATTTTCCAAGAAAAAGTTAATTACTTCATTTTATTAAGCTTTAGTATGCTATGTATTAGAAAAGTGATAGATTTCACGATGAAATTTTCAGGTGCCAAAAATAAAAATCTAACATATGCCTGTTTTAGCCAAAATAAGCCAAATTTTTACAGCTTTGTTTTTCAACAAAAAGTTCATCCCTCAATTGTATTGACTCTTAGTATGCTATGTATTAGATTAAAAATGGAAAATTTTACGATTAAATGTTGACGTCCCAAAAAAAAATCAGCATACCTAACCTATGCCGTTTTTGGCGAATAGTGGCCAAATTTTTTCAGCTTTATTTTTCAACAAAAGTGCAATCCTGTGCTGTGTTGAGCCTTAGTATCCTATATATTGCGTAAAAAGTGGGAAATTTCATCCTTAAAATTCTCGAATATAAAGAAGTAAATCGGCATACTGTGCCGGTTTTTAGCCCAAATAAGCCAAATTTTCACAGCTTTATTTATCAACAAAAAGTTTATCCCTCCATTGTATTTACCCTTTGTATGTCATGTATTAGATTAAAAGTGGAAAATTTAAAGATAAAATGTTCATGTCCCCAAAAAAAAGATCACCATTCTAACTTATGCCATTTTTGGTCAAAATTGGCCAAACTTTCACAGCTTTATTTTTCAACAAAAGTTAATTCCTCCATTGTATTTAGATTTAGTATGCTATCTATTAGATTATAAGTGGAACATTTCACCATGAAATGTTCAGATTCCAAACAGAAAAACGGTATACTAACCCATGCCATTGTTGGCATATATTGGCCAAATTTTTCCAGCTATATTTTTAAGCAAAAAGTGCATTCCTCTGTTGTGTTTAACTTTAGTATCCTATATATCACATTAAAAGTGGAAAATGTAACCATTACATTTCCAGGTAAAAAAGAGCAAATCGGCATACTAACCTATGCCGTTTGTGGCCAAAATAGGCCACATTTTCAAAGCAAAATTTTCCAAGAAAAGTTAATTACTTCATTTTATTAAGCATTAGTATGGTATGTATTACAAAAGTGATAGATTTCACGATGAAATTTTCGGGTGCCAAAAATAAAAATCTAACATATGCCTGTTTTAGCCAAATAAGCCAAATTTTCACAGCTTTATTTTTCAACAAAAAGTTCATCCCTCAATTGGATTTAATCTTAGTATGCTATGTTTTAGATTAAAACTGGAAAATTTTAAGATTAAATGTTCACGTCCCAAAAAAAAAATCGTCGTACTAACCTATTCTGTTTTTGGCCAAAAGTGGCCCATTTTTTTCAGCTTCATTTTTCAACAAAAGTGCAATCCTGGCGTGTGTTAAGCCTTAGTATCCTATATATTACGTAAAAAGTGGGAAATTTCATCCTTAAAATTCTCGAATATAAAGAAGTAAATCGGAATACTGTGCCAGTTTTAGCCCAAATAAGCCAAATTTTCACAGCTTTATTTGGCAACAAAAAGTTAATCCCTCCATTGCATTTACTCTTAGTATGCTATGTATTAGATTACAAATGGAAAACTTTAAGATTAAATGTTCACGTCCCAAAAAAAAAATCGACATACTAACCTATGCCGTTTTTGGCCAATAGTAGCCAAATTTTGTCAGCTTTATTTTTCAACAAAAGTTCATTCCTCCATTGTATTTAGCTTTAGAATGCTATCTATTAGATTAAAAGTGGAAAATTTCACCATGAAATGTTCACATCCCAAACAGAAAATTGGCATACTAACCTATGCCGTTGTTGGCATAAATTGGTCAATTTTTTCCAGCTATATTTTTAAACAAAAAGTGCATTCCTTTGTTGTGTTTAGCCTTAGTGTCCTAATTATTACATTAAAAGTGGAACATTCATCCATTAAATTTCCAGGTAATAAAAGAGCAAAACGGTATACTAACCTATGCCGATTTTGGCCAAAATAGGCCACATTTTCAAAGTGAAATCTTCCAAAAAAAAGTTAATTACTTCATTTTATTAAACATTAGTATGCTATGTATTACAAAAGTGATACATTTCACGATGGAATTTTCAGGTGCCAAAAGGAAAAATCTAACATAGGCCTGTTTTAGCCAAAATCAGCCAAATTTTCACAGCTTTATTTTTCAACAAAAAGTTAATCCCTCAATTGTATTGACTCTTAGTATGCTATGTATTAGATTAAAAATGGAAAATTTTAAGATTAAATGTTCACGTGCCAAAAAAAAAATCGGCATACTGACCAATGCCTTTTTTGGCCAAAAGTGGCCAAGTTTTTTCAGCTTTATTTTTCAACAAAAGTGCAATCCTGGGGTGTGTTAAGCCTTAATATCCTATATAGTACGTAAAAAGTGGGAAATTTAACCCTTAAAATTCTCGAATATAAAGAAGTAAATCGGCATACTGTGCCGGTTTTAGCCCAAATAAGCCAAATTTTCACAGCTTTATTTGTCAACAAAAAGTTAATCCCTCCATTGTATTTACCCTTTGTATGTCATGTATTAGATTAAAAGTGGAAAATTTAAAGATAAAATGTTCATGTCCCCCAAAAAAAAGATCACCATTCTAACTTATGCCATTTTTGGTCAAAATTGGCCAAACTTTAACAGCTTTATTTTTCAACAAAAGTTAATTCCTCCATTGTATTTAGATTTAGTATGCTATCTATTAGATTAAAAGTGGAAAATTTCACCATGAAATGTTCAGATTCCAAACAGAAAAACGGTATACTAACCCATGCCATTGTTGGCATAAATTGGCCAAATTTTTCCAGCTATATTTTAAAGCAAAAAGTGCATTCCTCTGTTGTGTTTAACCTTAGTATCCTATATATCACATTAAAAGTGGAAAATGTAACCATTACATTTCCAGGTAAAAAAGAGCAAATCGGCATACTAACCTATGCCGTTTGTGGCCAAAATAGGCCACATTTTCAAAGCAAAATTTTCCAAGAAAAGTTAATTACTTCATTTTATTAAGCATTAGTATGGTATGTATTACAAAAGTGATAGATTTCACGATGAAATTTTCGGGTGCCAAAAATAAAAATCTAACATATGCCTGTTTTAGCCAAATAAGCCAAATTTTCACAGCTTTATTTTTCAACAAAAAGTTCATCCCTCAATTGGATTTAATCTTAGTATGCTATGTTTTAGATTAAAACTGGAAAATTTTAAGATTAAATGTTCACGTCCCAAAAAAAAAATCGTCGTACTAACCTATTCTGTTTTTGGCCAAAAGTGGCCAAGTTTTTTCAGCTTTATTTTTCAACAAAAGTGCAATCCTGGGGTGTGTTAAGCCTTAATATCCTATATAGTATGTAAAAAGTGGGAAATTTAACCCTTAAAATTCTCGAATATAAAGAATTAAATCGGCATACTGTGCCGGTTTTAGCCCAAATAAGCCAAATTTTCACAGCTTTATTTATCAACAAAAAGTTAATCCCTCCATTGTATTTACCCTTTGTATGTCATGTATCAGATTAAAAGTGGAAAATTTAAAGATAAAATGTTCATGTCCCCAAAAAAAAAGATCACCATTCTAACTTATGCCATTTTTGGTCAAAATTGGCCAAACTTTCACAGCTTTATTTTTCAACAAAAGTTAATTCCTCCATTGTATTTAGATTTAGTATGCTATCTATTAGATTAAAAGTGGAAAATTTCACCATGAAATGTTCAGATTCCAAACAGAAAAACGGTATACTAACCCATGCCATTGTTGGCATAAATTGGCCAAATTTTTCCAGATATATTTTAAGCAAAAAGTGCATTCCTCTGTTGTGTTTAACCTTAGTATCCTATATATCACATTAAAAGTGGAAAATGTAACCATTACATTTCCAGGTAAAAAAGAGCAAATCGGCATACTAACCTATGCCGTTTGTGGCCAAAATAGGCCACATTTTCAAAGCAAAATTTTCCAAGAAAAGTTAATTACTTCATTTTATTAAGCATTAGTATGGTATGTATTACAAAAGTGATAGATTTCACGATGAAATTTTCGGGTGCCAAAAATAAAAATTTAACATATGCCTGTTTTAGCCAAATAAGCCAAATTTTCACAGCTTTATTTTTCAACAAAAAGTTCATCCCTCAATTGGATTTAATCTTAGTATGCTATGTTTTAGATTAAAACTGGAAAATTTTAAGATTAAATGTTCACGTCCCAAAAAAAAAATCGTCGTACTAACCTATTCTGTTTTTGGCCAAAAGTGGCCCATTTTTTTCAGCTTCATTTTTCAACAAAAGTGCAATCCTGGGGTGTGTTAAGCCTTAGTATCCTATATATTACGTAAAAAGTGGGAAATTTCATCCTTAAAATTCTCGAATATAAAGAAGTAAATCGGAATACTGTGCCAGTTTTAGCCCAAATAAGCCAAATTTTCACAGCTTTATTTGGCAACAAAAAGTTAATCCCTCCATTGCATTTACTCTTAGTATGCTATGTATTAGATTACAAATGGAAAACTTTAAGATTAAATGTTCACGTCCCAAAAAAAAATCGACATACTAACCTATGCCGTTTTTGGCCAATAGTAGCCAAATTTTGTCAGCTTTATTTTTCAACAAAAGTTCATTCCTCCATTGTATTTAGCTTTAGAATGCTATCTATTAGATTAAAAGTGGAAAATTTCACCATGAAATGTTCACATCCCAAACAGAAAATTGGCATACTAACCTATGCCGTTGTTGGCATAAATTGGTCAATTTTTTCCAGCTATATTTTTAAACAAAAAGTGCATTCCTTTGTTGTGTTTAGCCTTAGTGTCCTAATTATTACATTAAAAGTGGAACATTCATCCATTAAATTTCCAGGTAATAAAAGAGCAAAACGGTATACTAACCTATGCCGATTTTGGCCAAAATAGGCCACATTTTCAAAGTGAAATCTTCCAAAAAAAAGTTAATTACTTCATTTTATTAAACATTAGTATGCTATGTATTACAAAAGTGATACATTTCACGATGGAATTTTCAGGTGCCAAAAGGAAAAATCTAACATAGGCCTGTTTTAGCCAAAATCAGCCAAATTTTCACAGCTTTATTTTTCAACAAAAAGTTAATCCCTCAATTGTATTGACTCTTAGTATGCTATGTATTAGATTAAAAATGGAAAATTTTAAGATTAAATGTTCACGTGCCAAAAAAAAAATCGGCATACTGACCAATGCCGTTTTTGGCCAAAAGTGGCCAAGTTTTTTCAGCTTTATTTTTCAACAAAAGTGCAATCCTGGGGTGTGTTAAGCCTTAATATCCTATATAGTACGTAAAAAGTGGGAAATTTAACCCTTAAAATTCTCGAATATAAAGAAGTAAATCGGCATACTGTGCCGGTTTTAGCCCAAATAAGCCAAATTTTCACAGCTTTATTTGTCAACAAAAAGTTGATCCCTCCATTGTATTTACCCTTTGTATGTCATGTATTAGATTAAAAGTGGAAAATTTAAAGATAAAATGTTCATGTCCCCCATAAAAAAGATCACCATTCTAACTTATGCCATTTTTGGTCAAAATTGGCCAAACTTTAACAGCTTTATTTTTCAACAAAAGTTAATTCTTCCATTTTATTTAGGTTTAGTATGCTATCTATTAGATTAAAAGTGGAAAATTTCACCATGAAATGTTCAGATTCCAAACAGAAAAACGGTATACTAACCCATGCCATTGTTGGCATAAATTGGCCAAATTTTTCCAGCTATATTTTAAAGCAAAAAGTGCATTCCTCTGTTGTGTTTAACCTTAGTATCCTATATATCACATTAAAAGTGGAAAATGTAACCATTACATTTCCAGGTAAAAAAGAGCAAATCGGCATACTAACCTATGCCGTTTGTGGCCAAAATAGGCCACATTTTCAAAGCAAAATTTTCCAAGAAAAGTTAATTACTTCATTTTATTAAGCATTAGTATGGTATGTATTACAAAAGTGATAGATTTCACGATGAAATTTTCGGGTGCCAAAAATAAAAATCTAACATATGCCTGTTTTAGCCAAATAAGCCAAATTTTCACAGCTTTATTTTTCAACAAAAAGTTCATCCCTCAATTGTATTGACTCTTAGTATGCTATGTATTAGATTAAAAATGGAAAATTTTAAGATTAAATGTTCACGTGCCAAAAAAAAAATCGGCATACTGACCAATGCCGTTTTTGGCCAAAAGTGGCCAAGTTTTTTCAGCTTTATTTTTCAACAAAAGTGCAATCCTGGGGTGTGTTAAGCCTTAATATCCTATATAGTACGTAAAAAGTGGGAAATTTAACCCTTAAAATTCTCGAATATAAAGAAGTAAATCGGCATACTGTGCCGGTTTTAGCCCAAATAAGCCAAATTTTCACAGCTTTATTTGTCAACAAAAAGTTAATCCCTCCATTGTATTTACCCTTTGTATGTCATGTATTAGATTAAAAGTGGAAAATTTAAAGATAAAATGTTCATGTCCCCAAAAAAAAAGATCACCATTCTAACTTATGCCATTTTTGGTCAAAATTGGCCAAACTTTAACAGCTTTATTTTTCAACAAAAGTTAATTCCTCCATTGTATTTAGATTTAGTATGCTATCTATTAGATTAAAAGTGGAAAATTTCACCATGAAATGTTCAGATTCCAAACAGAAAAACGGTATACTAACCCATGCCATTGTTGGCATAAATTGGCCAAATTTTTCCAGCTATATTTTAAAGCAAAAAGTGCATTCCTCTGTTGTGTTTAACCTTAGTATCCTATATATCACATTAAAAGTGGAAAATGTAACCATTACATTTCCAGGTAAAAAAGAGCAAATCGGCATACTAACCTATGCCGTTTGTGGCCAAAATAGGCCACATTTTCAAAGCAAAATTTTCCAAGAAAAGTTAATTACTTCATTTTATTAAGCATTAGTATGGTATGTATTACAAAAGTGATAGATTTCACGATGAAATTTTCGGGTGCCAAAAATAAAAATCTAACATATGCCTGTTTTAGCCAAATAAGCCAAATTTTCACAGCTTTATTTTTCAACAAAAAGTTCATCCCTCAATTGGATTTAATCTTAGTATGCTATGTTTTAGATTAAAACTGGAAAATTTTAAGATTAAATGTTCACGTCCCAAAAAAAAAATCGTCGTACTAACCTATTCTGTTTTTGGCCAAAAGTGGCCAAGTTTTTTCAGCTTCATTTTTCAACAAAAGTGCAATCCTGGGGTGTGTTAAGCCTTAATATCCTATATTGTACGTAAAAAGTGGGAAATTTAACCCTTAAAATTCTCGAATATAAAGAATTAAATCGGCATACTGTGCCGGTGTTAGCCCAAATAAGCCAAATTTTCACAGCTTTATTTATCAACAAAAAGTTAATCCCTCCATTGTATTTACCCTTTGTATGTCATGTATCAGATTAAAAGTGGAAAATTTAAAGATAAAATGTTCATGTCCCCAAAAAAAAAAGATCACCATTCTAACTTATGCCATTTTTGGTCAAAATTGGCCAAACTTTCACAGCTTTATTTTTCAACAAAAGTTAATTCCTCCATTGTATTTAGATTTAGTATGCTATCTATTAGATTAAAAGTGGAAAATTTCACCATGAAATGTTCAGATTCCAAACAGAAAAACGGTATACTAACCCATGCCATTGTTGGCATAAATTGGCCAAATTTTTCCAGATATATTTTAAGCAAAAAGTGCATTCCTCTGTTGTGTTTAACCTTAGTATCCTATATATCACATTAAAAGTGGAAAATGTAACCATTACATTTCCAGGTAAAAAAGAGCAAATCGGCATACTAACCTATGCCGTTTGTGGCCAAAATAGGCCACATTTTCAAAGCAAAATTTTCCAAGAAAAGTTAATTACTTCATTTTATTAAGCATTAGTATGGTATGTATTACAAAAGTGATAGATTTCACGATGAAATTTTCGGGTGCCAAAAATAAAAATCTAACATATGCCTGTTTTAGCCAAATAAGCCAAATTTTCACAGCTTTATTTTTCAACAAAAAGTTCATCCCTCAATTGGATTTAATCTTAGTATGCTATGTTTTAGATTAAAACTAGAAAATTTTAAGATTAAATGTTCACGTCCCAAAAAAAAATCGTCGTACTAACCTATTCTGTTTTTGGCCAAAAGTGGCCCATTTTTTTCAGCTTCATTTTTCAACAAAAGTGCAATCCTGGGGTGTGTTAAGCCTTAGTATCCTATATATTACGTAAAAAGTGGGAAATTTCATCCTTAAAATTCTCGAATATAAAGAAGTAAATCGGAATACTGTGCCAGTTTTAGCCCAAATAAGCCAAATTTTCACAGCTTTATTTGGCAACAAAAAGTTAATCCCTCCATTGCATTTACTCTTAGTATGCTATGTATTAGATTACAAATGGAAAACTTTAAGATTAAATGTTCACGTCCCAAAAAAAAATCGACATACTAACCTATGCCGTTTTTGGCCAATAGTAGCCAAATTTTGTCAGCTTTATTTTTCAACAAAAGTTCATTCCTCCATTGTATTTAGCTTTAGAATGCTATCTATTAGATTAAAAGTGGAAAATTTCACCATGAAATGTTCACATCCCAAACAGAAAATTGGCATACTAACCTATGCCGTTGTTGGCATAAATTGGTCAATTTTTTACAGCTATATTTTTAAACAAAAAGTGCATTCCTTTGTTGTGTTTAGCCTTAGTGTCCTAATTATTACATTAAAAGTGGAACATTCATCCATTAAATTTCCAGGTAATAAAAGAGCAAAACGGTATACTAACCTATGCCGATTTTGGCCAAAATAGGCCACATTTTCAAAGTGAAATCTTCCAAAAAAAAGTTAATTACTTCATTTTATTAAACATTAGTATGCTATGTATTACAAAAGTGATACATTTCACGATGGAATTTTCAGGTGCCAAAAGGAAAAATCTAACATATGCCTGTTTTAGCCAAAATCAGCCAAATTTTCACAGCTTTATTTTTCAACAAAAAGTTAATCCCTCAATTGTATTGACTCTTAGTATGCTATGTATTAGATTAAAAATGGAAAATTTTAAGATTAAATGTTCACGTGCCAAAAAAAAAAATCGGCATACTGACCAATGCCGTTTTTGGCCAAAAGTGGCCAAGTTTTTTCAGCTTTATTTTTCAACAAAAGTGCAATCCTGGGGTGTGTTAAGCCTTAATATCCTATATAGTACATAAAAAGTGGGAAATTTAACCCTTAAAATTCTCGAATATAAAGAAGTAAATCGGCATACTGTGCCGGTTTTAGCCCAAATAAGCCAAATTTTCACAGCTTTATTTGTCAACAAAAAGTTAATCCCTCCATTGTATTTACCCTTTGTATGTCATGTATTAGATTAAAAGTGGAAAATTTAATGATAAAATGTTCATGTCCCCAAAAAAAAAGATCACCATTCTAACTTATGCCATTTTTGGTCAAAATTGGCCAAACTTTAACAGCTTTATTTTTCAACAAAAGTTAATTCCTCCATTGTATTTAGATTTTGTATGCTATCTATTAGATTAAAAGTGGAAAATTTCACCATGAAATGTTCAGATTCCAAACAGAAAAACGGTATACTAACCCATGCCATTGTTGGCATAAATTAGCCAAATTTTTCCAGCTATATTTTAAAGCAAAAAGTGCATTCCTCTGTTGTGTTTAACCTTAGTATCCTATATATCACATTAAAAGTGGAAAATGTAACCATTACATTTCCAGGTAAAAAAGAGCAAATCGGCATACTAACCTATGCCGTTTGTGGCCAAAATAGGCCACATTTTCAAAGCAAAATTTTCCAAGAAAAGTTAATTACTTCATTTTATTAAGCATTAGTATGGTATGTATTACAAAAGTGATAGATTTCACGATGAAATTTTCGGGTGCCAAAAATAAAAATCTAACATATGCCTGTTTTAGCCAAATAAGCCAAATTTTCACGGCTTTATTTTTCAACAAAAAGTTCATCCCTCAATTGGATTTAATCTTAGTATGCTATGTTTTAGATTAAAACTGGAAAATTTTAAGATTAAATGTTCACGTCCCAAAAAAAAAATCGTCGTACTAACCTATTCTGTTTTTGGCCAAAAGTGGCCAAGTTTTTTCAGCTTTATTTTTCAACAAAAGTGCAATCCTGGGGTGTGTTAAGCCTTAATATCCTATATAGTACGTAAAAAGTGGGAAATTTAACCCTTAAAATTCTCGAATATAAAGAATTAAATCGGCATACTGTGCCGGTTTTAGCCCAAATAAGCCAAATTTTCACAGCTTTATTTATCAACAAAAAGTTAATCCCTCCATTGTATTTACCCTTTGTATGTCATGTATCAGATTAAAAGTGGAAAATTTAAAGATAAAATGTTCATGTCCCCAAAAAAAAAGATCACCATTCTAACTTATGCCATTTTTGGTCAAAATTGGCCAAACTTTAACAGCTTTATTTTTCAACAAAAGTTAATTCCTCCATTTTATTTAGGTTTAGTATGCTATCTATTAGATTAAAAGTGGAAAATTTCACCATGAAATGTTCAGATTCCAAACAGAAAAACGGTATACTAACCCATGCCATTGTTGGCATAAATTGGCCAAATTTTTCCAGCTATATTTTAAAGCAAAAAGTGCATTCCTCTGTTGTGTTTAACCTTAGTATCCTATATATCACATTAAAAGTGGAAAATGTAACCATTACATTTCCAGGTAAAAAAGAGCAAATCGGCATACTAACCTATGCCGTTTGTGGCCAAAATAGGCCACATTTTCAAAGCAAAATTTTCCAAGAAAAGTTAATTACTTCATTTTATTAAGCATTAGTATGGTATGTATTACAAAAGTGATAGATTTCACGATGAAATTTTCGGGTGCCAAAAATAAAAATCTAACATATGCCTGTTTTAGCCAAATAAGCCAAATTTTCACAGCTTTATTTTTCAACAAAAAGTTCATCCCTCAATTGTATTGACTCTTAGTATGCTATGTATTAGATTAAAAATGGAAAATTTTAAGATTAAATGTTCACGTGCCAAAAAAAAAATCGGCATACTGACCAATGCCGTTTTTGGCCAAAAGTGGCCAAGTTTTTTCAGCTTTATTTTTCAACAAAAGTGCAATCCTGGGGTGTGTTAAGCCTTAATATACTATATAGTACGTAAAAAGTGGGAAATTTAACCCTTAAAATTCTCGAATATAAAGAAGTAAATCGGCATACTGTGCCGGTTTTAGCCCAAATAAGCCAAATTTTCACAGCTTTATTTGTCAACAAAAAGTTAATCCCTCCATTGTATTTACCCTTTGTATGTCATGTATTAGATTAAAAGTGGAAAATTTAAAGATAAAATGTTCATGTCCCCAAAAAAAAAGATCACCATTCTAACTTATGCCATTTTTGGTCAAAATTGGCCAAACTTTAACAGCTTTATTTTTCAACAAAAGTTAATTCCTCCATTGTATTTAGATTTAGTATGCTATCTATTAGATTAAAAGTGGAAAATTTCACCATGAAATGTTCAGATTCCAAACAGAAAAACGGTATACTAACCCATGCCATTGTTGGCATAAATTGGCCAAATTTTTCCAGCTATATTTTAAAGCAAAAAGTGCATTCCTCTGTTATGTTTAACCTTAGTATCCTATATATCACATTAAAAGTGGAAAATGTAACCATTACATTTCCAGGTAAAAAAGAGCAAATCGGCATACTAACCTATGCCGTTTGTGGCCAAAATAGGCCACATTTTCAAAGCAAAATTTTCCAAGAAAAGTTAATTACTTCATTTTATTAAGCATTAGTATGGTATGTATTACAAAAGTGATAGATTTCACGATGAAATTTTCGGGTGCCAAAAATAAAAATCTAACATATGCCTGTTTTAGCCAAATAAGCCAAATTTTCACAGCTTTATTTTTCAACAAAAAGTTCATCCCTCAATTGGATTTAATCTTAGTATGCTATGTTTTAGATTAAAACTGGAAAATTTTAAGATTAAATGTTCACGTCCCAAAAAAAAAATCGTTGTACTAACCTATTCTGTTTTTGGCCAAAAGTGGCCAAGTTTTTTCAGCTTCATTTTTCAACAAAAGTGCAATCCTGGGGTGTGTTAAGCCTTAATATCCTATATAGTACGTAAAAAGTGGGAAATTTAACCCTTAAAATTCTCGAATATAAAGAATTAAATCGGCATACTGTGCCGGTGTTAGCCCAAATAAGCCAAATTTTCACAGCTTTATTTATCAACAAAAAGTTAATCCCTCCATTGTATTTACCCTTTGTATGTCATGTATCAGATTAAAAGTGGAAAATTTAAAGATAAAATGTTCATGTCCCCAAAAAAAAAGATCACCATTCTAACTTATGCCATTTTTGGTCAAAATTGGCCAAACTTTCACAGCTTTATTTTTCAACAAAAGTTAATTCCTCCATTGTATTTAGATTTAGTATGCTATCTATTAGATTAAAAGTGGAAAATTTCACCATGAAATGTTCAGATTCCAAACAGAAAAACGGTATACTAACCCATGCCATTGTTGGCATAAATTGGCCAAATTTTTCCAGATATATTTTAAGCAAAAAGTGCATTCCTCTGTTGTGTTTAACCTTAGTATCCTATATATCACATTAAAAGTGGAAAATGTAACCATTACATTTCCAGGTAAAAAAGAGCAAATCGGCATACTAACCTATGCCGTTTGTGGCCAAAATAGGCCACATTTTCAAAGCAAAATTTTCCAAGAAAAGTTAATTACTTCATTTTATTAAGCATTAGTATGGTATGTATTACAAAAGTGATAGATTTCACGATGAAATTTTCGGGTGCCAAAAATAAAAATCTAACATATGCCTGTTTTAGCCAAATAAGCCAAATTTTCACGGCTTTATTTTTCAACAAAAAGTTCATCCCTCAATTGGATTTAATCTTAGTATGCTATGTTTTAGATTAAAACTGGAAAATTTTAAGATTAAATGTTCACGTCCCAAAAAAAAAATCGTCGTACTAACCTATTCTGTTTTTGGCCAAAAGTGGCCAAGTTTTTTCAGCTTTATTTTTCAACAAAAGTGCAATCCTGGGGTGTGTTAAGCCTTAATATCCTATATAGTACGTAAAAAGTGGGAAATTTAACCCTTAAAATTCTCGAATATAAAGAATTAAATCGGCATACTGTGCCGGTTTTAGCCCAAATAAGCCAAATTTTCACAGCTTTATTTATCAACAAAAAGTTAATCCCTCCATTGTATTTACCCTTTGTATGTCATGTATCAGATTAAAAGTGGAAAATTTAAAGATAAAATGTTCATGTCCCCAAAAAAAAAGATCACCATTCTAACTTATGCCATTTTTGGTCAAAATTGGCCAAACTTTAACAGCTTTATTTTTCAACAAAAGTTAATTCCTCCATTTTATTTAGGTTTAGTATGCTATCTATTAGATTAAAAGTGGAAAATTTCACCATGAAATGTTCAGATTCCAAACAGAAAAACGGTATACTAACCCATGCCATTGTTGGCATAAATTGGCCAAATTTTTCCAGCTATATTTTAAAGCAAAAAGTGCATTCCTCTGTTGTGTTTAACCTTAGTATCCTATATATCACATTAAAAGTGGAAAATGTAACCATTACATTTCCAGGTAAAAAAGAGCAAATCGGCATACTAACCTATGCCGTTTGTGGCCAAAATAGGCCACATTTTCAAAGCAAAATTTTCCAAGAAAAGTTAATTACTTCATTTTATTAAGCATTAGTATGGTATGTATTACAAAAGTGATAGATTTCACGATGAAATTTTCGGGTGCCAAAAATAAAAATCTAACATATGCCTGTTTTAGCCAAATAAGCCAAATTTTCACAGCTTTATTTTTCAACAAAAAGTTCATCCCTCAATTGTATTGACTCTTAGTATGCTATGTATTAGATTAAAAATGGAAAATTTTAAGATTAAATGTTCACGTGCCAAAAAAAAAATCGGCATACTGACCAATGCCGTTTTTGGCCAAAAGTGGCCAAGTTTTTTCAGCTTTATTTTTCAACAAAAGTGCAATCCTGGGGTGTGTTAAGCCTTAATATACTATATAGTACGTAAAAAGTGGGAAATTTAACCCTTAAAATTCTCGAATATAAAGAAGTAAATCGGCATACTGTGCCGGTTTTAGCCCAAATAAGCCAAATTTTCACAGCTTTATTTGTCAACAAAAAGTTAATCCCTCCATTGTATTTACCCTTTGTATGTCATGTATTAGATTAAAAGTGGAAAATTTAAAGATAAAATGTTCATGTCCCCAAAAAAAAAGATCACCATTCTAACTTATGCCATTTTTGGTCAAAATTGGCCAAACTTTAACAGCTTTATTTTTCAACAAAAGTTAATTCCTCCATTGTATTTAGATTTAGTATGCTATCTATTAGATTAAAAGTGGAAAATTTCACCATGAAATGTTCAGATTCCAAACAGAAAAACGGTATACTAACCCATGCCATTGTTGGCATAAATTGGCCAAATTTTTCCAGCTATATTTTAAAGCAAAAAGTGCATTCCTCTGTTATGTTTAACCTTAGTATCCTATATATCACATTAAAAGTGGAAAATGTAACCATTACATTTCCAGGTAAAAAAGAGCAAATCGGCATACTAACCTATGCCGTTTGTGGCCAAAATAGGCCACATTTTCAAAGCAAAATTTTCCAAGAAAAGTTAATTACTTCATTTTATTAAGCATTAGTATGGTATGTATTACAAAAGTGATAGATTTCACGATGAAATTTTCGGGTGCCAAAAATAAAAATCTAACATATGCCTGTTTTAGCCAAATAAGCCAAATTTTCACAGCTTTATTTTTCAACAAAAAGTTCATCCCTCAATTGGATTTAATCTTAGTATGCTATGTTTTAGATTAAAACTGGAAAATTTTAAGATTAAATGTTCACGTCCCAAAAAAAAAATCGTTGTACTAACCTATTCTGTTTTTGGCCAAAAGTGGCCAAGTTTTTTCAGCTTCATTTTTCAACAAAAGTGCAATCCTGGGGTGTGTTAAGCCTTAATATCCTATATAGTACGTAAAAAGTGGGAAATTTAACCCTTAAAATTCTCGAATATAAAGAATTAAATCGGCATACTGTGCCGGTGTTAGCCCAAATAAGCCAAATTTTCACAGCTTTATTTATCAACAAAAAGTTAATCCCTCCATTGTATTTACCCTTTGTATGTCATGTATCAGATTAAAAGTGGAAAATTTAAAGATAAAATGTTCATGTCCCCAAAAAAAAAGATCACCATTCTAACTTATGCCATTTTTGGTCAAAATTGGCCAAACTTTCACAGCTTTATTTTTCAACAAAAGTTAATTCCTCCATTGTATTTAGATTTAGTATGCTATCTATTAGATTAAAAGTGGAAAATTTCACCATGAAATGTTCAGATTCCAAACAGAAAAACGGTATACTAACCCATGCCATTGTTGGCATAAATTGGCCAAATTTTTCCAGATATATTTTAAGCAAAAAGTGCATTCCTCTGTTGTGTTTAACCTTAGTATCCTATATATCACATTAAAAGTGGAAAATGTAACCATTACATTTCCAGGTAAAAAAGAGCAAATCGGCATACTAACCTATGCCGTTTGTGGCCAAAATAGGCCACATTTTCAAAGCAAAATTTTCCAAGAAAAGTTAATTACTTCATTTTATTAAGCATTAGTATGGTATGTATTACAAAAGTGATAGATTTCACGATGAAATTTTCGGGTGCCAAAAATAAAAATCTAACATATGCCTGTTTTAGCCAAAATCAGCCAAATTTTCACAGCTTTATTTTTCAACAAAAAGTTCATCCCTCAATTGGATTTAATCTTAGTATGCTATGTTTTAGATTAAAACTAGAAAATTTTAAGATTAAATGTTCACGTCCCAAAAAAAAATCGTCGTACTAACCTATTCTGTTTTTGGCCAAAAGTGGCCCATTTTTTTCAGCTTCATTTTTCAACAAAAGTGCAATCCTGGGGTGTGTTAAGCCTTAGTATCCTATATATTACGTAAAAAGTGGGAAATTTCATCCTTAAAATTCTCGAATATAGAGAAGTAAATCGGAATACTGTGCCAGTTTTAGCCCAAATAAGCCAAATTTTCACAGCTTTATTTGGCAACAAAAAGTTAATCCCTCCATTGCATTTACTCTTAGTATGCTATGTATTAGATTACAAATGGAAAACTTTAAGATTAAATGTTCACGTCACAAAAAAAAATCGACATACTAACCTATGCCGTTTTTGGCCAATAGTAGCCAAATTTTGTCAGCTTTATTTTTCAACAAAAGTTCATTCCTCCATTGTATTTAGCTTTAGAATGCTATCTATTAGATTAAAAGTGGAAAATTTCACCATGAAATGTTCACATCCCAAACAGAAAATTGGCATACTAACCTATGCCGTTGTTGGCATAAATTGGTCAATTTTTTACAGCTATATTTTTAAACAAAAAGTGCATTCCTTTGTTGTGTTTAGCCTTAGTGTCCTAATTATTACATTAAAAGTGGAACATTCATCCATTAAATTTCCAGGTAATAAAAGAGCAAAACGGTATACTAACCTATGCCGATTTTGGCCAAAATAGGCCACATTTTCAAAGTGAAATCTTCCAAAAAAAAGTTAATTACTTCATTTTATTAAACATTAGTATGCTATGTATTACAAAAGTGATACATTTCACGATGGAATTTTCAGGTGCCAAAAGGAAAAATCTAACATATGCCTGTTTTAGCCAAAATCAGCCAAATTTTCACAGCTTTATTTTTCAACAAAAAGTTAATCCCTCAATTGTATTGACTCTTAGTATGCTATGTATTAGATTAAAAATGGAAAATTTTAAGATTAAATGTTCACGTGCCAAAAAAAAAAATCGGCATACTGACCAATGCCGTTTTTGGCCAAAAGTGGCCAAGTTTTTTCAGCTTTATTTTTCAACAAAAGTGCAATCCTGGGGTGTGTTAAGCCTTAATATCCTATATAGTACATAAAAAGTGGGAAATTTAACCCTTAAAATTCTCGAATATAAAGAAGTAAATCGGCATACTGTGCCGGTTTTAGCCCAAATAAGCCAAATTTTCACAGCTTTATTTGTCAACAAAAAGTTAATCCCTCCATTGTATTTACCCTTTGTATGTCATGTATTAGATTAAAAGTGGAAAATTTAAAGATAAAATGTTCATGTCCCCAAAAAAAAAGATCACCATTCTAACTTATGCCATTTTTGGTCAAAATTGGCCAAACTTTAACAGCTTTATTTTTCAACAAAAGTTAATTCCTCCATTGTATTTAGATTTAGTATGCTATCTATTAGATTAAAAGTGGAAAATTTCACCATGAAATGTTCAGATTCCAAACAGAAAAACGGTATACTAACCCATGCCATTGTTGGCATAAATTGGCCAAATTTTTCCAGCTATATTTTAAAGCAAAAAGTGCATTCCTCTGTTGTGTTTAACCTTAGTATCCTATATATCACATTAAAAGTGGAAAATGTAACCATTACATTTCCAGGTAAAAAATAGCAAATCGGCATACTAACCTATGCCGTTTGTGGCCAAAATAGGCCACATTTTCAAAGCAAAATTTTCCAAGAAAAAGTTAATTACTTCATTTTATTAAGCATTAGTATGGTATGTATTACAAAAGTGATAGATTTCACGATGAAATTTTCGGGTGCCAAAAATAAAAATCTAACATATGCCTGTTTTAGCCAAATAAGCCAAATTTTCACAGCTTTATTTTTCAACAAAAAGTTCATCCCTCAATTGGATTTAATCTTAGTATGCTATGTTTTAGATTAAAACTGGAAAATTTTAAGATTAAATGTTCACGTCCCAAAAAAAAAATCGTCGTACTAACCTATTCTGTTTTTGGCCAAAAGTGGCCCATTTTTTTCAGCTTCATTTTTCAACAAAAGTGCAATCCTGGGGTGTGTTAAGCCTTAGTATCCTATATATTACATAAAAAGTGGGAAATTTCATCCTTAAAATTCTCGAATATAAAGAAGTAAATCGGAATACTGTGCCAGTTTTAGTCCAAATAAGCCAAATTTTCACAGCTTTATTTGGCAACAAAAAGTTAATCCCTCCATTGCATTTACTCTTAGTATGCTATGTATTAGATTACAAATAGAAAACTTTAAGATTAAATGTTCACGTCCCCAAAAAAAATCGGCATACTAACCTATGCCGTTTTTGGCCAATAGTAGCCAAATTTTGTCAGCTTTATTTTTCAACAAAAGTTCATTCCTCCATTGTATTTAGCTTTAGAATGCTATCTATTAGATTAAAAGTGGAAAATTTCACCATGAAATGTTCACATCCCAAACAGAAAATTGGCATACTAACCTATGCCGTTGTTGGCATAAATTGGTCAATTTTTTCCAGCTATATTTTTAAACAAAAAGTGCATTCCTTTGTTGTGTTTAGCCTTAGTGTCCTAATTATTACATTAAAAGTGGAACATTCATCCATTAAATTTCCAGGTAATAAAAGAGCAAAACGGTATACTAACCTATGCCGATTTTGGCCAAAATAGGCCACATTTTCAAAGTGAAATCTTCCAAAAAAAAGTTAATTACTTCATTTTATTAAACATTAGTATGCTATGTATTACAAAAGTGATACATTTCACGATGGAATTTTCAGGTGCCAAAAGGAAAAATCTAACATATGCCTGTTTTAGCCAAAATCAGCCAAATTTTCACAGCTTTATTTTTCAACAAAAAATTAATCCCTCAATTGTATTGACTCTTAGTATGCTATGTATTAGATTAAAAATGGAAAATTTTAAGATTAAATGTTCACGTGTCAAAAAAAAAAATCGGCATACTGACCAATGCCGTTTTTGGCCAAAAGTGGCCAAGTTTTTTCAGCTTTATTTTTCAACAAAAGTGCAATCCTGGGGTGTGTTAAGCCTTAATATCCTATATAGTACGTAAAAAGTGGGAAATTTAACCCTTAAAATTCTCGAATATAAAGAATTAAATCGGCATACTGTGCCGGTTTTAGCCCAAATAAGCCAAATTTTCACAGCTTTATTTATCAACAAAAAGTTAATCCCTCCATTGTATTTACCCTTTGTATGTCATGTATCAGATTAAAAGTGGAAAATTTAAAGATAAAATGTTCATGTCCCCCCAAAAAAAGATCACCATTCTAACTTATGCCGTTTTTGGCCAATAGTAGCCAAATTTTGTCAGCTTTATTTTTCAACAAAAGTTCATTCCTCCATTGTATTTAGCTTTAGAATGCTATCTATTAGATTAAAAGTGGAAAATTTCACCATGAAATGTTCACATCCCAACAGAAAATTGGCATACTAACCCATGCCATTGTTGGCATAAATTGGCCAAATTTTTCCAGCTATATTTTAAAGCAAAAAGTGCATTCCTCTGTTGTGTTTAACCTTAGTATCCTATATATCACATTAAAAGTGGAAAATGTAACCATTACATTTCCAGGTAAAAAATAGCAAATCGGCATACTAACCTATGCCGTTTGTGGCCAAAATAGGCCACATTTTCAAAGCAAAATTTTCCAAGAAAAAGTTAATTACTTCATTTTATTAAGCATTAGTATGGTATGTATTACAAAAGTGATAGATTTCACGATGAAATTTTCGGGTGCCAAAAATAAAAATCTAACATATGCCTGTTTTAGCCAAATAAGCCAAATTTTCACAGCTTTATTTTTCAACAAAAAGTTCATCCCTCAATTGGATTTAATCTTAGTATGCTATGTTTTAGATTAAAACTGGAAAATTTTAAGATTAAATGTTCACGTCCCAAAAAAAAAATCGTCGTACTAACCTATTCTGTTTTTGGCCAAAAGTGGCCCATTTTTTTCAGCTTCATTTTTCAACAAAAGTGCAATCCTGGGGTGTGTTAAGCCTTAGTATCCTATATATTACATAAAAAGTGGGAAATTTCATCCTTAAAATTCTCGAATATAAAGAAGTAAATCGGAATACTGTGCCAGTTTTAGCCCAAATAAGCCAAATTTTCACAGCTTTATTTGGCAACAAAAAGTTAATCCCTCCATTGCATTTACTCTTAGTATGCTATGTATTAGATTACAAATAGAAAACTTTAATATTAAATGTTCACGTCCCAAAAAAAAATCGGCATACTAACCTATGCCGTTTTTGGCCAATAGTAGCCAAATTTTGTCAGCTTTATTTTTCAACAAAAGTTCATTCCTCCATTGTATTTAGCTTTAGAATGCTATCTATTAGATTAAAAGTGGAAAATTTCACCATGAAATGTTCACATCCCAAACAGAAAATTGGCATACTAACCTATGCCGTTGTTGGCATAAATTGGTCAATTTTTTCCAGCTATATTTTTAAACAAAAAGTGCATTCCTTTGTTGTGTTTAGCCTTAGTGTCCTAATTATTACATTAAAAGTGGAACATTCATCCATTAAATTTCCAGGTAATAAAAGAGCAAAACGGTATACTAACCTATGCCGATTTTGGCCAAAATAGGCCACATTTTCAAAGTGAAATCTTCCAAAAAAAAGTTAATTACTTCATTTTATTAAACATTAGTATGCTATGTATTACAAAAGTGATACATTTCACGATGGAATTTTCAGGTGCCAAAAGGAAAAATCTAACATATGCCTGTTTTAGCCAAAATCAGCCAAATTTTCACAGCTTTATTTTTCAACAAAAAGTTAATCCCTCAATTGTATTGACTCTTAGTATGCTATGTATTAGATTAAAAATGGAAAATTTAAAGATTAAATGTTCACGTGCCAAAAAAAAAAATCGGCATACTGACCAATGCCGTTTTTGGCCAAAAGTGGCCAAGTTTTTTCAGCTTTATTTTTCAACAAAAGTGCAATCCTGGGGTGTGTTAAGCCTTAATATCCTATATAGTACTTAAAAAGTGGGAAATTTAACCCTTAAAATTCTCGAATATAAAGAATTAAATCGGCATACTGTGCCGGTTTTAGCCCAAATAAGCCAAATTTTCACAGCTTTATTTATCAACAAAAAGTTAATCCCTCCATTGTATTTACCCTTTGTATGTCATGTATCAGATTAAAAGTGGAAAATTTAAAGATAAAATGTTCATGTCCCCAAAAAAAAAAGATCACCATTCTAACTTATGCCATTTTTGGTCAAAATTGGCCAAACTTTCACAGCTTTATTTTTCAACAAAAGTTAATTCCTCCATTGTATTTAGATTTAGTATGCTATCTATTAGATTAAAAGTGGAAAATTTCACCATGAAATGTTCAGATTCCAAACAGAAAAACGGTATACTAACCCATGCCATTGTTGGCATAAATTGGCCAAATTTTTCCAGATATATTTTAAGCAAAAAGTGCATTCCTCTGTTGTGTTTAACCTTAGTATCCTATATATCACATTAAAAGTGGAAAATGTAACCATTACATTTCCAGGTAAAAAAGAGCAAATCGGCATACTAACCTATGCCGTTTGTGGCCAAAATAGGCCACATTTTCAAAGCAAAATTTTCCAAGAAAAGTTAATTACTTCATTTTATTAAGCATTAGTATGGTATGTATTACAAAAGTGATAGATTTCACGATGAAATTTTCGGGTGCCAAAAATAAAAATCTAACATATGCCTGTTTTAGCCAAATAAGCCAAATTTTCACAGCTTTATTTTTCAACAAAAAGTTCATCCCTCAATTGGATTTAATCTTAGTATGCTATGTTTTAGATTAAAACTGGAAAATTTAAAGATTAAATGTTCACGTCCCAAAAAAAAAATCGTCGTACTAACCTATTCTGTTTTTGGCCAAAAGTGGCCCATTTTTTTCAGCTTCATTTTTCAACAAAAGTGCAATCCTGGGGTGTGTTAAGCCTTAGTATCCTATATATTACGTAAAAAGTGGGAAATTTCATCCTTAAAATTCTCGAATATAAAGAAGTAAATCGGAATACTGTGCCAGTTTTAGCCCAAATAAGCCAAATTTTCACAGCTTTATTTGGCAACAAAAAGTTAATCCCTCCATTGCATTTACTCTTAGTATGCTATGTATTAGATTACAAATGGAAAACTTTAAGATTAAATGTTCACGTCCCCAAAAAAAATCGACATACTAACCTATGCCGTTTTTGGCCAATAGTAGCCAAATTTTGTCAGCTTTATTTTTCAACAAAAGTTCATTCCTCCATTGTATTTAGCTTTAGAATGCTATCTATTAGATTAAAAGTGGAAAATTTCACCATGAAATGTTCACATCCCAAACAGAAAATTGGCATACTAACCTATGCCGTTGTTGGCATAAATTGGTCAATTTTTTCCAGCTATATTTTTAAACAAAAAGTGCATTCCTTTGTTGTGTTTAGCCTTAGTGTCCTAATTATTACATTAAAAGTGGAACATTCATCCATTAAATTTCCAGGTAATAAAAGAGCAAAACGGTATACTAACCTATGCCGATTTTGGCCAAAATAGGCCACATTTTCAAAGTGAAATCTTCCAAAAAAAAGTTAATTACTTCATTTTATTAAACATTAGTATGCTATGTATTACAAAAGTGATACATTTCACGATGGAATTTTCAGGTGCCAAAAGGAAAAATCTAACATAGGCCTGTTTTAGCCAAAATCAGCCAAATTTTCACAGCTTTATTTTTCAACAAAAAGTTAATCCCTCAATTGTATTGACTCTTAGTATGCTATGTATTAGATTAAAAATGGAAAATTTTAAGATTAAATGTTCACGTGCCAAAAAAAAAATCGGCATACTGACCAATGCCGTTTTTGGCCAAAAGTGGCCAAGTTTTTTCAGCTTTATTTTTCAACAAAAGTGCAATCCTGGGGTGTGTTAAGCCTTAATATCCTATATAGTACGTAAAAAGTGGGAAATTTAACCCTTAAAATTCTCGAATATAAAGAAGTAAATCGGCATACTGTGCCGGTTTTAGCCCAAATAAGCCAAATTTTCACAGCTTTATTTGTCAACAAAAAGTTAATCCCTCCATTGTATTTACCCTTTGTATGTCATGTATTAGATTAAAAGTGGAAAATTTAAAGATAAAATGTTCATGTCCCCAAAAAAAAAGATCACCATTCTAACTTATGCCATTTTTGGTCAAAATTGGCCAAACTTTAACAGCTTTATTTTTCAACAAAAGTTAATTCCTCCATTGTATTTAGATTTAGTATGCTATCTATTAGATTAAAAGTGGAAAATTTCACCATTAAATGTTCAGATTCCAAACAGAAAAACGGTATACTAACCCATGCCATTGTTGGCATAAATTGGCCAAATTTTTCCAGCTATATTTTAAAGCAAAAAGTGCATTCCTCTGTTGTGTTTAACCTTAGTATCCTATATATCACATTAAAAGTGGAAAATGTAACCATTACATTTCCAGGTAAAAAATAGCAAATCGGCATCCTAACCTATGCCGTTTGTGGCCAAAATAGGCCACATTTTCAAAGCAAAAATTTCCAAGAAAAAGTTAATTACTTCATTTTATTAAGCATTAGTATGGTATGTATTACAAAAGTGATAGATTTCACGATGAAATTTTCGGGTGCCAAAAATAAAAATCTAACATATGCCTGTTTTAGCCAAATAAGCCAAATTTTCACAGCTTTATTTTTCAACAAAAAGTTCATCCCTCAATTGGATTTAATCTTAGTATGCTATGTTTTAGATTAAAACTGGAAAATTTTAAGATTAAATGTTCACGTCCCAAAAAAAAAATCGTCGTACTAACCTATTCTGTTTTTGGCCAAAAGTGGCCCATTTTTTTCAGCTTCATTTTTCAACAAAAGTGCAATCCTGGGGTGTGTTAAGCCTTAGTATCCTATATATTACGTAAAAAGTGGGAAATTTCATCCTTAAAATTCTCGAATATAAAGAAGTAAATCGGAATACTGTGCCAGTTTTAGCCCAAATAAGCCAAATTTTCACAGGTTCATTTGGCAACAAAAAGTTAATCCCTCCATTGCATTTACTCTTAGTATGCTATGTATTAGATTACAAATAGAAAACTTTAAGATTAAATGTTCACATCCCAAAAAAAATCGGCATACTAACCTATGCCGTTTTTGGCCAATAGTAGCCAAATTTTGTCAGCTTTATTTTTCAACAAAAGTTCATTCCTCCATTGTATTTAGCTTTAGAATGCTATCTATTAGATTAAAAGTGGAAAATTTCACCATGAAATGTTCACATCCCAAACAGAAAATTGGCATACTAACCTATGCCGTTGTTGGCATAAATTGGTCAATTTTTTCCAGCTATATTTTTAAACAAAAAGTGCATTCCTTTGTTGTGTTTAGCCTTAGTGTCCTAATTATTACATTAAAAGTGGAACATTCATCCATTAAATTTCCAGGTAATAAAAGAGCAAAACGGTATACTAACCTATGCCGATTTTGGCCAAAATAGGCCACATTTTCAAAGTGAAATCTTCCAAAAAAAAGTTAATTACTTCATTTTATTAAACATTAGTATGCTATGTATTACAAAAGTGATACATTTCACGATGGAATTTTCAGGTGCCAAAAGGAAAAATCTAACATATGCCTGTTTTAGCCAAAATCAGCCAAATTTTCACAGCTTTATTTTTCAACAAAAAGTTAATCCCTCAATTGTATTGACTCTTAGTATGCTATGTATTAGATTAAAAATGGAAAATTTTAAGATTAAATGTTCACGTGCCAAAAAAAAAAATCGGCATACTGACCAATGCCGTTTTTGGCCAAAAGTGGCCAAGTTTTTTCAGCTTTATTTTTCAACAAAAGTGCAATCCTGGGGTGTGTTAAGCCTTAATATCCTATATAGTACATAAAAAGTGGGAAATTTAACCCTTAAAATTCTCGAATATAAAGAATTAAATCGGCATACTGTGCCGGTTTTAGCCCAAATAAGCCAAATTTTCACAGCTTTATTTATCAACAAAAAGTTAATCCCTCCATTGTATTTACCCTTTGTATGTCATGTATCAGATTAAAAGTGGAAAATTTTAAGATAAAATGTTCATGTCCCCAAAAAAAAAGATCACCATTCTAACTTATGCCATTTTTGGTCAAAATTGGCCAAACTTTCACAGCTTTATTTTTCAACAAAAGTTAATTCCTCCATTGTATTTAGATTTAGTATGCTATCTATTAGATTAAAAGTGGAAAATTTCACCATGAAATGTTCAGATTCCAAACAGAAAAACGGTATACTAACCCATGCCATTGTTGGCATAAATTGGCCAAATTTTTCCAGATATATTTTAAGCAAAAAGTGCATTCCTCTGTTGTGTTTAACCTTAGTATCCTATATATCACATTAAAAGTGGAAAATGTAACCATTACATTTCCAGGTAAAAAAGAGCAAATCGGCATACTAACCTATGCCGTTTGTGGCCAAAATAGGCCACATTTTCAAAGCAAAATTTTACAAGAAAAGTTAATTACTTCATTTTATTAAGCATTAGTATGGTATGTATTACAAAAGTGATAGATTTCACGATGAAATTTTCGGGTGCCAAAAATAAAAATCTAACATATGCCTGTTTTAGCCAAATAAGCCAAATTTTCACAGCTTTATTTTTCAACAAAAAGTTCATCCCTCAATTGGATTTAATCTTAGTATGCTATGTTTTAGATTAAAACTGGAAAATTTTAAGATTAAATGTTCACGTCCCAAAAAAAAAATCGTCGTACTAACCTATTCTGTTTTTGGCTAAAAGTGGCCCATTTTTTTCATCTTCATTTTTCAACAAAAGTGCAATCCTGGGGTGTGTTAAGCCTTAGTATCCTATATATTACGTAAAAAGTGGGAAATTTCATCCTTAAAATTCTCGAATATAAAGAAGTAAATCGGAATACTGTGCCAGTTTTAGCCCAAATAAGCCAAATTTTCACAGCTTTATTTGGCAACAAAAAGTTAATCCCTCCATTGCATTTACTCTTAGTATGCTATGTATTAGATTACAAATGGAAAACTTTAAGATTAAATGTTCACGTCCCAAAAAAAAATCGACATACTAACCTATGCCGTTTTTGGCCAATAGTAGCCAAATTTTGTCAGCTTTATTTTTCAACAAAAATTCATTCCTCCATTGTATTTAGCTTTAGAATGCTATCTATTAGATTAAAAGTGGAAAATTTCACCATGAAATGTTCACATCCCAAACAGAAAATTGGCATACTAACCTATGCCGTTGTTGGCATAAATTGGTCAATTTTTTCCAGCTATATTTTTAAACAAAAAGTGCATTCCTTTGTTGTGTTTAGCCTTAGTGTCCTAATTATTACATTACAAGTGGAACATTCATCCATTAAATTTCCAGGTAATAAAAGAGCAAAACGGTATACTAACCTATGCCGATTTTGGCCAAAATAGGCCACATTTTCAAAGTGAAATCTTCCAAAAAAAAGTTAATTACTTCATTTTATTAAACATTAGTATGCTATGTATTACAAAAGTGATACATTTCACGATGGAATTTTCAGGTGCCAAAAGGAAAAATCTAACATATGCCTGTTTTAGCCAAAATCAGCCAAATTTTCACAGCTTTATTTTTCAACAAAAAGTTAATCCCTCAATTGTATTGACTCTTAGTATGCTATGTATTAGATTAAAAATGGAAAATTTTAAGATTAAATGTTCACGTGCCAAAAAAAAAAATCGGCATACTGACCAATGCCGTTTTTGGCCAAAAGTGGCCAAGTTTTTTCAGCTTTATTTTTCAACAAAAGTGCAATCCTGGGGTGTGTTAAGCCTTAATATCCTATATAGTACGTAAAAAGTGGGAAATTTAACCCTTAAAATTCTCGAATAGAAAGAATTAAATCGGCATACTGTGCCGGTTTTAGCCCAAATAAGCCAAATTTTCACAGCTTTATTTATTAACAAAAAGTTAATCCCTCCATTGTATTTACCCTTTGTATGTCATGTATCAGATTAAAAGTGGAAAATTTAAAGATAAAATGTTCATGTCCCCAAAAAAAAAAGATCACCATTCTAACTTATGCCATTTTTGGTCAAAATTGGCCAAACTTTCACAGCTTTATTTTTCAACAAAAGTTAATTCCTCCATTGTATTTAGATTTAGTATGCTATCTATTAGATTAAAAGTGGAAAATTTCACCATGAAATGTTCAGATTCCAAACAGAAAAACGGTATACTAACCCATGCCATTGTTGGCATAAATTGGCCAAATTTTTCCAGATATATTTTAAGCAAAAAGTGCATTCCTCTGTTGTGTTTAACCTTAGTATCCTATATATCACATTAAAAGTGGAAAATGTAACCATTACATTTCCAGGTAAAAAAGAGCAAATCGGCATACTAACCTATGCCGTTTGTGGCCAAAATAGGCCACATTTTCAAAGCAAAATTTTCCAAGAAAAGTTAATTACTTCATTTTATTAAGCATTAGTATGGTATGTATTACAAAAGTGATAGATTTCACGATGAAATTTTCGGGTGCCAAAAATAAAAATCTAACATATGCCTGTTTTAGCCAAATAAGCCAAATTTTCACAGCTTTATTTTTCAACAAAAAGTTCATCCCTCAATTGGATTTAATCTTAGTATGCTATGTTTTAGATTAAAACTGGAAAATTTTAAGATTAAATGTTCACGTCCCAAAAAAAAAATCGTCGTACTAACCTATTCTGTTTTTGGCTAAAAGTGGCCCATTTTTTTCAGCTTCATTTTTCAACAAAAGTGCAATCCTGGGGTGTGTTAAGCCTTAGTATCCTATATATTACGTAAAAAGTGGGAAATTTCATCCTTAAAATTCTCGAATATAAAGAAGTAAATCGGAATACTGTGCCAGTTTTAGCCCAAATAAGCCAAATTTTCACAGCTTTATTTGGCAACAAAAAGTTAATCCCTCCATTGCATTTACTCTTAGTATGCTATGTATTAGATTACAAATGGAAAACTTTAAGATTAAATGTTCACGTCCCAAAAAAAAATCGACATACTAACCTATGCCGTTTTTGGCCAATAGTAGCCAAATTTTGTCAGCTTTATTTTTCAACAAAAATTCATTCCTCCATTGTATTTAGCTTTAGAATGCTATCTATTAGATTAAAAGTGGAAAATTTCACCATGAAATGTTCACATCCCAAACAGAAAATTGGCATACTAACCTATGCCGTTGTTGGCATAAATTGGTCAATTTTTTCCAGCTATATTTTTAAACAAAAAGTGCATTCCTTTGTTGTGTTTAGCCTTAGTGTCCTAATTATTACATTACAAGTGGAACATTCATCCATTAAATTTCCAGGTAATAAAAGAGCAAAACGGTATACTAACCTATGCCGATTTTGGCCAAAATAGGCCACATTTTCAAAGTGAAATCTTCCAAAAAAAAGTTAATTACTTCATTTTATTAAACATTAGTATGCTATGTATTACAAAAGTGATACATTTCACGATGGAATTTTCAGGTGCCAAAAGGAAAAATCTAACATATGCCTGTTTTAGCCAAAATCAGCCAAATTTTCACAGCTTTATTTTTCAACAAAAAGTTAATCCCTCAATTGTATTGACTCTTAGTATGCTATGTATTAGATTAAAAATGGAAAATTTTAAGATTAAATGTTCACGTGCCAAAAAAAAAAATCGGCATACTGACCAATGCCGTTTTTGGCCAAAAGTGGCCAAGTTTTTTCAGCTTTATTTTTCAACAAAAGTGCAATCCTGGGGTGTGTTAAGCCTTAATATCCTATATAGTACATAAAAAGTGGGAAATTTAACCCTTAAAATTCTCGAATATAAAGAATTAAATCGGCATACTGTGCCGGTTTTAGCCCAAATAAGCCAAATTTTCACAGCTTTATTTATCAACAAAAAGTTAATCCCTCCATTGTATTTACCCTTTGTATGTCATGTATCAGATTAAAAGTGGAAAATTTTAAGATAAAATGTTCATGTCCCCAAAAAAAAAGATCACCATTCTAACTTATGCCATTTTTGGTCAAAATTGGCCAAACTTTCACAGCTTTATTTTTCAACAAAAGTTAATTCCTCCATTGTATTTAGATTTAGTATGCTATCTATTAGATTAAAAGTGGAAAATTTCACCATGAAATGTTCAGATTCCAAACAGAAAAACGGTATACTAACCCATGCCATTGTTGGCATAAATTGGCCAAATTTTTCCAGATATATTTTAAGCAAAAAGTGCATTCCTCTGTTGTGTTTAACCTTAGTATCCTATATATCACATTAAAAGTGGAAAATGTAACCATTACATTTCCAGGTAAAAAAGAGCAAATCGGCATACTAACCTATGCCGTTTGTGGCCAAAATAGGCCACATTTTCAAAGCAAAATTTTACAAGAAAAGTTAATTACTTCATTTTATTAAGCATTAGTATGGTATGTATTACAAAAGTGATAGATTTCACGATGAAATTTTCGGGTGCCAAAAATAAAAATCTAACATATGCCTGTTTTAGCCAAATAAGCCAAATTTTCACAGCTTTATTTTTCAACAAAAAGTTCATCCCTCAATTGGATTTAATCTTAGTATGCTATGTTTTAGATTAAAACTGGAAAATTTTAAGATTAAATGTTCACGTCCCAAAAAAAAAATCGTCGTACTAACCTATTCTGTTTTTGGCTAAAAGTGGCCCATTTTTTTCAGCTTCATTTTCAACAAAAGTGCAATCCTGGGGTGTGTTAAGCCTTAGTATCCTATATATTACGTAAAAAGTGGGAAATTTCATCCTTAAAATTCTCGAATATAAAGAAGTAAATCGGAATACTGTGCCAGTTTTAGCCCAAATAAGCCAAATTTTCACAGCTTTATTTGGCAACAAAAAGTTAATCCCTCCATTGCATTTACTCTTAGTATGCTATGTATTAGATTACAAATGGAAAACTTTAAGATTAAATGTTCACGTCCCAAAAAAAAATCGACATACTAACCTATGCCGTTTTTGGCCAATAGTAGCCAAATTTTGTCAGCTTTATTTTTCAACAAAAGTTCATTCCTCCATTGTATTTAGCTTTAGAATGCTATCTATTAGATTAAAAGTGGAAAATTTCACCATGAAATGTTCACATCCCAAACAGAAAATTGGCATACTAACCTATGCCGTTGTTGGCATAAATTGGTCAATTTTTTCCAGCTATATTTTTAAACAAAAAGTGCATTCCTTTGTTGTGTTTAGCCTTAGTGTCCTAATTATTACATTAAAAGTGGAACATTCATCCATTAAATTTCCAGGTAATAAAAGAGCAAAACGGTATACTAACCTATGCCGATTTTGGCCAAAATAGGCCACATTTTCAAAGTGAAATCTTCAAAAAAAAAGTTAATTACTTCATTTTATTAAACATTAGTATGCTATGTATTACAAAAGTGATACATTTCACGATGGAATTTTCAGGTGCCAAAAGGAAAAATCTAACATATGCCTGTTTTAGCCAAAATCAGCCAAATTTTCACAGCTTTATTTTTCAACAAAAAGTTAATCCCTCAATTGTTTTGACTCTTAGTATGCTATGTATTAGATTAAAAATGGAAAATTTTAAGATTAAATGTTCACGTGCCAAAAAAAAAAAATCGGCATACTGACCAATGCCGTTTTTGGCCAAAAGTGGCCAAGTTTTTTCAGCTTTATTTTTCAACAAAAGTGCAATCCTGGGGTGTGTTAAGCCTTAATATCCTATATAGTACGTAAAAAGTGGGAAATTTAACCCTTAAAATTCTCGAATATAAAGAATTAAATCGGCATACTGTGCCGGTTTTAGCCCAAATAAGCCAAATTTTCACAGCTTTATTTATCAACAAAAAGTTAATCCCTCCATTGTATTTACCCTTTGTATGTCATGTATCAGATTAAAAGTGGAAAATTTAAAGATAAAATGTTCATGTCCCCAAAAAAAAAAGATCACCATTCTAACTTATGCCATTTTTGGTCAAAATTGGCCAAACTTTCACAGCTTTATTTTTCAACAAAAGTTAATTCCTCCATTGTATTTAGATTTAGTATGCTATCTATTAGATTAAAAGTGGAAAATTTCACCATGAAATGTTCAGATTCCAAACAGAAAAACGGTATACTAACCCATGCCATTGTTGGCATAAATTGGCCAAATTTTTCCAGATATATTTTAAGCAAAAAGTGCATTCCTCTGTTGTGTTTAACCTTAGTATCCTATATATCACATTAAAAGTGGAAAATGTAACCATTACATTTCCAGGTAAAAAAGAGCAAATCGGCATACTAACCTATGCCGTTTGTGGCCAAAATAGGCCACATTTTCAAAGCAAAATTTTCCAAGAAAAGTTAATTACTTCATTTTATTAAGCATTAGTATGGTATGTATTACAAAAGTGATAGATTTCACGATGAAATTTTCGGGTGCCAAAAATAAAAATCTAACATATGCCTGTTTTAGCCAAATAAGCCAAATTTTCACAGCTTTATTTTTCAACAAAAAGTTCATCCCTCAATTGGATTTAATCTTAGTATGCTATGTTTTAGATTAAAACTGGAAAATTTTAAGATTAAATGTTCACGTCCCAAAAAAAAAATCGTCGTACTAACCTATTCTGTTTTTGGCCAAAAGTGGCCCATTTTTTTCAGCTTCATTTTTCAACAAAAGTGCAATCCTGGGGTGTGTTAAGCCTTAGTATCCTATATATTACGTAAAAAGTGGGAAATTTCATCCTTAAAATTCTCGAATATAAAGAAGTAAATCGGAATACTGTGCCAGTTTTAGCCCAAATAAGCCAAATTTTCACAGCTTCATTTGGCAACAAAAAGTTAATCCCTCCATTGCATTTACTCTTAGTATGCTATGTATTAGATTACAAATAGAAAACTTTAAGATTAAATGTTCACGTCCCAAAAAAAATCGGCATACTAACCTATGCCGTTTTTGGCCAATAGTAGCCAAATTTTGTCAGCTTTATTTTTCAACAAAAGTTCATTCCTCCATTGTATTTAGCTTTAGAATGCTATCTATTAGATTAAAAGTGGAAAATTTCACCATGAAATGTTCACATCCCAAACAGAAAATTGGCATACTAACCTATGCCGTTGTTGGCATAAATTGGTCAATTTTTTCCAGCTATATTTTTAAACAAAAAGTGCATTCCTTTGTTGTGTTTAGCCTTAGTGTCCTAATTATTACATTAAAAGTGGAACATTCATCCATTAAATTTCCAGGTAATAAAAGAGCAAAACGGTATACTAACCTATGCCGATTTTGGCCAAAATAGGCCACATTTTCAAAGTGAAATCTTCCAAAAAAAAGTTAATTACTTCATTTTATTAAACATTAGTATGCTATGTATTACAAAAGTGATACATTTCACGATGGAATTTTCAGGTGCCAAAAGGAAAAATCTAACATATGCCTGTTTTAGCCAAAATCAGCCAAATTTTCACAGCTTTATTTTTCAACAAAAAGTTAATCCCTCAATTGTATTGACTCTTAGTATGCTATGTATTAGATTAAAAATGGAAAATTTTAAGATTAAATGTTCACGTGCCAAAAAAAAAAATCGGCATACTGACCAATGCCGTTTTTGGCCAAAAGTGGCCAAGTTTTTTCAGCTTTATTTTTCAACAAAAGTGCAATCCTGGGGTGTGTTAAGCCTTAATATCCTATATAGTACATAAAAAGTGGGAAATTTAACCCTTAAAATTCTCGAATATAAAGAATTAAATCGGCATACTGTGCCGGTTTTAGCCCAAATAAGCCAAATTTTCACAGCTTTATTTATCAACAAAAAGTTAATCCCTCCATTGTATTTACCCTTTGTATGTCATGTATCAGATTAAAAGTGGAAAATTTTAAGATAAAATGTTCATGTCCCCAAAAAAAAAGATCACCATTCTAACTTATGCCATTTTTGGTCAAAATTGGCCAAACTTTCACAGCTTTATTTTTCAACAAAAGTTAATTCCTCCATTGTATTTAGATTTAGTATGCTATCTATTAGATTAAAAGTGGAAAATTTCACCATGAAATGTTCAGATTCCAAACAGAAAAACGGTATACTAACCCATGCCATTGTTGGCATAAATTGGCCAAATTTTTCCAGATATATTTTAAGCAAAAAGTGCATTCCTCTGTTGTGTTTAACCTTAGTATCCTATATATCACATTAAAAGTGGAAAATGTAACCATTACATTTCCAGGTAAAAAAGAGCAAATCGGCATACTAACCTATGCCGTTTGTGGCCAAAATAGGCCACATTTTCAAAGCAAAATTTTCCAAGAAAAGTTAATTACTTCATTTTATTAAGCATTAGTATGGTATGTATTACAAAAGTGATAGATTTCACGATGAAATTTTCGGGTGCCAAAAATAAAAATCTAACATATGCCTGTTTTAGCCAAATAAGCCAAATTTTCACAACTTTATTTTTCAACAAAAAGTTCATCCCTCAATTGGATTTAATCTTAGTATGCTATGTTTTAGATTAAAACTGGAAAATTTTAAGATTAAATGTTCACGTCCCAAAAAAAAAATCGTCGTACTAACCTATTCTGTTTTTGGCTAAAAGTGGCCCATTTTTTTCAGCTTCATTTTTCAACAAAAGTGCAATCCTGGGGTGTGTTAAGCCTTAGTATCCTATATATTACATAAAAAGTGGGAAATTTCATCCTTAAAATTCTCGAATATAAAGAAGTAAATCGGAATACTGTGCCAGTTTTAGCCCAAATAAGCCAAATTTTCACAGCTTTATTTGGCAACAAAAAGTTAATCCCTCCATTGCATTTACTCTTAGTATGCTATGTATTAGATTACAAATGGAAAACTTTAAGATTAAATGTTCACGTCCCAATAAAAAATCGACATACTAACCTATGCCGTTTTTGGCCAATAGTAGCCAAATTTTGTCAGCTTTATTTTTCAACAAAAGTTCATTCCTCCATTGTATTTAGCTTTAGAATGCTATCTATTAGATTAAAAGTGGAAAATTTCACCATGAAATGTTCACATCCCAAACAGAAAATTGGCATACTAACCTATGCCGTTGTTGGCATAAATTGGTCAATTTTTTCCAGCTATATTTTTAAACAAAAAGTGCATTCCTTTGTTGTGTTTAGCCTTAGTGTCCTAATTATTACATTAAAAGTGGAACATTCATCCATTAAATTTCCAGGTAATAAAAGAGCAAAACGGTATACTAACCTATGCCGATTTTGGCCAAAATAGGCCACATTTTCAAAGTGAAATCTTCAAAAAAAAAGTTAATTACTTCATTTTATTAAACATTAGTATGCTATGTATTACAAAAGTGATACATTTCACGATGGAATTTTCAGGTGCCAAAAGGAAAAATCTAACATAGGCCTGTTTTAGCCAAAATCAGCCAAATTTTCACAGCTTTATTTTTCAACAAAAAGTTAATCCCTCAATTGTATTGACTCTTAGTATGCTATGTATTAGATTAAAAATTGAAAATTTTAAGATTAAATGTTCACGTGCCAAAAAAAAAATCGGCATACTGACCAATGCCGTTTTTGGCCAAAAGTGGCCAAGTTTTTTCAGCTTTATTTTTCAACAAAAGTGCAATCCTGGGGTGTGTTAAGCCTTAATATCCTATATAGTACGTAAAAAGTGGGAAATGTAACCCTTAAAATTCTCGAATATAAAGAAGTAAATCGGCATACTGTGCCGGTTTTAGCCCAAATAAGCCAAATTTTCACAGCTTTATTTGTCAACAAAAAGTTAATCCCTCCATTGTATTTACCCTTTGTATGTCATGTATTAGATTAAAAGTGGAAAATTTAAAGATAAAATGTTCATGTCCCCCAAAAAAAAGATCACCATTCTAACTTATGCCATTTTTGGTCAAAATTGGCCAAACTTTCACAGCTTTATTTTTCAACAAAAGTTAATTCCTCCATTGTATTTAGATTTAGTATGCTATCTATTAGATTAAAAGTGGAAAATTTCACCATGAAATGTTCAGATTCCAAACAGAAAAACGGTATACTAACCCATGCCATTGTTGGCATAAATTGGCCAAATTTTTCCAGCTATATTTTTAAGCAAAAAGTGCATTCCTCTGTTGTGTTTAACCTTAGTATCCTATATATCACATTAAAAGTGGAAAATGTAACCATTACATTTCCAGGTAAAAAATAGCAAATCGGCATACTAACCTATGCCGTTTGTGGCCAAAATAGGCCACATTTTCAAAGCAAAATTTTCCAAGAAAAAGTTAATTACTTCATTTTATTAAGCATTAGTATGGTATGTATTACAAAAGTGATAGATTTCACGATGAAATTTTCGGGTGCCAAAAATAAAAATCTAACATATGCCTGTTTTAGCCAAATAAGCCAAATTTTCACAGCTTTATTTTTCAACAAAAAGTTCATCCCTCAATTGGATTTAATCTTAGTATGCTATGTTTTAGATTAAAACTGGAAAATTTTAAGATTAAATGTTCACGTCCCAAAAAAAAAATCGTCATACTAACCTATTCTGTTTTTGGCCAAAAGTGGCCCATTTTTTTCAGCTTAATTTTTCAACAAAAGTGCAATCCTGGGGTGTGTTAAGCCTTAGTATCCTATATATTACGTAAAAAGTGGGAAATTTCATCCTTAAAATTCTCGAATATAAAGAAGTAAATCGGAATACTGTGCCAGTTTTAGCCCAAATAAGCCAAATTTTCACAGCTTCATTTGGCAACAAAAAGTTAATCCCTCCATTGCATTTACTCTTAGTATGCTATGTATTAGATTACAAATAGAAAACTTTAAGATTAAATGTTCACGTCCCAAAAAAAAATCGGCATACTAACCTATGCCGTTTTTGGCCAATAGTAGCCAAATTTTGTCAGCTTTATTTTTCAACAAAAGTTCATTCCTCCATTGTATTTAGCTTTAGAATGCTATCTATTAGATTAAAAGTGGAAAATTTCACCATGAAATGTTCACATCCCAAACAGAAAATTGGCATACTAACCTATGCTGTTGTTGGCATAAATTGGTCAATTTTTTCCAGCTATATTTTTAAACAAAAAGTGCATTCCTTTGTTGTGTTTAGCCTTAGTGTCCTAATTATTACATTAAAAGGGGAACATTCATCCATTAAATTTCCAGGTAATAAAAGAGCAAAACGGTATACTAACCTATGCCGATTTTGGCCAAAATAGGCCACATTTTCAAAGTGAAATCTTCAAAAAAAAAGTTAATTACTTCATTTTATTAAATATTAGTATGCTATGTATTACAAAAGTGATACATTTCACGATGGAATTTTCAGGTGCCAAAAGGAAAAATCTAACATATGCCTGTTTTAGCCAAAATCAGCCAAATTTTCACAGCTTTATTTTTCAACAAAAAGTTAATCCCTCAATTGTTTGACTCTTAGTATGCTATGTATTAGATTAAAAATGGAAAATTTTAAGATTAAATGTTCACGTGCCAAAAAAAAAAAATCGGCATACTGACCAATGCCGTTTTTGGCCAAAAGTGGCCAAGTTTTTTCAGCTTTATTTTTCAACAAAAGTGCAATCCTGGGGTGTGTTAAGCCTTAATATCCTATATAGTACGTAAAAAGTGGGAAATTTAACCCTTAAAATTATCGAATATAAAGAATTAAATCGGCATACTGTGCCGGTTTTAGCCCAAATAAGCCAAATTTTCACAGCTTTATTTATCAACAAAAAGTTAATCCCTCCATTGTATTTACCCTTTGTATGTCATGTATCAGATTAAAAGTGGAAAATTTAAAGATAAAATGTTCATGTCCCCAAAAAAAAAGATCACCATTCTAACTTATGCCATTTTTGGTCAAAATTGGCCAAACTTTCACAGCTTTATTTTTCAACAAAAGTTAATTCCTCCATTGTATTTAGATTTAGTATGCTATCTATTAGATTAAAAGTGGAAAATTTCACCATGAAATGTTCAGATTCCAATCAGAAAAACGGTATACTAACCCATGCCATTGTTGGCATAAATTGGCCAAATTTTTCCAGATATATTTTAAGCAAAAAGTGCATTCCTCTGTTGTGTTTAACCTTAGTATCCTATATATCACGTTAAAAGTGGAAAATGTAACCATTACATTTCCAGGTAAAAAGAGCAAATCGGCATACTAACCTATGCCGTTTGTGGCCAAAATAGGCCACATTTTCAAAGCAAAATTTTCCAAGAAAAGTTAATTACTTCATTTTATTAAGCATTAGTATGGTATGTATTACAAAAGTGATAGATTTCACGATGAAATTTTCGGGTGCCAAAAATAAAAATCTAACATATGCCTGTTTTAGCCAAATAAGCCAAATTTTCACAGCTTTATTTTTCAACAAAAAGTTCATCCCTCAATTGGATTTAATCTTAGTATGCTATGTTTTAGATTAAAACTGGAAAATTTTAAGATTAAATGTTCACGTCCCAAAAAAAAAATCGTCGTACTAACCTATTCTGTTTTTGGCCAAAAGTGGCCCATTTTTTTCAGCTTCATTTTTCAACAAAAGTGCAATCCTGGGGTGTGTTAAGCCTTAGTATCCTATATATTACGTAAAAAGTGGGAAATTTCATCCTTAAAATTCTCGAATATAAAGAAGTAAATCGGAATACTGTGCCAGTTTTAGCCCAAATAAGCCAAATTTTCACAGCTTTATTTGGTAACAAAAAGTTAATCCCTCCATTGCATTTACTCTTAGTATGCTATGTATTAGATTACAAATGGAAAACTTTAAGATTAAATGTTCACGTCCCAAAAAAAAATCGACATACTAACCTATGCCGTTTTTGGCCAATAGTAGCCAAATTTTGTCAGCTTTATTTTTCAACAAAAGTTCATTCCTCCATTGTATTTAGCTTTAGAATGCTATCTATTAGATTAAAAGTGGAAAATTTCACCATGAAATGTTCACATCCCAAACAGAAAATTGGCATACTAACCTATGCCGTTGTTGGCATAAATTGGTCAATTTTTTCCAGCTATATTTTTAAACAAAAAGTGCATTCCTTTGTTGTGTTTAGCCTTAGTGTCCTAATTATTACATTAAAAGTGGAACATTCATCCATTAAATTTCCAGGTAATAAAAGAGCAAATCGGTATACTAACCTATGCCGATTTTGGCCAAAATAGGCCACATTTTCAAAGTGAAATCTTCCAAAAAAAAGTTAATCACTTCATTTTACTAAACATTAGTATGCTATGTATTACAAAAGTGATACATTTCACGATGGAATTTTCAGGTGCCAAAAGGAAAAATCTAACATATGCCTGTTTTAGCCAAAATCAGCCAAATTTTCACAGCTTTATTTTTCAACAAAAAGTTAATCCCTCAATTGTATTGACTCTTAGTATGCTATGTATTAGATTAAAAATGGAAAATTTTAAGATTAAATGTTCACGTGCCAAAAAAAAAAATCGGCATACTGACCAATGCCGTTTTTGGCCAAAAGTGGCCAAGTTTTTTCAGCTTTATTTTTCAACAAAAGTGCAATCCTGGGGTGTGTTAAGCCTTAATATCCTATATAGTACGTAAAAAGTGGGAAATTTAACCCTTAAAATTCTCGAATATAAAGAATTAAATCGGCATACTGTGCCGGTTTTAGCCCAAATAAGCCAAATTTTCACAGCTTTATTTATCAACAAAAAGTTAATCCCTCCATTGTATTTACCCTTTGTATGTCATGTATCAGATTAAAAGTGGAAAATTTAAAGATAAAATGTTCATGTCCCCAAAAAAAAAGATCACCATTCTAACTTATGCCATTTTTGGTCAAAATTGGCCAAACTTTCACAGCTTTATTTTTCAACAAAAGTTAATTCCTCCATTGTATTTAGATTTAGTATGCTATCTATTAGATTAAAAGTGGAAAATTTCACCATGAAATGTTCAGATTCCAAACAGAAAAACGGTATACTAACCCATGCCATTGTTGGCATAAATTGGCCAAATTTTTCCAGATATATTTTAAGCAAAAAGTGCATTCCTCTGTTGTGTTTAACCTTAGTATCCTATATATCACATTAAAAGTGGAAAATGTAACCATTACATTTCCAGGTAAAAAAGAGCAAATCGGCATACTAACCTATGCCGTTTGTGGCCAAAATAGGCCACATTTTCAAAGCAAAATTTTCCAAGAAAAGTTAATTACTTCATTTTATTAAGCATTAGTATGGTATGTATTACAAAAGTGATAGATTTCACGATGAAATTTTCGGGTGCCAAAAATAAAAATCTAACATATGCCTGTTTTAGCCAAATAAGCCAAATTTTCACAGCTTTATTTTTCAACAAAAAGTTCATCCCTCAATTGGATTTAATCTTAGTATGCTATGTTTTAGATTAAAACTGGAAAATTTTAAGATTAAATGTTCACGTCCCAAAAAAAAAATCGTCGTACTAACCTATTCTGTTTTTGGCCAAAAGTGGCCCATTTTTTTCAGCTTCATTTTTCAACAAAAGTGCAATCCTGGGGTGTGTTAAGCCTTAGTATCCTATATATTACGTAAAAAGTGGGAAATTTCATCCTTAAAATTCTCGAATATAAAGAAGTAAATCGGAATACTGTGCCAGTTTTAGCCCAAATAAGCCAAATTTTCACAGCTTTATTTGGCAACAAAAAGTTAATCCCTCCATTGCATTTACTCCTAGTATGCTATGTATTAGATTACAAATGGAAAACTTTAAGATTAAATGTTCACGTGCCAAAAAAAAAAATCGGCATACTGACCAATGCCGTTTTTGGCCAAAAGTGGCCAAGTTTTTTCAGCTTTATTTTTCAACAAAAGTGCAATCCTGGGGTGTGTTAAGCCTTAATATCCTATATAGTACGTAAAACGTGGGAAATTTAACCCTTAAAATTCTCGAATATAAAGAATTAAATCGGCATACTGTGCCGGTTTTAGCCCAAATAAGCCAAATTTTCACAGCTTTATTTATCAACAAAAAGTTAATCCCTCCATTGTATTTACCCTTTGTATGTCATGTATCAGATTAAAAGTGGAAAATTTAAAGATAAAATGTTCATGTCCCCAAAAAAAAAGATCACCATTCTAACTTATGCCATTTTTGGTCAAAATTGGCCAAACTTTCACAGCTTTATTTTTCAACAAAAGTTAATTCCTCCATTGTATTTAGATTTAGTATGCTATCTATTAGATTAAAAGTGGAAAATTTCACCATGAAATGTTCAGATTCCAAACAGAAAACGGTATACTAACCCATGCCATTGTTGGCATAAATTGGCCAAATTTTTCCAGATATATTTTAAGCAAAAAGTGCATTCCTCTGTTGTGTTTAACCTTAGTATCCTATATATCACATTAAAAGTGGAAAATGTAACCATTACATTTCCAGGTAAAAAAGAGCAAATCGGCATACTAACCTATGCCGTTTGTGGCCAAAATAGGCCACATTTTCAAAGCAAAATTTTCCAAGAAAAGTTAATTACTTCATTTTATTAAGCATTAGTATGGTATGTATTACAAAAGTGATAGATTTCACGATGAAATTTTCGGGTGCCAAAAATAAAAATCTAACATATGCCTGTTTTAGCCAAATAAGCCAAATTTTCACAGCTTTATTTTTCAACAAAAAGTTCATCCCTCAATTGGATTTAATCTTAGTATGCTATGTTTTAGATTAAAACTGGAAAATTTTAAGATTAAATGTTCACGTCCCAAAAAAAAAATCGTCGTACTAACCTATTCTGTTTTTGGCCAAAAGTGGCCCATTTTTTTCAGCTTCATTTTTCAACAAAAGTGCAATCCTGGGGTGTGTTAAGCCTTAGTATCCTATATATTACGTAAAAAGTGGGAAATTTCATCCTTAAAATTCTCGAATATAAAGAAGTAAATCGGAATACTGTGCCAGTTTTAGCCCAAATAACCCAAATTTTCACAGCTTTATTTGGCAACAAAAAGTTAATCCCTCCATTGCATTTACTCCTAGTATGCTATGTATTAGATTACAAATGGAAAACTTTAAGATTAAATGTTCAAGTCCCAAAAAAAAATCGACATACTAACCTATGCCGTTTTTGGCCAATAGTAGCCAAATTTTGTCAGCTTTATTTTTCAACAAAAGTTCATTTCTCCATTGTATTTAGCTTTAGAATGCTATCTATTAGATTAAAAGTGGAAAATTTCACCATGAAATGTTCACATCCCAAACAGAAAATTGGCATACTAACCTATGCCGTTGTTGGCATAAATTGGTCAATTTTTTCCAGCTATATTTTTAAACAAAAAGTGCATTCCTTTGTTGTGTTTAGCCTTAGTGTCCTAATTATTACATTAAAAGTGGAACATTCATCCATTAAATTTCCAGGTAATAAAAGAGCAAATCGGTATACTAACGTATGCCGATTTTGGCCAAAATAGGCCACATTTTCAAAGTGAAATCTTTCAAAAAAAAGTTAATTACTTCATTTTATTAAACATTAGTATGCTATGTATTACAAAAGTGATACATTTCACGATGGAATTTTCAGGTGCCAAAAGGAAAAATCTAACATATGCCTGTTTTAGCCAAAATAAACCAAATTTTCACAGCTTTATTTTTCAACAAAAAGTTAATCGCTCAATTGTATTGACTCTTAGTATACTATGTATTAGATTAAAAATGGAAAATTTTAAGATTAAATGTTCACGTGCCAAAAAAAAAATCGGCATACTGACCAATGCCGTTTTTGGCCAAAAGTGGCCAAGTTTTTTCAGCTTTATTTTTCAACAAAAGTGCAATCCTGGGGTGTGTTAAGCCTTAATATCCTATATAGTACGTAAAAAGTGGGAAATTTAACCCTTAAAATTCTCGAATATAAAGAAGTAAATCGGCACACTGTGCCAGTTTTAGCCCAAATAAGCCAAATTTTCACAGCTTTATTTATCAACAAAAAATTAATCCCTCCATTGTATTTACCCTTTGTATGACATGTATTAGATTAAAAGTGGAAAATTTAAAGATAAAATGTTCATGTCCCCAAAAAAAAAGATCAACATTCTAACTTATGCCATTTTTGGTCAAAATTGGCCAAACTTCCACAGCTTTATTTTTCAACAAAAGTTAATTCCTCCATTGTATTTAGATTTAGTATGCTATCTATTAGATTAAAAGTGGAAAATTTCACCATGAAATGTTCAGATTCCAAACAGAAAAACGGTATACTAACCCATGCCATTGTTGGCATAAATTGGCCAAATTTTTCCAGATATATTTTAAGCAAAAAGTGCATTCCTCTGTTGTGTTTAACCTTAGTATCCTATATATAACATTAAAAGTGGAAAATGTAACCATTACATTTCCAGGTAAAAAAGAGCAAATCGGCATACTAACCTATGCCGTTTGTGGCCAAAATAGGCCACATTTTCAAAGCAAAATTTTCCAAGAAAAAGTTAATTACTTCATTTTATTAAGCATTAGTATGGTATGTATTACAAAAGTGATAGATTTCACGATGAAATTTTCGGGTGCCAAAAATAAAAATCTAACATATGCCTGTTTTAGCCAAATAAGCCAAATTTTCACAGCTTTATTTTTCAACAAAAAGTTCATCCCTCAATTGGATTTAATCTTAGTATGCTATGTTTTAGATTAAAACTGGAAAATTTTAAGATTAAATGTTCACGTCCCAAAAAAAAAAATCGTCGTACTAACCTATTCTGTTTTTGGCCAAAGTGGCCCATTTTTTTCAGCTTCATTTTTCAACAAAAGTGCAATCCTGGGGTGTGTTAAGCCTTAGTATCCTATATATTACGTAAAAAGTGGGAAATTTCATCCTTAAAATTCTCGAATATAAAGAAGTAAATCGGAATACTGTGCCAGTTTTAGCCCAAATAAGCCAAATTTTTACAGCTTTATTTGGCAACAAAAAGTTAATCCCTCCATTGCATTTACTCCTAGTATGCTATGTATTAGATTACAAATGGAAAACTTTAAGATTAAATGTTCACGTCCCAAAAAAAAATCGACATACTAACCTATGCCGTTTTTGGCCAATAGTAGCCAAATTTTGTCAGCTTTATTTTTCAACAAAAGTTCATTCCTCCATTGTATTTAGCTTTAGAATGCTATCTATTAGATTAAAAGTGGAAAATTTCACCATGAAATGTTCACATCCCAAACAGAAAATTGGCATACTAACCTATGCCGTTGTTGGCATAAATTGGTCAATTTTTTCCAGCTATATTTTTAAACAAAAAGTGCATTCCTTTGTTGTGTTTAGCCTTAGTGTCCTAATTATTACATTAAAAGTGGAACATTCATCCATTAAATTTCCAGGTAATAAAAGAGCAAATCGGTATACTAACCTATGCCGATTTTGGCCAAAATAGGCCACATTTTCAAAGTGAAATCTTCCAAAAAAAGTTAATTACTTCATTTTATTAAACATTAGTATGCTATGTATTACAAAAGTGATACATTTCACGATGGAATTTTCAGGTGCCAAAAGGAAAAATCTAACATATGCCTGTTTTAGCCAAAATAAGCCAAATTTTCACAGCTTTATTTTTCAACATAAAGTTAATCGCTCAATTGTATTGACTCTTAGTATACTATGTATTAGATTAAAAATGGAAAATTTTAAGATTAAATGTTCACGTGCCAAAAAAAAATCGGCATACTGACCAATGCCGTTTTTGGCCAAAAGTGGCCAAGTTTTTTCAGCTTTATTTTTCAACAAAAGTGCAATCCTGGGGTGTGTTAAGCCTTAATATCCTATATAGTACGTAAAAAGTGGGAAATTTAACCCTTAAAATTCTCGAATATAAAGAAGTAAATCGGCACACTGTGCCAGTTTTAGCCCAAATAAGCCAAATTTTCACAGCTTTATTTATCAACAAAAAATTAATCCCTCCATTGTATTTACCCTTTGTATGACATGTATTAGATTAAAAGTGGAAAATTTAAAGATAAAATGTTCATGTCCCCAAAAAAAAAGATCACCATTCTAACTTATGCCATTTTTGGTCAAAATTGGCCAAACTTTCACAGCTTTATTTTTCAACAAAAGTTAATTCCTCCATTGTATTTAGATTTAGTATGCTATCTATTAGATTAAAAGTGGAAAATTTCACCATGAAATGTTCAGATTCCAAACAGAAAAACGGTATACTAACCCATGCCATTGTTGGCATAAATTGGCCAAATTTTTCCAGATATATTTTAAGCAAAAAGTGCATTCCTCTGTTGTGTTTAACCTTAGTATCCTATATATCACGTTAAAAGTGGAAAATGTAACCATTACATTTCCAGGTAAAAAATAGCAAATCGGCATACTAACCTATGCCGTTTGTGGCCAAAATAGGCCACATTTTCAAAGCAAAATTTTCCAAGAAAAAGTTAATTACTTCATTTTATTAAGCATTAGTATGGTATGTATTACAAAAGTGATAGATTTCACGATGAAATTTTCGGGTGCCAAAAATAAAAATCTAACATATGCCTGTTTTAGCCAAATAAGCCAAATTTTCACAGCTTTATTTTTCAACAAAAAGTTCATCCCTCAATTGGATTTAATCTTAGTATGCTGTGTTTTAGATTAAAACTGGAAAATTTTAAGATTAAATGTTCACGTCCCAAAAAAAAAATCGTCGTACTAACCTATTCTGTTTTTGGCCAAAAGTGGCCCATTTTTTTCAGCTTCATTTTTCAACAAAAGTGCAATCCTGGGGTGTGTTAAGCCTTAGTATCCTATATATTACGTAAAAAGTGGGAAATTTCATCCTTAAAATTCTCGAATATAAAGAAGTAAATCGGAATACTGTGCCAGTTTTAGCCCAAATAAGCCAAATTTTCACAGCTTTATTTGGCAACAAAAAGTTAATACTTCCATTGCATTTACTCTTAGTATGCTATGTATTAGATTACAAATAGAAAACTTTAAGATTAAATGTTCACGTCCCAAAAAAAAATCGACATACTAACCTATGCCGTTTTTGGCCAATAGTAGCCAAATTTTGTCAGCTTTATTTTTCAACAAAAGTTTATTCCTCCATTGTATTTAGCTTTAGAATGCTATCTATTAGATTAAAAGTGGAAAATTTCACCATGAAATGTTCACATCCCAAACAGAAAATTGGCATACTAACCTATGCCGTTGTTGGCATAAATTGGTCAATTTTTTCCAGCTATATTTTTAAACAAAAAGTGCATTCCTTTGTTGTGTTTAGCCTTAGTGTCCTAATTATTACATTAAAAGTGGAACATTCATCCATTAAATTTCCAGGTAATAAAAGAGCAAATCGGTATACTAACCTATGCCGATTTTGGCCAAAATAGGCCACATTTTCAAAGTGAAATCTTCCAAAAAAAAAGTTAATTACTTCATTTTATTAAACATTAGTATGCTATGTATTACAAAAGTGATACATTTCACGATGGAATTTTCAGGTGCCAAAAGGAAAAATCTAACATATGCCTGTTTTAGCCAAAATAAGCCAAATTTTCACAGCTTTATTTTTCAACAAAAAGTTAATCGCTCAATTGTATTGACTCTTAGTATACTATGCATTAGATTAAAAATGGAAAATTTTAAGATTAAATGTTCACGTGCCAAAAAAAAAATCGGCATACTGACCAATGCCGTTTTTGGCCAAAAGTGGCCAAGTTTTTTCAGCTTTATTTTTCAACAAAAGTGCAATCCTGGGGTGTGTTAAGCCTTAATATCCTATATAGTACGTAAAAAGTGGGAAATTTAACCCTTAAAATTCTCGAATATAAAGAAGTAAATCGGCACACTGTGCCAGTTTTAGCCCAAATAAGCCAAATTTTCACAGCTTTATTTATCAACAAAAAATTAATCCCTCCATTGTATTTACCCTTTGTATGACATGTATTAGATTAAAAGTGGAAAATTTAAAGATAAAATGTTCATGTCCCCAAAAAAAAAGATCACCATTCTAACTTATGCCATTTTGGTCAAAATTGGCCAAACTTTCACAGCTTTATTTTTCACCAAAAGTTAATTCCTCCATTGTATTTAGATTTAGTATGCTATCTATTAGATTAAAAGTGGAAAATTTAACCATGAAATGTTCAGATTCCAAACAGAAAAACGGTATACTAACCCATGCCATTGTTGGCATAAATTGGCCAAATTTTTCCAGATATATTTTAAGCAAAAAGTGCATTCCTCTGTTGAGTTTAACCTTAGTATCCTATATATCACATTAAAAGTGGAAAATGTAACCATTACATTTCCAGGTAAAAAAGAGCAAATCGGCATACTAACCTATGCCGATTTTGGCCAAAATAGGCTACATTTTCAAAGTGAAATCTTCCAAAAAAAAGTTAATTACTTCATTTTATTAAACATTAGTATGCTATGTATTACAAAAGTGATACATTTCACGATGGAATTTTCAGGTGCCAAAAGGAAAAATCTAACATATGCCTGTTTTAGCCAAAATAAGCCAAATTTTCACAGCTTTATTTTTCAACAAAAAGTTAATCGCTCAATTGTATTGACTCTTAGTATACTATGTATTAGATTAAAAATGGAAAATTTTAAGATTAAATGTTCACGTGCCAAAAAAAAAATCGGCATACTGACCAATGCCGTTTTTGGCCAAAAGTGGCCAAGTTTTTTCAGCTTTATTTTTCAACAAAAGTGCAATCCTGGGGTGTGTTAAGCCTTAATATCCTATATAGTACGTAAAAAGTGGGAAATTTAACCCTTAAAATTCTCGAATATAAAGAAGTAAATCGGCACACTGTGCCAGTTTTAGCCCAAATAAGCCAAATTTTCACAGATTTATTTATCAACAAAAAATTAATCCCTCCATTGTATTTACCCTTTGTATGACATGTATTAGATTAAAAGTGGAAAATTTAAAGATAAAATGTTCATGTCCCCAAAAAAAAAGATCACCATTCTAACTTATGCCATTTTTGGTCAAAATTGGCCAAACTTTCACAGCTTTATTTTTCAACAAAAGTTAATTCCTCCATTGTATTTAGATTTAGTATGCTATCTATTAGATTAAAAGTGGAAAATTTCACCATGAAATGTTCAGATTCCAAACAGAAAAACGGTATACTAACCCATGCCATTGTTGGCATAAATTGGCCAAATTTTTCCAGATATATTTTAAGCAAAAAGTGCATTCCTCTGTTGTGTTTAACCTTAGTATCCTATATATCACATTAAAAGTGGAAAATGTAACCATTACATTTCCAGGTAAAAAAGAGCAAATCGGCATACTAACCTATGCCGTTTGTGGCCAAAATAGGCCACATTTTCAAAGCAAATTTTTCCAAGAAAAAGTTAATTACTTCATTTTATTAAGCATTAGTATGGTATGTATTACAAAAGTGATAGATTTCACGATGAAATTTTCGGGTGCCAAAAATAAAAATCTAACATATGCCTGTTTTAGCCAAATAAGCCAAATTTTCACAGCTTTATTTTTCAACAAAAAGTTCATCCCTCAATTGGATTTAATCTTAGTATGCTATGTTTTAGATTAAAACTGGAAAATTTTAAGATTAAATGTTCACGTCCCAAAAAAAAAATCGTCATACTAACCTATTCTGTTTTTGGCCAAAAGTGCCCCATTTTTTTCAGCTTCATTTTTCAACAAAAGTGCAATCCTGGGGTGTGTTAAGCCTTAATATCCTATATATTACGTAAAAAGTGGGAAATTTCATCCTTAAAATTCTCGAATATAAAGAAGTAAATCGGAATACTGTGCCAGTTTTAGCCCAAATAAGCCAAATTTTCACAGCTTTATTTGGCAACAAAAAGTTAATCCCTCCATTGCATTTACTCTTAGTATGCTATGTATTAGATTACAAATGGAAAACTTTAAGATTAAATGTTCACGTCCCAAAAAAAAATCGACATACTAACCTATGCCGTTTTTGGCCAATAGTAGCCAAATTTTGTCAGCTTTATTTTTCAACAAAAGTTCATTCCTCCATTGTATTTAGCTTTAGAATGCTATCTATTAGATTAAAAGTGGAAAATTTCACCATGAAATGTTCACATCCCAAACAGAAAATTGGCATACTAACCTATGCCATTGTTGGCATAAATTGGTCAATTTTTTCCAGCTATATTTTAAGCAAAAAGTCCATTCCTCTGTTGTGTTTAACCTTAGTATCCTATATATCACATTAAAAGTGGAAAATGTAACCATTACATTTCCAGGTAAAAAAGAGCAAATCGGCATACTAACCTATGCCGTTTGTGGCCAAAATAGGCCACATTTTCAAAGCAAAATTTTCCAAGAAAAAGTTAATTACTTCATTTTATTAAGCATTAGTATGGTATGTATTACAAAAGTGATAGATTTCACGATGAAATTTTCGGGTGCCAAAAATAAAAATCTAACATATGCCTGTTTTAGCCAAATAAGCCAAATTTTAACAGCTTTATTTTTCAACAAAAAGTTCATCCCTCAATTGGATTTAATCTTAGTATGCTATGTTTTAGATTAAAACTGGAAAATTTTAAGATTAAATGTTCACGTCCCAAAAAAAAAATCGTCGTACTAACCTATTCTGTTTTTGGCCAAAAGTGGCCCATTTTTTTCAGCTTCATTTTTCAACAAAAGTGCAATCCTGGGGTGTGTTAAGCCTTAGTATCCTATATATTACGTAAAAAGTGGGAAATTTCATCCTTAAAATTCTCGAATATAAAGAAGTAAATCGGAATACTGTGCCAGTTTTAGCCCAAATAAGCCAAATTTTCACAGCTTTATTTGGCAACAAAAAGTTAATCCCTCCATTGCATTTACTCTTAGTATGCTATGTATTAGATTACAAATGGAAAACTTTAAGATTAAATGTTCACGTCCCAAAAAAAAATCGACATACTAACCTATGCCGTTTTTGGCCAATAGTAGCCAAATTTTGTCAGCTTTATTTTTCAACAAAAGTTCATTCCTCCATTGTATTTAGCTTTAGAATGCTATCTATTAGATTAAAAGTGGAAAATTTCACCATGAAATGTTCACATCCCAAACAGAAAATTGGCATACTAACCTATGCCGTTGTTGGCATAAATTGGTCAATTTTTTCCAGCTATATTTTAAGCAAAAAGTGCATTCCTCTGTTGTGTTTAACCTTAGTATCCTATATATCACATTAAAAGTGGAAAATGTAACCATTACATTTCCAGGTAAAAAAGAGCAAATCGGCATACTAACCTATGCCGTTTGTGGCCAAAATAGGCCACATTTTCAAAGCAAAATTTTCCAAGAAAAAGTTAATTACTTCATTTTATTAAGCATTAGTATGGTATGTATTACAAAAGTGATAGATTTCACGATGAAATTTTCGGGTGCCAAAAATAAAAATCTAACATATGCCTGTTTTAGCCAAATAAGCCAAATTTTCACAGCTTTATTTTTCAACAAAAAGTTCATCCCTCAATTGGATTTAATCTTAGTATGCTATGTTTTAGATTAAAACTGGAAAATTTTAAGATTAAATGTTCACGTCCCAAAAAAAAAATCGTCGTACTAACCTATTCTGTTTTTGGCCAAAAGTGGCCCATTTTTTTCAGCTTCATTTTTCAACAAAAGTGCAATCCTGGGGTGTGTTAAGCCTTAGTATCCTATATATTACGTAAAAAGTGGGAAATTTCATCCTTAAAATTCTCGAATATAAAGAAGTAAATCGGAATACTGTGCCAGTTTTAGCCCAAATAAGCCAAATTTTCACAGCTTTATTTGGCAACAAAAAGTTAATCCCTCCATTGCATTTACTCTTAGTATGCTATGTATTAGATTACAAATGGAAAACTTCAAGATTAAATGTTCACGTCCCAAAAAAAAATCGCCATACTAACCTATGCCGTTTTTGGCCAATAGTAGCCAAATTTTGTCAGCTTTATTTTTCAACAAAAATTCATTCCTCCATTGTATTTAGCTTTAGAATGCTATCTATTAGATTAAAAGTGGAAAATTTCACCATGAAATGTTCACATCCCAAACAGAAAATTGGCATACTAACCTATGCCGTTGTTGGCATAAATTGGTCAATTTTTTCCAGCTATATTTTTAAACAAAAAGTGCATTCCTTTGTTGTGTTTAGCCTTAGTGTCCTAATTATTACATTAAAAGTGGAACATTCATCCATTAAATTTCCAGGTAATAAAAGAGCAAATCGGTATAGTAACCTATGCCGATTTTGGCCAAAATAGGCCACATTTTCAAAGTGAAATCTTCCAAAAAAAAGTTAATTACTTCATTTTATTAAACATTAGTATGCTATGTATTACAAAAGTGATACATTTCACGATGGAATTTTCAGGTGCCAAAAGGAAAAATCTAACATATGCCTGTTTTAGCCAAAATAAGCCAAATTTTCACAGCTTTATTTTTCAACAAAAAGTTAATCGCTCAATTGTATTGACTCTTAGTATACTATGTATTAGATTAAAAATGGAAAATTTTAAGATTAAATGTTCACGTGCCAAAAAAAAATCGGCATACTGACCAATGCCGTTTTTGGCCAAAAGTGGCCAAGTTTTTTCAGCTTTATTTTTCAACAAAAGTGCAATCCTGGGGTGTGTTAAGCCTTAATATCCTATATAGTACGTAAAAAGTGGGAAATTTAACCCTTAAAATTCTCGAATATAAAGAAGTAAATCGGCACACTGTGCCAGTTTTAGCCCAAATAAGCCAAATTTTCACAGCTTTATTTATCAACAAAAAATTAATCCCTCCATTGTATTTACCCTTTGTATGACATGTATTAGATTTAAAGTGGAAAATTTAAAGAAAAAATGTTCATGTCCCCAAAAAAAAAGATCACCATTCTAACTTATGCCATTTTTGGTCAAAATTGGCCAAACTTTCACAGCTTTATTTTTCAACAAAAGTTAATTCCTCCATTGTATTTAGATTTAGTATGCTATCTATTAGATTAAAAGTGGAAAATTTCACCATGAAATGTTCAGATTCCAAACAGAAAAACGGTATACTAACCCATGCCATTGTTGGCATAAATTGGCCAAATTTTTCCAAAAATATTTTAAGCAAAAAGTGCATTCCTCTGTTGTGTTTAACCTTAGTATCCTATATATCACATTAAAAGTGGAAAATGTAACCATTACATTTCCAGGTAAAAAATAGCAAATCGGCATACTAACCTATGCCGTTTGTGGCCAAAATAGGCCACATTTTCAAAGCAAAATTTTCCAAGAAAAAGTTAATTACTTCATTTTATTAAGCATTAGTATGGTATGTATTACAAAAGTGATAGATTTCACGATGAAATTTTCGGGTGCCAAAAATAAAAATCTAACATATGCCTGTTTTAGCCAAATAAGCCAAATTTTCACAGCTTTATTTTTCAACAAAAAGTCCATCCCTCAATTGTATTTACTCTTAGTATGCTATGTTTTAGATTAAAACTGGAACATTTTAAGATTAAATGTTCACGTCCCAAAAACAAAATCGTCATACTAACCTATTCTGTTTTTGGCCAAAAGTGGCCAAATTTTTTCAGCTTCATTTTTCAACAAAAGTGCAATCCTGGGGTGTGTTAAGCCTTAGTATCCTATATATTACGTAAAAAGTGGGAAATTTCATCCTTAAAATTCTCGAATGTAAAGAAGTAAATCGGAATACTGTGCCAGTTTTAGCCCAAATAAGCCACATTTTCACAGCTTTATTTGGCAACAAAAAGTGAATCCCTCCATTGCATTTACTCTTAGTATGCTATGTATTAGATTAAAAATGGAAAACTTTAAGATTAAATGTTCACGTCCAAAAAAAAATCGGCATACTAACCTATGCCGTTTTTGGCCAATAGTAGCCAAATTTTGTCAGCTTTATTTTTCAACAAAAGTTCATTCCTCCATTGTATTTAGCTTTAGTATGCTATCCATTAGATTAAAAGTGGAAAATTTCACCATGAAATGTTCACATCCCAAACAGACAATCGGCATACTAACCTATGCCGTTGTTGGCATAAATTGGTCAATTTTTTCCAGCTATATTTTTAAACAAAAAGTGCATTCCTTTGTTGTGTTTAGCCTTAGTGTCCTAATTATTACATTAAAAGTGGAACATTCATCCATTAAATTTCCAGGTAATAAAAGAGCAAAACGGTATACTAACCTATGCCGATTTTGGCCAAAAATAGGCCACATTTTCAAAGTGAAATCTTCCAAAAAAAGTTAATTACTTCATTTTATTAAACATTAATATGCTATGTATTACAAAAGTGATACATTTCACGATGGAATTTTCAGGTGCCAAAAGGAAAAATCTAACATATGCCTGTTTTAGCCCAAATAAGCCAAATTTTCACAGCTTTATTTATCAACAAAAAGTTAATCCCTCCATTGTATTTACCCTTTGTATGTCATGTATTAGATTAAAAGTGGAAAATTTTAAGATAAAACGTTCACGTGCCAAAAAAAAAAGATCACCATTCTAACTTATGCCATTTTTGGTCAAAATTGGCCAAACTTTCACAGCTTTATTTTTCAACAAAAGTTAATTCCTCCATTGTATTTAGATTTAGTATGCTATCTATTAGATTAAAAGTGGAAAATTTCACCATGAAATGTTCAGATTCCAAACAGAAAAACGGTATACTAACCCATGCCATTGTTGGCATAAATTGGCCAAATTTTTCCAGATATATTTTAAGCAAAAAGTGCATTCCTCTGTTGTGTTTAACCTTAGTATCCTATATATCACATTAAAAGTGGAAAATGTAACCATTAAATTTCCAGGTAAAAAAGAGCAAATCGGCATACTAACCTATGCCGTTTGTGGCCAAAATAAGCCACATTTTCAAAGCAAAATTTTCCAATAAAAAGTTAATTACTTCATTTTATTAAGCATTAGTATGCTATGTATTACAAAAGTGATACATTTCACGATGGAATTTTCAGGTGCCAAAAGGAAAAATCTAACATATGCCTGTTTTAGCCCAAATAAGCCAAATTTTCACAGCTTTATTTATCAACAAAAAGTTAATCCCTCCATTGTATTTACCCTTTGTATGTCATGTATTAGATTAAAAGTGGAAAATTTAAAGATAAAACGTTCACGTGCCAAAAAAAAAAGATCACCATTCTAACTTATGCCATTTTTGGTCAAAATTGGCCAAACTTTCACAGCTTTATTTTTCAACAAAAGTTCATTCCTCCATTGTATTTAGATTTAGTATGCTATCTATTAGATTAAAAGTGGAAAATTTCACCATGAAATGTTCAGATTCCAAACAGAAAAACGGTATACTAACCCATGCCATTGTTGGCAT